>NC_091261.1:72000000-73250000 GCF_042477335.2 Ovis canadensis | reverse complement strand
TGGAGTGGACAGATTTGCTGATTGATTAAATGCGGGGAGAGGGAAAGAGAGGAGTCAAGCATGACTCCAAGTCTTGTGATCTGAACAGTGAGAAGAATGGATTGAGATGGGGAAGGCTGGCCAAAAGAGAAACAAAAACTTGTGTTGGCTATGTTAGTTTGAGATGCCTATTAGAATTTCAAGTGGAGATGTCAAATATGCAGTTGAATATATGTGTTCTGGGAAAAGGTCCAGGCTAGAGCTATCATTTGGGGAGTCATCAGATTATAGATGACATTTAAAACCATGGGACTTGATGAGATCACCACCAGCAGGAGGAATATGTGTAGACAGAAGAAAGTGAAGTCGCTCAGTCCTGTCCGACTCTTTGTGATCCCATGGACTGTAGCCTACCAGGCTCCTCCCTCCATGGGATTCTCCTGGCAAGAGTACTGCAACGGGTTGCCATTTCCTTCTCCAGGGGATCTTCCCGACCCAGGGATCGAACCAGGGTCTCCCGCATTCCAGGTAGACACTTTAACCTCTGAGCCATCAGGGAAGCAAAAGAGGTAAGGCTTATCCAGGTAGCAATATCCTCTGAGCTTTCACTGTAGGCCAGGCCCCAAACTAGGTGTTAGGTACGGAGATGTAAATCCCTCAGCACTTGCCCAAGAGAAGCTCCATTACTTATTTAATTTTTTCTGCCTAAGTGCTTTGGCCAATTAGAGGATAAACATTGAGAATTCCTGCCCTGTGTCTTAGTCACTTGCTCATTTTTTCAAGAGATATTTATCGAACACCTAGTTGATACAAGGCCCCCAACTAGGCAGGAGGGACATGAAAGGGAGCAACTCAGATGTGGCTCCTGTTCCTCATGGAGTTTATATTTTGTGTGTAGAGGAACTGGACAATGAACGAGATGCACATGGTATTTTGTTATAGCAGCCCAAACAGACAGAGTCCATTCACTTTTCAGTCCATCCCCTCAAACCAGCTTATCACAGTTATCAAAGTGACCACCATGCTGCTAAATCCAGTGGCCAGTTCTCAGCATCCTTCATTGGTGGACTTGTCACCGTCACCGTTGCTCGCCTCTCTGAAGCTCATTCTTTGCTTGGCTTCCAGCATCCCTGGAAGAGTTCCCCTCCTGTCTTGCTGGTTGCTCCTTCTCAGCTTCATCTACCTGCTCCAGCTCTGCTTCCTGACCTCTAAAGGATGAAGCGTCCTGGACCTCAGTCTTTGGACCACTTCACATAGTTTCCATCTTCAATTCTTTGAATACCACCTCTATACTCCTGACTCTTAGTCTATTCAGGATGCCGTCACAGAGTATCATAGACCAGGTGGCTTAGAAACAATAGACATTTATTTCTCACAGTTCTGGAGACTGGACATTCAAGATCAAGGTGCCAGCATGGGTAGCTTCTGGTGAGGGCCCACTTCCTGGTTCACAGACGACCATCTTCTTTCTGTGTCCTCATATGGTGGAGGGGGTGAGGGAGCTCTCTGAGGCTTCCTCCATTAGGGTCCCAACCCTATTCATTACCTAATTATCTCCCCCAAAGCCTCACCTCCTAATACTATCACATTGGGGGTTAGGTTCCAACATATGAATTTTGGGAGATACATAAATAGTCTATCTGTGTTAGTCGCTTTCCTGGTGGCTCAGATGGTAAAGAATCTGCCTGCAATGCAAGAGACCTGGGTTCAATCCCTGGGTTGGGAAGATCCTCTGGAGAAGGAAATGGCAACCCATTCCAGTATTCTTGCCTAGGAAATCCCATGGATAGAAGAGCCTGGTGGGCTCCAACATACGAGTTTTGCGGGATACATAAACATCTATAGGAACCCCAAATTTGTAGTTGCCAGGAAGAACTATGGGTAGACTGGTAATCCCATTTGTGGCTGGCATCTGAACTGAGGGTAATTCTTGTGGGACTAAGCCCTCCCTTAACCTGGGGTGGGGGAGGTCTGCACTAACTCTGGGTAGTTGTGAATTACTGGACATAGAGTTGGCATTGGAGAACTGACGTGGAAAAATGACACATTTGGTGCCAGAGGTGGTGTCAAAAGAAGACACCACAGTAGTCCCTGGGTATCTGCCTAGTGCTAAAGATACTTCAATAAAAACAAAAATTATAACCATAAATAGGAGAAAAGAAAAAAAGATAAATAATTAGTGACACCAAACTTCTGGATGGGAAAGCCAAATTTAGCAAGATTGGAAAAATCTTCCCCAAGTAAATTTATAGATTTAACACCATTCCAATGAAAAAACTAGAAGGTGCCATATAGAAATTGATAAAAAGATTCTAGAATGTACTTAGATAAATCAACTGGCAAAAATTCTGAGGGGATAAAAGGAACAGTAGAGGATACCTAGGCTTTTCTCAGGTACAAACTGGGAGGAAAGTACAAAGCTGGGGTCACAAGGTCTTGGCACCACTGAAGACTAACTTACTAAGTCAGGGACCTGAAAGTCAAAGAGGGTTTGACCAGGCTAGAGACCGAGAAGGCAGAGGTGGAGAAATCAATGTTCCAAGAAGTAGCCCCTGCAAGACAGAGTACAGGCTCTGAAACACAGCAGATCCTGGAGAAGCTGGCGGTCTGGGAGTAATGGGAGATGAGGGAGAGACTGGAGGCAAATCACAAAGGGTCAAGATAAAGGGGAACAGATAGGGCTCTCTCCAGAGGGACAGAAACTCTCCCCTCCACCGCTGGGACCCTAGTATCTAGCACAGTACACACAGTAGGTATTCCAGAAATAGCCTGCAGATCTTTTCATAAGTACGTTTAGGGACTTGATTGTTTTAACATCTGCAGGGTATTCAGAACTGCACGTTTTCTCGTGTCGTTCTGATCCTCTGGGTGGACCCTGAGATGCTTCCAGTTTCTTAGGGAATCACAGTTATGAACAAATTTCCCAGCAGTTTGAATATCGCCCCCCTGCAGCCCCTCTTCCTCAGGCCCGCGAGGGATCACTGGCTCTTTGCTTGGTCCTCTTCTGCTTTCCCTCTGGCTTCCCAACAAACACCCCTTTGCTCTGCATAGCTCCCCTAGGAGACTGTGAGACTATATTCCCCTCAGGCTCTCGCCTTCCCCCAGCTTTGAGTGTCTCATCCCATTTACAATCATCCTAGTCAGGGATATACAATAAACATTTGTATGAGCAGCTGAAACACTTAGGATTTACATGTAAAATCTAACCCAGCCGGGCTCTGACTTACATTAGGGCTTCTCACCCTAAGTCACCGGTGGCTTTAGAGTGAAAAAGGAAGAACGCCCCCCTACCCCCACCTAACTATGGTTAGGAAAAGCACCAAGCTCTTTTCTCTTCTCCCAGCTCTCTTTGCACATGCTCTTCCTTCTGCCTGGAATGTTTTTATTTATTTTAGTTTTATTTATTTATTTAATTTTAACAATAAACTGGGTCTTCCTTGCTGCATGCAGGCTTTCTCTAGTTGCAGCCACAGAGGCTACTCTTCAATTGTGGTTGCAGGGCAGCTCATGGACTCCAGAACATGTGCTTCACTAGCTGTGGTGCAGGAGCTTAGTTGTCTCCCAGCGTGTGGGATCTTCCTGGACCAGGGATGGAACCTGAGTCCCCTGCATTGGCAGGTGGATTCTTAACCACTGGACCACCAGGGAAGTCCTGGAATGCTTTTTTTCCTCCTCTCATGTATCTGGTTAACACCAGCTGCAACTTCAGGTGTCAACTCAAAAGCTACCCCCTCCAGGAAGCCTTCCCTGAACACCCCACTCAGCTCTAGGTTAAGGGGCTGCAGGAGCACCTATTGCCACTGTCCCTTTAGTTGTCTGTGAACAGTGCTGGTCTTGATCACTCTTGTGTCCCTGAAGCCTAGCACACAGCCAGGCTGTTCTGCAGCTCAGTAAATACCCAGTAATGAATGAACAAATGTCAAGTGGGCAAGGAGTGGGGAAAATCATCAAAGTCCCAGATGCCAGAGACACAAGCCTGGGCTTTTTAGAGCTGGGGTCAGAGAGTTTCACAAGGGGGAAAATAACCTCTGGTCTTCTGCAGGCACAGTCAAGGAGTGTACCATAACGAGAAAAACTGGCAGCCCACGAGAAGGATGGAATAACAAAAGAAACTGGTCCCCAGCTGCCTAGCTCTAGGGAACGTTTGTCAATGTGACATTCACAGAAGCCCTGCACATGTGCTGGCTGAGGGGGAGAGTCAGCCTCAGCCAGACAGAAGGAAATTCAGCTACTGTGCACATGTTAACACTGGGGGAGGGACGGCTCGGAAGGTTGGGTTTTTTTTGTTTTGTTTTTTACTTTTATAAACTCTCCAAATATGTTCTGTATTTGTTTTTACCTTTAAGGAGTGTGTGAAGTTGTGAGATGCTGTTACCAAGTTATACTGATGCAGTTCATTAAAAATCTTCTTAGTACAGGGATTTCCCTGATGGTCCAGTGGCTAAGGCTCAGTGCTTCCATTGCAGGGGGCATCTGGTCAGAGAACTAGAGCCCACAAACCTCAACTGTGTCCGACTCTTTGTGATCCCATGGACTGTAGCCCACAGGCAACTCTGTTCATGGGATTCTCCAGGCAAGAATACCAGAGTGGGCAGCCATTTCCTTCTCCAGGGGATCTTCCCGACCCAGGGATCGAACCCAGGTCTCCCACATTGCAGGCAGATTCTTTACTGTCTGAGCCGCCGGAGAAGTCCCAGATCCCACATATCACAACTAAAAGATCCCAAATGCCACAATGAAGACTGAAGATCCCATGTGCCTCAACTAAGACTCGGCACAGCCAAATAAATAAGTAAATATCTTTCTAAAATCTGCTTAATAAAAAATTGGATGCCAATTATAGGATGCTATTAAATCAACACATCTTCTTGCTGCATCAGAAAACATTATCAGTGCTGTCATTAATCGTTTCACACCCCTTCCACCCTTTGCTGGTGTTTCTGGTTCACTCCGGTTTCCAAGGTATGTGACAGACTAGAAAATGTTTAGGGAAAAATTCTGGGTTGAGGGTAAGGAATTTAGGGCTTAGAAAATAAAACCTGGTGAACGTGAGAAGTCCGTTTGTCATTTTATACTTCAGTTTG
This sequence comes from Ovis canadensis, assembly GCF_042477335.2. Classification (NCBI taxonomy): domain Eukaryota; kingdom Metazoa; phylum Chordata; class Mammalia; order Artiodactyla; family Bovidae; genus Ovis; species Ovis canadensis. The sequence continues at coordinate 73,244,937 of NC_091261.1, read as the reverse complement.
CCTTTTCTAGAGCTAGAACAACTCTTCTTTAAGTATTAGTTAATAAAATTAACAGGTGTTTATTAAACACTTACTATGTACCAACACACAGAATTGTAAAGGGAAACGATTGGTTCCAGTGACTCTTAACGTTTTTTGTGGGGAGTTGAGGGGTATAGATTTACAGATCTTTGAAAACTGAAAAGGCAGAGGAACCAGAGATCAAATTGCCAACATCCGCTGGATCATGTAAAAAGCAAGAGAGTTCCAGAAAAACATCTATTTCTGCTTTATTGACTATGCCAAAGCCTTTGACTGTGTGGATCACAATAAACTGTGGAAAATGCTGAAAGAGATGGGAATACCAGACCACCTGACCTGCCGCTTGAGAAATCTGTATGCAGGTCAGGAAGCAACAGTTAGAACTGGACATGAAACAACAGACTGGTTCCAAATAGGAAAAGGAGTAAGTCAAGGCTGTATATTGTCACCCTGCTTATTTAACTTCTATGCAGAGTACATCATGAGAAATGCTGGACTGGAAGAAACACAAGCTGGAATCAAGATTGCCAGGAGAAATATCAATAACCTCATATATGCAGATGACACCACCCTTATGGCAGAAAGTGAAGAGGAACTAAAAAGCCTCTTGATGAAAGTGAAAGCGGAGAGTGAAAAAGTTGGCTTAAAGCTCAACATTCAGAAAACGAAGATCATGGCATCCGGTCCCATCACTTCATGGGAAATAGATGGGGAAACAGTGGAAACAGTGTCAGACTTTATTTTTTTAGGCTCCAAAATCACTGCAGATGGTGACTGCAGCCATGAAATTAAAAGACGCTTACTCCTTGGAAGAAAAGTTATGACCAACCTAGATAGCATATTCAAAAGCAGAGACATTACTTTGCCGATTAAGGTCCGTTTAGTCAAGGCTATGATTTTTCCAGTGGTCATGTATGGATGTGAGAGTTGGACTGTGAAGGCTGAGCACTGAAGAATTGATGCTTTTGAACTGTGGTGTTGCAGAAGACTCTTGAGAGTCCCTTGGACTGCAAGGAGATCCAACCAGTCCATTCTGAAGGAGATCAGCCCTGGGATTTCTTTGGAAGGAATGATGCTGAAGCTGAAACTCCAGTACTTTGGCCACCTCATGCGAAGAGTTGACTCATTGGAAAAGACTCTGATGCTGGGAGGGATTAGGAGCAGAAGAAGAAGGGGACGACAGAGGATAAGATGGCTGGATGGCATCACTGACTCGATGGACATGAGTCTGAGTGAACTCTGGGAGTTGGTGATGGACAGGGAGGCCTGGCATGCTGCGATTCATGGGGTCGCAAAGAGTTGGACACGACTGAGCGAATAGTTTGGCTTCTCAGCTGTAGCAGCCACCTTTCAAGTGCTTAAGAGCTACATGTAGCCACATGTGATTACTATACAGAACTCAGGTAAGAGAACATTTCTGTTTTCATACAAAGTTCTACTGGTTAGCATTGTGCCGATATCCTTCCAGAACCAAGACTTTCTTGCTCATGTGCAATATTTTGTGTCCAACTTTACAACTTTTACAGCTTCTCAGGGTGGTGTCTGTCGGGGTTGCGTGGGGAGGCAGTGCTCTGCTGACAGCTGAAGCCTATGGATCCAAGAAAAAGGAGCCTTGACACAACAAGCTATCTGCCGCCTCCATCTCAGAATACAGGATGTTGGCACAAATAAAGCAAGGAGGCTGCTACAAATTCAGCACGCTCACTGCTGTAGATATACCTCACAGAAAATCAGGCTCTTGCATTCCTACCTGTCTGGCCACATTCACAGAAACATCAGTTCAGGGACTTCCCTGGTGGTCCAGTGGCTAAGACTCGAAGCTCCCAATGCGAAGGGTCTAGGTTTAATCCCTGGTAGGGGAACTAGATCCCACATACCATAGCCAGGAGTTCGAACGCCTTGAACTAAGACCTGATGCAGCCAAATAAATAAATTAATTAAAAAAGAAAAAGAAACATCAGTTCATTATCCAAAAATAATTGAAGATATTAATGATTTTCTACAGTCTCTTAGAGAAAACACCAAGTATTCACCGTGAACTGCAACTCTACTTGAATTATCTTTCCCATCTTTCTTCCCTTCTCATCCTCCCACACATGGCACTTGCTTCCCTGAAGCTCTCTGTTCCTCCTTCCAAACTCTCTTCTGTTGCTTGTCCCCTTCCTCCCCTGCACAGCTCAGTTCTTAATTATGTAGCTCTCCAGAATGTTTCACTTGACTCCAATGCACAAATATAGTGGCAAAGAATGACAGAAAGCTCCCAGGGTACAGCGGCCAGAAAACGTATTCCACAGTGACCCAGCCCAAGCCCTCCCTGCCAGCCTGGACTAGTCTCTCTGAGATGACTCATATTCCCACCAGTGGTTGACTGCCATCACTTCCTCTTCTGCCCACTCCTCCTAAGAGCCAGGGTCTGGGAGAAGCTCCTGACTGAGCATAGCAGAGAAGAAAATATTTTGCCTGAATGCCAGAGGGGACTGATGTCATAGGCAAAGGGAGGAAACCAGATGGGCAGGTTCATAGAATGTTTTATCCCCAGTGTTAATTGTTTTCTTATTATTTTTTACTGGGCACTGCCCTGCTCTCTCGTAGGGAGTAAATGCACGGCTTGCTGTGGGAAATGCCTTAACTCTTAACAGTCTGCCAAGGTCAAAGGATTCTTTTTAATCTGAAGACAACCCCACTGGTGCTATTCTTATCATCACATCAGGAATGATAAATTTTATTGAGCTCCCATACAGTTTGCCTTTCCAGACTGTTCATGGGATCCTAAAGGAAATCAACCCTGAATATTCACTGGAAGGATTCATGCTGAAACTGAAGCTCCAATACTTTGGCCATCTGATGTGAAGAGCTGGCTCACTGGAAAAGACCCTGATGCTGGGAAAGATTGAGGGCAGGAGGAGCAGGGGACGACAGAGGATGAAATGGTTGGATGGCATCACCAACTCAAAGGGCATGAGTTTGAGCAAGCTCTGGGAGATGGTGAAGGACAGGGAAGCCTGACAAGCTGCAGTCCATGGGGTCATAAAGAGTCGGACAACAACACAGTGTAAATGAAATCTCCTCTCTGTGGGAAGAGCAGGTCTATCCCATGTACCTGAAGTCTCCAATGTCCACCCCCCATCACCTGCTCATGCACCTGGGATTCTGTTTTCAGTACAGAGGGGACATATAGCCTAGAGCTATCATACTTCTTTTTTCCTTTTACAGGTTTTTTTGTTGTTTTGGTTGCACTGTGTGGTGTGCGGGATCTTACTTCTTTGACCAGGGATCAATCCCATGCCCCTCGCAGTGGAAAAATGGATTCTTAACCACTGGACTGTCAGGGAAGGCCCAGTCATTACACTTCTTAACCTTCCTTCTTATATCCTCCACATGTATCTGAACTCATTGCTGTCCATCCTTTCGCAGATCACTTCCATCTGCTTCATTCCCCATCTCGGAATGATACCACTGCCTAGCCAGTGCCCCAAGCCAGAAACCTGGGAATCGACCTGGACTCTTCCTCCTTCTCAGCCCCCGTGACCAATCTATCTCCAGATCCTATGATTCTGCTCTTGGGATATCTCATCTTCTTAGCATCTACCTCCATCACCTTGGGCTTCCCAGGTGATGCATTAGTAAAGAACCAACCAGCAATGCAGGAGATGCAGGCCCGATCCCTGAATGGGGCAGATCCCCTGGAGGAGGAAGTGGCAACCCACTCCAGTATCCTTGCCTGGAAGATTCCAAAGACAGGGGAGCCTGGTGCACTACAGTCCATGGGGTGGCAAAAAGTCAGACTCGACTAAGTGACTGAGCACACAAGCACACTATCACCTTTCATCAGCTGACTGGCATCTCTCACGCTTGGATGACAGCTGTGGTCTCCCCATTGGTGTCTCCCTGCACCCACTCTTATGATACTTCCTCGTGTAACCTGCTAGTCAATAGTCCACCTGGGACTATCCCTGTTCTTATCTACATTCACCTTTAGGCTAATCTGAGCACCCTGTCTTATCTTTCCTGAACAATATAAATCCAACTCTAATCAAAATCATTAACAGAGAATGCAGATTTTTTTAAGGTCTTTATTTGTTACAATACTGTTTCTGTTTTATGTTTTGGTCTTTAGGCCACAAGCCTGTGGGATCTCAGCTCCCCCACCAGAGATCTAACCTGCACCCCTTGCACTGGAAATCTCAACCACTGGACCACCAGGGAAGTCCTGAGAACGCAGATTTTTAATGAAGTCACAGCAGGGGGCTTACACTGGGATTACACAGCAACACTTCCTACACTGACCCCTTAATTATTTCTCCTCTTTCCCCCAGTTCTCCAATAATGGCCGCTGTTGCCACATCTCTTCCTGTCTCCCCTTCCTTCCCCCACTGTCCTGTAGCTGCCCTCCATTCAAATTAGCTCTTAGTCTCCTCCCCTACTCTTTATTTGCCACTTCCTTCTGAGAAGGTCTCACCCCAATACAACTCCTTAAAACCCTTTAATGGCTACTCACTGCCCTCAGTAGAGTCCAAACTCCATAAAACAGTCTACTAGGCCTTGCAGGCCCCAGACCTAGCTCCTTCACCCCTGCCTTTTTCCTACTTGAACTCTTTGCTCCAGCCATACTATAGAGTGATGGGGGGTTGCCCCTACTCTGTCATAAGCTCATGATCTGGGCAATCCATCACGCTGTTCTTTTTGTCTAAAAAGCCTTCTTCTTCCCTATGGTTAACTCCTACTGTCCCTGAAGGCTAAACCTAAACATCTGGAAGCCTTTCTTATCATCTCTAACAATGCATAAGGCAGTTTACCCTTGTCACAGCTGTGCTCTAAATGACTGATTAGTAACAGGTCAGAGTGATTATTACTGCATACAAACAGGGCCTAAATTATAGCATGCTCTTGATAATGCTGAATAACTAGATGAGCAAAAGCTCAAAAGGGTGTCCCCGCTTAGTGTCTGTGGCCTTAGTAGACAATGGAGCCCAGGGGCCCCTTAAGCATTAGACCATGATTTTGGCTTCACTTGGGTTACAACTTGCAAAGGTTAGTAGCTGGGCTCACAGAAACAAAAGCCACCTTTGAGGTTCCCTGGATAATGCCTCTTAGCAATTTAGCTGTCTTCTTCTTAATCCAGAAAGGCTGTACTTGTCACAGCCCATTATCTGGGCACATTTTCAATGTTAGGTATGAACACCTTTGGTAATCGCAAGCTGCAAAACTTTGCACAATACAAGTTGAATCATAACTATTTGTACCTAGAGTCTTATTAGGTCACTTAGCTGACTCCATGTCTCTCTCTCTAGGAGACTACCCAACTGTCTCCACCAACACGTTTCAGGCCACACCATGTAGGAGCAGTAGGCCTCAGAGAGTGGTGTTAATACACCTAAGCACACCCCTCAAACGAGGAGGCCTCTGGACTTAAGGGTGCCTTTAGGGTACATAAGCTCCTATATACTCTGGCCAGGGCTCTTTCCTGCTTGTTTTCTGAAGGGCAGCAAAGAACATCTAGAAGCTTTACATAATCCAGAATACAACAAATGGTTCTGATTGTTTTACTTTAGAAATAATTTATTGTTTTATCCCAACTATGAAAGTAGTACATGCCAATTACAGACAATAAACACGAAAAAGCACAAATAAAAATACAGAAACCACTTGCATCAAGAGATGCACAAACATTTGGGAGGTTAGCAATGAAAAAAAAAAGATGTATTCTCTTGCACAGAACTGAACAATATTGCATAACATTTTATTTCCATTTTTACCCCTAGAATACAAAAATAAAACAGTTGCAATAACAATCTTCAACTTTATAGAAATGTATGACATGTAAATTGAAAGTTCTCACAACTGCATTTTTTAGAGACAATTAGTGTCAATCAGTTTAATAGATTCCTTCAGAATATATAGTTATATGTGTATATGTGCACCATTTAAACTAAATTAGCATGACCTTAATATCCTTCAAAACATGATTTAATACTTGTGTAACATTCAATATTATTGACTGAACCACCTCCTTATTATCAGGAGTTTAACTTTTTAATTGCACAGAATGCAATGAACGTACAAAATTTGTGAGGCTTTCTTACGTTCTTGTGATAAAATCCTACAGGTGGAATTACTGGGTCAAGAGGTATATGATCAAAACTTAATATATACCATCAATCTGACTTTCAAAAAGCTATACACTCAGTAGTTATATGTGGATGTTTGATTTTTTTGTTTGATTGTAAAAGATTCAGAGGTGGTATAACTACCAATCAGCTACATTCGAGCTAAATGTTTGGTTTTATGCATTAATGGAGCTTGCTTTTGTTTCATAGCTCCCTGCAACATTATGAAAGTTTTTAAATACAGAGAAATGTTGAAAGAATGGTACAGTGAACACACTGAACACATCCACCATCTAGATTCTACAGCTAACATTCTACTGCGTTTGCTTTCTCATATATTTACTCATCCATCAATCCAGGCAGCCTGAGGGATCTCAGTTCCCTGACCAGGGACCAGGGACAGAACCCAGATCCCAGCAGTGGAAGCGGGGCATCCTAATCGCTGGACCTCCAGCAAATTCCCCAGAGGTTTCATTTTTAACATGAAAAACCTTTTTTGATCAAGACTCATTCTTGTAACGTCCCCAGGTTCAATGCTCTGCACTACGGAACATAAGTGTGGAAACGTTCCAAGATGAGAATCTGAGTTCCCCAACTTCTGAAGGACTAGGCGCGTAGGCTGGAAGTATGGCTTGGGTTTTAATCCTGACCCACTATACATCCGTTTTCGCCCCTTTAAAAATATTGTATGGAGAAGGAAATGGCAACCCACTCCAGTATTCTTGCCTGGAGAATTCTGTGGACAGAGGAGCCTGGTAGGCTACAGTCCACGGGATCGCAAAGAGTCGGACACGACTGAGCAACTTCGCTTTAAATATTGTAATCCCTCCAAATTGTGAGTATTAAAAGCACAAGTCGCACCCTATAATGACAGTCGCTATAGTTATGATTCCCCATTCCCCCTTTTTTTGGCCGCACCGCGCGGCTGGCAGGATCTTAGTTACCAGTCCAGGGATTGAACCCGTGACCCTGCAGTGGAAGCGCGCGACAGGGAATTCCCAGTTCTGATCTTTTTACTCCCTCTTGGTCTCCGATAAACTTCACGTCCAAGCTACGGAGGCCAGCTCAGGCCTCCTTGTACTCATTTTAGTCCACCTTACACTCTTAGTTCTAAGCGATTGTAAAACAGGGACGGAGGCCAGGGGACTACAGACCTGAGGCAGAGGGCCGCGACGGCCCCGCTCAATCTAGCGGGCGGGGGCTCCTCCAGGTCGCTGTGGGATCAGCCTGAGGCCCTAGCCGACTCCTTCCCTCTGGCGCCCAGCACACGGAGTGACGGCCCGGGGGAGCCACCCCGAGCGCTACACCCGCGTCCACCTCAGCAAATGCTCACAAACGCCTGTGAGATAGGCAGCGCTACAGAGGGAGAAAATCGAGGCCCAGGGAGCCTGAGTCACTTGCCCAAGTCGACACAGCTGGGGAGTGCGACCTGCCCTCAGGAACTGACTCCAAATCGCCGGACTCTAGAACCTCCCTCTGTCGTCGCTCCCCGGGTCCCCTGGGCGCCTACAGGGGGCGCACGCGCACGCGCAGTCGTCGCAGCCGCGTCCCCTTTAAGAGGATTCCTTTTTGCCTCCTCCCGACCCCTCCGCTTCCGCTCTCGTTCCCACAATGCTGTGCGGCTGAGCGCCTCCGAGCCCGCGGGGACGCTGTGGGGGGATCACCGGCTGAGGCGGCGGCGGCGGCGACGTGGGCTGCGGCGGGCCCGCGGCGTCGGGCGGTGCGGATGTCGGGCTGGGCGGACGAGCGCGGCGGTGAGGGCGACGGGCGCATCTACGTGGGGAACCTTCCGAGCGACGTGCGCGAGAAGGATCTGGAGGACCTGTTCTACAAGTACGGCCGCATCAGCGAGATCGAGCTCAAGAATCGGCACGGCCTCGTGCCCTTCGCCTTCGTGCGCTTCGAGGACCCCCGGTGAGGGCCCCGCGCTGCCCACCCACCACCCGCCCGCCCGTCAGTCAGCCTGAGGCCGCGGGCCCCCGCCTTCCCTTTCTCTCCCTTCGCTTCCAGGGCCTCCCCTCCCCCTCCCGCCGCAGACCCCCTCAGGGCGCCCCCGGGTGGAGGCTGAGGCCTCCTCTCACCGCGGGGCTCCAGGCAGTCCTTTGCTCCGTCACTTCCTCTATTATTATTTTTTTGACTTGAAAACACAAAAGCCGGGTCTGAGGACGGCTCAAGCCCGCCCAGATCAGCCTCGGGGGCTGGTACCCAGGCACCCTTCGGGGGAAGCGGCCCAGAGCTTGGGAAGCTTGGCCCCTGAGGCGGCCCGGAAAGGACTCGGTGAGGAGTGAGGACACTGGTTGTCCTCTCTACCCTCTCCCCTTCCCTCCGCTGGAACTCGCCGTTGTGGGGGCGCACAGTGCGGGGCGATATGGATGCCTTTGCAGGGCCGAAAGCGGGCTGGCTCTTGGATGGACCAGATTTCCATCCACGCGCGCCCCGCCCCGCAGAGGCCAGAGCCTCGCTCTGATAAAAGCATCAGGGGTTTGGGGTCTCGGATTTCACTCTTCCTTCCCACCGCTAGATGATAAAGGTGTCCCGAGGGTTTGGACGCGCTCAATCCGAAACGAGCTCGAAGGAGTCTTTGTGATTTTGCAGAGTGTCGGCCCTTGTCTCCCAGAAAAGGCCTGGGAACTTTCAAAACTGCGATTGTTGGTTCTTAGAAGCCACCGCACTGTGCTGGCTACTATGCTTGGGGTGAATCGGAGCTTGCTCTCTGGTTTCCAGCATTGGCTCGGGGAGCGCTTTGCCTAGTCTGCTCCCTGCGGGCTTCGCTACGAGGACTGCCGGTGGGATGTCTTGCCCATCTTGGGGGATTGGGGGCGGGTGATGCGAAGCAAGGGGAGCGTCTGAGGATGGGGAGGCAGGACGCACCCTGAGGCTTCGATGGCTAAAGATTCTGACGGAAATCGTTCCTAGTATCTTTGCCATTTGCCTCAAAAATGGAACTAGGCATTTCCACACCTAAAGTGGAAAAGAATTATTAACAGTACTGGTGTTTTGGGTTTTTTTCAACAGTTGCTATTTGTCATGTACTGTACTATATATTACTAAGCATTTTGAACAGCCTACAAGGTAGGCTCTGTTACTTTTGACATACTTGACATCCTGAGTAAACTGAGGATAGAGTTGATAAAAGGGAGGGCTACCAGGGAAGGTAGGATTTGAATCCCCTGTTCCTTGGAACACAAACTTACTGTGTGATGTGCTACTTTGTCTTTTTCTCCTCCTTCCTTTCATAATGGAAAAGCTGTCTTTTTGATATGCTAGTGCCAAGTTTCAAGCAAAGCTCTGCACACAGTTATCTTATTTAATCCTTTCAAAACTGGCATTTTACACTTAGATGTAAAGTCCTGATCGCATACTTACCCAGAGGCAACGACTAGTAAGTAGCAGAATGATTTGACTGAGGTCAGTTTTCATTCACAACGTTAAACCCTAGCAGTACTGCCTCTCTCCCACTGTATTCTGCATATAGCCAGGGTTGAGCTGGATGTGGTCCTCCTTGCTTTTGATCCTGGGACTAGAATCTTCATAAGCGATTATGTGCCTCTGACATCTGAATGATTCTTTCATTAGTATTTCTTCAGCTGTTTGTCCCCCCAGCCTCAGGGCATTCTCTTTCCTGTCAAATCCTGGAGAGCCATCTTGGTGTTCCTCACTCCCCTAGAACCCTAAGAAAGACTTTTAAAGTATTACTCTATTGAATATTTATCTCTTTTGGCAAAACTGTACCCAGAGAGTGGTTTTGACAAGTTAGTCCTCGAAGCTATGCTGAAAAGTTGCACTTGAGGGAATTCTGTATTTCTTAAACAAAACACCAATATTCATTTGTCATTTGAGCCTTCCCTATTTTTAAATGAGTTTTTCCTTCTGTAGACCTGAATGTACTAGGCCTTGAGGAAGAATATTAAAGGACTAGTGTGTGGTGTGCATTTTGAGAAACAGCTCCCCAAGGTCAAAGAAACACTGTTCTATCGCAAAATCAATCATCTGCCAACAGTTTATTTTTTCTGAATTCTCTTACCTGTTTATTCATTATCATTTCATACCTAGAAAACCCTGTGTGTGACAGCTGCGAAATTTAATTCCAGTGTCATGAAAGGTCTTCAAAGCAGTAGTACATCAAATTCCTTGGTTTTGTTCTTTTGCTTTTTTCTCACTTCAGGTTTTTTTTTCATACTTGTTACTCATGCCCCTCACAGGGAAATTAGTCGGTCCTCCTGAGCAACACTAACTCCAGACTTTTCTCTGCAGAGATGCTGAGGATGCAATTTATGGAAGGAACGGTTACGATTATGGCCAGTGTCGGCTTCGTGTGGAGTTCCCCAGGACTTACGGAGGTCGGGGTGGGTGGCCCCGTGGTGGGAGGAGTGGGCCTCCTACGAGAAGATCTGATTTCCGAGTTCTTGTTTCAGGTATGTTCCTTTCAAACTCAATGAGATGATGCATGTGAAATACTTAGCACAGAGTCTGGCCTCTCAGAAATATTAGCTATTGTTTCTCAGTGCTTAGGATGTGTGGGGTTTTCTTCTCATGCACAGTGACAGTCTGAAGCCTTGCCAGTGAGGCAGGTACCTTGCCAATGAAATTGCACTGATCATGCAGCCTTGACGGAACAGAAACTTGCTTCTTGTAAAAAAGGACTTTTCTAGCGTTGAAAGAGATGATGCCCAAACCTCTTCAGCCAGGATTCTAAAGACATTTTCTTCTGGAAATGTACCTTGGCATCTGACTTGCTAGAAAGACATTCTGGAAGCCAGATTTGAACAAATTATACCTAGCCTTGGATCCTAAAATAGGCCAGATTTTGTAATGGTTTTGGAATTATGTAAAAAAGAAACCAAACAACTTGTAGTCTTAGGGATCGTATTGCGAAGGACAGAACAAAATGTCTAGTGTTGACAAGTGATGAGATGCTAAGCTCAGAGGTTTATGTATTTTTTTGGAAATATTAACACACTGGTAGAAAACTGGGGCCTTCTGCATGTTGTAGGGGTGTTTTAGGCCCCTGGCAGAGTGAGGTATCTTGAGGAACCTGGCACCTTAGATGCGAATGTCACACAGTTGCAGCAGACTCCCGTGGTGCTGAAGAGGGATACTGTCAGTATCTGCCTGTGTCCCTTTGTAAGTGTTTAACCCCAGAACTCTATTCCCTCCTTCAGGATGTCATACATATCTTTTTTTCTCTCCATGCTGCTCTGAAATCCTGCTTAGAAAACTATTAGGAAATGGCTGCAGTCCTGAGCTGTGAGCGGTAAACACAGCCTTTGAGAGCAGGAGCACATTTCCCTTTCATGACATCAGGTAGGGTTGTATGACTCCTGACTAGTTTTAGCGTCTGAGTCTTACCTTTTCCCCTACTGTATTGAAGAGTGTTGGTGATCTTTTAAGAGGTATTTTGTCTAGTTTGTCAGTCATTCCCACCTACAAGAAAACAAACTTTAGGTTTTTCTTGTGTTACTTCATCTACACCTTGGTTATTTTACTAGATGGTTTCAAAATGTCCTGCGTCAGACAAGAAATAATTGGTACCGATAAAATTTCATAATGGAAAAATTTAGAACTCAAAGTCTTGGGATTTTGTTATTAATTGTGAAGGACAGAGAAAGAGATGCTTTGAATTCTTAGAGATGCTAAATCTGTAATGGGATGGACTTCTTGCTATGTCAAGAAAGGCTTAGTCTCTGGGAGAGTTGCCTAGGACCAGCTGCTTATGGTGGTTTATCACCCATACTTTAGTGTTTTTTGGTTTTGTGTCCCTTGTCAAAATCTGTGATTTGGGGACCATCAGGATTTAAAAGTAGTGACTGATGGGGAAAGGACCCTAGGTCTTGGGGCTCTTAACATGGATGAAGGATGTGGCCTCTTCTCTTGTTCTGTGCACCTAGGACTTCCTCCATCAGGCAGCTGGCAGGACCTGAAAGATCACATGCGAGAAGCTGGGGACGTCTGTTACGCAGATGTGCAGAAAGATGGAATGGGGATGGTTGAGTATCTCAGAAAAGAAGACATGGAATATGCCCTGCGTAAACTGGATGAAACCAAATTCCGCTCTCATGAGGTGAGTCCCCACCTGCTGTTGAGGAGCTCGTTGCCAGACCATTCCACCTGAAGCTGAGCTAGCAGAAGTAGCAACAGGCCATGTGTTTGCCATTCAGTGACCTTATATTACCATTTAAGATCTATCTTGAGTGGACAAAGCCAAGGAATTCCTTATGCCCCAGCAATGCAGGGTCATAGCAGAGAGAAGTCTGCAGCCATAATATTTTTAACCCAGAGAGAATACCCAGTCTGTCATGTGACTGACTTAAACCACAGTGTCCCTCCATGAACCTAATATTATGGCTCTCCCCCCTCTGGCTCTGGTCTGGGCTCTGCAAGCCAACCATGTCACCTTACCCTCTTAGGTACTGCTGTTGGGGCTGGCTGTCACTTCACTTTGCCTTTCCCAAAGTGGTGCAGAAGCCTCTTTGAAACCTGAGCCCTTGGCTCAGGTTTTCTTGTTCATCATCTCACCCTGGGGACTTAGCTTTCCATGTTCTTCCCTTCAAGTAGGTGGCTGCTGTTTTGGACTTAAGTCTGATTCTTATGGTAGCTATTCCTTTGATACCACGGAGACCAGACCACCCATTGGACGTTTTTGTCCTGGTTACACTGTCCTGGCTTGCTATGGGGTTTAGGGATGTCTGAAAACATCAATTTCAAGGCCCATTTCTTTCTCTAAGGATTCACTTTGCTAACTATGTCTCGGAGGCTGCATGCCTTAGCAGTGCTGTTACTCAGACTATCCTCTAGGACTTGAATTTGGAGCAGAAACAAAACAGCACCTGGTCCTCAGTTACACAGAGAGGGGCCTTAGTTAGGGTAAATCAAATTATTGAGTTCACTGAGGGGAATAAGCATCTGGCTTCTTTCATCTTAGCATCTTTAAATCTGGGAATGCTAGCTGAGGGTGAAAAGCCTGCCTGAACACAACTCCTCTGCTGCTTATTAAAATCTTAGCTGAGCAACTTTGAACCCTGGTTCCTGTATATGCAATAATAGCATTATCTTATAAGACTTGTCAGGAAGCTAAATTATGAAGCATCTTGCCCAGGTCCTGATACCTGGGAGGTGCTGAATACTGGTCAGCTTCTTCCGTAGGTACCCACCAGAAAAGGTGGCAGGGGATTGAACCATATATCTGACCTCTGAGAGCCTTTCCAGTTCTTAGATTGTGGGGGTCAGTGGTAGTAATTTAGGTTTGTTAAGAGTAGTAGCCGGTATTTGAGTTATTTATCACATAATCGAGTTGCCATTTATTTGTGTTACCTTGAGCAAGAATACCTACCTGTGGCACTGTTGTGCCAAACAGTGCTCAACACATTATTGTTAGGCGGCCATATTAAGTGTTGGTGTGCTTTATTCTTCTAGGTCTTATTTTTTCCTTGACTTTTTTGTTTGATTTTCAGGGTGAAACATCCTATATCCGAGTTTATCCAGAGAGAAGCACCAGCTATGGCTATTCACGGTCTCGGTCTGGGTCGAGGGGCCGTGACTCTCCATACCAAAGCAGGGGTTCCCCACACTACTTCTCTCCTTTCAGACCCTACTGAGACAGGTGGTGGGAATTTTTTCTTTATTTTTTAGGTGAACTGAGCTGCTTTGTGCTCAGAATCTACATTCCAGATTGATGATTTAGTGTCTTAGGAGATTTTTTTAATTTTTTTTTTTTTAAGGAAATAAAACTACATAATTTCTACCAGGGCCATATTAGCAGTGAAACATTTTTAACTGCAGAAATTGTGGTTTTGGTTCAGAAACGAGTTGTATATTTTTCACCCCGATGATGGGAAAAAAATCAGTGCTGTATCCTTGTGGGTTGCTCTTCTATGGAGATCAGCAGTTACTGTGACCGAGTCGGCCCATTCTGTTTAGAAATATATTTTAAACGTTTAATAACTGACAGGTGTAGTTGTCTTTGATTGTGTTCATAGATTTCACCAGCAGGCACACTGATATGTTTAAAAACAAAACAAAACATTGAGTTGCAGTGGCAACTTGGGCCCAATTGGTAAGGAGCAGGAGTGGATTACTTATTTGGGGATAAAGTTAGTTGCTCTGACGATGGTCTGAGAACATCACATCCAAGGGAAGTTTCAGGGTTTTCTTATAATTCAAAGCCAACCATGTAAACTAAACTAAGCTGCTTTAATGAAAAGAGGAGCATTGCAGATAGGGGAGGGAATGAGAAGGCTAAAACCAGGTTTTTAAAAGTGGGTGCCAGCGTAAAGATCATTGGGAAATTCTTAACCAAAACCAACTTGAGCAAGTTGGTCAGGGAAAAAAACTCAAATATTTAACTTTTGGTTCTGTCACTTTCTCTCCTAAATTTGTCTCATATTTGTCCTTGGTATCTGAGCTATAAAAAAAGACAAACCCCAAAACCAAAACTTCCCACTGTCTTGGATCCCAAAACCAAAACCTCCCACTGTCTTGGATTCTGCTTAGTTCAGTAATCATGGGGCAGGGAGTGGGGGTAAGGGGGCTACATTGTCACAGGCTATTTTTTTAAACCACTTCATTGAAATATAGTCAACCCATAAAAGCTGTACTTTTTACATTGAGCTATACAACTCAATGAGTTTGGGGTGAAATTACGCACACATGAAATGACAACCGTGAAGGTCATAAACAACCCATCACCTCCCCAAACTGCCTACCCCGGGCACCTTCAACCATAGCAGAAAGTCAGCACTCTGCTTGAAACACAGTGGGTACCCAAGAACAAATTTAAGTATGTTTAGTAAAGATAAAAGGCTGCTCAGGTTGACACAAACAGCAACTAAAAGGGTGGTCATGAAGTGATTGGATGCAAGGTCTGTAACAATTACATAAATAGAAAGATTCACTTAAGTGCAGTTTGGTAGACAGTCTTTTAGGGAGGGATAAAGTCTTCCACACTGAATGGTCTATGAGTATCTATGAATATACTTGATCCATTTCCTTGGAAATCAGCCATACCTTCCACTTCCTGTTGGTGTCAGGGACTCTGCCTTATTTTGGCTAGATCTTTCCCAGTTCTATCTTCAGAAGAATTAGTAAAAGATACCTAGCCATCACTTTTTTCAGATGACTGAAGGAAGTGGTACATTAGTGTTCATAATAACAAAATACTTGTTGCACAATAGTTTCTGCACTTCCATGTGTTCATAGAATGCCCCTTCCCAGAATAGCTACTCAGTGGTGTGGGAAGGGCTGTTTTTCATCCAGCTTTGACCAAGAGATATTACCTGTTTGAAAAGAAAAACAAAAAGGAATGTTAAGCCTGCTTCCCAGCTGGCTCTACACTGAGCTAACTGATTTGTCATGAAAAATAAGCAATGGAAGTAAGTATAGCTATTACCCTGTTTTTCTGAGTATCTGAAAGAACCAGTTATAAGTGAAGCCTAATTAATGCACACTTGTCAATAAGTAGCAGAGACAGGTTAATTAGACATTTGTATGTATATAGGAGAGGAAGGAGAGACAATATGAACTCAATTTTTCCCAAGAAGCAAAACCTGACACAAGGTCTTGTGTGACAAACAGCGTATGTGATCAATGGCTATGTCTGCTTAAACAGTAACAACTATCAGAGATTAACACCCAAAGTTCTGGGTGTTATTATTGGCCCAGAGTTTTAAAATAGTTACAGTGAGGTTTAAAGATGCAAATTTCCACACTAGGGGTTGTAAACTGATGACTCACAGGATGCATCTGGCTTGCAGGTACGTTTTTTACTTTCACACTATTTTACTTTTTTAAAGTCTTTGATTAACAATTAAATTTTGGGAACCAGCACACAGAATGCCAGATGTCCAGGTTCTCTGGGCTCCCATCCCTGCCTGGCCCTGAACAAGAGAAGTAGCACATGCCAGCTGTCCCTTTAAGGTAGAGCTCCAGATCTGCCACTAGGCACAGCCCTCCCCACCCCAGTCCTGTTTTTGTTTTCCTCATTCCTGTTACCAATTGACCCCTAGAGGTTAATGTGACTTCCAGAATCTACTGCCACCTTGCCACCTATACATACTGTGTTTTTGTTATTCCCAGTTTTATCGAGATAACTGACATACAGATGTATAAGTGTAAGATGTGCAACACAATGATTTGATATATGTATATACCACAGATTGATTCCCATAACAGGATTAGTTAATATCCATTGTCTCACTTAATTACGGTTTCTTCTCTTGTGGTGAGAACTTTTTTAAGATCTACTCTTCAGCAACTTTCAAATATACAATACAGTGTTGTTAACTAGTCACCATGCTGTACATCACACATCCCCAGGACTTATTTAACTTATAACTAGAAGTCTGAACCCTTGGACAATCACCATTGCCTCTTTATACTTGGTCAGAGTGCTTTCACAGAGCAGATCTGGGCCTCACAGTTCCTACAGCATTCTCACATTTACTGTGGCACAGTCTGTTAAGCCATTTTGGGTAGCACATACCTGGCGGAGCCACAAAATACTCTTCCACAACTCGGTGGGAGTTTTGTAGTAGTTCTTCAGCACAGTTGCCTTCTACCACATTGTCAGATCTCAAGTACAGACATCTACAAAACCAGAAGCTTAGGTTAGCTTCTCAGAATGTGGCTTCACGGGCATGGGTTGAAAGGGTCAAGGGTGGGAGGAGAAGACAGCAGCATATTCTCGAGTTAGAGTCACTACTCAAAGATGGAAGACCAAGTAACAGCCTACCATTTATTGATTTCCCCAACAACCCTGTGAGATAAGTGGTATTAATAATAATTCCTCAGTATTGACAAGTTTTAATAAATATTTTTGATGATTACTATGGGTAAGGTGCTTTTCGTGGAGATAGTAAAAAGGCAATTACAATACAGTGTATTAAGTCTAACAAGAGGTAAGCGATGCTTGCCAAGGAAATTGATAAGGGGACCCCACCCAGCCTTCGGTCCTCAGAACAGGTGATGTTACCCCTTAACCATGATCAAGAAAGAGCTGGATTTCGGGGGTGGGGGACGATGGGGATGGGAAATGAGTAAGGTACAGAAACTTTCTCAACAGTGGTTATAAGTGACTTAAGCTGCTAAGGGACAGGATTGGGATCCGATCCTGCTTCTGGTGCCCCTAAGATGAGTGCTTTCTTCATCACAGCCACCTTTGGATATAAAAGTACCTTCCCTTGCAAGATGTACCACAAACATAGCCCAAGAATCTTGTACTGTTGTTGGGGCTTAGTGGCTTCATTAAACTATCCGGATGGGAGACGAGTGAAACCAAACAGTTGAACACATCTGTGGGGCTTTACTACTGTTTTAAGGTTTGAAAGTGTATGACAAGAGGTTTGAGATGGCTTCCAGATACTTGGGCTGAAAAGTAAGCAGTATACTCAGTCACTAATAGGATAGCAGCCAAGCTTTCTGCTTTGAACCAGACACGCAGTAGGGCAAGGATGGGACATGAACATCTGTAGAGGCTGTGCAGAAAGGCCAAGGTGTAATCATAAGTTTCTTTAAGGAAAGGATTGGTTCTGTTTCTTTGGGGCACCCAGCCCCAAATGAGACACGATAAACACATTAATGGTACAAAGAGTTCAAAGCTGAACTCTGTTCTAGGACTGGCACTGTTTTAACTGTGTGACCTTGGACAAGTATGATCTGTCTAGACTTGAAGTTTCTTGCCAAAAAAGTGAAGGTTGCACTAGATTTTTTTCTTTTTAAACCATATAAGGAATATACACTCGTTTAAGGAAACTTGGAGAACAGTAAAAATCATCTGTAAAGGTGACCATTGGACTTTCTGGAGTTAATATTTCTGTTGGGCAATATGACAAAATGTTTAAGAGCTGGGGCCCCTGAATCACTGCGGAATTCAAACCCCAGAGCTCCACATGGCCTGTATGCAAGTTACTTATCCTTTCCATGTATCAGTTACCTTATTTCTAAAAAGGTTCAGAAAAAATAAATAAGTAAAATAAAAAATAAAAAGGTTCAGAGAATTGCTGGGATGATGTTTAAAATGGTCCGAGCCAAGGGGCAACTAAGCCCACATGCTCTAGAACCCGTGGTTCTCAACAAGCGAAGCTCACACACCAATGAACACCCAGCGCAACCAATATAAAAAATTTCCCAGGTCCACTCATTTGGTAATTGGGTTTCCTAGTAAGGTTTCCTGAAGGAGGAAATTCACCCCTTTAACTATCACACGTTTCTATCCAAGTACTGTTTAAGATGAAGTTGTTTGTATTCCACACCTCCCTATTTTCTTAATCATAGGCTACTGAACCCAGAGTCTGTGAGGGCACACCAAGTAGGCCCCTCATTTGGCAAGTTGCTTAACTTTTCTTGACCCTGGAATCATGCATAAAACACGAAACAGGACCAGATGAGCTCTTCAGATGCCTGTCAATTATGAAGGTCTACCTCACCTCATCTTTCTCAGTCGGGATTCTACAAGAGAGTTTAGTCCAGAAATGTAGGACAACTTCTATGCATCTGGTCTAGTTGTTAGTTATGTACCATCCTTGGAAGAATTGAAAAAGAGTCCATTGATCTTGCTGTGTTCTCAATCAGATGAAAAGCCCTGGTTGAGGACAGTTTCAACTGTGAATTAGAAATCTCTAAAAAAAAAATCTGCCCTCTAAAGCTCATGGACAAGGCACTTAAGCCAGTAACTGTGGGCGATGCATTTGAGTTCACGGAGAGCACTGTGGCAGCATGATGGAGGAAGTGCCTCAGCTGGCCCTGCGCTGGCCAATGGGGCAGCTGTGCTGTTGTTTTAGCTTCTTTCTGCCTCTTCCCAGCTATCAGCTGCGAGGAGCTGTTTCTCTGGCCACCAGTCTACCTCCATCTACGAGCCTTTTAATTTAGTTTCATGCAGATTGAAATGAGAGCTAATTGATGGGGCAAATAAAGCCCTGAGGGACATCTTAAGTATTGAGTTATTTGACTGCAATCAGAGATGCCATGTGAGTCATTCTCTGGCTCTGAGATGAAAAAACAGTTTCTATGGGACGACTATTTCTTTTATGGCCACCCCACACTCCTTGCGGGATCTTAGTTCTGGACCAGGGATCGAACCCATGACCCCCGGCAGTAGCAGTGAAGCGTCTTAACCACTGGAACCCCGGGGAAGTCCTGAGGCTAGCAAGCACTCAACACGAAGGTTACAGTTACACATAAGTGTGGCTCTCTTGACTGGCACTGACTAATGTCAGCTTTTGCCCACTTCTACCAGGAATTTATTTTTAAAAATTCCATCAGGAAAAGGCTAGGACAGGGTTGTAGATTGCCCTTATCTTTGTAAGTTGCATACCTATCCTTCCCAAGAAGCTGCACTCCTAAATGGCAAACAAGTCTGCTTTGCAAAAAAGAGTGTTTTCTTTAAAAATGTATTAAGATTTGGCAATAAGTGGTAGAGGTGGTTAGGGGCTACACACTTTAAGTACAGTATACACAAGCTGCTTTGTCAAAGACCCAGCCCTCCGGGTTGCATTACACTACTTCACTACTTGGATTATTACTCTGCCCCCTTAGGCAGTCAAAGGTAAAATTTCCCTTTGCATTTCCACCTTCTCTAACACTAACCATGGTTAACAGTTTCTTGCATGCCCTTTCAGGGAACAAAACAACTTAATGCATGCACCAGAGTATATAAAATGGATTACACATAAAGTATCAATGAAACCACACACCATATTCTGAACTTTGCCTTTTTTATTATTAATAAGTATACCCTGGAAACCTTTCCATATCAGCATATATAGTTATTTCATTATTTTTAACTGTCATTTCAGTGTATGAAGATTAATTTAGCCATGAAGGACGCTTCAGTTCAGTTCAGTCACTCAGTCATGTCCGACTCTGCGACCCCATGAAGTGCAGCACGCCAGGCCGCCCTGTCCATCACCAACTCCTGGAGTTCACTCAAACTCACATCCATCGAGTCAGTGATGCCATCCAGCCATCTCATCCTCTGTCGTCCCCTTCTCCTCCTGCCCCCAATCCCTCCCAGTTTCTTTTCTGTTGCTCTGTATTATCAACAGATTTGCATACCCTGAATGCTCGTGCACACATCTTGATGCACTGTCACAGATATATGTCACAGACAGGGAACCCCTAGGTCAGAAAAAGTGTATATCTAACAAATTTTTGAGACAGGAATCCAGGAGTAAGCAAGTCAGATGTGAGCTCACTTTCTAATTACAAGAAATAGTACAAGTCAACAAAAATAAGATAATCAAGAAAAACAGTGGAAGAAAACCCGACAGGATAAGGAGACAGTGACTAGAGGGAGTGGAGGGAGAATTTAGAGTGGTTCAGTTCAGTCACTCAGTCGTGTTCGACTCTTTGTGACCCCATGAACTGCAGCTCACCAGGCCTCCCTGTCCATCACCAACTCCTGGAGTTCACTCACTCATGTCCATCAAGTCAGTGATGCCATCCAGCCATCTCATCCTCTGTTGTCCCCTTCTCCTCCTGCCCCCAATCCCTCCCAGCATCAGAGTCTTTTCCAATGTGTCAACTCTTCGCATGAGGTGGCCAAAGTACTGGAGTTTCAGCTTTAGGATCATTCCTTCCAAAGAAATCCCAGGGCTGATCTCCTTCAGAATGGACTGGTTGGATCTCCTTGCAGTCCAAGGGACTCTCGAGAGTCTTCTCCAACACCACAGTTCAAAAGCATCAATTCTTCGGCACTCAGCCTTCTTCAGAGTCCAACTCTCACATCCATACATGACCACTGGAAAAACCATAGCCTTGACGAGATGGACCTTTGTTGGCAAAGTAATGTCTCTGCTCAGAAAAACATCTATTTCTGCTTTATTGACTATGCCAAAGCCTTTGACTGTGTGGATCACAATAAACTGTGGAAAATTCTGAAAGAGATGGGAATACCAGACCACCTGACCTGCCTCTCGAGAAACCTATATGCAGGTCAGGAAGCAACAGTTAGAACTGGACATGGAACAACAGACTGGTTCCAAACAGGAAAAGGAGTACATCAAGGCTCTATATTGTCACCTTGCTTATTTAACTTCTATGCAGAGTACATCATGAGAAACGCTGGGCTGGAAGAAGCACAAGCTGGAATCAAGATTGCCAGAAGAAATACCAATAACCTCAGATATGCAGATGACACCACCCTTATGGCAGAAAGTGAAGAGGAACTAAAAAGCGTCTTGATAAAAGTGAAAGAGGAGAGTGAAAAAGTTGGCTTAAAGCTCAACATAAGATCATGACATCTGGTCCCATCCAGTTCATGGGAAATAGATGGGGAAACAGTGGAAACAATGTCAGACTTCATTTTGGGGGGCTCCAAAATCACTGCAGATGGTGACTGCAGCCATAAAATTAAAAGACGCTTACTCCTTGGAAGAAAAGTTATGGCCAACCTAGACAGCATATTCAAAGCAGAGACATTACTTTGCCAACAAAGGAGAGGCCAAAGAGACGAACTGTCCAACAAAAAGAAAAGCAAGGGCAAAGACCTAGAGAAGCCACGAATCTGGCGTGTAGCAGAAATAGGCAGGAAGTCAAGTGGTCTGAGTGATGAGGTAGGGGGCGCTCTAGAAAGTTGGGCTTAGAAGGTGAAAGCTTAGACGTTTGGATTTTGTTCCTTGTTACACTGGGAGGGCTAGAGGATTTTAAAGGGGAGGGAGAGGATCCTTAACGAACGACGCAAAGAGCGAAAGCGTTTACTCGCAGGGTGACCGTGCGCAAGTTCTCGCGTGTCGCTAATGTTCTTTTCCCCTCGGTGGAATGAGAGACTAAGCTCCAGCCCTTACTGATAGCGAAGACGCCGCGGGCCATCCTTTGAGGGCCGCGCGGCCGCGAGCTTACCTGTCCTCCAGGACTGATTCCATGGGCTCCACTCCGTCGGTGTTCACCGCGCGGAGCCGATCGGCGAAGGCGATGGCTTTCTCCAGCCGGGCCACGGCCTCCTGGCTGCCGAAGTCCACCAGCGATAGCCGCTCCAGGTGTTGGATCAGCTCGCCCGTGACCCGGCCACTTCCCTGGGGGCCGGGTGGGGGGGCGAATGAGGCGGAGGGTGTGGGTTACGGGTGGGGCCTGCTCCGCCTTCCGCCCCGCTCCGACACCCGCCTGGACTCCCCGACCTCTACCTGAGGATCCGCCTTGGAGGTGAAGCCCCGGCTCCCGCGCGCCGCAGCCCGAAGACCCAGGTGCACGGCCCGCGCCCACATTTCGCTCCCTGTCGGCCGCCGTAGCGCATCCTCTCCTAAGCGCGCGACGCGCTTAAAAGTGATGACATCCGAGAGCGCCGCCACCGCCGCGGACGCCGACGCCATGAACAGCGTAGGGGAGGCTTGCACAGACATGAAGCGCGAGTACGACCAGTGCTTCAATCGCTGGTTTGCCGAGAAGTTCCTCAAGGGGGATGGCTCCGGGGACCCATGCACCGACCTCTTCAAGCGCTACCAGCAGTGTGTTCAGGTGAGCTCCTACCCGGGCCCTCTCGCCTCTGCCCTAGGCCCCGGCTCGAGGGGGTTGGGACGGGCAGGGTGGAAGAAAAGCCTCGATGAGACCAGTGGCAGTTCTCTCCCTTACCATTCACCACCCGGGATGCGTGGTATCTTTCCGAATGTCAAAGGTAAGTCTTTTTGCAGCACCTTACTTTCTGCGGAGCCCAATTACATTCTTTGGTTCCTTTGGTGATGAACCTGAACTTGCAAAGTGAGCCCAGTTATTTGTATTTTATGCGTGGAACACTCACGCCCAGAAATAGTTAAACGAGTAGTCGAAGTTCACTAGAATCAAGTGTCCTTGGATTTTGCTGTGGTGCACTTTTCCACTTACAGACGGGGTGTTAAGTCTCTGGCCTGTTAGACCTCATGGAGGGTCCTCTTATGTTGTCACAATGCCTTCACTGGCCTATGTTTTCTCTCTTAGCCAGTTAGAACATGTTTATTCCAGCACAGTGAATGTGAAACAGATCTGATTGTAAGAACAGCCCTGGGCAAGGCAGTCCCAATTAGTTAACTTAAAAAACATCCTCAGTAAGTCCAGGTGGACTTGTCTTTGTCCCGTAGACATTGGAAAGAGAGACTTGCTCAAAGTTACGTAGCCAGTAAGTCCTGGGACCGATTTGAACTTGTGTCTGTCACAATAGGAGTTTCCCAGGTGGCTCAGTGGTAAAGAATTCACCTGCAATGCAGGAGATGCTGGTTTGATTCCTGGGTTTGGAAGATCCCCTGGAGAAGGAAATGGCAACCCACTCCAGTACTCTTGCCTGGGAAATCATGTGGACAGAGGAGCCTGGCAGGGGTCACACAGGGTCACGAAAGTCAGACACTATTTAGTGACTAAACAAGTATCACAACAGAGTGGTGATACTGCTTAAATTGCACTTCTGAATTTTGTTACAACTCTCCAACTTCTCTCTCTGGTCTTACACTTAATTTCTTCATAATCATACTTCGGGTTTGTCATGTTTGGTAGTCCTTATGGTACAGTTGGATTTACTTTTGTACCTAAAGTACAAAATATTCTACAAAGTATTTCTAAAGTTTTGACTTCAGGCTTCATGTAGTCCCTTTATCATGTTTTCTTCCATCAGAAAGCGATAAAGGAGAAGGAGATTCCTATTGAAGGACTGGAGTTCATGGGCCATGGCAAAGAAAAGCCTGAAAGCTCTTCTTGACCTTGACAGTCATCTTTAAAGTGGACTCCTCAAATCAGGAAATTGAGGACCCTGGATCGTGTCAATTAAAACTGAAGATAGCATTGATTTGATGAATTTAGGAGGGAAGAATTTCCTTTCCTCCTTGATACCTCTCTCATTTGTAAAAAATGATGAACCATCACTCTTTGAGATTTCTGGCTTTGGCATCACAGCAGGAACTCAGTATTCTAAATAATGGGATTATTTGGGATTATCATTGCAGTACTTGGTCTGGGATCAGTTTTAAATATATCTTGTATAAAAACTCTAGTAAGCTTGTCAGGATAAGGTTGCCTCACCTCGAGCCATTCTTTGAAGGACATTACGTACACTCTGCTGGGGTTTCATGGAAGCAACTGGTTAAGATCTCATTTCTCTAAGGGAGCTAATACTCTAGAAAGGGTTCCCAGCACAACAGTTTCGGTCAATGCTTAGAAGCACAGTTTTATTTTTATATAATAATTTAACTGTTAGATTGTTGGGGGACTGGGTTAGCCAAGAGGAAGACCGCTTTCAACAGTTTCCTACCTAAACAAGAGGTGTCAGATTTCATACTAAGATGTGAAAGCTTCATGAATGCTGCAGCGAACACCATTTCAGAGCACTTCGTGTAGTTCAGGAATTAAAATCCTTGGAGTGGCTATGGAGGAAGATCCTAAATTACCAAGATTTGCTGCTGCCAGCTTTCAACTTAAGTCAATGAATTAAGTCAACCTGTATATCATAAAAATGCCAAAATGCTGCATATGATTAAATGGGGGGGTGGCAGGCAGGCTGAAGAGGTCACTTTACTTGCCTTGTTTACTCACCCTGCCCTGTAATGCCTGAAATCATGAAGATGAAATAAATTGTAACAGATTATATTCATTATTTGTTCCTGGAACTCAGTGCATTTTATGGAACGACTTCCATCCTGTGAACCCCACACATCTCATGTACACTGGGCAGAGTTTTATATGCTTTATAACTTAAAAATGAAGATTTATCTAAGCTAGGTAGTATGGTATAGCAAATGGAAACCTCACTGATTTCAATGTTTATATAATGGTACCCAACTCAGAAAATTTTGTGTGCCCACACAGTATGAAACTTGATTTACAGAAAGCCTAGATTCTGTATCTCTCTTCCACTTTACTGCTATTTTTACTTTATCCTGCCCATAAAATGACCAACTATCTGAGGTACTTGAAAGGTTTTAAATTTTGAAGAGGAAATTTTAATTGCTCTTCAAGGGTGATTTTGTAACTATTATTGATTGTTGTTTCTTCTAATT
This sequence comes from Ovis canadensis, assembly GCF_042477335.2. Lineage (NCBI taxonomy): Eukaryota > Metazoa > Chordata > Mammalia > Artiodactyla > Bovidae > Ovis > Ovis canadensis. The sequence goes on along the minus strand of NC_091261.1, from coordinate 73,219,865 downwards.
CTTATGGCTACAGGAAATTTTTAATTCCAGAAACAAACAAAGCCAGTACTATATGCAGAAAGTGTCATACTGCTATACTGCCTTTATTTCTCCAGAAGTTTATAACCCTTCCAGCCTGAAGGGAGCTGAGAGAGGACCCAAGATGCGAACTTGCCACCTCTGGAGAAAACTGATTTTAGGGAGTATCCTTCAGCAAATGCCAGTGTCTTTCCCATCCAAAGTTTGCCAGGACCCAATTCTGACTGTTAATTAGGTCAATTTAGATCTTTGCTTTACCCACCCCAGGCACAAGAAACCAAGACCAGGCCTGTTACAAACACTGTTCTTCGGGAGGCCTGAACTGGAACTGAAACACTGTCAACAGCAGTCACAGACTGTCACTGTACAAACAGAGAGAATATTAATGCTACTTTCTGAGGGAAAAACACAACCAAAGAATGCAACTCTCAGGTCATGACTAAATTGTTTATTTAAGCCATCTCCTCCTGCTATAAGCAAAGGGATGGAAGATCAGTATAATGGTCCTCAAGTGTAATGGTCATCACTGGATACAAAGTGGTGAGCTTAAGGTCCCATATACTTTTCTGGTCCATGCGTGCAGAGTAATGGTCCAAACCAGTGCTGTGGTCCCCACTGGGTAGTGGTCCAGATTCTCTTTATTCGTCTTCATAGCCGGTTGGAAGCGGATTCACATGAGGGTTATGGAATAGGGTATGGTTACCATCTCCCCAGGGAAAGGGCTGTGGAGTGAAGATGGCCATTAGGCAGTTCCAGAAAACAGTTCAGCACTGCCACAAACTGCTTAAAACAGAGCAAGTAACAGGTAACAGATAAAAACAAAATGGAAATTCATCCTTTACATAACTGCCATGTTTCAGTGCTCCCATAAGAGAGCTCTTATAAACTCCAGGGGAGCCCGTAAAGAGGACAGTAGGAAAGGCAAACTCAAGTTCGGTACTCCTAAGCCTCTCCCTGTAAACCTCAGTGCTGTGTTTCTGAAAGTGCAGTCCTCCCATCACCTATATCAGAATGCTAGAAGCAGGTACAGGGGAGGAGATGCTGACTTCAATGCAGATTTCTGGACCTGAAACAAATCTCTGGATTGGAAACTGCAACATACCCTCCACTATTCTGCGTGGTACTTTTGAAAAACATTGCTCCAGGGCAGTGATTTCCAACCCAGGATGATTCTGCTCTTGTGGAGACACAGGCCAGTATCTGGAGACATCTTGAAGAGGGGGTACCACTACCACTTAGTGGTTAGAAATCAAGGATGTTCCTAATATCCTGTAACTCACAGGACTGCCTTTTGCCCCAACAAGAATTATCCAGCCCCAAATGTCAATGGTACTGAGGTTAAGACATTTCACTGTATGTATGCCTTCTAATTCTATTGACAAGGGTGGCAGTGGCGCTGAGACTCATCAATTCTTTCTAAATTTAAGAATCCAGCTTAATTTTCCACTTGAGCTAAGTGAGATAGTAGTTAAATATCTACATCAAGAGTCAAAAAATGACACAGTCAGGGTGGTAACTAGCATAGAGGTGAAGATCAGAAGCTGTCAATCTCTTCCTTATGGAGCTAGTAGCTGTCAGATGTCCAGGTTTTAGAGAGGTGAACCTGAAGGCTGAGCCTTCCGACTCTGCCAGCTTAAGGTAATTTCACAAACCTCCAAGTTTTGTACAACCGACAACTGTTAACAGTATCAGAAGGTAAAAGGTGGGATGACTCAGAGAAAGAAAAAACCGAAGGGCACTTGTATGACCTTAAAAAAGAAAACTCAGGCCTGGCCGGAGAAAATAAAAATGTGTTTGGAAGGATTAAATGAGAAACTGTACACGCCCGGCACCCACCGTTTTAGAGGATTAAGAACTTGGACTAGGGCATTTGGGGAAAGGCGAACAGACACTTGAAGAGACTGCAAGGGGGTACCTTGGACCTGATGCGGAGATGGGGGTAGGCCACGAACTCGGGTCTCTCCTCCTCTCCGTGGTGCGACTTCAGGAAGACATTCAGCATGCTCACTCCCACCCCGGGGAGCGCCACGAAGTAGGTGAGGGCCTTCCACATGCGAGCTGCAGAGGGGGCACGACCGCTCAGGCCGGGCGAGGAGCCGCCCGCGTCTCACCTCCCTCCCCCAAGTCCTCGAGCCAAGGTCAAAATCCCGCCGCTCTTCTCTTCAGCAGACCTGAGGCCCGCCCCGCGACCCCGGTCCCAGTACCTGAGCCCTCCTCGCCATGGGCGCCACTGGACATACACCGACTCAGCTGCAGGCGGGAACGACCCAGCAGCCCAGAGACCCGAGATCCAGCTGCCGCCGCCATCTTCGACCTGGGTCCGCCGCAGCGCCGGAAGCGGAAATAGAATGTTGGCTGTGGGGGTGGGACTACAACCTCAAAAGGAAGTTCCTAGTGGGTGGTACCTTTTCCGCGGAGGCTGCGCATTGTAGCCTAAAAGCTCGGAGCAGCGGGAGCCAGAGGGAGCATGCGCTCAGCACTCCTGTGTGCGTACCTTGTTCCTAAGGTCAGCACCGCGGTGAAGATGAGCGCATAAAAAAAAAAGATTTGTGGAAGGACACCCTGGCATCCAGGGTCGCTCCCTTCGTTGGAGTCCGTGCGAATCAACAGGTTCCAAGCACAAATCCCCTATCTAAAATGCTTTTTCCCTCCTCATCATCTGACTCCGCTTTTTTTTCAAGACACTAGGACATGATAATTGTCATCATTATTATTTTGTAGGCATCACACAGCTTATAATCTGTCAGGGGAAACAAGAGATTTTGCCACTGCAGCATCCCCAAACTCTGGGATCGTGCCTGGCAAGTAACAGGTGCTCAACACAAATATGTTGAGTAAATGAATAGCAACGGGAAACAATTGACACTTCTTATACTTTATCTCTGCAATTCTTTCCTGCCCTTCTTTTTTCTTCTTCTTCTACCCATCTAAAAACAGTTTTAAAAATAAAAGTTAAAAAACAGATGCGTAAGAGAGACTTCCTTGGTGGTCTAGTGGTTAAGATTCCACCCTCCCAATACAGGGGGCTCAGGTTCCATCCCTCCTCAGGGAGCTAGATCTGGCATGTGGCAACTAAGACCCAGTGCAGCCAAATAAAAATAAACAAAATCTTAAAAAATAGATACATAAAAATGAAAGTAAACTTCTTGACCATAGGTTCCTTTAAAAATATAATGAAAGCTCTGAATCCTTTCCTCAAATAAAATATTAATACAGCTTCTCCTCAGCACACACAGTTTAAGCACACAATGAGAGGGGAAGAAGGTACTGTAAAGTGCACCCAGAGACCCCCTAAGAGTCCTGTGCTCCAAATTAAGAACCCCTACTTAGAGGAATAAACAGAGACTCTGGTGTGGGTAGACTGGATTCATATTTTGTTCCCATCCCTCACAGCCTGTATGACCTTGAGCAAGTTAGATAAAACAAATGCATCCTGCAGTTTCATGAAAACAAAAACAGGATCATATTACTAGAGCTTCACAACCTGATCTTTCTTTCTCTGAGTAGCCTGGGTTTTTGCATGTTATGGTGAAATTACAATAGTCAAATCTCGAGGCATCGTCGAAAAGAGTCGAAGGGTCTGTGAAGCCCTACAGTGTAGCCGTGGAAAGGATCTGAGCTCAAGCATCAGGAAATCCTGGGTTCAAATCTGGTCTGCCCTCAACTGTTCCTCTTCTCTAAAGTGGGAATGTAATATGCACTTAATTCATTTCTTTATCTGACAAACAATAATTTAAGACACAGCTCCACCTGGAGAAGTTATTCAACCTCCATTCATAGTAATGATGGTTAATTTAGTAAAGACTAACTACAGTGGCTACCTTGTGTAGTATGCAAGAGCTGTAAGAGCTCTCTCATACACTTTAGAATTCAGTGTTAGAGACAGGATTAACCAAAAAATACCCAATGCCTGGGAAATGTTAAAAATTCAACAAATGTTTATTTTCCCATAGGACTTTAATACATCTTGCAGGGTGGTACTGCTAAGTAAGGATTGTCATACGTTTGGAACACAGTACCTCCTCAGGCATGATACCTATGATATTCTTGCCAAGTATGCTCAGCATTTGCAAAGCCTTGGGTGACTGAGTTTAGACAGTCCAGGAAACCAAAGTCATCAATACAACAAATAGCTAATATTTACTGAGCATTTACTTCTGTCATTCACATCTATGACAAGCACTTTGCATAAATTGTCTTCCCACCTCAGAAAATGGTGACTTGGTTCCTTAAGTGAAACACTTTGGAATTATCTTTGATCACTCTCTTCTCTCTCTGTCTCTCATGTGGGATCCAATTCCCTGACCATCAAAATCAAATCCATGCCCCCTGCTGTGGAAGCACAGAGTCTTCATCACTGGACCCCCAGGGAAGTCCCCCCACACATTTTAGTTTATTGTATTTTATTATTATTTTTTATACACACAATTCCTACTCAGAATCTGACCATTTCTTACCACATACTGCTCCCAATCTGATCAAAGGTATTAGCTCTCACCTAGACAATTGCAAAGCCTCCTGACTGGTCTCCCTGCTTCCTGGCCCTTTCACAGTCTATTCTTAGGGAGCAGCTAGGGGAATCCTCTAACACTGGTCATCTTCCCCCTCTGCTCAAAATCCTCAGTGGTTCCCATCTCACTCAGAGTAAATGCCAAAGCCCCGAGAGTGGGCTGCCAGATCCTACACACCTTGTCCCCAGCCGCCCCACTGACACCATCTAGTCTACCTGCCCCCTTGCCCACTTCATGCCAGCGACACTGACCCTCCTGCCTTTCTGTGAACGTGCCAGGCATGCCTCTGACTCAGGACTTTTATACACACTCATCTCTCTGCCTGGAAGAGTTTCCCCCCAGGTAGCCACATGAATTGTTTCCTTATTTCACTCAGGGGTTGTCTTAGAAGTCATCTCTTATCAGGAAGGCCTTCCCAGGCCACCCTGAAGTGAAATTGCTCCTCCCCACCCTGACACTCTGTCCTTCTTACTGTGCCTTAGCTATCTTTGTGGCACTTCCCACCATCTGCTGTATTAAATATTTATTGGTTTATGGTCTGCCTGGGGCAGAGACTATGATTTGCTCACTGGTGTGACCACTTGTGAAAAGAAGAGAAGTGAAAAACAAAGGAGAAAAGGAAAGATATAAGCATCTGAATGCACAGTTCCAAAGAATAGCAAGATGAGATAAGAAAGCCTTCCTCAGCGATCAATGATCAATGCGAAGAAATAGAGGAAAACAACAGAATGGGAAAGACTAGAGATCTCTTCAAGAAAATTAGAGATACCAAGGGAACATTTATGCAAAGATGGGCTCAATAAAGGACAGAAATGGTATGGACCTAACAGAAGCAGAAGATATTGAGAAGAGGTGGCAAGAATACACAGAAGAACTGTACAAAAAAGATCTTCACGACCAAGATAATCACGACAGTGTGACCACTCACCTAGAGCCAGACATCCTGGAATGTGAAGTTAAGTGGGCCTTAGAAAGCATCACTACGAAACAAAGCCAGTGGAGGTGATGGAATTCCAGTTGAGCTATTTCAAATGCTGAAAGATGATGCTGTGAAAGTGCTGCACTTAATATGCCAACAAATTTGGAAAACTCAGCAGTGGCCACAGGACTGGAAAAGGTCAATTTTCATTCCAATCCCAAAGAAAGACAATGCCAAAGAATGCTCAAACTACCGCACAATTACACTCATCTCGCATGCTAGTAAAGTAATCCTCAAAATTCTCCAAGCCAGGCTTCAGCAATACGTGAACCGTGAACTCCCTGATGTTCAACCTGGTTTTAGAAAAGGCAGAGGAACCAGAGATTAAATTGCCAACATCCGCTGGATCATTGAAAAAGCAAGAGAGTTCCAGAAAAACATCTATTTCTGCTTTATTGACCATGCCAAAGCCTTTGACTGTGTGGATCACAATAAACTGTGGAAAATTCTGAAAGAGATGGGAATACCAGACCACCTGACCTGCCTCTTGAGAAACCTATATGCAGGTCAGGAAGCAACAGTTAGAACTGGACATGGAATAACAGACTGGTTCCAAATAGGAAAAGGAGTACGTCAAGGCTGTATACTGTCACCCTGCTTATTTAACTTATATGTAGAGTACATCATGAGAAACGCTGGGCTGAAAGAAGCACAAGCTGGAATCAAGATTGCTGGGAGAAATATCAATAACCTCAGATATGCAGATGACACCACCCTTATGGCAGAAAGTGAGGAGGAACTAAAAAGCCTCTTGATGAAAGTGAAAGAGGAGAGTGAAAAAGTTGGCTTAAAGCTCAACATTCAGAAAAAGAAGATCATGGAAATAGATGGGGAAACAGTTGAAACAGTGTCAGATTTTATTTTGGGGGGCTCCAAAATCACTGCAGATGGTGACTGCAGCCATGAAATTAAAAGACGCTTACTCCTTGGAAGAAAAGTTATGACCGTCCTAGATAGCATATACAAAAGCAAAGACATTACTTTGCCGACTAAGGTCCGTCTAGTCAAGGCTATGGTTTTTCCAGTGGTCATGTATGGATGTGAGAGTTGGACTGTGAAGAAAGCTGAGCGCCGAAGAATGCTTTTGAACTGTGATGTTGCAGAAGACTCTTGAGAGTCCCTTGGACTACAAGGAGATCCAACCAGTCCATTCTGAAGATCAGTCTTGGGTGTTCTTTGGAAGGAATGATGCTGAAGCTGAAACTCCAGTACTTTGGCCACCTCATGTAAAGAGTTGACTCATTGGAAAAGACTCTGATGCTGGGAGAGATTGGGGGAAGGAGGAGAAGGGGATGACAGGGGATGAGATGGCTGGATGGCATCACCGACTTGATGGACGTGAGTTTGAGTGAACTCTGGGAGTTGGTGATAGACAGGGAGGCCTGGCGCGCTGCAGTTCATGGGGTCGCAAAGAGTCGGACACAACTGAGCGACTGAACTGAACTGAACTGTGACCACTGGCCCATTATAGGACCTCGGTGAATGTACATTAATCCCAACCATGAGCCTGTGGTGGTTTAGTTGCTCAGTCATGTCCACCTCTTTGCAACCCCATGAACTATAGCCCTGCCAAGCTCCCCTGTCCATGGGATTCTCCAGGGAAGAATACTGAAGTGAGTTGCGATTTCCTTCTCCAGGGGATCTTCCCCACCCAGGTATCGAACCTGGGTCTTCTGCATTGCAGACAGAGTCTTTACCGACTGAGCTATGAACCTGTGAACTAGATACTATTCTTCCCCCACTTTTCAGATAAGGAAACAGACTTGAAGTTGTGAGGATATTGCCCAAGATCTCCAAGCTTTAGGCAATTGGTGGACCTGGGCAGTGTGGGACTCAAGTTCTTTTTCGAAAAAATTTTTAAAAAATGAATTTTATTTTTGGCTGTGCTGGGTCTTCGCTGCTGTGAGAGTTCTCTAGTTTCAGTGAGGGCTTTTCACTGCAGTTGCTTCTCTTGTTGCAGAGCACAGGTTCTAGAACATGCAGGCTCAGTAGTTGCGGTATACAGGCTTGGTTGCTCTGCAGAATGTGGAATTTTCCCCGACCAGGAACTGAACCCATGCCCCCTGCATTGGCAGGCGGATTCTTAACCACTGGACCACCAGGCAAGTCCGTCAAGCCAGTTTTTTTAACTTCAAAGCCATGCAGACTTTGCTGTAGGTAGAACAACACCAACTCTGAGAGGTCACCCTGTTGAGCTCATGCTAGTCTGATGCTCTAAACAGGGATGAGCAAGGAAAAAAAAAAAAAAAGCTACATAATTTCTGATTTCAGTAGGTTTGGAAAGAAAAATATTTCAAATCATGGGGTCCTTGAGAATGAATGGAACCATCAGATGTGTTTTCTAGGTGCTGAGCTGGAATTTCCCACCTTGTGCTGCCTCTCACAGTGACCCCCAGGGCATCTGGCCTCTCTGTGTAGGGAGTCTCCCCAAGGCCATGGCCAGCCAGGCCTGGATTTGACGTCATCTTCTCTGGCAGCTGGTGATGTTTACACTCATGCTGAAGCCACTACGGTCTCTGGCGCTCTATTTCCTTGAAATAGAGAGCTGGCAGGCAGGCACCTCAATCCCTGAGCCAGCTGCTAGTGGGGTAATTGGAGGAAGGCTGGGGGAGGCTGCCTAGCCAAGGACAGGGCTTGCTTAGGGGAAAGCTTATCTGGGGCATCCTGCCTGCTACTTCTCTTGTGGTTTCTCCCAGCTAAGTTTTCCTCCAGTTCCTGGACCAATAAATATTCGTCTGCCAAGAGACGAATGCTATGTCTCAATTAACTGTTCACTTACTGTTCACTATTATTTTTGCTATGATCATGGTTAAGGGTACAGGTTCTATGGAATCAGAGCAGAGGAGCCTGGACTATGCAGAAGGCATGAAGTATTTTTCCAAGTATGTTGCAGGGGAGGTTGGGGTGCAGTGACCACCACTTCCATCATCTGAATAACTTGTCTGAGCTGCTCAGCATCATTAATTCATTTAATTTGGAATCTCAACTACATCCTTGGATTGGGGCAACAGCAGTGACCTTATGGAACACCTAGTCTAGAGGGAGAGACTGACAAATAAGCAGTTACTACCGTCACTGTGATAGGTTTCTTCAATGGGAGGCTGTCCAGCATGAACCTTGGTACAAGTTCAAGTCTCAGGTCAGCTACTTAGCATGAAATCATGGGAGGTGAACATCTGCCTAAGTTTCACAACCCTTGAAGTGACTGACCCAAGATTCAAATCCAAGAAGTCTGGCCTCACCTCTCTTTGTGCCTCAATTTCCTCATCTGTAAAATGGGGATAATAATAGTAGCAACCCCATAGGAGTCCTGCAGGCTATGCTGAGTTAGGATTTTATCCAAAAGGTACTGAAGAGACTTTCTAGGTTTTGGGGGCCACACAGCCTGTGGGATTTTAGTTCCTTGACCAGGGATTAAACTCTCAACCTCAGCACAGAATCCTAACCACTGGACCACTAAGAAATTCCTTGAGAAGACTTGCTTTTAAGCAAGGAGAGAGATAGTCAACCTTGTACCTGAGGCTTTGCACAGGCTGGCCGCTCCTGACTAGAAAAACCCTTCCTGACTTCTTGTCCATCTTTGTCTGCATACTCCCCTCAGCCTTCACCTCCTACAGGAAGCCTTTCCTGGTTACACTGAGCCTTGGGCCTCTGGTCCCCTAGCAAGGTTTAAGTTCACTGCACTGTATTTGAGAACTATTCCTTCTCATTTCCATCCTGAGCTCCAGATCTCCCCTCCCCCCACCCTTCCCTAAGATTCTTCTGAACTGTTGCACAGAGCAGTCATAACAAAATGGTTTAAGAACTCAGTTTCTCAGTCAAAGCTGGATTAAAATCCTGGCTTTGCTACTTTTGTTGAACAAACCCCTTCACCTTTTTGGGACTCAGTTCCCTCATCTGCAGAACAGGGAGAATCATAGTATATATTCACCTAATAGGATGGTTCAGAGGGCTGAAAGTGATGATGTGTGTAAAAGCACTTAGCATCTTGTTTAACAAATAGCAACTTGTAATATATTATTATCAATCATCTACTGTTACATTGGGATTGCCTCATAGCCCCAGTAATGAAACTGCCTGCCATGCAAGAGACTGGGTTCAGTTCCTGCATTGGGAAGATCCCCTGGAGAAGGGAATGGCAACGCACTCCAGTACTCTTGCCTGGAGAATCCCATGGACAGAGGAGCCTGGTGGGCTACAGTCCATGGGGTCACAAGAGTCGGACACAACTTAGCAACTAAACCACCACCACTGTTACATTAAGTTAAAAACAGGACCAGTGTCTGGTCTGTGAAATATATCTTAATAAAGCTGTTAAACACAACAAAGCAGGGTACAGAATATGGTGAAATGTGTGTTTCCATTTTTGTAAAATGCATGGGGAAAATGCTATAAGAGTTATGTTGCTGTTGTTCAGTCGCTCAGTCCTGTCTGACTTCATTACCCCATGGACTGCAGCACGCCAGGCTTCCCTGTCCTTCACCATCTCCTGGAGCTTGTTCAAACTCAAGTCCATTGAGTCGGTTATGCTATCCAACCATCTGATCCTCTGTCGTTCCCTTCTCTTCCTGCCTTCAATCTTTCCCAGCATCAGGGTCTTTTCTAATGAGTCAGTTCTTCGCATCAGGTGACCTAAGTATCAGAGCTTCAGCTTCAGCAGCAGTTCTTCCAATGGATATTCAGCGGTTGATAAAGATTACATTTTCATGGTAAGAGAGGTATGTCTGGGTTTTAATTTTCTTTTTAAAAATTCTGCAATGAATATTTATTACTTGTGCTATGAAAACGAAGACTTTCACCAAAAAGCAGACCATGAAGTTGCTCTCAGCACTTCTGTTGTTGGTATTCGTCCCATTAGACTGTAAGCCCCATGAGGGCAGGGATCCCTTCTGCCTGGGCGCGGAGTAATGGACGGAAAGGTGACCGGATAGATGGGGGCGGCTCTGGTACCCTCACCTGCAGTACCGCACTCTCCCTGTGGGTGGCAGGCTCCGCATGTGCGGGCGCCGCCCACGAGTCTGGCCGGAGATGAGTCGCGCCTGAGACCTTCAACGTGGCTGTCTAATCTGAGGGTCCTTGCAGGAGGGAGAGAGGTGGAATCTGCGAGAGGAATAGAGAGAGCCCAGGTTCGGGGACTCCTTCTTAAGGCCTCGCCTCTGAGACGTCTCCAGCAGCTTCCCCTGATTGAAACAAGAAACGAAAACCTTACTTTGTAGAGAATGTCCCCTCACGCCACCTCACCCCACAAGAGAGGCAGAGAGGAGAAACTGAAAGGTCCCCGGACCTGGAAGAGAGAGAAAGAGGTCCTCCCCGAAGATCGTCATCCTCACAACTCATAACTCACGGCCTGCTGCGCTTAGCAGTGGACTAATTGCCCCCACCCAGTAGCTCTTTGATCTTAGAAGAGAGGTGTGCTGGCACCGCATTTTGCAGACAAGGGTCTTTGCGCCTTAGAGAGGTAGTGCTTGCTTAGAGAAGCAGACCGCTGCTGAGTCGGATTCCAATCCCCTTTTTATCTCTGCCTCCCCACCTCCCTTCACCACCACCCCCCCACTCCCCCGCATCCTGTGTCAAACTGAGACATCCTTAGAGGGGGTGTCTTCCAGTCTAAATTACATTAAAAAAAATAGTAATAGCATTTGTTTAACCTACCCTTCCTATGGTACTGGCACTCATCATATATTATCTCATTTAATCCTTCCAACAAGCCTTTGAAGTAAGAACTATTATTATCCCCGTTTTACTTATGAGGAAATTGAGCCTCAGAGAAGCAAATCCTGACAAATCTAGAGAGCAAGTGGGACAGAGCCATGATTCAAATGTATGGCTGTCTGACCCCAAAGTCTTTGCGTTTTAGCAGTACATGTTTTTCCTTCGTAATTAAGTATAAGGGGCTTCCCTGGTGACCCGGTGGTAAACAGTCCACCTGCCAATGCAGGAGACACGAATTTGATCCCTGGTCTGGGAAGATCCCACATGCCTTGTGGCAATTAAGCACCACCACTGCTCAGCCTGTGCTCTAGAGCCCGGGAGCTGCAACTTATGAAGCCCAAACACCCTAGAGCCTGTGCTCCACAAAAGAGAAGCCACTGCAATGAGAAGCCTGTACACCACAACTAAAGAGTAGCCCCTACTCACCCCAACTAGAAAAAAGCCGGAGCAGCAAAGAAGACCCAGCACACCCTAAATAAGCATATTAATTAAATTATTTTTTAAACTATATTAAGTATTCAAGTATTGAATACATACATCTATACAGTAAAAATTACAAAATAGTTGTAATAAATAATAATGATTTAAAAGCCTCCGCCATTCCTGTTCTCCAGCTACCCAATTTCACTACAAAGAAGGTCATCATACTAGAGATTTCTGATGATCCTTTTAGAGATATCTGATACGTAGACGAACACCTATATTACTGCCTCTCACGTACTCATCAGTGACTTCCTAAAATTTAAGGAGAACTGAATCTTCTTCTTCTAGAACAGGATATAATTTCTCTTCACTGACTCCTTGGATTGGCGTGCAGGGCCTCCCAGGGGCACCTCCACCCACTCTGTGCGTCACCCACACAGGTCTCCAAGCTCCGCATCACGTTGCCATCTCCCCAGCCTCCTATTCTCTAGCCTCCCTCCAACAGCTCCATTTATTGGGATCTTTTTCCCTTTGAGTCTCCCCAGCCAGAATCTACCAGCCTCCCGGACCCCAGAGCCCCTGCCAGCCTCTGTTAGCTTATTTCATTGTACAGTGATGGTGTATCCCACAGGATCTTGGAGGTCAGAGTGAGGCACTGGGCTTTATCCTAATCAAACAGAAAGCCGTTGAAGGGTTGCAGAGAAGAGAGGTCTGGTCAGATTGGCCCTTTAGAAGGGTCACCCCAGCTGCTCTGTGGGGAACAGATTGGAGGCGGTGAGCCTGTAAGGGGACAGAGCAGCCCTCATGCTAATGCACCAGTCCAGTGGAGAGAGTGTCTGTAACAAAACAGGGGTGGAGGACATCTGACAGACATTTCCATCTGCTGGTTGATTGGTTGTGAAAACGAAAGAGGACACCATGAAAAAGACGGTACAAGGGACCCCTAAAATGAATAATCCAGTAATGGGTGTTTGTCTCAGTCCTTGCCTTTCTTACTGGATTACTCATTTTAGGGGTCCCTTGTCATTGGGTAGCTGGCCTTATAATGGCACCACCATCCATCCACTCCCCAAGCTAGCAAACTAGGAGTCCATCTTTCTTCTAAAGGGCCATCACTGCCTCTGGCCACCATATTCACTAAGGACACCTCAGTCATCATCTGAGCTAAGCTTCTTTCTGTTTATGAAATATGGCAAGTCCCTCCCAACCTCAGGGCCTTGGCCCATGTTGTTCCCTCTGCCAGGAATTCCCTTCCCACTCCTTGTCTTGATAACTTTGAAGCAGCCGGTGAGCTTCATAAGAGGAGGGACCTCGTCCACTTTGCTTACTCTGGTATCCTAGCACCGAACCCAGTGCCTGACATAAACCAGGTGCTTAATCAATATATATTTTTTAATGAAATGATTCTGCTTGTTACATTTTGACGCAACATTTGGACTCTACCATGCAAAATGGGTCAGGAAGATCTCCTGGAAAAAGGAATGGCAACCCACTCCAGTATTCTTGTCTGGAGAACTGCATGGGCAGACCACAGGATGATAAAAAGTCAGACACAGCTGAACAATTAACACTTTCACTTTCATGCAATATAACACCTTGTCTTTGTTTTTATCTAATGATTTGGTGCACCCCATAGTTATATCCTAAACTGCACCCAGACAGTTAGCCTCTGTTTGCATTTCCCATGCCAGGCTGCCCAGTAATAAATACTGCTGCTGCTGCTGCTGCTAAGTCGCTTCAGTCGTGTCCGACTCTGTGCAACCCCATAGATGGCAGCCCACCAGGCTCCGCCGTCCCTGGGAGTCTCCCAGCAAGAATACTGGAGTGGGCTGCCATTTCCTCCTCCAATGCATGAAAGTGAAAAGTGAGCGTGAAGTTGCTCAGTTGTGTCCGACTCTTCACGACCCCATGGACTGAAGCCCACCAGGCTCCTCTATCCATGGGATTTTCCAGGCAAGAGTACTGGAGTGGCCATTGCCTTCTCCGAGTAATAAATACTAACTGTTCTAAAATGTTTTTTTTACATTTAAGAGTTTTATTATTATTTTGCTGTTGTTCTTATTCTGGTGACAAAAGAAAATATGTCAATTGTAAAAACTGCAGGTAGAAATAAATTAGAAGGTAGAAGTTCCCTGTGGGCCCTCCCTTTTAGAGCCACTGCTGATTTATTTTTTATCTTTTGGCCATGCTAAGTGGCATGTGGGCTCTTAGTCTGCTCAGCCAGGGATCTAACCCATGTCCCCCATGGTAATCGTGGAGTCTTAGCCACTGGACTGCCTGGGGAAGTCCCACCACTGCTGATTTAAATGGCACCTATATTTTGTTTCCATTCATAGACTTTTCAGGGGAGGAAGAGAAGACTCACCAGCCTGCCTGTGAGCCTGATCTTGGAGGATCCATTTCTCTTCTTAATTTCTAGCCCCCACCCTACCCTGTAGTTGTTCATGCCCATAGCATTGATCTTAACATTATACATCTTCTGTGTTAAAGTTGGCAGACATTGGCACCAGTGACTCTGGTGAAGAGGAAGTCTGTTTAAATCTCATCTGAAATGGAGGCCCATTCTCAGGCTTCGATCAGGCTCCAGGTCTCCATTCAAATCTGTAAACATTGCATGAACTTGAACCCTGCTAGAAAAAAAATAAAATTTCTGGCTCAAGTTGAGACCAGATTCAAATCTTGCCTCCAGCACTTCCGGCGTGCCCTTGGACAAGTCTTTTGCTTTCTCTGAGCCTCTTTTCTTCAGCTGGAAGATAACAACAGTAATGGTAGGATCACATTTCGGCTGTATTGGCTTTCTTTCCTTTTTTTTTTTCCTTTAATATTTATGTATTGATTTGACTTTGCCAGGTCTTAGTTGTGGCACATGGGATCTTTGATCTCTGTTGAGGCATGCAGGAACTTTAGTTGCAGCATGTGGGATCTAATTCCCTGATCAGGGCTTGAACCGGGGCCCCTTGCGTTAGGAGCTCAGAGTCTTAGCCCCCAGATCACCAGGCAAGTCCCTATATTGTCTTTCTTTTGCACAAGCCAAATTCATCCCCACCTCTAGGCCTTCACAAATGCTCTGCCTCCTGCCTGGAACTTTCTTCTCCCAACTTGTGTGGTTATGTCTCCCCTTATTCAAGGGGAACCTTCTTGGAGAGAGCTTCCCTGGTTCCTCTCTCTAAGAGAGCACCTCTGTCTTTATAGCAAGTCTCTTTTTTTTTTTAATAGCTTTTGCTTCTTATTAATTACCCAGCATTTTCTGAGGTCCTGCTGTGTGCCAGGCATTTTTCTAAGCATTTCACAGGAAAATTCATTCCATTCTCAACATAGCTCTTTGGAGACAGAAGGTACCATTGGTAGACTGCTTGGCTGGAGGAGGAAATGGAGATATCAGAAAGTCGAGTCACACAGCGCGAGGAGAGGTCATTAGGAAATGGCTGGGGGCTCTGTGGCGAACGCAGGGGGCCGGCTTCCATCACTCGTCAGGGAATGAGATCCCACATGCCGCAACTAAGTGTCTGAATGATGAAACTAGGGATCTTGATGCCACAACTAAGACCCAGAGTAGCCAAATAAATCAATCAGTAAATAGTTTTTTTAAATGGATGGCAGGGGATTTGAGTCCAGGTTGACCAGGGCCAGAGTCCTACTTACCATTCACCTAATCTGAGTCACCAGCGGTGTCTAGGAGGGTTATTCTGAGCAGGAAGAGATCCTGTGCTTCTTTTGTGATAGGGTGGTTCTAAGCAGGTGTGCTCCAGGTCCCATTACAAAGGAAATCTGCTCCACCATTTACTGCTGGGCACTAAGGACTCTAGATGGAAGGACTTAGTTCAAACAAATAAAGGCTTAGCATTGACAATGGAGGTGAAAATAGCATCCTGATTACAGGATGATGTGGCTTCTGCCCACTATTAGCGGGCGGATAAGAGGCCTCTCATGTCCTGGGAGACTGGCCAGTCCTGGTTCTTTCCCACGCCCATTCTCTCCACTTGAGGTGCATGCGATGAAGGGGCTTCGCTGGTGGTCCAGTGGCTAAGACTCCGTTGGTGCTTCCAGTGCAAGGGGTTCGAATTCAGCCCTGGTCGAGGAGCGAGCATGCAGTGCCATGTGACCAAAAAAAAATGTGATGAAGCAGATACTTACACCTGGGTGTTGGAAGACAGTCACCTCCTCTGCAGAGTCACCCCTGATTCCTCAGGCTGAGTCAGATGCCTCTACCACCTTCCCAGAGCCTCCTGGTCACATTCTTCTGCTAAGTGCTGTCCCCTTCCCTCCTCTCTCCTCTCACTACCCCCTCCCTAAATGTGAATTCCCTAAAGCCAGAGACTGTCTTCTTCCTTGCTGTGTCTCTTTCCCCTTCCTCTCGGTCTGTTCACTCCTACTCACCCTTCCAGTCTCATCTCAAAAGGTCACCTCTACCAAGAAGCCTTCCCTGGTGACCTCCACAATCCAGAGAGACAATTCTCTCTGTGTAAGTGTAGCTTGCTTGTCCAGTCCCCTCAACTTCCCTCCAGGTGTTCCCGGAGTCTATAAGTCACGCTGGGGAGACTTCGTCAGATGCAGATCCTCAACTCCAACCTCAGAGAGTCTGACTCTAGGGACTGGAGCAGGGCCTGAGGATCATGCCATGGGGTTGTTCACACCCTGAGCCTGGTGCTGGGGATGTCAGAGGAAGGATGCAGTTAACAGGGCTGCTTGAGGGCAGGGACCATCGTCATCTGTCATGAGCCACACATTAGTCAGCCTGTGTCTGACACATGCATGATGGTTGAATGAATGCTTGAAGGAATGAATGGTGGCCAGCATTCCTATGTTCTCCAAACAGGACTTGATTTTGGCCTTGAAAAAGCCCCATGGGGCTTCCATCCTCTCCTGGAATGGGCATGGGAAAGTGCTGAAATTCTGGTGTCCACAGTGCCAAATTGGAAACCAGTGCCCCTACTTCTCGGCCATACTCCCTGAGCAAGTTAATGAGTCCCTCTAAGCCTCAGTTTCTTCATCTGAAAAGTAGAAACAATAATCATAAGAGTGTTTGCATCGTTATTATTTACAGGGCTGTGAAAAGATTAAATGAAGTAACGGTGCTGGCCCAGAGTCAGTGTCTGAAGACTTCTGGATCCTGTTATTACTGCTGTTGTTTTTACTACGCTATTAACATCAGAGCTAGAGGGGCTAGTTGTTACTGTTCAGTCGCTCAGTCACGTCTAACTCTTTGTGACCCCATGGGCTGCAGCACACCAGGCTTCCCTGTTCCTCACTATCTCCTGGAGTTTGCTCAAACTCATGTCTATTGAGTAGGTGATGCCATCCAACCTCTGTCGTCCCCTTCTCCTGTCCTCAGTCTTTCCCACCATCAGAGTCTTTTCCAGTGAGGGTCTTGAGGGACTTTAGATCCTCAAATTCAGGGGCTCCCTACTCAGGGTTCCATGGATCACCCTCTCCATAGTGGAGGTGGGAATTCCCTGGCAGTCCAGTGATCAGGATTCTGCATTCTCACTGAAAAATGTGTCAATTCAATCCCTGGTCCTGCACGGCGGGTGGGGGAGAGTGGCTATACGTATAAGGGGTGGGAGGTCAGGAGGGTATTCTATGAACATCTGGAAATGGAGTGCAAAATTTTCCATGCCTGCCCACTTCCTAAAGAGGACAATGTGAGCTTTTAACCATTTAAAGATGGGAAAGTGGGACTTCCCTGGCAGTCCAGTGGTTAGGACTCCATGCTTTCACTGCCAAGCGATGGGTTTGATCCCTCTTGGGGGAACTTAGATCCCAAAGCTGCAAGCTGCCCCCACCCCAACACACCAAAAAGAATTAAAAAATCAAGAACTGCACCATCCCCTCCCTCTTGTCTCCAATTTTAAAAAGTTATCTGTAAGTAGTATCTCTTATTCCATCTCAACAGATGAATAGTTGGTAAGTTTATTGAAAAAGTCCATCAAAGCAGGAAATGATTAAAAAAAAGGATATAGCCCTGAAATATTCTAATTTAAACACCTATGGCTGTATATTCATTCACCCATCTTTTGATATAGGGCCAGAGCTTTTTCTTTGAGCTTAATCTGAGTTACCTGTTTGGCGTTCCCCCACATCCTTCTTGCAGAAACCACTCCTCTGAGTCCTAGCTTCAGCTTCTTTAAGTCGATGTAGATCCTAAGGCCCCCCTGACCTCGTTGTCCTCCCATCCCCAGTCCCAGCCCCAGTGGTTTATGACAAAGTTTACTTTGTGCTTATATTATGTGGTCATTGTGTGTCAAGCTGGGGCTTTGCTCCATTTTTCTTTCTTTCTTTTCAAATTGACTTTATTTTCAGAGCAGTTTTAGACTCACAGCAATATTATCAAGAGGTACAAAGATTTCTCATAACCCTCCCCCCATCAACGATACACACATACTCAGCCTCCTCCGTTCTCAACATCCCCCACCAGAGTGGTACATTTGTTACAATGAATGGACCTGTATTAAAACATCATTATCACTCAGAGTCCACAGTTCACATTAGGGCTCACTCTAATGTGACGGTGTTGTACTGTCTATGAGTGTGGACACGTTTGTAATAACGCATGCCAACTAACTTTTTAAATAAATCTTTCCGAAGCATTCAACTGCATTTGGAGAAACATCAATTTTCTTTTTAAAAAAATATATATTTATTTATTTATTTTTGGCTGTGCTGGGTCTTCGTTGCTGCAGGGGCTACTCTCTAGTTGTATTGAGCAGGTTTCTCTTTGCGGTGATTTCTCTTATTGCTTAGCATGGGGCTTTAGTAGTTGTGGCTCACAGACTTAGTTGCCCTGCACCATGTGGCATCTTCCTGGATCAGGAATCAAACCTGTGTCTCCTGTATTAACAAGCAGATTCTTAACCACTGGACTACCAGGGCAGTCCCAACATCAGTTTTCTTTTCCCACTCCTACTTTATCAGTCATATACAATTATGTGATTTAATAACAAGAGTAAGTGACTGGAGAACCCACCCAGCTGACTTTTGGTAAGCCCAGTTGCATCCCTGTTAAGTCAGTGGGAGGAGTTTTTGGTTGTCCTAGAGACCAGTCCTCCAGCTGCTGTGGGCATCACATTGTTCAGTAGGCAAGGTGAGTGACAGCTAATCCAGGAGCCAGCTCCATGAGTTGGGGGATTTTTGTTTTGGCTTCATCATGGCCCATGGGATCTTAGTTCCCCAACCAGGGATTGAATTCAGGCCCCGGTAGTGAAAGCACTGAGTCCTGAACACTGGACACCTGGAAATTTCTCAGTAAATTAGTTAATCCAGAGAGCCTCTACCATACAATCATGTATAACAAAAAGCTATCTCTCTGAGTAATTGGTGAAACCAGAACTAATCCTGTCCTTTCTGCTCATTTATACTTTCTAGTTATTTTTTGCACCTTTAAAACAGATGATAAACAGATGACAGTTTTTTTTTTTTGAGTTAATGAGAAAGATAGGGTCATAGGTGCCAAGTGCCAAATAAATTATACTAGACTTCAAAGTCTTTGAGGACTTCCCCTGGTAGTCCAGTGGTTAGGAGTCTACCTGTCAATGTAAAGGACATGGGTTTGATCCCTGATCTGAGAAGATCCCACATACTGCAAGAGCAACTAAGCCCGTGAGCTGCAACTACTGAGCTCTTGCCCCACAAGAGAGGCCACTGCAAGGAGAAGCCCGAGCACAGCAACAAAGACCCGATAAAGCGCGCAACACAGCCAAAAATAACTTAAAAAAAAAAACAAACCAAAACTCTTTGAATTGAGCCTAATGTAATAGGCTGGACATGACATAACCTGCCTAATGGGGATAATGACAGTGGAGCAACCTTGGTATGAAGCTCAGAGTGCAGTTCTCAAAGTGTGCTCCCAGGACCTGTAGCAGCAATATCACCTGGGAACTTGTAAGAAATGCAAGTTCTCAGGCTCCACCCCAGACCTGCTGCATCAGAAGTTTAGAGGTGGGGCCCAGTCATCTGTGTTTGAACAAACCTTCCAGGGAATTACAGCGTTCCCCAGAATTAACAGATCTTTCACATCCCAGGTTTACCACTTAGAGGCTGTGTGATCTCGGATGAGTACCTCTCTAAATCGGTTTTCTCTCTGGAAAATGGGAATTAAAAACAAACCTAACCTACCAGACAGTTGTGAAGACGAAATGAGAAAATACACATAGTACCATGCCTAACAGGGAATTCTGGCAGCCTGCAGTCCATGGGGTCGCGAAGAGTCAGACAGGACTTAGCAACTGAACAACGGCAACAGTGACGAACACACAGCAGCTACTTAATAAACCTTAGAAAGAGTTAATGCTATTATCAGGAACTCATGAGGGGCTGCTAATTAGGGTGAAATACTTTTGGGAGAAAAGGGAAAAGATTTTAGGAGGTTGAGAAGTTTTTTGAGCACCACAAGATAGCAGGCATTTTGACCCCATTAAGTCCCTTGGCGCTCCTGATAAATGGGTTGAAGTAGGTAGGAGTCTACTCTCTGCCCGCTTCACAGACGTGGAGACTGAGGCTTGGTGAGGCTGAAGGACAGCTAAGAAATAGGAGAGCTGGGGCCTGACAACATTCAAGTACCTCACATGTCCCATCCCAACCCCTGCCCCAAACAGATGCAGGCAGATTGCCAGCTTCTGGTGCCAGGGGAGCCCTCCTCCTGCAAACCATCTGCCCTCCAGAGGAGGCTGACTGTTCTCCTCCCAGACCCCCCTGCCTGATGCAGGAGGAGGCTTGGATTTCCTGCAAGGGTCACAGCAGGATTGTTTTCTTGGTGCTCCACAAGTCAAGCCTTTCAACTCATTTCTGCTGCACAGGGATTTCCTGGTTCTGTGCCCTGGACCATTTCTGCTGCTTCAGACACTCGCCCAGCTCCAGCCAACACCAGCGTGATTCAGTTTTGGACCTCAGATCAGAATTAATAAAGGCATCAGTTCATTAATTCATTAGACATTGCACCTGCTCTGTGTCATGCACTGGGAGTATAAAACAGATGCGGGCCCTAATGCAAAGAACCTGAATATTTACGTGAAGAGCACACAGAAGCAACAAATACCATCCAGTGTGATCAGTGCAGAGATGAGAGTATAACCTTGCTCTGTGAGAGCCCAGAAGAGATAACAGATCCAGCCTAAGAGTGGGAGGGGATCCAGGAAGGCTTCCCCGAGGAGGTGACCTCTGAACTGTTGGGTAGGACTTCACCTTAGTGTTTCATCAATTTCTCATTTTGCGGATGGAGAAATGGGTCCAGAGAGAATTGTTTAGCTCATTCATTCATCGAAGCAAGCAAACATTTCCCCAGTACCTACCTACATCCCTGAGCCTGAGGATACAGAGGTGAATAAGGAAACAGCCCTGCTAGATGGAAGGTGCAGACAGGCCCTAAGCACCCAGGGGACCTCACCTGTTCTTGGCCCGTGAGCACCTTTGTTTCTTTTTATGTGTATGTGTATTTTATTTTCCTTTACTGTTTCTTTTTTAATAGATTTTTTTTAATGTGGACCATTTTTTTGAGCCTTTATTGAATTTGTTACAATATCGTTTCTGTCTTATGGTTTGGCTTTCTTGGCCACATGGTATGTGAGATCTCAGCTTCCTACCCAGGAATCGAACCTGCACCCCCTACATTGGAAGGCTAAGTCTTAACCACTGAACAGTCAGGGAAGTTCCCCTCCTTTACCTTTTCAAAGTCAGGATTATTACAGTATGGGCTTCCTTGGTGGCTGAGACAGTAAAGAATCCACCTGGATCACAGAAGACCCAGGTTCCATCCCTGGGTCAGGAAGATTCCCTGGAGAAGGGAATGGCTACCCACTCCAGTATTCTTGCCTGGAGAATTCCATGAACAGAAGAGTCTGGCAGGCTACAGTCCATGGGGTCACAAAGAGTCAGACACGACTAAGCAACTAACTGTATTACAGTATGCTTTACATAGAGTATGCTTTACATACCCTTTTGAGTGTGTATAGTCCGGTGAGTTTTGACCAATCCATACGGTCCTGTAACCATCATAAGGGAGAACCCCATTTATATCTCATGCTCAGCCAACTTCCTGAGCCCAAGCTTTCCGCCTAATTCACTGTGGGATCTGGGGCAGGTCTTCCCCTGCCTGGACCTCAGCTATAAAACAGGTACCATGGTATCTCTCTCACCTAAACGAAGTGAGGATGCTGAGCAGAATAAGCACTCAATAAGAAATCCCAACTCTTAGTAGAGGTCCCTTTTTCGTTTTCCGTTTTCTCTGTATCTCTCTCTCTCTCTCTCTCTCACACACACACACACACTCACACACTCACACACACAAAGACATTTTTGAAGCCTCTCGTTTCTCAGAGAGGTTTTATTTATAGGCCGCGCCTCATTGTGAATGTGAAAAGGAGAAAGCCCAGGCCCTCCGTAGACCTTTCATGTGTAAATCAGCCCGGGCCCAGAGCACGGGGGTCACCAGGAGGGGGATTTCACTCTTAATTACTCCTGGAGAAAGCGGGCGGGAGGGCGGCTGGGCGCAGGCTCCACCCACGCTGGAGGGAGGCCTCGCCCGGAGCCGCCGGCCGGTCGGGCCCAGCGCGGGGAGCCTGACTCGCCGCGGCCCGGGGCCGGCGGGGCTGGGGCCGCACCAAGGCCGCGGCGCAGGTGCCTACGGGGAGCTGCGCCCCAAGTGGGTTTATTTGGGGGCAAGATGTTTGGACGTGGAAAGAGGGTACACAGTTTGGCACAGTGGGTGTTAAGGGAGGGATGGTCTGCGAAAGGGCCGTGGGGGTCTTAATTTAAAAAAAAAATAATTTTTTTTTGTTAAGGTCTTTTATTCATTCTTTCTTTTCCAGTGTAAAAATAACCTGCTCCAGAAAAGGAGTATGGAAGTAGTCTCACCAAGCCCTGCACATTGTTAACCTCTGGGAATGAACTTGGAGGTGAGGAGAGGGACGTTATTAGCATTATTTTTCTAACACTTTTCTTTATTTTTGACTTAGTGCAATGGCTACATATTGCCTTTTGTAATTAAAAAAGAGGCACTTTTCATAATATTTGTGATCCTGTTTTCTAATTAGAAAAGGAATTCATATTCAACATAAAACACTGAAATAATCATAACCATTCATGTTCCCACCCAAAGAAAGTCACTTTTAATATTTAAGATATGGACTTTGATGATTTATTTCAAATTTTTACATTCTATTTTGGTATTTTTTTGCATACTTATACTGTATACTTTGCACACTACTTAACATATTGAGGTTTCTTCCATTTGTCTTGTCTCTTCATGTGTTTTGTGTATTTATATAGTATATATTTAAATTTGTATGTGTTATGTATATCAACATACATGTATTTATATACATTTCATATTTAAATACATTTAAATGCATTATATAAATATAGTATGCATTTGTATATCATTTATTATATAAATATGTTATGTAATAAAGTTATATATTTAAATATTATAAATGTCTATATCTATATTTATGTTACTGGATGGCAATATCTTGAAATTTAAAATATACAAACCCT
Organism: Ovis canadensis; assembly: GCF_042477335.2. Classification (NCBI taxonomy): domain Eukaryota; kingdom Metazoa; phylum Chordata; class Mammalia; order Artiodactyla; family Bovidae; genus Ovis; species Ovis canadensis. The sequence continues at coordinate 73,196,735 of NC_091261.1, read as the reverse complement.
TGGGCCCCAGCAATTCCATATCTAAAATTCTATTCCACAGGGAATTCCCTGGCAGACCAGTGGTTTGGATCTGTGCTTTCACTTTGAAGACCAAGAGTTCAATCCCTGCTCAGGGAACTAAGATCCTGCAGGCCAAGCAGCATGGCCAAATAAATAAATTGATAAAATAAAATAGAATTCTATTCTACAGAGGTAGTCACATGAATTTGAAAAAGATAAATAGTAAAAATAAATATGTTCATTGCATCAGTGTTTATAATATAAAAGCAAAATTTAGCAACACTCTTGATGTTCATCAGCAACCTTGATGGGATTAATTAAATAAACTATGTCACATTACAGTGGAATGTTCTGTAGCCATTGTAACAGAATATCATACTTGCAAAAATATCTAAAAATCTATACTGCATTGAATACCAAAGCCAGTTCCAAAATTATATTGTATGAATCTCTATATATAAACACATTTTTTTCAATGGATAATCACATCTAAGCATACATGCACAGAAAATTTCTAGAACACACATGGAAGTGGTAACAATTACTTTTGGGGAAAGAGACTAAACAATAAACAGGGGGTCCAAGAAGTTTTACTTTCACCTTATACCTTTGTGTACTGATTGAATTTTTCTTTTAATGTGAGCATATGTTAACTACTTTTAAAGTAGTTAACAAAAATGTAGTTTAGCTATATATAACTCTAATATATGTTCGTTAAAAAAGTACAATATTTACTAAATAAACACAAAATTCATTAAAGAAATACAATGTTGACTAAGGAAAATATAATCCTTTATGCCATCCAAAGGGTTTCCCTGGTGGCTCAGTGGTAAAGAATCTGCCTGCCAAGCAGGAGACTCAGGTTTGAAGGGTAGGAAAGATCCCCTGGAGAAGGAAATGGCAACCCACTCCAGTATTCTCTCCTGGGAAATCTTTCGCATGGACAGAGGAGCCTGGCAGGCTACAGTCCATGGGGTTGCAAAGAGTCAGGCATGACTTAATGACCTAGCCACCACCACCATCCAAAGACTCTACTGTTAACATTTTGGTTTATTTCCTTCTAGTTTTATTTCTGAAGTTTTTTTAACTTTGAAAAATACACTAGTGGAAAAATATACACAAAAGATATATTTGTAGCAAAGTTAGGAAATAAATACCACTCAGACCCTACTATTCAGAAATAACCACTGTTTACATTTTAGTGTATAAACTTTGAATGCTTCTCTGCAGCGTTTTCTTTGGGGAGTTGATCTTTTTTTTAGATTCTGTTCCTTCTATATATGTAAATTTGTGTTTTCCTTTAATTCATTAGTTTATTTTTATATGCTCTTTTATGTTATTATAAATGACTTGCAACTGCAGGTTTTTTTGTTGTCTTTTTTTTTTTTTTTTTCAGAGTGGCATGCAAGATCTTATTTCCTGGACCAAGAATCAAACCCCTTGCCCCTTGCAGTGGAAGTCCAGAGTCCCAACCACTGGACTGCCAGGGAATTCCCACAGGTCTAGTTTTAATAGTTACAAAATATTCTTCATTCAAATCTTTCCCTATTAATGACTGCTAAATTGTTTCCAATTTTTTTATTATAAACAACTCAGATGAACACTTTGTACTTACATCTTTTTGTGTGTGTGTCAAATAATATCCTTGTATCTCAGCAGTGGAGCTATTGGGCTAAAGGCAATATCCATTTCTCTGGCACTTAGAAAGCATTGTCCAGTGTTTCTCAAGCATTACCCTCCCTTATATCTCACCTACAGTCTCTAAAATGTCCTGTCCATTTCACTGTGCGTGATGGGCACAGGCATTCTGGAGGAGGGTGGGTTCAGCAAGATTGTGTGGGAACACTTGAAATTTAAATATATATCTCTGCCTGTCTGTTGCCAGCTACCCTCTTTCTTTCTCTTCTCTAGGATTGCAGCAACCACCATGATTTACTAAGCATTTGCTTTGTGCTTTGCATTGTAAATCCATTATCTCATTGACTTCTTCCAAGAACCCTATGATGTGGGTGGTCTTCAGTTCAGTTCAGTCGCTGAGTTGTGTCTGACTCTTTTGGACCCCATAGGCTGCCTCACACCAGGATTCCTTGTCTATCACCAGCTCCTGGAGCTTACTCAAACTCATGTCCATCTAGTTGGTGATGCCATCCAACCATCTCATCCTCTGTCGTCCCCTTCTCCTCGTGCCTTCAATCTTTCCCAGCATCAGGGTCTTTACAAATAAGTCAGTTCTTTCCATCAGGTGGCCAAAGTATTGGAGTTTCAGCTTCAGCATCAGTCCTTCCAATGAATATTCAGGACTGATTTCCTTTAGGATGAACTGGTTGATCTCCTCGAAGTCCAAAGGACCCTCAAGAGTCTTCTCCAACACTACAGATCAAAAGTATCAATTCTTCACTGGGTGGTCTTACCATCCCCATTTTACAGATGAGGAAACTGAGATTTAGGGAGGTAAGTGTCATTCCAAAGGTCATGTAGCTGGTTCACCTAAGGTTTGAACCAGGCAATCTGATTTCCTTTGCCTGAATTTATAGGCTAATCAAGCACTCATTTTACAGATAAGAAAACCTGAGGCAGAAGAGGGATGCAAATTGCCCAAAGTCAGAAAAAGAGTCTAAGTCCAAATTGCTGAACTTTTTCTGGCTGTGCTCTGTTGTCTGGTCACAGGGTACTCATCCAGGGAGTTAAGACTGCAGGAGTTCCAAAATTCTTGGCCTTCGAAAATCTGCCTGTGGGGCTTTTTGATTCCAAGAAGATTCAGAGTCTCTCAGAACCACAGCCCTAGCTGTGCGTCTCCCCTCCAGGGCTGGGTGCTGCCTGTCAGTCATGAAAAAAAAAAAAAAAAGGAAATAGCAGTTAAGCACCCACATGCCCAGACAGGGAGGAAATCAGGCAGCCCCACTGCATGTTCAGCCATGGCCATTCCATGGTTGGGAGCATGAAGTATTAAGATAAACAGAAAAGAGGTGATAGAAGAGGAGAAGGAAAAATGCTTTAAAAACGAGTGCATTCTGCAGGAAGACTGCAAAAACAGGCAGTAGAGAAGGAGATTGGAGCCTGAAAGAAATAAATTAGAATTGGCTGGTCCCCACAGGTGAGAGAAAGCTAAGTGCCCCAGTCTGAGTTCCCACTTCAAAGAACTGTAGTGTGCCTGAATTAGAAGTTCCAGTCACTGCATTTTACTGATAAGGTCTCTGCAGTAGAGAGAGGTAGGTTCTCTGCAGCCACAGAGATGGCACGCCTGGGTTCTGTCATTGCTTTTGAGTCCCTTGTGTTACATCATCTCTTGGTTGACGATCAGAGGTGCAGGAAGTGAAACGCTAGCTCTGTCTTCCTTGCTTAGGCCTGGGCCACAATCCCTGCTCACATGTGGGCTCAGCTGCCCTAATGGGAAGACAACTAGTAGAATGGAAAATTCCCAAAAAGGTCAAGATAATAGATATCCATCCATCCATGTATTCATCCATCTATCCACCCATCCATTCATCCGTTCATGCATTCATATATCCATTGATTTGTCCATCCATTTGCCAGTCATTCTCTCTATCCATCCATCCATGGGTATCCATCATCCATGCTAACACTAACCACTAGTTTACTAGTGGGCATGCTGGTTAAGACGGAGTGCTAGAATCAGACTCTCTAAGTTAGAATCCTGGCTCCACCACACACATAATCTGTGTGAAAGTGTCAGTCACTCAGTCATGTCCCACTTTTTTTGCAACCCCGTGGACTGTAGCCTGCCAGGCTCCTCTGTCCGCGGAATTCTGCAGACAAGAATACTAGAGTGGGTAGCCATTCCCTTCTACAGGGGATCTTCCCAACCCAGGGATTGAACCTGAGTCTCCAGCATTACAGCCAGATTCTTTACGGTCTGAGCCCCCAGGGAAGCCCATAATCAATGTGACCTTAGACAAATTTCTTAGCCTCTTTGGTGTCTTAGTTCTTTCATCCATAAAGTACAGATAACAGTATTATAGTCACCTCAGAGGGTTGTTGTAATTCTTAAATGAGTTAATCCATTTAAGGTACTTAGAACTGGTTCATATCTGCTGAGCACATGCTCCTTAGTCTAATGCCACTTATTATTTTTTATAATTTATTTATTTATTTATTTATGGTTGTGTGGGGTCTACACTGCTGCTCAGGCTATTCTCTAGTTGCAGCGAGTGGGCAATACTCTAGTTGTGGTGTGCAGACTTACTCACTGCGGCGGCTTGGCTTCTCTTGTCGCAGAGTGCTGGGCTCTAGGGCATGGGGGCTTCAGAGCAGCTCCCAGGTTCTAGAGCACAGGATCAATAGTTGTGGCCCACGGGCTTAGTTATCCTGCGGCATGTGGGATTTTCCTAGACCAGGGATCGAACCTGGGTCTCCTGTATTGCAAGATGGATTCTTAACCACTGAACCACCAGGGAAGCCCAATGCCACTTATTATTATTCAAGAATGTTCTACAGAGGGCCCTGAGATTTGAATAAGGTGCCATGGATAACAAAGGCAAAAGCAAACACCGTGGTCAAGTCAGGGAAAGCTGAGTTGCACGATCTTATTTGCCCTGGCCAGGGATCGAACCCATGCCCCCTGCAATGAGGGCGTGGAGTCTTAACCACTGTAATGACAGGGAAGTCCCAGAGGTTTCCACAGCTTGATTCTTTGTATTCAGGGTCCTTGTTTGGAGTCCAGAGATGAGAGGAAGGGAGAAGTCCCCCCACCTGGCTGTGATCTGGGGCCTGCGTAGCACATGCCGTGGACCACTGCCCTGGTCCCCTAGGCATGCATTTTCCAGGTGCTGGTGGCTGACCAGTCATGGCTGAGTCCTCTTCATGGCTTCCTCACAGTTGAAGGGAGCAGTTACACCAAGGTCATGCCCTTTTCTCAGGGTAACTTATGTGCTTGGGTTGGTTGGTTCAATGCAGCTATAAATGCTTGGCCCACTCATGTCAACTCAGGACCACTCTGATGGACCATGTTAGCTTCAGAGCTCCCCAGGCGGTTGGCTGGGGCCCCCAGTGAGACTCATTAGAGCCCAGCTCTTCCCTCTACCCACTGCCACTTCCTTCCTTCCCTTTCTACTGGATTCGGCCCCAGGAGCAGTTCCTGATAAAGCTCTGCGTGCTAAGCTCTCTGAGTCTGCCTCTGTTGGATAAAGGATGCGACATCACTGGTGTGGGCACTATGTGCTTCATGCAAAGTGTCTGATAACACCCGCAGGGGACAGGTACTCTTATGGCTCCCATCTGCAGATGGGAAAGTCAAGGCACAGATCGCGGAGAGGATTTGCCCAGAACCCCACAACTGGCGTTGGATTCAAACTCAGCAGTCAAGAGCCAGAGTCTGTGTGCTTAACCGTTATACTACACTGCTTACTGGGGTCTGAGCAAACCCAGGAATTCAGTGCAGGGTGGGGTGGGTGGAGGTGTAAATGTGGGGGGAGGATGCACGTATTTGTGTGATCACGTGTACCCACGTGTTCACTGTGAGTGTGACGCCCATGTAACACGTGCCTGTGTTAACATGTGCTCTGGGGATTTCCCTGGTGGTTCAGTGGTTAAGACTCCATGTTCCCAGGGCAAGGGGCCTGAGTCCAATCCCTGGCCAGGAAATTAGATACCCATGTACTGTGACTGAGAGCTGGTACAGTCAAATACATAAATAATAAAAACAAATATTAAAACAAACAAAAAAATGTGCTCTGCTGACATGAGTGTACCTGGGCAAGGCATGTGGGGATGTATGTGCACCCAGGGTCCCCCACTCAGATTCCCACAGGACCTGTCTCCCTGCTCTCTCCCTCTTCCCCTTGGTATACAGAAGGAGTAAGTGTATTTATAAGACGTTGTTCAGTCACCCAGTCGTGTCTGATTCTTTGTGACCCCATGGACTACAGCATGCCAGGCCTCCCTGTCCTTCACTATCTCCCAGAGCTTGCCCAAACTCATGTTCATTGTGTCAGATACCATCCTACCATTTCATCTCTGTCTTCCGCTTCTCCTCCTGCCTTCAGTCTTTCCCAGCATCAGGGTCTTTTCTGATGCGTAGGTTCAGATGGCCAAAGTATTGGAGCTTCAGCATCAGTCCTCCGAATGAATATTTAGGGATGAGGGGCAGGATTTGGATTCCAAACCCAAAATATCATGTCCTTATTCCCACCATGACTTCTAAGAGTAGTGGAGTCTGGACTCTGAAAACATCAAGTTTTCTGTGGAGTAGACTTACAGATCAGGGCAGGGAAGTCAGAATGATGTAGTTTGCTCCAGAGGCAGCAGTCCCAGCCTCTGACCTTGCTTGGCTTCCAGCTGGGGTGGCTGGTATCTGCTACTTTAGTGGGAGCCATGTACTTATTGATAAGAGAAGGCTGTGGAGTGAAACTGTTGGGTTCAAATTCCAGCTTAGCCTCTGAGCTGTGTGACCTCAGCAGCTCACTTACCCTCTCTGATCCTCCATTTCCACTCTGTAAGATGAGTGCCAAATAATAGTAGCTTCAGGACTTCCCTGGTGATCCAGTGGCTCAGACTTTGCACTGCCAAAGCAGGGGGCCCAGTTCCCATCCCTGGTTGGGGAACTAGATCCCACATGCTGCAGCTAAGCATTCGCATGCTGCAGCTAAAAATCCCTCATGCAACAACAAGGACTTCCCAGGTGGTTCAGTGGTAAAGAACCTGCCCGCCAGTGCAGGAGACATAAGAGATGTGGATTCAACCCCTGGGTTGGGAAGATCACCTGGAGGAGGGCGTGGCAATCTTCTCCAGTATTCTTGCCTGGAGAATCCCATGGACAGAGGAGCCTGGCGGGCTACAGTCCATAGGGTTGGACACAACTGAACAATGTAGTACACACACACACACCACAACAAAAATAGAAGACCCCAAGTATTGCAACTAAGACTCAGTGCAGCCAAATAAATTAATATTTTAAAAAATAGCTCCTTCATAGGGTTTGTTGTAAGGCTGAATACCACTTGAAATAATGCTGAGCCATAGTATGCACTCAATAAATGCTAGTTTTGTTATTGTTTTCAACCCATACCAGGCAAGTAAAGGCCATTGGAAAGTGCTTTTCCGGAGGAAAGTGATTTTGTCCGGCAGCTGTTGTGTCCAGCTTGGTGAAGCAGGTACTATCATGCCCATTTTATAGATGAGGAAACTAAAGCTCAGCAAAATGAAGTAACTTGCCCCAGGTCACACACCGAATGAGCAAAAAATAAATAAACACCAGATTTCTAAAGCTGGTCTCACTCCAATGCCAGGGGTCTTCTTATCACCCCACAGCTGCCTCCTTGTTTGGCCTCGAAGCTTCTGGGTTGTGACACCTTGTCCTGTAAAGCCTGTTCAACACGGATATTTTGCTGTCTACATGTTTTTCTCTCATGTTGCCTCCTCACGGGAGAATGCGCAGGGATTCGCAGGTGGCCAGACTTTATGGGGAAAAAAGTAGACATTTTTCTTTGTGCAGAAAGAAATACAAGTGAGACAGTTGAGACAGTCAAGGGGAGTTCTTAGAGAAAAATGGGAGGTTCAAAAGGCAATTAATGCTGCTGCCTGAAACTGTAAACAGAGAGTTAGCGGCTCTGACACCACCAGCACACAGACAAGAGGCAGACAGAAACAGCGCACCGCAAGGAAGCTGGCATAGACCACGCCCAGGGTGGAGATTAAATGTTTTCCTGAAAGCAGAAAGGAAAGCCATGGTTAAAGACAAGCCATGACTCTAAGTCTGTGACTCCATGACGGGATAAGTTTAGGGAGTTAAAGGCCCATAATTTGTACGTAGGTGTTGTGAATCTTAAAGTCTTACTCGGCATTACCTCTTGACCTAAGTTTGTAAAACAAAAGTAATAATTAGAAGTGAGTCTTCAATGTACACTGTCATTTTAATTAAAGATATATATGCACAAATATATGTGTGTGCATATGTATATGTGTGTGTATATATATATATATATATATATATGTTTATTGTTGTTGTTTAGTTGCTAAGTCCTGTCCGATTCTTTGCAACCCCATGGTCTATAGCCTGCCAGGCTTCTCTGTCCATGGGATTTCCCAGGCAAGAATACTGAAGTAGGTTGCCATTTCCTGACCCAGGGATCAAACCCGAGCCTCTTGCATTGGCAGGAGAATTCTTTACTACTGAGCCACCATATATATGTATAATATATATTATACAATGTATGTGTATAATATACAAACATAAGTATACATATGCATATATGTATACGCTTCCCAGGTGGCACTACTGGTAAAGAACCTGCCTGCCAATGCAAGAGACATAAGAGATGTGGGTTCTGTCCCTGGCTGGGGAAGATCTCCTGGAGGAGGGCGTGGCAACCTACTCCAGTATTCTTGCCTAGAGAACCGCATGGACAGAGGAGCCTGGCAGGCTACAGTCCCTAGGGTCTCAAAGAGTCAGACATGACTGAAGCAGCTTAGCACATATATATGTACATATAGGTATACATATACGTAGAGAGAGAGAGGACATAATTGGTATATTTAGCCAGAATGCTTGGTTGTAAGCAATAGAAACTCAACTTAAACTGATGCAAACAAAAAAAGTAATAATTAATAATAATTATTATTTTGTGGCTCACAACTGGATCCAGGCATCCAAAGATTTCAATTTTCATGCCATGTCTTGGCTCTGGTTTCCTCAGCAGCTTGTTCTCTGGCAGATATGCTCATCCCCAGGGTGACAAGAAGGCCCTCAGAAGCCCCATGCTTGCTTTCTCCTCCTAGTGGAAAGGAAATTGCCTCTTCCTAGCCAAAATCTCAGGGCTGTCTCTGATCAGCTCTTGCTGGGCCACAGGTCCATCTTCCAACCAATCCTATGGCCAGGCTGGATCACAGGGCTGGAGTAAACCCCATCCAAGGTACACAGACTAATGTTGGCAGAGGGAGAGTTCCCCAGGGAAACTGGGGTGCTATTCCCTGAAGAAGACATATGTGTATCTGGTAGTTACCACTCCTCTGTTAACCAAGCTTAAGGAGAGGCTGTTATCAAGAATAATAATAATAAATAATTCTTACTGAGCACTCACCGTGTGCCAGGCATTATGTTAAATGCTTTTTAGGCATTATCATATTTACTCTTCATCATATTTTTTTCCTTGGCATCCTCTAACTTCACAATGGGCAAACTGATGTATAGAGTGTTTAAGGCACTGGGCCAAGTTGGTACGGATAGTAAGGAGTGGAACTAGGTGGTCCTTTCTCAAATCCTGTGATCTTAGCTCCTCTGGGAACTACGTTTAGGGCTGGTCTGTCTCAGAATTGCCAACTCCATGCCACAGAGGAAGCCCTGAGTCTTCTAAAGGGTTACCTTGCAAAGTCTAACCACTGTGGGATGGCAGATAGCATCCTGAGGCTCATTTATGATTCTCAAAGGATTTCTCCTGCAGCAGAGCCATGGATCTGGTGCCTTGGATACTGAGAGGTTTGACAACAGGGAAGTCGGATCCAAGGATCATTGCAGGTTTAAGAGACAGGATCTCCTCAGCCATGCCTTCCCACCCAACCCTCCAGGAGTGGTGGAAAAGAGAGTGCCACAGAGGGATGTGCTGGGTTTGAGCCCATTCTGCCACTAGCCAGCTCTATGTGTCCTTGAATAAACTCCCTTAGTCTGCCCTCAGTTTCTGCATCCATAAAATGGGCATAATAACACATTCCTCAGAAAGTTGTGAAAATTGCATTGTGTGCAAAACAATGCCTGCTTGTCACCTAGCTGGTGCTAGTTTTCTCACATTATCTCCCTTCCCAACACCCCCAGAGATTTAGCAAGGGTGGCAAAGGACAAAAAGGGAATCACCTCCCTTTTCTTTCCAGCCTGTTCCCCACAGCCCCTGCCCCCTGGCCCTCTATTCAGCATCATTCTTGGGTTTGAATCCCAGCTCAGTGGTCCACTTCTTAGCATTGTGTCCTTGGGTAAGTCCTTGTCACCCTGCTCAGCTGGAAGACACACCTCCCTCATGGGATCCGATGAATATCTCCTTTGTAAATGAGCCTGGGATATAGCTTATTTAGTCTCTGGGTCTGAATCAGAGAAAGGGGCAGAGATGGTGGGTTAGCTTGCTTTGGGCAGGGCCTGAGATGTCTGGTCAGCAGAGCAGCCCTCTCAACACCACTTCTCATCTCCTGAATAATTCATGACAAGCAAAATGGCTGGCCCAGACTCGGCCCTCCTCCTCCCGGCTGGGGAAGGGAGAAAAGTTTCTAATTACAGGTCAGCAGCCCGACTCCCTGGGGCCCCTGGGTGCTGCACACAGGGGGTATTTATGGGAAGAGACGGGAGGGTGGGGAGGGCTCAGACCCAGCCCCTTTCCTGAAGGAACTCAACTCCTTTTGAAATTGTAGCCTGGACTTGCCAAGGCCCAGGGAGTGACTGGGGAAAGAAATTTAGAATTGACAGGAAGAGAAAACCTTGCCGAGGTTAGAAAGGAGAAGGCAGGCCAGGGAGGGGCGCTCAGGAAGCCGTGGCAGGGGGAACACACAGGCTGGGGAGGGAAGAGACTCGCCCATCACAGAGAGCGTGGCCACGCCAGGCTTGTCCTGACTCCAAAATTGCAGCCTCTCAGCCAACTCACCTGTAAAATTGGAAGAAACACTGAACTGACCTTACAGTGTGGTTGGGGAATTACGCGAATTACTATACATGAAGGGCTCAGAATATTCCCTGGCATATAAACTCAAAAAATATATTAGTGGTAGCAAAGTTGTTCTTTTTTACATTATGTTGTCCCCATGTGTGTGTATGTGCTAAGCTGCTTCACTCATGTCCGACTCTTTGTGACCCAGTGGACGGTAGCCCACCAGGCTTCTCTGTCCATGGGATTTCCCAGGCAAGAATATTGCCATTTTGTTGGTAAAGATGAGGGTGACAAAATGGTTCAGGGAGATGGTGGGAGACGAGGAAAGTATCTGTGAGGCAGTTTTGTATACTGATTAACAGGAAAACCTCATAGCTTTCACTGCCGTGGCCTAGGTTGAATGGTTGGAGAACTGAGATCCCACAGGCCATATGGCATAGCCCAAAATGAAAGAAAGAAAAAGAAAGAGTGAAGATCCCATATATTTCACAGCAGTTATAACAGCAATAGTAAACGATAAGAACCCCAAGACTAGACAGACTGAGTTCAGTCTCACTTCTGCCTCTTACTAGCTGTGTGATTTAACAGCAAGTTGCTATACCTCTCTGAATGTCTGGATTCACCATGTCTGGTAAGGTCCCTGCCCTCATGGAGCTTGCAGTCAAGCAGAAAGTTTATGCTAATCAGGAGCATTTACTGAATGCCTACTGTGTGCAGGTCCTGTGCCTACCGTGTCATGGAACTTGCCATCTATCAGATATGCTATACAAATCTAGAACATTTATTATGTGCCTACTATGTGTAGGTCCTGGACACTCTGCAGACAGTCTTTAAACAAGCCCTCCTAGCATCCCCTCCCATCTTACAGATGAAGAGACTGAAGCTCAAAGAGGTCAGGAGAGAGGAGATTTGAAACTAAGGGGTCATTCAACAGCATGGTTGAATCTCCAAACTAGCATTTGAGCGAAAAAAGCCAGACACAAAAAAGTACACATTGGATGATTTCATTTATATGAAATTCTAGAAAATGCAAACTAACCTATAGTGACAGAAAGCAGATCAGTGGTTGCCTAGGAACCAGGGGTGGGGAGGGGAAGGTAGGCATTGACTGCAAAAGGGCACAGGGGAACTTTTGGGGAGATGGAAATGTTTTACATCTGACAGAGATGCTTGTTACATGGATGTATGCATTTGCCAGTGCTCACTGAACTGGACACTTAAGACGGGTGCATTTTATTGCCTGTAAATTGTATCTCAATAAAGTTGATTTTTTTTAAAGGGGGAAAAATTGTTCACTAGACTCCCAAGTTCTGCAACCCTTCTTATATCTTTGAGTGTCTGATTTCAAGGCCATCTGTGGGCAGAAACTGGATCAGATTCATCTTTAGGTTTTTCTCCCCCTTCTAACCCCTGGAGTCTAGCAAAATATTGTCAAACTCAATAGAGCAGACCAACAAACATACCTTAGTAATTCCCTGGTGGTCCAGTTTTTAGAACTCAGTGCTTCCATTGCAGGAGGCGTGGGTTCGATCCCTGCTTGGGAAACTACGATCTTGCAAGCTGCACGGTATAGCCAGATAAAACACACACACACACACACACACACACAAATAAATATACCTTGAGCATCTTTATTTGTGCTGGGTGCTGAGGTAACAGACCTATCCATCTAATCGGGAAAACAGAAGAAAATGAACAAATAGGCACAGCAAGCCAGTGCGGTCAGTGTTCTGATGGGGTAAGTGAGACATCAAGGGTGTGCCAGCTGGGTCACAGTAATGAATCATGTATAGAACCTGGAGCCTGCACTGTGTGGGGGATGTTCTGACTCTGGAATCTACTCTCTGGGTTCAAATCCTCACTCTGCTCCTTGCTAGGTGTGTGACCTTGTGTGACCGACCACCTTAACATACCAAGCTTCAGTTCCTACCTCCCAGAAGGGATCAAAGCTGCTTCAACCTAGAGGGCTGCTGTGAGGATGAAACAAGAGGGCAACCTTGCACGCTTAGCCCAGCAAGCATAATAAGAGTTCATGAGCGCGTGCTAAGTCACTTCAGTCATGTCCAACTCTGCGATCCATGGACTGTAGCCTGCAGGTTCTTCTGTCCATGAGGATTCTCCAGGCAAGAATACTGAAGTGGGTTGTCATGCCCTCCTCTAATCTTCCTGACCCAGGGATCAAACCTAAGTCTCTGACGTCTCCTGCATTGGCAGGCGGGTTCTTTACCACTAGCTCCACCTAGGAAGCCACAGAAAGTGTTCAATAATTGCTAACTGTTCCTACCATGGTAGAAGGTGGCACACTCAGAGAGAGGGGGACTCCTTGCCCAATCTGGGGGGGCGGGGGGCGGTGGGAGAGGGGCCAGGGGTGCTTTCCCAGAGAGGTGAGACTTGGATGAGGAGTTAGCCCGTATAAGTGGTCATGGGGGCAGGAGAGTGGGAACAGCTTGGAGCAAATGCTCAATAAATATTTGTTCAATTAAAAAAAAAAAAAGACTGCAAGGCCGGCCTGTAACCAGGGGGACAGAGAAACCTGACAGGGCAGACTGGAGGGTCCTCGGGAGGCCAGATCTTGGTGGCAGACTCCACTGGCAGGCTCTAGACCTTTCTGGGCTACAGGGTCCTCCTTGGCCTGGTCCGGCCTCACCCTGTGCCCCTGAAGGGAGCTGGACTCCCCCAGACTTGAATCCTGAAGCCCACGGGAGGGGGAACGGTGGGGAGGGCTGGCAGGGCGGAGGTCCTCCCAGGCCTTCTCCCCCTAATGAGAATGGGCCGAGTCCCCGCGAGGCGCCTCCCCGTGCCCGCGTTGTCCGAGCCACAAAGGGCCGGGATCAATGGAAGGCGGGAGCGGCTGAGGGGCCTCCTCTTTGTGCGGCTGTCTCAGGCCTGTTTGCGCCGCCGTCTCCGCGCCCCCATTGATCAGGCATGTGGAAAGATTCCGCCTCCCGGGCTCCCTTTGTGGCTGCGTTGCCAGGCTGCGCCCGGCGTGACTGCCCCGCGCGGGGCTCACCCGCCTGCGGTGGGCACCGGTCTGCGAGACCGGGTGGGGTCCTGAGAGGGTCCGGTTGCCAGATTTCAGCAAATAAAAATACAGGATGCCCAATTAAATGTGTGTTTCTGGTAAACAACACATAAAAAGCAAAGCAAAAGGAAATAAGTGTTAAGTATGTCCCAACTATTGCATGGGACATACTCATACTTTAAAAGTATTTGTTTTTTTTAATCTGAAATTCAAATTTAACCAGGCTTCCTGTATGTTCATCTGGCACTCTGGGAGAAGAGGAAGCCGAATACAATTTAGGCTTATACTTCTCCTAACTTTAGTCGCTGGAGTTGTTTTTTGTTTGTTTTGTTTTGCTTTTTTGTGTTTTTTATTTTTTTCTTTTCTCTTGGTTTGGTTTGGTCATATCTGCATGTGCCCTGAACAACTACTATTTATTCACTATTTTTTTTTAATGAACTCATTATTTAACTTAAATTATTAACAGTGGTTTACTGGTGCATACATTACACACATCAATTTGAATAAACATCAACTGTACCTCCAGATGCATTTTTACCTAGGCAGACACCCATGCGATCGCTCCCAATCAAGATACACTGTATTTCCATCACCCCAGAAGGTTCCCTTGGATAGCTTCCCTTTTGAGACCCTCCCCAGTCGGCAGCCACTAATCTGACTTCCGTCTGTTCTTGAACTTCATATACGTGGAATCGTATAGTATGTACTCTCTTGAGTCTGGCTTCTTTCATCCAATATTCTGTCTGTGAGATTTGTCCACGTTGCGGCTTGGATCAGTAAGTTTATTCCATTGTATAGCTGTACCACGGTTTGTTCATCCATTCTCTCCTTGATGGATGTCTCAGCTGTTCCTGGTTTTTGGCTACTATGAATAACACTGCTATGCTCAGACTTGTGTTAGTCTTTGTACGGACTTAAACACATTTAACCTAAGCAAGATTACTTGTGAATTCACAGGCTTGACATGTCGGTTTTATAAATATATATCTATTCTACATGTTTATGTGAGCATCCTATACTTTAAAAGTGTTTTTTCCTTTTTTTGTACCAACCAAGCTCCCCTTTTGCAGGGTCGACGGCTACCTGCCAAGCTACAGAATAGAGGTTAAGAGAATAGGCTGGCTCGGGGTGGATCCTCGGTAAGTGAATTAGCTCCTTTGAGCCTCAGTTTCTTCACCTGTAAAATGGAAGTGATAATGAAAATTGCCTCTCAGGACAGTTGAAAGGCAAAATTGGAGAATGCCATAAAAAAGGACTCAGCACCGGGTGCTACACTGTCAAGCATGGGATTAAGAGTAGCGACTGATGAATTGGGCCTGTTAGATGCCAGCTCTCATTTATCTGCATTTCAATCTTCTGTAATAGGTACCATTATTATCAACCTGTTTTACTGATGAGGAAACAGGCTCTGGGAGGCAGTCACTTGCTCTTGTTGGCGTAGTTAGTAAGTGCCCAAGCCCCAGTTACAAAAGATGGCGCAGGAAGGACCCAGGAAAGATGAGGCTCTACGGAGGATCTGGGTACCTTTTCCTCCTGCCTCTGTGTCCTTCACCAGCACCCACTCCAAAGGCAGGCAGGGGACAGTGGGACCCGTTTCTCCTTGGAGAGTGGAAGGAACAGGGCCGGACATTTTTAGGAGAGGCCAAGCATCGCAGCCACCAGGCAGGTTGGAGGACAGACAGGGCGGGTCCGATGGGGGAGGCAGAGGAAGCAGGAAGCAGGAGGAAAAAGCCGGCTCCTTGCAGCGCTGCAGCCACAGCCGCTGGGCATCGCTACCTGCCATCTGAAGGACACGGGGAACTGCTGATCTCAGGCGATTAGCATAACAATCCCCGATCCCACGTCCTCGGGGCCCAAAGCTGGGTCTGCACAATCCCATTTTGAGCCTGCTCTTTCTTTAGCTGGCTAATTATGGGGGGGGGGGGGCGGGTGCGGAGAGGGAGGGGAACAGGATCTTCTTAAAGGGCCCCTGCACCCAGGGCCCACGCTGGGGCTGGGAGCGGGGAAAGGACCCCAACAATACCTTCAGCTCTAGCAAAGTGTGGGTGCCATCACCCCAGGCCATAGGGAAAAGGTTCATCCTCACTAGGGATTTCAAAGTGCTTCTTGTTTCAATCTTCTTTGGCTCCATTAATGCATAACTGGAGGGTATGAACAGCTGTATCCGGGGGGAGGCACAGAGTTGGTGCTCTGATAAGTAGCTGAGGCATAGAGCCCATGGCTTCAGAATGTGGACTTGACCTACCTGTATATAATGAGGCCCCCGGACGTTGCTGATAGAGGACACTGAGGCAGCCTCATCTTTGCAGGTCCCTCAGGGTCTTCTTCCATCTGTCCATCCCCACCCTCAGCATCCTGAATCTCTCCTTGTCCCTCCAGCCTCCTGGCACTGGAAGGCAGAGAGAGACTTTGAGTGAGAATGGGTGGAGCACAGGGATAGAGCAGGGTTACAGTCCTAACTTTGCTGCTTATCACCTGTGTGATCTCGGGTAAGTCTCCTAACCTCTCTGAGACTCAGTTTTCTCAACTGTAAAATGGGGACAATCAAAACCTATTTCAGGGGGCTTCCCTGGTGACTCAGTGGTAAAGAATCTTGCCTGCCAATGCAGGGGTGACAGGTACAATCCCTGACCCGGGAATATCCCACATGCCGTGGAGTAACTAAGCCCAAGCCCATGAGCCACAACTCCTGAGCCCACCTGCTGCAATTACAGAAGCCCATGAGCCCTAGAGCCTATGCTCCGCAACAAGGGAAGCCACCACAATGAGAAGTCCATGCACCTCAACTAGAGAGTAGCCCCTGCTCTCTGCAACTGGAGAAAAGCCCATATACGGCAAAGGGGACCCAGCACAGCCACAGATAAATACATAATAAATAAATTAAAAACAAAACAAAACTGTTTCAGTGGAATTCCCTATTGGTCCACTGTGCTTTCACTACCAGGAACTCAGGTTCAATCCTTGGTTGGGAAACTAAGATCCTACAAGCCGCAAAGTGTAGCCAGAAAATATATATATTTCAAGTATTATTTATATGCATTCACTAAAATGCCATATGGGAGTGCCTGTCACATGGTTGGGGACAAGCGAATAGGAATCCTCTCTTCACCTTCCATAGAGACATCTACTGTGTCATTGCCAACACGGCTATGGTTTATCAAGAAAGCAAAAGTGAAAGTTGCTCATTCGTGTCTGACTCTTTGTGACCCCATGGACAGTCCATGGAATTCTCCAGGCCAGAATACTGGAGTCGGTACCCTTTCCCTTCTCCAAGGGATCTTCCTGACCCAGGAATTGAACCAGGGTCTCCTGTGTTGCAGGCAGATTCTTTACCAGCTGAGCCACAAAGGAAACCCAAGAACACTAGAGTGGGTAGCCTGTTCCTTCTCCAGCAGATCTTCCTGACTCAGGAATCGAACTGGGGTCTCCCGCATTGCAGGAGGATTCTTTACCAACTGAGCTATAAAGGAAGCCCTGTGGTTTATCAGGTGCCCTTTATATGCCAATCTTTGCTCAGCACTTTAGAGTCTCTCTTCAACTCTGAAAACACACCCTGCAAAGTGGGTTTTGTACTGTTTGAAGAAGAAAACAAAGGCAGAGAGTGACTTGCCCATGGCCACCCAGCTAGAAGTCTCAAAGGGAGGCAGGAGGCCAGCTGACCCCTAAAAACAGTGGCTCTGGGGTCCGAGAAGCGACAGCAGACAGTCCCCCTTCTCAACTGACAGCCAGCCAGCCTCAGGTGTTTTGATCATCGGTGTGTGTTAAGCTCTGTGCTGAGTGCCAGCGGGGGACAGAGATGGGCACAAGAAAGACATAGCCTGGAGTTGGAATCTGACCATAGGCAAGTAATTTCTGTGAGTGATAAGGACCTCACGGACTAGAGTCGAGTCGTGGTGGTGCTGGTGGTGGTGGTGGGGGGCATCTGGGAAGTTGTCTCTTGATGAACTGATGCTTGAACTTCAGGATAGCTGTGGGAAGATTGGAGAGGGAGGCAGGTTGTGGAGAGAGCAAGTGCAAAGATCCTGGGGCAGGGGTGGAGCAGCCCTGGGCTTGCAGCACTGGGAGAGAGGATGGAGGGGGGCCGTCATGGGCAGAGGTTGGGGAGGGAGGAAGGACCTTAACCAGGTGGGCTTGTCGAATTTGGTAAGAAGTGAGCTCTTCTTTCCTTTCCTCCTCTCTCACTTCCTTCCTCCTTCCGGCCCTCTTTTCCTCCCTCCCTCCCTTCCTTCTTTCCCTTTCTTCCCCTCCTGCCTATTTTCCCAGTCACTGGGCCAGGGGCTGAGCCCTGTGAGTTTCTTCAGGCTTCTCGCTCTCAGCCCATCTCCCCTCCTGTCCCCTCCCCCTCCTCTTCCGAACTGCTGCCCCGCCCCCACTGGTCCAGTTCTCCCCCGCAACCTCACCCCTCGCCCCCCGCCCAACCCCTCCCTTCCCCATGACAATGAGAACGCGCGCCCTGAGCCCAGCTCTCCCCGGCCTTGTCCCTTTAAGGAATCCCTAAATCCGGACACCCCTCTCCTCCCCCACCTGAGAACCAATTAGGGTTCCCGAATTCAAGTAGAGGCTTTTGTGTGTCACGTGTTTGGGGAACAAAGCCCTCTCCGGCAGGAATAAAAGCTTCTATTCAGGAGCCAGTTTGTTCTCATTCTAATCGTCTCCACTTCAGCCTCGCCTCCTTCCCGGGTTCCCAGGGCCGCCCAGCCGGGCCTCACCTTCCCGCCTCAGCACCCCGTATTAGAGCCCTACCCAAAGGCAGGTGGCCACAGACCCAGGACTCAACCCATCTTCTCTTCCTGGAAGCTAGCCTCTGAGCTGGGCTCAGGACTTGACGTGCGTCCCCCCGGAGAGCTGTGACAATCCTCAGTGTGATCGAGGAAACTGAGGCTCAGAAGGGTTAGGGAACTTGCCTGAGGTCACCCAGCTAGTAAGAGGAGTCTAGACTCTAGAGCCCAAGCATTACGCTTCAGTACCCTCGGCTGGTCCTGGAGTAGGGCAGGGTGAGGGAGAAGGGAGCTGTCATTTTCACAAAGCCCACGGGCCAGGCACCTGCTGGGTATTAGAGACTCCTCACAATGCCTTCGAAGAAGCAACAACCGAGGTCAAAGTCACGGGTAAGCTGGAACTCTGGACTCGCAGGATTAAGAGACAGGAGAGTACTTTCATATAATGGAACCATTAAGAAGGATGTATTGAAATGGAACCATCACTGATACATTGCCAAGAGAAAAAAGGCAATACTGAGCATAATTCCATTTGTGTAAGAGAAAAGGGAAATATAGATACACACAGAAATACACATGCACCCGCTGCACAGTGCTATATGGGCAGAAAACATTTAAGACAGATACATAATAAATTGTATCCGTGTTTATTACCCCCTTTGGGGCTTCCCTGGTGGCTCAGGCGGTAAAAATCTGCCTGCAATGCAGGAGACCTGGGTTTGATCCCTGGGTCGGGGAGAGCCCTTGGAGAAGGGAATGGCAACCCATTCCAGTATTATATATATAGCAACCTGGTGCGCTACAGTCCATGGGATTGCAAAGAGTTGAACACAACTGAGCAACTAACACTTTCTTTATTCCCTTTGGGGAGTGGAAATGGAGAGTAGGAAGAGACCTCAGGACCGTTCTGTCTGTTGGAAAAAATATTTTCTTACCACAGACATGTATTTCTTTTATAACATTTAATTTTGTTTTTTTGAGGTTGACTTAACCATGTAAAGTATAGAATTCTGCTGCCTTTGGTACGTTCACAGTGTTGCGTGACCATCACTTCTATCTAGTTCCAAAATATTTTCATCCCTCCAAAGGCAAACCCTATACTTGTTAAGCAGTTATTTCCATTCTGCCCTCCCTTGGCTGCTAGCAACTACAACCTCCTTTCTGTCTCTAAGGATTTGCCTTCTCTGGCTATTTCATAGAAATGGAATCATAAAATATGTGACCCTTGTGGTCTGGCTTCTTTCACTTAGCATCAGGTTTTTGAAGTTCGTCAGTTGAAGCAGGTATCAGTGCATCATTCCTTTTCATGGCTGAATTATATTCCCAGGCATGGACACACCACTATTTGTTTATCCATCCATTCCTTGATGAACATTTGGGTTGTTTCCATCTTATGGCATTTGTAAGTAGTGCTTCTATAGTCTGTCTTCAAGTTTCATTTGAATACCTGTTTTCAATTCTTTGGGGTCTATACATAGAAGCTGGGTCATATGGTAATTCTATACTTTTTGAAGAAATGCCAAAATGTTTTTCACAACATTGCACTATTTAACATACTTACCACAGTGGAGAGATTATGATTTCTCTGAATTCTTATCAATACTTGCAATTTCCTTCTTAAGTCTTTTTTTTTTTTTTTTACTGTAGCCATCCTAGTGCGTGTGAAGTGACATCTCATTGTGGCTTTTACTTGCATTTGTGTTTGTGATGGTTAATGACGTTGATCATCTTTTAATGTGATTATTGGCCATTTGTGTATCTTCTCTACAGAAATGTCTATTCTAGTTCTTTGTGCATTTTTAATTGGGTTGTTTATCCTTTTATTATTGGGTTGTAAGAGTCCTGTGGGCTTCCCTGGTGGCTTAGTGGTAAAGAATCTACCTGCCAATGCAGGAGACTCAGATTCCATCTCTGGGTGAGGAAGATCCCCTGGAGAAGGAAATGTCAACCCACTCCAGTATTCTTGCCTGGGAGATCCCATGGACATATAAGCCGGGCGAGCAACAGTCCATGGGATTGCAAAGAGTTGGACACAACTTAGCAACTAAACATCAACAACAGAGTTCTTGTGGTATATTCTGGAGACTGCTACGTTCTAAGGCGCTTCGGTCGTGTCCAACTCTTTGCAAACCCACGGGCTGCAGCCCACCAGGCTCCTCTGTCCATGGCATTCTCCGGGCAAGAATACTGGAGTGGGTTGCCATTTCCTTCTCCAGGGATCTTCCTGACCCAGGGATTGAACCTGAATCTCCTGAAGCTCCCATATTGCAGGCAGATTCTTTATTGCTAAGCCACCAAGGAAGCCCCCTCTGGAGACTAGACCCTTATATATAATTTGCAAGTATTTCCTCCCGTATTGTCAGTTGTCTTTTCACCTTGATAGTGTCCTTTGCTGTACAAAATTTTTCAATTTTCATGAAGTCTATCCATTTCTTTTATGTTTGTGCTTTTGGTGACATAACTGAGAATCCATTGCCAAATCCATGGTCATGAAGAGACACTCCTATGTTTCCTTCTGAGAGTTTTATAGTGTTAGGTCTTTGATCTATTTGGAGTAAGTTTTTAAATGTAGTGTGAGGTAGGGACCTACCTAACTTCATTATTTTCCTTGTAGAGATTCTATCATAATTGTTTTCAATCCTTGTTCTTGCTATCTTAACCAATGATCTCCAAATTTTTATGATCAGACATCCCTAGAGGAAATCATCTTTGAGCCCATATCTCTAGTATATGTAGATGTACTTATTTTATTTATTTTTTGGCCACACCTAGAGGCTTGCAGGATCTTAGCTCCTCAACCAGGGGTTGAACCCTTGGCCCCTGCAGTGGAGTCTTAACCACTGGACCACCAAGTAAGTTCTTATAGATGTACTTATTTATAAAGTATATAAGTGTACAATTATAATATCTATGTTATGAAATGTATACAAAGGATCATTTTAAGAGACAAAATAGGAAATTCCCTGGCTGGACAGTGGTTAGGACTCTGCAGTTTCACTGCCAAGGGCCCAGGGGTTTAATGCCTATTCAGGGAACTAAGACTCCACAATCAGCATCTCAGTGCTTCCAAAAAAAAAAAAAAATGATTAGGACAAAATGTAGAAGGCCTGATCTCTTCTTGGTGGATCACATCTTGAGAGTTCCCAGGGCTCTCGCCCTTTTTTGGAGCCTGCTGGTCCTGAGAACAGAGCAAAGTCAGCTGTCCTTCTCAAGGGACAGCTGGGGCTGCTGGTGGGAGGGTGAGCACTCCAGGTTGGATCTGATGTCCCTCTTCCGGGTTACAAAGTCTGGTGTCAAAGGGGCAGGTGTTTGAACCCTTGCTCTGTCTCCTAGTTGTGTAAACTCAGGTAAATGGCTTTGCTTTCCGAGCCTCGAAGAACATGAGTGAGTCAGCGAGTGAGTGAAAGTCGCTCAGTCATGTCTGACTCTTTTGTGACCCCATGGACTGTAGAGTCCATGGAATTCTCCAGGCCAGAATACTGGAGTGGGTAGCCGTTCCCTTCTCCAGGGGATCTTCCCAACCCAGGGATCAAACCCAGGTCTCCCGCATTGCAGGCAGATTCTTTACCAGCTGAGCCACAAGGGAAGCCCTCAGATAACATAGTCCTCACTTACTTCTCGGGCTTCCCAGATGGCTCAAGTGGTGAAGAACCCACCAGCCAATGCAGGAGATGTGGGTTCCATCCCTGAGTCAGGAAGATGCCCTGGGGGAGGAAATGGCAAGCCACTTCAGTATTCTTGGTTTTAAAATCCCATGGACAGAGGAGCCCAGGGGTTACATAATCGGACACGACTTAGTGACTGAACACACACACACACACACACACACACACACAGACACTACTTATAAACTTATAAACCACTTCATGGGGTTGTTTGTGATACAAATGAGTACAGGGCCTGGCACCTGATAATGTCTCAGTAAACCATAATGGGACTTCCCTAGTAGTCCAGGGGCAAAGACTCCATGCCCACAAGGCAGGGGGCCTGGGTTCAATCCCTGTCAAGGAACTGGATCCCACATGCTGCAACTAAGGCTTAGCACAGCCAAATAATGAAAAAAAAAAAAAAGATCATTATTACTATACTTAAGGAGCCAAGTTCTGACAGACCTTCTGATCCTCCTCTTCTAGCAAAAAAATTCAAGGCAGGTACCCCTGGTTGGAGGAGCTGAAGGAAGGGATAGGGAAGGGAAGCAGGGAGAGGCCATCCTGGAATGGGCCAGCCCACACTCTGAGGAGCAGTGTGGTGTGATGGGTGAGACAGAGGTGTCTTGTGCAGAGAGGCCTGGGTGGCCTGTTCTTCCTCTTACCAGCCACGTGACCTTGGCCAGATGGTGACACTTCTCTGAACCTCAGCGTCCTCATCAGTCCAAGGGAGATAATAATAAATGCACTTGTACCGTAGCATTATCTAATGAGCAAATGAAACAGCACGTGAAAGTGCCTGCCCTGCCAGAAGAGCTTGAAACACAGCAGTGATCATTATTACTACTTGACACCTAAGGAGGATACTGTATCTACCACCCTATTTACCCGTTTGTTCATTTTATCGAGATTTATACAGTGCCAACTACGTGCCAGCCATATGATGGGGAACAGGAGAAGACAGTCCCTACTTTCAAGAAGCTTACAACCTAGGGATACACAGGCATTAACCAAGCGTGTGAATCTTGTGAATCTTGCCACATGTGAATCTTCACTGTGGCAGATGCAATGAGGGAAAAGGAGTGGGGAAAAGGCAAAGGAATAAAAGATCAGAGACGTGATATGGGGAAGTCCTGTGGAGAAGTGACATTTATCTGGAAACTCTGAAAGATGGAAAGAAAGGAAGCAGGCACAGAAGGAAGGGATGCTCCCCCTGGAGACAGCATGGTCAGACCGGGGAAGGGTGTCCAGGCTCAGGCAAAGGTGCTGCAGGTTGAGTAAAGGGGGCTGCAGGCTGAGAGAAGAGGGAGAAGGGCAGGCATTCCAGGATGAAACACATGCTCCTGGCTGGAGGACGGTGGTTCCAAGGCCCTCTGTGGAGAAAGAGTTTGGTGATTCCAGGTTCTGAAAGGCCAGCTGATCAGAGAAAATAGAGGAGGTAGGATGTGGGGGAGATGAGGCTGGAGAGGCAGACAGATGCCAGTTTATCTAGAGTTTTCTGGGCCACTGTGTTTGGATTTTATTCTATCACTGCAGGAAGCTATTAGAGGGTTTTCAGCCGGGGCAGAGAGCCAGAGCAACCGCTGGAATACCAGGTGTGTTTTACAGACATCTTACTGACGGCATGGTACCTGGACCTGGTGGTGGACGAGACAACGCATAGAAGTGATTGGATTCTAAAGTGGCTTAGAACCAGCCTGGGGACTTCCCTGGTGATTCAGTGGCTAAGACTCCACTCCCAATGCAAGGAGCCAGGGTTCAATCCCTAAGCAGGGAACTAGATTCCACATGCTGCAAGTAAAGATCCTGCATGTCGCAATGAAGATTGAAGATCCTCCCTTGCCACAATTAGGACCCAGCATGGCCAAATAAATAAATATTTTTAAAAAAGAACCAACTTGTGTGAAAATCCCAGCTCCCTATTTCTTTGCCATGTGACCTTGGGATGTTATATATCCTCTCAGTGTCTGGGTCTCCTCTTCTGCCAAGTGAAGTTGATAAATGCACCTACCTCAGTTGGGGAGGGAAAATGATATGAGTCAATTAATATGTACTGCTTAGCCAAGCACCTGGCATATTGTAAGCTGTGACTAATGGTAATTATCGCTCCTATTCTTCTTATTGTTTTTCTGTTATGTCCAATAAAGAGAGGTGGGCCTGGTGATGGAATATTTGACTTAAATCCCAGGTAAACATTTAGCTCTATGGTTAGAACGTAACAGACATGTAATAAGTATTTGCTGAATGAATGGATGGATGAATGAATGAGTACATCTTTCTCTGTTTCTGGTGAGAGAGTTCCATCCTGCATCCAGTCTACCATCACTGCTTGAGCCTTAATGTAGACCCAGAACCATGTTGTGCAGTGGATGTAGGAAATGCCTACACAGTTCAGTCAACACGGGTGCCCATGGCCTCTCATTCAGGGAGTGCCCACCCCTCTATTCCTGCTTTCTGATCCAGCTCAAATGCCAGTCTTCCTTTCTTCTCCAACCTGCTGTACCTTCCCTCTGCTGAGCCTGCAAAACTCTCTTAAGGTCTTATGATCATCCTACTTTACTTAATATACTGTAATTTGTCCCTTTACTGGAGTGTATAAGAAAAGGAGTACGTCAAAGCTGTATATTGTCACCCTGCTTATTTAACTTACATGCAGAGTATATCATGATAAACACTGGGCTGGAAGAAGCACATGCTGGAATCAAGATTGCCAGGAGAAATATCAATAACCTCAGATATGCAGATGACACCACCCTTGTGGCAGAAAGTGAAGAGGAACTAAAAAGCCTCTTGATGAAAGTGAAAGAGGAGAGTGAAAAAGTTGGCTTAAAGCTCAACATTCAGAAAACTAAGGTCATGGCATCTGGTCCCATCACCTCATGGGAAATAGATGGGGAAACAGTGGAAACAGTGTCAGATTTTATTTTTTGGGCTCCAAAATCACTGCAGATGGTGACTGCAGCCATGAAATTCAAAGACGCTTACTCCTTGGAAGAAAAGTTATGACCAATCTAGATAGCATATTACCTTGCCAACAAAAATCCGTCTAGTCAAGGCTATGGTTTTTCCAGTGGTCATGTATGGGTGTCAGAGTTGGACTGTGAAGAAAGCTGAGTGCCAAAGAATGGATGCTTTTGAACTGTGGTGTTGGAGAAGACTCTTGAGAATCCCTTGAACTGCAAGGAGATCCAACCAGTCCATCCTGAAGGCGATCAGTCCTGGGTGGTCATTGGAAGGACTGATGCTGAAGCTGAAACTCCAATACTTTGCCCACCTCATGCGAAGAGTTGACTCATAGGAAAAGACCCTGATGCTGGGAGGGATTGGGGGCAGGAGGCGAAGGGGACGACAGAGGATGAGATGGCTGGATGGCATCACTGACTCGATGGACATGAGTTTGAGTGAACTCCGGGAGTTGGTGATGGAAAGGGAGGCCTGGCGTGCTGAGATACATGGGGTCGCAAAGAGTCGGACACGACTGAGCGACTGAAATGAACTGAACTGAACTGAACTGAAACTCCTTAAGCTATGGTTTTTCCAGTAGTCATGTATGGATGTGACAGCTGGACCATAAGAAGGTTAAGTGCTGAAGAACTGATGCTTTTGAATTGTGGTGCTGGAGAAGGCTCTTGAGAGTCCCTTGGACTGCAAGGAGATCAAAGCAGTCAATCCTAAAGGAAATCAACCCTGAATATTCACTGGAAGGACTGATGCTGAAGCTGAAGCTCCAATACTTTGGCCACCTGATACAACGAGCTGACTCATTGGAAAAGACCCTGCTGCTGGGAAAGACTGAAGGCAAAAGAGGGCGACAGAGGATGAAATGGTTGGATGGCATCATCGACTCAAAGGACATGAGTTTGAGCAAACTCTATGAGATAGTGAAGGACAAGGAAGCCTGGTATGCTACAGTCTATGGGGTTACAAAGAGTCATACACAACTTATCAACTCAACAAAAGAGCAATAAACTCCTCAAGAACTGGCAGCAAGTCTCATTCAGCTGTAGATTTCTCCAAGGGAGCTGACTTGGTAGAAAATGCATATTGGATTTATTCGGTGGGAAGAGAAGAGACAAAGATGGAACCACTGAGTACTTGGGCAAGAGTCTGCAATTTTTTGTTTTAATTTGGCTGTGCTGAGTCTTAGTTGTGGCACCCAGAATCTTCACTGTGGCATGCAGGATCCAGTTCCCTGATCAGGGATGGAATCCAAGTGCGCTGCATTGGGAGCTTAGAGTCAACCACTGGACCACAAGGGATGTCCCAACCCTTCTCTCTTTGGATCTCTAAGGTTTTCCATCTGTAAAGCAAGAAGGCTTCAGAGGTTCTTCATGGCAGCTATTCTCAACCTTTCTGAAATTGGGACACTCCTGATGGAATGACAATCCCATATGATGCATAATTCCATGGGCATTCAGATAAGATAGTCAGAAGCCCTGTATAACCCCAACTCTTCCTGGAAAGCACATCGGAGAGCACATCTGAAGGGCAGGGAGCAAGCGTGATGTTATTTATAGACATAACCTTGAGTCCACCATTTATTTATTTATTTCTCTTCTTTTCTTTCTTTCTTTCTTTTTTTTGAAAGTAAGTAACGCATTTTCAAGCTTCAATAGAGGGAGCATTTAAGAATACCTGATCAGAGGCTTCCCTAGTGGTCCAGTGGTTAAGAATCTGCCTTGCAATGTAAGGGATGCATGTTCGATCCTTGGTCAGGGAAGTAAGATCCCACATGCTTCGAAGCAACTAAGGCCAAGTGCTGTGGAACCCATGTGCCACAATAAGAAAGCCCTTGAGCTGCAACAAGAGATCCCACATGACACAACAAAGATCCCTTTGCCAAAATTAAATTTAAAAAAAAAGAACATCAGGTCAGAAGCCAGGAAGCCTGCATAGAAATCCCCTTTTCACCACTTCTGAGTTGAGTAACTTTGGACAACTTATTGAGACTGGGTTTTCTTTTTTCTTTATAATTGTTATTATGATTATTAGTTTACTCTGAGCCTGGGTTTTCTGGTTTGCAAAATTGGAGGATCAGAGCAGAACCAACCTCAGAGGACTGTGGAGAGGATTAAGAAAGATCGTGCAGGAAAGTTCTTAGCATCATCCGGACCAGGTGTCAAGGGTTCAGAAAAACTGTCTATATCTACATGTACTGTGATTAATTACATGCCCAGTGGCTTAGCGGTAAAGAATCCGCCTGCCAATGCAGGAGACTCGGGTTCGATTCCTGGGCGGAGAAGATCCCCTGGAGAAGGGAACGGCAATCCACTCCAGTATTCTTGTCAGGATAATCCCATGGACCGAGCAGCCTAACAGGCTACAGTCCGTGGGGTCGCAACAGCCCGACACAACTGAGCACACAGGCACACATAACACACCAGAAGAGTACGACACGATGCTGAAGGCTGAAAACTACGCTTTTGCTTAGCTTCTCCAAAGTTAATCTTTTGTGGTTTTCTGACCCATTCTTGGGGGTCCTGAGTACAGGTAGATTTCTCTGCTAAGATGCTAAGCAGATTTATGGGTGTATCTCATTCTTTCTTTTTTTATAATATGATTTTTTAATTTTTAAATATTTATTTGACTGTGCCAGGTCTTAATTGCAATACTCAGGATCTTCAGTTGTGCACGCAGGGTTTTTTTTTTTAGCTGCAGCACGTGCAGTCTTAGTTGAGGTATGTAGGATCTAGTTCCCCAACCAGGGATCAAGGATGGGGATCTGTATTGGGAGTCTTAGCCAATGAACCAGGGAAGTCCCAGTAGCACATTCTTTCTTTGCCTAGTTACTCTTTTCCCCACTGTCTCTTCCTATCTTCCTTTTATTTATTTATTTTTAAAATTTTGCCTTTTTAGTAAAGCATGATGCACTTTTTTATTGAGCTATAATTTAAATAAAGTGAAATGTACATATTTTAAGTGCATAGCTTGATGAATTTTTATATATAACTACAACCCACAGAAAATAAGATGCAGACCTATGTGCATCTCACCACATGTGACTACGGGGCACTTGAAATGTGGCTGGTCCAACCTAGGAAGTGCCGTACAGTATACATTGGATATCAACTAATGTAGAAGATATCTTAACAATTGTATTCGGTTGACAGCTCTGGTTTGCATCTTAGTTTTATTGGACAGTGCTGGTATAGAAGAACATTTTCATCTTCCAGAAAAGTATTCCTTGCTTTCCAGGCAATATCTGCTCCCTTCTCCCCTCCCCTCAAACAAACACTATACCAATTCCTCTCCCCATGGATTCAGAAGTTTTGTTCCAGAACTTCACATAAATGGAATCACATAATATATATTTTTAAGGGTTCAACTTCTTTTGCTCAACATAATGTTTTTGAAATTCATCCATGTATCAATTATTCATCCCTTCTTATTTTTGTGTAGTATCCCATTGTGTGAATAGATCATACGGTATTCATTCTCTTATTAATGGACATTTGAGTTGCTTCCAATTTCTGACTATTATGAATAATGCTCCTATGACCATTCTTGAAAAAGTCTTTCAATAGTCTCATCAATTATTTTTACTGTGTTTTTTCTAATTGTTAAGATGAATCCATACCCACAAACTTCCAGGTGGTGTTGGTGGTAAAAGAACCTGTCTGCCAACACAGGAGGCACGGGAGATATGGATTCGATCCCTGGGTCAGGAAGATCCCCTGGAGAAGGAAATAGCAACCCACTCCAGTATTTTAGCCTGGAGAATCCCATGAACAGAGGAGCCTGGAGGGCTATGGTCCACAGGGTTGCAAAGAGTCAGACACGATTGAAGCAACTCAGCACACACTGACAGGAAAAATCCATTTGCATACTAACACACAATGTGGGCCCCCACCCCTGTTTGATGTTAATGGTTTATGTTTGGAGTAAATCTTTTGAAACCTTTTCCTCTACATATGGAACCAAGTATTATTATTCCTGGCAATGGGAATAGCTACCCACTCCAGTACTCTTGCCTGGAGAATTCTATGGACAGGGGAGCCTGGAGGCCTACAGTCCATGGGGTCGAAAAGAGTCAGACTAACACACACACTCACTATCATTATTAATAAAATTCTCACTTTGCTTCTTCCTCTCTTGACTTCCTAACCTCTGGAGATGTCTGCGTGGCTCTTGATTCTTGCCCTGCTTGTTCTAAAGTCCCTAGAAGACCAAAACTGGAAAAGACATAGGGATGGTCCTGGGAAGGCAAATACATGGCACTTCTATATTCCTTCATTACCTGTATCCATGTCAGACATCGCTAATCAATCACAGCTTTCTATCCTTGCCTGGCCCCAGCCACTACTAATCAATAGAAAAACTGAAACCAATTTCCCATGTCTGAAATAATCTGGCCACCTTCCATTTTGCTGATGAATAAACTAGGGCTCAGACAAGGGAAGAGCCTGCTTCAGGGTCAGAGATGGAGCCCCAAGCTCCTGACTTCCTGGCTAGTGCTTTTTTCTACTATATTCACTGACTCCAGAAACGATTTCCCTGGGATACCTGAAAACCTGGTCTCTAGGGAAAGAGCAATTTATTCCCCAAATAGCACTCACAGATGGGACCCTCTCTTCTAGGCAGCCCCTCATCTTTATGCCTTGCCTGACGGTAACCGGAAGCCCCTGCCAACAGACTGGCATCCCTTCCCCCACAGACCGCAGGTTTCTGTGCTTCAGGTCTGCAGTTTCAGTTTCCCAAAATAAACATTTAAAAAAATAAAAAATAAATAAAGGAGGCAGGCTCTTAGCATCTTTGTCTTCAGCCCCAGAATTGTGGAATTATTAACTGACCATACTAAATCAAATTGTTAATTACAACAGAGAGGCGACTTCAGATGCTGAAACCGTGAAACTCCCCAAAGCATCTGCCTTTCACCAACACATCAAACTGACTCTGGCTGTCATTGGAAGCGACAGTGAGAAAGTGGGAGAGTCAGCAGGTCTGGACAGACTGTGGGTGTTCTCAGCTGGGCAAGCAGAATAGTTTATTTAATTCTCTCTCTGCCAGGGCAAGGGGGAAAAGTCAGAGAGAAAAAAATGGAGACAGAATGTAGCCTAATGTTTGAGTTGGGTTGAGTTGGGTTTAGCCTGGCCCCACAACCTTGCTAGTTGTGTGATGCTGGGCATGTCATTTCTGGTATCTGAGTTTCAGTTTCTTCATCTGTAAAACAGGGATGTTAACAGAACCTACTTATTGGATTATTGATTGCAGTGATTTAAACGACTTGCTTAAAAAGTTGCAGTTTTATACTAGTAGTTTTATCTCTTGTATTTAACTCTAGATTGTAAGCTCTGCAAGGGCAAGGAGAGCTGCCTGTCTCATTCATTGTCGCACCCTCCAGCGCTAGCACAGTGACGAGTTCTAGGCAGGGATTTACTGAACACCTAGTCTAAGCTATGGTCCTGAGGATGGAGATGATGGTGCACAAGATTGCGAAGCAGCTTAGCACAAATACCCTGCCCTTAAGTAGCTCTCCTACCAGCCTAAGAGTCCAGAACTTCTGTAATAATAGATACTTTGTTATGCATGAAATAGGTAGATTATATAATATAGTAGTTCATGGTGGAGATTCTGGCATCAAACTTGCTACCATTCTGATCTTTATTAGCAAGTTTGCCTCTCGATGCTTCTGTTTCCAGATGGGTGAAATAGGAGCCTACCTAACAAAACTGTTGTGGGGACTGAATGAGTTTTGTGAAGCAAAGTGTCTGTTTGTGTGTATGCTCAGTCATTCAGCCTTGAACATACTAATTGCTCAATAAATCTTCGGGACCCCCATGGACTGTAGCCCATCAGGCTCCTCTGTCCATGGATTTTCCCAGGCAAGAATACTGGAGTGGTTGCCATTCCCTTCTCCAGGGGATCTTCCCAACCCAGAAGTCAACCCGAGTCTCCCGCACTGCAGGCAGATTCTGTACCCATCTGAGCCACAATAAATCTTAGCTATTACTTTTCCCATTTACTATGTGACTTTGGACAAATTACTAAACTTCTCTAAGACTTTTTCCTGGTCAGTAAAATAAAAACACAAGCATTCCTACCTTGAAGAATTGCTGAAAGAATGAAATGGGAAGATCCCTGAAAAGTGCTTAGCACAGTGCTGGTGTGTGGAAAGTACTTAATAATTTCTAAACGATAGTAATAGTAACAATAATGATTAAAAAGAAAAGGTGCTACAGGAGAAAAGAGTAAATTTCATTTTGATGGACAGACACAGGTCTAAGAAAAAAGGTTTATAACAGGTAAGTGATTTTTTTTCTAACAACTTTATTGAGATATAATTCACAGACTCAGTGGCTCAGTGGGTAAAGAATCTGCCTGCAGTGCAGGAGGTGTAGGAGACATGGGTTTAATCCCTGGGTCAGGAAGATACCCTGCAAGAGGAAATGGCAACCCACTCCAGTATTCTTGCCTGGGAAATCCCATGGACAAAGCAGCATGGTTGGGCTACAGTCTATGGGGTCACAAAGAGTCGGACACGGCTGAGTGTACAGATACACAATTCACATACAGTACAATTTACCCATTGAAAATTTATAATTCGATAGTTTTTAGTGTGTTCACAAAATTGTGCAATTATCACCATAATCAATTTTAGAATATGTCATCACTCCAAATAGAGACCTATATCCACTAGCAGTCACTTTGCTTTCCCTAAATCTCCAGTTTTCCCACCGCCGAAACCCTAGACAACCACCAGTGCACTTCCTGTTTCTGTGGATTTCCTGATTCTGTGGACATCTCAGGTAAATGGAATCACACAGTTATGTGGCCTTTTGTTTCCAGCTCCTTTCACTTAGCATCACAACTTCAAGGTTCATCCACTTTGTAGCAGGTCTCAGTACTGAATCCTTTGTATGGCCAAATAATATTCCATTGTACAGATTTGATAGATATTTCAGTTGTTTCCACTTTTTAGCTATTATGAATAATGCTGCTATGAACTGACATGTATAAGTTTTTGTGCAGATTATGTTTCCTTTTTTCTCTGGGGGTGTGTACCTAGGAGTGGAATTTCTGGATTATATGGTAACTCAAGTTTAACCTTTTGAGGACCTGCTTTTCTAGACTGTTTTCCACAGTGCTGTACCATTTTACATTCCCAACAGCAACACACAAAGGATCCAGTTTCTCCACATCCTTACCAACAGTTGGTATTATCTGTCTTTCTGATTATAGCCATCTTGGTGGGTGTGAAGTGGCATCTCATTGTGGCTTTGATTTGTACTTTCCTGATGGCTAATGACATTGGGGCATCTCTTCATGTGCTTATCGGCCACTCACATATCTTCTCTGAAGAAATGTCTATTCAGATCCTTTGCTTATTTTTAATTGAGTTATTTGTCTTTTTATTGTGGCTTCCCTGGTGGCTCATTGGTAAAGAATCTGCCTGTAATGAAGGATATGTGAGTTTGATCCCTGGGTTTGGAAGATCCCCTGCAGGAGGAAACAGCAACCCACTCCAGTATCCTTGCCTGGGAAGTCCCATGGACAGAGGAGCCTGGCAGGCTATTACTGAGCTGCATGACTTCTTTATGTATTCTATATAATACAAGTCCCTTAGCAAATACATGACTTGCAAAATTTTTCTCCTCTTCTTTGGGTTGTTGTTTTTTTCCACTTTCTTTCTCATTTTCTGGTTTTGCCCTGCAACATGTGGGATCTTAGTTCTCGGATCAGGGATTAGACCCCTGCATTGGAACCTTGAAGTCTTAACCGTTGGACTGCCAGGGAAGTCGCATTGTTCTATTCACTTTCTTGATGGTGTCCTTTGAAGTGCAAAGGTTTCGATGTTAATGATGTCCAACTGGTCTATCTTTCTTTTTATAGTTTTAGGTCTTTGAACCATTTTGAGCTGATTTTTGTATATGGTTTGAAGAGATGACACTTAACTCTTTGGCATGTGGACATCCAGTTGAAGAGATTGTTCTTTTCCCACTGAATTGTGTTCATGCCCTTATCAGCAAATCAGTTGATCATAATGTGAGGTGTTATTTCTGAACTCTCAGTTTTGTTCTGTTGATCTCTATGTATACCCTTATGCCAGTTCCACACAGTCCTGAAGGGAACTGAATTTGAACTGGACGAAGTTAACTGGACCTGGGGATACACAGTCACAGAGGTTCCTCCGAAATGCTTCAGAGTATTTAAGGTGTTTTTGTATACCTGATCTCACTTAGGTCTTGTAGCAATTCTGGGAGTAAATGCAAGTCCAGCAGTTCAATTCAGTTCAGTTCAGTTCATTTCAGTCGCTCAGTCGTGTCTGCCTCTTTGCGACCCCATGAACCGCAGCACGCCAGGCCTCCCTGTCCATCACCAACGCCCGGAGTCCACCCAAACCCATGTCCATTGAGTTGGTGATGCCATCCAACCATCTCATCCTCTGCCATCCCCTCCTCCTTCTGCCCTCCATCTTTCCCAGTCCAGCAGGCTGAGTGGCAAATCCCTAGACCCACACAATCAGAAATAGTGGTGGTTCCAGGACCAACCTGTGGACCCCAGGACTCTTGACCAAGTGCTCTCATTACCCCCAGCCGATTGCTTGCTGTCCAGAAATTTGGGGAAAGTAAAATGTATAGAGAGAAATTAGGGTACAATTGTGGGCGGAGGGGAAGGATGTAAGACAGACTGATTATAAATGTTTGGCTCCTAATCAGCTTGTGATAAAATTTCCCTTCTCCTCCTGCATGGACAAGAAATGGGATGTTCTGGGTAATCCAGGGTTTTGCAATTTCAAAGAATGAGAACACAGTGAAATTCTCTCAACACTAAAAGCACACAGGCTGTAATTTAATCTTTAATTTTGTTGTTGTCATTCTAGAAGACTTTAGTATATTTTAAAGCAGTGTTCCTTGAAGAGTGGTCCAAGGAAAACCTCAGCTATCAGCATCACTGGATACTTGTCTAAAAATGCCATTTTCAGAGCCCCTGTCCGCCGTGTGTCTACTAAAAATCACTGGGTGATTTTTTTTTTTTTAATGCACATTAAAGTTTGGGAACCACTGCTTTGGAGCAGTGAAAATCAAATTACGAATATCAGTTATCATTGCACTTTGGAGATGCGGGCATTCTGCTTAAATAAGAGTTTTGGATAACAGATTAATGGACCTCATTTCCTTCAAGTCTTGACTAAAGCATCACCCTCCCTGTGAGGACGTTCCTGATGTAAAATTGCTTATCACCTTCTCCCCCATGCCCCCTACCCTCATCATCCCCCTTCCTTCTCCCTGCCACTTACCATTAAGTAACTGACAGATCACCAATTTTATTTATCTATTTATTTATTGTCTGATTCCTGTCTCTATAAGCAAGTTTCGCCAAGGTAGCTGCTAGGAATATAGCAACTAAGACAGTGTCTGGTAGGTAGCAGGTGTTCAATAAGTATCTGTGGAATGAATGAATGTGCCAAGTTGCATCTTGGTACTTGGGTGGAATGTCATTGGCCCACTGTATTTCTCAAGAGGATTTTTTTTAAAAGTATAAACCAATTTATGCTTTAATTTTCTGAGTGGTTTTTCAGGGTGTGTCATACTAGAGAGAAAGAACTGAAACTGAATCCTCTAATCTCCTAATTCTGGGGCCTGGGCCAGTTGCTCTAAAGATCATTTTTTCCTTAATGCTGCTGAGATCTTCATTTTACTATGAGGACCATCCATTTACAGCTGCATTGTCCTATGAAGGCTACCCCTCGTAGGACTCCTTGCCCCTACAGTGAAAGTGGAAGGAAGCAACGAGACTGAGCTGAACCTGCAGTGGGAGGGGACTTTTGTAAATTCACTCCACACGTGACAGGTAGTGACAACAAGTAGACGCTTCCTTCTCTGAGGTCCTGCACAAGGACGATAATAAATGGATCTTCTCTCACCGGGCTTGGCCAGCTCTGCACAAATGATCCTTATCCATCTCCCACCCTCCAACAGCTAGTACCCAACAGCACTAGCACCAAAATCAATGCTCATGGGCGCTTGGGGCTCCCTCCTTCTATCTCCCAATTGGCCCCATTTTACACACGGGAAACCTGAAATTTAGACCTAGGAATGGTCAGTTCCCTAACAGCGGAGATGCACCCTGCTGATCCCCCAGTCTGGGGGTGTCTGAGAAATTGTGGAACCAGTCAGATGATAAAAACAGGAAAAAGCAAGTTTGTTTCTAGTGTTATGCACACAGGGTGGCAGGATATACCTGCTGAGTGTTCCCAGAAAGTCCCCAAGGAAACCATTAACTTGAGTCTCTCACGAACTTCTACCAGAGGTGGCTGGGGGGGGGGGGGGGGGCGGGGAAAGTATACTGAGAGGAGGGGGATGGGCATCCTTCCAGAGGTCAGGTTTACGTTGCCCAGAGCTCCTGCACACATTAATAAAAGGTGGTTGACTTGAGGGTGGAGGTCAAGGTGAGCAAGGGGCTTGTCAGCGAGGATTGTCACCGGGTTAGGGAGAGTGGACTGAAGGGGGGTGGTGAAGGAAGGAGTGGAGGTGAGTTTGGTGGGGGGGCTGTGTGGCGCTAAGACCGCCACCCCCCACCTCATCAGGGTTGGGGATTTGGGGAGGAGTGGCTGCTTAGCCTCCTGCTTTGACCCTTTCTTGACTGGTTTCTGCCAGGGAATTGACGACAGCCTGTGGATTTGGAGAGATGGGGTAGGGAGAGTGGCCTGAACCTGCCGGCGATCCAGGGTGGACTAGCGGGGCTAGAGGGAGGGCGTTTAAGGGGTGGACGAGATGGCTCCCAAGAGCCTAGGGCAAAGGCACTAGAGGGTCTCGGAGACCCAGAAGATGGGGATGTGGGGAGAAGGCGTTTGCCTCCATGGGGAGCCCTTTTAAATTGAGACGGACCGAGAGAAGTTATCTTCATACACACTGGGCAGGCATCTTAGGTTCTTCCAATCCGATGGGGTGGGGTTTAGAACTCTGCAAAAAAAAAGGGGGGGGCAGTCATTCAAAGAGGAAGGTGCACAGCTGAGCCAACGGGCTTCTAAACTGGAAGCGGGGTGTGAGGGGCCCTCTGGAGGCGCTGACCTTTCCCCCAGCCTCCATAGGGACTGGGCGGTGAGCCTCTGGGACCTGCTTTCCCGAATCCAGACGGAAGTTCGAGCAAGGCTGACCAGAGTTAGCCGGGGAGTGAGGCAAACGGTGGCGATTCCTCACGTTGGGGAGGTGGGGGCAGTGGGTAACCGGCAAACCAAGAACGCGAGTTCGGAGCAGGAGGGTTTCCTCAAAATGACTATAGAGTCCACGGCTGTGGATGGAAGGGGTTGAGGGTGGGGGGACCGGAGAGGGAGTCTCAGAAAGGGTCGAGGGAAACTAACACGGTTTCTACTGGGGTGCTGATGGAGGCTCCCCGCTCGGGACGCGATGCACCGAGAGGGTTCCCCGAACTGGACTTGGGGGAGGGGGGCGGTATGGGACACTGGGAGTGGACCGAGGGCAGCCGAGGAGGGGAACTCTAAATTAGGTTTAGCGGAAATTGGGGGCTCGGAGGGCGATTCTCGCTCCGATTGGGGGAATGGAGGGATCCTCACCAGTTGGAACGTGAGGGCACTGGGGGGCTATCTCCCACCCGACCCAGGGAGATTGGGCATTTCTTAGATTCTACATACCGGGGAACTGAGAGGGAGGACTAGGGATGGGGGGGTCCCCGATCCGGAACCGAGCTACCTTGAAGGCACCGGGAAGCGCTTCATTCCGGGAGGGCGTTCCCGCCGCCCGGCCCCCGTGCCGGGGTGGGTGGGGGGTGCGGCCGCGCCCAGGTCCCGGCCCGCCTCTGGTTTCGAGGGGGTCTCTCTCGCCCTCGGGGACCCGGGAGCCCGGCGGGAGCGGGGTCCGGGCGCCGCCGCCTCCGCGAGCGCCCGGGCGGGCGTGCTGGCGAGCGCTGGGCTTTATGCTCGCAGGGCGGCGGGGGGAGGAGCCGGCAGGTCGGCCCCCGGCGGGCCCTCCCCTCGGCCGTCCCCGCCCGCCCGCCCGAGCGGGGTCGGGGGAGGGGGCAGCATGGCCTGTCCGTCCGGCCCCCTTCGCCGCGCTCCTCATCTGCCCCGCGCCGAGCGCTGCCGCCGCCGCCGCCGCCGCCGCTCCGCTGCCCGCGCCGCCCGCGGCTCCCGATGGAGACTGACGCGCCCCAGCCTGGCCTCGCCTCCCCGGACTCGCCGCACGACCCCTGGTACGTCCCGGCCCGGCCCGGCCCGGCCTCGCTGGCCCGCGCCCGCCCCGGCCCCGCCAACATGGCCGATCCGGGTCGGGCCGGGCCTCCCCGGGGCCCGGGCCCGCGCCCCCTGCGCCCGGGCGCCCGGCGCTCACGCGGGCCCTTTGTGTCTCTCCTCCTCCGCAGCAAGATGTTCATCGGGGGACTCAGTTGGCAGACTACGCAGGGTGAGCGAGCCCGGGAGCGCCCGCCGGCCCGGCGGGGCACCCGGGACCCCCCGGCGCCCCGGAACCGGACACCCCAGCCCGGCCCTGCGCCCCGTTGACCCCGGGCGCCCCTGCGCCGTTTCGCGCCCCGCCCGGGGACCCCGAGAGCGCAGGGCGATCGGCAAGCGCGCACGGCCCAGCGGGTGGAGGGAAGGAGATGAGGGGTTCAGGGGGCATCGGGGGTGGGGGGTGGGCTGGGCCCCGGGGACCCGCCGGCGGCAGCGCCAACTCCGCTCGCACCTGCGGCTCAAACTTTTGTGAGGCGGCTCCCGGAGCGGCGGGAACCCGGCCGGAGCCGTCCCCCCTCCAGCCCTGCTCGGCCCTCGGTTTCCTGGGGCCCCCGTGGGCGCCAGGAGGCTCCAGGGGAGCCGGGTGAAGACCGGGGGTGGGGGGGAAGCGCCGGAGAGCGTGCAGGCTGCTGGGCGCGGGGGCGGCCGGACCGCGCCGGGGTCACTGGGGGCAAAGGACGGGGGAAGGGGGGAAGGGCGCAGGGGCGCGGGCCGGTCCGAAGGCGGGTGTGTGGTTACAGAAGGGCTGCGCGAATACTTCGGCCAGTTCGGGGAGGTGAAGGAGTGTCTGGTGATGCGGGACCCCCTGACCAAGAGATCCAGGTGAGCCCCTCACCCCCTCCTCCGGCTCCCGGCTCGCCCCGCTCCGCCGCCGCTCTCTGCCTTGTAACCATCTGCCTCTCCCTCACTACGGCGCGCAGGGGTTTCGGCTTCGTCACTTTCATGGACCAGGCGGGGGTGGATAAAGTCCTGGCGCAGTCGCGGCACGAGCTCGACTCCAAAACAGTGAGTGGCCCTCGGGGCTTCGGGGGTCTTTTGGGAGAGGGAGGTCGCTGGAGGAGAGGGGCAGGACTCTGTCCGGGGTTGCGGGGGGGGGGGGGGCAGTTGGATGGGATCCCAGGAGAAAGGAGGGCGTTTGCCGAGTAGAAGGGCTGCCACGCTCTGAAACTTTGTCAGTCGAGTTGAGGGGAGACGGAGCTGCAAAATCCCAAGCCTGCTAAGCGCTGTTACATCCCCACTCCACCCCAGTCCCTCCAGGACTGGGGAGGGACGGTGAGGCTGGCTCCCCCTCCCTTCACATACTAAACTTGATGCCTCAGAGAGAAGCTTGGGGTGGGGCTAGGTCCCTCCCCTAGCCCAAGTGGGGTGAGTCAGGGCTGCAGTGACCCACCCGTGGCTTCTCTGAACTCCAACTAGTACTTGGCTCCCCCCCCCACTACCCCATTGCAGACCAATGGCAAAGCATCATTGAATCCCCCCTCCTTCTCGCCCTCCCTCCCCTAACTTTTGGTCAATGAGCTCCTGGCTTTGTGTGGAAGATGTGAACCTGCTTTGCCCGTGGAGGAATTTATGAGGAGGGCCCTAGCTTGCCTGGAAACAACTCTTGCCGGCTGGGTCTGGGGAGAAGCCGCTTGCTGGGCATTCAGACTCTGGGAATATTTTGCTGCTGTCCCGCAGCTCCCCAGTGTCTTGGGCCCTGCAGGGGGCGCTGGCCCAGGCCCCGGCTCCAGGGGAGAGGGGAGAGGAGAAACCCGAGGAAGGGCTCCTCTGTGATGGGGTGACTGTCTGCCAGGGACAGTGCGACCTCTCTCCACACTCCCCCACTCTCCTCCAGCACTGGGCCTCCCTGCTTGGGTCAGTCACCGGCTCCTGCTTACCTGCAACAATAGCTGGTTGTGCCTAAGAATTTGTTAAACTACCGCCTGTCCCCAGCTCCTGTTATCTCTGCCCAGTGGCTCCCACTCTTGCCCGCGGTAATGAGCCAATGAGGCCAGGCCTCAACTTTGCCGGCCCTGAAAGGATCTTCTTGGCGCAGACCGAGTGACCCAAGCTAGGAATGGAGAGACAGTGGCCTATTGTTTTTGGTGATTATCTGCCATCAAGCTGCCTGTTCTCCTACCATCCCCTGTCCTCAGAATGCACTGATGGCTTCTGCGGCACTCAGGAAGCCGAGATGTTGGGACTGGGGTTGGAGCTGGGGGGCAGGGGCATGGACGATGGACAAGAGGAAGAGAGAGGGGAGGAAGGAGCCAGAGATAGGCATCCTTCTGAGATGCAGGACTTTGAAAAGGGCAGGGGCTTTGTGTTTGGCGTTCTCCAGCCTGGGAAAGGGGTGGGGGTGGAAGGGAGGCTTATTGTGGGAAGACTATTTTGGGTTCTGACTTTCACCTTTTATTTACTTGTTGGGTTTTATGTTTCCAGCTGTGAGTCAGAGTGGAGGTAGGGTGTGTCAGCGACTGGTTGTGCGTGGGTCTGTGGGCCCTGGCTTAGGTACCATCTCCCCTTCAGTGTCTGCACAGGGGGACTGTCAGAGGTGTGTTCTGGTGGCTTCCAGGAGAAATAGAAGGATGAACATGTCCATTGAGATACAAAATCAGTGGGCAGCTATCATTATCCCTGGAGCCCCATGGGATTTGGGGAGAGAGGAAGCATTGCCCAGTGTGGAGTTTGGAGGTTCCTTCTCTGTGGGTAGATTCCAGTGGGGGAAACAGGAGGGCTGTTCCCTGGTTCGTGCCATTCAGGCAGTGAGGAGACAGAGTCTGTTGCCTAGAACTAGGCTGAGTTTTGAACGGAAGGAACTGTGGGGAAAGACAGATGTTGCCTGTGATTGGCTGGTGAACTTCTGAGTGGTGTCCACCCACGTGAGTGGCAAGATACTCTGAAATGACTGGGCCTCAGAGGTCCTGTGTTGATCACAGTATCTCGAGCTCTGCCTTTTGATGTTTGTTAGTACGAATATAGTACCTGGGAGTACCCAGGTGCATCTTGCTTTTTCCCCTTTAGTTGTTCATGGCCAAGGGCAAAGGTGGCCTGCTGGTAATAGCACCTTTGTTTGTGCAAAGAAGGGCAGTTCACAAAGGAACGCTTTCACCTGCGTTATCTCATTTGATTCCATGCAGCTGCCTCTGGGAAAAGTGGGTGCTATTGTCCCCACTTTGCAGATGAGGGAACTGAGGCTCAGAGGGGTCAGGCAAGTTCCTAAGATCACAGACTTGGCCAGGGGCCCAAAGTTTCTGAGTCCAAATCCCATGCTCTTGCATGTCACCAAAGCCTGTGCTCTGTTTCACCCCAAGCCGACCTGTACTATCAGGGAACCGTTTGCTTGCACCATCAGGAAGGACTGTTAGATGGCGGTGGTATTGGGAAAACAGAATGGAGTCTACCCTTGTGGTTTACGAACTCTTATCTCAAAGCCTTTTGCAGGCAAAGATTGTTTCCATTCCCAAGGCTCCCGCAATCTGGATTGCCTGCCTCACCTGAACAGGTATCTCTCAGGCAGGAAGGGCTTCAATATACCTGGTGCCGGAAGGAATAAGTCTATGCCTACTTTTTTTCTGGTTCTCACTGAGGGCTAGACAACAAGTGCTTTGTAAGCATTACTTCAAATAATCTGCAGAGGATCCTTTGAGGTGGATGTCAGTACTGGCCCATTTTGCGGGTGAGCTCAAGCCTAAGGCTCAGAGAGGTTAAGTCATTTGTGCACGATCTCACAGCTGGGAAGCTGCGTTAAGTGGGATTTGAACCCAGCAGTCCAGCTCTAACCATTACATCTTTCTGCCAGAGGCCATGGTGGTTTCTGTCACTTCTGTGTCACCTCTGTGTCCTGGGATGAGAGTGGTCCTCAGATCTTCAGGCTGTGTTTAATAACCAAGGCTCCTTTACCTCTGTCTTCTCTTTCAGATTGATCCCAAGGTGGCCTTTCCTCGGCGAGCACAGCCTAAGGTAGGTATGTCTGTGTCTGGGAGCTCTGTACCACCAGTAGAGATTTTCCCATCATTCTCTTCTATGGAAGAGGCTTCTGGGTGGAGTGCTAATGGCATGGCATGGGGTGGGAGGAGGGAGGATTCCTGATGTCCTTGCTTTCTGGATTGCAGACACGATGCATTTTTCCATCTGTGCTCTGGGGTGGACTAGGGAGAGGGGCCTGTGTGTGTTGAGAGAAAGAGGAACCCCTTGGGGGATTCATTGCCCTGTATTTGAAGTCAGTACACTTTGGATTCTGGGCTTCCTTAGTGGCTCAGAGGGTAAAGAATCCGCCTGCAATGTGTGGGACACAGAGATGTGGGTTCAGTCCCTGGGTCGGGAAGATCCCCTGGAGGGGGTATGGCAACCACTCCAATATTCTTGCTTGGAGAATCCCCATGGACAGAGGAGCCTGGCCAGCCACGGTCCATAGGGTCACCCAGAGTTGGACACAGCTGAAGTGCCAGCATGCACGCATGCAAACTTTGGACTCTAATTCTGTGACTTTGGAGATCACAACTTCTGTGCCCGCACCTCTGGGGTGGGAGGCACTCAAATACATCCCAGACTTACCAGCTGAAGCTGAACTAGAGACAGGTCAGGGAGCTACCTCTGACCCCCAGTGCCCCCCCTCCCCAGCTTCCCTCACCTCTGGGATGAGGTGCGTTGGGCTTGCAGAGAGGGAAGGGATCCTAGCATCTGTTACCTGTTATCTTTCAACTTGGGTGACTGTGGCTGCCTTCCTAAGTGTTCTTTGTCCCTGGTGCTGTGGCAGATTTTTCTAGGTGCCCACAAAACAGCTCTCTGAGCAGTGGAGCCATACAGAACTCAAAACTTTTGGTGCAGCACAGGGGCCTAACAGTGGTATTCCAGTTCCCAGGGCAACTAGCTACATCTTGATTTTTAAGCAGTTGAAAACAGGAGACAGGCGGTGGCCTGACTACAGTCCTGGGAGCAGGACCCCTGAGTTGGCTGATATATCATGTGTCCAGGGACTAGGTCCCTCTCCAGGAGATCTCAGTTTCCCCCTTTGCAAGGGGTTGGTGGGAACTGGTAGCTTTGCGATTCTGAGTCATGGCGCCTAGCTCCAGCCACAGTGAAAGGAGAGGGGCAGGTCTGGGGAGACAGGAAAAGGGCATCCCTGCCAGGGTCCAGCAGAGGGCCTGAAAGCAATTATGGACCAGGTATTGGAAGGAAGCCGCACCAGGGAGCACATGGTCGGAATTGGGTTAATTCCATTAAGCAGTTTGGTGACAGAAGGTGCTTTAGTGCTAGGATGGGGCTGGGAATTGCCGTGGATTAGCCATGCGCTCCTGGGGTAATTAGGACCATGTGTTCTTCCTAAAACAGGGCTGGGGCCACGGGGCTGCCAGAGGTTGGGTTGGGAAGAGGTTGATGAGGAAAATGTCGGTGTTAAGTTCAGGGGGACCCTGGGATGGGTCTTGGCCTCTTCTAGGAGTGGCTGGTGGGGTCTTCGAGGTACGGCTGTAGGTGGGTCACTGAGCCAGCCACCCACTTCCTGACACAGACCCCAGGGAGTGAGCCAGGGTGTGGGGTGTACAGCTGCCTGTGACAGGCCCAGAGGTGAGAGTCCAAGGGGGGAGTTTGGGGTGGTAGGGGGGGAGTCTTCTGAGTAGCTGGGGCCACAGAGAGCTGTCAGCTGGCACCCCGGCAGGAGGGCTGGAGCCCCCGCTGGTGGCGGTAGGCCACAGGACTCAGATGCCCACTTTCTCATTCCCTCCCTGAACAGATGGTGACTCGAACGAAGAAGATCTTTGTCGGGGGCC
The DNA here is from genome assembly GCF_042477335.2 of Ovis canadensis. Lineage (NCBI taxonomy): Eukaryota > Metazoa > Chordata > Mammalia > Artiodactyla > Bovidae > Ovis > Ovis canadensis. The sequence continues at coordinate 73,153,831 of NC_091261.1, read as the reverse complement.
TATCAGTAAACACCACGGTGGAGGATGTGAAGCAGTATTTTGAGCAGTTCGGGAAGGTGGGTCTGAACTAGGGAGCGCTGGCTGGGGGTCAGGGCGGGGGGAGGGGGGCCGGGCTCAGGGTATGAAAGCCCTGTGGAATTTTGGTCAGTAGCAAGTGCGGAGTCCAGCCAGGTCATTCCAATTCCTGCAAGAGTCGCAAAGGGGGCTGGGTCCTTTTGTGGGTGAGGCTGGGCCAAACCCAGCGTTCAGGCTCCTGGCCTATCTGTGGGCTTCAGACTGTGTACGCGTCCCCAGGGAGGGAAGCCATACAGTAGCTATCCCTGTTGTCGCCCTTCTCCTGCTTATCTTTCTTCTCTTGAGGGAGGCTGTGCTCCCGAAGCCAGTTCAATCCAGTCACCCCCTTGGCCTCCTGGGAGTCTGCACCTGTCCAGTCCACAGGGTGGTTGTACCTTCCCCCACTCCTTCCTGCTAAGGATGATAACGAGGCAATAAATATGACTCCCAGTTGTACTCAGAACCCTGCTGGTGCAGGTGGGAGCTGCGGTGGGGGGGGGGGGGGGCGTTGCAGATCTCTTAGCTTATCGGGGAGGGGCTGCAGAGACCACCCCAAATTCCTGATCAGTCCCAGAGAACTGGTTCTCAGCTCTGCGGTGCCTGGAACTTAAATTTCTGGGCCATTTAGTCCATGCAGAAGCAATGTAGTGACATCAGACAATAGCGTGTCCCCCCTTCCCCAGAAAGGGGAGCGTGTGAACATCAAGGTGCCATGGAGAGATGGCTAGGAGGGGACCAAGTTTTACTTAAGCCTCAGGGTGAAGTAGAGATTTCTGTGCTGAGTCCTGGGGTCCCTGGGCTTTTCAGACGTGAAACAGGCTGCCTGCTGGGTCTCACCTTCTCATCAAGGCCCTTTCGGTTCCCTATATAAGGTGCAAGGCACAGGAGAACCGTGGCTTGGGAATGGGACATGAGCTGGTGACTGGGTGGGTTTCCAGCCCCCTGCCTCTAGGGTAGAAGGCGAGCCGGTGGGAGGTCCCTGGCCAGCGTATGCTGGCGATGCCGGAGCCAGAGGCCTAGGCTCAAGGCACCTCCGCAGGGACCCGGGTACCGGATCCGGGGCAGGTCGGGCGGCCTGGGCCCCAGAGGGAAGGGCGCTCCTGGGAAGCAGCAGGCCCCGCTCGGGCTCCGGTGGGGTGTCTTTGTGTCTGAGCGCCGAGCATTAGAGCTCGCACTAATCTGATCCAGCAGCTGTGATTGGAGGCCGCCTGCCCCCGGGGCCGGCGTTGCCATGGCAACCGGGCCCCAGGAGAAGCCGTCAGCGGCCGCGTCTTTTGTTCGGGCCTAAATCGGCGTTGGCATGTGAAACCGGCCCGGGGAGGCCAGGGGGAGCCGGAGAATAGGCTGCCAGGGAGCGAGGGGGACAGCCGGGAATGCCAAGGGCCCCGCGGCGGGGGGCCCCCCGCCCGGATCGAGGGGCCGCCGCCGAGGGGGGAACAATGGTCAGCCGCCATGGCTGCCACTCAGGCTTAGCGGCCGCCGAACTTGGCGGCTCCCACTGGTCAGCAGGCCTCGGCCGCCTCCCCTCCCCCCCCTACCCCCCCGCCCAAGCCCCCCTGCCCCCGGGTTCCCATGGAGACCAAAGCCTATTAAGGACACTGGGCTGGGAGCCTCCCTCCCCTCTGCTGGCCCCAGGAGGGGACGCCAGTGAGGGGTCCAGCCGTGGACCCCCAACCACTTTTCCTTGCTCTATGCCCTGGCCTCAACCCCCCTTGCCTACTCCGGGTCTGTCCAGCCAAGGCCCAGGTTGAAAGGTGGGGGGTGGCCAGGGCTGGTGGAGCGACAGGGGTTGGTTGGAGGAAGGGCGGTGCATTTGGGCTGAATCAGGAACTCAGCAGCGGGATAGGGAAGGAGGGTGTGGCTGGGTTCATCTATTCATTTGTTCAAAAAGTAATCAGGGAGCACAAGTCCCGTGATGGATAGGGTGGTCATGACTGACCTGGCGCTGCCTTCATGGAGCCTTCAGAGCCAGTGGTGTGCAGTCGTTTACTCTCTAGCTTCGCCAGCCTGCCCCATGTGACTGTGGGCAAGCCCCTCTCTAGTAAAGGTACTAATAATAATAACAGCTGCTGTTTATTAAGCGCTTACTCTATCCCGGGTGCTGTGAGTTAGGAGTGTTGCATGCAGATCTCCTTTAACGCCTCCGTATAAGACACAGCTAACGCCCCATTTGACAGATAACGAACTTGAATCATAGAGACCTAAAGCTGCTGGCCAAGGTTACTTTCCAGCTCCAGCCGGTCCTACTCAAAGCCTATGCTTTTATCACAAGCTCCCCCTTTCCGGGTTTCTCTTTTCTCTGTGCCAAACATGAAGTGTCCATCCAGTTTGGACGGCTGAGCTGATTTGGGACTCAGAATGGGTCCATAAGGATGGGAGCAAGGGTGACACCGAGCTGTGCGGCCCTAGGTCAGGCGCCTCTTTGGGCAGAGAGATGTCATTTTCTCCCGAGATTCTGCAGGGGGACCCAGCTGCCTCCTGACTTACTGGTGTGGGGGGATCCTGGTTCTCCTTGGGGAAAATCCGGGGCCTGATTTCTGCTCTAGCCTAAGAGCTGGAGGACCAGCCAGCTCAGAGGCCGCCCTTTCCACTTTAACAAGGCGGATGACAACCTGGAAAGAGAGCAAAGGCGAGTGGGGAAGAGGCTGTGCCCCAAGGCCTCAGGAAGTTTTCCTTGATCCCTTGGGTGTCTGACCATTTGGGGGAGGGTCAGCAGCTGGAGTGGGAGGTGGAATGGGGAGAGGCAGTGTCAGAGGCAGCCCTTGATTCCACCCAGGATGAATCCGACCTTAGCTTAACCCCGTGAGACAGCTGACATTGGCTGAAGAATTAAGAGGGCAAGGAGGAAGCAGCAGATGTAGGCAGAGGGAAGCTGGGACTGCGGAAGGGAAGAGAAGGCCTGTGGCTGTCCGTGCATCCAAGAGGATGCCTTGAGGGAGCAGCAAGAAGAGAAGACTTGGGGTCCAAGGGATGGGGAATAATGCAGAACCTCCCCCTTCCTCCACCCTTCTCCCCTCCCCCAGTCAGTGGGAGGCCAGCAGCCCAAGCACTGAACTCTACTTGCTTTAATTACAGCCTCTAGCAAAAGGAAACCTCAATTAGAGGAAAAGATCTGTACAAGGAGAGGGGAGTTGGGTCTGACTGGAGTGGCTGCTGGCCTCCTGGCCTTTTGCAAGTAGGAAAGAGGCTTTCACTTCCCCATCTCCTATCTTACTCCTCTATTTTCTCCTCTAGCACCCACTGTCTGCCTCCTCCTACTCCTCCCAGGCTTGATCTGGGATGTGCTGTGTGACCCTGGACATGTGACTTTACCTCTCTGAGCCCATTTCCTCATCAACAGAATGAGGCTCTTACCATGCAAGGAGAAGACGGTGGGGCAAAGTGCCAGGCATATAGTGGGTGCTTAATATTTGCAGGAGAATCTGGTGGTAGGGTTGCAGATGGAATGCTGTCCCCCACCCAAGAAGCAGGCTGAGGATAAAGCCTGGACTGGGCAGGAGGGGAGTGGGTGTCGGAGCCCTCGCTCCTGGGTTGCGGTGGAGACCCCTGGGTCTGGTGGGTCCTCCACGGGAGCTCTGTTTTAGGTGGATGATGCCATGCTGATGTTTGACAAAACCACCAACCGGCACCGAGGTAAGTGTGGCCCCTCCCCCTTCCTAGGCTGGGCTGGGGGGCCTGTGGTCAGCCAGGGGGCTACAGGTCACAGCTGCCCTTTCATCTCGCCTCCTGACATCCTATCCCCGAGGATCTGCATCCTCTCCCGGGCCTGGCCTTACAGAAGGCTTTTGTCCCGCCGTTTCCTGTGCTAGAAACTTGCCGAATTGCAGACACCCGAGAGGAGAGGAACGGAGGAGTGGACCTCTCCTCCCCCTGCAACTGAGCCCTCCGCCCCCGCCCCAGCCGGTGTCTGCTGGGCTTACCTTGTCCCTGGTAACCAGAGCTGGGGCCCGGCCACCCCAGGGTCAGGCTGACTCTACAGTCTGCTCCTGCCACTGGCCCCCTTGCCCCACCCCTAGGCCGAGCCCAGCCCCCTTGCCCCTGGATCTGTGAGCATCTGGGCCACCGGGTGTGCACTGCCTGCTTGTTTTTTCCCCAAGGGCCTTGCCTTCTGAGAAATACCATTCCAGCCCCTGGGGCACACCCAGGAGGAGGCAGGGTTGTTTCTCCAGTGCCTTCAGAGCTTTGGGCCTTTTAGCCTGTTTGGGGAATGGGGTATGTGCTGGTGTGTGTGTGTGTGTGTATGTGTTTGTATCTATGCATGTGAGGGTATTTGATACTGAACAGTTGTGTAGACCTAGCATGTCAGGGTAACTCATATGCACACAGGGGCCTTTATGCCTTTGTGAGCACTAGAGTGTTTCTGTGATGTATGGGTATCTAGGGGTGTGTATGTGTGTGTATATTTGTATACAAAAATATACTTGTCCATGTTCATGTACGTTTTTAGAAGTATTTGTGTGTGTATTTTTAAAGTATTTCTATTTCCCTCTCTGGAAAGCATCTGAGGAAGAGAAAAGGCTTGTTGAATGTGATTTGCGTCACAGCCCTGCCTCTTTCTAATTTGCTATGTGATCTTGGGCCAGTCACTTCACTGAGCCTTGGTTTTCACCTCTATGATTTGGGAACTGAAATCCTATCTCATCACGTAATTGAGAGGTTGCCAGGGTGCGGGCGAAGCCTCTCATTAATTCTTAGACACTTGCCTGTAGGAAGGGAATGAGTGCTGTTGGTATGACCTGGGGCTGGGTTTTGACCAGGAGCCCGGTTCTGACCTTGCCTTTGCCCTGCAGGGTTCGGCTTTGTCACATTTGAGAGTGAAGACATCGTGGAGAAAGTGTGTGAAATCCACTTCCACGAAATCAACAACAAAATGGTGAGCAAGTGGACTTCCCTAGCAGTGCAGTAGTTCAGACTCTGCGCTCCCACTGCAAGGGGGACGGGTTCAATCCCTGGTGGGGAACGTTATGCATGATGTGCAGAGGGGGACTGGGGCTCTAGCCTGAGTCAGCCAGGGAATGCTTGGAGGTTCTGGAGGCAGGCAGAGAGGCCTCACAGTCAGTGGGCCAGAGCCAGTTTTTTCATCCCCCTGAAAATGTGGACAGGAATATGGCGGTTAGAAAGCACAGCTGGTGGGCTCAGAGGGACTTGAGGGGAAATCCTTATTCCACCGCTTCCTAGTCTAGTCATTGGACAGATGACTTCCCCTCTCAGCCTCAGTTCCCTCATCTGTAAAACGAGAGTGTCAGTAGTACCTCCATCCGTCTCAGGGCCGGTGTAAGCATTTGATGAACCACCGCATGCTCAACCCATCTCTAGCACATTGCAATCACGCCAAAAATAGTAACTACAAAATGAACAAGAGGCCTACCAGGGAATAGGAGGGTCCCTGACCCTGGGTCTATAGGAGGGACTGACTGCCGGATCTCATTGCAGGTGGAATGTAAGAAAGCTCAGCCAAAAGAGGTGATGTCACCAACGGGCTCGGCCCGGGGGAGGTCTCGAGTCATGCCCTACGGGATGGATGCCTTCATGCTGGGCATCGGCATGCTGGGTATGTGCTAGGCCTGCACCTGTGGCTTCTTCCTGCCCAGAACTGCACCTGGGGCTGCCAGGAGCTGTGTGGGTGTTGCCTTTCCTCTGTGGTCTGCCCTCCTGTCTGGGAAGAGGTGTGTGGACCAAGGATCTCAGGTCTGGCAATCCTAACGAAGGTGGGCCATTTGGTTGTGGGGTGCTGCCCTCTGGTGGTGACCGAAAGAATGGTCCAGTTGCTCCTTATTAATTGGTCCTTCTGTCCATCCCACCGTTCAATTTGTTTGTCCACTCATCCATCCAGTTAGTAGTTATTGAGCAGCTATAAATGCCAGGCCCTTTGCCAAGAATTACAGCAGTGACTTTCCTTGGAGCTTTATGGTCTGGCAGGAAAAACAAATAAGTCCCTGGTGGCTCAGTGGTAAAGAATCTACCTGCCAATGCAGGAGACGCGGGTTCCATCCTTGAGTCAGGAGGATTCTCTGGAGAAGAAAATGGCAACCCACTCTAGTATACTTGCTTGGAAAATCCCTGGACAGAGGAGCCATGGGGTCACAAAAGAGTCGGACAAAACTTAGTGACTAACAACAAAAACATAATAGGTTTGGGATGGAGAAGTATAGGGGCCAAGGGAGCATGGTCATAGAGAAGCTGACCAAGACTTGGAGACGCTAGGATATTTAAGCTGAGTCTGAGGGTTGAGTAGGAGCTAAGTCATGGGAGGGCAGGGAGCAGGGGAGGGTAAAAATGATCAGGCAGATCGAACAGCATTTACAGACACACAGGCCTTTGGGAAGGTAGAGAGAAGCCTGTTTCCTCTTGTTTGTTCGACTAATATTTATTGAGCAGCTTCTGAGAAATAGGACCTGCCTTCATTGTAATTCCCATCAAGTGAGAGATAAGATTAAACAGACCGTGTCACCACAGACTGACTGGAGGCTGTGGGAGGCCTGAGGAGGCACCTAAATCGACCTGAGGGTTGGGGAAGCTCCCTGGGGGGGGGGGGGGTCAAGGTCACCATGAGCCTTGGAAGATGAACAGGAGTCAGCAGTGCTTGGGGCCCTTGACCAAGGGTGAAAAATCTGAGCTGGGACCCCAAGAAGGTCACAGTCTTCCTGGAGAGACAAGCTGTATATACACAGAAAGAGAACACTAACAAGGGGGTCTTTATGCTGGAGATGGGGGAGGGGTGCCCTGAGGACTCAGAGAAGGGAGTATAGCATGGGCTAGAGGGTCAGGAATGGGCTCACAGATAAAGAGGGTGAGGAGCATACCCACCAAGTGGAACACTGTCTGCTCCTGAAGTTTTGTTTTTGTTTTTTGACTTTTTATTTGAAAGTAACTTTACATTTTCAGAAGAATTGGAAACGTAAAGTAGTAGTACCAAAAAATCCATATACCCTTTACCAGATTCATCTGTTGCTTTTTTTAAAGATTTTTTTCTAATGTGGATCATTTTAAAATCTTTATTGAGTTTGTTACAATATTGCTTCTTTTTTAATGTTTTGGTGTTTTGCCTGAGACGCATGTGAGATATTAGACTTGGTTGGGGGACAACCAAGGATTGAACTCTTAATTCCTTTGGAAGGTGATGTCTTAACCAGTGGACCACCAGAGAAGTCCCCAGATTCACTTATTGTTAACATCATACCCTATTTGCTTTTCTCATTCCTCCATAAGTATATGTGTGTATATATATATATATATATATATATACACACATATGCATACACACACATATATGATATGCTTATGATTTTTCTCTAAATCATTTGAGGGTAAATTACTTCAGTGTGTATTTCCCAAGATTAGGGGTGTGCTTTCATGAAACATGATAATTATCAACTTCATATATTTATATTGATACAATATTTTAATCTAATCTACTATTTTCTGATTTTATCAGTTGATCCAGTACTATCCTTTATAGCTATTTCTGTCCTCCAGAACAAGATCCACCAGAATCAGTTTTTGAATTTAGTTGTTCTGTTTCTTTAGTGTCCTTTGGAACTCTGAGAAAATTTTCTTTTCAAAACAATTTATTAGCTGGTTTTACCCCTTTTAAAAAATGGGGGAGGGGACTTCCCTTGCAGTGCAGTGGTTAAAACTCAGTGCTTCCGCTGCAGTGGGTATGGGTTTGATCTCTGATCGGAGAACTAAGATCCCACATGTGCTTGTCAAAGCCCCCCACCGCCAAAAAACGTGAGGGTGGGAAAGAGAAAAGAATAATTCTAACCAATAGAGAATCATGGTTAAGAGACTTGGAGCCAGTCAGATCTGATTTTGAATCCCAATTATACCATTATTACTCACTATGTGATCTTTCTTTCAAAGCTGCAAATATCTGTTATATGCATACTAAGTAGTAGGCACTGTGCTGGTGATGGAGAGACAGAAATAAAAGGTGGGGAAGACAGAAAATCAGCTTTTGAAGAAATCCTGGGATAAGTTCAGATGCTGGTCATCTGTGCTATAAAAGGAAAAAACCAGGGTGACATGATAAATATTGAAAGGAAAAACCAGGGAGAATCACATGATAAATACTGTTGTAACTGATGAGAGAGAGGTCTTTTGCGGGATCACTTCTCTGAGGAGGTGACATTTGAGCTGCCTCTTGCACAGTGAGAAGGGCATAGTCATGTGAAAACCTGAGGAAGAGTGTCCCAGGCAGAGGAATTATCATGTGCAAAGGCCCTGGGGTGGGAAGGAGCTTGTGAGTTTGAAAAGCAGCGTGGAGGCCAGGGTGGCCACAGCAGGGTGAGAGGGGCAGGGTGTAGACGAGGAGAGGATAGAGGCAGGAGCCAGAGCACGAAGAACCTCGATAAGGGTTAGGGTTATTCTCAGCTAGTGTCACCTCACTGAGCCTCAGTTTCTCTGCCTATAAAATGAGGCTCCTAACAGTGCCACTTGGGGTTCTTAAGGAGAGAGCAAAGTGTGCAGGGGGCTTTGTATAGGGCTTGGCATGCAGATGGTATGTATGTGGTAAATGTGATTATTATTCGTGATACATCCTCCCCCACAGTGCTGTAGATAAAGCATCTGACACTGGTCCCCTTGCCTTATCAGGTTACCCTGGTTTCCAAGCCACGACCTATGCCAGCCGGAGTTATACAGGCCTCGCCCCCGGCTACACCTACCAGTTCCCTGGTAAGTCCTGCCCAGTGTCCATCTGCTGCCAGCATGTCCCCGGTTCCTGGGCAGTCTGACTCCTCAGGGCAGTGTTCAGGGGGTGGTGCATGGCTGGGGGGAGGTCTGCCTGCTGGAGGTTAGGAAGGAAGGGCATGTCTGAGGAAGGAGCGCCTCTCCCCACCCAGCACCCCCTCCCCTCCCGAGAAGCTGGGGGTGGGGCTCCCTGTGTGGCCCTGCATGACACCCCTCCCTCCCAGGATGACCTCTGCCTGCCTCTTGCCTTTCCTCCCTACCTACCTCCAGGGTTGCCGCTTCCACCAAAAGGGCATCAGGCTTGTGGTGGGGAGTCCCCCCTGAGGGCCAGCGTTGGCTGTGTCCTTATGGACTCACCTATAATGACCATGTGCTACAGTGAGCTCCTTCCAAGGCAGATGAGACCTTTTGAGACCCTGAATGCTGAAAAGCAATTTAAAACCACAATGATCACCACCCTCATTTGCAATTCAAAATAAGAACAACACTAGCCCTTCCCATACTGGCAAGAAGCCCAACAAACTTCTGAGCCTTTCCCTTGATGACTATTCATTGTTTTTTTTTAATATCAAATATCGTATTTTTGCAAGGCTCTTGTTTGTTTTTCGGTCTTATTTCTCTGGAGTGTTCCCTAAGCCCTTGCACCTTGGGCTGTCCAGCTATGACTCCTCTGTGCACATGACCCTGACTAGTCCTGATAGTGATCTCCGGGGGGAGGCGGGATGAGCTGGATTTTCTAGGTGAGGAAATGGGCTCAGAGGGGAAAAGTGACTGCAAAGATGACTCATCTAGAAGGTGGCAGAGCTGCTCTAGGGTCATTGCTTGCCTGCCCCCAAAACAGAACAAAAAGATGGATTCTGGGAGATGTTTTAGTGCCTTCAGACCTTTTAAGAAAAACACCAAGGACAGAAGCTCCACCATCTCCCAGTGCCCCGGGTGTAGGTGGCAACTCTGCCCACTTGTCCCTTCCCTGTTGGTCTCGCCTCTGCCTTTGTCTCCTTCCCCACCCTGGCCTGCTGGCCTGCGTGCTCTCCCCATCCGCAGCTCTCGGGTCCTGTGCATGGCCTGTCCCGCGGGTGCCTTCGTCCTCCCTGGGCCACGCCCGAGGGGCCTCTCTGCATCTTCCTAAGCTGTTTTACGTTTCATTTTAGAATTCCGTGTAGAGCGGACCCCTCTCCCGAGCGCCCCAGTCCTCCCCGAGCTTACAGGTCAGTCGCTCGGATTTCGTACACCTCACAGGCCACATGGGGGAGAAAGAGAATGACCCAGGGACCGACCCCGGGAAAGCTCGGGGGACCCTCTTCTCCTGCCCTCCAGCCCTCTGGCGGTGCGGCAGCCTCAGGCACTGGCCAGTCTGCGTAGCTACATGGTCCTTAAGGGTAGGGCACAGGGCCAAGCCCAGCAGATGGAGGTGAAATCACTCATTCATCCATTTGACAAATATTTATCTAGCGCCTCCGGTATGCCAGGCACCGTGTAGGCGCTGGGATCCAGCGGTGAACCAGCCAGGGTCTCAAATTCAGAGCGGAGTGGGCGGGGTGGGGACGTCAGGACATGGTGGTGGGCGTGGCTCCGCTCTGCCCCTGCGAGGAGGCAATGTAGAAACCCGGTTATGTTCAGATCCCATTTTTCCAAGAGAAGCCAGAAACCCGGCTTTCACTTTCAAATGAATTTTCAGTTATTTTCAAATATTAGCAACAAATTTCAAATTTTTAAGTTCCCTGGGGACCAAATGAAACCTATTTGAGGGCTGAACCCAGCCTATTTGCAACTCGTGGGCAAGTAGGGCGATGTGTGCTGCCATCCTGGGCGATTTCTCCAGCTGGAGTTTTCACCTGGGCCTGTCAGCTCAGCTCTGGAGCTGGGGCCGGGGCGGAGGCCCACAGCAAGGGGCAAGGGGCAAGGGGCGGATGCAGATGACGTGGGCTGCAACAGGTTTCTCTGTTCAACCTGCTTCTCCCCTCACCCCACCCCCAGACTCCTTCCCCGAACCTAGCCACATGTGGAAGACACAAGCGTGGACGCTGCTTTAGATGAGAACTTCCTTCCAAGGGGTGCCTAGGGGGCCCCCAAAATGGGGCAGCAGAAAGAGGCACCTGGGGTGAAGGAGGGGGAGGGAGTCTTGGTGGTGGGGGTGATAGAAGATCTTCCCTGAGCAGAGTGAGGCAGATGGGGGTCTTTCCTACTCATCTTGGAACTTGTGTTGAGGGCCTACTGTGTGAGACAGACAGCCAAGCCCTGGAAGCAAAGAAGGAACCAGACAGCCAGGCTCTCATCTGCAGAACTTGTGCTCTAGAGAGAGAGATAAATACTTATTATACAAATGAGTAATGCTTTACTGTTGTGATGAGAGCATGCTGGTTTTGCTTTCAGGAAATGCCTAACTGGGCCCTAAACCAGACCTCAGGGCCCAGCCCTGCCCTTAAAGAATTGAGGGAAGAAATAGCCCCTCTGCAGACATTTTGGCCTGGGGAGGCAGTGGGTTTGAGGCTGAGCAGTTCTTGGAGGTCTGGGGTCTGAGCTTTTCCCTCACTTTCAAGGGACGACAGTATTTCCTCGTGCGTTTAATCAATATTTGTTGTGCCAAACGCTGTACCAGGCGGTGGGGATTCGGTAGGGAGTGAGACAGACAAACTCCCTGCCCTCCTGGAGTTGACAGTCTGGTGGAGGGAGACAGGAATAAACAAGTAAATCAAGATACTTGCACCGGGTGAGGGGTTCCACAAGGAAAATAAAACAAGATGTGCTAAGGTGCTTGGGTCGGGGTGGGGGGCTGCCTTAGTAGGGGTAGTCAGAGAAGGCTTCTCAAAGGAGTTGATGTTTTGAGTGAGAAGGTGCCAGCACTCTAAAGATCTTAGGCAAAGTGTCTCCCAACTGTGCAGGCATGCTGTCCTAGATTTTCATATCCTGGTCCAACAACCTACCTCAGAATTTTCACAAGGATTTTCTTTTTCCAGAGTCCCTTCCACTTCCAGTTCCAGTTCGGGGCTAGGGCACTAAAACAAAAGGCGCTGGCTCTGGATGGGAGCGTGGCCTCCCAGGGTTGCAGTGGCAGAGTCAAGCAGTAGGGGGTGCTCACCCCCAGCCGGAGGCAGCTCCAGGCTCACGACAACCCATCATTAAAGCACGAATCCCTCCTAGTTATATTCCTCCTAGTTCAGTTCAGTTCAGTCATTCAGTTGTATCCAGCTCTTTGGGACCCCATGGACTGCAGCACACCAGGGCTTCCCTGTCCATCACCAACTCTAGGAACTTACTCAAACTCATGTCCATTGAGTCAGAGATGCCATCCAACCATCTCATCCTCTGTTGTCCCCTTCTTCTCCCGCCTTCAATCTTTCCCAGCATCAGGGTCTTTTCAGATGAGTCAGTTCTTCCCATCAGGTGGCCAAAGTATTGGAGTTTCAGTTTCAGCATCAGTTCTTCCAGTGAATATTCAGGACTGATTTCCTTTAGGATTGACTGGTTTGATCTTGCAGTCCAAGGGACTCTCAAGAGCCTTCTCCAACAACACAGTTCAAAAGCATCAATACTTTGGTGCTCAGCTTTCTTTATAGCCTAACTCTCACATCCATACATCACTACTGGAAAAACTGTAGCTTTGACTAGATGGGCCTTTGTTGGCAAAGTAATGTCTCTGCTTTTTAATATGCTGTCTAGGTTGGTCATAGTTTTTCTTCCAAAGAACAAGCGTCTATTAATTTCATGGCTGCAGTCACCATCTGCAGTGACTTTGGAGCCCCCTCAAAATTCTCTCACTGTTTCCATTGTTTCCCCATCTATTTGCCATGAAGTGATGGGACCAGATGCCATGATCTAAGTCTTCTGAATGTTGAGTTTTAAGCCAACTTTTTCACTCTCCTCTTTCACTTTCATCAAGAGGCTTTTCAGTTCTTCACTTTCTTCCCTAAGGGTGGTGTCATCTGCGTATCTGATGTTATTGATATTTCTCCAGGCAATCTTGATTCCAGCTTGTGCTTCCATCCAGCCTGGCATTCACATGATGTGCTTTGCATATAAGTTAAATAAGCAGGGTGACAATATACAGCCTTGACGTACTCCTTTCCTGATTTGGAACCAGTCTGTTGCTCCATGTCCAGTTCTAACTGTTGCTTCTTGGCCTGCATACAGATTTCTCAGGAGGCAGGTCAGGTGGTCTGGTATTCCCATCTCTTGAAGAATTTTTCAGTTTGTTGTGATCCACACAGTCAAAAGCTTTGATGTAGTCAATAAAGCAGAAGTAGATGTTTTTCTGGAACTCTCTAGCTTTTTCCATGATCCAGTGGATGTTGGCAATTTGACCTCTGGTTCCTCTGCCTTTTCTAAATCCAGCTTGAACATCTGGAAGTTCATGGTTCATGTACTGTTGAAGCCTGGCTTGGAGAATTTTGAGCATTATTTTGCTAGCGTGTGAGATGAGTGCGATTGTGTGGTAGTGTGAACATTCTTTGGCATTGCCTTTCTTTGGGATTGGCATAAAAACTGACCTTTTCCAGTCCTGTGGCTGCTGCTGAGTTTCCAAATTTGCTGGCATATTGAGTGCAGCACTTTGACAGCATCATTTTTTAGGATTTGAAATAGCTCCACTGGAATTCCATCACCTCCACTAGCTTTGTTCATAGTGATGCTTCCTAAGGCCCTCACTTCACATTCCAGGATGTCTGGCTCTGGGTGAGTGATCACACCATCGTGGTTATCTGCATCGTGAAGATGTTTTTTGTATAGTTGTCCTGTGTATTCTTGCCACCTCTTCTTAATATCTTCTGCTTCTGTTAGGTCCATACCTTTTCTGTCCTTTATTGAGCCCATCTTTGCATGGAATATTCCCTTGGTATCTCTAATTTTCTTGAAGAGATCTCTAGTCTTTCTCATTCTATTGTTTTCCTCTATTTCTTTGCACTGATCACTGAGGAAGGTTTTCTTATCTCTCCTAGCTATTCTTTGGAACTCTGCATTCAAGTGAGTGTATCTTTCCTGTTCTCCTTTGCCTTTTGCTTTGTCTTCTTTCCTCAGCTATTTATTTATAAGCCCTCCTCAGACAACTGTTTTGCCTTTTTGCATTTCTTTTTCTTGTGGATGGTCTTGATCACTGCTATTCCTTAAACACCTGCTGTGTACAAGGCGCTATAGAGGTTGGGGGGGAGTGGGGTAGACAGCAAACTAGGGAATAGCCAGATCCCTGTGTCTGAAGAGAGGGTCAGAGACAAGGGGATGAGGAGACCTGGGGAAGGGAGTGGTCGTTTCTTCCTGGGTGATGGTCAGGGGTGCTGAGCCAGGAGGAGGGGTGCGAGGGGAGCCGGCCAGGCAGCAGAAAGAGCGAAATGGGGTTGTTGAAGCTTCAGCGGATCTTTTGGCAGGGGAGTGGAGGGGCGGGGAAGGCGAGAATGCACCTTGGTCCGTTGGTCCTGGGGCGACAGGCCCGGCTTTTGGTGCCTCTGTCAGTCAGTCGTCGGCTCCAGTTGACTTGGACTGGAAGGAGGGACGAATCTCTCGATAGCCCTGGGCTGAGTAGCCCCCCAGTTCGGCCAAGGGCCCTCCCTGGTGATGGCAGCAGCGGGTAATACTCAGGGCAGCTCAGGGGGTGCTCCACCCCCATCCCACCCCCCCCCATGAGATGTGACTTGTGCATCCCCCCACCCCATGACATTTGGGTTGTGCGCACGTGTCCCTCAAGTCCAAGTTGAAGCTGAGGCCCAGCCGATCCCTGGGAGGCCATCCTCTCTCCTCCCTTTCTCCAAGGGAGCTCTTTTCTGCCTGACCCCGGGGCTGTGCTTGACCCCTCTGAGGTGGGGTATGGCCAGAGAGGCTCTGCCCACACCCCTGCTGCCCCTCAGCCACCACGCTGAAGTGCCCACACCTTTCCTTCCAGCCATTCCCCTCACCGCTTATGGACCCATGGCGGCGGCGGCAGCAGCAGCAGCTGTGGTTCGAGGGACAGGTGAGGCCGTCTGGGGTGCAGGGGGCGAGGGGGATGGGGGACAGATAAGTCTAGAGGGGAGGGGAGGTGGCCACGGCCACCCCTTTCCAGAGGGACTCACTTATTCTTTCACTCAAGGACTATGAACTGAGCACCTGGCAGGCCCGCCAGGAAGGAGACAGGTGTGGTCTCTGCCCTCCAGAGCTTGCAGGCTGGTGGGGCGGCAGGTGTTAAAAAGGCGATCCCATGTTATAGCCCCACCGGGGGAAGTCAGGTGTCAGAGAGGGGCCTCTCAGGAAGGGCTGCCAGGAGGTTGCTCCTCTTAACTTCCAATCTGAAGGCAAAGAGAAGAAAAGGTATTCCCAGCAGAGGGACACGCAGGTGCCAAGGCTTGGAGGCCAGTTAGCATGGGTGGAGTGGAGGAGTGAAGAGTGGAGACAAGGAACCAGATTCTAGGGAAACACCAAACATTTTAAATAGCAGAGTGATGATCATTTTAGACAGCGCAGGCAGCTGCAGGGTGGGGACAGGTGGGAAGGGCTCCACTAGGGAGGGGCAGTCAGTAAGGAGGCTGCTGAGCCGTGGCACCGGAGATAAAGAGGGCCCTGGGCTGAGGCTGGTGGGGGTGGACGGACTCTGGGCAGTCTCCAGGCAGTGGTCCCACAACACTCTGCTGGATGTGGGGGTGAGGCCGAGGGGGAGGGTCAAGGTCGAGGGAGGGGGTGGGATGGGTTGGGGGGGTTGCTGCGGGGTCACCGTGGGCGCCGGGGCTATCACCGTCTTCTTTCTGGGTTGCCAGGCTCTCACCCCTGGACGATGGCTCCCCCTCCAGGTTCGACTCCCAGCCGCACAGGGGGCTTCCTGGGGACCACCAGCCCTGGCCCCATGGCCGAGCTCTACGGAGCAGCCAATCAGGACTCGGGGGTCAGCAGTTACATCAGCGCTGCCAGCCCCGCCCCCAGCACTGGCTTCGGCCACAGTCTTGGGGTGAGTGGCCCCCAGACCTGGAGGCCCCAGAAGTTGAAGGAGGGAGAGACCTTGTCTGTCTTTCGGGGGAGGGGGAGAAGAGAGGCAAGAGATAATGGATGGGAGACCTGGGATCAGTGAGAGTTATCATTCACTTGTTCAGTGGGCATTTATTGATTGCCCTCTGTATGCCAGGCATTGGGTGGGCTCTGGGAATACTGTGCAAATGAGGCTCAGCATCTCTGCCTGCATGGAGGCTAGATTCTATCTCAGGGGTGCCCTGCTTTTAACCAGGGTTCTGGTTATCTGCAGATTCTCAGGCCCTACCCTGGATAATCTACCCTAGGAGAAAGTAGGGGTGATATGGGCAGGGCTAGAGAAGGTCTGTGCCTTACCTGAGTCTCCAGTGGAAGAAAGGAGGAGCCCCTGGGCTTTCTCTGCCACCCCCCGGAATCTAGGAGTCAAATCCTTTTCTTTCCAGGGCCCCTTGATTGCCACAGCTTTCACCAATGGGTACCACTGAAGCAGGAAACAGGTGGCAGGAGGTGAGGAGGTGGGCTGGGGCTTTGGGGTGTGGGTGGCACCTGGGAGGCTAGCGTTGAGCAGTGCAGTCTGGGACATAGACTTTCATGGAACCCACAGCTTCAGTGGGGAGACAGACCTTTATCCCAGCAATGGTCAAAGACCCGGAGAAGCTACTCAAACTGCTCCATAAAGAATGTAAATGATAGCCACCATAAGGCAGCATGTGCCGCTGCTCAGGCAAAGATTTTTTTTTTA
Source organism: Ovis canadensis (assembly GCF_042477335.2). Taxonomy (NCBI): domain Eukaryota; kingdom Metazoa; phylum Chordata; class Mammalia; order Artiodactyla; family Bovidae; genus Ovis; species Ovis canadensis. The sequence goes on along the minus strand of NC_091261.1, from coordinate 73,137,423 downwards.
AGACTGTTGGGGCTCCGCAGTGATAAGAGAGGAGAGGAACCTGTGCAAATCGGCTCAGGTTTTTCAAAGGGCAGGGTTTATCTGGACTAAACATTTCATGCCCATAACACAGTGATTCTACTTCTAGGCATTTATTTTTATAACTGAAATGCCCATCAACAGGAGAGCGGTTAAATAGACTGCATGCATGCACTGGAATATCCAACAGGTGAAACAGGATACTGTCCACATATCTACATATACAGAGAGCGAGGGGGAGGGGAAGACACTGCACACACAGCCATCATGCTGTGTACAGTGGGGCGCTCTGGGTCCCAGCGACACTTCCTTTGTTTGTCCATTTGTGCATTCCAACAACTATTTATTGAGCATTTGTTTCAGGAAGGGGTGGTAGAAGACCAAAAAGGCTCGCCTCTCTCTACAGACAAAAAAAAACGTCAGCAGTTGAGATCATTCTAAATTGCACGTGAGAGGTCTACCTGCTTCAGGGGTTCAGAGCGCAGTCCCTGAGAAGGTGACATTGGAACGAATCCAGCCATCCAGAAATCTAGGGAAAGAGGGTTCCAGACAGGGAGCAGGAGATGCGAAATATATGCACAAAGCTTGCCTAGGAAGGGATTAGGGAAAGAGGCCTTAGGCACGAGGAGACGTGGGTTCGTGGGTTCTGCGGGCCGCAGAGAGGCGGGGGGGGGGGGGGGGGGGGCAGGACCCGCTAACCCGCTGCTGTATTCCAGCGCCCTGGCCTGCAGCTGACTGAGGACCACGAGTGAGCCAGCGAGGGGGCGGGGACACCTCAGCCGCAGCCGCCGCCCCCTCCCCCGCAGCGACTCGGACCGCTACTGCCTGCCCCCTACTCCCTGGGCCCCCTGGCCCCTGCCCTGCTGCCCCTCCACCTCACCCCCGGACATCCATGTCTGGCTCCCCTACTAACCTCCCCCTCTTCCGCCCCTGGCCCTTTCCCCCACCTCCCCTGTCCTACCTGCTTTTATTTATTTTGGATTAGCCGGTTGCCCCCGCCCGCCCGCCGCCTCCCCCGCCCCCCATTCTCCTCTCCGCGCCACCCCCCCACGTCGGGTCTGCGCCCCTCTCCCCTCCGCGCCCCCATAGGACCCCCGCACCCAGAAGGCTTTTGTATTTGTGCATAGCTAGAGTGAGGGCGGAGGGGGCCTGCTACAGACGACAGCCACAACCCTGGTTTTTTTATTCTGATTTTTCCTTCCTTTTCTCTTTCCTTTTTGTTTTGTTCTGTTTTTTAAAGAAACGGTTTTTTAAACTATTTCTAGGTTTGTGAATGTGAAGCCCCAGGCCGCAGGGGGCAAGGGGCCAGGTGCCCCCCCACCAGCTGAGAACAAAATGTCTATGTGGGTGTGGGGCCCTGGCCAGCTCCCTCCAGCCCTGGAGAGGAGGACAGGCTGAGGAGGCCAGGCCGAGCCCCTGGGACCATCCCGTCCTGTATCATATATGTAAATACTGTGAGGTGAAGCCCCTACCCGTCTCTAAGACCCCTTGGGGGCGAGGGCATCGCCTCACCCCACCTGCGTTTCTGCACCTCCCTCTCAGACACCATTACTGTAAGCTTGCAGGCCTCAACTGTGGCCAAGGCAGGCCCCGCTCTCTCAGGCCCTATGGGGTCAAAGGCCTTGGGCCCGTTCACCCCAAAAAAACCCAGTGTGGGGGCGAGGGAAGAGAAGGGCTCGCCCGGAGCCACTGGTGGAAAGGAATTAACTCTCCAAAGGTCACCCCCGCCTGCCCCCTACCTGGTCAGGCCTTCATGGTCTCTGCCCTGAGCCCCCCATGAGTGGGCATTGGGGGTGGGCACTTTGGGAAGGGGCGGACCCCAGGGGAAAGCAAAGGGCTTCTCAGGGAACCCCCACATTCTCTCACTGAAGTTCCCCACCAGGATGGTCCCGTGGCCAGAGCCCCGAGTCCCTGGGCCCTCTTCGAAGGAAAGAGGCTCAGGTCATGACTTCATGAACAGCGAGTGACCAGGCTGGTGTGGCTGGGTGGAGCCTCCCACCCACCCACTGCCTGCCCGTGTCCTCTCCCCCAGGTCTGGGGCTGGGAACCTAAGCTCCCTTCCTCATCATAGTCCCCTCCCCTGAAAATCCCCTTTGGAGAGTTAATTGTCTGTGTGAGGTGCTTAACCTATTAGCCCTGAGAACACAAAGCAATAATCTTTGTTACTGAGATGCGCGGCTATTCGTGGTTTTTTTTTTTTTTTTAATGTTTCCTAATAAAAGAGAAGCTGCATTTTATTGGTTTTTATTTTTAATTTTCTACACACTTGAGCTGAGTCATGAGAGACTTAGCTTTCCTCTCCTCCCCTTCCTGTGATCCCCCACCCCACTGGGCCCACCCATGGGCTCAGGGCCTTGGAATTCCGTTTTCTGATTTGTTTGGGAAATTTTTTTAAAAAGATGTTACACGGTGTTTTGAAGCCAGCAAGTTACCACCCTCCGGTGTCTCTTCTCTCCACATCTGTAACTTCTTTTTCCAGGTTTTATTTTCAGTTTTGAATTCCTAATAAATTATTTGAAAACGGGCCTGAGCTTGTGTCTTGTATCTCTCTGTGTGTTCAGAACTTGGTACCCCAATGATACCCTGTTTTCCCTTAATTTCTGTTTTCCTCCTGGAATAATCTTTACTTTCTTGTCAATCCAGCTCCCATCTCCAATTTCTTGACCAGCCTCAAAACTTGGTGTTGATGATGAGATACCATTTTATACCCAGTAGGATGGCCATCATCAGAAAACCAAAAAATAACAAATGTTGGTGAGGATGTGGAGAAATGGGAACCCCTGTTGCATTGCTAGTAAGAATGTAGGATGGGCAGTTACTGTGGAAAACAGTGTGGCAGTTCTTCAGAAAGCTAAACATCAAAATACCATATGATCGAGCAATTCCACTCCTCAGTATACACCCAAAGGAATTGAACATAGGGGCTCAAAAAGATGCGGTGCACCAATGTTTACAGTAGCATTATCCACAATAGCCAAAAGATGGAAGCCACCCATGCATCTGTCAACAGATGAATGGATAAATAAGGCCTTTCCATACAGTGGAATATTATTCAGCCATAAGAAGGACTGAAGTATTGCTGTGTGCTACAACATGGATGAACCTTGAAGAGTTAGGCTAAAAATGAAAGAAGTCAGACACAAAAGGACAAGTATGATTCTATACATTTGCGGTACCTATTAATAGAGTCAGCAAATTCATAGGGACAGAAAGTAGATTAGAGGCTGGGGAGGAGGGAGTAGGGAGTTACTGCCTAGTGGTTACAGAGTTTCTGTTTGGGATAGTGAAAACATTTAAGAAATGGATTGTGCATAACATTGTGGATATAATTAATGCCATTGAACTATACACTGAAAAATGATAAACTGGGAAGGGGCTGTAAAAAATAGTAAATTTTGTTATGTATTTTTTGCCACTTAAAAAAAAAAAAAAAGCTTGGCATCGAACCCCTTACTCTCATGTGCTCAGTTGTGTCTGGCTCTTTGCAGCCCCATGGACTGTAACCTGCCAGGCTCCTCTGTCCAAAGAATTTTCCAGGCAAGAACACTGGATCGGGTTGCCATTTCCTACTCCAAGGGATCTCTTAAGTCTCCTGCATTGGCAAGCAGATTTTTTTACCACTAGCACCACCCTTACCCTGGTTTGCCTCAAACTCAGAATCCTAAGAGGGTGAGGCAGGAAAACCAGCTCAGGTGGGTGTGGGTAATCCCCAAAAGTTAAATGTGGTGGTTCCAACACCTGGCTCCTCCCTTTCCTAGCTGAGGGTCCTCAACCTCTCTGAGCCTCAATTTCCTCATCTATTAATGGGAATGATATAAAAGGTCACATGGTAAGATTCTGTTTATGTGAAATAGCCAGAAAAGGTAAATCCATAAGAGATAGAAAACAGATTGGTTGGGGCTGGAGGGTGAGGGGCAAAGGGGAATAAACTCAATGGTTAAGGGATTTCCTGTGGGGTGATGAAAATGTCATCAAAGGTGGTGGAGGCATGACATTGTGGATCTAATAAAAGCCACTGGATTGGTCACTTTGAAATGGTTATTTTCTAATGTATAGAGGAATTTCACCTCAACAAATTTAAAAAGAGAATGGCAGCAGTAACTAGGGTAGTTGTTAATTAAACAGGGAGGGCAGACAGAGGATTCAACACCAGGCAGGGCACAAAGTAAGTGTTTAGTGAGTAGTAGCTGCTATGAATCCCAAGGTTCCTCCAGGTGATTGGGGCTCAGCAGTGGCTGCCCCCTCCTGGGTGGTCCCCACTGGCTCCCACACTCATTCAACAAATACTCCCTTAGCATCGACTGCGCGCGCATCACTGTTAAGAACTGAGAGGGTGACCAATCTGTCCTGCTTTGCCAGGGACTTTTCTGGTTTGAATACAGGAAACTCTGTGTCCCAAGAACCCTTCAGTCCTTGAGGGGGAAAGCAAAATCAGAACAATTAGTCATCTGAAAGGCAGTGATTTCAGTTGAGTGTGTAGGGGGTGTCAAGTTCTGCTAAAATCTGCAAGAAGGGTAAGAATTAACTAGGCAAGGCTCACATGAGAGGAGCGTACCAGGAGGAGAGACCAGCAGTTGCAAAAGCTTTGAAATGGGAGAAAGCACAAGGACTTCAACCAGAGAGCTGAGAGAAGTCTTCCTGTGGCTGGAGAAGAGGGTATTCCACCCCACTCTTGACTGGGAGGTAGGTAGGGGCAGAGGAAACTGGGCCTCTAGGCTGATCTTGTTCCTTATATAAGAGCCATGGGAAGGCATGAAGGGTTTCAGGCAGTGGGGTGAAAGACTGATGACGTGATGTAATTGGGTTTGCGTTTGAACATGTCACCAGCCCACACCGTAGGGAAAAGATTTGAGGAACGCCATTGTGGAAGGGAGCACAGGGTCACTAAGGAGGCTGCTGCAACCATCTGGGCAAGGGATGCTGGGGCAGGTACCAGGTATTGGAGTTTGGTGTGGCTTGAGAGCTGGACTTGTAAGGGACTGGATGGGAAAGAGAGTAAGGAGAGGGAGTACGGGGAGAGTTCCTGGGTTTCTGAAGAAGGTCAGCTTCTTCGGTGGTTGTACTCAGTTTGAGAAATATTTCCAGCTGAGCCCAGATGTACTGGAAACAGAGTGATGAGAGAGGGGGAAGGGAAACAGCCCCTTAAGGTGACCCCAGCCAAGTTAAACCCAGTCCAGTGTTACCGAAGGCTTTCTGGGAACTTCCGGACAGCCCACATTCTGCGCTCAGTGCCGGATTAAGAGGCAAGAACATGCAGGTTCAAATCCTATTTCCATCACTTTCCAGCTGTGTTGACTTTGAGCCAGAACTTAAGTTCTCTGAACCTGTTTAATCATCTATAAAAACGAGATGACGACAAAAATAATAACTATGTCAGAAGATGGTTGTTAGGATGAAAAACAACATAACACTCTTCGCCCAGGGCTGAACAGACAGAAGCACTCAGTAAATGGTAGGTGTGCTTAAGCATTTCCTAGAAGCAGGAGCCGTGTCCTCCAGGGGCTGGCCAGGCGTGACCTTGGTAGAGTGTGGGTATGTCATCACCTGAAGGAGTCAAGAAGCTAAACTTAGCCATTCTTTCCACTGGAGAGTGTGTTTTTCCCAGGCTGGGAGAAGCTGTGCTGTACACACCTGTGAAGGGCAACAGCAGGTCACAGTGCAGATCCCAGGGGCCTGGTGGGCTATCAATGACCTGCCAGGTCCATCCCGCTGCCACCTCCATGTCCCCTGCAGAGGTCTGGATTGTCACATCTATCTTGTCTCTTTCCAGGGGGAGAGGGTTCCAGTAGCAGTCTGACCCCTCTCCCACCAGCTGCTTTGCTTAAGCCCTGGCACAAATTACACGTGGGAGTTTGTCCAGCCTGCCCTTGTGGAAGACTTCCAGCTGGCTGGGGTCGCGGGGAGAGAAGCAGGCAGGACTAAACCTCCTTCTGGCCTCCAGGGGCCTTTGACATTCCCACCTGCTACTACAATTCCCAGTTGTGAGGTGACATTGCGTTATTATCAGTGCCAGATCCAACTCACGTCCTGCTGTGTGACATTGAGGCAGTTACTTAACCTCTCTGAGCCTTTGCCTCTCTGTAAAGTGGAGTTCGTCCTTGGACCTGCCTCAGAGGGCTGTGCCAGGTTCTTAGCATGCAACTTGGACTATTAGTAGTCAGTAAATGGTAGTTAATACTATTAGCCTTAGAGGATTTTTATAGCATCAGCTACTCCTCCTTCTTCAGATCACCCCCAAACAGGAGCAGTGCCTATTCTCAGCCCCAAAGAACCCTACACAAGAGGGACTTAGCATTTTGTTGGCCACTACTCCTCTTTTCCTGGGCAGCCTTTACTCATTCTGAAGAGGGAGAACCACTTGCCAGGCTGAAATTGGGTCCTAAGTTAACCCTGTTCTTCTTCCAGGAGCTCTCACAGGTCTCCTCCCTACACCTCTGGGCCGGCCCCGGGACAGGTGCTGTGACACCCTGAGGGGCACTATGCAATAGAACCTTCTGTGACGATGGAAATGTTCTAAGTTCGTGCTGTTCAAAACCACAGCCCCTGGCCATTTGTAGCTATCAAACACTTGCAATATGGCTGGTGGGACTGAAAAGCCAATTTTCAATATTATTTGGTAGTAATGAACCTAAACAGCTACTTGTAGCTAATGGTTACGATAGCTATTGGCTATGGTACACTGGTATGCACGCTGGCTAATGGACTGATGTAGAATAGCTAGAGACAAGTAGGAAGAGATGGGTGGTGAAAACCCTGGATCAAATAGGGGCAGAGTCAGGCCCAGGCAAATAAATCAATTCCCCTTTCTGGGCCTGTTTCCCCATCTGCTTACTAAATGCTGTTTCAGTGTTATCGCATTAGCTGAAGGACATTTTTCTGGGGCTCTTGGACTTGGAATGAAACCAGGAAGCTCTTCCAGACTGATTTCTTCTTTCTTGCCCCCAGTACCTGTTCAAGGGCAAAGTACAGAGCTGGAATTCTGGGGTGCATGCTTCAGCAGAGGTCACAAGAGTCAGAATTATCAGTTCTGCTCTGATTCATATGACATAACCTAACATAACCTTGCCAAGGGCAAATGGAGGTGTCTCAGTGGGAAGAGACAGGTGTGGATTCAAGTCTTGGCATGGCCATTCCCAGCTTCATCCCAGGCTAAACCTCATCTAGAAGTTCTCATCTGGAAAGCGTTCTCATCTAGAAAGTGCCCAAGATCCATTCCAAGACAAGAGATGATCAAACCCAGCATGGCCATGGGATGAAAATGACACTTCACCTCAGTGAACTTCCTCCCCAAAACCCATTGCTAACCCCCAGTCTTACCATGAGAAAAACATGAGACAAATTCCAGGAGAGGGGCATCTTATGATACACCTGACTAGTATTCCTCAAAATGCCCAGGTCCAGGGGCTTCCCTGGCAGTCCAGTGGTAAAGACTCCACACTGCCAATGAAGAGGACATGGGTTTGACCCCTGGTCAGAGCCACCAAGCTCTTCAGTCCATGGGATTCTCCAGGCAAGAATACTGGCTGCTGCTGCTGCTAAGTCGCCTCAGTCATGTCCGACTCTGTGCGACCCCATAGACGGCAGCCCACCAGGCTCCCCCGTCCCTGGGATTCTCCAGGCAAGAACACTGGAGTGGGATGCAATTTCCTCCTCCAGAAGATCTTCCCAACCCAGGGACTGAACCCATGTCTCCTGGGTCTCCTGCATTGCAGCCAGATTCTTTACCACTAGCACCACCTAAGAAGCCCAAAATAATAGCAAGTCATGTCTTACGAAGTGAATTTCACCTAAAAAATGTTATATAGACCTTTGATATGACAGTTGTAAAATTCTTTTTATTCTACAAGTCAGATCCAATTCCCAAGTCCAGGGTTTTCTTACAAATCCGCTGTGGGGGACTGGGAGAGGGAGTGGTATTGCTGGAGTGGGGAAGAAAATTCAAGGTGTGCCTTAGAATCAGAGGTCCTAAGTTGGAGCCCCTGCTTTGCATTTGCTAGCTGTGTGATCTGGGGCAAGTCGCTTCACTTCTCTGAACCTGTTTCCTCACCAGCAAAGTGTATGATTGATGGGAACCTTTCAATGAGACCCACAGCCCAGACTCAGGCTAATGAGAGGACCTGGAGGCAATAGTCACTTCCTTCCCATCCCCCTTCTCCCAGTTGTTCAACAAGGTTGACAGCCACCCCTCCACACACACACATGCGCACACACACACAGTGTTGAAGCTGGACTGAGTAAAAAGGGGTGGGTAAAAGAAAAAAAAAGAAGAGAAAAGGAAACACACACACACAGAAAAGGGTTGGGTATGAGGGTCAAAATTCCAAGGTGTGCAACTCCACATATAATCCCTTTCATTCCAAAGGGTGGATGACAAATACTCACACTGCTTCCAAGGACCCCCGGCTGGCAGGGCTTGCTTGTTGCTCAGGATTATTTCTGCAACAGACTCAAGGCCAACTCAGAGTCAGCAGGGAGCAAAGCAAACACGACAGTCTTATCTCAGGGCAGCAGGGCAGCTATAAGGCGGGAGCCCATAGTGACATCAGTTTTTGCTCACCAACCTAACAGGATGAGACTCCTGGTGTTGGCTGCTCTGCTCACAGGTAGGCAAGTGCCCTCAGCCCCGCCCCTTCCTGCCCTGGGACCTCTCTCCTCGGCAATGGGGGCCAGAGGTCACAGGGATGGCCAGACCGAGGGTCTTTTTCAGGGCTCACCATGGGGCTTAAGAGCTCCCATATTGGGGTCCCCTCAAATCCCCCTCGATGGGCTTTCCAAGTGGCACTAGCGGTAAAGAACCCAGCTGCCAATGAAGTGGGGGTTCAGTCCCTGGGTTGGGAAGATCCCCTGGAGGAGGGCATGGCAACCCACTCCAGTATTCTTGCCTGGAGAATTCCCATGGACAGAGGAGTGTGGCGGGCAACAGTCCACCAGGCCACAAAGAGCCAGACATAACTAAAGTGACTTAACACACACAAATTCCCCCACATTTGGCATCTTCTCCACCTTTGGGTCTGAACTCAGATGACCCATCTCAGAAAGGCTTACCCTCCTTGTCCATCCAAGCTAAGAGCACCCCTTCTCCCTCTCCTTGGAGTGGGCCGCTATTGCCTTCTCTGGGGGATCTTCATAACCCAGAGATGGAACCTGCATCTCCTGCGTGGCAGGCAGATTCTTTACCACTAAGCCATGGGCTTGGTACAAGGGCTTCTCAGTGCCTGTCTTGGCCTGCAGCATGCCTCTTGTTGATTCATTTCATTTTTTATCTCACACCCACACCTAAGCACGGACTCCTTGAGAGCAGTGATAGTGCTGTTTGCACCATTTAATGAATGGATTAATAGAATCAGAATTAACTAGAATTCAAATCACACCTCATTCAGCCATTATTCATTCACTCAACATTGATGGTATCAGAGTCTCTAAGGTATCAGGCTCAGGGTTGAGACTGAGGACTCAGCCATGCTCCCTGTCTGGGGTGCGCTCATGCACTCGAGCAGTACCTCCGTGCAGGTCTGGCCTCTGCAAAGAGCAGAACTGGTGGGATCAGAGAGAAAGAAAGAGGAGGGAAGCAGGAGAGGGGTCCGGAGAGGGGCCAAGGCGGTCAGGCCACTCCTGTCTGAGCACAGCTCCACCACTCCTCCGGGGCCTGCTCCTGGATGTAGCTGCTGTCAGCTGCCACCATGGAGGCTGCTCTTGAGAGAAAGTGACCAGCTGCCACCCTTCCTGAGTCCTGGAGCCTAAGCACTTGGAGTGACTCCAGTGTCCACAGCATATCAAGGACAGGAAGGGCCAGGCATGGGGCAAAGAGACGACACTAGGGGCTGAAATCATTTAGCACCATCTTTATGGCACTAAATCTCACAGGTAGGGCTCTACACCTGAAGTAAAGAGGTCCTAGGAACTTACACTGGTAGTCCAGTGGCTAAGACTCTGTGCTCCCAATTCAGGAGCCTGGGTTCGATCTCTGGTCAGGAAACTAGATCGAACATGCTGCAGCTTAAAATCCTGCATGCTACAACGAAGATTGGCTGCAACTAAGACCTATCACGGCCAAATAATTTTAAAAAAGAAAAGAGGTTGTCCTGTTGAGAATGGAGGCCACATGGGCCTCCTCACCATTCTTCACACTCCTGGCCCCCCTCAACCTCGTCTTCCCCAACCCAACCCCCCATTTAGATTCCCTTACTGTGCTTCAGTTTTGCTGCCTTCTAACACAATATCTGATTCCCTTATTTATTACCTTTATTGCTTACTGTTTTTTCCTGTACTAGATCATGAGCTCAGTGAGGTTACAGATTTTTTTAATGTGTTCACTGATGTGTCTCCAGGGCAGTGACTAGCATATAACAGGTGCTCAATAAATATTTACTGAATAAATAATGGAAATAGTTTTAAATTATCATATATTCACACAAAAACTAGTACACAAATGTTCACAGCAGCACTATCCATAACAGCCAACAAGGAGAAACAACCCAAATGTCCGTCAAATGAGGAACAACCAAAAAAATGTGATCTGTCCATACAATGGAATATTAATCAGCCATAAAAAGGACTGAAATGCTGATACCTGTGATAACAAGGATAAAGCTCAAATCATATGTGAAGGGAAAGAAGCCATTCACAAAAGGCCATACATTGTATGATTCCATTTACACAAAGTGTTCAGAAGAGGCAATTCCATAGAAACAGAAAACAAATTAGTGGTTGCCAGAGGGAGGGGAGAAAGGGGAGTGATTGTTGATGGGCAGAGGGCATCATTCTGGGGTGTTGAAAATGTTGTGGAATTAGTATTGATGGTTGCACAATTCTGTGAATATACTAAAAACCACTGAATTGTGGCTTTGGTTAAAATGGTGAGTTTCACGTTTTGCTAGTGGTTTAGAAAATGCCCACTCGCTTTACCAGGTTCCTGTATCCAGCTATTTTCAGAGGAGGCAGCCGATGCAGGGTCAGGGGGACAGCATGGGGCCTGAGAGAGCAAGCAGGCAGTAAGGTCCCTGGGGCGCCGGCAGCCAACCAGGACATATCTGAACTCTGGCTGTGTCCTCCTGCAGTGGGCGCTGGCCAGGCCGGCCTCAACTCGAGGGCGTTATGGCAGTTCAACGGCATGATCAAGTGCAAGATCCCCAGCAGTGAGCCACTGCTAGATTTCAACAACTACGGCTGCTATTGTGGCCTGGGTGGATCAGGGACCCCTGTGGATGATCTGGACAGGTGAGTTGCTCTGCTGGGAAAGTCTCTCTGAGACGGAGGGAGGGCCAAAGACAAAGGTCTTCACGAAGCACACACAAAAAAAGGGTGGGGGAAAAAGGAAAAAAAACCACAAAGATTTGCCTATTTGCTAAAGTAACACGTTCACCTCTTAATCAAGGGGAGCGAGGGGAAAGCTGAAGGTTGGCGGGGGAGGGTGTGTGTGTGTGTGTGTGAACTGAAGGTTGGCGGGTGAGGGCATGTGTGTGTATGTGTGTGTGTGTGTGTGGCGGGGGAGGATGTGTGTGTGTGTTTGTGTGTGTGTGCACGGGCACGCGCGCTGCCCACTTTACCACACAAAACATCACTGCAAGGATTCAATCTTCCAGCTGGAGTGAAACCATCAGGACCAGTAACAGCCCCACCTGTTCCAAAGGAGCAAGTTCAGGCTGACTGCTGCCCTACCCATGCTCCTGCCTCAGCTCTGTTCCTCCCCTTCTCCAGGTGCTGCCAGACACACGACAACTGCTACAAACAAGCCAAGAAACTGGACAGCTGTAAAGTCCTCGTGGACAATCCCTACACCAACAGCTACTCATACTCATGTTCTAACAAACAGATCACCTGCAGCAGTAGGTTTACCATCTTGTTGGCTCTTGTTAGTGGGCATGGAGGGAAATAATAATAATGATAGCCACCACTGACTGATCATTTTCTTGGTGCCAGGCAGTATCTCCTTTAATCCTTGAAACAACCATATGGAATAGGTACTGTTATTATCCCCATTTTACAGATGAGGAAACTGAGGCTCAGAAGGCTGGACCAATTGTCCAAGGGCACACAGTCCCATAAATGGTGGTGTTTGGTTTTTGAACATAGGTCTATATCACTCTAAAACCTCTGCTTTTAACTGCCAAGCCATACTGCTTTGTTTATTTCATTAAAAGAGCTTAGAACTCCCACATATCAGGCTTTCTTTACATGCCAGGTACTAGGCAAGGTGTGCATTATGTGATAGGTCTTATTAAACCCATTTTACAGGTTAGGAAGCTGAGGCCCCAAAGTAGTCACTTGCTCCAAATCACACAACCTATGAGTGGTAGGGCCAGCATTTGAACTCAGTTGCTTCTGATTTTAAAGGCTCGGGTTTTAACCACTAAGTTATGCAGCATTCATGATGAAACATGTCCCTCCATGAAGGCAGTTCTGGAGAGCAAGACAATTCATAGAGGTGTAGGGTACTGTCTTGTGAGACCAGCATTCTAGATTCTCACTGCCCTTAATTTTGCAATCACAGATACATCCCAATTTTTGAAAGTTGTACTAACACTGGAATCACCATAGTCCAACTCCCAAAATGCCAAGAAAAGACTGACCTGGCATCCCATCACCCTAAGAAATAAACAGTTTCATGTCTCTGTATTCCTTTTAACCAGGGATCCAACCCCTGCAGAGGAAACGCAGAGTCTGCTGGACCACCAGGGAATTCCACCAACCTGTTCCTTTAAATCGTATACACATTCTCTTCATCTCTCCAGCATTTTCTCTTTTCTCTCTGCTTTATTTTCTCCACAAAATTTCCTAACAGGTGACATATTAATGTTATTCCTTCATTTGCTGTCTCTCCAATAGAAAGGATTCACAAGATCAGAGTTGTCTGTTCTCTTCATGGCTGTGTCCCCAGAGTCTAGATCAGAGCCTGGAATCATAGGTGCTCTCCATGTAAATGTTTGATGAATGCAGTCTAGATACAATCTTGCAATGTGTTTTTCTCACTTATCACGTTATGACCATGTTTCCATGGTCTCACAGTCTTCCTTATTATTTCTTTCAAAGCTGCATAAAATAGCTTAATTTGCTTACACAGTCCCTGGTAACAGAGATTTCAGTTGTGCTCTACTTCAGAAAGCCAAATATACAGAAAATCATATTTTTGCCCTGAAACGTGATCAGTAAGAATTTCTTTCTATGGATTCTGGACTCCGTTACCAATCTGCTGAAAGCTATAGACACTCTCCCCAGGGAAACACACACACCACACATACATGTTTGCAAATAATTTATTTTTAATGCAACTGTCTTCTTCCCCTACAAGCAAGTCAAGAAGCCTGCAGCAGAAGACACTGATTCAAATTATAAACAATAACTTGCTAGACACACACTACTATATATAAAATAGACAAATAACAAGGACCTATATAGTGCAGGGAACCATATTCAATATCTTATAATAACCTATAATGGAAAATAATCTGAAAAAGAAAATATAAATGTATAAGTGAATCACTTTTGCTATACACCTGAAACTAACACAACACTGTAAACCAACTAAACTTCAATAAAACAAAATTAAAAGAATAAAAACAATAACTCGCTAAATAATTATCTTATGCACACTTTATAATCTAATTAAGCACTAATTTGTGCTTAATGAGTGGTTGAGGAAAACATTCATGATTTTTAAAAGAAAGGAGTAGAGAAACAAAACCTTAATACGAGTATTGAAGGTAAGCAGATATACATAATTAAATTATGGATAATAAAGCTGAAATGCATTTTAAATGTTATGTGTTGTTTCTTTGGGTTACAAATGTAAATGAGGTCAAAATAATATAATTTCAAATTCTCCAGTAATGTATGTCATAGAAAGCAGAAGGCATCTATAATTCTAATACCCAAGAAAACCAGTTATATATATATTGCATTTCAGATTTTTTCAGCATATACTATGCACTTTTTACTGTTAATAAAATATCTTAGAAATATTTCCATATATAGACACAACTATTTTAAACATCTGTATAATATTCTATTGTAAGGACATTCTGTAATCTTAAGAATATGTGCTTTAAAGTAGAGAAATTGGCTTACAAAACTTCAGTAAGTTGAAATGTAAAATATTTTGCTGCCTTGAGTATGTGTTTTAGTATTTCCCAGACAATTTGCAGTTGCTTATCTATGTTATCAGTGCTCTGTGGTTATATGGGTTTTAAGAGCAGTGAGTTCATTTAGAAGTGTGAAACAGAACATCCCAAAAGCAGCTATCATACCTTAGGATCACCAGATAAAATAGGCTGCCCAGTTAAAATTCGATTATCAGATAGACAAGAAATGATTTTTTTAAGTCTGTGTCCCAAACAGTGCATTTATTGTTGATCTGAAATTCCAGTATTTTTATTTGCTTTATCTGTCAACCCTAAATTGTACCAGGGGAATTGCCAGCAGATCGTTTCATTTCATTCTTCCTGCCCCTGGATAGTACAAAGCAGGAACAGCCTTGACTCAGTCCTCTGTTCTTGCTCTATTCCAGGCGAAAACAATGCCTGTGAGGCCTTCATCTGCAACTGTGACCGTAATGCCGCCATCTGCTTCTCAGAGGTGCCGTACAACAACGAGCACAAGAACCTGGACAAGAAGTACTGCTAGGTCTGAGTATCTTCCCAGGAAATTAGGATTCCCTTTGGGCCCTGTGGCTTTGACCTTATACCATATCCTCCAATAAAGCACCTATTGAAAGGCCTCCCGCTTGGAGATTGTTTTATTCTCTGCCTACTGAACATGACTAAATTTCTTCCTGGTTCTTTGGGAGCATCATTTGTTCCAGACCTGGAAGCTGATTTAGAGGGATATTTCTAGGAAGTGAGTACCACGAGACCTGAATAGTGATTAATAACACGGATGATTTACTCTGTGCCAGAACTGTGTGTCTCTAAATTCTCTGGGCAGCCCTATAAGATTTAGACACTATTAGCAAATCCTATTTTTCTAAGCTGAGCTTCAGTAAGAAAGGTCATTCACCCACCAAGAGAGATGCATCTGGTAAAGAGCAAGGAAGGGATCTGAAGCCAGACAGTCCAACAGAACACCGGCTCTTAACCACACCCTGCCCTGCCTGAGGCGCTGGGCTCTTCGGTTTGAGTCAGACCTGCCCTCCTTGTTTCTCTCTTTTACTTCCAACTGTGTTCAACCTTTTTTTCCCCCTATAATTCCTTTCTAAACTCTACAAAGCCTTCACCACCGTCTACAAGCTGGGGTGTGTGCGTGTGCGAACATGCACGCACGGGACAGAGAATTCGGGGAGAGCGAGAGGAATTCTGAGCGAGGGAGGCTGTGAGGGAATTCTGAGAGATGGAGGGTATGAGACAAATCTGAGACAAGGTGAGGGAATTCTGAGAGAAGGAAGGTGAGAAGGAATTCTGGGAGGAGAGTGAGTGAGGGATTTCTGAGCAAGGGGATTCTGAGCAAAGGAGGGTGAGAGGGGGTTCGGAGAGAAGGCAGGTGTGAGAAAGTTTGTGAGGGAATTCTGAGAGAACAAGAGAGGAAAATCTGAGAGAAGGAAAGTGAGAGAATTCTGAGAGCAGGAGAGTCAGAGGGAATACTGAGAGAAGGAAGGTGAGAAGGAATTCTGAGAGGAGAGTGAGAGAATGAGCAAATTCTGAGGAAGGGAGGATATGAGGCAATTCTGGGAGGAGGAGGCCGAGAGGGAATTATGAGAGAAGGAGGGTACGAGGAAATGTGAGTGAGGGAGTTCTGAGTGAGGTCGGGTGAGAGGGAATTCTCAGAGGAGACTGAGCGGGAATTCTGAGTGAGGAAATTCTGAGAGAAGTAGAGTGAGAGAGGGTGTGAGGGATTCCTGAGAAAAGCTGGGTGAGAGGGAATTCTGAGAGAAGGCGGGTGAGTGGGAATTCTAAGAGAAGGTGGGTGAGAGGTATTCTGAGGGAGGGAGAAAGACTGTGCTCAGTCACTTCAGTCGTGTCTGACTCTTCGTGACCTCCGTCAGGCTGTGCCCATGGGATTCTCCAGGCAAGAATACTGGAATGGGTTGCCATGCCCTCCTCTGGGGGACTCTTCCCAACCCAGGCATGGAACCCGAGTCTCTTCTGTCTCCTGCACTGACAGGCAGGTTCTTTACCACTAGTGCCCCCTGGGAAACCGGAGGGAGGGATGGAGAGAGGGAATTCTGAGAGAAGGAAGATGAGAAGGAATTTGTACACGTTGGTTTTTTACATCGTAGTCTTAAAATATAATTAACAATAATAATTTCTACCTCTTGAGCACTTACTATATATTACTGTGCTAAGTGTTTTCCGTGTCTCATCTCACTAAGTGTTCAAACCAGTTCTGTGAGATCCATACAACTGCCTCCAGTTTATGGGTGAGGAACTAAAAATTCAGGTAAGTCAAGTCACTTGCCTGAGATGACACAAATGGCAGAGTCAGGATTTGACCAGATGTGTCTCTTTGGTGGGTTTCCCTGGTGGTGCTAGTGGTAAAGAATTGGACGCGACTGAGGCAACTTAGGAAGCATGTAGGTCTCCTTGATAATGCCTGAGCTGTTAACCACTAAGTCACTCAGCCAAGTTTCTCTACAAAAGTTTATTACTACACTGGCAATGAAATTCACCAGAGAGAGTGGAGAAGGGCACAGAAGAGCGCTGAATTGGAAAAGCAAAGATGAGAAAGGACCGTGTGGACTATGAAAAGCCACGACTGAGCAGTTTTAAACCACTGGAGACTAACAGAATACACACTACCGGGTGTGTGGTAGGCAGCAAAGGAGTGCATGCCGATTCGTCTTTGGTCCCAACTTCTCCTTCATTTAATTCCTCCATTCAAAGAATATTTATTCAATACTCACTCTGGGCCAGACACTGCACAAAATGCTGAGGATACAATGTATCTGGGATTGGCCTGAAGACAATGATTTATTGTTAGTAGCTGCCATCAGTTTAGCGTTTTCTGAGACTTTTTCCCCCACCTTGCTTGTCAAACTGGCATATGCTGTGTAACATAGGCTATGTTCTGCCTTCCAGACTGTGCCATGCGTTTTGCACAATTACCTCCTCACCCTCACAACAGCTCTATAGTCGAAGGCATTATCACCTCCCCATTTTACAGATGAAGAAGTTGACTCAAAGAGGCAAGTCATCTGTCAAAGGTGGTATAGCTGAAACTGGAACCCAAATCTGGTCATTTAGAGGAAAAATGCCATCACATCGCGAATCGCTGAAGGTAGAGTGAGGTGTCTTAATCACTTTCATATCTCTGTCTGCCTGGTACTGTACTTGATATATAGGGCACTCAATGAATAATCGCCGAATGCTAAATGATCTTTCCGCAGGCAAGAATGGGACTATTTCCAAAACGAAATTCATCATTTAGGTTGAATGTGTATTTTATACATACAGTGCTACAGTATCATTGCAAGGGACAAATAATTAAATTAGACCTGGCCTCGGCCTTCAAAGAACTGTAAAGGTCATTTTTTTTTTAAACTTTTTAGCTGTCTGTCTTGAGGGATCTTAGTTACCCAATTAGAGACTCAACCAAGTGCTCCCTGTGTTGGCAGGGAGGAGTCTTAACCATTGGACAGCTCCGGAAGTCCCTATGAATATCTTCTTTCAATGGAAGGACACTGCAAGTCCCTGTCTGGATGAAAGAAAAATAAGATTTTAGGGGACTGTTTCTGATTCCTATTTTTTTCAGTTGATAAACAAGAGAGTCCCCTGAGTACTCAAGCTGGGCTCTAAAAATACTCTCTTACGTAAAATCCTACCTCTTTTTATTATCCCAAGGGTTGGGGGAGCGAGAACTCCTGTAACATATTCCTGTAGCAATCTTCATGAGCATCTGCGGGGTGCTCACTACAGGAAACGAAATACCGGAAACACTGATACAACGGCTGGGATGATTTAAATGAATAAATACATAAGCTGGACCGAGAGTGATGCGATGTCAGGATTAGGTATATCTCAGAAGCTACAGTATCTTCACAGAGCTTGGCACATCACACACGTTCATTAGTCTTTCACTGAAGGTACAGCGACACTCAACCATTTGCCGCAATCGAAGAAAAACCACGTGGCCTTATTTACCTTTTCTGATCACGAGATCTTCCGCTCTCAGGCCTGCCAATTCGCTAGCCACACTCCAGGATGAAGGATTTCAGTAGCAAATGTGACTGGTTTTCTTATGGCCACGTGGCTCTCGGTTCCTCTTTTCTATTGGTGAATAGTGGCCGAGCCCCAGCCTACCGCAGCTTACCCCGGTCCCCGGCCCCGCCCCTCTCGCGTCAGGTAGAGGGTGAGGGCGAGCCAGCGCAGGCGCAGTGGTCGGTGTCCGTGGAAGGTGGGGCTCAGAGTTATACAGAATCCCGCAGCAAGGACAGAGTAGGCGAGTCAAATGTGAGAAAAGGGTGAACTACACTCTAGGTCTCTCATTGTCTACACACAAGCGCCTCCTTTTCCAGTTCCCTCTGCTAGGAACACCTCCATTGCGTTTATCCTGGGGGCCAGGAAAGTCAGTCAGTTCAGTTCAGTTCAGTCCCTCAGTCGTGTCCGACTGTTTGCGACCCCATGGACTGCAACACGCCAGGCTTCCTTTCCATCACCAACTCCCAGTTTACCCAAACTCGTGTCCATTGAGTCGGTGATACCATCCAACCATCTCATCCTCCGCCGTCCCCTTCTCCCCCTGCCTTCCATCTTTCCTAGCATCAGGGTCTTTTCCAATGAGTCAGTTCTTTGCATCAGGTGGCCAAAGTATTGGAGTTTCAGCTTCAGCATCAGTCGTTCCAATGAATATTCAGGACTGATTTCCTTTAGGATTGACTGGTTTGATCTACTTGCAGTCCAAGGGACTCTCTAGAGTCTTCTCCAACACCACAGTTCAAAAGCATCAGTTCTTTGGCGCTCAGGTTTCTTTATAGTCCAACTCTCACATCCATACATGATTACTGGAAAAAGCATAGCTTTGACTAGACAGAATCAAAATGGGGAGAAAAGAGCGAAGGGCAAAGGAGAGTGGCAAGTGAGTTTTGGATGAACTGATGGCTTCTGAGGCGTTCCAAATTCTCACTTGAATCCTCATCCCCACCTCTAGAGAAGAAAAGGTGAAGGAATTTGCAGTTCTAACCATGTGTTTACATTTGTTCCCTCCATCTGGAATGACCCCTCTTGGTGATTGACTGTTCATATCTTAGGACCCAGTGGGGGTCACTTCTGAGAGCTTCCTGAGCTTTGCTCTTCCTCTTTCTCAAAGAACAGTTGCCTAGATACACAAGCAAGCTCAGAACTGGACAGACTGGCTTTGATTACTGGCCTGGTGTTTTTAGGTGACCTTGGGCAAGTTAAAGTCTCTGAGCTTCACGAGCTTCATCTTTAAAAAGAAATAACAGTGTGCAGATCACATGGTTGTGGGAATTAGGTGAGTCAGTGGATTATAAAGTGATTTCTACAGTGCTTGTAAATGTTCCATAAATACTATTTTCCAAAGAAAGAAGGATTTTTTTTCAACTTTTTAAACAAAAGATTCTTTAAATTCTATACCACTTTATACATTTCAAAAGTTTTGCAACAGGTGATTTCATATAACCCCATAGTAACCTTTTTTTAATGCATGCAGTGGTGTCCAACTCTTTGTGGCCCCATGAACTGCAGCCTGCCAGGCTTCTGTCCATGGAATTTTCCAGGTAAAAATAAGCGAATAGGTTGCCATTTCCTACTCCAAGGGATCTTTCTGACCCAGGGATTGAACCCCAGTCTCTGGGGTCTTCTGCATTGACAGGTGGGTCCTTTGCCACTGTGCCCCATGGGAAGACCTAAGCTTTTTTTTAATCCCCTACCCGCTATATTGCACTTCCCCACTTGTGTCTCACCTCTGGTAACCACAGATATGTTCTCTGTATCTGTAAGTTTGCCACTTTTTTATTCACTAGTTTGTTATATTTTTTAAGATTCCACATGTAGGTGATATACAGTGTTTTGTCTTTCTCTGACTTATTTCACTTAGCATAATGGCCTCCAGGTTCATTCATGTTGCTGCACATGGCAAGACTTTGTTCTTTTAATGGCTGAGTAGTCCATTGGGTATATATACTATATCTTCATCCATTCATCTGTTGATGGACACTTAGGTTGCTTCTATACCTTGGCAATTGTAAAAGTGCTGCTGTGTTCATTAAGGTGCATGTATCTTTTTAAATTAGTGCTTTTTTTTTTTTTTTTTACTTATCCTCAGGATAAGAAGCTAGTTAGCCCTAGTTCTAGGTTTTTGAGAAATCTCCATATTGTTTTCCATAGTGGCTGCACCAATTTACATTCCCACCAACAGCATAAGAGGGTTTCCTTTTCTGGAAGAATATACTTTATTTTCTTTAGAAAGGCTTTATTACATCAAGCAAAGCTTGGCTTTTGTAATTTTTTTTTCCTTAAGACAAGTTCAGTTCAGTCGCTCAGTCGTGTCCGACTCTTTGAGACCCCATGGACTGCAACATACCAGGGTTCCCTGTCCATCAGCAACTCCTGGAGCTTGCTCAAACTCATATCCATCAGATTGGTGATGTCATCCAACCATCTCATCCTCTTCTCCCCCTGCTTTCAATCTTGCCCAGCATCAGGGTCTTTCCCAATGTGTCAGTTCTTCACATCAGGTGGCCAAAGTACTGGAGTTTCAACTTCAGCATCAGTCCTTCCAGTGAATATTCAGGACTGATTTCCTTTAGGATTGACTGGTTTGATGTCCTTGCAGTCCAAGGGACTCTCAAGAATCTTCTCCAACACCTCAGTTCAAAAGCATCAATTTTTGGTGCTCAGGTTTCTTTATAGTCCAACTCTCACATCCATACATGACTACTGGAAAAACCACAGCTTTGACTAGACGGACCTTTGTTGGCAGAGTAATGTCTCTGCTTTTTAATATGCTGTCTATGTTGGTCATAGCTTTTCTTCCAAGGAGCAAGCAACTTTTAATTTCATGGCTGTAGTCACCATCTGCAGTGACTTTGGAGCCCCCTAAAATAAATTCTCTCACTGTTTCCATTGTTTCCCCATCCGTTTGCCATGAAGTGATGGGACCGGATGCCATGATATGTTTTCTGAATGTTGAGCTTTAGGCCAACTTTCACTCTCCTCTTTCACTTTCAAGAGGCTCTTTAGTTCTTTGCTTTCTGCCATAAGGGTGGTGTAATCTGCATATTTGAGGTTACTGATGTTTCTTGCAGCAATCTTGATTCCAGCTTATTCTTCTTCCAGCCCAGCATTTTGCATAATGTGCTCTGCATATAAATTAAATAAGCAGGGTGACAATATACGACTTTGATGTATTCCTCTCCTGATTTGGAACCAGTCTGTTGTTCCATGTCCAGTTCTAACTATTGCTTCTTGACTTGCATACAGATTTCTCAGGAGGCAGGTAAGGTGGTCTGGTATTCCCGTCTCTAAGAATTTTCCACAGTCTGTTGTGATCCACACAGTCAAAAGCTTTGGTGGAGTCAATAAAGCAGAAGTAGCCACTGGACCACCAGGGGAGTCCCTCTTAAGATGAACAGGTACACAATAAGGAAAAGCAGCTCTGGGGGAGATCCGAGTGAGTCTACTCAAAGGAGCACTCAATAGAAGACAAAGGTTTAGGCAGATGGGATGGCTTCTCATCTCACCATCCCACCCGCCTCCCATATCCTAGTGATAATGCCTGACATTTGCTCACTCTGCCAGGCTGTGTGCTGTGAACTATACATGCTTCATTAACTTGTTTAATCTTCATAGCCACCCAATGAAGTAGCTCCTATTATCCTTGTTTATAGAAACTGAAAATTAGATAAAAACAACTTGCCCAAGTTCACCTAACTACTAATTAGCAAGACAGAGTTTTGGAAATCCAAGTCTGCCTATATCCCAAGAGTTTCAGTGCATTGCTGTATTCCTTCTGTACTAAATTAAGAAGAAAGACTCTGCTTTCTTGGATGAGTTTAAATTTCTTTTTGTTCATGTGACATAAAAATTAAGGAATCAGGGCTGTCCTTGGTTGCCCAGAGGCTAAAACTCTGTGCTCCCAATGCAGGAGACCTGGGTGCAATCCCTGGTCAGGGAACTAGATCCCATGTGCTGCAACTAAAGCTTCTACATGCCACAACTAAAACCTGGAGCAGACAAATATTAAAAAAAAAAAATTAAGGAAACAATCTGGACGTCAGAGGACCATTCTGAATCTCAACAAGAATAATATATCTGGAATTAACTATTATAGCTGGCAGCAACCTTTGCTCTTCCTTGGAGCAGGGTGAACAGGTCATCTTGGTTTTAGCACTGCAAGTCCTGCATCAGGAAACTCCTTCAGTACTGGGAAATCTGGGATGGCTGGTCACCCTGCCTAGGAGTGTTGCATTTTCTATCCATCCTGCCTTTGATCCTCTCAGGAAACATTTGGCATCCAATGAGGACTGACCTTGATGCATGCACAAGCCTCTCTGGCGGGGTCCACAGCTGATACGTTGTAAAATACTTTGCATAATGCCTGGGATATAGCCTGTTCAACAAATGCTATATTTAAGGGAGAGCCGAGAGGATATTCAGTTTTAACATCATGAAAGGAGAATGTGTTAGTGGGAAGCAGATTTTGAGTATTCTGTGCATGTTTGCCTTCATGACTTCTACTTATGAAAACCGTGAGGACTTCCCTGATGGTACAGTGGATAAGAATCTGCCTTGCAATGCCGGGGATACAAGTCCAATCCATAGTCTGGGAATGACCCCACATGCCTTGGGGCAACTAAAGCCCATGAGGCCCAACTGCTGAGTCTGAGCTGAAAAGCCTGTGCTCTGCAGCAAGAGGAGCCACAGCAATGAGAAACCCGAACACCACAGAGAAGAGTAGCCTCCACTCACTGCAACTAGAGAATGTCTGTGTGTAGCAATGAAGACCCAGCACAACCACAATAAATTAATTAAAAAGCAAACAATATAATAAAACTGTGATAGCAGAGCAGTTGTGGAAGCAACTAGGAAGGATATGAGTGAAAGTCACAGCCAAAGCTGGATGAATGCAGTTAGAACCGTGTAACCAGGGCGGCGACAAGCTGACAGCACCCGCTAGTAGAAGTCAGTTAGTCCAACTCAGGGCACTTGAAGCGAGTTGGGAACTGCCAAGCTACAAGAAAGCAAAAGATGCAAAGTAAGAGACATGAGAAGCATCAGCTTCAGGAAATGCCAGCTTCCTCTTGAGGCAATTTTTTTTGCAAAGAATTCATTTCCAGAGGAAATACAACCAAAACAAACATTCCTAAGGCCCTCAAGACTTGGTTTCATGAATTATACCAGCATTAGGTGATAAAACAGCCTGACCTCTCTCCCTGGCAGCCTAACCTGGTCTCCACTGCCCACATTGTTACCATTCTTGGCCAGGGGTGCTGTTGACTTCCACTTCAGGCTAACTTCCTACTAACTGGAATCTTCAGAGAAGTAGGAATCACTGCTGTCTAAAAGAACTGGGAGGAAGATCTACCTGGACTCTAGTCCTGGCTCTTTAAAAACTGTGGCCTTAGTTAAGTCTGGATCTTAGACAAAGTGAATCGGGGATGGACTAAATTTTCTCTCCTGTCATTTCATGCCTGACTCTGTGACATCTTTTGGTAAGGAATGAGGGTGGGCGAGATAACACAACTTTTGTGAGCCACTTGAGAAGAAGGGGCTGTATATTTTTGTAGCCTTAGTAGATAAATACACTGTTGGTCAGTAACCATTTATGAGATTCATGGAGGGGAATGGCTTGGAATTCAAAAGACCCAGATTTGACTGCAATTATTGGTGGTACCAACTTTCAGTAACTGAGCAAATCTCGTTCAGAGCATCTTAGTATCTCTAGATGCAAAAAAGCTGGAGTGAGATTTACAACAACCTTATGCCTCTCCAGAATTAATGAATGGTTATGAGCAAACATATTGTGCAGGAAAGAAAGCTATGTGTTTTCAATATCTTGGGTTATCCCAGTTAACTGAAATTTGCTTCCTAGGCAGATATAGGATAAATGTATACTGCTTGCCCCAATTTTAGACAAAAGACTACCCAGAATAGGCTGTGAATCTTTCACCTGCTTCACTTTTTGATGAGATTGTGCAGAAGCTTTAGTGTAGGACAATGATTCTCTCTGGCTAACACAGTAATCAAACAAGGCTTGCTGCTTCCTTCAGCAGAAACAAATCAGTTTAAGAACCCACTTGGGAATTCACTGTTTCCTCTCTACGGACCAGGTTCAATGCTGGTCTCATTCCAGCAGCTGAAATCAAGCAGAAATCCTTAGAGAACTGGGTCAAAAAGCTACATTCATTTTCAGCTGATTAAAAAAATATAAAAGTACAACCCACATACCTAATGTGCTATTTTAAAAATCTTTCCTTTATTCCTTGGTTAGTAAAAAATTAATTCATATTATTGCTCATCATTTTTTTGAAAAAAAATGTATATAAAAATGATTCACTTAAATATATTTAACCATTTAGAATTAGAAATTAAGTAATTTCCTTCCCCCTCTTACTCAGGATATTAGTGAGATCCCTAGGTTAGCACTCTGGAGGTCATTCTGGTTTACATATTTCCTGGGCTGTTTCTTCTGCCTAATGAGATTTTTAAAAAGCAGTTTTCCTATCAAAAGAAACTGCAAGTCCATTTTATGGGGTAAATCTCATTAGCCTGAAGATTTTAACTCCTGAGCTCTGAAACCTGCTGGGTTCAGAGATGGTCCTGCAGAGAGATGTTGCTTTGCCGCCCTCTGCAGGCTACAGTTGGTAAGCCTCGGTCCGATAGAGGAAGCCGGGATGAATCCTTAGGTATCTGAAAAGAAATCAAACAAGTTAATGCCAAAATAAGTCGACAGTGGGGAAGAGGAAATGGCTGTGTACATCAGTCCCCCATTCAAAAAACCACAGAATTTAGGGCATGTCACCTCTGTAAGGTGAAAACAGGATGTAAAACACTGTACTGCTTGATTCAACTTTTGTAAGAAAAGATTGATTCAGTTACACCAGAATGTTAAATTTTGGTTATCTTGATGGTGAGATTACGGGTAATTTGTATGAAAATCCTTTTTACTTATCTGTATCACCTGCACTTTCCATAATGTTTTATTCTAGTCATAAGAGACTAGTTAAAAGTGATTGTGGGCTTCCCTGGTGGGTCAGATGGTAAAGAATCTGCCTGCAATGTGAGATGCCTGGGATCGATCTCGGGGTCAGGAAGATCCTTGGAGAAGGGAATGGCTGCCCACTCTAGTATTCTTTCCTGGAGAATTCCATGGACAAAGGAGCCTGATGAGCTACAGTCCATGGGATCACAAAGAGTTGGACACAACTGAATGACTAACACTTTCAAAAGTGATTGTGCCAAGGGGACTTCTTGGGGGCTAGCAGTGTTCTGTTCCTTGATCTTGATGCTCTACATCTTCATTAAAAGTTTTTAAAAAGTAGTGTACGGGAACTCTCACACATAGCTGGTGGGGAAGCAGCCACTTGAGAAAACACTTTGATAGTTTCTTACTATCAAAGAACTAAAAACTAAACATATTCTTATCATGTGATCCAGCGATCTCATTCCCTGGTATTTGCCCAAATGAGATGAAAACTTACATCCACAGAAAACCTCCACTTTATTCATAATTGCCAAAAAGTTGGAAGCAACCAAGATTCCTTCAGTAAATAAACAACAAATAGTGTGTGAGTAAACAGGGGGAAGGGATGTATGGGAACCTCCTGTACTTTCTGCTCAATTCTGCCGTGAACCTCAAAAAATAAAATCCGTTTTTTAAAAAAGTGGCTTTACTCCCCTGGGAATATATGAAAAACTATTGAATTGTATGCAGTAAATGAGTGAACTGTATGATATATGAATTATATCTCAAAGCTGGAAAAAAACTTTTTTTTTAAGTGGTTGTACTCATAGGTGATATAGAGGTAAAGTACTAACACCAGCTACAATATGGGTGAATCTTGAGAACATTATACTAAGAGAAGACAGACACAAAAGGCTACCTACTGTATGAAGTGTCCAGGACAGGCGAAAACAGAAGATTAGTTGTTGTCAGGACCAGGGGGATGGGAAATGGGGAATCACTGCTAATGGGTTTTTTCCTGGGATGATGAGAATGTTCTAGAAGTAGTGGTGATTCATGTGTAAACTTTGTGAGTATACTAAGAACACATTAATTATATACTTTTAAAGTATACTTTTTAAAGGATGAACTTTATGGTATGGGAATCATATCTTAATAAAGCTGTTATTTTTGGTAATGGGGGAAAAAGGCAATGGCAGATTTTGGAACATTGTCTTAAATAGCTATGTGCCTAGAATTCAAAAATCATAGTCTTTCCAACAATATCGCTTAACGTACATAAAAACATTAAGAATGGTTTCATTTAAGAAACCATTTCACTTAACCGTTAAGAAACCATTTCACTTAAGTTTCAGTTAAGAATGGCCATACCAAGACTTCCTTGTTGGTTCACTGGTTAAAAATCGGTCTACCAATGCAGGGAACAGGGGTTCAATCCCTGGTCCTGGAAGATTCCACGTGGTGAAGGGCAACTAAGCCCGTGCCACAACTAGTGAACCCCTCCCGCCTAGAGGTAACAAGAGAACACAACACAATGAGAAGCCCCTGCACCCCAATGAAGAGTAGCTCCCACTGGCGACAGCCCAGAGAAAGCCCCTGCAGCACAGCTAAAAACAAATACTAATTAAAAGTGGCCATCCTTTTTTTTTTTTATCACGCCCCTCAGCATGTGGGATCTGAGTTCCCTGACCAGGTATGGAACCAGGCCCCCTGCAGTGGAAGCGTGGTATTGGACTTGAGCAAGAACTGGAATCTGGTATCTAAGGTTTTTTACCCTTAGCAGCAGAATTCAAGTGAAAGCCCCAGTTTCCGGCTCCAGAACATCAGGCTGTGGTCAGCGTGGGTCTATTAAAGGCAGCAACTCTCCACAACGAGAATCCAGTTTCAGAGATGCCAGGTCATCGGACCGCGTGGGCCCAATGTTCAGTATCGCAATGGGCAGCTTCTTCTCCCGGGCGGTGAGGATGAACCTGTAACCCGAGTACACCTGTTGGGGTAGAAGTGGCAGGTGAGAGCTCTTTAGATGCAGAAAGAGCTAGATCAAATAGGGAGCCACTCCAGGGCTCCCCAGGTGGCTCAGTGGTAAAGAATCTGCCTGCCAGTTCAGGAGACATGGGTTTGATCCCCAGGAAGAGGAAATGGCAACCAATTCCAATACACTTGCCTGGGAAATGCCAGGCACAGAGCAGCCTGGCGGGCTACAGTCCGTGGGGTCAGAAAGAATCAGACACGACTTAGTGACTAAACCACCACCACCACCACCACCAGGGCCTCCCAGCCTACAGTCAGTTACCAGTAACAACAAGCCAGTTACCTGCAAGGAAGATCCCACCACTAGGAGGGAGTCGGCTTCATTCACCCTCTTGTGCACAAAATCAACCTTGTCAGGCTTCACTGTGTCCCCAAAGAAGACGACGTCTGGTTTCAGGGGGCCCCCACATCGAGAGCAGGATGGGACCTGGAAGCTCTGTACCTCCTCCTCGGTGAGAAAGACATCGCCGTCGGGAGCCAGGCCGTGGGCCTCGGCACTCCAGGTGGGGTTCAGGACTTGGAACCGTTCCTGCAGCGCCCCACGAGGAGTCTGCTCCCCACAATCCAAGCAGAGGACCCTGAAACCACAGAGGAGGCCGACTGTCCTGGGGGAGGCACAAAGCTGCCGGAGACCTTTCCTCCCAGCCATCTCCAGCTCCTCCATCACGATGGCTTTCTCTCCCTGATACCCCCGTTTCCCCTCATTTTATTAATACCTTGTCATGACCTCTTTAGCTATCACCTCCCTTCCAGTGCCTGCCAGCCTTCTAGAACAATATGCATTTGTTTCCTCACCACCCACTCCCTGCTTAAATCTGCTGCAGCTCACTTTTATCCTTAACATGACTACAAAGACTTTACCAGATTTCCTTTGTCCCGAAACCAGGGTTTTCCACCCCCTCCATCTTCTGCTCTAATCATTTGCTGTAATAATCGCTGCCCATGAAAACACTTTCCCAGGAGTTCCCTGGTGGCCTAGTGGTTATGATTCCAGGCTTTCACTGCCAGGTCCCAGCTTTGTTTTAAAATATTTAAGAAGATGGGACTTCCCTGGCGACCCAGAGCTTAAGACTCCCCACTCCCAATGCAAGGGGCACAGGTTTGATCCCTGGTTGGGGAGTTAAGATCCTGCATGCCACACAGTGAGGCCAAAGTGGGGAAAAATTTAAGAAGAGATGGAGAGAAAGGATAAAGTAGACTTGATAAAACTCTGAATCTGGGTGATGGTACGTGGGACTCTACTTCTGTGGATTTAAAAAATTTTCACCGCAGAAAAAAACTTAATGAACTCATAGCCATCCCCAGCTCATTCCCTGACACCACCTTAGTCTAAGTCTTTCTGGCTGACCTCCCTGAGCCACTCTTCCTAATCTTGTCCATCCTTCCTCACATGCCATTTTTATCATATTGCTTTCTTGTTCAGAAACCACCAACAGCCCCCTTTGGTCTCTCACAACAGATCCAAATCAGCACTGCAAGATTTTCAAATGCATCCAGGATTTGGGTCTAGCCTTCCCAGACAAGCTGATTTCATACTAGTCTCCAAGGAGACCAGTCCAACACTCTACAAAAGTTCCCTTCATATGGAAAGCTCTCCTTCCCCGCCTTTGTCAAGTCAAACCTGAGCTATTCTCCAGCCCCACCTCACCTATAAAAGCTTTCTTGATTACTCCAGTCTTCACTGTTTCTCTGAACCTGTAAAACATGTCTATCAAGGACCACATAAAGTAACAGTCATGTGTGGAGTTATTTGTCATTAAACCTGGTATTTTCTGGTCCCCCCAACAAACAGATTACCAAATTCTCACATATTATATTTTGGTATTATTATTATTATATATATATATAATGCAGACCACATTTTATATTTTGGTTTTGACCCCTCCACACCAGCAAGGAGCACACCGGTACACACCACACGTTGCAGGCACCCAATAAAGAGTTTACAAATGGTGGACTGATTTCAGTTTGCAGAGAACTGTTTCCCAGGCTTAAAGATAAGGAAATGGGCTCCCCTTAGCTGCAAGTTATGATCAGGGCTACGTATGTTCATTTCATCAGTCTTTACTGGGTCCTGGCTATCCTGTGATCTATGTGTCTAGGTACTGGGGACCCAGCCGTTTGTAGCACGTGCTGTTGGTGGTCTGCTCACAGTTCCCTGGGAACACTCAGAGGCTACCTGCATCCAGATCTCTTATAAGTGGCTTCCTAATTCTCTGGCCATAGAAGCTTTCCTGCAGGAGCAGAGTCAGTATTAGGGAGTTAATTCTCCCAGAGTCCCCCTCCACCAATGAAGGACGGGAGATGACGGATAAATGCCCCAGGTCCCTTGATTTTCAGTGAGATGATTCTGAAACTGCTGTACAGTCAGAGGGCCCCTGACAGGCTTGAGCCCCAGCTGTCCCAAGCAATAACCCATTCATTAGCATAACCTTTCCCTAGCTCTCCTATCTTCCAGGTTTCACATCCCATTCCCTCACTGAATTTGCTAGGATTAACTCCAGAGTAAACAACTTCCTCCTGAGTCATTTCCTCATGGTCTAGAGAAGACAGCAGTGATCAGTATGGCCAGGGTCCCTGCTCTGACGGAGCACACATTTCTACATTCACTGTTTTAGGTTTTTCGTTACCTGTGCATGCATCCGTGCAGTTCTGTTAGGCGCTGACTCCCTGCCTTGGTATGCAAGGCATCCACGTTTTGGGTCACCAACCAGTGCAGCTTTCCAAGTCTCTCCCAGTTGCTCAGAGCCCAGTGTGCAGGGTTAGGCTGGTGGGAGGAGAACTGAGGCCAGCCCACAAAGTTTCTAGCCCAGTACCGCTGGCGGACGGGAGCGCTCCGTACAAAATCCCCATGCTGGATAGGCCTCCGGTCTGTGCGGGCATAAAGTCCCACCTTTTCTGACCTGTAGTCTGGGATCCCTGACTCAGTGGAGATTCCTGCCCCGGTCATTACTAGGAGCCTCTTGGAAAGGGTGATGAAGCGTTGTAACTCTTTGACCTTCTCAGTGTCCAGAGGAGGACTTGGTGGCACAAATAACCCAGTGGATCTGAGTGAGCACTGCTGGCTGAAGTTCGCCCTCCAGCGGACTTTTGCTGTCCTTTTGAAAGTTAACCCAAAGCTCATCCTCATGCTAGAGAGAAAAAAGCATCACAGGAGAAACTTTATCTTTTTTTTTTTTTTTTTTTTTAAAAATTACTTGTTTTTTATCTTTTTTTTTTTTTTTTGCCACATGGTGCATCCCATAGAATGCAGAGACCTTCCCTGAGACCAGGGATCGAACCGGTGCCCCTGCACTGGAAGCTCAGAGTCTTAACCACTAGACCACCGGGGAAGTTCAGAAACTGGGTTTTAAAAATCAAGATAACCAAGAGAAGGGGGGGGGGCAAGACGGGAGAGGGGATTAAGAGGTACGAACTATTGATCTATAAAATAAATAAGCTATAAGGATATATAGTACAACACGAATATAGCCAATATTCTATAATAACTATAAATGGAATATAACCTTTAAACATTATGAATCACTATGTCGTACAACTGAAACTTTCAACTAAAGGTCGCACCAGGTCTTAGTTGCAGCACGTGGGATCATTCAGTTGTGGCATGTGGGATCTAGTTCCCTGACTAGGAATCGAACCTGAGCCCCCTGCATTGGGAACACGGAGTTTTAGCCACTAGACCACCAAGGAAGTCCCTAAAATTTTTAATTTAATTAAAAAATACACAAAACAGATGAGTGAATAATCAACAGGTGGAGTATATAAATAGCACAAGATTAACCAAGAGCTGTTCATTGTTGAGGATCTGTGTTAGATCCAAGGATGGGGGTTCGTTACCTATCTCCACAATAACAAATACAATTTTTAACGGTAATTTCTTAGAGGAATGTTTGGATTGCAGATGCCCTAGTGTGCCCTGGACAGTGGAAGTACAGAAATGCTGAAAGTCATGAAAATGCCAAGAGCCAAGTAAAATGTTTATACCCATATTTTATAAGCCCAGAGATGTGATCAGAAAAATCAGAAAGGACTTCTCTGGTGGTCTAGTAGTTAAGACTCCCTGTTTCCAATGTAGGGAAACTGCAACAACTACTCCCCATTAAACTGCAACATTCTGAGCCCACATGCTCTGGAGCTCAAGGGTCACATGGCAACGAAGATCCCATGTGACACAACTAAGACCCAACACAGCCAAATAAATAATTTTTTTTTAATGAGAAGAAAGAAGAATGGAGAAGTTTGAAGAGAAGCTAAAATATGGAATATTTTGCCTTAATGGTAGACAAAATTCCAATATCTGGATGATATTAGCAATCATATAGTATTTGGAGAAAACATATTTGAAACAAACAGACATAGTGAACAAGGGCAGGTAACTTAAAACGTATAGCTCCCTCATGTTGCCCTTGACCTAGAGAAAAATGACAGCAAGAGCACATGATTATCAACAGTACAGCAGTAAACAAGGGCTAAGTTCAGCCTAAACTTACATAGACAAACCTTAACTCTAGGCAAGAAACTAAAAGAAAAGTGTGGGTAACATCCTTATTTAGTGCCCTTCTCCAGGGGTTTTTCCTGATCTAGGGAAGCCCAAACCCAGGTGGCATTAGTGGTAAAGAACCCGCCTGCCCATGCAGGAGACCCAAGAGATGCAGGTTCGATCCCTGGGTCAGGAAGATGTCCTGGAAAAGGAAATGGCAACCCACTCCAGTATGCTTGGCTGGGAAATCCCATTGTCAGAGGAGCCTAGAGGGCTACAGTCCAGGGGGTCACAAAGAGTCAGACATGACAGAGCAACTAAACAACAACAACCTTGTTCACAAAATAAAATGTATAGTTTTATTTCATGATAGCTCAAGCCTATCTTGTCTTCCTGGTCTCCTAAGAGCCATACCTCTCCTATACTCTGACCATCAGATAGGAGTTAATTATGAGTGGCAAATCTGCCAAGGCTTTCTGCATCCAAGGGAAACTGTATATTTTGGTTTCCTAAAAAAAAAAGAAAAAGAAAAAAAAAGAGGAAGAAGGCCTCTAAAAAATGAAATCTATTTTAAAAAGGAGGGAGGTAAAATGATAAAGCAGAATTCTAACATAAGAACTATTCTGTCTCTCCAAGTAACACCTGGCTGGTCAGAACTGAATTCTTATAAACTTCAAAAAGTGAGTGGTTGGGATTTCCCTGGTGGTCTAGTAGTTAAAAATCTGCCTTCCAATGCAGGTGATGTGGGTTTGATCCCTGGGTCAGGAAGATCCCCTAGGGAAAGAAATGGCAACCCACTCCAGTATTCTTGCCTGGGAATCCCCTGGAGAGAGGCAACTGGTGGGCTACAGAGCATGGGGTCACAAAAAGTTGGACATGACTGAGCGACTAACGCTTTCAACACTTTCTGGGAACTGAGATTCCGCGTGCCGCAACGAAGACCCGACACAGACAAAAATAAAAAAAAATTTAAGTCCTTTAATAGCTCATTGTTAACCTATCTATGACTCCATCTAAAGATGTCTGTATCAGAGGAACACATTTATGTTTTTAGTTAAAACCATCCCTCGGGGGACTGTGTGTCCCAAAAACCTACTTCCCACTTTATAAATTAAAATTATCTTATTTCTTCATAAACTAAAGAGGCATATTTGAGTTCCAGTTTAGGTGATGAAACTGTTGCTCAGACTTTTCAGGATTTTATTAATGTAGTTAAGCACTCGCCTACCTTTTATTCTATTTCCCCCATATTCTATTAGTTTACCCTCAATTGCAAATACAGATGCTTGGACACAGTGAAGAGTCATGAGACATGACAAGACAGTCTTCCTCAGCTTTTCTAGCTGTAAAAAAAACAAGGCCTTGACATAGATTTTAATAAAATGTAGACATTCTCCAGTGACACTCACCCCATACGTAAACATTATTTTATATTGGGCTTTCCAGAGCTGGGATCAGGACCCTGACTTTCCAGAGTAACACGTGAACAGCTAGACAAATACAGGTTCCCGATTCCTGAGACCAAAGGTCTCGGGAAACCCCGGTGAAAACATGCTCTACTGGAACAACTGCTCTCTCCCAGGTCCCACCAAAGGGCAAAGAAGAGAAATGGAATCACAATTTCTAGAAACCTGCAGCCCGCACAGAACACACTTACCTTCCACAGCTTAAGGGACACTTTACACCCAACAGGGACAGACCGGCTATATTTGCATTTTGGGAAATGTAGTTCATGAAGCAGAAATGATGCAAGAAAACTACAAAACCCACAGTCCTTTGGGGTTCACAGCTGTGGGACCCAGATTGTCCAGTAAGGCCCCCTGTTGGCCTTCTCTAGTCAGAGGTTTCAAACCCAGGTATGCGATGTGCAGCTGTCTCCTAAGCCATCGTGTTTTCGAGAGAGAAGCGGTTAGTTTAGATGCCAGTGTCCTGAGTGCAAAATAATACATTCAAGGACTTCCCTGATGGTCCAGTGGCTGAGACTCAGTGCTCCCAAAGCAGGGGCCCCAGTCAATCCATGGTCAGGGAACTAGATCACACATGCCTCTCTCGTGCCACAGCGAAGAACCAGCATAGCCAGATAAATAAATTAAAAAAAAAAAAAGTACATCCTGTCAATTACAAATTGGCACTTGCAAATTCGTAATTGCAAAGAGCTGCAAAGAGCATTTGCCAGCGATTGAACAAAAAAAGGAGATTGAATCCTGTGCTGCTGCAGCTATTGACCCTTAACATCCCCTAAGGGACTTCAGGGTGGAGTGAGGCACTCTGCTCCAGGGAACCTGGTGGGACAGGTCTTTAGATAGTTAGATATTTTCAGGAACTGATTTCATGACCCCAGTTTTTGCCATTTCTTCCTATCTAGAAAATCACTAAATCCCTTCATGGTGACATCATTAACAGAACACCTTTTGTAAGCTCCCCTTTCACCAGAATCTTACATACTGCCCTTCCCTCACTACCTCTCTGGAGCAGTCTCTCAGAGCTACCGGAGGTGCTGTCCACCAGGCTGCAGTCCTCATTTTACCCCAAATAAAACTTAACTCACAACTCTCACGTTGTACATCATTTTTAGTTGACAATCCAAATGGAATTCACTCTCTCATTAGAAGCTTCAGCAATGGATCTAGGTTTGACTTATCCTCAACTTCAGTGTTTACAATCCTTCCCACGCATCGAAACGGAATTAGGTTCCCATCATGCAGTGAGTTGTGAAGAAATTCATTCACAAATGTCTGGGAAACCGATTACAGTTGAAAGGAACAATTAAAGTGAAATATAATATACAGGGACTAATATGATTACACATGTGGCTTCTCCAATTTTATTTCTCATCTTATGTTTTTATTAAATTAACCAACACAATGCCTCAGTCTTACTTCCAAAAATTCTGATTTAACTGGTCTGGGGAGACACTTGGGCACCAAGCCGTTTTACAAACTTCACAGTTGTTTCTAACATGCAGCCAGTGAGAACCACTGATCTGTAGCACTGCCTGGATAAGACATCAGTTTGTGCTTTAGAACACATCAAAACAGCTAGCACTGACCTTGAAGACTACTCTAAGGAATCACTTCCCCCATTTTAAAATGAAGTGAGGGAAATTCTCGGATGGTCCAGTGGTCAGTACTCAGAGTTTTCACTGCTGATGGTGCATGTTCAATCCCTGGTCAGGGAACTAAGATCCCTCAAGCCACCGGACACCGCCAAGTGAAACGCAACAACAACAACAACAACAACAACAACAACAACAACAACTGAGGCCCAGAGAAGTAGTATGAAAGCTGGAGTCAGTTTACTCTCATTGAATGCATAGAGGTAAATATTGGTAAAGTAAGTTCAGTAGTTTTGAAGCAGGAGGTAGATGCCCCCACTCACCCACAAGGAAAGCAATTTGAGTTTATTTCCTGTAGACAGAAACTCCAAAATATCAATAGCAGTACAACCAAGAGAAGAGGCTTGGTCCTGCCCAGATGAAAATAAGAGACCACATATTTCTCATCCTTCAAGTCAAGGAAACCTTGACTTCCAGACCAGAAAACTCCTTGGAGGTCAAAAGAGGAATGATACTAAATTTACCCATAAGCTTTTTTGGTGAAATCCATCCTGACAGAGATTCATGTGCACACATTGGAAGATAGTGAGAAGCACCGAATAGGGACTCAGAACCAGGCAAATTGAAATGACTGGCCTGGGACTTCCCTGGTGGTCCAGTGGCTAAGACTCCATGCCCTCAAAGCAGGAGGCCAGAGTTCGATCCCTGGTCAGGGAACTGGACTCCGTATACTGCAACCAATAAGTTGCATGCCACAACTAAAGAACCTGCATCCACAATGAAGACCTGTTGTAGTCAAATAAATAAATAAATAAATAAATAAAAAAGAAATGACTGGCCAAAGGAAACCCAGAAGAAATGCCCCATATAAGTGATTCAAGCTACCATGAGGCTGCGACTCTGAGTCCGCCTGTGTGTCTATCTACATGTACAGTACTCTTTTTCCTCCTAACAAACATTTTACTTGTCTCACTACTTTTTGTCGTTGTGGGAATTCTTTTTTTGCAAAGCCAGGGCCTTGTCACTCATCACTGGTCTAGTAGTTAGGATTCAGCTCTCTCTCTGCAAGACCCAACCTCAATCTCAGGCTGGGGAAGGAAACCCTGCTTCAAGCCACTGCAGGTCGAGGCTATCAGAGATCACTTTGGGAGCAGTACCTCCAGTCACACCTCAAATAGGTCTCTGGGCTGGGAGAATCACCTGACATGAATATTTTGTGCCTTAGTTAACCTGACCACCCTGGCTGAAAGTGAGTGAAAGTCGTTCAGTCATGTCTGACTCTGCCACCCCATGAATATACAGTGCATGGAATTCTTCAGGCCAGAATACTGGAGTGGGAAGCTGTTCCCTCCTCCAAGGGATCTTCCCTTGGAGGGATCGAACCCAGGTCTCCCGCACTGCAGGTAGATTCTTTACCAGCTGAGACACAGGGAAGCCACAGGAAATCCCGGCTGAAAAAAAAAAAAAGGATCAAAATGTAGACTGGAAACTAAGGCAAAAAATTATAATCCAGAATATTTTCTGCACCAATGATCGTTTGATCAAAACCTATAGAAATGTCAAAACATGACATTACCCCCATCTCAGGCCAATATTATCATGGAAAACTTCATATCCACATTATTTCCCCAGTTCTCCTAGGGGAATAAGCATCATTAAGAGACTGGCCAGGAACACAAGATTATTGTGCCTTTAGGCCTCAAAGAATCTCATGTTCTGGGGAGAAGTTAGCTGAGTTTTCCAGCTTTTTTAGTGCTGGGAAGTCATCTGTGGAGGGTGAAGTCATCCAAGACAGCTGGTGAAATACAATTTCCCTTGGTAGCTACTGACAGGGTGTAATGAGCCACCCAATTGAGACATTCTCAAGGGCTGAGAAATTCCTTGGATGATGCTAGTCTTTTCATTTCTCACAAATCCACTGCACCAGGCATTAATGACAAAGTCCTCTAAATCACACTGTTAGTCTTTTCTTTTTCTCTCTGCTGTTTTTTCCTACCCTGGCTGTGGGGGGGGGGGGAAGTTAACTAGACATCAGCATCAAACAGGCCTTTTTTAGAAAAAATTTTGGCTGCAGTGGGTCTTTGTTGCTGTGCGCTGGCTTTCTCTGGTTGCAGAGACTGGGGGCTACTCTGTAGTTGCGGCGCACAGGCTTCTGACTGCGGTCGGTCATTTCCCTTGATGAGGAGCCAGGGATCTGCAGCGTGGGCTCAGCAGTGTCGCACAGGTTTAGTTACCCTGCAGCATGTGGGGTCTTCCTCAACCAGGGATGGAACATGTGTCCCCTGCATTGGTAGGCGCATTCTTAACCACTGGACCACCAGGAAAATCCCTTTTATGTCATTTTTACATCTAGTTGATGACTACATGAATATTCAGTAAGCAATACACTGAACATTTTGTGTTTGAAGTTTTTCATAATGAAATGTTAGGGGAAATATAATTTTCTCAGAGACTACCGTTTTCATCTTAGTGAGTAGCAAAAACCAACAGTCGTTTGGAAAATATAGTTCAGAGCTGAAACAAGTCCAGATAAAGATTTCTAGTAGCCTTCACAATGAGAGCGACTGTTACTTCAAACTCACAAACGGTGGGCATTTCTGTGGAAATAACCTCTCTCTGCCGAATTAATATGTCCTGTCCAGAGAAAACTTTCTCAGGTTAAATATTAAATTACCATATGATTCAGAAATTCCACTTCTAGATATATACACAAAAGAATTGAAATAAGAACTTAAACTGATACTTGAATGCCAGTGTTCATAGAGACATTTCTCACAATGGAAGGAAGAAACCTCCTGTCAACGAATAAATGGATAACAAAATTCCCTACAGTAGAATATCAGCCATAGAAAGGAATGAAATTCTGAAATATACTACAACATGGATGAACCTTAAAAACATGCTCTGAGATAAGGTAGATACAACAGGTCAAATAAATGTGTGATTTCCTTATACGAAGTACTTGTGGTGGTTTTATTGCTAAGTTGTGTCCTACTCTGGCGACCCCATGGACTGTAGCCTGCCAGGCTCCTCTGTCAATGAGATTCTTGAGTTACTAAATTTATAGAAAATGGAATAGGGGTTGCCAGGGGTTGTGGGGAGAAGAATAGGGAGTTAGTGTTTAATGGGAACAGTCTGGGATAATGAAAAAGTTCTGGAGGTGTGCAGTGGTGATGGTTGCTACTGAACTGTACACTTAAAAATGGTTCAAATGGCAAATTTTATGTTATGCACACTTTTCTACAATTAAAAACAACAATAATCATAATAACCAACACTTTCTCAGAGGATAGTCACACCGTGAATCAGAGCCAAGTGAACAGCACTCTTAACACAGAGCACATTTCTTTTTCTCCCCAGTTCGTAGTCGTGAGTTAAGTTAATTAGCATGTTCCCGCCCACAATGCTTTGCTTCATTCGACACTAAAAACTAAGCGAAATCAAGCAACTGAATCAGCTTATATCTTTCCGAGAGCTCTTCATATGGTTGTCTAAATTTTATTCATTCAATAATTAAGGGTTTTGCCATGAGCCTCCAACTCACCTTTCTGTAATAGGAACCTTGCTTATTGGGAACGATGAGAAGGGGCGTTACTCGTTAGCTTTGCGCAGTGGCAGTATCGTAGCCAATGAGGTTTATCCGAGGCGCGATTATTGCTAATTGAAAACTTTTCCCAATACCCCGCCGTGACGACTTGAAATATAGTCGGCATTGGCAATTTTTGACAGTCTCTACGGAGACTGAATAATTTGGTTTTAAAAGAAAGTACTATTTTTCCGATTAAAATTAGGGGTCTGAAACCATCTTGTGAAAATAGGTGCTGTTTTCACTTATTATAGCCGTTAACTTAGCATTATAAGTTTTCGGTGGATTTTTAAGTAGTTGGCGGATTTGAGATTGCTGGATCAAACGTGGATAGGCAAGTACAGTTTTCTACTCGTGCTGCGTCTAATTTTTTTTCTTTGTAATACTAACGATTGAGATTCTTAATTCGGTTTTTGAAAATGCTTTTTGCCGCCCCCGCATTCTCACCTCCAATTCCTGTTTCTTTGGTGTGCCCTCGCTTTTCCGGTCCTCCTGATGCTGTTTCCTCCTCAGAGTACAAGTCAACTCGCTTCGTCTCTGTGACGTCATGCTAATTTGCATAACATTCCCCAGCATCCCCAGCGAAAGCGCTATTTCCAAAATAATAGTGTTCGACAAGAGACGGCCCAACCACAAGAAGCCCCCCGATGGGCCTTAAATGTAACCATCTGCAGGGAAACAGATTCAATCCATGAATTTGCTGGCGGTCGCTCACCCTCAGTGTAAAGGGCATTGTCATCCGTGGGGGAAGCGGGTGCGTGCTCACGTTCTCCAGCTTTGCGCAGTGGCAGTATCGTAGCCAATGAGGTTTATCCGAGGCGCGATTATTGCTAATTGAAAACTTTTCCCAATACCCCGCCATGACGACTTGAAATATAGTCGGCATTGGCAATTTTTGACAGTCTCTACGGAGACTGAATCTTACTTGTATAAGAAAAGCTTAAAGTTTTCTTTTTTTTCTGAATTTATAAGTGTCGTTGTACTCATTCATAGCTGGCTTTAGTAATTTATAGTGTAATTTCCTTAACTATATCACTTATTGCGGCTTGTGTAAACC
The DNA here is from genome assembly GCF_042477335.2 of Ovis canadensis. Classification (NCBI taxonomy): domain Eukaryota; kingdom Metazoa; phylum Chordata; class Mammalia; order Artiodactyla; family Bovidae; genus Ovis; species Ovis canadensis. The sequence goes on along the minus strand of NC_091261.1, from coordinate 73,098,125 downwards.
TCGTGTTCTAGGGTCCGTTGATACCCGGCTATCTCATTTTCTGTCTTTCTTTACTTTGAATTTTGCCTAACGTCACGGTATTTTATAATAAGTCGATTCTTCGTATCAGGTGGCCAACGTTTTGAAGCTTCAGCGTCAGTCCTCCCAATGAATATTCAGGACTGATTTGATTTATTTAGGGTTGATTGGTTGGATCTTCTTGCTGTCCAAGGGACTCTTAAGTCTTTTCTAAAACCACAGTTCAAGCGCATCAGCTTTCTTTATCGTCCTACTCTCACACCCATGTTGACGTGAAAACTCGTGCTTCACGGAGTTTGTTGGTTTCAGTTGCAGCGTTATGTATTTCTAGTCAACGTGATTTAGGGGTACGTGTCTAACTCCAGTATTCTTGCCTGGAAAAATCCATGGACAGTGGAGTCTTGTCGGGCTAAAAGCCCACAAGGGTCGCAAAGAGTTGGACATGACAGCACGCATGCACTTTGTCACACCTGGAAGTCTGGAGGTTTCCCACAGTACTAGGCATGATTTTGGTTGTAATATTGTAGTTATCCCTTGAGAGCACACAGTTGCCAAAAGACCAATTCGGCTCCCATCACCCCTGAAGAGGCAGGGACTCTTAAGAGGGTCACGGATGCGCAGAACCAGACGGAGGTCTGTAAATTTTTCATCCATTTCCTTTTAAAAGGACCAGGAGGTGGTCCAGCGGTTAAGACTCCATACTCCCACCTCGGGCTTCCCTTGTAGCTCAGTCGGTAAAGAATTTGCCTGTAGTGCAGGAGACCCAGATTCGATGCTTGGGTTGGGAAAATGCTCTGGAGAAGGAAATGGCAGCCCACTCCAGTATCCTTGCCTGCACAATCTCATGGACAGAGGAGCCTGGTGGGTTGCAGTCCATGGGGGTCCAAAGAATCGAGCATGACTGAGCGACTAACACTTACTCCCAGTTCAGGGGGCCTGGGTTCAATCTCGGGTCAGGGAACTAGATCTCGCATGCCACAACAAAAATCACATGCCGTAACTAAGGTCTGGTGCAGTCAAATAAATAAATACATATATTTAAAGGAAAAAAAAAAAAAGAAACGAAGAGGAGGTGAATGGACACAATAGACTTGTTCAGGCCCCACTATGGAGTCCCAGGCAGAGCTGCTCTTGGAACCAAGTCTCCTAACTCTTAATAGGGATGCTGGTTTCCACTGTAGTGGCTACAACTAGTTTTGTCCTCTTAGGAAGCCAGGCGTGTCTATGAACAGAAGGCCTCAGGAATCCTACCCCTGGCGTGGCAGATCCTTGACCTGCTTAGGCCCCCACTTATGAATCATTTCTCTGGCCTCTAGCAAAAGGATGCCGCTTAAGCGGGGAGATGGTGGGCCAGCATCTACTGGTTCAAAGCAGCACCAGGTGTGTCGGAGGGGGGAGGAGGAAGAAGTTGGGGGGGAACCCCCCAGTGTCATCAGACTCTTCTCTGCTTCAGAGAGCTCAGAGTCTTGAGACAGACCACAAATAAACATTTGAACTAGATAATTACAGATTATTTCAATGTTATAAAGAAAATAAACAGGGACATGTGATGGAATCATCCAGGAGACCAGCCAAGATCCAACAGCAACAACTATTGAGCACTGACTTGTGTGGCAGACTCCATGTGAAGCACTTACTTCATATCCCAGACTCCACACAAAGTGCTTAATATGCTTTATTTCACTTAATTCTCACAGAAATCATCTTGCTATTCCTTTTTTCTTTTTTACAAGCAGCACTATTAAGGGATAATTGATATTCAATAAACTGCACATATTTAAAGCGTACAAATTGATGATTTTAAAAAACATGTACACCCATGATACCATTTCTGCAAACCAGCTGGTGAACATATCCGTGACTCCCCAAAGTCTCCTGGTGTTCCTTGGCAATTCATCCCTCCCCAGCATCTCTCCCCACTAGCCCCCTCCTGCTGCTGTCACTATAGATTTGTTTTCATTTCTTAGAATTTTATATGAACAGAATCTACAGTATGTAATTTTTTTTGAGACTGACTGTTTTCTAAAAAAATATGTCCTTGCGGTCCGTCCAGGTTGTTGCCTGTATCACTGGTGCATTCTTTTCCCTTGTTGAATAGTTTTCCATTAATGGAAGTACCAGGGTTTGTTCAACCGTTCACCTGTGGAAGGACACTGGCTTGTTCCAAGTATTTTGCTATCACAAATCAAGCTGCTAAGAGTATTCCTGTACAAGCTTTTGTGTGAGCAAATTTTGGTTTTGGCTGTGACGGGTCTTTGTTGCTGCACTAGGGGCTTTCCCTAGTTTTGGAAAGTGGAGACTGCTCTTTGCTGTGTTGTGCGGTCTTCTCATTTCAATGGCTTCTCCTGTGAAGTACAGGCTCCAGGGCACACAGGCTCAGGAGTTGTGGCTCTCAGGCTTAGTTGCTCCGCAGCCTGTGGAATCTTCCTGGATCAGGGATCAAACCCCAATCCCCTGCCTTGGCAGGCGAATTTTTATCCACTGGACCATCAGGGAAGTCTCTGAGCATAAGTTTTTTTTAACTATCTGGGTTGTATAGTCAGTTGCATGTTTAGTTTTTTTAGAAGCTGCCAAATTATCTTCCAGAGTGGCTTTCGTTTGCATGTTATTTTCCATCTACAGTTCTTAAAAATCCCAGCAACCAAGGGGAAGGGATAGCAGTGACTCTGGGAAGGTCACAGCTATATTTAAAATGGATAACCAATAAGGACCTATTGTATAGCAAAAAAAAAAAAAAAAAAAAACCCCAACTCAGCAAGTCCCTCTGCCTTTTTTCTTTCCTTCATGACAGTGATTTTTTTTTAAAGCTGAAGATAGTTATCTAACTCTCACATTCCAACTTCACTGATTGTGTTCCCCTTATTTCCTATAACCAAGACCACAGCTTGATTTGATTCAACAGGATTTTAGAGATGGCCTTGTGAACTTGGTATTACACCTGCCACTATAATCAATGCTGAATTTAAATGCCAGGGTAAGCAGTAACTGCTCTCTCTCTGTTGTAGACGTGCACTTTCCTCTGTGTAGTCAGTAATCTGTGGAATGAACGATCCTTGACATAGGAACTGTTTGGTACTAAAAAAGCCCTTTTCTTTCCACAACCATGCCTTTAAACCACTTTCTGACCAGTCATAAAAATATGGCTAAGTAAGATAAATTAACGTCACTTCTCTGGAACCCAGGGAAGGTTTGGTAAGACCAAGGAATACCCTGTGGTCCCAGAAAAGGGAAGAAGAGTCCTTAATTGGCCCAAATGTATCAGAATTGATGGAAAGAGGGGGTCAGTGACTGCTGCCAAAGGGGCATCCCAAATGTGGGAACTACAAGAGGAGCCAATATGTGCTACCGAAAGACTGAAATTTCAAGGAGCTAAAAATATCTATGATAGTGTGGTCTGCAAATGCACTCCAACCATTTCTTTTCACCCTAGTTGGGTGCCAAGATGGCTAACCTGGGTGTCAAAACAGGTCTAGAAGAGACAAAACAAGAATGCTCCCTCCCATGGCAAATTTTGTGTTGATTATAAAGTCAGATGATACTCTAGCAAACACGTGATTGTGTGTGTGTGTGTGTGTGTGTGTGATTTTCTTGGAATTCATAATAACAAGTAAGTAATGACTCATTTATAAGCAATTACAAGAAAGAAAAGCATAGAACGAGCACCAATAATATGAACAAAACAATGCTGAAAAGCAAAATAGTGATTTCTTAAAAATACTTATTTATTTATTTTTGGTTGTGCTTGATCTTCATTGCTGCACTTGAACTTTCTCTACTTCCGGAGAGTGGGGACTACCCTCTAGGTGTGTGCGCAGACTTCTTATTGCGATGGATTCTCTTGCTGTGGAGCACAGGCCGTAGGGCGTGAGGGCTTCAGTAGTTGCTGCACATGGGCTCAGTAGCTGCAGCTTCCTGGCTCCAGAGCACAGGCTCAGTAGTTGCGGCGCACGGGCTCAGTTGCCCTGAGCCATGAGGGATCTTCCTGGACCAGGGATTGAACCACTATCTCCTGAATTAACCACAGGACCACTAGGAAAACCCCAGTGTGTTTTATTTAAAGGTAAAATTCATGGAACATACATGTAATATTTTGCTCTCAGCTCTACTGGAATTTTTCTTTGGGTAGTTTGAGTTACAATGACTTTTTTTTTAAATTGAAGTAAAAGTCACAGAACATAAAATGAACACATTTTCAAGTGGATCCATTTGATTTTCACATAAGTTTCTGTTTCACTATCTAACTTTTATCTAGTAATAAAATTATTGCATGTTGGTATATCAAATCCAGATATTATATATATGCGTGTATATATATATACAACAGGGACAGTCAATAATCACCATAATTCCACCTCCAGGACTAGAGGAAACAGCCACAGATAGGTGAGATTATTCCTCCAAATTGTTCTATTTATGTGTCAGCCTAATTATTAAAAACATTGGATTATACTCTACATTCAGTTCTGTGTGTGTGCATGCTCAGTAGCTTCAGTCGTGTCCAACTCTTTGTGACCTCATGGACTGTAGCCCGCCAGATTCCTCTGTCCATGGGATTCTCCAGGCAAGAATACTGGAGTGGGTTGCTGTGCCCTCCTCCAGGGGATCTTCCTGACCCAGTGATCAAACTTGCATCTCCTGCTTTGGAGACAGGCTGAGCCACTGGGGAATCACACATCTAGTTCTACTATTTCCTTTTTCTTTCTGCTAAACTGAGATGGTGGACCTATTTTCCACGTCAGCACATTGCTCTCCTCTTCCCATTTCCCATATAGATACATCCCACTTCAGCTCACCAGCCCCCTATGGATGGACATTTGGGTGGTTGCCAGTTTTCTCCAATGAGGAGCAATGCTGTGATGAACATCCTTGAATGTGCATCGTTGCCAACTCATGGGGTATTTTGGGGGGAATTCTGCCTCCCAGTAAGCTATCTCTAGGGGAACTTCTGTAGATGAGATTGCTTGCACAAAAGCCATTCATATTTTGCATTTTATTTATTTTTCTTAGAACTTTATTTAGTAGTTCTTTTTTTTTTTTTTTTGCTGCGCTGGATCTGCTGCTGCACCCGAGCTTCTCCTTGTGTTGCACACAGTGTGGGATCTTAGTTCCCTAACAAGGGATAGAATCCTCCTCCCCTGCATTGGAAGGCAGATTCCTAACCACTGGACCACCAGGGCAATTCCCACATCTTGCATTTTAATTTTCCTTGGGCTGCACTGCAAGGGCGCGCCCAGCCGTGAAAGCGTGGCATCCTAACCACTGGACCACCAGGGAATTCTCCATATTTTGCATTTTAAGAGGTGCCCCCAAGTTGGGTTCCCCCAACACTATACCAGTGAATCCTCCCAGAAAGCCACACAGGAGAGCGTCTGGAGAATGTTCGATGTGTGTGTTTGGACATGTCCTGCAGCTTTCACAGGACTCTTCTGGGTTAGGGAGGGGAAGAGGAGGAGGGTGAATTCATATCCAGTTCCAACACTTGTTTGTTCTCCTTTCCAGGCAGAAAGCAGGGAGAAGGGGCTGGGTTGGGTGAGGTAATCCTGACCCTCTCCCCTTCCACCATGTATGGAAATATGCTTGGAAACATCGGTTCCAGATGGAGCCAATCCCCACCCCACCCCCTCCACCCTTGTCGCCTGAGCCAGCCTGGACCTACTGGCTTCAGGGGACGGAAGGCTGGACTCAGAGGAATATTTCAGCAGCGAGAGGGTCCATAAGCCCCGAAACAATCTTTCCAGTGTTCGAGTCACTGCAGGCTGGCTGCAGAAATCACTGGCTTCTCTTGGTTAAAAATATCCCATGCCCGAGGGGCCCTCAGTGTCTGTCTCAGAAGGGAGCTGGCTCCCATTTCTTCATCACTGGGAAAATGAGCTGAGACCAACTGATTTTTTTTTTTTCCATGAAGCTTTGAAAACAGACTTTCTGGGTTCAAATCCTTGCTCCAGGGCTTCCCTGGTGGCTCAGTGGTAAAGAATATGCCTGCCAATGTAGGAGACAGGGATTGATCTGGATTTGATCCCTGTCTGGCTTCCCTGGTGGCTCAGACGGTAAAGCGTCTGCCTCCAATGCAGGAGACCCGGGCTCGATCCCTGGGTCGGGAAGATTCTCTGGAGAAGGAAATGGCAACCCACTCCAGTACTCTTGCCTGGAAAATCCCATGGACGGAGGAGCCTGGTAGGCTACCGTCTATGGGGTTGTAAAGAGTCGGACACGACTGAGCGACTTCACTTTCTGGGAAGATCCCACATGCCGCAGAGCAACTAAGCCCGGGCACCGCAACTATTGAGTCTGTGCGCTAGAGCCTGGGAGCCACAACTACTGAGCCCAAGTGTCACAACTACTGAAGCCTGCACTCCCTAGAGCTTGTGCTCCGCAACAAAAGAAGCTACCTCAACGAGTACATTACAACTAGAGAGAAGCCCCGGCTCACCAGAAGTAGGAAAAAGCCTGCACAACAACAAAGACTCAGCACAGCTAAAAATAAATTAATTAATTAAATTACATATATATATGTGTATAATCCTTGCTCCACCGTTCACTAGCTGCATGACCTTAGGCTGCTTACTTAACTTCTCTGTGCCTCAGTTTTCCTGGCTGAAAAAGGTGTGTCGGAGTCATCACATCCATCTCAGAAGCCAGCGGGTCTCCACCCTGGCTGAGCATTTAAAATTTCATCTGGGGAACTTTTAACAAATCCTGATACCCAGGCTACATTCTGGGTCAACTCAATCAGAATTTCTGACTGTTAGTTCTGGGGCAAAAAAAAAAAATTTTTTATAAAGCTTTCCAGATCATTCTGATGTGCCAGTGCTGTAGAGATTTTGTGGGTGTTAAATGAGATCATATAGGGAAAAGGCTCCCTGTAGTGCTTGACATGGTTATATACTTTGGTGGGTATTGTAGGATCAATTATCCAAGCCTGGGTGGTGGTCAGGGAATGCTTCCTGGAGGAGGGGGTGGTTGAGCTGTGAAATGAGGGAAGAGAGAAGTTAGCTAGGAGAAAGAGGACAGAATGTATTTCAGCCAAGTTATCAGCAGGGGTCTGGAGCCAGGAGAATGTGGCCTCTTGGGGGAATTGAAAGTCATTCCCTGTGACCGGAGCTGAGAAAGGAGAGTTGAGGAGAAGATACCTTGCCCTGGATCCTCCAATGAGGTCAGAGGTCCTGGGGAGTCACTGGGCTTTATTTTGGTGTCAGCAAGGTTTTAAGCAGGACAGTGAGTGGGGGGCGCATGTATGTTAAGTTTCAGTTGTGTCTGACTCTTTGCCACCCTATGGACCCTATAGCCTGCCAGGCTCCCCTCTCCATGGGATTCTCCAGGCAAGAATACTGAAGTGGGTTTTCCCATTTCCTGCCCGAGGGGAGTGGGGGAGTGGCCCCTCAAATTCAGGAATAGCAGAGCCTTCTCAAGGCACTGTGTCCAAGCCTTCTGGGGAAGTTTAAACTTGCTGAGGGGTGTGACACAATCCCCAAACCTCCCTTCAGGAGCTATGACCTAGACTCTGAAGTCAGATGGTCCTGGGTTTGAATCCCGGCTTTGCCACATCGTACCTGTGTGACATAGGGCAGGTGGCTTCATTTATGAGCCTCAGTTTCCTGGCCTGGAAAACAGGCATAGAACTCCCATTGGATCTTTGCAAGGATTAAATGAGATAATAATGTAAATGACTTAACAGGTGTTTCCCACATGCTAAGTAATAAATGTTCTCAATATGTGTGAAAAACAATGGTCTATAAGAATCTACAACTGGTCATTAATTTGGGGGGAATTATGGAAACCTGCCTGCAATGCAGGACACCTGGGTTTTATTCCTGGGTTGGGAAGATCCCCTGGAGAAGGAAATGGCAACGCACTCCAGTATTCTTGCCTGGAGAATCCCATGGACAGAGGAGCCTGGCGACGTACAGTCTATGGGGTCACAGGAGTCAGACATGACTGAGCAACTAAACCATCACCACAGGGATCTTTTTGGGCTTCCCAGGTGGTGCAGCAGTAAAGACCCTGTCTGCCAATGCAGGAGACACAGGAGAGGCAGGTTCGATCCCTGGGCTGGGAAGATCTCCATAAAGAAGGCATGGCAACCCACTCCAGTATTCTTGCCTGGAAAATTCCATGGACAGAGGAGCCTGGCGGGCTACAGTCCATGGGATCGCAAAGAGTTGGACATGACTGAGTGACTAACATACACACACATCCCCTCTTTATTCCCAACATCAATTAAGTGAAAGTGAAGTCGCTCAGTCGTGTCCGACTCTTTGCGACCCCATGGACTGTAGTCTACCAGGCTTCTCTGTCCATGGGATTGTCCAGGTAAGAATACCGGAGTGGGTTACCATTTCCTTCTCCAGGGGATCTTCCTGACCCAGGGATCAAACCTGGGTCTCCCGCATTGGAGGCAGATACTTTAACCTCCGAGCCACCAGGGAAGCCCAGTGCAGTGGTAAATTTAATTCATTCAATTAATAGATGTTATTCAAACAATATATTTTTATTGAGCACTTACTATATCCTGTGCCCTGTGTTAGGCACTGGGTAGAGCAGTGAATGAGACAAACCTGGCCTTTGCCTTCCTGTAGCCTAGAATCTAGGAGAAGACAGACAGTTGCAAGCAAGTGCGTATTTCATTACCGTTCCTCGGTATCTATGATTGGTTCCAGGAGCCCCAATATACCAAAATCCTTAGATGCTTAAGTGCCATAGTCAGCCCTGTGTCTCCGGTTCTGCATTCACAAATTCAATTAATCTCAGGTCTTGTAGTACTATATACATTTGTTGAAAAAAAAATCCTTTGTAATTTTTTGTTATTACAAAAAATCCTTTGTAATAACTTTGTAATTCCCTGGCAGTCCAGTGGTTAGGATTCTTCGGGGCGTTCACTTTCCAGATCACAGGCTTAATCAGGGAAGTAAGATTCTGCAAGCCAAGCAGACAAAAAAAAAAAAAAAAAAAAAAGCAACCCACCTGCTTATTAGTGGACCTGTGCAGTTCAAACCAGTGTTTTCCAAGAGTCAACTGTACAATTATGAGGAGTGCTAAAAACAGGTCATAATCATAGGAGCCCTGACATAGTCTACCAGGCCAAGGAATTGTTTTCTGAGAAAATGGGTTTTATGTTGAAATCTCCCCACTCCCCCAAATAATGATGCCAGCTAACATTTAAATCTGTGCCGTCCAGGGTGGTAGCCACTAGCCAACAAGAGGCTCTTGAGTCCTAGGACTGTGGCTAGTGGAAATGAAATGTGGTATAAGTGTAACATGCAAATGTGATTTCAGAGACTTCTCATTAAAAAAGAAATGAGCTATCTAACTGATATTTTTATATTGATTATAAGTTGAAACGGTAACAAATATTTAGGATAGACTGGGTTAGATAAAATATACTAAGATTCATTTTAACTATTTCTTTTGATCTTTTTCAATGCGGCTACTAGAAAATTTTTAATTACATACATTGCATTTTGTTTCTAGGGAATAAGCCCTAAGTTCCCTGGAGCAGGAAATGGCAACCCAGTCCAATATTCTTACCTGGAAAATCCTATGGACATAGGAGCCTGGTAGGCTACAGTCTATGGGATTACAAAGACTTGGACACCACTGAGCAACTGAGCACGGCACGCCGATCCCTGAGTTAGACAGTGCTTGTTGATGACCAGGGATATACCAAGGTGTAAATGTGTAGTATCTTGTTTAATCCTATGATGACTCTGACAGGTACCTATTATTTATCTACTTTCTGCAGAGGAGGAAACAGATGCAAAGAGTAAAATGGAGTGAGATTCACCACCATCAAGGAAGATAACTGGAATTGGGCCTTTCTCAGTCCACTGAGCTGTGTACTTAACCTCTACCCTACATTCCTGAGCAGAGGGGCCCATGGGCTGGGACAGGAAGAGGCATCCAGACCATGAACATGGAGAGAACAACCACACGAAGAGACAGACATTCCATGGACCAGCAGGCCCTCGGCAACCCTGGCCATGGAGTAGCTCCAAGGTGCCTCCGCCTTCTGGGAGGTTGTCTTCTCACTGTGGGGACCCTGAATTCAGTTTTGGCAGCACTGTCCATCCGTGTCCTGTCAATGTCAGTTCTTTTTTTTTTTTTTAGAGACTGTTCATTTTCCATCAACATATTTCCATTTAAAGAGTTTGTGGAAACCTTCCCACCCCCCCACCTGGTGGTCCAGTGGCTAAGACTCTGTGCTTCCAATGCAGGGGGCCTGGGTTTGATCCTTGGTTGGGGAACTAGGTCCTACATGCTGCAACTAAGCATTTGCATGCCATAACTAAAGATTCTGCACGCTGCAACTAAGACCCAGTGCAGCCAAAAAAAAAGTTGGTAGAAGAACAGCTTAAGCCTGTTGTGGTTATTCCTCAACAACCACAGTGGTTGTTCCTACTCATTCAGTGGCCTGAGTGGTGGGAGCTGCAGGCCAGTCTTCATGGGGAACTGTGGAATAGGCCCAAAGAGCTCCTGCACACCTCCGGACCAGTCCACCACCTCAGGTTGAGCATCGGTGAACTCAGGAGCTGGAGCGGTCCATTCACCCTGAAATGCCTCCTTGGTCACAACCTTCTTAGCTGCCACCCGCTCTTCCTTTTCAATCCCTGTCAGCATCTCCATAGAAGGAAAGATGGGGCATGACCTTCCAGGGTGTTCACAGGAGATGGTGTCATGCATTCGCAGAACTTCTCTGGCGAGCACCCACCACGTCAGACCCACTGAGTGAGCTCCATTGTCACACGCGATGACTGGGGCCATGGAGCAGAGAGGAGAGTCTGTGTCACATAGATCAATGGAAGGCAGGTGAAGAGACTTCTGTGAGAGGCTGGTGGTCTGCCCTGCGATTCGTAACGAGCAGAAGCCTTGGCTCCTGGAAGGCTGCCTAGATCTGGTTAGCGAAGGTTCCAAGAGTGAAGCAGCCAGCAATAGGAATGGCTCCAGTGGCAGCAGCAAACTTCAGCACAGCCCGCAGGCCAGTATTCTCGGAGGAAATGACGCTGATGTCCACTGGGCTTTCAATGACAACGATGGCATGAGCTGCCAACAGAAGCTTCTGCAAGGTTCTCTTCAGATTTATGATGTAGACGTCATGACTTTTCCTTTTGTAGACATGCTGTTTCATTTGAAAGTTAAAGTTGGTGCCACCTAAGTGGGTTTCCCTTCCTTGGTAGCTCAGTGGTAAAGAAATCTGCCTCCAATGCAAGAGAAGCAAGAGATGCGGGTAAGATCCCTGGGTCAGGAAGGTCCCCTGGAGGAGGAAATGCAACCCGCTCCAGTATTGTTGCTAGAAAATTCCATGGGCAGAAGAGCCTGGCGAGCTCCATGTGGTCACAAACAGTTGGGCATGACTGAGTGACTGATCACACACACACAAGTGAGTTCCTGATGAAAGGAATTTGAGGACATCAAGGGCTCCTCCTTATTTGCAAGACATCAAGGGCTCTGGATATGGTGAACGTTTCCCTTTAAGTTACAATGGGAATCCAGAACAGTGCCATATGGACCCCAGTCTGGGTAGCGAGGAGAGGCAACATCAGTTCATCTTGAGGAAGTATGAGAAAACCTGGTTTGAATTAACCAAGACTGATGGCTTGGGGACGGGAGTCCCGAGAGGAGGAAATCCCAGGTAAGGGACTGAATGTCCAAGGTCACAGCACTGAGCCGCAAAGCCTCAGTTCTCTTTAGAACATTCAGGTTGGTGTGCTTAGTCACTCAGTCATGTCTGACTCTGCAACCCCAGGGACTGTAGCCCGCTGGGCTCCTCTGTCCATGGGAGTCTCCAGGCAAGAATACTGAAGTGAGTAGTCATTCGCTTCTCCAGGGGATCTTTCTGACGGATCAAACCCACCTCTCACGTTGCAGACAGATTTTTTTCCCCGAATGAGCCACCAGGGAAGCCCCTCCTTAGAACTCTACCCACCAAAGGCATAATTGCTGGCTTAATTGATGTTTTCCTTTCCAGGGAATATTGCTTTGAAAAGAAAGGTTTGAGGGACTTCCTCAGTGGTTCAAAGGTCAAGAATCCACTTGGCAATGCAAGGAACTTGGGTTTGATCGTTGGTTGGGGAACTAGGATCCCACATGCCAGGGAACAATTAAGCCTGTACACTCCAACTAGAGAGCCTGAGAGCCACAACGAAGGATCCCACATGACACAACTAAGACCCAACAGAGCCAAATAAATAAATAAGTACTAAAAAATAGTGGATCCACCTTAAAAAAAAAAGGGGGTTGAGACCTTCGAAACAGGGACACGTGTATGCTGTGGGATTGGTCTAAGGACGATAGTTTCACCCGGCAGAGTAGCAGGTGTCCTACAGAGGCCTTAGCTAGGCCTTCTCAGGTGCAGATCTCAGTCTTCCCACTTATTGGCTCCGTGACCTTGGGTAACTCGATCTCTCTGGTCTTAACTTTTCCAACTGAAAAAGGGGATACTAGTGGTCATTTCCTAGGCTTGTGGTCAGAATTAAATGCAAGAAAGCACGGAAAGCACCCAGCTCACAGCCTGTTCATTCTATTGATAGTGCTGGGACTCAATACATGGCAGGTGGGAAAAAAAAAACAACAAAAAAACGGCAGGTGGTGCTATCACATGATTTCTGAGTCTGTGACAGCAAAGCCCCTCTGGGGTCCGGGGTGCAGTGGGGTGTTTCAGGAAACCATGCCCAGCACTGGGTGTAACCTCCTTGTAGTTTTTCCCTTAGGGTCTAAGGTGGGGTCCTTTCTGCTCTGCCCAGAATTTTGGAAGTCTCCTTCTAGGGACAATGGATATGTGTAAAATTAAAGAATATATAACCTTGAAAATGGGCTTCCCTGGGTAGTTCAGCAGTAAACAATCCAGTGCAGAAGACCCCAGAGAGTGGGTTTGATCCCTGGGTTGGGAAGAGAAGATTCCCCTGGAGAAAGAAATGGCCCCACTCCAGTATTCTTGCCTGGAGCATTCTATGGGCAGAGGAGCCTGGCAAGCTCCAGTCCTTGGGGGTCACAAAAAGTCAGATACGCCTTTGTGACTAAACAACAACAAATCTTGACAATATTGAATCTGACCTCAAAGGCTGGGCTGAGAGATTGCACTGCCACAGATCCAGAGGGTGACCCCAGGAAAGGTCCTTCAAACATCTCCAGCCTTCAGTTCAGCTGCTCAGTTGTGTCCGACTCTACAACCCCATGAATCGCAGCGCCAGGCCTCTCTGTCCATCACCAACTCCTGGAGTCTACCCAAACCCATGTCCATCGAGTCGGTGATGCCATCCAGCCATCTCATCCTTTGTCGTCCCCTTCTCCTCCTGCCCCCAATCTTTCCCAGCATCAGAGTCTTTTCCAATGAGTCAACTCTTTGCATGAGGTGGCCAAAGTATTGGAGTTTTAGCTTCAGCATCAGTCCTTCCAATGAACACCCAGGGCTGATTTCCTTTAGGATGGATTGGTTGGATCTCCTTGCGGTCCAAGGGACTCTCAAGAGTCTTCTTCAACACCACAGTTCAAAAGCATCAATTCTTCTGTGCTCAGCTTTCTTTACAGTCCAACTCTCACATCCATACATGGAAAAACCATAGCCTTGACTAGACAGACCTTTGTTGGCAAAGTAATGTCTCTGCTTTTGAATATGCTATCTAGGTTGGTCATAACTTTCCTTCCAAGAAGTACCTGGTACTAATTTAGGGTCTTCTTCGGTGGGGTGGCAACTTACTGAAAGATGGACGTAGACGGACGGGCGGACAAATCTGACTCTCCAGTGAACAGCGGTGTGATAAGTGAGTGACCGATGGACGGAGAGACACAGGTGACATTGTGAGGCGTCCAGACAGGCGGATGGATATGTTAGCCAGACAGTCAGGCATGCGACCGTGAGACAGAAAGACTGACAGAGGACCGGAAACCAGGGAGCCTCCCACCTGCGGGCTTGGCCACGAGGCGGCGCCGCCGCCCAGCCCAGCGGCGCCAGCAGCCCCGGCTGGGCGCGCTCTCGCGGGCCGGCGGAGGGGGCGTGGCCAGCGTGCGCACGGGGCGGGGCCGGCAGCCTCGCGGGGGCCCCCCACGGGCGGAGCGCGCGGCGGGGGCGGGGCGCGCGTGCTCGCGGGGGCGGGCCGTACGGCGGGCGCGGGCGCGCGCGGCGGCGGCGGCGCGTTCCGTTCCTGGCCGAGGCTCGCGGCGGAAAAGTTGCGCGGCGGCGAGGAGCGGCCGCGGGACGGGCAGCGAGCGCGACGCCGAGCCGGCTCCCGGCGCCCGCGGCTCCCCCGCCATGGACGACCTCGGTGAGTGACTGGAGGGGCTGAGGGAGAAGGCAGCAAGGGGCGCGCGGCCCCGGGCCCACGGGCCGGGGCGGGCGCGAGCGAGCGCGCGAGCGGCGGGCTGAATCCCACCCGCTGCGGCCCGGGTCCCGGCTCTGGTTCCGGCCAGCCTCGGTTCGGCGGGACAGGATCCCCGGCTGGGCCTGAGTCCCAGGCCAGGCCAGCCGCCGTGCTCACAGCCGCCACCCCTTCGCCTCGAGGACAGCCCCACCTCCGGACCCCCCGACCTCGGGGATCCACCCCCATCTCCCAGCTCAGCCTCAGGGACCTGCTTGCTCGTCAGGGACCCGCCCGGTCCGCCTCAGGGACGGGCCCCCACTGCCGGGACCTGACCACCTCCCCCGCTGCGGGACCCTCACTTCACACAGCGCTCCCCCACCCCCATCGCACAGTTGAAACACCCAATTTGGGGATCAGTTGCCTGATCGCGCAGCCGGGGCCTGCTCCCAGCCCCTGGAGGACCACCCCCACTTCACAGACGGACATCCGGCACCTCAAGGGTAGCCCCTCCGAGTCTACTACCCCTTGTATTTCACAGGTCAGATTCACAGGTTAGGGATGAGCTTCCGTGACCACATCCTCACAAAGACAAGGCTCCTTTCTGCCCCACTAAGGCCCTGGGTCCATTTCACGGCCCTGGGTCCGTTTCACTGCCCTGGCCACTCAGTGGACCAGCCTCATCCTAGAAGCCTAAGCTGGGGAGACAGACTGGTGAAGTGCCAGGGGAATGAGGTGGGAAGTGGGCCCCCGAGGTATGGCCATCTCTGAACTTGTCCAGGCTGGTAGTACCTTGCGGGAAGCCACTCAGGTAAGGATAGGATGTCCAGAACAGAGTTTTACTGTTTTCATGTGACTGGAGCTCCCAAACTATTTTTTTTCAGTCCAGCCTTTATCTAGAGTTTGGGCAGAAGAAAGTATCTTTTGGGACCAGACACTAAACCCAGGGGGCTTGGTGCTGGGGGTTCTAGGAATGCCTTGAGCACCCTGAACCCTGAAGTGGGAGGATTCACTCTCCCTCCCTCCCCTTCACGCCTGGAGCTGGAAAGCCTGAGCCAGGGGATTGAGGAGGGGGAGGAAAGTTTCTTCTCTGTAGGAGCCTTGTCTTCCCTCTGTGGACTGTGGGTGGCTTGTGTGACCACTGATGCTTTCTCTGTCTCAAGCTCTTAGGGGTGGATTCATCAGACAGGACTGATGGGCCTCCCCTGAGCTGCACAGGGCACTAAATTAAGACTGGTTATTTGTAGGCACTGGACTTCCAAGGGAACAGGGAGGAGGATTGGGGCGTGACTGCTTCCCAGAAGCTTTCTTCGGGGATCAGGGTGCCTCCACAACCCCCTAACCCCCAAGATCCTGGAGCTGGGGAGAGTGTGCAGTCCTGCCTGTTTTGCAGAGTACAGTGGCTGCCAAGCATAGTTCTGTCTTTGGGTCAGGCTTGGCACCCATTTTTCCAGCACACTCAAGGTTGGCATGGCTTCCAGGCAGGTATTTTTTTTTTTTTTTCACGTAAAAATAACTGAACTGAAAGGAGGCTGGGGGATATTTTTCGAATCAGGATCTGAAAGTCTCAATGTTTTCCCTGTGGGAACTCACAAGCAGAGTCACAGTTTCTGAAATGCTGGTGTGGGTTCCATTGCTTCCAGACAGGCCCCGTGCTGTTTGAAGGACTGAGAAAGTCTTTGTAGAGTTCCCTGTTGAAGCCCGGAATTCCTGTCCTCTGACAGTCTTCCATTTAGGGCCAGGAAACTGAGTTCGTCTCTGAAAGGAAAGAAAGTGTCCTGGCAGAGCAGATTGTAGGAATTTAGATTTGCTGTTCCTGGAGTATTTCCCTGCACCTCAACTGTCCTGTCTTCACAGTAACTCTTTTTGAAGAGCCCTTTAGGGGTCCCTGCTATCAGTATTGCCGGCCTTTTACAAATGGAGAAAACTGAGGCCAAGAGAGGTTGATTCACTGGCTCAAGGTTGCACAGTCGTAAGATGACAAAATCATGACTGGAAGCCCAACCCCTTGCTCCTACATCTGCAGCTTTGTGCACCGTGAGGCCTTTCTTCGTTCGACGGGGTCTCAGAGAGGTGATGGCTGCCACCTGTAACTACTTCTCCTGCCTCCCCCCAGAGGCTCCTCAGTTGTCTGAATCTGGGCTGCCTGGCTTCCTTGGCCTAAGCTTTCCCAGGGGGCCAGCCACGCCTGGCTGACCGACTGGAGCCTGGGGTGGGCGGAATGGGGCGTGCAGGAGGAGAGAGGAATTCGCCTCTGCTCTCAGCCCCCATCAGCTGTCTGGATGGCCGCTCAGCACCCTGCCCGTCAGCTGTTTTCCTTAGTTAGGCTGGACCCAGAGGCCAAGCTTCTTGTTTTTATTTTTCTCCTGAGAGTGCTGTCAGCTGTGAGCCTCTTGGGTCCTAAAAGAGAAGAGTCTGACCTGTGGCAAGTCTAGAGGGGTCAGAGTGTGTGCTGTGACTTTGTTTTTTATTTTTTGGTCTAAAAGAAAAAAAATTGGGGACCCCTCCCCTCCCTGTAGCTCTTAGTGACAAACTCACCATGCTTTGTTTAATAAGTTACAAAGTTACAGCTCTTTGGGCAAAAATCCGTAAGTAAACACAATGTCCTGCCCTTCCCTGTGTGTTCTGTCAGCTTTGTGCTACGGGGTGGCTGCTGGTGGCTTTCCTCATTACTGTTTAGATGCTGGTTTGGCTGGGAGTTCTCGGTGTTCCAGTTCTGGCTGGAGTTTCCTGGACAGAGTTCTCACAACACGGAGAGGCACTCTGGTTATGTTCTGCTCGCCCCTCCTTCACGTTTTTTAGTGCCCTTGGCGGTGGGGGGATGGGGACCGTGACCACAGCTGGGGGCTAATAGTGATCACATGCGTTTGATAGGAGCCAGGCATCCTACTCAGCACTCTTTGGTATCATCACAGCAATTCCTGGAGGGACGTGTTTAATCCCTGCGTGATGCACGCAGAAATCTGAGTCAGGAAAGTTCAGTGGGGACTCTGGGATTGTAACCCAGGTCGATCCACTTCCCAGACCTGATCATCTCCATAATAAGGTAGTACATGTGTGCATGCTCAGTCATGTCTGACTCTTTCCAACCCCCTGGACCGTAGTCCACCAGGCTGCTCTGTCCATGGGGATTCTCCAGGCTAGAATACTAGAGTGGGTTGCCATGCCCTCCTCCAGGGGATCTTCCCCCACTCAGGGATCAAACTACCCTCTCCTGCACTGCAGGAAGATTCTTTGAGGCTAAGCCCCACGGGGAAAGCCCTAAAGAGTTAGTAAGTGCTTGGTAATCAACCAGGGGAGTGAGCCATGGGGCCTGCTGAGTAATTGCTGGGTACCTTTTAAACTTCTGCCCTGGGGCCATTGTCCCGTATGGTCTGGGTAGCAGTAGGTAGGCTGGTTCAGGCCTCGATAGCTTTGCCATTCCCATCCCTCGCAGGGGGAGCAGCCAGCTGTTGGCAATGCCCAGTTGCCGCTGGGATCTGGACCTGTCTCCTTGCAGCTTCTCAGCAGTCTTGACCCTCTGGAACACAGTGCCTCATTGTCCTTGGAGGGGGGAGTACTGGGGAGCAGGGGAATTGCCTGGGGCATTCCAGGCTACGGAGCCTCTCTGTTTCCATGGAAAGTCTGGACTTTGGGCTTGCCCGTCTGTGGTGCCTCTGTGTGTTAGGGCAGGGTCAAGGGCACCCAGCTGCTGGGCTTGTGGCAGGGGTGGCCCGTGGAGTGATGGTGTGCTCCTCAGGGGGCCCTCCGTCAGCCCCAGATCTCCTCCTAGGCTGTGCGCTAGTGAGGTGCAGAGTGGGCACTCGGACCCTGGTGTGTGTGGTTCTTCAGCAGGTGCCCTTTCCTTTGGGCAGCCAGAGCTTGGTGGGGAGAGGTTCAGGCTGCTGTGGGCCAGAGCCCTGCCACTGTGGGTTTGAGTCCCCCTGAGGGAACATCCCAGGATCCTCATGCCTGAGGGTACTGACTTCTGAAAGCTTCCCTGAGGTCTTTCTCTAGTTCCAAGGGCTGCTAAGTTGCTTCAGTCATGTCCGACTCTGTGTGAACCCATAGACGGCAGCCTACCAGGCTCTGGCGTCCCTGGGATTCTCCAGGCAAGAGCGCTGGAGTGGGTTGCCATTACCTTCTCCAATGCATGAGAGTGAAAAAAGAAAGTGAAGTGTCCGACTCTTAGCGACCCCATGGACTGCAGCCTACCAGGCTCCTCTGTCCATGAGATTTTCCAGGCAAGAGTACTGGAGTGGGTTGCCATTGCCTTCTCCGAGGTCCAAGGGCAGAGACTAGAAAAACTCCCTTCCACTTCACTCTCGTTCCAGCCCTCCCCTGGGTTGTCCTGGTCTCAGTGTCTTCATTCATGATCACAGCCGTCTGTAGAACACTTTTGCTTTTTTATACAGTGTTTGCAGAACCCCATCTGGAATGTTTATTGAGCACTTACTATGTGCGAGCCCTGGGCTGGGCACCTTACCCGCATTGTCTCATTGAATCATGTTGGCCCTACGAGGTGCAGGTTCTGTTACTATTACTGCCACCCATTTTACAGATGATGAAATGGAGGCCCACTTGCCCAAGTTCTATAACTCGTGAGTGGCAGGGCTGGGATTTAAATCTTATAACCCATTTTCCACGTCTGTTCCTGATACTGGATTGGATCTGGTTTGATTGGTCTCTGTTTCTAGAATGCTAAAATCTTTTTCCGCCCTTCCTACACCCTCAGTCTCTTCTCTCTCTTTTTGGCCACCACCCCACAGCATGCCAGAATCTCAGTTCAGGAAGCGAACACGTGTCCCCTGCAGTAGAGGTGTGGAGTCTTAACCCTGGTCTGCCAGGGGTGTCCCCTCGTTTTCTCTTTAGTCCGTCCTTTCCTGTTCTCTGCGGCTTCCTGCGTCTCGTTGGTTCTTTCTCAAGGATGCCGTGCTCAGGACAGGATGCCAGGCGCTTAACGGCAGTGTCTCCTGTTCGGTGGAGGACCTCCCTTCTTTCTCACCATCCCCTGTCCACTCACTGGTTAGCCTCATACAGAGCTGCGAGCTTACAGCGCAGCTGGCGCTGAGAACCTGGGCAGGCTCCGCACCCCCTCTTCTCCTCCTTGGGGTTGGAGTCAGAAGCCCTCTGTGCCCCCAGCTCCGTACACTCTCCTGTCTTTGTTTAGGTGTTTGCACCTGGCTACTGCTTGGAGCCAGCCCATTTCCAGAGGAAGAAATCCTCAGAAACCCTTCAGGTGGAGAACTGAGGAATCCTGTGAGAGGGAGAGAGGAGGAGAAAGCATTAGGAAGTTGAATTTTCCCGGAAATCTTGACAAACCAACAGCTTCAAAGGGGTGGCCGGGGGACTGCCCTGATGGCCCAGTGAGTGGGACTCCAAGCTTCCACTGCAGGGGGCGTGGGTTCTGTTCCTGGCCAGGGAACTAAGAAACTGCATGCCTCACTGTGTGACCAAAATAAAAATAATGAAGTAAAATAAAATAAATAAGTGTCCAGAGACCATCTCCTGACCTGGGATAGGCCTGGAGCCCTATGGCCTCCCAGGCCCATTTTGCCTTTTCAGTTGCAGTCCTGTTGGGAGCCTCACATTTGGCCTCAAGCATCCATTCTTGCCAGATAAGTCTCCCAACTAATGGACTGATGGCCTGACCAGTGGGGCTCAGGGCCGGCCTCTCCGGGGAGGCCATGGATACTGGGCCAGGGGCAGGCAGAACGTGTGGATGACCAGGCCCAGCATAGCGCCAGTGGCCCAGTTTCCCCTTAAAGATGGCCTCTTAATGTTTATTTCTCGTCTGATTGTGGTTTTATGGGAGAACGTTGTTATTGTTAGGTGCAGGCGAAAGTATTTGGGAGTGAAGTGTCACCATGTCTGCAACGCAGTTTTAAATGGTGTAGTAGAAAACGTAGGGAGGATGTGTATGTACTGTGTGTATATGTAAAGAGGGAGAGAGAGGAAACTTGTGCATGTGTGTACAAAAAAATGGCAAACATCAGCTGTGACTGCACCTAGGTGGAGGGCATGTGGTGCTCACTGCAGTGGCCTTTCAGATTCTCTGCATGTTTAGACATTTGCATGATAAAGAGTTGGGGGGGAAAAGGTGAGAAAACCTTGCTTTTCCACAGCGGGCTTGGAGTCATTCCATCAGGGATGGGCATCAGTTGCCTACCTGTGATTGACCCGAGTGACTCTCAGCCTCCCGTAACTCCGACGCAGGTGGTGGAAAGACTGGGTGAGTAGAGACAGCCAGGCAGGCCTGGCATGGGAGTGACTGGTGATGCCGCCGGGGACGGGGACACACAGTGACAGGGCCTGGCAGAGGCAACGAGCATCGCTGGTGTGGAGGGAGCCTCTGGGGTTATTTTGAGTGTGGCGATGTGAACCAGACTGCGGTCCAGGCAAGCAAGATGCTGGGCTCCAGCAGGAGTTGGGAAGGGGTGGCCTGGGGACGCAGAGAGCCGCCTCTGGGCAGCTGAAGCCTGGGGGGAGGGGATGACATGCCTTTCGCTTCACATCAGGAGAAGCTCTTATCTGTGGCCAAAGGAACACCATAGCCGGTGGGCAGTGGAGGCCGGAGTGGCCCCAGGCTCTTGCTTGCAGCCCCTCTTGGCCATTCGAGTCTCCAGACTTGAGGCTTCCGCTCCTGGCATCCCTACTCCCAGGGCCCTCCTGTCTTGCTTTCTGCTGACTCCAAAGCCCGTCCACCGGGCCTCCCATCTCTGTGGGAGAAACAGCTGGATTCCCACATCGGTGGCCCCCTTGGCTCAGAGGGCCCCTGGTGCCCACTAGAAGCATTTAGCAGCCCGTCAGCCCTCCTTAGGGGAGTGCCTCACACGAGGGTCTTCTCTGAGCCTCATGTCTGTCTGTCCTTCCCCAAGCAAGGACCCTGAGGCTGGCCGCTGAGTCCTGATCACGGGGTCGTCCTAGGGGGGTCTCAGAGCTGCGGGTCCGACCTGACCGCCTGTTCGAGGAGCAGAATGGCGTGTGTTTTATGGGCGGGGTGGGGGGGTGGGAAGGGGTGGTGCTGGGAGGAAGCTTTATGTAATTCTTGGCTGGGACTCAGGTAATTGTTTTAATGAAATGGAATGCAGCTTATTCAGAACGCGCTTGGCAGAAACAGCCATGTTCTGTTCTGTGTTCTCATTGGGGAGAGCGAGTCACACACTCGAGCAGGCCGATTGGGAAGAGAGTGGAGCCTGGGGTGAGCGTGAGCAAGGTGGGCAGAGGCCTCCGGGGAGCTCTTCTCCCTTCACTGCAGGGATCCTCAGCTCGCTGGACTCTTCCCCTGGACACTGGTCTGGGTGCCTTTCTGAACGGATGCTTTTTGCAACAACAGCAAGACCCTGTAACAGCAAGCGGGCTGTAAACTGAGCCTGAGGCTGCCTCCCTGGTTGTTGGGAGGCCAAGTGATGTGGGTGTGGGAGTGCTCAGTACACAGACGACAGACCCTCTGAGACATCTGTCTGTTATTCACTGCACCCCCCTCTTCCCACCTCAACATGTCATATAATTCCCTGGGCGCCTCCCGCCCCCCCAGCATCTCCCATCAGTGTCGACATCCGTGCCTGGATGTGACCTATCCATAGATACACCTGGATCCGCTTTCCTTCTGGTTTCTCCCCCCCGCCCCTGACCTTGTTTGTCCTTCCTAACTTCTTTTTCTCTTCTTTAATTTTTTTCCTTGGACATACCCTGTGGCATGTGGGACCTCAGTTCCCCAACCAGAGATCAAACCCACACCCCATGCGTTGGAAAGCAGAGTCTTAACCACTGGACCTCTTGAGAAATCCCCCTCCTGACTTCTTCAGTTTCCTCCTTGTTCTCTTCAATGCAGCCCGGGCCATTCTTCCACGTTTTTCTCTTTGGCTGAGAGAGCGTCCCACTCTGTAGCAGCCGTATTTCCCCCTCCCTTCCTTAAATTCTGCTTCTCTGAAGATCCCCCATTCTCCGAAGAACCACCCTCCACCCTCCCGCCCCCCGCCCCGCCTCCTTCCTTACCTCCTTCTCTGATCCCTTTCTGGGGGGACACCAGTGCGTTTTTGCGAAAGCTTTTTCTGGGCGCCCTGTTTCTCTCCTAGGTATCCAGGTCAGTTTATCTACGTGCGTGACCTGTTTTATCACTTGAATGCTGGTGATGCCTAAATTTATATTTCCACCCCCGATGTGGATTCTATTGTCCAGATTCTTCCGGTCTGCAAGCCAGCAAAGATCCAACTCATTTCCTTCTCACTCTCTCTTTGCCGCCTCAGTCTATTGGCAGCTCTGTTTTTGTCCTCTCCCTTCTCTTGACCGGTGTTAAACTGTTTCTGCAACATTTTACAGTTTAGAAAACATGTTTATGTGTTTCATCGCTATTGATGATTCTGACAGAAGCCCTTTGGGGTTAGCTGTGGTTTCTCCATTTTACAAATGGGGAAGCTAAACTGCAGCTCGGGGCACAGAGGAAGGGGACACTCCCAAGTGTCACCACAGATAATGTTGCGAGAGCTTGGTCTCAGGTCTTTGAGTGCTCCAGCCGGTTCTCTTTTTGGTCCTTCAATGCTGGAAGCCTGAAGGCAGGGATGGGAAGTCACAGGTTGCATGTGGCCTGCAGACCCGTGTCACTCGGCCTTCGTGGTATTTAAACATGTTCAGAATTAGACGCCAGCATTGAAAGTATTAGGAGATGGCACCTCAAAATCCATAGGCTTTTTTTTTTTTTTTTTGGAAACTCAGGAGTTGGTGACACTGCATGCCCATCCTCCTTGGCACCGGTGGGTTGGACTTGACAGCCTGGCTCTCACAGCGGCTCTCTCTCTTGCCTGCAGCAGGCCTGCTTTGAAAAGTTCCAAAAATGCTCTCTTTCTAAAAAATTTTGTTTATTTATTTCTAACTGCCCTGAGTTTTTGTTGCTGCTCCCGATCTTCCTCTGGTGGTGGTGGCTTCTCTTGTTGCAGAGCATGGGCTCTAAACGTGCACACTTCAGCCGCTGTAGCTTGCGGGCTCAGTTGCCCTGTGGCATGTGGGATCTTCCCTAGACCAGGGATCAAACCCGTATCCCCTACATTAGCAGGCAGATTCTTAACCACTTGACCACCAGGGAAGTCCCTAAAAATGCTCTCTTCCTGTCCTCCATTTACAGCAAACACGCAGTTGCCAAATCTAGGGGATTTTTTGAACTCCATTCTGTGACTTAGATTTGACTTCTCACCACTCCAAGGGCTTAGCTCTACCTGGGGTCTGGACCCTTGTCCATGTAGTAGAAAATAGCCCCCTGACCTGTCCGTCTCCTTTCTCTCTCTTTAAGGTCTCAGTTGCAGGCACTTTTTTAGGAAAGTTTTTTTTTTTTCTTTCCAGTTAAAACTAGCCAACCTCTTGACCCTCCCACTTTCCTGTAACTTCACAGATCTGTGCCCATTGGGCTTTTTCCTTTGTGTTCCCTCCTCTGCCCTGTAAACCCCTCGAGGACAGGGATCTCACCTGCCGTTCAAGTGTCCCTAACCTCCAAACGTGGCTCGGTTCTCTCTGTGGTTGCCTAGTGAGTTTTTTAAGTTTTTGTTGTTATTGTTGTTATGTGAGCCATTTTTAAAGTCTTCATTGAATTTGTTGCAGTATCGCTTCTGTTTTATGTTTGGTCGTTTGGCCACGAAGCACGTGGGATCTTAGCCTCCCGACCAGGCTGCCTGCCTGCGAACCCACGCTGCTTGCCCTGGAACGTGAAACCCTCCTTAACCGCTGGACTGCCAGGGAAGTCCCACCCTATGAAGTATTTAACGGTGGTCAATGATGAAATGGGTTTGAACTGCAGACCCCCACCAAGACACTGATCCCCCATCAAAACACTGCCTCCGCTGGAGAATCAGTGCGAAGCCCTCTGGGTTTCAAGCAGGTGGGGAGGCCACCCGGAGCCCCGGGTCAGAGCGCAGGGTCCCCCATCAGCCCCTCATCTCCCCGCTCTGTATCCATGCTGCCCCTTGCCAACTGCGTGACCTGGACAGGTCACCTGATACCCCAAGCCTCAATCCCCTCATCTGTGAAACAGGCGCATTTCCTGAAATGCGGTAAGGTGCTCAGTAAATGGTAACGATGGTTCTTTTTCATCCATGGAATAATCTAGTCGTGGGTCACAGGGGCAGGGTGGGGTTTGGCTTTCTCGGTCGCTTTTCCGCCTGCTTTCACAGCTTGCTGCCGGAGTCCGCTGTGGCCTTGAAGGTGGCATTCAGAGCCCTGGACGGCCATTCAGCCAGGGCCTGGAGGAGGAACCCTGAGTTCTGTTAGCTCCCTCGGCAATGTGATTGGAGGAGCGGTCGTCGCCCTGTAGGGTGACTGATGCACGTTTGGGGCTCTGCAAATGAAATGGTCAGTCCTAGCACTGGTGGCGTTAGGTTGGGTTTTGGTTATATGACGTCTCACTTCCCCTAGCCTCTTTGGTGGCTTTGAGGAGGAAGCGGTGGGGAGGAGGTTGTTTGGTGGCTTGGTTTATCCTGATTGCTCATGTAAGGCGAAAATTTGAGAGGCGCTCTGAGGTCAGCCCTGGGCTTCTCCCGGAACTCGCGGGCCATACGCTGGCCAAGGCAGGCCATGAAGGATGCTCAGTAGCATCTATAAGGCCTCCCAGGGTGGATCCAGGCCAGTGAGGCTCCTAGTAGCAGTAGAACAGGAGAGTTTCTGGGCTGGAAACTGGCTTTTGTCAGTGGAGTGGGCTTAGTTCTGGGCTGCCCCCTGCGTGCCTTTCTGCCCTTTTAGGGGCAGTTGATACGTTGGATTAGCCCCCAGGCCCCCCTCATTCGGGGTGTGGAGCGGCTCAGAGAGTCCTGGCCAGGCTTTTTCCTTGCCCTCTGTTTTCAGGAACATTCCTCCTCTTCGGGTGGGAATGGGCGTGTCCCACACAGCCTGCACTTGGTCTCCTCCGGATTCACCATGTGTCCCGTGGACTCCCAGGCCTGCCGGCCAGCCCGGGTGGGTTCTCAGCACTGTTGAGCTGCAGGACAGCCAAATCCGGCTGGCCCGTCTGGGGTGGGTGTGAAGGAAGAGCAACCACAGCACCTGGAAAACGACCCTCATGCCTCGGGGACACGACCTGGTGCCCTCACCCCCGGGCTCACTTGGCCACCTGCTGCTCATCTTGGAAAGTCTTCTGTCCCCACAAGTGGACGTGTAGTTTTCTCACCATCTGGTGGAGCGCCAGCCTAGCTACATCTTGGGGGCGAGGGAGCTACCAAGCTTGGTGGCCTTGCTTCCTCCCTGTCTCAACCCCTCAGGTGGTTTCTTCTGATATGTCTTGAACTTTCCAAGAATCCTCACCTGCTTTGTCTGGAGAGCTGCATCAGAAGTTTTTTTTTTTTTTTTTTGGCCTGGTGTGCTGACGCCACAAGAAAGCTGGGGGTCACCTGGAGGCGGTTGTTATGCTCCCTGTGATCCCTTGTGGTCATCTGTCCCTAAACATCCTGTTTGCACCCTTAGTGCAGCGGGAACACCGGCCTGGGACCAGCTGTTATCTGTTTGCCTGACCTCGGGCAGAGGCATGGGCCCAGGGATGTCACAGCTTGTCTGCCTCTGGGGGACCCTGGGCTGTGTGGTCCTGGGCTGTTGATGGCGTTGCTGGTAGCAGCTCCTTTCCTTGTCACCAGCTTGGGCTTCGTCCCAGCTCTGCCCTTTCTCTTCTTGTTGCTTCTACTGCCTGTGAAAGTTTCTCTTCCAAATGTTCTACTGGGCGTGACCAGTGGCCACTCCCTTCCCTGTGGTTCTGGGCCGATTCAGTCTTTCTTAGACTCCTACACTTCGAGAGTAGAAGGGGCCTTAGGATGCCACCCACTCCCGTGGTTGGGGTTTTCTGCCCGTTACTTCTTCCATTGGAGCTGCTCACTTTATTTATATACTGAGCTTCCATTGGAGGCTGCAATCACAAAAGGGGTTTTGTGGTTTTTCAAAAATTTGAAAATAAGAACATAAAAACATTGGAAAATGACTTATGAGGTTCAGCCCACCTGTTTTACAGAGTGACAGGCTGAAATTCTCCAAGGAGGAAGCACTTGCCTAGGACACTTAGTAGCAGAACAAGCCTGTGTTTTGTTTTTTCCCTCTCTTTTTAGCCCTCTTTTGGGGGTGTATCTGGGGTCCTAGTCTTTCTAGAACCACACACTTGCCACAGTGTGGCCTCAGGCCTTGTTTTCTTCTAGAGATCTTTCTAATGTCATTATGTGTCTGATACTGTTACTTTGTAAAAGTTCTTGTGTCAGAGAAGATACATCCTTATTGTAAAAACAAAGAAAAAGGAAGGTACAGAAGTGGAAGTCCTTCCTCCCGCTCCAGGGATAACTTAACAGTTTGGTGTGTATCTTTCCCACCCATCTTCTATATATTTATAAATATATAGGCATGCATGTAATATACATGTTCTTCATTTTTTTTTTTGTATTTTTTTTGTTGTTTTTTTGTGTGTTCTTCATTTTTTTTAAAAGCCCAGGTGAAAATCACATAACATAAAATTAACCACTTTAAGGGACACAGTTCAATGGTATCTAGTCCATTTAGTACAGGTTGTATGGCCATTGGCTCTGTCCAGTTCAGAACATTTTCATCATCACCAAAGGAGTGCTCATACCTTTTTTTTTTTTTTTAATTTATTTGGCTCCGGGGTCTTAGTTTCGGCATGTGGGATCTAGTTCCCTGACTAGGGATTGAACCTGAGACCCCTGCATCTCCGGAGCATGGAGTCTTAGCCGCTGGACCACCAGGGAAGTCCTTTGGGTTATTTTCCAATTAGTTGAATTCTCCAGCTATGATTGTGGATTTATCTTTTTTTTTTTTTCTTTTCATTTCTGTCAATTTTAGCTTCATCTAGTTTGAAGCTCAGTTATTGGATGTATGTGTGTTTAAGACTGTTGAATGTTCATGACAGATTGACCTTTTATCGTCATGGAGGGTCTTTATCTCTAATAATATTCCTGTCTGGAAGTCCATGTTGTCTGGTATTAACGGAACCACTTCAACTTTCTTGATATTAGTATGAGTGTGGTATCTTTTCTCCGATCATTTTATACTTGTCACCTTGGTAGGAACTGTTTATCTGTGTCTTTTTATTTAAAGTGTTTCTTATAAATATCCTATTTCAAATCTTGCATTTTTATCCAATCTGACAATCTCTACTTTTTAATTGTAAGCATATAGACCTTCTAACATTTAAAATAATTATTCGCATGATTGAGTGTAAGTCTGCGATCTTGCCACTTATTTTGTGTTTCTACCATTTGTTCTTGTTGTTTTTTAATGTTTGTTTATTTTTTTTATTTTTGGCTGTGCTGGGTCTTCGTTGCGAGCAGGGGCTCACTCTCTAGTTGGGATTCGTGAGCTTCTCGTGGTGGTGGCTTCTTGTTGCTGAGCACAGGCTCTAGGTCTTGTGGGCTTCAGGAGTTGTGGCTTTTGGGCTCTAGAGCACGGGCTCAATATTCATGTCGCGCGGGCTTAGTTGCCCTGCGGCCTGTGGAATCTTCCCGGATCAGGGATCGACCTCCTGTCTCCTGCATCGGGAGGTGGATTCTTTCGCGCTGAGCCACCTGGGAAGTCCCTGTACTATTTTTCTGAATTCTTTCGTCTTTTCTTGCCTCCTTTTGGGTTTGTTGAGTATATTAAGTTCAAAGAAATTAACAAAAATGTTTGCAAAACCTTATCTTTTCCCTCTCCCCTCTCTTTCAGTTTCTCTTCCAAAAACCTGTCGTCTTTTCTCTTTCGCTGGCAAGTTGCCCCTGCCTGTGAGGCTTCCCTCTGCATCGCTAATCCTTGCGTGCTTTTTTGGCTGTCTCATCTGTGCTGGGTGGTGATAATCAATGATGCTATCAGCTGCCCCAGCTACAGAGCCCCATGGCTGGTGTTGCTAACACATTCCAGCGGCCCAGGGTTCAGAAAATCAGCACATTCCAGCTCCTGTCTCCTCCTGCCTCCTCTGTCCCCCGGGAAGAGGTGTGACAGACAGGAGCAGGTCCGCAGGACACGGAGGCTGCGGTCCTCCCTGTTCCTCCCTGCCCTCCTCCTCCCCAGCCCTCCAGCGCCAAGTGAAAGTGCCCACCCGCCCCAGGGCCTGGCTGCCCTGGGTACCAGCTTCCCCCCAGGCCAGCTGCCTCGCTTCCGCTGGCCAGCCCCCACTCCTGACTTGCCCTCCTGCACCCACAGAGGAAGCCAGACTGGCCACACAGTGAGTTGAAGCCTTAAGTACCCACCAGGGGCTGCTCTGCTCAGGCCACAGAGTCCTGTGCGGTGCTTCTTTGATTTTGTTCTTTTTTTTTTTTTTCTTTAAAGGGCAGGAGCGATGCCGGTTTGGGAGGGGTGGTGGTAACTAGATCTCGGTAGAGGGAGATTTCCTGGGATGGAAGAGGAGGAAGGGCTGGGGCCCTGCTGCTTGTGCAGGCCACCCCCCCCACCCCCCATTGTGCTTGGCAGTGGGGGCGAGTCGTGAGTGCTCACTAAGTGGCATGGACTGCGGGGGTGAGCAGGTCTTGGTGATGGACGGGCTTGGCATGGCTCTGCTGGAGGCAAGGAGGTAAAGATGGATGGAGACAGCCTGCCTGCCCTCGATAAACTGGTAAACTGTCACAGACTGGTGGGACCTAGGTACTCCGGCCGACAGTTTCTGCCAGTTTGCTCCTGTAGGGGATATGCACGGTGCTTTGGGAACTCAAAGGAGAGGAGCTTGGAATTCTATGCCGGAGATGTAGTCATGGAGGGCTTCTTGGAGGAAATGGTACCCTAAACTGACTCTTTGATGTGGTTTATTTATTTACTTATTTTATATTTCTTAAAAAAAAATTGTTTCATCATTCTCATTGCTGTTTTTATTTTTTGGCTGTGCCATGTGGCATGTGGGATCTTAGTTCCCTGACCAGAGATCGAACTGGTGCCCCCTGCACTGGAAGCACAGAGTCCTAACCATTGGGCCATCGGGGAAGTCCCTAACGTGTGTGTTTTGACTGGAGTCTTGACTTTTAGAAAAGCCCCCCACTTTCATTGTTTATATAAATCACAAGGATTTCTATAATAAGATATGGGAATCTCTTACAGAGTGCTGTAAGACTTGTACCTTGTTGGGGTATCCATCCCCAAATAAGTGTTGTTTTCTCTCTTTCAACAGCCATGTTCTCTCTTTCACTTCACCCATGAAGTGCATGTTTGACTTTCTTTTTTAACGTTTCATATGAAAACGACAGACTACCTTAATTTATGTGTGCTTCTTCATTGTAAATAGGCTTGCTTCCTGCCTGGATATTTTTGTGCCTCCTTGTTCTACTCATTAACTACTTTTGAAGTTTTAATCTATATTATTTCTACTTTGTTTTGTGTACAAGGGGGAAAATGAAAAAGCTGGAATCCCCTCACTCTCCAAAATGCTTTTTTTCCACACTAAGATTTGGGAAGCTCTTACAAAAGAGGCACCCCCCCACCCCCAACTCTCCAGAATAAAAACCATGCATTCCTTTTTGTTTAGGTAGGCAGGGCGGATCCTCTTTATCCTCGGGTTGCAGAAGAGGAAACTGAAGTCTTGAGGAGTCTCTGGGGATTTAGTGGTAAAGAAGACAGGAGGGTGGTCTAGGCGGCTGGTGCTGTGAATGCAAAGGCCCAGAGGGAGGAGGCTTTGTGTGTGTGATGATGAATTCATGGGCTCTGCTTTGGCACCGTGTGGCATCCCAGTTGGATCTTACAGGCTCATCAAACTCAGCCTTGAGCCACGAGGCCACCACTGACAGCCACTAACCTTTGGTTCCTCGGTGGAATGGCAGTCGGAGTGGGGCCGGCCTCTGGAACACCCAGTCAGGTGTAGAGCCTCTGTTGGGGCAAATCCTTTCCCAGCTCAGCCAGGGTGGAGCCCAGGGCCCGTTTTGAAGGGCTTTTCCACAAGAGCATGGGGCCTGAGATTTCAGTGTCCCGGGCCTGCTGGCCCCAGCGGTGAGCCCATGTGCTTGTGTGACAGGAAGGACCTGGTTCCTGTGATAACACACCGGATCTGGCCCCTCTTCCGGAGGGGAGCCATTGGGGGGATGGAGCTGGCTCTTATTTGGATCCCAGGGCTGGACTTGGGCCCTGGGGAGCAGGGCAAGGGAGGGCTGAGCACCCCGAGAATTCCCCAAGCCGGCTGCAGGCAGTGCACAGCCTCCCCACACCCAGCCAGAGCACACAGGCGTGCTCGTTCCCAAACCTCTGCTTCCTGGGCCCCGGAGAGATTCAGAGGCAGCTTGGCCAGGGGAAAGGAGAGACCTCAGGCTTGGTAGCCCCGGGGCTCTGCCTGTCCTAGGTCGTCACCTGCCCCCGTCACCCTGACCCTCCCATGCGCCTTCCTCCCCACAGCCCTGCCCCTCCTCCCACCTGCCCTGTCTCATCTGGTGGATGGCCCGTCCGCCTGCCGGAAACAAACGTGGGAGGCATCCTGTTCTCTTTCCTCACAGCCGCTTAGTTACCAGGTCGCCTGGATTTCGCCTAGTTTTATTTAGAGCACTGAGGCTCCCCGGCCGCCTCGGGCGCGCCCCACCTCCCTCGGGGCTCCCCTGCACATGCTGATGCACCAACACGAGCCTGGTCCTGTCGTTCCCGCTGCCCTGCCGTCTGCCCCGGTACGTCCAGACTCCACAGCACCTCCCGCTCCCCTCTTTCCCCAAGCTGGGACTTGTGCTCTGGGGTCCGGCCCTCTCTGTCTGCCTGGCTGCGTCTCACCTCTGCCTATGTTCCACCCTGGGCCTGGGAAGGAAAAAACCCTGCTCCTTCCCCTTGGCCCCGATTATGCCGGTCTCCCACTCAGCGCTCTGTGGGAACAGACATTGTCATATTTTGGCCGTGCCGCCCAGCGTGCAGAACCTTAGCTTCCCGACCAGGGGTCGAACCTGCGCCCCCTGTAGTGGAAGCACGGAGTTTTAACCGCTGGACCACCAGGGAAATCCCCAGACACTGTACTTCTGTCACCTTTGTGCCCAGCGTGGTGTTTCTAGACACTTGTCAGGGCCACCAGAGGTGAAGGTGAGGTGGCTCCCAGGGAGAGGGATGGAAGGCCAGGGGGAGGCGAGTTCTGGGGAACCCCCCTCCCACCCCTGTGATATTGGAGGCTGTTTTCAGACCCAGTCTACAGATGTGGGACTGAGCTCAAAGAGGTGCAGTCCCAGCAAGTGACAGAGCCAGGACTTAGACCGAAGTTGTTCAGCTACAAAACTCACACTGCATTCTTGCGGCAAACTCACGTACTTGCTGAGGCCGGTGGGTGTTATGAGTGGGTGGAGTAGGCCCAAAAGGAAGGGTGCTGGATTTCAAGGGACAGCCAGTGGTGGCCCTCCAGGAACACAGACGTGAACTGCTAGCTCTTGTGACTTCTCCCGGGAAGCCAGACATTTTGGCTTTTGGGTGAAACCTCTCAGTTTCTTAAGGCTAACTCAGATTTCTTTCAAAAGCACAAACAGGGACTTCCCTGGCTGTCCGGTGTTTCGGGCTTTGTGTTTCCACCGCAGGCAGCACGGGTTCAGTCCCTGCTCAGAGCACCAAGATCCCACAGTGAAAGGAGAAAAAGCACAAACAAGCACAAACACATCCAGGGCCCTGTGTGGCTGGCTGGGGCCTTCATACCTCGGGCCGGTGGTCTCTGCCATGTTCTCTGTTGCCTCATTGAACCTGTGCCCACCTTCCCCTGGTCCTGCTGCCTCTAGAGTTTTCTCCAGAAGGAGAAGAATCAGAGTTCCTGACTTAAAAGAGCTGTTGCGAGATTATCTGGGCCAACCCTTAGCCATTTATGATTCCTGTCTCACCAAAAAGGTGGGTAGGTACAGACAAGTAAGGCCCTGTGAAATCAGAGTCTGTGCTCCCTGGTCGGAGCCGCTGGGCTCAGCCCTGCTGCCTCACCCCCAGCAGCCGTGGGCACCTCCTCCCATCTGCCACTGTCTGCCACCACACTTGCCGGTGGCGCTCATAAGGGTACCGGCCCTGGGATCTTGCCTCAGAGGACCCGGACGTTGGGCGAGGGTGCCAGGGCTGTGCTCTGAGCCTGACTGTTGAAGTTTGTGTCTTCCACGTGGAAACAGGCGTCCTTGTTCACAACCAGTGACAGCTGACTCCTCTCATCCCAGCTCCTGTCTCAGCTGGATGTGGGGTGGGACAGTGGAGTGAGGTCAGGCACCCCTTCCATTTACAGGCAACCCCCCACCCCACCCCGATTTCCTGCCAGGGAGGGTTTCCAAAGAGGAAGATGTCACAGTTCAGGGTACAGAAGGAGGGGTGGATGCGGACAGAGTCGCGCTGCTTTTTTGTGTGTGTGTGTAATTTTTCTTTTTTTATTGAGGTGTGGTTGCTTTATAGCGTTTCAGGTGTACAGCAGAGTGACTTAGTTATATATTCTTTTTCAGATTCATTTCCATTATATGTTATTACAAGATACTGAACACAGTTCCCCTGTAGCATACAGCGTGTGCTCAGTGGGTCAGTCGTGTCCGTTTCTTTGCGACCCCATGGACTGTAGGCCGCCAGGCTCCTGTGTCCATGGGATTTCCCAGGCAAGAGTACTGGAGTGGGTTGCCATTCCCTTCTCGAGGGGGTCCTTTTTAATCCCTTTTATATTATAGTGGTGTGGATCTGTTCACCCCAGACTTATCCCTCCCCCGCTTTCTTCTCTGGTAACCATGTGGAGACTCGTGTTTTAGCAAAGGAGAAACAGGCGGTGTTAAAGAGGGCAGGAGCGGCTGTGCTTGATCAGCGCGCCGCCTTCCTGGGTGACCACTTCCTTTCTGAACGCAGTGGCAGGCAGGAGGAGAGGCAGCAGCCCCAGCGGGCAGTTCTGTCCAGGTCGAAGGTTGCCTGGTTAACCACAGGGCTCCCCAGTTTCCCATGCAGCTGTTCAGGGCCAGGGGCACAGCAGTTCTTATCCTGTGCATTCTCGGCAAGTTTAGACCAGCCTTGTCCAGGGCAGCTGTGTGCGGCCAACGCCACCCCCCAACACACACACACACGCGCGCGTGCGCGCGGTGCACAGCACCCCGCTGGGCTGAGTGCGCAATGCGAGATCCCGTGGTCCTGGCTTGGGCTGTCCCCTCCTCCACCGTGGGTGGCCCTTCTCCTTGGCCCCCTCAGAATAAGAAAGCGTTCTCTGCAAACCGCAGAACCTAGCATCCTATGGAATGAGTGATAGAAATGGTCTCCCTGAACCATCACCCCCAAAAGAGACAGTCTCTAACTTCCAAACAAAATTCTGGAATACTGTGGTGTGAGGACATTTGGGGCCTTCCTGTGTGATGTTTCAGGGCGTTACAGTTGGCGCCTGCTCTTGT
Organism: Ovis canadensis; assembly: GCF_042477335.2. NCBI lineage: Eukaryota > Metazoa > Chordata > Mammalia > Artiodactyla > Bovidae > Ovis > Ovis canadensis. Next base: position 73,064,575 of record NC_091261.1, on the reverse strand, counting down.
CACCTGTCCTGGCTCTGCTGGGTTGGGTTCCCAGAGCCCCAGATGTCTCCTCCACTAAAATCCAAACCAGGGCTGAGATGGATCCTCCCCCCGATTCATCTTCTGATGTCACCAGCTGGGCGTGATCGAGGGAGGCCAGCCTCGCCAAGCCAAGCAGAGCCCTGGGACCCTGTCTGTTTCATGATCTCCAGGGCACAGACGTCCCTGATCAATTCTCCTGTGAGACCTGTTATCTGCTTGGCTCCCTGCCTCCGCTCTGGGGTTTCTTGCTGGTGGACTACAGGGTCTTCCCCCCTCCATCCTCCTCCTCTGTTCCTTGATGCCCCTACATGTGAGCCCTTCCAGCGAGACCGACAGGCCACAGAGGTCCCTCCCTCCCTGAGAAGGACCCTCAGCAAAGTCTCTCCCTCCTTTTTCACTCTCGCGGTTTCGCAGTGTGACTCTGGCTAGCCAGCGCTGTGAGGACTGCGGCCTCCGTCCGCTCCCTCCCCATCCAGGAAGAGGCTGGTTTCCCAGCGCAGAGAGTGGGCAAGGATCTGGGCTTCCAGGGAAATCTGCCCTGTCCTCCTAGGGGTGGTGGCTGAAGGCATCTCTCCTCTGTACATCAGCGATGCTGGAGGGACTGGGACAAGGTCGGGGGCCCCTCCCTTCCTAGGGAGGAGCCAACACGCACTCAGCTGGCCCGAGAATTTTGTCTTGCCCCAAACCAAGTAGATGGCTTTCAAACTGGTGAGACTGGGAAAACCAGGGCTGGATGGCATAGAGGCTTCTAGGGAAACGAAAGTGTCATTGAGGTCACGTGGGGGCCAGTTGGCCCTGGCTCTTTCTTGGCCCATCTGCCCCTTTGTCTTTGCTCTTGACTTTCTCAGAGAGTGGTTCCAACTGTGCTCTGCAGCGTCACACCCTCCAGATGACACTCATGGCAGATAAGGATCAGGAGCTGCCCATCCTTCTTCCGGAGGTTGCTGCCTGGGGTTCTGAGCCCCTCCCAGCCCTTTCTCGCCCTCAAGAAATCGTGTTGGGACACACGTGGGTGAGGCCAACGTTGGCGAACCCGCTGTCAGTGTATTCTCAAAAAGTAACAGCAAAGAAAGTAGCAAGTGTCCGCCATCTGTGGTCCTGAGCTATAGACAGGTGGTGGCACGCCTCAGGCTGATCGATCCCACATCACGCGCGAGATTCTTTGTCCCTCTTTTAGTTGGCTGTTTGGTGCCTTCAGAGGAGCCCTGCCTGCCTGCCTGTCTCCTGATGATTCTCCTGCTTCCTCTCCCTGCTTCTGGTGGAGGCTGGGGAGCCTCTGAGCTCTCTGAGCCCCGGGCCCCTCCCTTTGTCCAGATAGAAAAGGGTGGAGGTCAGCGCCTGCCCCTGGGGTAGCCCCATCTTGGGTCATGATGTTCCAGTGGGCTAGTGGGCATGGGACAGTGGTGGTGGTGGGGGGAGCGCTCTTGCAAATAGACACCCCCCAAGCCCCCAGACAGCAAGTTAGAACAGGGAGCTCCCTGTGCCACACCGAGGAGGGAGAGACAAGAAGGGAGGCCCAGAGCACGGGCTCCCAGCAGTGGTGGGGGTGGAGGGGCACCTCAGTGGCCAGGCTTCTTGGATGGCTTCAAGGGCACTGGAGACGGGGGCTTCGGAGAGTGGTGACAGGCAGAAGGAGGGACAGCTGCCCGCGCTGTTCCCCTCACAGTGGGGTGTTACCGAAAGACTCAGGGTGAGCTCTGTGGCCAGGCAGAGCTGTCCCCGTGGGGGTGGCGACTCCGCCAGGCCGCCGGGTGCACTCCTCAGGTGTCTCCGAGCCTCCTTGTCCCATTCCGTAAAATGGGGGCAGCGCCCTCTGCCCGTGTCCGGGGGCGTGCACCCCCCCCATCTGAGCTTCCTTCAGGTCACGCAGCCCTGGCTTTGGGTCCCCTCGGGGCACTTGGCAGGGCTTTGAGCCTCGGTGGCAGGGGAAGGGCCGCCCTGCCCTGGGCTCCTCCAGTTGTCCCAGTTCCAGGTTCAAAGTCACAGGGCTTTCAGCCCGCAGTGGCCTGGGGGCGGGGCCGCGAAGCTTTGAAGCTTCTCCACCAGGGCCTCTGTCTTCGCCCGGGAGTGAGTCGGAGGCTCCTGGGCTCAGCTGATGTTCTCCGAGGAGGACTTGGAATGAACCCGAGGCACGGAGGGATGAGGTCAGTGGTTTTGCTCGGCAAGGAGGCCCGAGTCAGTGACAGACCTGTCACAGCTCCCGGGATTCCTGGCCGCAGTACCCGGCTCCCCTCGTTCTCAGGGTGGGGCCGTGGGTTTCTTTCCTGAGTCTCCTCCTGTCCCAGAGAACCCAGGAGGTTCTCCCCCTGCGGTGGCTTTCGTATACTCATTGATTTCATTGATTCCTTACCCTGCACTTTGTGAGGTGTCTGAGCAGCTAAAACCCAGAATTGCCACTGGGAGCAGGCTGAGAGCACTGTGGATTTGAACGTGCCCCTCTGCTGCCCCTCTGTACTTGGAGGCCCGCTCTGTCCACTGAGCCACACTGCCATGTGGGCTGGGATGCCAGGAGGGGGCTTCAGAGAGCTGTGTGGTCAGCAGCTCTGCTCCCAGCACCCTGTGGGCAGCCACGTCTATGGTTTGGACAGGATGACTCCGCGGGCTGCTTAAATGTCTCCTGAGCCCTCACCACGAGCACGTGCAGAAGGGTGCTTTGACACCTCAGTTTTTAATCTCATGGTTCATTGGCATCGGACTCCATAAAAGTAGCCTTTCTAGCAGTTTAATTTATATTTTGATCGCACAGGGTCTTCATTGCTGTGTGCACAGACTTTCTCTGGTTGCGTGAGCGGGGGCAGCTCTTGGTTGCGGCGCGTGGGCTGCTTGTGGCGGTGGCGTCTCTCGTTGCGGAGCACGGGCTCTGGGCGCATGGGCTTCAGCAGTTGCAGCACGTGGGCTCAGTAACCGTGCCATGAGGGCTTAGTTGCTCCAAGGCACGTGGAATCTTCTCGGCCCGGGGGTTGAACCCATGTCCTCTGCATCGGCAGGCGGATTCCTGTCCATTGTACAGTAGCCCTTTAATTCAAGGCAGTCGTCTCAGTTTCTTGCTCCTGAGTCAGTTTGATCCTGAGAGGGTGTTCTGGGTTTACCCCCAGCTGACTACTGTGCCTCTGGCCTCCACATGCCCCCTGGGGGTATGGACATCCCTGTGGGTGGTGGGGGTGGGGGAATATGTTCAGTATTGTGAATAAAGGCACATAGATGGGGAGAGGGACGAGGGGGCCCAGTTTGGCTGCAGAGGCAGGTGGCGGTGAGCAGGCCGAGGACGAGGTAAAGGCTGATCGGGACTGTATTCTAAGAGGCTCAAGGCCAGAATGCCAGCCCTGGGGGTTCCAATCTCACCCCGCAGGCAGAGAGGGTCGTCAGTGGCCGGGCATCGTGAGTCCCCCTTGCTTGACACATACTCAGTCACCACCCGAGAGGCTCACGAAGGGCCTCGTGCTGTGGATCTGTGGCGCAGAAAGGTTCCTGCCCTCAGAGGGCGAGCTGTCTAGTGGATGCACACGCAAGGGTGGGATTATCAAGAAGTTCATGTGCTGGCCTCTTCTGCAAGGGTTAGAGTCGGGGAATGCAGGGCAGGGGGCTGCCGGCGAGTTCGAGAAGGGGCTGAGGATGGATTCGGTTGCCAGTCTTAAGTGATTGGCTTCCTGTGATAAAAAGAAAGGGAGGCAAGTAAAAGGACGAGGGGGGCTTCCTTAGTGGTCCAGTGGTTAAGAATCTGCATTCCAATGCAGGAGGCATGGGTTCTAGCCCTGGTCAGGGAACTACTATCCTACATGCCCTGAGTTGCAGCCAAAAAGTGGGGAAAAAAAAGAAAGGGGAGAGGCCCAATGAAGGAAGAACTGATGGTGCTTGATAGTGACATGTGGGGAGCTGGGAAAGGACCCGCAGGCTATCACAGGTGCTACGGAAGAACAGGGAAAGGCTGGGAAGTGGCCCAGCTTCCAGAGATGGGGAAGCAGGGACTTGTGCTTCCCCATGAGCCGCCATGAGCCGCGTTTGTCAGTCAGAACTTGACTAGCTAGAGTGGGTAACTGGTGCTACGAAATCCACAAACATCGGGAAAAGGCTGCAGCTCGTTCCTGGAACACAGGCAAACTTCTGAACTTTCTGCTTGGGTCTCTGTAGGGCGGATGACTCACTGCAGAGCCCCTCCTAAGCTCTGTTGATGATCAGCAGGGGTGGGAGGCCCCCGGAGCCGCCCTGCTCTGCAGCAGCCCGACTTGCCTTGAAGAGCCCAGATTGCAGGCGTGGATGGCCTGTGAAATAGCTGAGAAAAACCCCAGCCTCTGAGCTTCCAGGGTCCGAGGCTGTCTGTTTCACTAGTTGTGTGTAAATCCACATGTCACCCTTTGAAGAAACCGCAGGGTGAGCCTGGAGTTGGACCCTAGATGTGACTTTAGAAAAGTCCAGAGTCTCCGGGTCACCTGAGGAGGTGGATGAAATCTGACCAATGAAATTCGTCCACGGGGTTGGGCCCCTCTGGAGGAGGGCGGGGCCAGCTGATGCTGGACTCAGATGAGTTATTTACAACAGGAACGAGACTTGGCCGTCCGGGCAGCCTGGACCTGCTGCTGTGCCCGTTGTGGGTGGTGGAGATGTGCAGTGTGTACCTGGGCGGCCTCGCCACCTGTTGCTACTCAGCCTGCTGGAGCCCCCTCAGAGGGCTGGGTCCCGGGGCTGGGGGCGCCCTGCTTGGGTGCCTGGTGCAGACGGGGCCTGGCTCGGTTGGCTTCTGCCTGGAGCTTGGGGTGGCCCCTGGGCGGCCTTTGCTCCTTTATTCTCTCGTGTCTCTGATTACCTGTGCTCTGTGAGCTTGGGCGCCACCCAGGCACCCAGTCGAGAGTCGGCCTGCCTGCCAGCGCACTCGTTGTATCAGTCCCTGCAAGGAAGGGCAGGCGGGAGATTGTCCTCCGAGGCAGGTGGGAAGCCCAGGGAAGAGCCGCCTTCTCCACAGGGCCGCCTCCCACCTCTCGGGGCAGCAGCCTGGAAGACTCCGGCCTACTCCCCTGGTTTCCTGTGTGTCACCCCCAGCCCGCCCTTCCTTCAGGGCCGAGAGGAAAATGCCAGTTCCTGTTGAGTGAGGCATGAGTCAGCGGAGGGGAGGGGTAGCTGAGTCTTCATAACCTCCAGGCACAGCTATTAAATATTTAAATGACACTCCAGTATTGATCGTTTCTCCTCCTGGCCCCTTAGGGAGCACAGTTTCCCTGTCTGGGATTCAGATAATAGCAGTATCTTGGATTTAGACAAACTCCGAAGAGCTCCAGGAAAGTTCTCTATATAAATCTCACCCGAGATTATATCGTCTCCTCCTCCTCGGAGCTTGCAACCTGGCGTGGGAGCCAATTGAGTCTGCTTATTTTAGGCACCTGGCAGGCTGGGCCCACTGCTTTCTCTGGCTCATGGCTCCTCCATCTTCTTCCTCCTCACTGTCCTGTGTCTTTCAACCCTTCATGCTAGCTGCCGGGGATAGGGCACCCAGAGCTTAATTTCTTGGAGAGGAGACATTGGTTGACAAAAAGCCAGAACCCAGATCGGCAGGGGAAGGTGCCTCCGAGAGACCGAGTTCCTAGTCAGGTCCTAGCCCAGGCTTGCCGGGGCTGGGTGGTGCAGAGCGGACCTGGCTGAAATGGTCGGACTGGCCCTTCCTAGTCCCAGATCTGCCTGTCCTCCCAGGACAGTTATCAGGATAAATATACCCAGCTCCCCATTCCTGGGGAGTTACTCAGCAAGCAAAAGTGTCCCGCCACCATGGATTAGATTACCTCTGCCCCTACTGCTCATGTGCTCAGGGCTGGGGGAAGGGAGGGGAGACCCGCCCTCCCGCCGCTAGCCTTCCTAATCTGGAAGTCTCAGCAGAGGGGGCCGAGAGATGAGACCATCCCCATGGAGGGGAGCTGGCCCTGTTGTTCATGCGCCCCTTTCCTTAAGCAGGGCCGAGCCCCACTCCCTGCTTGCATCCTGAGCTCGGGCAGCTTCTTCTTAGACCCTCGAGGTGACTGAGGCTACCCCGGTGGTCAGCAGGGCGGAAACCTCTTGCCCGGTATTCTGAGCCCAGCAGGGTGGGCAGGCCAGAAGGCCGGGCCTCTCCAGGTCTAGCGGGGAAGGGACTTGCTGTCTCTGTGAGAGGTTGGGTCTCACCATAAATGGCGGGGAGGGACGGCTGGCCCTGGGCCACTGGGACAGCCTGTACCGGAGCTCTCAGGGCAGGATCCGCTCCACCCTCCCTCGGCTTCTCAGCTTCTAAGGAGACACCTGCCTGGGCTGTGGAAGCTGAGTTAAAGTGGCCTGCAGAAAGAAGGTGGGTGAGCCCAGCCTTGGAAAGATCTTGTTCCTGTTGAGAATACAAGGCACGTCAAGGTGGGGTCTTTCTGGTGGCCAAAGGACCCCAGCTCTTTCAAGTCGGCCTAGCGTTGGTGGGCGGGGCCTAGCTAGGGGGTGGCCTGTGAACTCTCAGATGCGATGATGCTCCCGTGAACCTGCCCCAATTCGGAGACCCGCTGGGGTGGCTTCTCCAGTCGTGACTTTGTTCCCCCCCACCGCCGAGCGGTGCCCCTCAACTGCAGATCCGAGAGTGCGGCACCCTTGGCCTTCAGGAGTGGGCCAGGGTGGGAAGCACTCTTCTCCTTCCCATCCGGGCCTAACCATCCCTGTGGGCGGGAACCGAGAGTGTGTGTGTGTATCCGCCTGCCCGTCTGCCCATCCAGAGACTGTGCTAAAGCGGGCACTTTATATCCACTCCTGTAGTCCTTATTCCTGTGAGTCAGATGGTGAAATTCCCATTGGACAGACAAGAAAATGGAGGCACAGGAGCAGTTAAGCAGCTTGGCCTGGCCGAGCAACTCGGCCATGGAGCAGAGTCTGTGTGACTCAGAACCATCCCCTGTGTGAATTCTAACATCTAAAGTCCTCAGAGCCTAGGACGGGGGAAATGACATTGTGCTGGGCTCCCCCGACCCTGCCTCCACCCCCGCCCCCACCATGAGGGATCACGGCTGGCCTTTTATCTCACTCTCTCTGGCGTCCGGCCAGCTCTAGGCCTCTGATCTTGATAGTCGTTATCACATTCTAAGAAGTGGCCAGGCTTGGGTAGGAGGAAGGCAGGCTTGTGAAAGAGGCCTGGCTTGTCTTTAGACTCCAGCTGGGGGTGGAGGTGGTTAATGGCTTCTCTTTAACTTCTTATTGAGTCAGCCCAGGCCCTGGGAGCTGCAGCCTGGGGGAGAGATCCCCTATGTTGGGGGCATCAGGGGGTCCTCCCACCCCAGAGTCCCCCTCCCGTCATCCCCACGTGTCTGAGCTGGTTTGGGAATGTGAGTGGCCCTGGAATGCAGGCAGACCGGCCCCTGGGTCTCCTCCCTCCCAGGGCAGAGAGCCTGGACACCTGAGTGTTAACCCCCTCAGGGCGGCAGACCTAGCGGCTCCCACTCTGTCCTGAGGATTGTGCTCAGCCGATGGTTACTGCAGCCAGCTCGGAGAAGGGCCTGTCACCTTGGCCTGGCTCTGGTGCGCTGTGCCCACCCAGATACCTCCCTACACCTGGGCAGCTCCAGCCGAAGCCACCACCTCTCTGAACTGCTGCTTAGGTGCAGCCACCGGACTCTGGAAGCCAGGGCTTGTGCCTGTCTCTCTTGGGTTCCCGCGGGCTCTTGTGGCACTTTTGAGTCTCGCCTTCAAGTGATATATGTGCTTGCAGACTTGGCACCCGGGCCCTGTTGTGCTCTTCCTTGCAGCCTGCTCCATCCTTCCAGCTTAGTTAGGCCTTTCTGGCACTGAAACTTCCCCGGTGTGCCCGCCTGTGGCCAGTCAGGGGCTCCGGGGTCTTCCCCTGGCTCTAAAATTCCGTGATTGCGGCGCGGTATAGCAGCAGCAGCGTAGCAGCAGCAGCAGCATACCTTTGGTTACTCCCGGCCGTGGAGAGCCAGTGGGTGAATAGCGCCCCCTGGTGGCAGTAGAGGATGGTGCCCACCCTTCCGCCGCCAGGCGCCGCTGGCTGGCCTTTGCCTCTGGTGGGCTGGAGATTTAGCGTTAACACCCTCCACCCACAGTGTGAAAAGGAGAGACTCAGAGACCTTGTACACCTGTACCCAGAGACCCTCTCCTTGGATGGAAGTGCCAGAGCCTGCATCAGCTGATCCTCGAGGCAAAGCGCCTGCAGAATCTGGGGTGGTTTCCTCCAGAAGAGGACTGGAAAGCCCCTGAGAGATCTCCTTCCCCAGGGTGACCGGGGCCCTCCTGGTGGCTCTGACTTGTCCCAGAGTGCTCAGGCCAGGACCCAGAAGCTTAGTGGAGTTTGAGGCCTTCCTAGGCCCGAACTGCTTCAGATGCTCCCTCTGTGTGGATGAAAGGCAGCCTGCGAACACATGGGAGGGAGGGTGTCTTCTTGGACACCCTCTCCGGGGCATATGTTAAGCAGTCTCTGAGCCTGCCCCTAGGGGATCCAGAGCTGGCGCCAGGCAGTAACTCTAGCTGAAAACTGGGGACCCCCCCCCCAGCTCAGACACCTTGGGGCGCTGCCTGAAGGCGGACTCCATTGTCCCGTCCTCCACCTGCCTCCTCTGTTTATTCAGGCAAGGGAGGAGTTTGCTGAGCCTGCAAGAAGACTTTGGCTCGGCACCCTTGTGCAGCCTCAGGGGAGATAGCAGCCCCAGAAACACAAAGTAGAGGCCAGCGAGTACCCCCCACGCCTCCTATGTTCCCTGATCTTCCTTGAGGTGCCTGTGGGGGGTTTGGTGGAATCCGCAGCCAGACGCGTCCCTGGACAATGATGGGGCCCTTCTCTCTGACATCCAGATGTTTCACTTTGAGTGTTACTTTATTACTTTGCTCTTCTCTCTTCAAGGTTGCCCTTTTCTTGTCCTGCCCAGATCCTACCCAGAGAGGACTTAGGAGGAGGAGTCAGCACTTGGCACCCTCACCTGGCCTCCTTGGAGGAAAATCTTTTTTTTTTCTCCTGAATTTCTGAAGCAGATGACACGTGATGTTTGCAGCCCCCTCCCATGTCCTGTATCATCTGCTCTCCCTTGTAAACCTCGAACCAGTGCTGTCAGGTGGGGGCCAGGCGATCTGCACTGTGGCCATGGGCAGGGTGGACAGAGGCGCTGGGACTGACCTCAGGTCTGGCTCGACTCCACAGCATTTGCTCTTCTCCATCCCCCGGCACTGCACCTTCCAGCCCACAGAGGTAGCTGCGTTGAAAAGAGCCTGTTTAAATCATAAACCAATCAGCCAGACTCGGAGTCAGCTCATGAACGAGGCGGGGGAAGGCGTTTGGTGCAGGGGCGGCAGTGTCCCTAGCTCAAAAGCTTTGACAGGGAAGGTTCACCATCTGTCTTTGATTGAGTGGAGCCCGAGAGACCGCGTTCAGGTCCGAGCGGCGTCCCTTCAGTCAGCTCACGGCACGGGCGTGTGCCTCTAGCTCTCTGAGCCTCAGTTTTGCCATCCACACTAGTGGTGTTGTAAGGAGCGAAAGCGGTGACCCAGATGGCCCTCCTAGTGCGTGGCGGGCCTTCAAGCATGGCAGCTGCTCCTGTTACCCTTACTGGACTTGCACTTGTTGCCAGCTCTGGGGGGCTGGCTCTGTCTGTGGTGGAGAAGGAGGACCCCCATCCCCCTGCTGGCTTGGGCCCAGAGGAAGCCAGGGACGCCTTATGGAGCCAAGGCAGCAGGTGTGGCCCTGGAGAGGCCACTGGGATTGGCCCTGGAGGCTAGTTCCTTTTCCTCTGTTACCTAGACACACACTGACTCCCTCTAGTTCCGGTTGCTACAGACAGGAAGTCAGATGTCTTCCAAAGGACCTGGAGGGGGAGGGGGACCTGCAGGACCTGACCTTCCTTGGAACAAGCTTCTGATCAGCGGGGCTAGGAGCCTGGGGTAGGTGGGGCCAGGCCAGCCTTGGGTGTTGGAGATCAGGGCAGGCAGCTGGGAGGTGGTGTGGGCCCGCAGACCCGGGCCCTGGGTGAGGCCCCTGCTTCCTTCTCACTGCCTCTGAGCAGGGGTAGGGTTTGGAGACTGGGTCACCAGGAAGGACCAGACTGGCAGCCCTGGAGCTTGGGCCCCGTCATTCAGGAAGCTGTGCCGTTTAAGCCCGGCATCGTCTTGTGATCACTGCAGCCTCTTGCGGGGCAGATTTTTGGTTTTTTTGGGGGGGCCTCCGAGGAGTCATTCCTGTGACGCACTGGACTTTGTTATGGTGGCAGCGGTGGGGGAGGGGGGCAGTCCTATCACCTCTTGAAGTTGGTTTCCCGTCTGTAAAGGGAGGGTGGGAATTCCAGCCTCGTTAGGAGGGTTAACAGAGACCATGGATGCAGTGTGCTGAGCACCAGGCCCGTTACTAGTAAAGGGCCATGAGCCGGCCATTGCTTTCCGAGGAGGGTTATCACCAGGCCCCGACCCCAATGGGTCAGCACTGGGGTGAGAGTGAGCTGGTGGTGAGCACAGGGCAGGGCATGAATAAGGGCATGGCATGTTGGGCCAGGCTGGGGCAGCTGAGGGTCTCAGGAGGGGAGGGTCAGCAATTCCTGACCCCACCCCCTCCCCCAGCTGTACCTTTCTTGTCTGAGGACTGGGGAGATGCAGAGGCCCCCTCCCCCCATTGGTTGCCTGGTGCCTGGGTAATGGAAGCTCGCACTCAAGGCCGATCCAGCTCCCTAGCTGCTGTTCAAAGCAGAGTAGTGGGGCCCTGGAGCCTCTGGGGCCAGGCTGCCTGCCAGGCTTCAGCAGAAACAGCCTACAGAGCAGTCCTGCCTGCCCCTCTGCCAAGGGGGTAGGGAGCGGCATGCCAGCCTTGTCCTGGCCCCCACCTCCCTGGTAGCCCCAAGACTCGGGAGGAGCTTGGAGCCCGAAGTTCGGCTTCTACCTGGTCAATAAGGCAGGTACCACCCCTCCAGCCTGTGGGCTGAGCTGGCTGAAGCTCCTGGGCATTAAGTGCGGACCTGGCCCCTCCCTGTGACGTGGGGCCCCTCCCACCTGCTCTGTCTGCCTTGCCCTGTGGAGTCAGGCAGGCATTTCTGACTCCCAGCCAGCCAGCCGCACAGCCCTGTCGGGGAGGGAGCACTGGTACCCAGCTCCCAGAGGTAGGAGAGCCCCGGGGGGCGGCCCTGGAGCCCCCAGAGCGCCTCCTCCTTGGCCAGGAGCCGAGCTCTGGGCGCTGACCTAGCCAGGCTGGTCTGGGCTAGCACCTTCCTGCCCTGGGGCTGGTCTTTTCTCCCATGGGTGGGGCCAGCGCTCAGAAGTTGCTCGTTAACTCTCGGGTGCAGGCCCGGAGGGTGCTGGCCCTGGAGGCTAGTTCCCAGGACCCCTCTCCCTCACCCACTCCCCGCCCGCTCTCTGCAGACGCCCTGCTGGCGGACCTGGAGTCCACAACCTCTCACATCTCCAAGCGGCCCGTGTTCTTGTCTGAGGAGACCCCCTACTCCTACCCGACTGGGAACCACACGTACCAGGAGATCGCTGTACCCCCCGTCCCACCGCCCCCATCCAGCGAGGCCCTCAACGGCACGGTTCTCGACCCCTTAGACCCCTGGCCACCCAGCACCTCCCGATTCACCCACCAGCAGGTAAGGTGGGGGATGGGGAGGGCTCAGAAGTCAGCTTCGGGGCCAGTGGAGCGGGTCTGGCAGGGGCTCCGGGAGCCCAGGAAGTTGGGGGGCGGTGCGCGGCAGAGGCAGGAAGCGTCTGGCCCTCCCCACCCAATGCCACGTGAAGGGACAGTGACCAACTGTTAATCACCTGTCTCCTGGCCAGAGTGTGGAAACTCCCTGGTGAGGCTGGCCGTGAGCGGGAGGCTCCCGGGGGTGATTCGGGCTGTTCCTTCTCCACCCACCCTGCCCCCTGGGGAGGCCCTGAGCACCGTCCTCCCCACAGCCTCAGTCCTCATCCCCCGTGTACGGCTCCAGTGCCAAGACTTCCAGTGCCTCCAACCCCCAGGACGGCGGCGGGCTCCCGTGTCCCCGAGCTGGCGAGGAAGACCACGTGTACAGGTGCCAGCCCCTCCCCCTGCCCGTGGATTCCACACACGCTAGGCTGAGTCAGCCAGCCGAGCCTGGGCCAGGGCGCTGGAGGGGGGTGGGGGTTCCTCCTTGGGTCCTCGGGTTATTGTGGAAGGCCTGGTGTGGCCTTATCTGCCGTCCCCATGCAGCCACTGGGCTGGGTGTCACATTGCCCTGCATGGAGGAAGTTTCAGGAACTGAAGCAACGCTTCCTTTCTCCTCTTGCCACATCCCTTCCCCACGTTCTGTCCTTGGGCTGCTGGAGACTCGGATTCCCCGCACCTCCCCCACCTGGTTCTCCTGGAGGATTTGGGGAGCTTCTCTCACCGCAGCCTTCCCTTTACCTCTTGAAGTTTCCCCAACAAGCAGAAGTCAGCCGAGCCTTCACCCACCGTCATGAGCTCCTCCTTGGGCAGCAACCTCTCTGAGCTCGACCGCCTGCTGCTGGAGCTGAACGCCGTGCAGCATAACCCCCCGGGTTTCCCTGCAGGTAGGACTGGGCCGGGGGTCCCCCCCACCAACCCTGCTCCAAGTGCCACTGGTGTTCTCGGGTCCCCGTGGGGCTCAGGGCTAAGTGGCTCTTCTCTTTCCTTCTCCCAAGATGAGGCCAACTCCAGCCCACCGCTGCCAGGGGCACTGAGCACCCACTACGGTGTCCCAGAGAATAACAGCCTGCTGGGGAGCAAAGCTGGACCGCTGACCAAAGAGAAGCCCAAGCGGAACGGTGGCCGGGGCCTGGAGGACTTGCGGCCCAGCGTGGAGAACCTCTTGGATGAGCTGGAGAGCTCTGTGCCCAGTCCCGTGTGAGTCTCCATGGGGCTTTCCCGGGCCAGGGAGGGTCTCGGTCTCGACCAGCCCATCCTGTGCTCATCCTTGGTGTCACCCCTGCCCCCTGAAGTCCCTGCTGTTTGCCGGGCCCTGCACCAGGCTCTGGGGGACGGCAGTGAGTCACGTGGATACAGGCCGGCCTTTATCGAGCCACCGTCCCTCAGGGAAGACAGATGCTGGGCGTGCCGGGGGCACCCCAGCCCAGTGGCTGTCAGTGCAGGCTTTTTATTTGTTTCTAGCTACACGCGTGGCTTGTGGGATCTTAGTTCCCGGACCAGGGCTGGAACCCGTGGCAGTCCCCCAGCGTAGGCTTCGGAGCCATGCAGCCGGGGCCACATCAAGGCTCTGCACTTACGGAGTGTCATCTTTCAAGCCTTCATTTTCCCATCTGTATAAGGGAGTAAGGGGAAGTGAGGTTGTGGGGATGAGACCACACACCTCAGTGGGCTGAGACCTGGTAAGACCCTTAGAACACATGCACCGAGTCCACGTGATAAGCACCTCCCCAGGGTCAGCTCTTCTCGGTGTTTCCGCATGGCTGGAACAGCCTCGCATGTGCGTCTAGTGTCTGGAGGCCACACAGGATGCCAGGGCTTGTTGTACAGGCAGGCTTGAGCTTGGGCTTCTGGGAAAGGTGCCATGTGAGCTGTCTTCTCCTCTCCCTCTGAAGCTCAGCTTGGTGCTCTGTCCCCCTGGCGGACAGCAGCCCCCCTGCTCCCACCAGTGACGTGTCCCCAGGAGAGACTGGGAGCTGGTGGGCTTCCCTGGGGTTGGGTGGCGGCGGGACGCTGGTGTCGGAGCTGAAGTGTTGACCCTCCCCTGGGGAAGGGAGGGCCATGCTGGGGGCACTCGGGCTGGCCCCGGGGGTCCCTGCTGATGCTTCCTTGCCTGCCCGCAGCCCCGCCATCACTGTGAACCAGGGCGAGATGAGCAGTCCCCAGCGAGTCACCTCCAGCCAGCAGCAGACGCGCATCTCAGCCTCCTCTGCCACCAGGGAGCTGGACGAGCTGATGGCCTCACTGTCGGATTTTAAGGTGTCCTGAGGTCCCCCCTCTCTCCCCTGCCCTGCCTGCTCAGAAGCCCCCAGTTTTCCCCTCCCATACCCCAGTGTGAGTGGCTGGGACTTAGCTGCTCAGGGTTTGGGTGCCTTGCCCCGAGCCTGGGACGCAGCCTGTGAAGGCTGGGGACGTGCTCAGCGGGACATTCCTTCCTGCCTGGGTGCTCCCGGCTCCCTGCCACCCAGGCAAGGATCAGGAGGCTGGGACAAAGGGCCCAGTGTTGGTGGCTGCTCTTGGTGGGGGAGGGTGGGCTCCGCTGGGCTGGGTGGGATCCTCTGCCTGGAGGTCATTTGTCCCGGAGTCCCATCTCCCACACTGGCTGGCTGTCCCCAGTGTGTCCTCTTTCTTTTCTGCCTCTGGCTCCTTTGCCAGCCTCCTTCCAGCCTCCATGGGCCTTTGAGGCCTACAGGCTCTTGTCTGGGAAGCCTCATCTATCAGGCTCTTGGGCCATACCTGCCAGAGGTGCCCTGTCCCCTGCCCACCGCCTGCTTGTGTAGAGGAGGCAGTGCCTCGGTGGGTCCTGATAGTGACTGAACTCCAGTTCCCGACCATTACTGACTCCACCCTTCCCGGGGCTGGGGAAGCCTGGTTAGGGAACTGGAGGAGGGGCACCAGCTCTGAGCCCCAGGGGCACCTTCGAGCCTCTGAGGCTTCATCTAGGGCGGGGCAGCGGCCTGCGCGTGTGAGCCTCCTGAGTGGCCACAGTCAGGAGCGTGTACACTGGACTCAGGTGGCCAGTGCCCTTTGCACTTTGTCGCTTTCAGACCCCCTTAAGACCCCCTTGAGAAGCTGTGCTGGTTCTCATTGCGCTCCAGGAGCGAGGTTTCAGGGGGATATAGGAGAGCTGGGATCGCCAGGGAGAGACAGAGCCGGGAGCTGCCTGCGGCTGCCTGTCTCCTGATCATACCTGGGCTGACCTCCCCCTGGTCCAACCCACCTTAATCTCTTCTCTCTCATCCTTACTTGGACTAGAAGCCCCACAGGCATGGGTCAGAGGCTGCTTTCCGCTGCCTGGGTTGTTTTTTTTGTTTTTTGTTTTTTCAGAAAACACAAAAGTCTTTATTTGGCTATGCCGGATCCCAGGTACAACATGTGGGATCTGGCTCCCCGACCAGGAGTTGGATCCTGGCTCCCTGGATGGGGAACATGGATGGGAGCCAGGGAGGTGGAGCCCAGGAAAACCCTTCTGGGGGCTGAGGAATCTTCTTCCAGAGCCAGTTGCTCTGCTTCAGCTTTGCTGACATCTTGGTCTGGTCAGCACAGACAGCCTGGTCAGCGCAGATGGTCTGGTCAGCGTGGCCGGGGGCTGTCGGCGCAGACGGTCTGGTCAGCGCCATCTTGATCTGGTCAGCATAGCCAAGGGCTGTCAGAGCCCTGAGGCCCGGCCTGCCCCCCAGTGCACGCCCCTTCTCACCTCTCCCGTCTCTCTCCTCCCCTCTGTCTCTTGTCTTTCTCCTCCTCCAGACCAGCTCCTCCTCTGCTGTGGCCTTGAGCTCCTCAGGGCTGCCACCCGGCTCAGCTCCATCCTTACACCACAGCCTCCCTACTCCGCCTCCTCCCGGGCCCTCTGGAGGCCTGCCACCCCCTCGGAAGCCCTCCCCTCAAGGCCACAGCCACACCCTGGGCGTTCTCTGCGCAGAGGACAACGTGGCCCCCGGCCAGCTCGATTTGGCTGGCTTTGGGGTGATGCCTGACACCCCCAACTCAAGGTTTCCCTCCACAGAGGGTTGGCCAGGGCCGCTGGGTATAGAGGGCCAGGCTAGCGTTTGGAGGGATCCACCAGACCTGGTCGGGGAGCTCTGCAGGGCGCCTCCCGGCCACACTCTACCTTACACTGGGGGCACAGGTCCCCAGGAGCCTGGGGGCCCCCAAGCACTGTCGGCCAACGCTTTGCGCCCGGAAGAGGCGGTGGCTGCCACTTGGCAGGGCCCTTGGGCTCTGAGGGCACTGAGGCCTGAGCCCCCGCAGGGAGCTGCGCCCAGCTTCCAGGAGGTCACTGAGCCGGCCGTCGTGGTCGTGGACCGTCAGGCCGTCTTCCCGGATACCTGGAGCCTCACGAAGGAACGTGGATGGCAGGAGAGGGCAAGGCCAGAGCCAGGGCCGCCAGAGAGTGACCGCCGCACCCCCGTTGAGGATGAGCAGCTAGGTGGAGAGACACCCTCGGCGGGTGGCCTGGTCAGGCCAGCCCAGGGACCCGAGACCCCCAGGAAGCCAGAGGGCGCCACTGAAGCCGCCGCTGAGGCCAGGAGGGACCGGCCAGAACTCCCGCGGGCTGTGGCCGTGGACACGCCCAGCACCACGGAGAGGATTTCCACATCTAGCCAGGCAGGCGCACGCTCGCCCTGCTCAGCGTGGCCCCGCCTGGCTGACTGCATGCGGCCTCCCTGTCTGCGCATGTCTGCTTGGGCGGCCGGTTGCAAGAGGCTGTGGCCTGAGACCCTGATGGCCAGCGCTGGGCAGTGGGCTTCGTGGGGCTGGCGGAGCTCCTTGGGTCCCGGAATCTCCTAGTGACAGCCAGCCTCTTGCCCGATGAAGGCTTTTTCCTTTAGATGAGCTTCGCCTGACGTCCTGATGGGATGTGTGTGGAATGGTTAAAAGCATGGGCTTTGGAACCAGCAAGAAGTGAATGAATACAAACCACACCTCCAACACATGTGCCCCGTGTGACCTTGGGCAACCCTCCGACCACCAGTCTCAGTCTTCTCATCTTTAAAATGAGGGAAAATAGACCATTTCCCCCAAGGCTGTCCAAAGGATTAAATCAAACAATGCCTGGAAAGTGCTTCGGAAGAGCACACCACGCCGTCCCCAGTGAGCTGTGCCTGACGTCATGTTATCTGCTTGATTGAAATTTTTAGGCCCTTTTCAAAAGCGACAACAGAATGAAACCAAACTGCTAGAAACAAGTAGGTTATAATCCTACTTATATAAACAAGGGAAAAAACACAACTGGTTAAAGGATATACTGGAAGAAAAGACTGTTTTTTTTGTTTCTATTAAGAAACAAAAAAAAAGGAAAACTCTCAAGCTCGTTCGAGAATGTCCACTTAGATTCTTTCACATCATTCTTGTAATAACTCCTTAAAGCAGTTGGAAAAAAAAACACCATTACCCCATTTCAAGGATGGAGAAGCTGAGTCCCTGGAAGTTCAGGGTCTTACCCAAGGTCAGGGCCCCCTGCCTCTGCCCTAGCTCTGCTTGGCTCATCTCTGATGGTTGGGTTCTTCTGCCCTCCCCTCCTGGGCACCCCCCGACCCCCCACCCCCGAGTGTGGACTGAGCCGCCTCCGCTGAGCCCAGAGTGGCCTGTGACAGCGTGCCTCCCCACTAGATCCGCTCGGTGATCAGGAGGAGCCGGGAGACTGGCCACGCTCACCCCATGTCCCGGGAGCCCTCCCCTCGCCGCCGGCTGGACCCCGCCACCCTAAGCAGGACCCCGTCCCAGGAGCGGCTCATCGCCGAGCTGCAGGGTCGGCTGGGCATCCGGCCGGAGGCAGAGGAGGCCGTGGGGGCCGCAGGGGCCTCCACCGAGGACTGGCTGACCGAGGGCGTCGTCATCACCGTGCAGCCGCGTGGGAGGCGGGCTGGGGGGCAGCTGGTGGAGAAGGTAGTGAGCAGATGCCCCCGGGCTGGGCTGGGGCGGAGAGGGCCTCTGGTTCTTGCCCAGCCCTGGCCAGAGGGCAGGTGGGGTTTGGGCGGGCGAGGGGGGCCGTCCTGCGTCCTCGCGAGGCTGGCCTCACCCCTGATGGCAAGAGTGAGAGGGCCCCGGGAGCCCCCGCCCGCCAGGCTGCCGTCTCCTCCACCGTCACCGTGCTCACCTCTGTCCCTCTTCTCTCCCTCCCAGGTTGTCTTCCCTCCTGGCTCTCCTCTTCCCCTGCGGAGAACCTTCTCTGTTCTGCCTTCTCCTCTTCCTCCTCCCAGCCCTCTGCTCCAGCACCGCAAAGACGCCTCCTCGGCCAGCAGCTCTCCTCCCCTTCCCAGCCCACCCCCACCCTGCGGCCCCTCCGGGGTCCAGAGCACTGAGACGGGGCCGCGGAGAGTCAGTGTGCAGGGCCCCGCCCCTTGTGCGGCTGCAGCCTGCTCCGTGAGGTCCATAGGCTGCCAGACCGACGAGGATCCGCTCTTCCCCCCGATGCAGGCAGGCTTCCTGGGGGCCCGGCCCCACCTGGCCTGTCCTTATGCTCCAGCGGCATCCCCACTCTGCACACACACACACACACACACACACACACACACAGCCCTCTGTCTGTCCATCCATAAGATATTATGTCCATCCTTGCACTTGGCTTTGTGCCTTCATCCACAAGGTACCTGCGAAGTACCACAGCCCTTCCTTGGATTTGGCCTTAACCCTGGACCCTCGCTTTACCCGATGTCCATGCTCGCTCCCTCCCCTGAGGTGTCAGCCACCCCTTGGTCCCTCCCCAGGCTCCCTCTGAGGACGCTGTCCTCAGAAGGAAAACCAAGCAGGCCTGGTACCTGGCAAGGCCCCCTGGCTCTCTGACCCATCACCTCTGCCCCCTCAGTCCGCGCCTTTGGCGGGCTTACCTCTCTCTTCCTCTTCATCTCTCCTGGGGCCCGTCTCATGGTGGTTTTCCCGTAGACTTTTTCTCCTGATTTTCGTTACTGCCAGTAGGGGGGAAGAATCCATTCTCTAATCTCATTCTGAAGTCCCTGTTGTGACATGGTCTAGTGAAAAGTTCTCTTATTCTTTTTTCCTTAAAAAAAATAAAAGCAATTCTTCTTCTCGTTTCCTCCCCTAAGATCCAGGGCCTGGAACAGAGAGCGGATGGCGAGCTGCGCTGGGCGGCTGGCTGGCCTCTGAACGGCAGGCAGAGCGGCCCCGAAGGGCAGGACGTGGGAGGGGTCAGTGCCGAGGCTGGGGCTGCAGGTCCTGCTTGCGGTGTGTTCTGGGGCCTGGTCAGGCACCGTGAGCCCCTGGGACCCCCAGATACATTGTAGAGACTGTTCCCACCTGAGGGCTTCCAAGGCCCCTGGAGGGGCTACACTTCCACCTCAATCTGTCTGTCCAGGAGGGAGAGACACCCTAGTGTGGCAGCAAGTCCCCGCCCCCAAGGCCCAGGTGTCCTGACCTGCCCTCTTTCCCTGTCTCTGCAGTTCATGGCCCAGGGGAAGACGGGGAGCAGCTCTCCCCCAGGGGGCCCCCCAAAGCCCGGAAGCCAGCTGGACAGCATGCTGGGGAGCCTGCAGTCTGACCTGAACAAACTGGGGGTTGCCACGGTCGCCAAGGGGGTCTGTGGGGCCTGCAAAAAGCCGATCGCGGGGCAGGTGATGAGGAGGGGTGAGGCGGGGCCGGGGGGCACGGGAGGCAGGGTGCCCGGCGGGGGCAGGGCTGGGTCCTGATCGGCATCCCCCTCCTCCGTCAGGTGGTGACGGCCATGGGGAAGACGTGGCACCCCGAGCACTTCGTCTGCACCCACTGCCAGGAGGAGATCGGCTCCCGGAACTTCTTCGAGCGGGATGGACAGCCCTACTGTGAAAAGGACTATCACAACCTCTTCTCTCCGCGCTGCTACTACTGCAATGGGCCCATTCTGGATGTGAGTGCCCAGGGCCAGGCGAGGCCCAGAAAGGTCACACGCAGGCCCAAGCACACACAGCCAGGAAACTGGGATTCACCCTCTAGCCTGAAGCGCGCGCGGCCCGTCCTAGCACCCATCATGCAGCCATCCCCCACTCCCTTCTGCCGAGGATAGGTGGAGCAGAGTGCAGGCCCCCTCGCTCTACCGCTGTGTGGCATTAGGGAGATGCCTAGCCTCTCTGGGCCTCCGTGTCTACACTTACAAGATGGGTGGCCCAGTAGAACATATGACCTCAACTGCCCGTGAGGATTATGGGAGACAGAGTGTGACTGGCACGTCACGTCCTTTCCAGTAAATCAGAATTCTCAGTGGTGTTCACAGCACAGCTGGGAGAGACCCCTGTCTGGGGAGCGTCAGCTCCTTCCTTGACCGGGGGTGGGGGTGGAGGGGGGCGGGAAGGACACCCTGGCCTGCGGGGAGGCCTGGTGGGGGGAGCCTGTCGCGTGGGCCAGCCACTCAGCTGGGGCTGCACACTTGGCTTTCGCAGAAAGTGGTGACAGCCCTCGACCGGACGTGGCACCCTGAGCACTTCTTCTGTGCCCAGTGTGGAGCCTTCTTCGGGCCTGAAGGTACTGAGCCTCGGGGAGGCGGGCTGCGGTGCGGGGGCAGCCCTTGTTGAGTCAGGGCGGCCCCTCCCCGAAGCCTAACCTGCCCCCCAACCCCCGCCCCTCAGGGTTCCACGAGAAAGACGGCAAGGCCTACTGCCGCAAGGATTACTTTGACATGTTCGCGCCCAAGTGTGGCGGCTGCGCCCGGGCCATCCTGGAGAACTACATCTCGGCCCTCAACACCCTCTGGCACCCCGAGTGCTTTGTGTGTCGGGTAAGGAGCCCCGTTGCTTCCTCTGGAGAGGCTGAGAGCAGCCGTTGCTGCTGCCGCCCTGTGCTTGCTGAATCCGACTTAGAGGGCCCGCTTGAGGTTCTTGATCAGGTGGGAAGGCAGGCGGCGCACCCCCTCAAGTGCAGTCGGTCCTGGACCAGGGCTTGTGCAGGGGCTTCGAGAAACGAGAGCAAGGCAGACCTGTGCAGCTGCCCCCGGGTCAGACCAGGTCCAGGAGAAGGGGATGTGAGAGTGAAATGAGGTAACAAGCCTTCAGCAGCCTCGGCGGACAATGGAGGATGGTTTCCATTCTGCATTCTGGGGGATGATGGCCCCAGGTGTTACGAGGGTTCTGGCGGGGGTCCCCTGATTAAGTAAGTTTGGGAAACACTGTTCATTGCAGGACTTCTCAGAGTCTTTAATACCCGAGTATGCCTGCGGATCTCTGTAAACAGGAATCTAGGATGCAGAGTTTGACCTCGGAACCCTTTTTTTTTTTTTTTTTGGACACCAGAGTTTCTAGGCACATGTGCTGCAGTGCCCAGGAGTCAGACCTATGTGTGAGTCCAGGCAGTGCAACTTAGCAGGCTTCCCTGGTGGCTCAGTGGTAAACAATTCGCCTGCCAATGCAGGAGATGCCGGTTCGAACCCCGGGTCAGGAAGATCCCCTGGAGAAGGAAATGGCACCCCACTCCAGTATTCTTGCCTGGAGAATCCCATGGAGAGAGGAGCCTAGCGGGCTACAGTCTATAGGGTCATAAAAGAGTTAGACACGACTGAACAACTGAACAGCAAAAACAGCAGTGCAACTTGGCAGCAGCGAGTCGCGGTCGTTACTGGGAGACTAAGGGTTGGTGCCACGCTCGGCACGTCGAGCACGCTTGCCAAGGGGGAGTCGTTTCCAGGGTGGCCGCCCTGGCGGCCCCCTGCCTGTCGCCTGGGAGCTGCCTCGGCCCCCAGCCTGAACTGCCCCCCGCCCTCCTCTGTCTCCAGGAGTGCTTCACGCCGTTCGTCCACGGCAGCTTCTTCGAGCACGAGGGCCAGCCCTACTGCGAGGCGCACTACCACGAGCGGCGGGGCTCGCTGTGCTCCGGCTGCCAGAAGCCCATCACGGGCCGCTGCATCACCGCCATGGCCAAGAAGTTCCACCCCGAGCACTTCGTCTGCGCCTTCTGCCTCAAGCAGCTCAACAAGGGCACCTTCAAGGAGCAGAACGACAAGCCTTACTGTCAGAACTGCTTCCTCAAGCTCTTCTGCTAGGCGCCCCCGCCCCTCCCTGTGGCCCATTCCCCGGCCCAGCCGCCTCACTGCTGCTGGGACCCAGAGGCCTCGTCCCGGGGCGGGGGCCGGGGTGGGGGGCGGTGGCGAAGGGGCCAACCCGACTGAAACTGGAACCGCGTCCTTGGCGATGGCGAGAGGGCCCTGAGGGGTCCTGCCTGCTTCTCTTGGCCCCTGCCAGCGCCTCTGGGCCGCCTTCCTCCTCCCGAGGCTCCCCCAGGCTGCCAGCCCGTCACCCTCCCCTGAGGCAGAGGTTGAAGGGTCCCACCTGCGTCCCCACGAGCCCACCTGGCCAAGCCAGCACCCCACACTGGAGCCATCTCTTACTCGTATTTTGGCAGTGGAGCCGGGGGTGGGGAGGGCAGGCAGGGTCAGACGGGGGCCTCTTTGCATCCTTATCCCCAACCCCAACCTCGTCAGCCTTGTTCTGAGAGTACCGGGGGGACGCCAGCTCCCCCCAGACAATGCCAGCATCCACCCAACCCATCCACCCAAGGGCAGATGTGCCCACGGGGCCACGGAAGGTTCCTTGTGTGCCTCCTGCCCTTCCCGTCTCTTCAGGCCTGGGCAGCTCCCCCCAACACCTGCCTCCCCCGTCCCAACCCCTCCCCTCCCCCCCCCCCCCCCCGACTGCTCTGGTTCTACTGAGAAAGGCCTCTCCAGCAATAATGTTTTCTACTCACTTCCTCCGTCTCCTGGGGCCGCGTGAGGTGGCGAGTGTCACCCCGTTGCCCGGACACTGTACTGACTGATAGTTTTCTACACTGAGGTTTGAATTCATATCGTCTGAGTTGCTTTTACTTCTCTATACAAAACTGAAGAGATTTTACAGACATCTCCTTTTGTACTCTCCCCCCGCGTGCACCGCAGTGGCTGCGGGATATGCGGGGCCTGCCTTGTACTGAAGGCTCGGGGCGGGGAAGCAATTCATGTTTTATTTTTTTCTTAGCACAAGCAGGTGAATGGGGAGCAGCTCTGTTGACTCCCCATCTTTAACTTCACAGCTCACCGGGACTGTTTTTATAAACTGCTGTATTTCGAACCCCCTTCCTTACTCCCCAGGCCAGCAAGCTCTTCACTGAAACCCACCTGAAGGGTGTCTTGCCCTCTGGGGCTGAGAATCCCAAACCTCATCCGTCCTGTTTCTGAGTCGGGAAAGAGGGGGACGTCCACTCTGGGGGTGCCCCTTCCCTGTGTAAGCTGTTAGTGTTCATGCCCCTGTGAACTTTCTGGCCCCAAAGAGAACATTCT
The DNA here is from genome assembly GCF_042477335.2 of Ovis canadensis. Lineage (NCBI taxonomy): Eukaryota > Metazoa > Chordata > Mammalia > Artiodactyla > Bovidae > Ovis > Ovis canadensis. Next base: position 73,041,728 of record NC_091261.1, on the reverse strand, counting down.
ACTCGTAACATGCTACTGTGGGGGTCCTTTCTTCTGCCTCCTCAGGAAAGCTGGGATCTGATTTTGACCATTAGTCTTGTTGATTCCACTGGGTGCATCCCTTCCCCAAACTTCCTGCCTTCCCTGGAGACTGGTGGTGGCCCCCTGATAGGATTCTGGGCAGAGGGACAGGATCCCGCCAAAGCAACAGGGAGCCCCCTGAGGATGAGACAGGCAGGGCTGGGGTTCCAGGTCAGTGGAACTGGGGCCCCAGTGGGGTCTTAAGTGAGGACAAGCCAGACCCACTCCACTAACCTCATCAGAGGCTGGGTGTCCTGAGCCTCTCAAGAGGGGAAGGGGGTCCCTCCTTGGAGGCGGGGCAGGGAGCAGCCTGGGTCTGGGGAGGTCAGCCAGGCCCAACCACAGGTCTGATGTCTCCACTTCTACTCTTAGGCCTTATTGCTCTGTTTACAGTGACCCACCCCAGGCCCCTCCCCTAGAGGATCTGGGGCTTCCAGAGGTTCTACCCTCTGGGTCGATGGTTATTTGATGATTTGATTTTTAATTTTTTTTCCTCTGTAAACTTATAACCTGGCTTTTTCCCATTTTAATTCCTGTGATTTATGCCAATAAAGTTTGCCATTATTTTCACCAGTGCTAGTGCCATTTCTTTGTGGTCCGAGATGAACAGCTCAGCCCCAGAAGAGAGACCAAACCTTCCCCAGGCTCATAAGCACCACAGTTTGAGGGTCAGTCACTGCAGTTCTCTTACCTGAGGCCAAAGCCCTCATGGGGCACTTGTGGGCCTCCTGGCTTTCTTACCCACTGCAATTTGCCATGGGTTGCCTCCCATGGGCGCGGGGGTGTGGCCTTCCACTCACGGATGGGAAGGAGGTTCAGAGAGAGCCGATATCCTGTGAACGAGCACAGAGACAGGCTGTGAACCCAGGGCTTGTCTCTGTTCTTATGTTGACCAGACACACCACCACTGCCCCCTAGTTCTGGCACGATACCTTGGGTGTAGAACCTTCCTTGTTGAGAGTTGGACTATAAAGAAAGCTGAGCACTGAAGAATTGATGCTGTTGAACTGTGGTGTTGGAGAAGACTCTTGAGAGTCCCTTGGACTGCAAGGAGATCCAACCTGTCCATCCTAAAGGAAATCAGTCCTGAATATTCATTGGAAGGATTGATGCTGAAGCTGAAACTCCAATACTTTGGCCACCTGATGCAAAGAACTGACTCATTTGAAAAGACCCTGATGCTGGGAAAGATTGAGGGCAGGAGGAGAAGGGGACGACAGAGGATGAGATGGTTGGATGGCATCATCGACGCAATGGACATGAGTTTGAGTAAACTCTGGGAGTTGGTGATGGACAGGGAGGCCTGGCGTGCTGCAGTCCATGGAGTCGCAGAGAGTCGGACACGACTGAGCGACTGAACTGCACTGACTTAATAGTCGATGATGGGTCTCGACTGCCCCCTGGTGGTCATATCTGTATTTGCATGCATGCTTCCTCGGCGTTGTCAGAGCCGTAACTCCAGTCCTGGGCCTTTGCGAGCTTCCGGGACAGTTTTGCAGCTTTGCAGTCTCCCTGTTGTTTGGAATGGTTCTCCAAAAGCCGCATGTCGATTTCAAGTCTGAACCCTGACCATTCCGTATTGAGCTCAGAAGTGAAAATTACCTTCAACCCTCACCCAAAAATCATATTTCCAGCTCATGTTGGACTTACGTGAATGAACAGGTCCACTTCATTGTAACTGGCTCACTCAACTGTACTTTATGTTTTCCCATGTCAATAAATAGAGATGGGCATTTTTTAATGCCTTCACGGTATTCCATTATATTGATGTACTACAGTTAGAGACAATATCATCAGAGGCAGGATGTCCTTGCGGAGTTGATATGTCAGTATGTACATCCTTGCAAAAGTGCATTTGAAGGAAGACAGCCTTAGGGTTTGGAAGGGACTGTATAGCATAGTGAGACTCATGGGCTTTGAACTTGCTTTTAGGTTTTGGTTCTGAAGCCATCACTTACTAGCTGAGGTACTTGGGTGAATTACTTAACCTCTGCGAATTTTCTTACCAGTAAAATGGTACTAATACTGTATCTCCTTGGGGGTTTGTTGCACAGATGAACAGCAGTAATGTGCATAAAGTACTTAGTACAATGCTGAGCATGCAGTAATACCCTGTCACTAAAAAGAGATCTTAGCAGTAATGGACTCCAGCAGTTGTCTATACAGGCTCATCATCAGGAGGCTTGAAAACAAAATACCAGGGTTTCTAACTTGGTCAAGTTAAAAGGATGGAGTTGGGGAGAACCACCCTCCCCTTCCCACCCTAGGCTCTAAGCTTATTCATTAAAAACATATTTAATGATATAGCACAATTGTTCAAATAAATGTTGAATGAAAGTGTAATAAAATATGTTGACATTAAGTGATTTCCTCCTACATTCCAGGAACTGTGTTAACACATAACTCACGTAATCCTCATGGGGTGTGAATACTACTATCCTCATTTTACAGACAGGAAAAGAGAGGGTCAGCAAGGTGAAATCACTTCCTAAGATGACCAACCTAGCAAGTGACAGAATAAGGATATGAATTCAGGTTATCTGACTGCAAACTCTACATCCATTCATTCAACAAATGTTTATTATATGCCCATAGGTGCCAGGCTCACGGCAGAGAGAGAGACAAATTATTTTAGTGATTTAGTGTGTTACTAGGTGGAAGTGCTACCAAAAAGTTAAACCGGAGGAAGAGGGAAGTTGGAGTGGTTTTGGGGGTAATCTTGAATAGGGCGATGGGGGTAGGCCTCCAGCAGGTGATCATTGAGCCAAGACGCAACGGAGGTGTGGATATGGGCAGGAAGCCTTCTAGGAAGAGGGAATAGACAGTGCATGAGCCCTGAAATGGGAGCGTCACCCAGCTGGGAGGAAATGAGTCAGTAGGCAAATCGGAGATGAGATGATGGGGTGGAGGTGGGGACCAGATCATGTAGAGCCTTGTAGGTAGCCTCATTTACGTTTTAGGTTTTTTTCTGGGAGGGAAATGGGGAGACTCGAAAGTATTGCGAGCAGATGAGGAAGTGATCCGACTTAGGTTTAAAGGATCCCTTTGTTTCGATAGGGGGAAGAACAAACTGTAGAGGAGACGAGAGACCATCCTGTTTCTAAAGCATGAGAGTTCTTTCTCAACGTCATACTCTGTAGTTGCGACTTGGCCTGGTGACCAAAGGAAACGTGAACTCAGCTTGCAAACACTAACTCTACCTGGCGGCGCCTCCCACCCGGCAGAGGGCAGCAGCTCTGAGAAAGCGCCTCCAGCACCCAGCAGTGTCCTCCTTAACGACCTCGTTTAAAAGCAGCTTCCTGTTGGTTGGAGTGGCAGGGATGCTACCCAATGGCTGCCTGCATCTATCCGATTTCTTCAGAATGGCGTTGGCACCAGCCAATAGGCGGGGGGCTCTGCCTGTGGCTTCTGATTGGCTGCTTCGCTCATCTATAAAAGATGCCCGCCGGCGCGCGGCCCTCCTCTCGCCAGGCGTCCTCGTGTGAGGTTCGTCCGTCTCGCTGCGTTCGCACCGGCAACTGTGGCGGGAAGAATGGGGGTCTTTGGGGTTCTTTTGGAGGCTCTTGGGGACCGCGGGGTCCGGCCTCTTTGGTTTGGGGGTGCGGCGGCGGCCGCCGCGACAGGTGCAGCCCTGGCTCGGGGCGGCGGGCGCCCGCGCGTGGCCTACTCCGCGTGTGCCTTGGGCTTGGAGCCCGCCGTGCTGTGGGGACGCGTGTCGGGGTGGCTTGAGCTCCTTTTCTCTCCTCAGTGACATCGTCTTTAAACCCTGCGTGGCAATCCCTGACGCACCGCCGTGATGCCCAGGGAAGACAGGGCGACCTGGAAGTCCAACTACTTCCTTAAGATCATCGTAAGTTTGGGGCAGGCCCCGCCGCCCACCGTGCTGCCCGGGCCCGGGCACTGGTGGGGACGGTCAGCTGCCGTGTGCTGAGCGCCTGCTTGCTAGCTGCTATATTAGGTCATTTTAGGCACATTTCATTTAATTTTTACAATTTCCCGAGATCCATGCCCTTCCCCCTCCCAGTGTTGCAGATAAACAGACTCAGGCAGGTGAAGTGGCTCTTAAGGTAAAGAACATTCAAGCCCAAGTCTGTCTAGGTTCAAGTAGCACTCGTTCTAATTTTCTTGCCCTGTCTGCATCTTTGAGAAGGTCTGAGGCTATGAGTGACTCATTATAATGGAGCAAGTTGTTGCCTATTTAGAGCCTGTCAGTCAAGAAACTATGTGAGTTCTTTAATTTAGATGGCCTTGAGTTGGGTCTTGCCTGGCCAGAAATGCTAATCACGCTGCTCTTCAAGCCTTAGGATGCGTTGTGGAGTTTAGTTTTTTGCGTTCTTCCTCATTTATCATGCAGGTTATCAGTTTAACAGAAAACTTTGTAAAATGATTATATACACACAACCTAGGTCCTACAAGTTACTATTTTGACATACTTCCTTTATGTTATATTTTGATTGCTGTAAATCTGACTTTACCTGGACCAGTATTTTTTTTTTTTTTGGTTAAGGCAGTCATTTAGTGAATCAAACATGCCTCATAATTGGGGAAAGAGCAAAAGTTATAATTACAAGTATTTGTTTAATTTACTGTAGAAACAGTTACTGTTTATACTCAACACGCAAATCTTTGACAAAACTGGTGTTAACTCAGGTGGCCTATAGGAGGAGGAACTGTCCCAATCTCTGTCATTTCAAAAGCTTAGAGGAAAGGGAGTGAGATGGAAGCTGGTGATTGCGGGATTTGGTTTCTCTTAACCGTTTCCCTCTTTCCTCCTGTGAAACACGGCTTGTTTTCGGCTTGTTTCTGTAGCAACTTCTGGATGATTATCCAAAATGCTTCATTGTGGGAGCAGACAATGTGGGCTCCAAGCAGATGCAGCAGATCCGCATGTCGCTGCGCGGGAAGGCTGTGGTGCTGATGGGCAAGAACACGATGATGCGCAAGGCCATCCGAGGGCATCTGGAAAACAACCCGGCTCTGGAGAAGTTGGTGTCTTTATCCTCCCTTCTCAGTGCCCTCCTCCCTCTTCCTGGAGAGGAACGGAGCTACAAAGTGACCTTCTCCTGTAAACTTCTCTTTGCAGACTGTTGCCTCACATCCGGGGAAATGTGGGCTTCGTGTTCACCAAGGAGGACCTCACTGAGATCAGGGACATGCTGCTGGCCAATAAGGTAAGGGAGAATCAGGTTGACTGGAGAGACCTTATCATTAGTTTGGTTCCTAAAAAGCAATAAAACTGACCGATCTCAGGTTGTGTCTGGAGAGAAGACATCTCACTGTTCACTTTTTCCCCACATTTGCTCAGGTGCCGGCTGCCGCCCGTGCTGGTGCCATAGCGCCGTGCGAAGTCACTGTGCCGGCCCAGAACACTGGTCTGGGGCCCGAGAAGACATCCTTCTTCCAGGCTTTAGGCATCACCACTAAGATCTCCAGGGGCACAATTGAAATCCTGGTGAGTGGACCTGGCTTGCCAGTGCTAGCTGCGCCAGCGGTGGGGGCTTGGTGGCCTCGGACCTGCCGGACGTCCAGGGGTTAACTGCCAACTCCCTTGCTCTTCAGAGCGATGTGCAGCTGATTAAGACCGGAGACAAGGTGGGCGCCAGCGAAGCCACGCTGCTGAACATGCTGAACATCTCCCCCTTCTCCTTCGGGCTGGTCATCCAGCAGGTGTTTGACAATGGCAGCATCTACAACCCCGAAGTGCTTGACATCACAGAGGAAACTCTGCATTCCCGCTTCCTGGAGGTACCCGAGGGCCCATTCCAGGCCCTTCCTTTCTCATTAGTAGTTGAGCGCGCATCTGGCTTCAGCTGCATCTTGGCAATGCAGCTGACTAGCAGGTTAATAACCTGGAACAGTTGTTCAGTCTGTATCTCAGTTTCCTCATCCTTAGAACAGCAATGACAATTTAGGATTGTTGAAGGAGCTAATGAATTAATGAGTGTAAGGCCTTGGAACAGTGCTGGGTACACAGTAAGGGCTGTCATTTTAGGACCTGCAAAAAGATGTGAGATTTTGAGTGTCAGTGAGTCAAAAGAGGGATAACGAAAATGAGGTAATTAATACACAAGTGTTGCCAAGTACCCTACTATCTTGGGAGAATGGACTCTCAGTCCATCCTTCGTCTTGTTTAGTTTTTGCCACTAATACCTCCCCTTAACAAAGTGATGCGATATATAATTCTTGTTTTTTTGACAGATAGACAATTGTAATTACATATACTCTTAACTCTGGTTACTTTTGGAAATCTCAGTAGTGGATGAAATTCACACCTGGAACTGACGTTTTTCTCAGAATGCCATGAATATATGATTTTACAAAACGGTGGCTTTTGAAGTAAATACCATCGTTATGGTATAGGGAACACCCTTGTGGAGAATAAGGGCAAAAAGCATTTGTAAATTAAACTGGGTCTGAATTTCACTGCCAGAAGCATCTGGTGTGAGGTGAAGCGTCCTGTGTGAGACTGAGATACTGAGCAAATCGCATGTGCTGTTGAGCTCCGCTTCACTGTCTTTTAAGACGCCACACCTGAGACCTAAAGGAATGTCACGCCTGAGACCGAAAGGACTGTTTCCTCCCTTCCACAGGGTGTCCGCAATGTTGCCAGTGTGTGCCTGCAGATTGGTTACCCGACTGTTGCATCTGTACCCCATTCTATCATCAATGGGTACAAGCGTGTCCTGGCTTTGTCTGTGGAGACTGATTACACCTTCCCACTTGCTGAAAAGGTACAAAGAACCCACTGGGATACCAAAATCCATGAGTGCTCAAGTCTGTCATAAAATGGTGTTAGTTAGGTTATATCATTTCTAGGTTACTTAGGATACCTAATCTAGTTTGAATGTTACATAAATGGTTATAAATACGATGTAACTTGAGTGTAAATAATTGCTACAATATAGCAAATTCAAGTTTTGCATTTTGGACATTCCGCCCCCCCCCACCCTTTTTTTTGAGTTTTGATCCACAGTTGGTTCGGTCTTTTAAGTGTGAAACCTTTGGCTACAGAGCGCCAATTGTCTACTTGAAGTTGGGAGGCAGAGGAGATGTGTTCTCGATTTTAGACATTATATGAGATTTAAAGCAGGGATAGTTTAATGGGTAAGAGCCGGGCCTGAGCTCACCAGGCTTATACCCAAGCTGTCCTGCCTGGTTACTTCAGAGGAAGGCTTCACTGACAAGGAAGCGGGCCCTTGAATCCGGAGCTCTGCAGAGGCCAAAGGGCTGTGGGTAGTAGGGGTGCTAAGATGACCCTTTGACTGTGAACTTTGCCCTTGCTCTAGGTCAAGGCCTTCTTGGCTGATCCATCTGCGTTTGTGGCTGCTGCCCCCGTGGCTGCTGCCCCCGCTGCTGCCCCCGCTGCCACCACTGCAGCCCCAGCCAAGGTCGAAGCAAAGGAGGAGTCGGAGGAGTCGGACGAGGATATGGGATTTGGTCTCTTTGACTAATCCCCAAAGAGCAGCCAACCGGGCCAGCATTATTTGTGAAATGAGAAAATAAAGGCTTACTTCTCTTACAAGTCTCTGAGCTTCTCATTTTGTGCGTTTGAAGGTTATATAGTGCTGTATGCTAGAAACCAAAGGCATGGTCAAATCAGCTTGATTTGAAATTGACATTTGGGTGTTCTCTTTGAAAGTGACACATTGCTCTCCTAGCATCCTATACTTTGTCTCTACCCAGTGTTAACTGTATGTTTGTTAAACTGAAATTTGTCTCCATGACCATCAGGCCACAAGCCTGGGTCACTCTGAGATAATTTAAGTAGGCTTGGTGTCATACTGAGATAAGATGTGTGCTGCCGGGGGTGTTTCAGACTGGGTGGTTGTCCAATTTAGTGGCCACTATTTAAAGAGAAAATGTCCTGTAGGTGTGAATCATACATATCATTTATTCTGTACTGACTGGGTCATGAGGTAAGTGCTGGTTGTATCCAGGTCTCAAGTCCAAAGGAGCTTTCCCAGGTGGCTCAGCAGTAAAGAATCTGCCTGCAACGCAGGAGACTCGGTTTGAATCCCTGGGTCTGGGAGATACCTTGGGAGGAGGAAGTGAAGTGAAGTCGCTCAGTCGTGTCCGACTCCTTGCACGACCCCATGGACTGTAGCACCCCAGGCTCCTCCGTCCATGGGATTCTCCAGGCAAGAATACTGGAGTGGGTTGCCATTTCCTTCTCCAGGGGATCTTCCCTACCCAGGGATTGAACCCAGGTCTCCCACATTGCAGGCAGATGCTTTAACCTCTGAGCCACCAGGGAAGCCTCATGACAACCCATTCCTGTATTGCCTGGAAAATCCATGGACAGGAGCCTGACCTGCTACAAGTCCATCTACCTGCAAAGAGTTGCTTAGCCACTGAGCATGCGCGCACTCAGAAGTTTGAAAGCCATTGCTAACATCAGAGACAGGACTGATCTGTGCAGACCATATTAAAGTAGGTAGAGTTGTCAGGTTTGCATACAGAATAAAATTTAAACTAGCCCCAGCCTCCTACCCTGTGGCCTTGGTCTAAGGAGTTGCCCTTGGGCAGTTTCCTCCCTCAGCTCTAGAATCTAACATTGCTGCTGGGGTACAAACAACGGTATAAGACTTCGCTGCCTGCCTGTTACTGAGTTCAGCCCCTGTCATCAAGGAAACCCCTCTGGCAAACAAGTAGGCCACACTTATGTAAAACGGTCTTCACACAGGAGAGGCCCACGTTGGGGTACCCGGGCCGGACCTGCCTGCGCACACGTGGGTCGGAGCTGTAGGGACCCTCATCTTCCACGAGGCTGGGCTGAGAAGGGCCCTGAGACCCGGGGGTCGAAAAGCACGCCCTTGGCAGGCCTTGATAGTCCCCGGTATCCCTCAGATAACACACTCCGGCTGCCTGAGTCAAATCCCGGCCTGCGGTGACCGCCGTCCCGCCCGGGGGCGCCAGGCCCCGGGCCCGGGCAGGCTCCAAGCGGGATCCCGGCCTCGCCCTGCCGCGTGGGCTCTCGCTGTGACCCGGAAGCGCTCCGGAAGCGGTTCCGGAGTCAGCTCCGGCAGGATGGCGGCGGACACGCAGGTAAGGCGGGCGACTGCGAGGCCAACGCGCTCAGCAACTAGGCGCGAATGGCGGCGGTCTGGTCTGACCGCTAGTGCAGCTGCCGTAGGGGGTTAGGGGGCGGCGGCTGCGGAGGGCGCGGTCCCGGGGGCGCTTCGGGCGAACTCCCCACGGACCCGGCTTCGTCCTGGTTCCCGGCCCGGGCGGCGCAGACCGGCCGTGGGCTCGACGAGTCGGACTCCGGCCTCGGCTTCGGCAGACCCTTCTTGATCCTGAAGTTGCCACAGTTCCCGTTTCAGAGTCTGCTCCGTTTCTCCGAAACCCTCCACGATGAACCTCGGCCAGCGCCAACTATGCCTTAAAACTTTATATTCAGCAGATATTTCTCGGACATTTACTACGCTCGGGGACTTAAAGCATAGTGTTTGGATTTGTACAGATCTGAGTTTGAGTGCTAGCTGATCAGTTTCTCTAAGACGCTGGGCAAGCTGCTTAATCCTGTCAAGTCGCGGTCTTTGCATCCATACAATGGGGCTAAACTAATACCTGCCTCGTAGGGTCGTTGTGAGGAATCAATGAAATAAAGTAGGGCCCCATGTAAGTTGGTGGTTATTATTAGGTCCAGCGTTAGATAAAAGAGCTGTCACAACTTGGGAAGAGTCTTGTCACCTTGAGTGTTGGAGGGGGGACTTTCTCCCTCCACCCCAGCCTCCTTTGTGGCTGTGAGTGTTTTAGAGAGAAAAGACAATATTACGAAAAAAAAAAAAAGACAGTATTACGGGAAATGAAACAGGTCTCAAAAGGACAGCTTGGCTCACTTGGGTGTCGGGATGAGGAGATTTATTTATTTTGATATGAAGACCCTGAAGTCAGAGAGTGAGCCCTTAACTTCATTATTCAGAATGTGTGTGTTGTGAGTTTCCTGTGCAAGGAAGGTTCTGGTAATTTGTTCAAAGTTTGTTATGATGGATCCTGGAAAGAAAGGGGTGTTTTGAAAGGGGTTGGGAGAATACATGCTGAATGTGTAACATTGAAACTCAAATGAAGAAAGCAAACACTTCTTGGGACTTACCTGGTACTCCAGTAGTTAAAGACGCCTGCCAGTGCAGGGGACACCGGTTCAGCCCCTGGCCCGGGATCTAAGATCCCACATACTACTGGGGAACTGAGCCTGGGCGCCCCTTGTGCCACAGCTAAGACCTGACACAGCCAAATAAATAAATATTAAAAAAAAAAATCTCTCTAGTGCTGTGTTGTTCAGTATAGTAACCAGTTAATTAACAGCCAACTAGCTACTTAGGTTAGTTAAAATTAAATGAAATTTAAAATTCAGTTCTTCGGTTGCTCTAGCCACATTTCAGTGCCTGGGTAGCTGTATGTGGCTGGTGACTGATGCATTGTACAGTGTAAAAGAACATTTCCATCATCACAGAAAGTGCTTCTGGACAGGGTTACCCTAGAGAGAAACCTGTGAACTTTTAAAGCTCTTTGCATCTGATCTAAACCAACAAATTACTTCTCTGAAGGATCTTAGTGTGCTCTTCCTCACTTTTGTTCTGACAGGGTCCCTAGTGGGTGACATTCATTTTCTGATTAAGAAAAAGAAGAGCCTTGTACCTGAAATGCCCTTTTCATCTTTCCAGGAGAAACTGTAGTCAGGAACTTAACATTAGCATGGAAAAACAGCTATGTGGGAATTTCGGGTACAGGGTGTATTATATATATAAAGATGCATCTAAATTTGCTATCTCCTCCAGCCTTACTGAAACTAGTAAAAGGTTGAGGGAAAAAATAAGAATTGAGAGAATGGGGAGCAGACAACAGCTGCAAACTTTTGGAAGCTAGAAAGTGAGGAGTGGTAAAGGATCCTAAGCCAGCAGTTCGGAAAGCTGAGAACCAACCTGATTTACATTGTAGAATTTCTGATAGCTGGGAATTGTTGGCATCTGCTAACCCCTGGGTGTGAGGGTGAGTGGGGAGGGGCTAAGTTAGGAGGATTGGTTGAAAGCCCTGTTCACGTGCCTTCAGAACCCCAGCTTTCTTTCTCCATCTTGGCAAAAGGCTGGAAGTTTTCCTTTCTGGAGAGTGTAAAACAGGACCACACAAAAGTGTAGGAGGTCCAATGTCCACGGAAATCATCAACGGAATAATTCAAGATGCTTTCCCTGAACCAAAGCATGCCTTTTCAAATCAAAAATGGTCAGCACAGTGGATGAAAGCAGACGCACGACAGAGCACACTAACGTGAAATTCAATTTTTCTGTTAAAAATAAATTTTCTTTCTTTATTTTTGTATTTATTTACGGCTGCATTGGGTCTTATTTGCGGCACGTGGGATCTTTTCGTTGAGGTGCGTGGGCTCAGTTGCCTGCGATGGAAGGCGGATTCTTAACCTCTGGACCTCTGGGAAAGTCCCAACCTGAAATTTTGGAACCTTGGATATAAAAAGATCTTAGAAACTCCTGGGGGGGAAAAATCAGATCTCAGACAAAAGATCGAGAATCAGAATGGCATGGAGGTTCCCAACAATACTGAATGCTAGAACTCAGTGGAGAAAAGTCTTCAGTATTCTGAAGGAAAATTTCAATCTAGCATTCTGTATTCAGACAAACTTCAGGTAGGAGGTCAGAACATTTTCAAACCCGCAAGGACGTCACAAGTTGGAGTGTGCAGTTCACCCAGACACACAAAAAGAGTACATTCTCAGGGTGATAAACCGCATCCCAGCTGTAGCAGTCACACACCAAATCCACTGGGAGAGGCCTCTTCAGGAAGGTGGAATTTGGTCAGACTGCATGATCTGCGTCAATGTATTGAGATTTAGACACGGGGCAGACTGTGGGATTGAATGGTTAATTAGGACAGATAAAACGAGGCAGGCTGAGAATGGAGAGAATGAAGGGCTCATGATTCAACTCCAGGATTAATTTTAAAAAGCTGTGCAAGAGAGCAAACAGAGTTCATTAAACGGAAGTTGAAAACTAGTTGCATGTAATGTAAACACTGAATTATTGGACTAATGTATATTATGAAACTTGAGGAATAATTACCGAATAATCAGCCAGTGTTGGTGAAAGAGATTGTGCTTGTGTGTGAGGGCATGGGACTGGTTTTTAGAGCAAACCTCCCAGAACTTTTTGACTCTTTAATTATATGCATGAATGAGTATAAGAGCAAAAGACAGTAAACAGACCCTTTATGTAGAAGATGGAGTTTTGCACATGATTTTATTCATTGCTGATAGAATTGTGGCAAAGGTTTAACTATAAGAGGAACTTGGTGTTATTTTACTTCTCTGTGTACGCTTAAGTCTTACTCTTCTAATAGGGCCTGTCTGTCAGATACCCTCAAAAGAAAAAGAGGGCAGGAGTTGGTCACTTATCCATGACCTGCTTGCTTTGTAGCCTGTAGAACAGAGGTCCCCACCCTCTGGTATCTAATGCCTGACAGTCTGAGGTGGAGCTGATGTTATAACAATAAAGTGCACAGCAAATGTAGTGTGCTCAAATCATCCCCAAACCATCCCACCTGTCTCCCCAGTCCATGGAAAAGTTGTCTTCCACAAAATCAGCCTCGGGTGCCAGGAACGTTGGGGAACACCGCTGTGGAATATTGTTCAGGAGCAGATTTTCAGGAGTATTTGCAAACCGCCCCTTTCCCCAAGTCTTACGCTGTGTCCCTGTGCAAGGGAGGCAGTTGTAACATTGATGATGCTTGATAGCTAAGGACTTGTTCGCATCAGTTTCTACACTTGCTGGTTTCACGTTTAGTTTCAGAAATGCAGGTGCTGTGGCTTTCGACTCCAGTCTGAGCAGTGGCTTCCCTTCTGGGAGTTGGTTTCTTCATCACCTGTAAAATGGGGAATATGATGCCTGTCTTGAAGGCTTGCTGGTTAGTAGTAGCTGATTTTGTGCTCGGGGAGAGAGTAATGCCCTAAATGCACTCTCTCATTTATTCCCCATAACAGTCATGAGGTAGGTGCTGAATAGATGGGGAACCTGAAGGTCAAGCATATGACATAATTTGACTGAGTTTCCACAGCCGGTAGGAGGCTGAACTGGGATTCAGTTTCTTAACCTTTTACCCTTTAGCCAACTGTGCTTATGACTTGCCAGGATACACCTCGTTACCGGAGGCTTATAAGAGATAATATAAAGGGGACATACTGGGCACATAGTAGGCCCTCCGTATATTTTGCTTAGTTCGGAAAGGATATTTTTTCTTTCTTTTTAAAAAAATACTTACTTACTTATTTGGCTGAGCTGAGTCTTAGTCGGGCATGCACACACTTAGTTGTGGCATGTGGCTTTAGTTTCCTGACCAGGGATCGAACCCAGGGCCCCTGCATTGGGAGCGTGGAGTCTTAGCCACGGGACCACCAGCGAAGTCCCAGAAGGAGGTTTTCTGTCTTGAGGTTTTTGCCTTAAGCCTTGCCTCTTTTTGTCCAAAGTTTAAGTTTAACTGAGTGGCTGACTGGTTGGGTTAAAAGCAGTACATCTCAACTGGGGGTAATTTTGTTTCCCAGGAGGCGTCTGACAATGTCTGGAAGCAGTTGGGGTCGCCTCACCTGTGGTGGGAGGGTTGTATGCTGCTACCGGTGTCTAGTGGGTAGAGGCCAGGAGCACTGCCCATGATCCTGCCGGGTGTAAAGGCAGCCCCCACAGTCAAGAATTATTAGGAGTGAAAGGCAGCCCCCAGAGTGGAGACTGAGAAGCCCTGGGTTAGAGGGAGCCGCTCTGAGTCCTGCACGGCTTCCCCCAGCACACCCTCCCTCTCCCTCCCCGCGAACGTTCTGTGGTCTGACTGGTGGCATTTTCTCTGTGGGCTTGGTCTTCGCAGGTTTCTGAGACACTAAAGCGTTTTGCAGGGAAGGTGACAACAGCCAGTGTGAAGGAACGGAGAGAAATCCTCAGTGAGCTGGGGAGATGTGTTGCCGGAAAAGGTATTTATTTCCATGTCACTGATTTCATTTCAGACCAAGTCGGGCTCTCTGTTTAGAACCATGGCCTTCTTTCCCCCACTTCCAGCAACTTCTGTCATCACTGTCTATGTTTGCTTGTTATAAATGTGCATTGAAACAGTTGGGTTGGTGGAAAGTTTATCCTTCTAGGTGCCAAAGTTTTTAACAGTTTTAACCATTTTGACTGGAAATAGTTGTAATAGATGCCAATAGTTTTTCTTAAGTAATTTATTAGATGCAAAATTTTTTTTTTAATGACTGGAGGCACTGTTTTTCCCAGCGTTTCATGAAAATCAGCAAGATGGTAACTAGATTGGCTAGTGAAGGATTCCAAGATCATCTAAGTTTGGGAGATGTCCCCTTTTAATCCAGTGTTTCCTTGAAACTCGTTTTTGCTGAAAACCTGTTCAGTCTGGGCAGCACATTTTGGGAAATGCTGAGCGCATGCAGTTATTCTGATTCTGCACTGTGACTGAGGGTTCTTAACGGCAAGCTGGGGGGGCGTGTATGAGACTAGTTTGCCTTCAACCAATAAATCTTCATTAGTTGGTTTTTTTATCTTTTAGTTTTGTATTGGGGTATAGCCGATTAACAATGCTGTGATAGTTTTAGGTGAACAGTGAAGGGACTCAGCCGTCCATACACACGTGTCCATTCTCCCCAGAACTCCTCTCTGATTCAGGTCGCCACATAAAATTGAGCAGCATTCCCTGTGCTATAAAATCCTCGTTTTTGAGTTTCCTTCTGGTATATTTTTCCTATGCAGCGTTGGTTCTCAAAATGTGGTCCCCAGACCAGCAGTTTCGGCATCGCCTGAGAACTTGTTTGAGATACAGAATCTCAGCTCTACCCCCAGAGACGCAGATTCATGAAAACTCCGGGGGTAGAGCCCAGCACCTGTGTTTTAACAAGCTCCCCAGCTGATTCCCATGCTTGCTGCAGTTTGAGAACCGTGGTGGTAGAGTTGGGTCTCCGATTCTGTCAGCTTTCTCTTCTTGTTAGGAAAGAGCCTTCTTCCACTGTCTCACCCAGACTCTCATTTGCTGCTTCTGATCTACTGTCGCCTGGTTATATACCGAAGCTTGTTAAAGTTGCGTGTAAATTAAGTAAATTGCTGTTCGTGAGCTTCTGAGAGATTCTGCTGTGTATCAGAGCTTTAGTGCTTGAGTTTATGGCACCTTCAGAAGTCCTTCTGGTCATTTCTCAGCAGGGTTCTAGTTAAAGAAGGCTGCCACGTGACAGACGCTGGCTGTCCACCCTAACCCTAATGGCTGGCTCCGTGCTAAGTAACTGCCGAGTACCACCTTTCCCCCCAGTTTGTGGAGCAAGGAGTTCGACAAGTGTGGGTGAAGTTTATGAACTACTCAGGCCTTTCCAGGGTGATTTTACTCCCCAGTCACCCTGAAATTCTACAGTTCGGGGCGAATCATATTTGTAAAATGTTTGCTTGCCTTTGATGCGTAGGTCGTTTGGGGGACGCGAACTCCGCACATGAAATAGTTAGTTTTCAGTTTCCTCATTTTCGGAGTCTGTGGCGCCGTTGTGTAGTGATAGTTATTCTGGCCTCTCCTTGTGTTAGGGTCCCAGGTCCCCAGGTGGGTTCATCCAAGGCGGGGCAAGGAGCTGAAAGGCCTCTGCAGAGGCTGTTGAACCCTGGAGGCGGGCGCCCAGCCCGGCTCAGCCCCACCTGGCCCTACGGCCTCTGGTGCTCCCCTCAGTCCTGCCTCCCTGGACCTGAAGCCTGAGGCTGGCGAGGCGGGTTTGCTGGGCCTGGCCTTGCCAGTCACGGGCCCTCAGCGCAGTCGGAGGTCATGGGCTCTGTGTTCTGGCCATGGCTCTGCTGCCTCCAGACTGCGGGACCCTGTCCAGGTTCCTTTGGCTATGAGCCTGCCTCCTTGCATTGAGTGTGGAGATAGTAAGGCCGTGCTTCCCTCACAGGGTGAGAGTGAGGAGGGAATGCGAACTTGTAGGGATAGTGCCTGGCTCTTATCAGCCCTGGTGTCTGTTAGCAGTTACTAACTGCTGTTCTTCTCTGCTGTGCTTAGTTGGTCGGTCATGTCTGACTCTTGGCTACCCATTGGACTGTCGCCCCCCAGGCTCCTCTGTCCATGGGATTTTTCTGGGAAGAATACTGGAGTGAGTTGCCATTTCCTTCTCCAGGGGATCTTCCCAACCCAGGGATCAAACCTGCGTCTCCTGTGTCTCCTGCATTGCAGGCAGATTTTTTACCTGCTGAGCTGTTGGGGAAGCTCTTAGCCACAACCTGTTCTTGGCCCCAGTTACTCTTTTCCTCAGTTACTAAGACATCCTCAAATCAGGTGGGTCAGTGCCAGGCTCAGGGCGCTGGGGGAGCTGGGTCTACGCTCCTCCTCCATCGGCCCCCATCCCTCGGGGGCCCAGGCGAGCCCTTCATGAGCCTCCTGCTCGCTGGTCTGTCTGACACTCAGCTTCCATTTCCCCCATCAGACCGTCCTCCCTTCATCCTTGGGCTTCAGCTCGGTCTGCAGAGCCATCACAGGTTGGCTCTCCATTACTGAGCACTGTTGTTCCACCAGCTTCTCTTTCTCTTGACTGGCCTGCTTAGTTTTCTGTGCCTTGGTTTCTTCTTAAAAATGGGCTCAGTCGCAGTACCCACCCTACAGGAACTGAGTTAATGTGTGTCAAGTGCTTAGAGCAGGGCCTGTGCCTCGTGAGCTCCAATTCAGTGTTGGGTGTTATTCCTGGGCCCATGCCCAGGAAGTGTCGATAGTGCTTATTGACTAACCTCTGTGTAATCTCTGGTTTTAGATCTGCCGGAAGGAGCTGTGAAAGGCCTCTGCAAACTCTTCTGCTTGACCCTGCATCGATACAGGCGAGTGCCAGCCACCAGCCCAGTGTCCAGAGCACTTTGTGCGGAGAGGTGGTAGAGGGCAGTGGTTGGAGCTCAGGCTTTGGAGTCAGACTGCCTGTGTCCTGGGCAGGTTGCGGAACCTCTCTGTGCATCAGTTTCCTCCTCTCTGGACTAGGGATCATGCTCTCGTGGTGGTTTGTGTGAAGTTCTTGCTTACTCTGAGCTTTCACTTGTGCGTGTGAAAGCACTGGGCCTCATTTGAGCCCTATAGTAAGTGTTCTGTAAATGTAGATGTTGCCCGTACAGCCTTAAGGCTCCCTGCCCTTTGTTAGCTGCTTCCAGAACTCTGGGATGAGGTAGGGTTATCCAGTTACTTCCAAATCTCCTCATCTGTGATGCGCTGAAATACAGTGCAATGTCGTTTTCCTGGAAAGACGGGGCTTGGCTGAAGCCCCCCCCGCCCACCCCCTGCCCCGGGTCCACGTGTTCACCTTGGCCTTTGCCCCTCCCCCAGGGATGCAGCCTCACGCCGGGCCCTGCAGGCAGCCATCCAACAGCTGGCCGAGGCCCAGCCTGAAGCCACTGCCAAGAACCTTCTGCACTTTCTGCAGTCTTCGGGCATCGGCTCCAAAGTGGGCGTCCCCAGGTAAGAGGGGAAGCTGGTGGTGCTCGGGGCTCCAGAGTCCTTCTCTGGAGGAGCCCGTGCAGACCAGCCAGGGTGGCCACAGCCACCCCTTTCCCCTTTGCAGCCCTGGGGGGTGCTGGTGGTCTGCCTTCCGGCTGGAGGGAGAAGCCAGGATGTCAGGCCCAGCAGAGAGACCGCTCTCCTGGGGAGCAGGGTTGGGAAACTGGGGGCAGTAAGGCCATTTTAAGGAGAAACCAAATGCCTCCACCACCGCCACCCCCACCAGGCCCTAAAGGTGGGAAACCATCCTTCGGGTTTTATAGTTGTGGCTGCTGAGAGGCGGGGGCTCGGCACTCCTTGTCCTGAGTTGTCACAGGTGGTTTGTGGAGAATGGGTGTCCGGTTCCATCCAGTCATAGGTCAGCAGAGGGTCCTATCTGCCAGGCAGGGCCCTGCGGGGAGCCCTTGTCCTTAGGTAGAGGCCGCTGCTCTGACGTCTCTCCTCCGCTCCCCTCCCCTCCCAGTAAGAGCAGCGGCTCGGCCGCCTTGCTGGCCCTGTCCTGGACCAGCCTACTGGTGCGCATTGTCTTTCCCTCGAGAGCCAAGCGGCAAGGAGACATCTGGAACAAACTGGTAGGTCCCCGGGTCTTTGGAGTCGGCTCCCTGCACAGAGCTGGGTGTGTTTCAGCACCTTCTCTGGCCAGTGTTCTCCTCAGGGCCAGGTGGCCGGGCGCTTTGAGTTACCCTGGTGTGTGTCACTTTGGTGGATGGGCGCGAGGGCAGCATAACATTCATCTCCTCATCAGATATCTGCGAGCTTTCCTGGATCAGATGTGGGCTAGACCCTGGGACCTGGAACACAGGGATGAGCAAGAGAGACGTGGTCCCTGCCTTCATGACAGGCCAGAGTAGGGAAGACAGCCAAAAAACTAGGAAACCAGAAAGCAGTGTAAATCATTCTGTGTTTTTCTGACTAAGCATTCCTTTCCCTGTGTTTGGATTTCAGTGCTGAACTGGCTAATGGAGTGGGATTCTTGCCATGTGCTTTGATCCTTAAATCCTCTCCTCCCCGTTCTATGCCTGCTCCTTCCATTTTCCCTTCCTCGCCTTTCAGCGTGTCTGCTAACCAGAGATGGCTTCACAGGCCCGGTTGGGAGGTTCTCTTGAATGTCTTGATATGCTTAGTGGAGGGTAAGAGGAAAGGTGTCACAGTTTTAACAAAAAGGATCTTGGTGTGGATTTGATTCTTGGCCTTGAGATTTGGCCAAGTACTTAATTTAGTTTCTGAGTTCATTTCCCATTACTGTGAAAATGGGAACAAGTACCATCTGCCCATCCACCTCAAAGAGTTGTCACGAAGATGGGCCCAGAAGAGGTGAAAGGGCTGTGGAAACTTAGGGAGGGCTGTGCAGGTGGACACGTGGCATTAGCAAACCCTCAGCACCGCTGCCGGACACAGCCAGCTTGAAAGACGCGCTGAGGCCTCTCCCTGGGAGCTTGTGCAGCGCACCCCTGGGGATGACCGTAGATTGGCCATCAGCAGCTGACAGGAGGATAAGAACACTGAGACTTCACAAGTAGTGGATACACTCCAAACCCACCTTCGGAGTCTAGGTTCCATTGTTACCTAAAGGTCGTCTTATAAGATGGTTATCGCACGGGCCCTCTCATTGGTGTGTCTCCAATGACTTCTTGCAACCATTACCCAAGGTAAGTCAGTGTGCTTGTGGGTTAGTGAGCTGGAGGGGTCGACCTCGTTGTGTTGTGTTTATGGGACAGGATGCATCAAGAGATTTTCCTTTGCTCGTTGCTGATGTCGACTCTACACATAGGTGGCAGTTCATTCAGTTGCTGAAGTATTTGTCGAGGGCCCCTGTGTGCCGGGTGCTGTTGGCAAAGCTGAGGCTGAAGCAGCGGACGAGGAAGAGGACCTTGCTTTTTCATAGCTGGCAGTCCTGGGGAGGCTGGACGCAAATAGGTCCACACCTGGGTGATAAGGTTTAGAGCCGCACAGCAGAAAAGCAGGCAGGAGAATAGAGAGAGGGCGGACGCTAATGGTGGGAGGGAGGCCTCTGGAGGAGGTGCCGTTTGAGTGGAGACCTGAGGGTGTGAAAGAAGCAGCCATGCCCAGATGAAGGGGCAGAGCATTCAGGGAGAGGGAGCAGCAGTACAGTTGTGAACGAGATGTCAGCGAGCTTAAGAGGCTGTTTTAATAATAATTTTTTTTTTAAGTTCAATATTCAAAAAATAATAAGAAAGTTCAATATTCAACAAGTGTCGAATGATACACCAGTTTCCTTCCCACCCCTTCTCTAGGCATTTTGGTCCCCCACAAGAACTAGTTCCTTGTGTAGGTAAAGATAGTCCCTGTGTATATGATGAAGTAGATTTTTTTATACAAGTGATAGCATACATGTAAACTTTTTATCTCATCTTGTGTTTTTTTCTTTAACCAGATGTAGAATTTGTTATAGGGTATTATATAAAGAGCTTCTCATTCTTTAAGACTGTTACTAATCCTTTGAGTGGGTGTACCACGGTATATAACCAGTCCCCTGTTGATGACCGTTTACAGTGTTTACAGCCTCTCATCATAAAAAGCGTTGCCGTGAATAACCTTGTGCATCTCCCACTTTGTACACATACACATGGAACTCAGCTGACTTCTTAAGCTTGCCCTCGTTCTCAGGTGGCAGCCCACACCAGTGACCTCAGGTGCTTGTGGCCTGTACGGTCTCTGTGAGGCTTGTTAACCGAGCACCTCTTTGTGCTCCACTCTGGGTTGGACAGTGAGCTCCCGCAGGCAGGATCAGCCTATCGGTCTTGACTCCTATATCCACAGTGCCTAGCCTAGTGCCTGCCCTTTCATCAGCGCTCACTGCCTGGGAATTAATGAGGAAATAGTCAAGGCAGATGAAGAAATACATGAAACAGAAGCTTCCCCTTTTTCCACATGGCACTTCCCTCGCTGTAATTATGTATTCATTTGTGTGTTTATTTGTTTAGTATCTCTTTCTCCCTCTGGATTGTGAGGTGCATGAAAGCAAGGGCCGTATCTGTCTTATTCTCCCGGTGTTTTCATTTCTGACTCATAGTAGGTGTTCAGCAGATACTTACTTACGAAGTGCTTGAGTGAACAGATGTAATTCTGGGACAGGGGCTGAGTCGGGGGTCCGGGGGGGTAAAGCGAAGAGGGTCTGGCTGGAGTCGGGTGGGAGAGGCCTGGCAGAGATGGCCTCAGGTTCTGGCCGGTGGGCCTGACGGAGGCCTTGGGCAGGCTGTGAGGGCCACGGGTCCTCTGCTCCCGTTTTCCATCCGGACCCGAGCGCCCCTGTCCCCGCAGGTGGAGGTGCAGTGCCTGCTCCTGCTGGAGGTGCTGGGCGGCTCCCACAAGCACGCCGTGGACAGTGCTGTGAAGAAGCTCACCAAGCTGTGGAGAGAGGTGACAGGAGGCCGCGGTGGGTGGCGGGCACTGCTTCCCGTGCGCACCCCCACTGCCGTCTGATACCCCTGCCCTCCCTGTTCCTCCTCAGAACCCCGGGCTGGTGGAGCAGTACTTGTCAGCCATTCTCAGCCTGGAGCCCAGCCAGAGCTACGCAGGCATGCTGGGGCTGCTGGTGCAGTTCTGCACGAGCCACAAGGAGATGGACGTGGCCAACCAGCACAAGGCAAGCGGGCGCTGGGCGGGGAGCGCGTTTTCCCCTGGTGGCCCCAGCCACTGGCCTCATCTGAAGTTGGCTGGTTTTCTGTCCCGAGACCCTGGCCTTTCGCGGTGATGTGTGAGGAGCGGGAACGTTTCCTCTCTGGTTCTGGCTGGGGGTGGGCCCTGCTGCAGTTACTGGGATGCTGATTTGCCTGTTCGTGCTGTCGCTGAGTCACTGACCCCTGAGCAGCTGCCTTTTACCAGCCTCTGTGCCAGGTGTTGGGGCTGCAGCAGTGAGTGAGGGGGCCATGATCCCTGCCCAGGCGGGGCTGAGTCTGAGGAGCCCACTGTTAGGCAGAGTGGCATCTTGTCATCTCTGTGAAACACGCTACAAAAGGAACCACGCGAGAGGCTGTGATACTCTGTGGTGGGAACCTATCTCAGGTTGTGGGTCAGGCAACACATCTCTAAGGAAGGACCTTAAAGAGTGAAGAGGTGTTAACAAGGCCAAGAGGCAAGGAAGGGCATTTGGGGCAGAGAGAGCAGTGTGTAGGCTGGATGGGTGGTACGTGGCTGCCTGGGTGAGAGAGGAGCCACCAGGCCTGTGAGCCACGCCAGGGGTCTGGACTTGATCCCAGGAGCCATGGAAAGCTGTGGAGGGCTTTTCGTTGGGGAATGGTGTGGACACTGGCATTTCCATGCTTGACTCCGTGTCGTTTGGGACCCTGATTGGTACTGTTCAGAAGTGCTCGCACAAGAGGGACCTCAGAGCACCAGTGTCCGACAGGTCTCTCTTCCCCAGAGTGCCCTGCTGGACTTTTACGTGAAGAACATCCTGATGAGCAAAGTGAAGCCTCAGAAGTATCTGTTGGTGAGTGAGCGGTGGCCCTTCCTCGTCCGTCCAGCTGAATGCCCTTTTAAATTCTGTGATTCAGAGCCATGCTTTATTCTCGGTCTGTTCCCACAAGGGCTGGGTGCCTGACCCCTTTCTCTTGGCAGGATAACTGTGCCCCTCTGCTTCGGTACTTGTCCCACTCAGAGTTTAAGGATCTGGTCCTGCCCACCGTACAGAAGTCCTTACTGAGGAGTCCAGAGAATGTCATTGAAAGTAGGTTGCTGCCAGCCAGGACAGTGGGAGGCAGATGACATCACCCAGTGAGCCAGATCGCAGCTGCTTGGCAACAGGCAGTGTTTATGGGGGTTGTGGGGGGAGGCTGTATTCACTGTGTACCTTGTTGGGCCCCTCGAGAGGGAGATTTAGGGACCCTTTCGAGAGTATGTTGAAAGTAATGGGCCCTCTTGTTGAAAGAGTGCACAGAAGTGTATCTGTTGAAAATGCTGTATACATACATTTTTAGAGGTCTGAGAACCTTCTGGAAACCAGGTTAAGAACCTCTGTCTAGACAGGTTGACCTTGGTGCCGGTGGTATTTGAAACCCTAGGATGTGAGAGTTGAGTCTCTGTCCCTTTTTATCTTGGTAAGAGGTATAGGTGGAGTGTTGGGGGCACAGATTTTGCTGTAGGGATGGGGCAGTGTACAGCTTTATAGCAGAGCTGAGGGACAAAGGTGTGACCAATATAGAGGTGAAAAGTGGTCGCGTTCCACGTGGCTAGATGGCGGGCCTGAGCGTTGGCTGGGGAGCTGGGCAGAAATGGGCAATTTCCCTCCGAGGTCAGCATGGTGTGTGCTTTCTGTCCCCCTCAGCTATCTCCAGTCTGCTGGCATCCGTGACTCTGGATCTCAGCCAGTATGCCCTGGACATTGGGAAAGGACTGGCTGGTGAGTGTCCCGACCCCTCTCCCGCCCCTCGAATGACACCTTGGGTTTTTGGTTGCACTTGTCCCAATTGTAGAAGAAGGGGCACGAGACAGCCCCGTTTAGAAATAAGCTACAGTCGTGGAGTTTCTTTTCTGAGATCCTTGATCATGAGAACACAGAGCCAGGATGGATGAGTTGGGAGCCAGGAAGACAAAGACGAGAGCCTGGGTCCTCAGCTCTGAGCGGCGGCTCTCTGTGTCCAGGTCAGCTGAAGTCCAACAGCCCTCGCCTGATGGACGAAGCCGTGCTGGCGCTGCAGAACCTGGCCCGCCAGTGCAGTGACTCCTCGGCGATGGAAGCCCTGGCCAGGCACCTGTTTGCTATCCTTGGAGGTGGGCTCGCCTTTCCGGGCATGGGGATGGCCGAGGTGTGGGCTCTGGCACTCCCTGGGTGCTGGGGCCTGCTGGGAGCTCCGTGCTTTGAGTCTTCTTGTGTCAGGAATGTGAATAGAAGCACAGGCAGAGAGGTGTGGATGGGGGTGAGCTCAGTTTTAAGTATAGATGTTTTTGTGCACATAGGTTAAAAAATACAGAAAAATACACCAAAATATAAGTAATATTCTTAGATGGGTGATTTTTAGATTTTTAAAAAAATTTTTTCTGTTTGTCACATTTTCTGCAAGAACATATTTACTTCTTTGCTGCTGCTGCTGCTGCTGCTACTAAGTCGCTTCAGTCGTGTCTGACTCTGTGCGACCCCATAGATGGCAGCCCACTAGGCTCCTCTGTCCCTGGGATTCTTCAGGCAAGAATACTGGAGTGGGTTACCATTTCCTTCTCCAGTGCATGAAAGTGAAAAGTGAAAGTGAAGTCGCTCAGTCGTGCCCGACTCTTAGCGACCCCATGGACTGCAGCCTGCCAGGCTCCTCCGTCTATGGGATTTTCCAGGCAAGAGCACTGGAGTTGGGTGCCATCACCTTCTCCATTTACTTCTTTGTCAGAAAAAAAAAAACCCCAATAAGTGGTTTTAAACCCAACTTCATGATAAAGAGGCTCTACTTTTAGAATCAGAAACTATCTTTCTTTCTCTCTTTTTTCCTTTTTTGGCCACACTGCTTGGCCTGTGGGATCTAGTTCCCCGACCAAGGATCGAAGTCAGGCCCCTGGCATTGGGAGCACGGCGTCTTAACCACTGGACTACCAGTGAAGTCCCCCGGTGTGTCTTGATGTCACACACATGACGTGTTCACCCCCTTGGGAAAGGTGGCAGATGTGGATTCTGAATCTTTGCTCTCTCTCCTCTCAGGCTCGGAGGGGAAGCTAACTATTGTAGCCCAGAAGATGAGCGTTCTCTCAGGTATAGAATTTCTCTGCGGGTGTCAGGAAGTGTGGTTATAGATGAGGGTCACCCCGACCGTCAGGTGCGGCGAGTCCGTTGGATCCTGACGTCTCTGACAGTCTTGGCCGTCCCAGCCTGGCTTCTGTAAAAGGCAGGACGTGATGGGAGATTGAGGGAGGGTCAGTGATGGCCGGAGGAGAGGCGTGGCTGCTGGGGAGGGGGCAGCGACAGGAAGATGGTGCGTTGGCAGTTCTTTGCGGACCAGGGGCTGAGCAGGGAACCCCCGCCTTCCAGGGATCGGGAGTGTCAGTCATCATGTGGTGTCGGGGCCTTCCAGTCAAGTCCTGAGCGGGACCGTGGCTGAGCTCTTCATCCCGTTCCTCCAGCAGGAAGGTAATTCTGGGCAGCACGGTGAGGCTGCAGCCGGGCCCCATGTTTGAGCCCGGTTTTCGCAGTTGAAGCCTGCGGTGACCCCTTCTGAAGGCCCTGCTTCCCCTCCCCGAAGCATCACTGCTTCTGCTCCCTTTACCCGGCTTGCTTTTGCGTGCGGCTCGCGGTAATATGACGTGGGTGTAAGATGTCTGGCTGACCGGCTCCGACTTCTCCCCCTAGTTCACGAAGGCACCTTGGTGCACGCTGTCTCTGTCTTGGCTCTCTGGTGTCACCGCTTCACCACGGAAGTACCCAAGAAGCTCACCGAATGGTTCAAGAAAGCCTTCAGCCTTAAAACCTCCACCTCTGCCGTGAGGCATGCCTACCTGCAGTGCATGTTGGTCTGCTTCCGAGGTGAGCGGCTCCCTGCAGGGGAGACCCAGTCTTCAGGGTGGCGTCGCCACTCCGGGCTTGCCCTTTTGGTCCAGCCTTTTTTGCATCGTTTCCTCCTGAGTCCATGGGAGCATCCAGCTTAGTCATCCACAAAGCCTAGAATCGGAGCCCCGTTTGATTTTGATTTCTCCCCCTTATCAGACCTTCAGAGTACAAAGTTTATTCAGAGAGGACCCGTAGCCAGAACCCGTTGCTCTGTTTTCTGAAATCATGAAGATATGATTCTGATAAGACTGGTGTATGAGGTGTAAATTTATAATCTTTACCCTGGAACTGTGAGAAACCAGCCCTGCCCTCGCATCAGGGCTGACAAACCTGTCATCTGGGCACTTGCCTCTTCCACGTGCAGTGAGGGGACACAGCAAATCTGGGTAGGAGCTTGATCCCCAAGGAGAAAATCTCCAACACTGATGTCCACCTCTCAGGTGGACTCCTGTTTCACTTATGGTTTAAATGGATGATGACTGTGTCTAAGGAAATGTCTGGGAGATTCCAGAGTGCCCTCTAGAAAGGTGACCCCCTTCTGTTCTGTGTCTGAGCTTGTGTATCACTTTGCAGTTTTGGTGCACTGATCAAAGTTAACTTTAGATTGAGTTCTAAACAGCCAAGTCTTGGTTTAACCTCGTCTCTAGCTTGAGCTAGTTCTAGTTCTGCTCCAGACTTTAAAAGCAAACATAAACCTTTAAAATACACATTTCTTGGATTCAAAAACGTGGCATTGTCCAAATGAAATGCTTTTTAGTGTGTGAAATATTCTGATATACCAGTTTGGTAATTTATGAGTTTAGTTACAGGTTTTGGTAGGTTTTTACCTTTTTTTTTTAAAAAAGACTTTAGTTCATAGGTCAGCAGATTGGTTCTGGTTGGGGGCTTTGGGTCTGGAGGTTGTCTGATGTGGGGAAACCGCCCCAGAAAGAAATTGGTGGACCTGAGGTTTTGCCCTGGTTCTCTTCTCCCAACCAGCTGTGTGGCCATGGGCAACTCACTTCACCCCTGTTTCTTTATCCATCAAATGAATAGCCAGACTCTTGGGTTAGTAAGGACCCTTCTAGCTCTATCCGTAAGGTTGTAGAGTTTGATTTAAGCCCTAGATTGTATTCCACTCCTTCGAGGTATTTAAAAGGTAATCATTAGCCGGTTCAGACAGGGGTGAATGTCCTTTCTCAGGTAACCTTGCCCCCCCTCCCCCCACCCCGAGTGATGGACAGGCGCCGGTCCTGTCTCCACAGGTGATACACTGCTGCAGGCCCTGGACTTGCTGCCCTTGCTCATCCAGACAGTGGAGAAGGCGGCCTCCCAAGGCACTCAGGTTCCCGTTGTCACCGAAGGGGTCGCCGCTGCCTTGCTGCTCACGAAGCTCTCAGTGGCCGACTCACAGGCTGGTAAGAGTCTAGCGGTGTCCAGGAGGCTGCGGACAAGGGCCTCTTCCAGAGTCCCTGGGAGGAGGGCCAGATGTTCAGGATTTGGCTGTGTCAGCTTGGCCACTTACCCCCTGAGCAGTCACAGGGCCACTTGGCACCTGCCGGGATGGATTTTATCCACAAGCTCCCGTCCCTGAGCACTGGAGTAACAGAGCGGAGGAAGACAGTGACAGCGCCCCCTGCTGCCCTCCCACCGCTCAGTGCGACCCTGAGGCTCATCCCTGCAGGTGTTCAGTGGGACTTCGTTTTTGATTGGTTATACAGTTTTAGGATGTAACATGAACAGTGTCCCCTGAGTTTAGCCAGCCTGCCTTCCAGCCACTCAGTTTCTCTCCTTGGAGGACATTACCAGTTTCGTGTCCAGAGATGGCTAATGTGTAATTGCCCAAACACCCTGGGTAATGTACTATACATGGGCTTTCCTGCTGGCTCAGTGGCAGAGTCCGCCTGCCAATGCAGGAAACTCGGGTTTGATCCCTGGGTTGGGAAGATCCTCCAGGGTAGGAAATGGCAACCCACTCTAGTATTCCTGCCTGGGAAATCCCATGGGCAGAGGAGCCTGGTAGGTTACAGTCCATGGGGTTGCAAAAGAGTTGGACACGACTTAGCAACTGAACAACAACATGCTATACATGCCATTTTATATACTGAACACATCTGGGAAAAGATTCTAAATCTGCAACAAAAAGAGCTTTCCTGTTTTTGTGGCTACAGGGTATTCCATGCTTGTTTAGTCTAACTCCTACCCTGTGCGGACGTAGCTGGACATACTTCTGTGGTTAGAGACGAGATTCAGCTCTTTTCACATATTATTGCTTGACACCTGAGTATAGGCCAAAGCACTCAGCTACTTCTCCGTGGGGGGAGGCAGAAGTGAACATGACCCTGCTTCAGCAAGTTTTAAGCTGCCTTTACTGTAATGGGAGAAGGGATATGCAAACATTATCTGCCGTTAAAGGCAAAACATAGCATAAGAGCAGGTGGATTGCTTTTAGTTTCGGAGTTAGGGGCCAGGAAAGGCTTCCTGAAGGAGGGAGCATTTGAACTAGGGCCCTGAGGACTAGAAGGAGTTTCACTGACTGGAAGGGAATGGCCCAGTGTGAGTTCAGACCAGGGAAGGGCAAGGGAAGGCACCACGTGAGGCCCTGAAGGAGCTCTGCCTGGCACCTGGAGCAGGTGGGAATCCGAGATGGGAGGCAGGTCGTCTGGGCTCCTGCAGGCAGTGGAGAAGCACCAGAGGTTTCCATAAGAGGTGATGCTACCAGAAGAACTAGTTAGTTCTTGGCATGGGAGGACAGTGAGCCTGGGAGTGACCCCTCCCTGCCGAGGTGGCTCTGCCAGAGGACCCAGCCCTGGCAGCTGCAGCGTGGCGGGGCCAGCCCTGGGGGAGGCGGTGGGCTGTGTGGTGGAGTGACCTTTTGTCTCTTGCAGAGGCCAAACTGAGTGGTTTCTGGCAGCTCATTTTGGATGAGAAGAAGCAGGTTTTCACTTCCGAGAAATTCCTGCTCATGGCTTCAGAGGATGGTGAGTCTGCCTAGTTGAAGTTGAATTTGGGGCTGAGTCTCTCTGGTGGGTCTTCAGAGATGACCCTTCCCGGACTGCCTATTGTTTTGACCAGTCAGCTTGGCAGAGACCTGGAGCAGAGCGGTCTGACCAGTAGCTCAGCTTTCCTGAGAATGACGTTATTCCTGTGGGGCCTGGAAGGCTGGGAGGTGGGAGTGGAGGGGGAGGTTTGTGGAGACAGAGCGCTAATAGCTGTAGAGCTGTGACATTAGCTGTAATTACAGCTGATCAGGTAATTGGTGTTGTCTCAGGGGCTTTATGTTCAGCGGCAGCTGAGAAGCTCTAGGGAGGTGTGGCTGGCTCTACTCCCCCACTGGGAGACAGAAAAACTACTGGTTTCTATCTTGGCAGAAAAGGAACTATTGATCTTTAAGTGTATGTTTAAAATTCTAGGTTGCCTTAGAAGTACCTGTGGCTAATTGGTGACTTGAAAAGTCTTTTGACTTGCACATCACAACATTCTGTTAATGAGCTACAACTGTTAGTCACTTCCTGAAGTTTAAAACACATTTAGCTAGTCTTTGAACAGGAAATGTATTCATATAATACAAAAATAAAAGCCCCAAGAGGGGCTACGCTGAAACTTACACCGTTGCTTTGATCTCTGCCCAGTGTCCCTAGCCATGGAAAACCGGTTTTATCCCCTTGCTGTGTATTGTCGATATTTTATTTTTATACCAATAAATATCCTTATGTGTTAGTTCTCTGCCTTTTTATATAAAAGGTAATATGCATGCTATATGCATTGTGCTGTCTAGATTTGGAAATCATTTCACATCAGTATGTGAGTGCTCTTATTCCTTAGAACTGCATACGAATTAAATAATGGAAGTATAGTTGAATTTATTAATATATTCGTGTGTTAATTTTTACTGTACAGCAGAATGATTCAGTTATACATATATATACACGTTCCTTTTTATATTCTTTTCCACTATAGTTTATTGAATATAATTCCATGTGCTATACCATAGGATCTCACTGTTTTAATTAAAAGTGTATATTTTTGCTGGTTCCAAAATACACGTGTGCGTATGCTAAAAGCATAACTTGCTTTTAGCAGAAAAGCAAATTCAGTAGATAACATATATGTATAACTGAGTCACTTGGCTATACATCTGAAATTAACTCAGCATTGTTAAATCAACTATACTCCAATATAAAGTAAAAAGTTTAAAAAAAAGAAAATTCAAGTGAAAGTGTAATTTTACGCTTACATTTTAATTTCCAACTTTTCCTGTTCTTTCTGGATATTTTCTCTATTTAATTTCTTTGTGTATTTGGCTGCCCTGGGCCTTAGTTGTGGCATGTGGGATCTAGTTCCCTGACCAGGGATGGAACCTGGGCCCCCTGCATTGGGAGCACGGAGTCTCAGCCTCTGGACCACCAGGGAAGTCCCCGTCTCCTCTGTTGTAGACGAGACCGGGTGCGTTCAGGGCAGTTTGGCTGCAGCCACATTCTCTATTTTAAAAGCACTTGCGCTGTTTCTTTCCCCTCACCAGCCCTGTGTACCGTGCTGCACCTGACAGAGAGACTGTTTCTTGACCATCCGCACCGACTCACAGGCAGCAAAGTTCAGTACGTGGGGCTTGTTCACCTTCCCCCTCAGGCCAGACGACCCCATTCCCTGGCAGGATCCCGAGCCGCAGCGGTGTGTGAGGGGCGGGAGGCTGGCTGCGGAGAGCCGCGCCCGGCTGTCCCCAGCGCGCCCTGTCCCTCTGCTGCAGGCAGTACCACCGGGCCCTGGCGGCCGTGCTCCTGAGCCGCCCCTGGCACGTGCGCAGGCAGGCCCAGCAAACGGCCCGGAAGCTGCTGTCCTCTCTCGGGGGCTTCAAGCTGGCGTACGGACTGCTGGAGGAGCTGAAGACCGTCCTCAGTTCTCACAAGGTCAGAGCCTCTTCCGGGCCCCAGAACTGGGGCTCACAGACCCCCGAGCTGCCCCTGCCTGCGCTGTGGGATCTCACCTGGGGTGCTCCCTGGCTGTCCTCACTTACGCGGGCTCTGTGTGATGCCAGGGTCTCCTGCCCTGCCTCACAGCTCAGGGACCACCGTGTTTCACACCATTCCTTTTCCTTTGCAGACACCGTTCTCTTTTCCCATGTCTTATCACACATAAGTCAACCTTTCTATTCTTGAGTAATGGAAAAACACTTCGTTTTTAAAGCACTTAAAAATTTTTTAAACATTTTTCTACCCTTCTCTCTGTCTTTGTCTCATAATGCCTTTAAGAGGCCAACAGGCGTACTGCGCTTGTTTTACGGGAGTTGCTCATGGTTCTGGCAGCTGAAATGACTTGCTCAGCATCTCCCATCAGCGGGTGGTGGCAGGACTGGGGCCTGGCTCCTGGTTTCAGCGCTCTTTGTGTCCCATTTCACTGCTTCCCTCCCTCCCTGAGCTGCCTTAGGGATGTGGGCTGGTGACAGACTTGCAGTCTCAGGTTCGTTCCCCCTGCATCGGATTCTGTTGCCTTTTTTCCCCCTGTGGACTCTTTGAGGCTCAGGACCCTAGGTGCTTCCTTCCAGGCCCATCTCACAGCCTGTGGATCCCAGCGCAGGGCTCTGGGCATTGGTCTCCACGCCAGCAGGGGCCCCAGAGAATCGCATGAATGACAGGCAGCCGCGTTCCCTGCGTCTTCATCTCCCGGGGACCAGGCCGGCGTGGGGCTCTGATCATTGGGGCTCATGCGTTGTCTCCCCGCAGGTGCTGCCCTTCGAGGCTCTGGTGACCGACACTGGGGAGGTGACTGAGGTGGGCAAGGCCTATGTGCCCCCGCGGGTTCTGCAGGAGGCTCTGTGCGTCATCTCTGGGGTGCCAGGGCTGGAGGGCGGCGTCACTGGCATGGAACAGCTGGCACAGGAGATGCTGATCATCTCTCACCACCCATCCTTAGGTCTGTGGCCCAGGTGGGTGGGTGGGGCAGGGACTCTGTCGGAAGAGCAGGTGGGCAGAAGGCCTCAAAGAGCTCCCCTTCGTTTCAGTGGCTGTGCAGTCTGGCCTCTGGCCAGCACTTCTCGCCAGGATGAAGATCGATCCAGAAGCCTTCATTACTAGGCACTTGGACCAGATCATCCCCAGGATCACCACACAGAGCCCCCTGAACCAGGTAGTTGGGCCTGTGAGCTGGCTCTGGCCTCAGGTCAGAGGGCAGACCGGGAAGATTCAGAGAAACAGAAGACGGGGTGATGAGAAGTGGTTTGGACCGTTGGGTTGCAAGTGACAGAGAGCGCCAACTAGTTTGAGATTAGCAGGGAGCTTGCTGGTTGCTGCATCTAACTGGTAAGCCCCTGGATGTGGCAGGACAGGGACTCAGATGTCCTCAAGACCTCATAAGTGGAATGTTTCTTGCCCTCTGTCCATCTCCCTTCCTCCTCTGTGCCTCACTGCTGCTTTCTGCAGCATGGGCTCTGTTATCAGTCTCTGCTTTTCAGTAGCAGGATAGCTGTTCTAGGCTTACGTCTCATCCCCTGTTAGCTCCCGTGGGAAAAGCTGGCATTTTCCAACCATTCCAGCTGGCAGGGGCCCTTACCGCCCGGGTTGACCTGACTCAGGTCCTCTGCTTATCCCAGGGCCCATCCTTCCGGTCTGGGTCACATGCCCATCTCTAGCGAGGGTGGGGGGAAGCTCTACCTGAAACACAGAGATCAAGAGTGGGAGAGAAATGTGTCCCCCATGTCCGGGTGCGGCATGCTGAGAAGGCAGGCACACCCTGTAGCCGTCCACTCCAGCGGCAGGGTTCAGAAAGAACAGGCAGTGGCAAGAAGGGGAGCCTGCTGCCCGGGGCGTGAGACATGGCAGGCCCTGTCTCCCATGCCAGCCGTGGCAGGCACTGACCGTGTCTGTTTGTCTGACAGTCTTCCATGAACGCCATGGGCTCCCTCTCGATCCTGTCCCCAGACCGGGTCCTCCCGCAGCTCATCAGCACCATCACCGCCTCCGTGCAGAACCCAGCGCTGTGCCAGGTGACGCGGGAGGAGTTTGCTATCATGCAGACCCCTGCAGGGGAATTGTATGACAAGTCCATCATCCAGAGGTGAGCCGCCTGCTCGAAGGCTCAGTAAGTGATACAGTCTGTCTGTCTGTTGGGGGAGTGCTGGCTGTGGTCCACACACAGCCTTCGGTCCTGGATACGAGAGTGTGTGGAGGACCCAGTGCTTGCCTGGTGCCTGTGACTTAAGAGGTAGCAGGGGTCTTGTGGCTGGTGGGAAGCTAAAGGGCCTCGTGGCCGGATGGAACCTGGTTGATCACCCGCTCTGGTGTTTCAGTGCCCAGCAGGACAGCATAAAAAAGGCCAACATGAAGCGAGAGAACAAAGCTTACTCCTTCAAGGAGCAGATCATCGAGTTGGAGCTGAAGGAGGTGGGTATGCGGAGGCCTCAGGCCAGTCCACTGGGTCACCCTGACCTGTGGCATATACCCCTGACCTCCCCGCTCAGCCCGGGTCCTCCTGTCACCTTCTTGATCTGCTCTTTCTCAGTAGCTTTCTCCACCCGGAACTCCAGGAAAAGAGATTTTCTTTCTGCTGTCAGTAGTTCATGTATTTTCTCTGCTAAATGGTGTAACTTGACTCCATGCCCATCCCCACACCCCACTCCTGGATGGCCAGGACCCGTCTGTCCTCCTACAGTGGGCACGGGCCCTGGCACAGTGTAGCCTCTGGGGCATCGGGGTTCATGGCTGTGTTCAGTGGTGACGGGGCTGGTTCTGGTGGAAGCACAGCACACATGGCTCTTGTCTCGGCCTGTGCTTCTCCCTCAGTCTTTTCATTTTCTTCTTCACTCTTTATAGGCTGAGTTCTTCTTGTCTTCTATATCTCTGCCCACATGTCCCTTCTGCAGAGAGGTGACCCCTCTGCCCACGCTCCCCAGAGCCGAGCCTCCCTGTTCTCGTTTGTTGTGCATCGTATTTATTCCTTTCACGACACCGGTCATGGTCTGAACCACCTTGTTTATATATCTGTTCCCTGTTCGTTGTGTAGCCACCCCCACTAAGATGGCGAGCTCTGTAAGGGCAGAGACTTGGTCTTGTTCCCATAGTCTCCCAAGTATCTGGCACCTCCTAGGTGCTCAGTAAATATCAGATGAACGAATGCTCTCAGCCTCTGCCAGGCTTTAGCTTACACTGGAGGAGAGTGTAGGGCAGGCTGGTCAGAGGTGGGAGAGGCTTAGGCTAGAATTCTGGAAGCTATGTGGCTTCCAGAATACCCTCTTTAACACTTGGAGGAACTTTCCATTTCTCTTAACACGTAAAGACTCTTTGTGTTTTGCTTGTAGAGAATCTGGCAAGAAATGGCTGCTCTACTGCTCTCTGTTCTGTAGAAACCAGGCGGCCTTGGGCTTGTGGGAGGTGGGGGAGGCCAGCCGGCAGGTTTAGGGTCCAGATCACAGACTCACAGCTGACCTGGAGCTGACGGTGGCGCTGAGCTCACCTTGCCTGGTGGTGGGAGGGAGGCAGGTCTGTGCCCTGGAGACGGAATTGCTGTGCTTGTCCCTTCAGGAGATAAAGAAGAAGAAAGGCATAAAAGAGGAGGTGCAGCTGACCAGCAAACAGAAGGAGATGCTGCAGGCCCAGCTGGACAAGGAGGCACAGATCCGGAGGCGGCTGCAGGAGGTGAGCGGCTACCCCAGCGCCCCCGCCTCACTTACTGTCAGGGTGGGCCCTGCTGACAGGCCCTCTGGGCTGACTTTGTTTACAGCTGGATGGTGAGCTGGAGGCGGCGCTGGGGCTGCTGGACACCATCCTGGCCAAGAACCCGTCCGGCCTGACCCAGTACATCCCGGTCCTGGTCGACTCTTTCCTGCCCTTGCTGAAGTCTCCCCTGGCTGCTCCCAGGATCAAGACCCCTTTCCTGTCCTTGGCTGCCTGTGTCATGCCCCCGAGGCTCAAGGCTTTGGGTTAGTTCTCATTGGCTGGCTGTGGGCATGGCCCCGGGGCAGGAGGGGGGTGGACAGGGGTGCCCTGAGTGCTCGGGGGAGACATGCAGTGACCTCAGCTACTGACCTGTATTCCCGTGGGTGCAGCCTTAGGCAGCCCAAGCTGCACATCCCGGGGAGCACGTGGTGCCATCTCCTCTCTCCATTCTTATGTCTACTGTGGCTTCACTCGAGGACCAAATTTTAGATGCTAGTCAGTGATCTGTGTGTGTGTGCTGCGTCACTCAGTCATATCCAGTTCTTTGCGACCCCATGGACTGTAGCCTTCTGGGCTCCTCTGTCCATGGGGTGTCTCAGGAAAGGATGCTGGAGTGAGTTGCCATTTCCTACTTCAGCAGATCTTCCTGACCCAGGGATCAAACCCTCATCTCTTATGTCTCTTGCATTGGCAGGCAGGTTCTTTACCACTGGGCCACATGGGAAGCCCTGATCTTTCTGTAGCAGTTCTAAATTCAGTGGCAGTGGGATAGTTGGTGCCACGTGGCCTATCCGTGGAGCCCAGAGCTCCTGAGTAGCCAGATGTGGATGACCAGAGGTCTCTGTGGCCTTGAGAAGCTTTCTCTTTAGCCGCAAAGAACCTTGTGAGGTGGCTGGGAATTGTGGTAACCTTGCTCTGTGGATTGTATGACACCTTTGAGCCTTAAGGATACGTTCCCATGGGTGAGGCTGGAGTCAGGCCGTGCACGCAGAACCTATTGGAAGTGTTAACCCGGCTGGCTGGGCTGCTGCATGGAGGGTGGGAGCGCCCTGTGGCTAGAGCTTCACTCCCAGCTGAATAACCTTGTGTGGCTCATGCTGCCTCGCCGCGTACTTCTGCTTCTTTACTGTCAGAAGGATAGCCCCTTGCCAGCTTGCCCACTCTTTCGGGGTGGCACGGAGTTAAAATGAGAAACTAGGTTGAAGAGATGGGCAGAGCAGAGCTGATTACTGTTAACTCAGGGGAACATGGGTCCCTGGTTCACACCTGAGCCAGAATGTGTGTCTTTGCGTGGGTCATCCCCTGTGGGTCCCTTCTCTTGGACACAGGCACTTTGGTGAGCCATGTGACTCTGCGCCTACTGAAGCCGGAATGTGCCCTGGACGAGTCGTGGTGCCAGGAAGAGCTGTCAGTGGCCGTGAAGAGGGCGGTGACCCTGCTGCACAGTCACACCATCACCAGCAGGGCGGGCAAGGGCGAGCCAGGTAAGGGACAGGATAGGGTGGACAGAGGGCGTGAGGCGGCGTGAACTGTGCGGGGGCTTGACTCCCATCCCCCGGGCTTCCTGAGGCCGTGGCTTCTGCTGGTCTCTCTCCTTGCTGGCCTTGATTTCCTCACCTTACCCCTTGAACTAGATGGATGACTTTTGAGTCCAGTCACTGTGACCCACCCCCCACCCTTGAGGGTTTAGTTTTTGCTGTTGGAATTTACTTGTCTGTTTTAACGCTCACATTGTGGAACC
The DNA here is from genome assembly GCF_042477335.2 of Ovis canadensis. Taxonomy (NCBI): domain Eukaryota; kingdom Metazoa; phylum Chordata; class Mammalia; order Artiodactyla; family Bovidae; genus Ovis; species Ovis canadensis. The sequence continues at coordinate 73,006,312 of NC_091261.1, read as the reverse complement.
AGGCGCTGTCTGGGGTAGGAGCGGCATTGGCTTTAGAACTGGACTGCCGTCTCTTGTCTCTCTTGTGATGCTGCTGGCTTCAGGGTGTCAGAAAGGGCTGTCTCCCCACCCACTCGCCCTGAGGATGGACGCTGCAGCAGCCAAGCTCGGGGCCTGGCCCGCTTGCAGAGTTGGTCTGCTTCTTGCTCTCACAGATGCTGCACCCCTGTCCGCACCAGCCTTCTCCTTGGTTTTCCCATTTCTGAAGATGGTGCTGACTGAGATGCCCCACCACAGCGAGGAGGAGGAGGAAAGGATGGCCCAGATTCTTCAGATCCTTATCGTCCATGCCCAGCTGCGGGCCTCCCCCAGCAACCCACCCGGGCGTGTGGACGAGGTAAGGCAGGGAGCTCGGCTCCCCCTTGGCTTGAGTGGGGTTGGGGGTGGGGTGGGGCAGGGGCTTCTGACACTTATTGACCCATGAACAGTTCTGGGGAGGGGGTCCTACAGCAGCGGCCATTGGTGGGGAGACCCCACATGTTCTATTGAGAGAGGCTCTCAAGGCCTCACAGAAGCTATGGGTCTCCTGCATCTGATAGTTTCTGAGCCAAAGGAGTTGAAGGACTCTAACTTATTGTATGTTGTTCTTAAGAAGACAGTGCTGTTTACTATCCTTTTCACTTGCTTTTGAGACTGGAGCTCATTCAGTCAGGATTTTTTTTTTTAAGACTTTTTGGGTGTGGACCATCTATAAAGTCTTTATTGAATTTGTTACAATATTGCTTCTGTTTTATGTTTTGGGATTTTGGCCAAGAGGCATGTGGGATCTTAGCTCTGTGACCAGGGTTAGAATCCCCACCCTTTTCATTGGAACGTGAAGTCCTAAGGGACCACCAGGGAAGTCTCGAGGAGTTTTCTTTTTTAATAGATTAAAAGTGAAAGTCACTCAGTCATGTCTGACTCTTTTCTACCCCATGGACTATAAAGTCCATGGAATTCTCCAGGCCAGAAAACTGGAGTGGGTAGCTGTTTTATTCTCTAGGAGATCTTCCCAACCCAGAGATTGAACCCAGGTCTCCCACATTGCAGGTGGATTCTTTACCAGCTGAGCCACCAGGGAAGTCCAAGAGTGCTGGAGTGGATAGCCTATCCCTTCTCCAGGGGAACTTCCCAACCAGGAATTGAAATAGGGTCTCCTGCATTGCAGGCGGATTCTTTACCAGTTGAGCTACTGGGGAAGCCCAGTTTTAGTAGATTATGTTCTAAAAATTTGAAAGTAATGCTTACGTAGTTTAAAAAAATTCCAACAATACAGAAGCAAAAAGAGAAATGCCCCTCCTCAGAGGTAACTATTAATAACAGTTTGGTCTATACCCTCGTGGGCTTTTTTTTATTTAAGCACACATAAAGCTCACACCCACAAATGCAGTCATGCAAAAAATGGATTGTACCACTGCTTCCACGGGAATGTCTTCTCTCGGCCTCCTCCAGCGTCAGGACCCGTGTGGCCCACATCCTGTGGATCTCATCTTATGGGCTCTGTTCCGTGGCGCACCATGTTTTAGTCAGCTTTTTACTTGCTGATTGACATTTTAAGGCCACAAACCTTTCCGTGTTTTGAACACAGCTGTGGTGTGTCCCCGTGTTCATTTGCTGCCTCACACACCATGTGAACATTCTCATAGGACAGATTCTTGGGCGTGGAATTGTTAGGTCACGTGACATGTTCTGAGCTATACCCTCGCTAAGCGTTCCCTTTTCTCCAAACCTCGTACAACCTCACGTAGTGTTTAGCTTGCCAATGACAGGTGGAAGAATGGAGTCTTGTTTTATTTTGCGTTTCTTTACTTACTTGTAAAGTTCAGTATCTCTTTGTGTATTCATGAAGTGAAGTGAAGTCTCTCAGTCGTGTCCGACTCTGCGATCCCATGGACTGTAGCCTACTGGGCTCCTCTGTCCATGGGATTTTTCAGGCAAGAATACTGGAGTGGGTTGCCATTTCCTTCTCCAGGGGAACTTCCCGACCCAGGGATCGAACCTGGGTCTCCCGCATTGTAGGCAGACGCTTTACCGTCTGAGCCACAAAGGAAGCCACAGGTGGCTCATGTGTGTTCATGAGCCACCTGTATTTCAAAAGTCTGTGTTTCATCCAAGGGTAAGAATAGTTATTGTTGGTCCCTGGAGATCACGGCTGACTGGGGTTGGCTCCTGTGGATTGAGCTGTGGACTTGACAGGGTCCCTCCAGCATGGTCAGCAGGAAGACCCAGAATGTTCCCCTGTGGGTGAGAGGGACTCAAGTGCCTCCGGGCTTGGTTACAGACCTTCCGTGGACCTTCGTCCTGCCTCATGTGCTTTCTCCTGTAGAACGGCCCGGAGTTGCTGCCTCGTGTGGCCATGCTGCGCCTTCTAACCTGGGTGATCGGGACGGGCTCTCCCCGACTTCAGGTGATCTGGTTCCCTGCTGGCTTCTACCATTCACAACCCCGCCCTCAGGTTCTGATTGCCTCTCCCAGCCCTCAGTTCTAGCCTTGGGCACAGCGGTACTCATGAGAGCCAGCCAGACTGTTCTCAGTTCATGAGCGGTTTTGCTTGGATCCTGCCACTGCCTTGGCCTGGCGCTGGGGTCTGAGGCCTAGTAGGGGTGGGTGGGGTAGGTGTTCTTAGTTCAGATCCCCCCTGAAGCCCATTCCCAGCTCCCCTGCCTGGCCTCGTAGTAGGAAACGATTTGTTGAACTGAGCCCAGCGGCTGGATGTCTCCCTCAGGTTCTAGCTTCAGAGGCCTTGACCACCCTGTGTGCCAGCAGCAGTGGCGAGGATGGCTGTGCCTTTGCAGAGCAGGAGGAGGTGGACGTGCTGCTCTGCGCCCTGCTGTCCCCCTGTGCCAACGTGCGGGACACTGCACTCCGGGTGCGTGCCCATGCCCTTGCAGGGCTGCCTCGCCCCCTGCCCCCCCACCTCATCCCTCAGCCCTGCTCTTTGAGCTGCCCTGATGGGAGGTGCTGCGCATGTGCACCAGGCTGTGCTGGAGGCAAAGAGCAAGGTCGCAGAGGGTGGCTTGGGGTCATTCTGGGAATTGGAACAATGAAGCAGTCATATCACTGGTTTTTTCCTTTGCCTTTGACGACATCACCTAACTTCTAAAATGCACTGGGAAACACAATGGCAGTGCGGCAAATATTTCTTAAAACAGAGGGAACATCCTTTTTTAGAGATTTTTGTTGATCTTGAATGTTAACAGTTAAATTTTTAAAGTTTACTTAAAAAAAATTTCACCGCTGCATGCCATCATCTCACAAAAGAAAAGCTCTTTGAAGAGACAGAGCAGCTAATGAGTTGGTCTGCCTCATGGCGCTCCCTAACCAGCGCTGCTGTCCAGCTGAGCTGTCTGCCGGGATGGGACTGTTTAACTGTGTCGTCCAGCAGGGCAGCCACCAGCCATCGAGTGGCTCCTGAGCACTTGGAATGTAGCTGGTGCAGCTGAAGAAGTTAAGAGTTCGTTTTAATTGATTTTCTGTGGAGAACCACGAGTGGCTGTTGGCTTCATCTTGGATGGTGCAGCCCTCATGGGGGGCAGGGGGAGGGCAGGTCAGAGTGTCCTCCCAAAGGTCCTGCCTCATGCGGTGTGATCCCATGCCTCTCAGGGCCTGTTGGAACTCCACATGGTGTTGCCGGCGCCTGACACCGATGAGAAGAATGGCCTGAACCTTCTGCGCAGGCTCTGGGTGGTCAAGTTCGACAAGGAGGAGGAGATCCGGAAGCTGGCTGAGAGGTGAGCACCGTCAGAAGGCTGCCTGTCCTGCTTTGTTCTCTTTCTTCTTGTGGAATAACTGGACCCAGCGTGCTGAGCCTACAGAGGGATCGAGGGCTGGGGCGTTGGCTTTGGCAGGGCCTGTGCTGCCGGTCCTTGTCCGACCAGCTGCCTTTGGTCTGTTGTAGGCTCTGGTCGACCATGGGCCTAGATCTGCAGCCAGACCTCTGCTCCTTGCTCATCGATGACGTCATCTATCACGAGGCAGCTGTGAGGCAGGCCGGGGCGGAAGCCCTCTCCCAGGCGGTGGCCCGTTACCAGCGGCAGGCGGCCGAGGTCATGGGCAGGCTCATGGAGATCTACCAGGAGAAGCTCTATGTGAGTCGTCCGGGCACTGTAGTCTGGGCGTGCAAGGGTGGGTTGGACCCTGATCAGCCTCCAACCTAATCCAGACAGGAGCCACCCCGTGGCTCAGGGTCGCTAGTGCCTGATCCCGCTTCACCCGGGTGACTGGCTGGCCCACGGGCCCGGAGAGAGCCCTGCAGTGCATCGATCACCTGTTTGTTGCAGCGGCCGCCCCCGGTGCTGGATGCTCTGGGACGAGTTATCTCCGAATCTCCTCCAGACCAGTGGGAAGCCAGGTACGACAGCTGTTGCAGCACTCAGCGCTTCTGGATGTGTGACTAGGTGGAAGCTGCATGCCACGAGGAGGCAGCAGAGGGTGATGGGTCAGCAGGGGTAGGAAAAGACAAGACTTCCCTCTGAGTCAGAGGCCTGAGGTCCACTTCCGGCTCTTCCTGGTCAGCTGGGTGACTCTGCTCATGTTTCTCCTTTCCTCTGGGGACTGTTTTCTTAGAGTTCCCCAGGTACCTCCTCACGGCTGTGGCTGAAAGCTTCACCGTACTAGGCTTTTGTAGAATACAGCCACTTCCGATGTCGTCACCTCTGCTTCCTTCCCCTCCGTCTCCTCCTGCCTGGTGGGAGAAGGCTAGGCAGTGTGCTCACACAGAGGGAAACAGGCAGAGTGCTCCCCTGCTCGCAGTCACCCTGCGGGGTAACCTCTGGGCAGATGGCAGGGCTCTCTTACAAGTGGGCGGTTCCAGACCCACGGGCAGAGCTGGGGGCGAGCACAGGGCTCCGGGCTTCGTGCTGTGCTCTGCCCTGGAGCAGCATGTGCTGTTGGCAGGCTCGCTCTCCTCGTGACATGCCAGGATAGAGGTCCCCAGCCGGGGGGCCTCTGACTCCACTGACACGTTCCCCTGCTTTCCCAGGTGTGGCTTGGCTTTGGCCCTGAACAAGCTTTCCCAGTGTTTGGACAGCTCTCAGGTGAAGCCACTCTTTCAGTTCTTTGTCCCGGACGCCCTCAATGACCGAAACCCAGATGTCCGGAAGTGCATGTTGGATGCAGCTCTTGCAACGCTCAACACACATGGGAAGGTAGGAGATCTCAGCCAGGCGAGGAGATGGGGGACAAGGTCTCAGCCACCTGAGGAGCGGGAAGAAGGCTGGGTCGGGACAGGCGGCAGGCTGTACCATGATGCCACAGCGAGGCCCAGTGCTGGACATCCTGGCCGGGTGCTGGCCCCCCAGCAGATTCTGTTTGTATTTCTTTGGGGTCAGAAAGACCCCAAAAGGGTATTAAATTGATGTAAGTCTGCTGCGGTTCTGCCAGAAAGCCGGGAAGCCCGCTGGCATGGCTGGCTGACTGGTCAGGATGCCTGTCCCGCAGCCAGGCTTGGGCAGAGCCCGTTGTCCCCAGGCACGGTCCCTGGGCTGACGTGAGGCTCTGGGTGCCCCGGGCTTTCAGGAGAACGTCAACTCACTGCTGCCGGTGTTCGAGGAATTCCTGAAGGACGCGCCCAACGACGCCAGCTACGATGCTGTGCGCCAGAGCGTGGTGGTCCTCATGGGTTCTCTAGCCAAGCACCTGGACAAGAGTGACCCCAAAGTGAAGCCGATTGTCGCCAAGCTCATCGCTGCCCTTTCCACCCCCTCCCAGCAGGTATGTCCCCCGACCACCTGGGCCCTGTTTGGGTGGGCGGTGGAAGCTGCAAATGGAGTCGGGTGTCAAATCCGGATGGCTGTGCTCTCTGCCCTTCTTTCAGGGGACTGCCTAGTTTATTCAGAGTTAGGAATGCCCTAGTGGAGAGTCAGCTTGTTACTATGTTCTAGATCTCTTAAGTATGTGCATTTTTTCTAATACTTTTTAATAGTTATTTTTTGCACTTTGTATAAACTTGGTTCTGGAGATACAAAGATTAGGGGGAAAAAATCGTCCTTGGTATGTTAGGCTTTCCGTGACATTCTCTCTGTGTGTGTTGTATGTTTTGGGGGCCTTTTAATGCAGTTTTCAGGCCACAGGGCAAAGGATTTTTTTTCCCTCTTTCTTGAAGAACACATTACGTGTATTTTCTGTGACTTGCGTTTTGTTCACTTCATTTTGAGCCATCCAGAGTGTTCTCCTCAAAGGCACAGTTGAAAACCATAGGTTGACAGAATTGTGGTTGAATAAGCTATCTGATGCTGGGAGGGATTGGGGGCAGGAGGAGAAGGGGACGACAGAGGATGAGATGGCTGGATGGCATCACTGACTTGATGGACGTGAGTCTGGGTGAACTCTGGGAGTTGGTGACGGACAGGGAGGCTTGGCGTGCTGCAATTCATGGGGTCGCAAAGAGTCGGACACGACTGACCAACTGAACTGAAGCTATCAGAGCACCCGGCCTCCAAAGCATCCTGCCCAGGGCTCCTAGCCACAGGCCACCTCTTGGGCCTGGTTGGGCATCCTGAACTGTGTCGGGATGATTGACAGCATCTTCTGGAACAACTCGATTTGGGCTTGGTCCTCTAAGTCCCAGTCCCATTTCCCTTTCATTCTAATGAATTTGAGAACTGAGAGACTTGGGCTGTTTCTAAGAAGGCACCGTAGCCCACTTCTCTCGGGATCTTTCTTTGTGAGTAAGTTTTACCATCCTGAGCCTTCACCCCACCTTCCCAGGCCTTGGTTCTCCCTTCAGACCAGAAGCAGCCTCATAACAGCTGATGCTTTTGTGGCTCACAGATGTAGCATGCATCCTGTGGGCACGTGCTACAGACGTGATCGTGGGCCCCCGTCGGCCTTCCTGATGCTCCTTGTGGGCTGACGGGCAGTGGCGGAAACCGGCCTGGGGACTGCGTTGGCCGCCAGGCACCGGCCATGGTTGAGCCTCGGCACTGACGGGCAGGCGCCTCCCCCAGGTCCAGGAGTCCGTGGCCAGCTGCTTGCCACCCCTCGTCCCCGCCATCAGGGAGGACGCAGGGGGTATGATCCAGAGGCTGATGCAGCAACTGCTGGAGTCAGACAAGTACGCCGAGCGCAAAGGGGCTGCGTATGGACTGGCAGGCCTGGTGAAGGGCCTGGGCATCCTGTCGCTGAAGCAGCAGGAGATGATGGCTGCGCTGACCGATGCCATCCAGGACAAGAAGAACTTCCGCCGTCGGGAGGGTGAGTATCTCCAGGCTTGACGCTGCCCATCGTGGGCGGTTAGCACTCCCTCCCCGCGCTGGCTGCCTGAGGAGGGAACTGGCATTTCCTCCTCTGCCAAAGGCTGGCGTCGGGGTGTGTGCACCTGTGAGCTGTTGGTGGCTGGCTGTGAGCTGTTCCATCCTGGCCACGCCGGTGCAGCCTGGGCATCTTTGTTTCTGACTCTACAGCACCTTCAGCCGAGGGAGAAGGTGCCTTTCTCACTGGTGGTGCTTCCCATTCTTGCCTCCCTTCTGCTCGGGGTGGGCAGAGGGCGCTGCTCCCTCCTTAGCGGCCGTTGTAGCCCCCCAGCTGCCCTGAGCATTTCCAGAGGGTGAGGAGGGGACGAGGAGCTTGTCCTGTGGCTGCCCCATCCCCAGAGGACGTCCCGATCCCAGCCTCACTGCCCCACCTCGCCCTGCCACCCCCAGGAGCCCTCTTTGCCTTCGAGATGCTCTGCACCATGCTGGGGAAGCTCTTCGAGCCGTATGTGGTCCACGTGCTGCCCCATCTGCTGCTGTGCTTTGGGGACGGGAACCAGTATGTGCGGGAGGTAAGTCCTGAGGCTGCTCGGGGCAGGGGTGTGTGTGGGGGCCCTGCCCCGTGGGAGCCCCTCAGCCCACCACTCGAGTGCCAGATACCAGTGCGGACACCCCTGGTTCCCAGTGCGGTACTGAAGCCTGGTGAGGTGAGAAAGCGCGTCCCTCCTGTCAGTTGGCTGTGTGGGCCGGGGCCCGGGGTCTGACACGGTAGACGCCTGGTGAGTGATGATCACCAGTGGGGCACATGGTCCAGCCTTAGGCCTTGACCCTGGTGTGCCGGAGAAAGCCCCTGAACGTCTTTTCTCCTCCCTCGAGGCTGCAGATGACTGTGCCAAGGCTGTGATGAGCAACCTAAGTGCTCACGGGGTGAAGCTGGTGCTCCCCTCCTTGCTGGCTGCCCTGGAGGAGGAATCCTGGAGAACCAAAGCTGGTGAGGCTGCTCCCTTGGTGCCGCTGTCTCAGCTTCCTGTTCTGAAGAGCGCCCTCCCAGGCCCAGGGGTGCAGAGATGCTACTCTTGTCCTGTGTGCCCCCCGCCCGCCCCCCGCCCTCAGCCTCCCGCCCAGGGGCCAGGCTAGGGCTATCATCAGGCAGCTTGTTTCTATAATAGTTGGTTCACTTTTGTGCAAGAAACAGGCCTTTGAGCCACAGACTTAAATCAGGAAATCCCAGAGCTCTAAAGTTGGTCTGTGGCTAGCTCTCTGATTCTAAGACCTCTTCCCCCATTAAGCCCTCTTTTTAAAAGTATAATCTTATTTGGAATCCTAATTTGTAAAATGGAGCTGCTCTGATTTGGGGAGGGTCAGTGTTGGTCAGGGCTTCCCCTTGGTCCTTCAGGCTTTGCCCTACATCTTAAACTCATTCTCTTACTCAGTGGGTGAGCGGACTGAGGACAGAGAAGCTCAGTGAACTGACCTGGGGACACTGCCAGCTCTAGGCTGGGTCTGGCCTTTGTCCCCACCACTGCCCAGGCTCTCACCCGGGCTCCCCCGGCTCAGCCGGCTTCAGGCGCGTCTTGCTCGCTTGGCTGGAGCCAGGCCCTGTGCCCTCCCACTTGGGGAGGAACAGGCCGCTTCTCCTCTGCCCAGGCAGGTGGACTACCAGCCTGTGGCCCGTGATTTCACACGGGTGTGTGTCTGCCGTCTGCAGGGTCGGTGGAGTTGCTCGGGGCTATGGCCTACTGTGCTCCCAAGCAGCTGTCGTCCTGCCTGCCCAACATTGTGCCCAAGCTCACAGAGGTGCTCACCGACTCCCACGTCAAAGTGCAGAAGGCCGGGCAGCAGGCACTCAGGCAGATCGGCTCTGTCATCAGGAACCCAGAGATCCTGGGTACGTAAGGCCTCTCCCACGAGCGCGCGGGCCTTGCTCCTCCCTGAGCCCCTTGACGCGGCAGGGAGCGTGCACTCATTCAGCACAGGCCCTCTGAGGACAGCGACAGTCGCCCTGAGATAACCTTTAAACTCGGGGAAGCCCTTTTCCTACGATAATCAGTGGAAAATAGTTTGGAAGTGGTCTGTTCTCCTGTTGGTCTGGAGCACTCATTGACCGTAGAGGTGGGGAAACTGAGTTGTTGGCCTGGAGGCAGCTTGATTCTAAGGGAGCCTTGAGATCCACAGAACTGAATGACAGGCTCTGGATCGCAGCAGCAGCACCCTTCAGAGGGGTTAGGTTCCAGGGAACTTTCTATTCACGCTCTATTCCAGGAGACCTGTGATGGAGGGAAGGTTAGGGAGCTTACTCTTTGGCATGGTTGTTTCTTGAGTGATTAGGAAAGACTGATTTCTAGAAGTAAACCCCAGCCAGCTATGTTGACTTGCAGCACCCTACTTGTCAAATGCTAAGCTTCAACTTAGGGCATTGATGACCATTCAGTGCGTTTCAGCCTGAGTATTTCCAGACTTGATTTTAATCAGAAAATGATGGGGTTTTACGGGAGGAACAGGTAGATGTGGGTTTTGTTGTCATTCTTTACAATGTCCAGCAGCCCTGGGGATTTCTAAGGCCCAGGACAGTGTTATCTCTTATCAATTGAATGCTTTCCATTTTGGGAATCCAGCCTGGGCCCTTTTTTCTTTTTTTTTTTTAATTGCAGTGTAATTTGCATAAAATTCACTTTTTACAAATGTACAACTTAGTGGTTTTTAGCATCTTTGCAAAATTATGTATCACCACTGTCTAGTTCTGGGGCACTTTCATCGCCCCAGAAAGGAACCCCACACCCATTATTAGGTTTCACTCCTCATTTCCCCTTCTACCTCTGGTCCCTGATGACCCCTAGTCTATTTTCTGTCTCTGAGTTTGCATATCTGGACACATTATGGAAATAGCATCATACACTGTGTGGCCTTTCATGCCTAGCTGCTTGTGTCTAGCATTCTGTTTTCAAGGTTCATCCACATTGTAGCATCTGTCAGTATTTCATCCCTTTTTATGGCCTAATAGCGTATCTCATTGTGTGGCTGTGCTGTTTTGAGTGTCCATACATCAACTGATGGGTGTTTGCGTTGTTTCCACTTTTTGGTTTTTAATGTTGCTATGAACATTTGTGTTCAAGGTTTTATTTGATTTTTGTTTTTGTAGACATGATTTCGGGTTTCTTGGTTAGATACCTAGGAATGGAATAACTGGGTCATATGGTAACTGTTTACCTCTTCTAGGGAACTGCTAGACTGTTAGCCTGGCGACTATACCTTTCTTGACATTCTCAGTAGCCGTATATACACACACAGAGGTGTTCCAATTGCCAACACTGTTACAGTCTGTCTTTTTGGTTACAGAAATCCTAGTGGGTATGAAGTGGCATGTCACTGTGGTTTTGTTTTGGCCATGCCACACAGCATGTGGGATCTTACTTCCTCAGCCAGGGATTGAACTCGTGCCCCCTGCAGTGGAAGCACGGAGTCTTAACCACTCATTGTGGATTTGGTTTGCATTTCCCTAATGACTAATGATGTGGGACATCTTTTCGTGTGCTTATTTTTCATTTGCATATCTTCTTTGGAAAACTATTCAAATCCTTTGCCCATTTTTAAATTGGGCTATTTAAAAAAAATTGGGGGTGGGGATGGGGCACCACTCTGCATGGCTTGCTGGTTCTTAGTTCCATAACCAGGGATTGAACCCGGGCCCCCGCAGTGCTGAGTTTTGACCACTGGACTGCCAGGAAATATCCCTCAAAACTCTTGACTGGAGTGTGTCCTGTTAGTGGTGAATTCCCTGGGCTTGTGGGAAAGATCAGCCAGGTACCCCTCTTGAAATTCCTTCTACTGGGCTGATAGTGCTGACTTCGGAGAGTCATTTTATCTGTGGCGGCTGCTCTGAGTGTTGTGTATCTCATTCCCACCACTGGTTCAGGGGGCCTTTGTCATCTCCAAACAGTTTTTTTCACAAAGCCACTTTGGGTCGTTGCTGCTTGCAGAGTAAGGTCCATGTTGCTAAGTGGCCTCCTCTGGAGGCCTAGCCGGGGCTGCAGCTCAGGGCCACTGAAGCTAGCAGGCAGGCACCCCATCAGCCACAGCTCTTAAGTGCAAGGGGGTGACAGCTGCCGCCCCCCACACCACTTCCTCCTGGGGAGCAGGAATAGAATTGCTCTTGGCAGACAGGCTGGCTTCTTCAGCTGGTGACTTGTGGGGCTCTCAGGAGAGGGCCCCTGGCCTCCTTTTCTTCTGACCCATCTAGTGCTGGGGGCTCTGGCAGCTGCCCCACAGACTTGTACCTAGCTGCCTCTCTCTTGTCCGGACACGCAGCCATCGCCCCGGTCCTGCTGGACGCCCTGACAGACCCCTCCCGGAAGACCCAGAAGTGCTTGCAGACCTTGCTGGACACCAAGTTTGTCCACTTCATCGATGCCCCGTCCCTGGCCCTCATCATGCCTATCGTCCAGAGAGCCTTCCAGGACCGGTCCACGGACACTCGGAAGATGGCTGCCCAGATCATTGGCAACATGTACTCGCTGACAGACCAGAAGGTGTGGGCCTGTGGGGGCTCACACAGGACAGACCAGTGGATGCTGGCTCAGGGCCGTGTCCCTAGTGACAGTAGACATGGGGTAGCTGTGGGCATTCGATTCCTGATGGTATCAGGGCAGAAGTGGACCTGGGGTGGAGGGTGGAAGTCTGAGCTCTCTGCACATCTTGGAGAGCCCAGCCGCACAAGTCTTGATTAGCTCCACCCCCAGATGAGGCCCATCCCCGTGAGCTCCTTTTACCTGCTGATGGGGAGGAAAGGTCCAGCCTGGCCTTTGACTTTTCAGGGGTGTTGGGAAAGCGGCTGCCACTTTGATTGCTGGCAGTGTCTCCTTGTCATAAGCACTGGTTTCTGTGAGCCTCTCAGGAAATTAGCCTACTTTGGGATCTGCTGTTTACTCACTCCCAGAGGCTGATGTGTGTGCTCTCAATACCACAGCTCTGATTTGCTTGCTGAGGCTACAGGCACAAGAGATAAAGTGGAAAGTTAGGTCAATCCTAGGAAATTTGGGAAATTGGAAGTTGGAAAACCAAAACATTTTACCCATAGCCCTCCAGGAGCCTAGACAATTATGTTTTAAAATTACGTTTAAAAATGATATTTCTGAATATAAATGTATGTCCAAGTTATAACGAGTTATTCATAAAACTGAGTCTTAAATAGTTATGTAAAATTCTAACAAGTTTATATACCATAACTTACATAATTCTATTGTCGGTCACGTAGTGTCCAAGGTTTCTTGCTATTTTAAATGATACTGCAGTGAACATAAGGTTCTTTCTATATTTAAAACTGTTTCTGAAAGTGGAGTGCTGTATCAAGAGACATAAACCTTTTAAGGTAAAGATCATGCAACTCTGAAAGGAAAACGCTGAGAGAATCTTGTGGATGCCCGAGGCTGGGCAGCCCTCGGTCCCAGGAGGAGGAAAAGCTCTGAATGGCAGCTGGGGGCTCTGTACTCCCTAGGAGGGCCTGGGGTCCCTCAGAAGTTTTTCTGAGCAATCACACAGGGCCTTCAGGGAACCAGGGGGATGGAGGGGGTTCTTTACCCCTGTGAGTGCTCCTATTCAGCAGAGTGGGGTGGTCAAGATCTAACCAGGAACCGGTCTGGAGAAAGCGGGCCTCAGGCCTCCACTGAGTAGCTCCCTCCGTCTTTGCAGGACTTGGCTCCTTACCTGCCAAGCGTGACGCCTGGTCTGAAAGCCTCTCTCCTGGATCCTGTGCCTGAGGTGAGTCTGAGAGGGAAGGGGGCGGGAGCTCATGGTTTTAGCCCCGCCCCAGGCAACTGATTGCTAAGGAGCCGCAGAAGCTGTGCTTGCATCTGCCTGGTGAGGGGCGAGAGGCCCTAGGGACCGCTCCTCATTCCTGTGTGGTCACGTCTCCCTGCCGTCTCCGCTCTGGCTTCCCTGGCAGGTGCGGACGGTGTCTGCGAAGGCTCTCGGGGCCATGGTCAAGGGCATGGGGGAGTCGTGCTTTGAGGACTTGCTGCCGTGGCTGATGGAGACGCTGACCTACGAGCAGAGCTCTGTGGATCGTTCAGGCGCTGCTCAGGGTGAGGCAGGGTGGGCCCGAGGGCCAGACCTGGGAGGCGCGCTGGGGGCCCTGAGGTCCTGTAGGCTCACTCTGTCCCTTTCCTGCAGGGTTGGCCGAGGTCATGGCCGGCTTGGGGGTGGAGAAGTTGGAGAAGCTGATGCCAGAAATTGTGGCTACAGCCAGCAAAGTGGACATTGCCCCCCACGTCCGAGACGGATACATCATGATGTTCAACTACCTGCCCATCACCTTCGGGGACAAATTCACTCCTTACGTGGGGCCCATCATCCCCTGTATCCTCAAAGTAGGCACCGGTGCCCCCACTGAGGATAGGGCCTAGGGTGGGGGCCAGGACACATGCTCTCTCGTGGGGGGCTCAGCCTCTCTCCCAGATGCAGCTGGGTAGCAGGGAGTCCTGTTTTTTCTTGGGTCTGGGTGCCTAGGGAGCAGCAGGTCTGGCTGACACCCTCTCTGTGCACAGGCTCTTGCTGATGAGAACGAGTTTGTGCGTGATACTGCCCTGCGTGCGGGCCAGAGGGTCATCTCCATGTATGCTGAGACGGCCATCGCCCTGCTGCTGCCCCAGCTGGAGCAAGGCCTCTTTGATGACCTCTGGAGAATAAGGTAAGAAGTCAGGCGGAAAGACCCAGTGGCCATAGCTTTGTGTTTGGGGAACTTACTGAGAAATGAGGGCTTCCCAGGGGGCGCTAGTGGTAAAGAACCCACCTGCCAGTGCAGGAGATGTAAGCGACATGAGTTCGATCCCTGGGTCAGGATGATCCCCTCGAGGAGGAAATGGCCACACTCTAGTATTCTTGCCTGGGACATCCCACGGACAGAGGAGTCTGGTGGGCTATGGTCCATAGGATCGCAGAGAGTCAGACACAGCTGGAGTAACTTACCTCACACGCACGCACGCACTGAGAAATGAAAAGCAGAATGTTACCAAAAGCTCTCAACTTTTCCAGATCCTCATTTCTCACCATTTGGTAACTCTCCAGTTTCCTAGAGCAGTGTCTGTAATTCCGATTCTCTTCTAAGATGTTTTTTCTCTTCAGTCCTTCAGTTTGTATCAAAATTTTAAATGTGAATGCTTTCTCATCTGGAGATTCTCCTTCTAGGATTTCGTCTCAGGGACATATTTAGTCAAGTGCTTAAAGATGTATTTAGAAGGATGTGTGTTGCGATACCGCTTATCATTTGAAAAGGTAGGTTTGAAAAAGTCAGATAGTGCGTCCACAACACGAACTTTGACCCGGCTGTTACGAAGAATGGCGTGAGGACGTCTTCTGCTGACCCAGGACGCTCCTCGGCCTTCTGTTGGCGGGTGGGGAGGTGCGGGCCGTGGCCGGGTCCTGTGTGGGCCCACTTTGCACACCCTGTGTGTGGAAGGGGTGTCTGTGTACAGGGTGATTGGTGTGCACAAGGCTGTCACCGGAGTGTCGGAGCAGTTGCCTGGGTGCCGACAGTCTGGGCGCTTGTTTACCCTCTCTTTCTTTCTATTTGTTTGTATTAATTGAACTTTCAGTTTGAATACAACCGTTAGTTTTATACTCCTTCATTCAAAGAGAAACAGTTTCTCCTAGGCCTCTCCTTACATTGCATCCTGATGATCTGCATTCCTGGATTCCCTGCTCATACTTCCCTCTGTGTTTCTCTCTCTTTAATAACTTTTATTATAGAAATATTTGCATCTGCTTTTAAAAATAGCTTGTTCTTTTCCATTATTAAAGTAATGTTCGTTAGTACAAAACTTGGAAGGAACATATGTGGGAGACTGTCGAGAAATGGCTATCATTTGTGACCTCTCCCGTTCTAAGAGAACCACCACCAGTGTTTGGGGTTCGTTTCCTTTCAGTCTCTTTTCCTCGCTGGTGCTTGGCCGAGACTTCCTCCTGCGCCCTTGTGACTCTGTTTTTGGCCTCCTCCTCAGGTTCAGCTCTGTTCAGCTCCTTGGCGATCTCCTGTTCCACATCTCAGGAGTCACTGGGAAGATGACCACAGAAACTGCCTCAGAGGATGACAACTTCGGAACCGCTCAGTCCAACAAGGTGCACAGCCCCAGTTGACCCTCCTCCCTCTGCTGCCGGTGGGGAGACTCCCTGGCACTCACACCGTGGGGGCTTCACCACCTCTCATTCTTGGCTCCCTTCTGCCACTGCAGGCGATCATCACTGCCCTGGGGGTAGATCGGCGGAACCGGGTGTTGGCGGGGCTGTACATGGGCCGTTCGGACACCCAGCTGGTGGTGCGGCAGGCCTCCCTGCACGTCTGGAAGATTGTGGTCTCTAACACCCCCCGCACCTTGCGCGAGATCCTGCCCACCCTCTTTGGGCTCCTGCTGGGTTTCCTGGCCAGCACATGCGCAGATAAGAGAACAGTAAGTGTCCCAGGCCTGGCTTCTGACCACAGAGCCCTGATGCCTCCTTTCAGAGGCCAGAAAGCTGGGTCTGCAGAGAATGGGAGAGCAGTGGGGTCCACCATCTAGCAGGGGAACTTTTATTTACTTAGTTACTTAAGAAATATTTCTTAAGCATCTACCATGTGCTAAGTGGGGACCTAGGACCTTGTAGAGAAGAAAAGCAGCCTTGTGGAGCTGCCGTCTGGCAGAGGAAACGGATACTAGTCAAACAGTCACACAAACAAGTAGGAAATGCAGCTATGACAAGTGCTGCATGGCACTGCCAGTGCGTATACCAGGTCAGCCAACTGGGGGCTCAGGGAAGGCTTCTCAGAAGAGATGATGTTTGAAGATGAACAGTGAGTGAGCATTAGCAGGTGAGGAGGTGATGAAAGATTGTTCGGGACCGAAGGACCAGTGGTTGAGATACCAGGACTGGACACGCGCAAGCCTGGAGGTGGGCAAGGAGTTTGCCCAGAGCAGGGGCTGAGCAAAGGCCAGGGCAGCTGGAGGAGGGCCCCAGGGCTGATGACCGCGTCTGACAGCCCACTCCCAGCCCCCATCTCTGGCAAACATTGCATAATTGGCTCTGAACAAGGGTTTGCACATGGCCTCAGAGGAGATGCGTCTTTTTCCCTGAACGTTGTGATTACAAACCCAGCTCTCCTTTCCTGGGCAAGAGCATGAGGGTTAAGTGACTTCCAGGCCACAGTTTTCAATCCAGGGAGATCAGCCTTCAACTGGACAATATGTGTTGAGTTTCTTGTTCATCCATGAGGTGCCAACTCTTTAGGCTGAGTAGGTGTGTGTGATGCAGAGAGAATTTTATTTTGTGGTGTCTTGCAAGCACCCTGGGGGCTTCTCACAGGATAGAGCACTGGGGAGAGTTAAGTCTGGCTCCGATAACATCTGGGAGGTCCTGGGGCCCTCATTCTGGAGTGGCCCACTGGGTGTCCCGGGGTCTGCAGGGAGTCCGTCCTAACTTGAGCTCTGCCCGGCAGATCGCAGCCAGGACGCTGGGAGATCTCGTCCGGAAGTTAGGGGAGAAAATCCTGCCGGAGATCATTCCCATCCTGGAGGAAGGCCTGAGATCTCCCAAGAGCGACGAGAGGCAGGGCGTGTGCTTCGGGCTGAGCGAGATCATGAAGTCCACCAGCCGGGATGCGGTGAGCATGTCCTCAGGGCCTGAAGGCCTGCCGCCCACCCCCCTCAGAGGGCCGGAGGGTGAAGGCTCCCGGAGAAGCTGTTCCATTAACGACACTTCACCCTCAGGGACACGCCAACCTCACTCCAGAGGGTGATGTGGGCAGTGAGGTGCTGATGGGGCCACAGCACCCTGGGCTTTCTCACCTCTCAGCTTTCCCACCTCTTAGCTTTCCCACCTCTCAGCTTTCGCACCAGTTTATAGGCTAAGACCTCAGCAATTTAGAGGCCTGGGGTGGCTTTTGGAGATTGAGGTGGTCTTTCTCTCAGCACTCCTGAGGTGGCTTCAGATTAATCCTTTTGTGTCAGTGCATCAGTTCAGTTCATGTGTGTGATGTGCTTAGCGGGAAGGGAGGTGCATGTATGTGAGAGGTGGAGGGTGGCGGGGAGCAGGAGGGCGTGGAGTAGATGAGAGTGAGCACCCAGTGGGTGGAAACGCGTTGTCTCCAGCAGTGAGATTGTTTCCATATAGCAACAGCCAAGGGGGTTGGAGTCTTTCACCGACCCTACTTTTTCCAATTAAGCTTTCAGACATACCTGGGGAGTAGGTTGAGCATAGGCATAGAGCTCTAGACTGGGATGAAAGCGCCAAAGCAATGAGTGGACAGCGGGTCAGAGATGCGAGCATGTGGCCAATTGCTCAGCCTGAACAGCCTCATCTAATTCTTCTCCAGCATGGGTCAGTACATGTGTGCCGTTTGGGGTTTTTATAGTTGCGTTTTTCAAAGAACAAAGGTACACTCTGCCATCAGATGGGACTGTGATAAATTAAGTAGGTAGTGCCCCAAAGCCTGAGGCCCTGCCCATGCCATGGCCACCATATTCAGATTCAGTCCTTAGAGTCATCGAGGGGCGTTGCTTTGGTGGAATTGGTTACAGAGCAGTTGTTGGCCCCACTGTAGACCCAAAGACTTCATAAGGGAGCAGGTATTTGAGTTGAGACTTGACGAAGGACTTGGAGTTTCCCAAGATGATGAGCAAAGGAGCCTGGGGAGTGGAGGCCAGGTCACTTGGGGCCTCACCATGGGAAGGAATTTGCCATTTCCATGAGAGACCAGAGTATCTGGGGAACTTGCCAAAAAAAAATCAAGACTGTTAACTGTTAAGTCCATGGCTTAGTTGGTAAAGAATCTGCCTACAATGCAGGAGAGTGTCTGCAACGCAGGAGATGCAGGTTCCATCCCTGGCTCGGGAAGATGCCTGGGGAAGGAAACGGCAGCCCACTCCAGTATTCTTGCCTGGAAAATCCCATGGATGGTGGAGCCTGGCAGATGGCAGTCCAGGGAGTCGCAAGAGTCGGACATGACTTAGCAACAAAACCACCCTCACTAGGGGAAGGCTCCTCAGGGGCAGATCACAGATCCTTTCTGCTTTCTCATACTTGTGCATTTCCACAGAAACCAGCTGAGTGAAAAGTCTAGATCCGGCAAGAGTCCAGGAAGCCTGTCTAGGCCAGAGGTCCTCATCGCCCCCACCCCCGCTGACTTTCTCTCCCTCCACCACATCAGGTTCAGCGCTCTCATGCCGTTGCAGGTGCTGTATTTCTCTGAGTCCCTCGTGCCCACGGCAAGGAAGGCCTTGTGTGACCCGCTGGAGGAGGTCAGAGAGGCGGCGGCAAAGACCTTCGAGCAGCTGCATTCCACCATCGGCCACCAGGCCCTGGAGGACATCCTCCCGTTTTTACTGAAGCAGCTGGTGAGTGGCTCCGCCTCACTCCTGCCAGGAGGGGTTCCACCATCTCCATGGAGGCCGCATGCCGGGGCTGACTCTGCCAAGGCAGCCAGTGCAGGCCCCAGAGGGAGTGGGTACACAGGATGGAATTGACTCTCTAGGGGGCCAGGTGGGAGGTACTGGGGCCAGGGAGGTCCAGACTCCAGAGGCTGGGAGGAGAGCAGCTCCCAGACGTCACCCCACGCCCCTCTGCAGGATGACGAGGAGGTGTCCGAGTTTGCCTTGGACGGTCTGAAGCAGGTGATGGCCATCAAGAGCCGTGTGGTGCTGCCCTACCTCGTGCCCAAGGTAAGTCCCCACACGTGGTGACCCCCTCTGGCCCGTCAGCCATAGCCACGTAACCGTTCCCTAGTTATGTGAGGACCAGCTCTGAACCCGGATGCTGGGGGAGGCCAGCGACTCTGCAGTGGGACAGGATCTCCAAGATCCCAGCGCTACAGCCAGCACGGGCAGGCCGCACTGAGCTGATGTTCATCGTCCTGCAGCTGACGACCCCGCCTGTCAACACCCGGGTGCTGGCTTTCCTTTCGTCTGTGGCGGGTGATGCCCTGACGCGTCATCTTGGCGTGATCCTCCCGGCGGTCATGTTGGCCCTGAAGGAGAAGCTGGGGACTCCAGACGAGCAGCTGGTGAGGGGCACAGTCACCCCTGCAGACTCTGTCTGTGTGCTGTCCCATCCCGGAGGCACATGCTCAGCCGAGGTGTCGCCTGTGCTTTTAGGAGATGGCCAACTGTCAGGCCGTGATCCTGTCCGTGGAGGACGACACCGGGCACCGGCTCATCATCGAGGACCTGCTGGAAGCCGCCCGCAGCCCTGAGGTGGGCATGAGGCAGGCCGCGGCCATTGTTCTCAACATCTACTGCTCGCGTTCCAAGGCGGACTACACTAGCCACCTGCGGAGCCTGGTCTCAGGCCTGATCCGCCTCTTCAACGACTCCAGCCCCGTGGTTCTGGAGGAGAGCTGGGACGCCCTGAATGCCATCACCAAGGTGAGGGGCTGCCGGGCCACCTCTGGTGGAAGACAGTTTGGGGTGTTTCCAAGACTAGATGCTGTCGGCCAGCTTCAGCATCTGTCCCTGCGGGGCTGGTCTCGCCTGTGCTCCCGCCCACACCCTTCCTTCCCCCTGCTGCATTATTTGGAAGCTGTCTTGAGAGGGCTTGACTTGAACCCTGACATCCTTTTTGCTTTTCCCCGGTGTCCCACAGAAACTGGATGCGGGTAACCAGCTGGCCCTCATTGAGGAACTGCACAAGGAAATCCGGTTCATAGGAAATGAGAGCAGAGGCGAGCACGTGCCAGGCTTCTGCCTCCCGAAGAAGGTGAGCCAGGGCCCTGGGAGGGCCCCGCGGTCGTGTGGCTCTCCTCCGCCTTCCCCCGGGTCCCCAGCACTGCGGCCGCTGGGGCAGCTGCGTGTTACTCCACGCAGTGCTCTCGGTGCTGTTGTGCACTTCCACGGACAGCGTGTTTCTTCCCCACGGTGGCCCCGTGGGGACAGGGTCAGAGTTCACCACCTCCAG
The DNA here is from genome assembly GCF_042477335.2 of Ovis canadensis. Taxonomy (NCBI): domain Eukaryota; kingdom Metazoa; phylum Chordata; class Mammalia; order Artiodactyla; family Bovidae; genus Ovis; species Ovis canadensis. Next base: position 72,986,189 of record NC_091261.1, on the reverse strand, counting down.
TTCAGCTGTGGAGGTCACTCCAGAGCAGATGAGTGACAGGGCTGCAGGGACTCTGCTCTCGTTCCCCAGCCAGCACTCTCTCAGCCCACGACCCTGGACGCCTGACTTGGTCGCTCATGGAGTTGAAGAGAGGGTGGCTGACAGGAGCTCCTGGCTTCGGGTGGGGGACATCTGGGCCCAGAACCTTTGCGGTTTGACTCTCAGGTGCGATTCTCTTGTCAGGGGGTAACGTCCATCCTTCCAGTGCTGCGGGAGGGGGTCCTGACTGGCAGCCCAGAACAGAAGGAGGAAGCCGCCAAAGCATTAGGCTTGGTGATCCGCCTGACCTCGGCAGACGCCCTGCGGCCCTCCGTGGTCAACATCACCGGCCCTCTGATTCGCATCCTGGGGGACCGGTTCAGCTGGAACGTGAAGGCAGCTCTGCTCGAGACACTCAGCCTCTTGCTGGCCAAGGTGAGGACTGACAGGTTCACTTGGTCCACTTGGATCTTAGAGCCCAGATCTGTGCACAGGAGACCAGCACCCGGTGTGCTATGCAGGCAGGGCAGAGGGAGCGAAGACCTTGGACTCCAGACTCACCACACATGGTCAAGGCCAGGTCCACCACTTGGCAGATGTGTGGCCAGAATGACCTCAGAAGGTCGTGCAACTTCTGAGTCTGCTCCTTCACTTGTGTGTTGAGGGTACAACACTGCTTGTCTCTCAGAGGGCTGTGAGATACGGGGCTCAGGTGAAATAACATCTAATGACACGTTCTAACTCAGCACACCAGCATGTGTGTGTCTGATAATCGCTTTTATTAGAAGTGGTTCAAAGGGACTCTGCTCCAAAATCCAGGGCCATGTGAGTACATTAGAAACCTTGTTCACATACATTTCCCATCTTTATGACTACCTCATAAAGGGAGATGAAGAGAATCTGAGGAGAGAACACAAAGGAAGTCCAAGAGCAACGTCAGTAACTTTAGTTTTTGCCCAAAGTGTCAAAAGCGAAGCAACACATTAACTGTTCCTGATACTTTACAGGCTAATAATTAAAGCCTTTAGGCTTAGAGAGTTATAAACAGCCAAGATTTATTTTGGTAAAAAAAAATTCTTACTTGTGGTTTGGAAACAAAAGCTTAAAAGAGTTGCAGCTCTTTTCCTTCTGGGAGAAAAGTGTGGGGGAGCAACTTCCCAGCTAAAAAACGGGACTGTGAGCATCACCCTCATTCTGCTGGAAATTGTCTTTTCTTTTTTCTTTTTATTGAAGTATCATCTTTACCTTCCATTCTGTGCCGTTCATATGTGTGTGTGTGTGTGTGAATTGTGTGTCCAGATGTGTGTGTGTGTGTTAATTCTGTGTGTGTGTGTGTGAATTCTGTGTCCAGATGGAACCTTGCCCTCCTGGAGTTTGTCCTACAGGCTGTGAGCCAGGTGTCACCCATGGGCAGGTGGCTCTCACCGCAGCTTTGCTGGCTTTATTCTGTGGTCCGCCTCCCAGCAGCCTGCCAGCCCCAACCCCAGTGTCTCTAGACCCTAAATGGCATTGAGCCTCCAAACAGCTGCTTTTTCCTTCCCTTTTAGCCTTGAGTAGGTCTTTCCTCTGGGCCCATCTGTAGTTTGTCATAGACGTGCGTCTTTTCCTCCACGTGGTCAGGCCTCAGACTGGATTGTCAGTGCATGGGTGCACGTGTGTACAGGGATGACCACCCAAAGCCACCTGTTCTGTAGGATCGTGTGCAGTAGGTGGCACCTTTGCAGAATGTTCTTCCATGGTACTGACAGGTCTGCTGGCCCGCTCTGTAATGTATTCAGAGCCAGGGGTTTCGAGTCACTTGTCCACATGGGCAGAACTCCCCTAAGCCGAGCTGATGGTTCCCCGCCCGTGGGAAGCTGGAAGCAGAAGAGGAGGCTGAGGGGACCCTCTGTGCCAGGCTCCCCCGTCTTGCGGCGCCTCTGCTCCTGGCCTGAGTGTGGAGCCGCGCGGGTTCAGGGTGCTTTGTTTTCGTGCCTGTGTGCCCTGTGGCCTGCACGCCCCCTCAGCCAGGCTCTGGGATGGGGGTCTCTCTGACAGGTCGGGATCGCCCTGAAGCCCTTCCTGCCCCAGCTGCAGACCACCTTCACCAAAGCCCTGCAGGACTCTAACCGCGGCGTGCGCCTGAAGGCCGCTGACGCGCTAGGCAAGCTCATTTCCATCCACATCAAGGTGGATCCTCTCTTCACGGAGCTGCTGAATGGCATCCGGGTCATGGAGGACCCGGGCGTCAGGTGAGGTGCTGGCGCGGAGAGAGCTGTGGCTGTGGGGCAGCCTGGCCCTGCCTGTGCGGTGGGAGCGCGGGTGGAGGAGAGCCAGGTTTGAGTCGGGCGCGTTGGTTCTGCAGGGACACCATGCTGCAGGCCCTGAGGTTTGTGATTCAGGGAGCAGGGGCCAAAGTGGATGTGGTCATCCGGAAAAACATCGTCTCGCTCCTGCTGAGCATGCTGGGACACGACGAGGTACTGCCGCAGGTGGATGCGGGGCACGCGGGCTGGGCTGGTTTCCCTTCCCTTGGGCTGGCGTCTCTGCCTCGAGAAGCAGAACCTGGTCAGGAGTGATCATCACTCCCGACGTTCGTGTCACTCTGTGGTTTGCCGCATCTCTGGTCTTGAGGGAGACAGGCACTTAGTGTTGATATGGACGACGTATCGTATAGGTAAGGGAGGCTAAGGTTTCTAAAGTCCCAGGTCTCTTGTTCATTTGTTCTCCAGTCTTAAGTCGCTTCCCCTTCTCTGCCCCTCATTTCCCCAGTTGTAAAATGAAGAGTTTTGTTTTTTGGCTCGGGAAGCATTTGCTGATGTGCAGAGCCTTGCCCAGGGGTGAATGAAGTGTGGGCACAGCCCTCAGGAAACAGTGTCTGGTGTCTGTCCGGAGGGGGGTGCTCAGCACTGTTTGTGAGGGACAGACTGACCTGGGCCGTGCCCTAGCACGTGGTAGAGTAAGAACCGGGACTGAGCCCATGACTCCTGGTTCTCTGTCCCAAGGCCCTTCCTGGCCCCGTCTGCAAGCATCTGTGAACTACCAGTTGCTCTCTGATGAGCCCCAAAGCAGTTGAGTCTTTGAGAAGGATTTTCTCTTTCCCCTTTGATTGACACTGTGGGGCTGATCTCTGGAGGGAGGCCTCAGGGTTCGCACGGAGCTGCACCTTGTTTGCCCATGCCCAGGGCTGGTTATCCCCTGCAGCTGAGGCCCTGGCCTTTTGTGGCACAGATGGGAGCCTCTGCCTTCTCTTGGTCACGGTCTGTCAGGGTTTTATAGGGCCACTCACAGTGCAAGCAAAAGTTAGTAGGCAAACCAATTTGCATTTCACCACAATGGAGCTTAAAATAGACCCCTTAGAGAGAGTGGGTGTTGTGTCAGAGAGAGCCAGCTTTAGCCTCGCGTGACACCTGGGAGCTCAGAGGCCCAGACTGCCGGCCGGCCACCCTCCTCCCCCTCAGAACTTCCGCTGGATCAGAGGTGGCAATCCAGGGTGCTGGCCTGGCTCATGCGTCTCCACGGGCCCTTGAGGCCCTGGTTGGTTGGTTGGTTGTTTTGTTTGGGAGAGGCACGCCAAGTTGGCACTTCGAATACTATAGCACGTAACCCAAAATCCTCTGCACAGCATCCTGTAGTGAGCCAGCAGGGAGAGTGGCCAGGAAGCGCTTATGTACAAGACTTTGGTTTTGACACAGAACTCTCAGCCTTTCCCTATTGCCTTGGGCCAATTAGAGCTTCAGTGTGACTTCCCAGGACAGACCCACACAACGTTGGGGCAGCAGGGAGCCTCTCTGGACACAGGCGGACACATGAGAGGTTTGGGAGTGGGGTGGGATGGGGTGAAGTGGGGGTGGAGCTCCCAGTGGTTCTGTAACCACCTTCCCTGAGGACTATGGGCAGAGCTTGCCTCCCTCCCCGCCTCACAGGGCTATTGATAGTAACTGAGATAATAAACGTGAAGCATTCAGGCTTGTAAGAAGAAAGGTGCTATGTAAATACAGTTATTGTTGCTATTATGATGATGATCACCATATGCACACACGCTGGAGTTTTCTATAATTAAGTTAAGTGCTGGGTGTGTAATTTTTAACTCGGCGCCGAGTGGCAGCCCTGCTCTGGCAGCGGGAGTGTGTGTGCTGGAGGGAGGACTGGACTTGGCGTCCACCTCCCTTGCGCCCTGGTGCCCGCAGAGCCCATGTGGGCTGGCACCCTGGTTTACCACCTTCTCTGCCCCGTCAGGACAATACGCGCATCTCCTCGGCCGGGTGCCTGGGGGAGCTGTGTGCCTTTCTGACGGAAGAGGAGCTCAGCACCGTTCTTCAGCAGTACTTGCTGGGTAGGCCTCTTGTGTGTACTTTTCGGGGCCTCTCTGTCTCCCCTGCCCCTCAGAGGGTCTTCTGGTAGCTGGACCAGCCTCTCCTTGGAAATGTCAAAACGGAGTTTCCGGGGGGTCTTGCAGCCCGGAGCGTCTCTGCTCTGAGGACGTAGCTGTGGTTGGGAGTGGCCTGTGAGGGATGGCCACTCGGCGGCCACTTGGGGCAGGGAGGTCTGTGTGCAGTGAGGACTGGGGTTCCCGCCAGGCTCCGAGCTGACACACGAGTCTCAGGTGGTGGAGGTGGGCTTCGCGGGTGGTAGACGGTGCAGGTCGACCCCCCTGTGTTCTTCCACCCAGCGGATGTGTCCGGCATTGACTGGATGGTTCGGCACGGGCGGAGCCTGGCTCTCTCCGTGGCTGTGAGCGTGGCTCCCAGCAGACTCTGCGTAGGCAAGTACGGCAGCGATGTCCAGGACATGATCCTCAGCAACGCCATGGCAGACAGGGTAAGGCTGTGGGGTGGCCAGACTAGGTGGTCAGAATTTCACTCTTGCCACTAACTTCCTGTGCCCTGGGACCAGTGCTTGGTCTCCCTGGGCACTGTTTCATCATCTAAACAGTGAGGAGTTTGGGTTGGAGCATCCAGAGGTCCCTTCAAGGCCAGAAAGTCTCTATTTCTGGGAACTAGGGTCTCAGGCTTTGTTCACCTGCCCCACAGCCAGGCAGAACCTCTTTATGAGAGCCGTCAAAGGGTCTTGGAGGTGATGTTGGGGGTGGGGTGGGGACTGGTGGTGGAGGGCCAGGGTCCCCAGAAATGCCTGGGGAAGGGATGGTGTATGGCCCTGCTGCCCTGAGGAGGGAGCCAGAGGCACCCTGTCTAGCTCTCCGCTCACTTTCCAGATCCCCATCGCTGTGAGCGGGGTCCGGGGCATGGGCTTCCTGATGAAGTACCACATCGAGACCGGAGGAGGACAGTTGCCGGCCAAACTCTCCAGCCTGTTCATTAAGGTGAGCGGGGCAGCCTGGCTCATGAGACGGACCTGTGACCAGAAGACACCGGAAGTGTGTCCATGTGTTTGAGGCACTCTGAGGGTGGCCTGCAGGGCTAGGGGGTGGGGGTGGGGGTCTCTGAGCCCGTAGGGCTGGGGTGCAGAATGGTCTCTGGAAGACTGCCCAACTTTTTTCTTTTGGCCCAACTTTTTGTTAAGAGTCTCCCATAGATCCATGACCCCAAATCAAGTTAAGAATCTCTATTTTAGGCATTCTTTCTAGGCACCCCAATTTTTCAAACTTCGGGACAGACCTGGGTTCAAATTTATCTTCGCTTTCCTGCCTCCCTTTAGCAGGTATGAGAGTAATTAGTAGGCATGGCTACTGTGGTGGCTGCAGGACCCACTTGGGAAAGCTGGGGAGCCTGGCAGAGGGGCCGCCAGCAAAACATGCTGCTCAAACTTTGGTGTGCACACAGAACCAGAACCTGCATTTTAAGAAATGCTGCTGAGCCCTTCACCCTGCCTTTGTAACCAGCTGCCGGGCAGTGTCAGTGGCCCTGGTGCACTGACCTCACTCTGAGCAGTGAGGCTCCCACGGCTGCTGTCCCCACCCTGCAGACACCCAGAGAGGAGGGTGTACAGGGCCCTGATTGGCCTGAGCCTGTATCACCCCGCATGCAGCTGTCGTCAGTGTTTATTACTGAGGAGCTGCGGTGCGCCTGGCTGGGCTAGACCCTGAAGTACAGAGGTGAACGGGGTAGACAAGATCTCTGGAGGCGGAGGTACACAGAGCGTGTGGGAGGGCGCTCATCTAGATAGGGCTGTCGGGGAGATGCCTGAAGGCTGACATCTGAGCTGAGGCCTGAAGGATGAGAGGGGACCGAACAGGTGAGGATCTGGGGCAAGCATGTCCCGGGCAGTGGGACCCGCCAGTGCAGGGACGCGAGGCAGGAAGCAGTGTGAGGCGTTTGAGGAAGTTGGAAGCCCTCGTGGGCTGAGAGTGCCGAGCCAAGGAGAGGGTGGTGTGAGATGATGTGGAAGAGGTAGGGTCCGAACACACCCAGCCGCCCTCCCACAGTGGGGATGCCGCGGAGGGAGCAGGGGGTCAGGTCCCACGATGAGGGCAGCATCAGGGCAGAGCCTGGGCTGTGGCGAGGAGCAAGCTGGATGTGCCTGATGGAAAGCCCGTGCTTCTCTTCACAGTGTCTGCAGAACCCATCCAGTGACATCAGGTTGGTGGCTGAGAAGATGATCTGGTGGGCAAACAAGGACCCGCTGCCTGCCCTGGACGCCCAGGCCATCAAGCCCATCCTGAAGGCCCTCCTGGACAACACCAAGGATAAAAACACTGTCGTCAGGGCCTACAGCGACCAGGCGATTGTCAACCTCCTCAAGATGAGGCAGGGAGAGGAAGTGTTTCAGGTGGGAGCCTGGGACTGGTGGGCCTCCCCACGGCTTCTGGGCGCTTGTCTCGTGGGCCTTCTGCATGACAGTGTTTAAGGCTTGTACTCTGCCACCGCATAGGCATGAGTGTTGATGGGCAGATAGTCATCTGGTGACTGGTCTGGTGCCTAAAAACACATCCCTCTATTTCCGAGGTGTTGAGATTCCTTTCAGCAGCAGGGTTCCTCCTTCAAGTAAAATCTCAGGTGGCTCCCAAACCTGTAACAGACCTCCCAGGGCTGCCTGTTGAGGCCCAGAGTCCTGTCCCTCAGCCCCCTGCCTGCTGAGCCACCTTTAAAGCGCTGAACGCTCCAGGCCCCACTCCGTCATCGGATCAGGGCATGAGGCCTGCATGTCTTGGCTGTCCCTGGATCCACCTGATTCCCTTACTTTGCCAGGGTCCCTCTCAGTGGTTCTAGTTCTGGGTTTGCATTCAGTGTTGTCTTTGATTGGAGAAATCTGAAGCCATATTTTCTGATTTTGTCTCCTCGTTTCCCTCCTCCCCTCAGTCCCTCTGCAAGATCCTGGATGTGGCCAGCTTGGAAGTGCTGAATGAATGCAACCGGAGGTCTCTGAAGAAGCTGGCCGGCCAGGCTGACTCCACGGAGCAGGTGGACGACACCATCCTGACCTGACAGACCCAGGCCCGTCCACTGGGCTCTGCATCAGCATTTCAGCTCCACCTCTTTGTTCACTGTTTTCATTTTTGAAAATACATTTGTTCTGATGGGGAGCTTAGGAGATGGCGTTCCCAGAAAGTATTTTAATGTATCAACAGACCACAGCCAAAGCCTTAAATCAAACCTACACACAACTGAATATTGCCTCCTCCATCTCTCACCCTTTTCTTTGGAGAAAAGAAGAAAAAGCACACGCGTGAGCCTCGCCCAGCGGTCACCAGGAGCTGCTCGTCCACTCTGCGTGGCTGGGTCCAGAACGTGAGGCTCAGACGTCTGCCTCCTGGTCTCTTGTGCCAGAGCTCTGGCTCCAGGGCCAGTGCCTCCAACCTCTGCCTAGATCCCGAGGGGGCACAGAGCCACGGAGGCCTGCCCGTGCAGTGTCTCAGCGTGGCTTTCCAGCACTGTGCAGCTCACCTGGATCTGACCCGTCAGGTGACGGACAGCCCGAGTAGTTTGCGAGTTGGGGGAGGGGAGTAGGTTTAAACGCAGGTAGTTTGAAGGAGGGATGTTGAATAAAGGCTTTGATTTGATCTTGATAAGCAGATTTTTAAAAATCTCCAAACATCCACTAAACATGAAGCTTCGTGCATCAGGAGCAAGGCAAGGCCTCATGCAGCTGTCCCCATGAGCACAGGCAACTCTGATTTCTGGGCGTCTCTCCTGCTCTCTGAAGTCCCATAGATACCTGCAGCCATGTCTGTTCTGAGACTGGATCTCAAGAGGGCTGCAGTCAGACCTGAGATCTCACTGGTGTGGAGATCCCAGGGGTTGAATCAGCCGCCTCCCTGTTCTGTCCTGACTCAGAAAGGTAGGCAGCTTCTGAGAGTCAAGTTTTACAGAGAAAGTCTTCCCTTCTGTGGAATAAGAACAAACCACATTCCTGTAATCAGAATTGCGAGAGGAAACCAAAGTCGCAGTTGAGCATCTGCGTCCTTTATGAATGACTTCCTTCCTCCTGGTTCTTAGAAGGCTCGTGATCCAGGCGTCCTGTCTGACGGAGCCCGCCCCTCCAGGCCCCAGTGACGCAAGTGTTCCTGGGCTGTTTTCCCTGGTCACAATACGGAACAAAACTTGTACCAAAATTTCTGGTATGAGCTGTAAAAGGAAGAAAAAAAGGAAACATGGTGGAAGCGAGCTCACATTATAAAAGGCCTGAAGTACTATACCAAAAACCAAAAGCGAGGCTTTGCTTATCAATAATGCAGCAGAGGTAGAAAGTAGCCTGTGACTCAGCACTTCTGATGAATAAGACAAGTGACCTCTGAGGTGTCTGAGCCTTGTGTGTCACAGGACTTCCTGTTTTCTTGCTGCAGACGTGGTCTCCACGGGCTCATTGGAGCTGTAGAGTCCCAGGGCTGGAAGGGACCTTGAGAGGGCAGCTGAGCCGGTCCCCACAGCCAAAGCAGCCAATGGTTACAGCTTTGGTAGCCATGGTAACTGTCCTCTGCTCCTGGGATTCAGATGATCGCTGGCACGCTCCCAGCTGCCTGGGGCATATGTCCAGCAAGCCAGTTGCAGCTGCAGGTGGCTCTGCCGGTCGGCCCTGGGGAGGCAGGTGAAGTTCTCATGGGAGGGGTTGTGGGCTGGGAAGCCTCTGAAGCCCCCAAGGTAGGCGTTCAGTGCTTCCTCCAGGATCTTAGAGCAGATGCTTGGGTCCACCTCTACTGTGCTGTCCCCAGTCTGAAATCGGGAGGAGAGCCTGATGTACTTAGAGCTGGAGGACTCTCAGTAAGCAAAGTCCAGACCTGCCTGGTGGCTCAGACAGTAAAGAATCTGCTTGTAATGCAGGCAACCCGGGTTCAGTCCCTGGGTTGGAAAGATCCCCTGGAGAAGGGCATGGCTACCTACTCCAATATTCTTGCCTGGAGAATCCCATGGACAGAGGAGCCTGGTGGGCTACAGTCCATGGGGTCCCAAAGAGTCAGACATGGCTGAGCAACTAACACACTGATATTTTCAAAGGAGAAACACCGGGTTCCCATTCAGAGACTGGAGGACAATGAGATCTCTGTTCAGGATGGATGGATGGATGAAGGTTGATTCACAGACAGAGATGACTCAGAATCCTGGAGTGCACTGACTTGCATCCCCTGAGTCTGGAAGTGGGCTGCGAAAGGCTGTCACAGCCATGCCAGTGGAGCAGGTGAAGGAGACCCCGCCAGCCCATAATCACTGCGGTCCTGAAAACAGCTGCCCAGACCAAACACCCTGGAGAAGGAGCTTGGCAGCAGAGAACGAAGCCATCTGCCCGGGTGGTTGGTAGGGCTGTTTAGCCTCAGAGGAGTCACCCAGCCTTTCTGGGCCAGTTTTCTCATCTGCAAAATGAGGAATTTGGAATGGAAGCTCTCCATGTGTCTTCAAGTTATCCTTTAGGGGTTAATAGTAATTATAACAGGTGCCATTTGGCTTTTTTTTCCCCACTTAACACACTTAACCTGTGGAGTCGGTTCTCTAGTTATGACTTTTTTCCTGAGCAGGAAATTGAGGCACGGGATGGTCACAAGTGGCGGTCTGTCCCCAGAGCTGCTCGTGTCCTTAGCCTGGCTCTTCCTCCTGCTGTGCTGGCTAGCTGGGCACAAGCCTTGTCCTGCACCTCTCTATAGACTGGTCCTGCAGGCCTCTCTCATCCTGCAGTGCTCGAGGTGAAGTGCCGAGGTGGCTCCAGGTGACTGACCAGGGGCCTGAGCCACCCCAGGCCTTCCCCCGCGGCTCTGCAGGCTGATCCATACCTCACCCTGCAGATAGGACGCTTCCTGTTGTTAGAAAAGACACTTCTCTGAGACTTTGGTGAGAGAGGGGACCCCTATCTTTGTCTGCCGTGTGTTAGAAGGGCAGTGACAAGATGGTGTGCCTTTAGCTAATCTGGAGAAAACTAAACAGTGTTCTTAACCTTTTAACTTTGGGAGCCTCTGGAATCTTGGTGTTGGGACTGTTTTAAAATGTAGGGGAGTGCGACGTGGTTCACATCCCTTATCGTTCCCTTCATCCCACTGCCGAGGTGCTGGAGGGTTTGGGAGAGGGCAGGGGACCTGCAGAGTCAACACAATTCTATTGGCAGGGATTTGGGGACATGATTTTACTGCGTGGATGTCAAAATAAGACAGGCAGTTGGGGATGTTTTTCTTCTAACTAGGGTTCTGTGTGGACTGGTCTTTAACTGTTCCAAGCCTTTCTAAATAAGAGCGATAGGAAAAACAGGAACCAGCATAACTTAAAGATCTAGGTTCTAAAGTATTTTTAAGCAAACACAGCTGTTTCTTTAAAATCCTCATATAGAGCACCCTGGTAGAGCTGCATGGACTTGGAAGTCAGGTTTAAACCTTAACTTGACTGCTTCATGTTAAGCCAGAGCATGTCCCCTAACCTCTCTGAGAACGTGTCCTCGCCTGGACAGTGATAGTCCAGCCCCCTAGGCTATCTGGAGTGGGTGAGGTAACGCCCTCCGTACATGGCCGGGCCCACAGGAGGTGCCGCATACGTGGATGGTGTGAGTAAAGTGAGGTGTGTGGACGAAAGACAACCGTAGGCACCTAGTGCTCTGATCTGGGAGGAACTGTGGACCCAGAATTTGCAGATGTTAATTTTTTGAGCACAACTTTTGAAAAGCCATCAACCTAGAGTCAGATCTTTCTGGTGGACTGATTACTGTGTTTGAATGACACCACCCTTAGGGCAGAAAGTGAAGAGGAACTAAAAAGCCTCTTGATGAAAGCGAAAGAGGAGAGTGAAAAAGTTGGCTTAAAGCTCAACATTCAGAAAACGAAGATCATGGTATCCCATCACTTCGTGGGAAATAGTGGAAACAGTGGTAGACTTTATTTTCTTGTGCTCCAAAATCACTGCAGATGGTGATTGCAGCGATGAAATTAAAAGACGCTTACTCCTTGGAAGGAAAGTTACGACCAACCTAGATAGCATATTGAAAAGCAGAGAGATTACTTTGCCAACAAAGGTCTGTCTAGTCAAGGCTATGGTTTTTCCATTGGTCAGGTATGGATGTGAGAGTTGGGCTGTGAAGAAAGCTGAGCACCGAAGAATTGATGCTTTTGAACTGTGGTGTTGGAGAAGACTCTTGGGAGTCCCTTGCACTGCAGGGAGATCCAACCAATACATCCTAAAGGAGATCATTCCTGGGTGTCCTTTGGAAGGACTGATGCTGAAGCTGAAACTCCAATACTTTGGCCACCTGATGTGAAGAATTGACTCATTGGAAAAGACCTTGATGCTGGGAGGCATTGGGAGCAGGAGGAGAAGGGGACGACAGAGGATGAAGATGGCTGGATGGCATCACTGACTCGATGGATGTGACTTTGAGTAAACTCTGGGAGTTGGTGATGGACGGGGAGGCCTGGTGTGCTGCGATTCATGGGGTCGCAAAGTCGGACATGACTGAGCGACTGAACTGAACTGAAACACTGAAAGACACGTAAGTACATGGACGGGTCTTCACTGTGCCTGGGCTGGACAGCAGTCCTGTCATTGCTGAAGCAGGAGAGGCTGGGAGCCAGCTCCTGTTTTATGAGGAGAAATGCTGGACTGGATGAGTTACAAGCTGGAATTAAGACAGGAGGGAGAACATCAACCTCAGATGTGCAGATGATACCACTCTAATGGCAGAAAGCAAAGAGGAACTAAAGAGTTTCTTGATGAGGGTGAAGGAAGAGAGTGAAAGAGCCAGCTTAAAACTAAATATTAAAAAAATTAAGATCATGGCATGTGGCCCCATTGATGGCAAATAGAAGGGGAAAAGGTAGGAAGTAGTGACAGATTTCCTCTCCTTGGGCTCTAAAATCATTGCAGATGGTGACTGCAGCCATGAAGTCAAGAAACGAGTGCTTCTTGGCAGGAAAGCTATGACCTAGACAGTGTGTTGAAAAGCAGAGACGTTACTTTGCCAATGAAGGTCCATATAGTCAGGGCTGTGTTCTCCCCAGTGGTCACGTATGGTTGTGAGAGCTGGACCATAAAGAAGGCAGAGCACCAAAGAATTGATGCCTTTGAACTGTGGTGCTGGAGAAGACTCCTGAAAGTCCCTTGGACAGCAAGGAGATCAGTCAATCTTAAGGGAAAGCAACTCTAAATACTCATTGGAAGGACTGATGCTGAAGCTGAAGCTCCAGTATTTTGGTCATCTGATGCACACAGACAACTCACTGGAAAGGTCCCTGATGCTGGGAAAGATCGAGGGCAGAAGAGGCGTCAGAATGAGATGGTTGGATGGCATCACCAATGCAAGGAACATGAACTTGGGCAAACTTCAGGAGATGGTGAGAACAGGGAGGCCTGGCATGCTGCAGTCCATAGAGTTGCAAAGAGTTAGCCACGACTGGATGACTGAACGACAGAACTGAGGTGGGGAAGGAAGGGAGGGTCTCTTAAGGTCATGTGGCCAGTTGGCTGCAGAACTGGAAAAGCAAACCCACATTTCTTGATACTGTGGTCACCAAGCCCCGGGGCCATACTATAAAAATACTTTTGGAAGGCAAATTTAACAAACGAGTCAAGTTCTTGGCATGTGGTTCTGTGGAGTGACTGGGTTTCACTTTTTAGAAGAGGTGGAGCCCCGTTGTTTCACTGGGCGGTTCTGAGCTGCTAGGAGGGTTCCCTGCAGGCTGCCCCAGTGGAAGGAAAGTGTTGATACTAACAAAGCTTAGGAAACTGGAAAAACTAGTCCAAAGATTATCAGCTCAGTGGGATTTCTGGGTGAGATTCCTGAGTGTGTCTGCATGGAAACACCAGTTCACTTTGAGCTTCTCAGAGAGTTGGTTGAGATGGCAGCTGGGTCACAAACTACCATTTAGACTCTCATAAAGAAGGGAAGTGGGACGCTTGGGGTACTGCAGTATTTAACACAGTGTTTCTCAAATATTTCAGCCCCAAGACTCCTTTACATTGTGAAAAATGGTGGCAGACCCCAAAGAACTCTTGCTTATATGCAACTTGCCTACTGATACTTAACCATCTTAGCACAACTGGTCAACTTTAGAAGCTCCATTAATTCACCTGAAATAAATCTATTACACATTAGCATAGATAACCCTATAACAAGTGTTAAGTCTGAGGAGAGCAGCACTGCTTTGCATTTTTGCACACCTCTGCATTTCTGGATTCTCACGTCTGCTTCTGCATTCAATCGACTGTGATGTCCCATGTTGTGCGGCCCTGGGAGACTCTACCATGCACTCTTGAGAAATGAGTGGAAAAGGCAAATGACATCAGTTTTGTGAGCATGTTTCAGCTTCACAAATCCTTTGAGTCTCATAGGGAGCCTTGGTGTCTCTAGACTGCAGTTAGAAAATTCTGATCGAATCTTGAAGATGGGAGAAAAATCCTACTTATAATGGGAAGGGGCCTGACCCTGAGTTACAATGAGAGACCCCAAATTTGGCCCACACCTCACAGAAAGCAAACTCAAGAAAGTTCAGTCAGGTTATTTCTGAGACTCCTAACTGTAAATTCTAGGTGTGGCTGCACTTTAACTGAATGGAAACCAAGTGCCCGCCATGTCCAGGTCCCAGTGGGTATCAGGATGGTCCCTGCAATCTAGGGACTTGATGTCCACTTGATGGGGAAGAGGGGTTACCAAAGGGCAGGGCCAAGTCTCTTGATCGGATTCGGCCTGTAGTGTGCAGGTGGGGAGTTGGGCCAGTTCTCAGGCCCATCAGAGGAGAGACCACGGTTCCGTTTATTCCCTCCCTCCTGGACCAGCGTGTTGGGTGGTGCTGCCCTCTGTTCTTATCTGCACCCACTTCCCGTTACCTGATTGCAGCAATTGCTTCTTCCCTCAACACGGAGTTCAGCAAGTTCAGACTCCACTGCTGACCGGCCTGAACTGTGGATTTCCCAGGTCCCTCCCCAGCCTCTGCTGCACTAGCCCTCATCTGTCCTCCCACCCTGGGCACTGCTGGCTCTGAACACAGGCCTCCGGCTCGGGGGTCCCTCCCCTTTCCCCTCAGCTTCCATAGCACTCAACTCTCCTCTGCAGTTGAGCTTTTTAAAGTGCTCTTAACCCACCTTCCTCCCATTCTTACTACTCTATCCTTACTGTTCACTGGCTGCCAATCCTCTACCTACGCTATCCTGGAAAATACTTTATTCACCCCACTGTTCTCAGCAGCCCCTTCATTTCTCTTCATTCACAACCAGCCTTACTGAATGAACAGTATATAACCACTGCCTTCAGGGCATCACTGTATGTCCTGTAAACCTCTGTATACTCTGTCCCTCTTACTCCTTGGTTTTTCCTTTTAACATGTATTTGCATTTTCTATCAGAATGTGGGTTCCATGGAAGCAGGGTCTTGAAAGCTTTATTTCCTGCCACCTCTCCAGCTCCTCCATCAGTGCCTGGCAGCTGTGAGCCCTCAAATGTTCACTGCCTCGTTTCCCCCAGTCGTACTGTGAATTCCTGAGGATGGAGTTTTGTTTCACTCCTGTTAGGTCCTCAGTGCTGGCACCCAATAGGTGCACAATACCTACCTTACTAGTAAAGGAATCCAGGTGTCAGGCTAATTGTTTTCTAAAAATTTGGTAGATCCTGTTTGCATACCATCTTTTGGACCTGGTCCTTCTTGCTGTTACTTCACACCTGGGCTTCGGCAGTAGCCTTTGTTAAAGCTCTGCAGCTGAAAATCCCTCCTGCGTGCCTGCACCAGATAACTTCCCCCTGAACATTCTGATACTGCTTCTCTGCTCAGGAACTTTCAATGGCTCCCCACTGTAGTGGCTGTACGGTCTGAACAGGTGGTGTTGCAAAGCTCATCATCACTAAGCTGGCCCTTCAGAACAGTGGAACAAAGCTTCCTGTTGGCAGCACATACTGCTTCTTACCTCCTGCGGCACAAAAGTTTATGTTGTTCTAAATAGAGACTTTATCTACCATAACATAGCTCCAGTCATTGCACTGTAGTTTAGATCATGTATAACAATGTTTTTAGAGGAAAATATGCTCAGATTTTCCCTCTGGGGAGCCAGGCGCACACCCTGTCTCATGGTGTATTCTCCCTCAAGGCTAACACCCATCATCAGGGCTGTGACAGCAGCTATTAAAACCCACCTGCCATTCCCAGCTCTCTCAATTCCAATTCCACCATGAAACCTCTAGGATGAAATCCTTTCCCCCCATTCTAACCCAAAGTGACAGCTCTCCTCTGAAGTCTAGTCTGCTAATCTGACAGCTATTTCATCTTGTATTTTTTTATTCCTCACAAGTGTGTCTTTGATGAGACTGAAAGCTCCTGGATGGGAAAAACTCTATCCTAGAGTCTGTGGCACAGGAATTAACACCCATTGCTTCCTAGAAGGCACATGGAGGCAAGTCAGAGGAGTCTGGGCTTCATAACGGCTGATTCTGCTCCACTTCTTCAAAGTATCCTACAGCCGTGCTCTCAAGAGGCCTCCCTGGGCATGTGCGCTAAGGTCTGCAACAGCAAATGGCCCAAAGCAGGAATGAGTCAGTGCAAAATGACCTCAGGTTTGACAGCATTACTGTTACTGTTTATCATATACCTGTAGGAGCCGGGTGATTTGCAAACATCTCTTTCGTCCTCACAACTATTAAGAGGAAACTGGGGGCTCTGAGACACTGTGATGTGATTTTTCCAGACTCTCAAAAGCTTTTAAGGGGTGGTGCCAGGGTTTCAAAGCTAGCAACTGAACCAAAGCCTGTCTGATTCCAGAGCAGGTTGAGAAGGTGATCCAGAGCAACCTTCTGCCTCACCAGGCAGGCAGGGTGGACTGTGCCTGCCTGGGGGGAAACTGAGGCTTGTTTCTTCTCATGTATTTTCTAAAACTGCTAGATCAAAGGGATCCCACTAATCTTTCTCAGAGCGAGAAGGCCCGTTTTGTCTCAGTGATCATGTGAAGAGCCCCCCTCCCAGCTGGTGCCTTCAGATCCTAAGCCCACGTTCTCTGGTCATCACCAGGCTGGTTTCCAGCTCCTGGAAAAACAACTTAAAGCTTGAGTCAGACACCCCATGTGCTACTCAAGGATCTTCCCTGCAACACTGTTTATAATAAGAGATTGTAAAGGTGAATGCCTATCAACAGCAGAGTGGTCAAATTATAGTATGCCAGTGATGGAGTGCTCCGTGGTTGTGAAATGACAGAAGATCTAAGTATGCTGTTAAGAGAGAGAAGGCAATTTACATACATGTGTGTTCCACAGGCAAAGACAATTCACTGAAAGACATTTATTCATTCAACAAATTTTTGTTAACCATTTTAAGGTATCAAGAAACTTAGTAACCTGTAAGGGGTGGGTCTGAGGGGGAAAATGGTAACTTGTACTTTCTGGTAAGCTTCTGTGCATTAAAAAAACCCCACAAAACTCCACAGGCATTACTTTGTATAAAGTCAAAATAAGTTTGGGAAAACAAGAAGAAATATCTAGCAGGTACTTGACTAGAAAGGGACAGAGCTATACAGAACTCAGCAGTAACTTACATTTCCCCCCTGCAGTTCTACAAAGGAGGATGGCAGTAGGTGCAACCTATTTTTAGTGCAGGTAGGAATTTACTCTAAACCCGGAAAAAACCAAACAAACAACCCACCCACCCTAGGGCTGATGATAAACTGAATACCGCGGCCCAGGTCTTCCTACCACACAATCTGCAGAAGTTTTATCTGTAGGTGGGGTGCAACTGAAGCTGAGGGCGCTGCTGCTATCGATCTCGAGGGTGCATCTTACACACGGGGACATTCATCTCACAGGCCAGGGTCAAGCTGGAAAGCGACCTGGAATCTGGAACCTCTCCGCCCGCTTTACCAACGGGGCATCTCAGGCCCCAAGAGGTCGCGGGGCTCGGCTGTGATTGCCCCAGCGCTGCCGTCAAAGGCTACACTGCTCACACGGTAAACTTACACGGCTAAAACGTCCGGTAAAACTCCCACAGCCTCCAGCCGTCCTGGGCGTCCAGTCCACGGGCCCCGGGACACGGTGGGGGGCCCGGAGCCAGCACCTCGTAGGAGGTTGTCCAGGCAGATGGGGGCGGAGTGTCCCGGGTCCCCAGTCCCGAGATGCCTGGAGCTCGGCGTAAGCCCCGCCCCGCCCGGTCACTGCGTGCCAGTCGGTCCCTCTCCGCAGCGCTTGCGGGTCTTGAAGATGAAGCAGCAGCAGCAGGTCCACCCCCGGCCACGGCCGGTCTTGCCCGGCACTCCGGGATTCTTGCAGCTAAGGCCTGGCCGCAGCTGCGCTCTCGGAGCCCCCAGCGCAGCAGGCCGCGGACGGCGGGCGGACAGCGGCGGTGGCGGCGACGGTCGCTAAAGAGACACCGGCAAGACGAGCCCGCGCCCGCGGTACCCCGATAGGGCGCAGGCGCCGTGCGCGAGCGCGGAGAGGGCGCGGCCGGCCGCCACTGCGGCTGCGCGGAGGCGGGACCAGGCGCTGCGCCTGCGCAGTGGCGGGGCGGGGCGGGAAGGAGCGAGGCGGCGGCAGCGGCGGCCGCTGCCGAGGAGGAGGAGGAGGAGGAGGAGGGGGAGCGGAGGGAGGTGTTTCTGTCAGTTCCGGCTGTTTGTTCGGGAAGTGGATCCGCCGCTGCCGGAGCAGCCCGGAGGGAGCCGCGGATCCCGAGGCCAGCACCGACCCCGCCCGCCCGCCCGCCCTCGCGCGCGCGCGCGCGCCTCCCCCGCCGCCATGGCCCGGGACTACGACCACCTCTTCAAGCTGCTCATCATCGGCGACAGCGGTGAGGGCCGCTGCGGCCGGAGGCGGCGTGGGCCCTGCCGGGCGCGGCCCGCAGGGGCCTCGGGGAGGGCAGGCGGCTGGGCGGGCGGGGAGGTGCCGGCCCGCGCCGGGCGGCCGGGCGGGGCGGCCGGGCGGCCCCAGGGACGCGCGGAGGGGCTCCGTGGCGCGCCGGGGTGAGGCCGGGGCGCGGGGCCGCGGTGTGGAGGGGCCGGGCGCGCGGGGCTCGGGGCCGGGCTCCCGATCCGCTCGCCGCGCCGACCCCTCTGCCCCACGTGTGACCTTGGTCCAGTCGCGCGATCCTCTGGAGTTGGAAGGAGCCGGGTTCGGGTCTCGGGACTACCAGCTTCCTCACCCTGACCTTGGGCGAGTTGTTTCGCCTTTCCGAACCTGGGTTCTCTCGTCTGAGAGGTGGGGACTTGCCTCGCTGGGTAGTACGTGAGTCTTGGGTGAGATGAAGCTGGAAAAGTGCTTTGCACTGGACCTGGCGGAAAGGGAGCTCCTGGTGTGTGGTTGTCAGTAGTGTTTGTAAGCCTGGGTTTCTTTCTGGGGAAAGTCGGGCGGGGGTTGGGGGGGGGGGGTTAATCTCAGAACCTGCCTCATGGGATTCCTGTGAAGTTTAAATGAAGTAAGACAGGTAAAGCACTTCGCGCCGGGTCTGGCACATTCTTGCTGAATTATTCTCTCTGTGGGATTCCCTGTCTTCATCTGTAAAATGGAGCAGCAGTGGGATCCGCCTCGCTGGGCTGATGGAGTGTTGTTCAAGATAAAACACACGCAGTGTGCAGAACCGGGCACATAGCGCTCCCTGTGTGTTTGCTGTTGCACGCTGCTGGACAGAGCTGGAGGTGGGTCAGCCAACATTACAAAAAAGTGGACCCTCCTTTAGAGCTCCTAAGTCCCTCTCCAGTGCCTGGCACCCTGTCGGTGCCTAATATGTATGTATTGAATGAGTGGATATCCAACATCTTCAGAAAAGATAGGCTTGTTTCTGAGAAAGGGTGGAGGGTTGTAGAGGTGTTTGGAGTGTGGCAAGTAAGCAGGTTTATGGGGTGACCAAGAGGTCAGGGAGGCAGGCCCTGGGAGGTTTATAGGAGCATAGCTGAGGTGCTGGGGTTTTACGATGGGGAAGGAGGCTTGGGAAGGTGCCAGATTTACAGACCAAACCTCAGTTGAGTGCTGACAATGGTATCATGTGACTGGAGGCAGCGGCCAGGTTGGTGGTGGAGCCCATGGATTGTTAGGGAAAGCGGGGACCAAATGGAGGGGTTGTTAGGCCTTGAAGTGGGAGCGTTGTGTCAGAGGCCAGGCAGAAGCAGGCGAGTGGCTGGGTTGTGGTCTCACAGTGGAGATGGATCGCGACGTGTCTGGTGATTTGGATCAGGTGAAGGATGGCTGAGGTTTCTGTGGTTGCCCATGGGAGGGAAAAAAGTTTAAGGGCTAATGAGGGAGATGAAGAGTAGCTGTGGCCAGGGGAGCATGGATTCATCCTGGTGTGAATGAGAGAAACCCAGACCAGCTGTGTAGCCTCGAGACCAGCATGGCCTTGGGCTTTTCCCAGGGTCCTGGCACGCTTATGCCTTTCGAGCTTCGTTCTCAGCCCTCACCTCGGTTCTGGAGGAGCTGGCACCAGGGTGATTTTCTGTCCTTTTGGAGTTAAGGTCAGCTTACCACGCTCAAGGTCCCTATCCCTTTGCAAGAGGCCTGGGGCCTGTGTGCAGCCCCACAAAAATGGAAGGCATAAGCTTAGCCAGAAGATGCACCTTCTCCCAGTGAAACCCAGGCCGTGGTTTGGGCCTTCTTTTTCACTATACATTCTTTCCGATGTATTGATTTTTCACTCTGAAGTTAGTTGTGGGAGAAGATTCCCTGGGTCAAGATTTATGGATCTGGCTTCCCGGTTAGTCAGAGCCTATAGGCTGTGTTGACTAGAGGAGATGTAGGCTTTGCAGTTTAACGTTCCCTGACAGTGGGCTGACACTCAAAGCCCAGTGGTTATGAGGCTGGGAGCTGGTAGCCTTGGAAGTTCAGGCTAAGCTCTGGCAGCTGAGCAAGGTAGACTGGCGTCTCGCCCTCCCCTGAATCTGGTTTCTTATGTGATGCTTCCTTAAGGGTTTTCAAACTATTTCATAGACACTCTCTCATTTGGTTCTTACCCATTGCTTGTGTGGTTTGTCAAATAAGGAAACTGAGGCTCAGAGTAGCTGACTAGTCGACTTGCTCCAAGTTGCACAGCTCCTCAGAGGTAAAGCCAGGAGGTTTTTTTGTTTTTTGTCAACAGAGAGCAAAATAGTTTAATAATAAACTTGTTGTTGTTTAGTTGCTAAGTGTCCGACTCTGCTACCCCATGGACTGTAGCCCACCAGGCTTCTCTGTCCATGGGATTCTCCAGGCAAGAACACTGGAGTGGGCTGCCATGCCCTCCTCCAGGGCAAAGCCAGGAGGTAATGCACATGGTGCGTTATAAGCAGCTGGTGTCAGGCCTGGCAGACCGTAGGCCCTCGATGAATGCTAGTCCCTTTCTGTAGAAATCCAGAGCTCTTCTTCCCACTCTGCCACATTGTACTTGCTTCTGGAATACAGCCCCTCAGCTTTTGCATCTCTTCTGTGCCTGAGGTTGCACACGGCCTCTCAGGGGCTTCTGACATTGGCTCTATAACAGCATTTCGTCCGGTCCAGGGGGCCGACCAAACTCATTCTTAGAACCTGCAGGCTGTGTTGAAGATCAAGTTAAAGCCTCTGATTCCACAGCTGAGTGAACTATGGCTCAGAGAGGGAAGTGATTTGTCTGAGGTTGTGCAGTGAGTTAGCCACTGAGCCAGGATTCAAGCTGAGCACGCTTAAGATCTTGGGGTCTTCAGCAGTAGAGAACTGGAGCGAGGAGGAGTGAAGGAGCTGGAGCACACGGGAGGAGCACGCCCAAGGTGGGGCCTGTGGTGGAGGCTTTGAGGACAGAGCATCTGTGCAGGGCGAGGGGCAGAAGCGGGGAGGGCTGGGGTTTGGTGGAGACGGAGAGTGGTGGGTCTGTTTTTTACAGAATGAGTCTGTGTCTCCCCGCTTCCAGAAGGCATCAAGGGCCGGGCTTATACTCCCTGTGGGGTCGAGGGTGATGGGCTGGGGTGGCCGTGGGGAGGTTGTTGACTTCGGCTGAGGTGAAGGCCAATAGGCACCCTGCACTTTCCTGCTTCTGTGGATGCTGCGTGTGTTCCCAAGGCTGCCTCTTCAGGGACATTTAGGAAACGCGTTTCTCAGGGTGGGTTTCCCTCCCTTCCAGAGGGACCCGCCAGGCCAGAGGTGGGTGTTGGCCTGAAGCAGCAGTTGACGGGGTGACTGTAGTGGTTTTGAGCAGCTCTGCAGATGAGCTTGGGGTGAATGAAGCCCCACCCTTCCCTCCCCCACCCTCCAAGGCCAGGCTAGGGGGGACGCTGCTGCTTTCTTGCTTCATGCACAGGGTGTACCCCGATCCCTTAGGCCTTTGCTCCCGCTTCCCCCCCCCAGAGTTTGAACAGCCACGCCTGGGCTCCTCTTCCTGCTGCAGCTGTAGCGTCAGGTGGCATGGCTGTCTGTGATCGGCCCTGGTTTAGTCTCAAGTTCACTGAACAGTGTTCTGTTGGCACCTACTAAATGCTGGGCCTGGCTTCCAGCCCCAGAGCCATGCAGGGCGAATGAGGTGGGATCCCCTTCCTGGAGGAACTCGTGGCCCAGACACAAGGTTTTCGCTGAGTAAGCGGACCAGGAGGCGCAGGGAGGAAGCAGGGAGCCCGTAGGGTAGTGGCTGGGGGCAGAGCGCTGCCACGAGGGGCCGGCCCGGGATCTGCTCCCCACCTCCTCCCCCCGCCCCGGCCCAGCCGACAGGAAGCCTCGCGGGGGCAGCGATGAGGAAGTGGGCCCGGAGCGCACAGGCGCTGAGTGGTGGGCCTGGGGCTGAAGCACCTGTCTGCTCAGAGCAGCGCCGGCCTGCCTCCTGGACAGTCCAAGCCTGGTTCGCTCCGTGAGGCCGACCGGTTCTTCTGGGCATCCCTGGGCGACTCACCCACTGGGAGAGGTCCCCAGAGGAGATGGTCAGAGAGGATGCCTAGGTCAGCTGGGGAAGGGGCAGAGGCCTCGCCTTCTGCGGGTTTGGGGAGCACGCACACACACACGTACGCACAGTTAGCTCTGAACTGGACGTGCAGGGGCACTGTCTGAGACTCCGGGTGAGGAGCTTTTCACGTCTAGCTTTCAGCAGTGCTGCTAAAACTCCTTAACAGGAGTGAGACAGAGGAGCCACTTTGGGTCTCTTTATTTATTTAAAATATTATTTACTTGGCTGCGCCGGATCTTAGTTGGGGCATGTGGGATCCCCTACTAGGGATCGAACTTGTGGCCCCTGTATTGGGATTGTGGAGTCTTAGCCCCTGGGCCACCAGGGAAATCCCAGGTCTTTTTATTATTCCACTTCCTGAAGCAGAGGCAGGAAGACTCCCAGAGCAGCATGTATCTGCAGGACTCAGATCCAGCACCGCCCCCCAGCCCTGCCAAGGCACTGAGACCCGTGTGTAGGTCTCGGAGCCTCGGGCACCTCGTCTTCAGAGATGCAGCCAGGCTCGCGGGCATGTGTGCGCGGGCTTCTTTTTGTGCTTGGCTGACCCCGCGGGCCTTGAGGGCGGGACAGGTGTACCTGGGGCCTCATGCTGCCGGGTGTGGGTGTTGATGGGGTTTCAACAATCCTGCCCATCCTTGGAATAGGAGAGGCTGTGGTAAGTGAAACGGTGTGAGTACTGTGAGCTGCCAGACTGAGGAGTGTCAGGCAGATGCCCCCTCCCCACCAGTGGCATCGGCCAGCGGGAGAGTGGCCAGCAGTGGCTTTGAGTTGTCTGGGCCTCCCTTTCCTCGCCTGCAAACCAGCCCTGATGGTCTCCAGGGTGCTTTGCAGCCGTACAGCCCCCGTCTCACCAAGCTGAAGTGCTGCACGTGATGTGTTCTCCGGACGGTGTTCTGGACACACCTTGGGGCCAGGAGCACTGGGTCGGCCTTCCTCAGCCTCATTCCTGTTGTTGGGTCTCCTTGAGGGGTTGCTGGAGCCGGGTGTGGACCCCTTTCTTGTCTCTGGCTTGGGGGCAGCTTGGGGCTCACCCTGAGTTGGAGGGCAAGGTCAGAGGTGGAGAGGGAGGGGTGTTCCGGTGGGAGGCTGGCTGGCTGGGGAGGGAGGTGGGCGCTGTCACGCGTCTGGAGAGCCGGGCCCCGGGCTGTCTCCCTGAATCGGGGACCCAGGCCGCCTCTCACCCCCTGCCCTCTCCCCTGCAGGTGTCGGCAAGAGCAGCTTACTGTTACGTTTCGCAGACAACACTTTCTCAGGTGAGTGTGCCCCTGGGGTGCTGCTGGGTGTTTTGGTTTTAAATCCTTTCCCCTGGTGCCGGTACACCCTGGTCTCTGCCTCAGCAGATTTAAGGGGGGAGTGGTGAGTAGCTTAGAAATCTCTCTAGTCAGTCTATCTCCAGCTATCTTCTTGAAAAAAAAAAAAAGCAGTTGCAGACGCGTCATTTTTCTACTCAGGGTCTTTTTTTTGTGCCCCAACATTGAAAAAAGAAAGAAAAAAAAACCTGACGCTTAGCACATGCCCATATAAAGAGTCGAACAGCAAGACTGAATGGCAAGAAGAGAGAAAGCTGCTCCCGGCCTGCCCCGCACTGACGCTCGGGGTCTCCCCTCACCCCACCTGCGGTGGGCGGCCGCTGGCCTCCCCCAGCACGTTGGGGATCGTCCTTGCACGTCGACTCGCAGCCTGTGGTTCTTTCGAGTGGCTGTGCAGCTTCCTGGGCTGTGCAGGGGTGCACATGCTTGATCTACACCGTTCTTGACGCGCGCTTGCTTGCTTTCTGGTAGCCTCTCTCAAATGGTGCCGTGTTTCTCGGGACACTGTGTTTATTCCTGTGTAGAAGCGGAGTTACAAGGTCAGGGGGTACGTGCTTTTCAGGTTTTCACAGGTCTTGCCAGTTGGCCTTTCACACCTGCGCGAAGCTGAAGGGCTCAGAAGAGCCCCTTGTCAGTGCAGATCGCCGCTGGGTCTCAGTGGTCTTCATGTTTGCTCAGCTGATGGGTGGAAAGTGCTGCCCGCTTGATCTTGCTTCCCCGATCCTGGTGGGCCACGTTTTCTTTGCTGGAGCTCATCGGTTTGGTGCAGAGGCTTCGGGTTGGCCTGGCCTCTCTGACCGCGGACTGAAGGAATGCCCTGCGATGCCGTGGAGGGAAGTGGTTACCTGGCAGGCACCTCTCTCTCGGGGGAGAGGTGGGTTTCTCCTGACAGCGGTGGTGTGACATTGGAAACAGTTGGCTTCTTTGCATCACCGTGAGCGTGATGCTCCTCCTCTTTAAAAGAGGAGCTGACGACCATCCCTGCCACGCAGAGTTATTGCGAGGAGGGCCCGGGACTAAGTGGCCTCTCAGGAGACATCGCTGGTTTGTGCTTGCTGTTCAGGAACGGCAGCCACTGGGCACTTGCCATTGTGCTAGGAAACCTCCCCTCTGCCCTGTCAGCTCGGCGCTTTCAAAGGGCTCTCTGCTGCAGCCTGTCTCCTCCTCTCCACTCTTATTACCAGCTCAGACCATGGTTGGTTCTCACCTGAGGCATCCCAGCAGCTCCTGCCCACCCATGCCAGGCTGCTGAACTCCTCTTGTCTCTAGCAGGGTCTCTTCTGTTTAAAAACCTCAGTGGACCTCTCTTAAGCGAGCTGAGTTCATAGCAAGGTCTCTCCGTTTTAGGACCACGGACACTCTGGGTCCTGCAGTTCTTTGTTGTGGAGGCTGTTCTGTGCCCCCGTCCTCCACCCCTGGCCCAGCTGTGACATGTGATGTTTCCAGGCATCCCGGGGGGCGGGGAGGGGAGGCCTGAACCACCGCCTGCTGAAAACCGCTGGCCTTCACACTGTCCTCAGCCCCCTGTCCAGCTTCCTTCCTCCTGCTGTCTCGTCCTCCTTTGTGTCTTCGCCAGCTCGCTCGCTTGCTCAGTGGTCAGCCGTGTTTCACGGGCCCACGGCGCTGGGTACTGGGCCGCTCTCCTCGGCAGAGCCCGGTCCCCGCAGAACCAGAGGCCACCCTGGTCTCTGTGCTTCTGCCTCCGCCCTTTGCTCTGCGAGGATGTCCTTCCCCGGCCTGGTCGCAGCCTTGGAAATTGTACCTGTTCTTTCAGGCCAGGCCCAAATGTGACTTCTGCCCCAGAGCCTTCCTTGAGCTCCGCCCGACTCTGAGCTTTGGCCTTTCCTGGCCACTGTCCACTCTTGTCTGCGGCCCCGGGTGAGCATGTGGGCTCCTCCTAGCAGCGGTCCTCAGTGTTTTGGGCACCAGGGACCAGTCTTATGGAAGACCGATTTTCCCACAGGCTGGGCGGGGTGGGGCTTAGGGTTTCAGGATGATTCAAGCGCATTACCTATATTGTGCACTTTCATTCTATTATGATGACATCAACTCCACCTCAGATCGTCGGGCATTAGATCTTGGAGGCTGGGGACACCTGCTTCCTAGCATTCGGGCCTTTGAAAGCCTGGATGAGACTGTTCTGTTGCCAGAAATTCTCTCCAGCACCATCTTTCACACAGATGCCTCTGGAGAGCTATTTACAATGCCGCTCATGCTTGGGTTAAACCCTTCAATGCCTCCCTGTCACACACAAGAGAAAGTCCAAGCTCTTGAAAACGGAGCAAAAGCCGAGAGCTGGCCTGGAACCCCCACCCCAACCTGCCTCCCGACGTGTGCTCAACCTCACATCATTCCCCCCGCCACACACACCCCCCTCCCCCACACACCCATTGCAAAAGCTGAGAGCTGACCTGGAACCCCCCTCCTCCCCCCCGCCTCCTGACGTGTGCTCAACCTCACATCACCCCCACACGCACACACACCGCACACATACACACCCCCACACACACACACATGCACCATTGCTATTTCTGCTGCTGTCTCTTCTGCCTGGAGCAGTTTTTCAAATTGCAGGTCATGACTTGTCTGTGTGTGTTTTTTAAAATCGGGGTATAGTTGATTGCCATTGCTGTGTTTCAGGTGTCCAGCAGCGTGAATCAGCCACACATACGCATAGATCCACTCTTTAGGCTCTTTTCTAGGCTGTTGCAGAGTACTGAGTGGAATTCCCTGTGCTATACAGTAGGTTCTTGTTAGTCATCTATTTTGTATATAACAGGGAGTGTATGACTTGTTTATGTTTTAGAAAGTTAATTTTGTGGGTTGTTTAAAATGTTTGGAATGGAGTAGGAAAGAGAAACCCAGAGTGTGCCGTGGTCCCCCACGGTCCCTGGGCAACTCTGGTGGAGCGTTTCCCGCCACAGTCATGGCCCCTCTCTCATTTCCTCTTGGAGGAAATGGTGGGTTCATTGCTCTTGAAACTGTCTTCTGTATCACTTTGTTTCATTGTAGCCTGTCTCCTGCCCTCACCTTGGGGCTCAGACTGTTTTGTCCAGGGCTGTGTTCTCCAGGCACTTGGAGTGAGCTGGGCGGGGTGGAGCCCAGGGTCACCTGGGCTGTTGAGGATGCAGTCTGACCGGGGTGGCCCTGGGTCGTGCTAACATCCCTGTGTGTGCAGGCAGTTACATCACCACGATCGGAGTGGATTTCAAGATTCGCACTGTGGAGATCAACGGGGAGAAAGTGAAGCTGCAGATCTGGGACACGGCTGGGCAGGAGCGCTTCCGCACCATCACCTCCACGTGAGTCAGGCTGGCCCAGCCCGCTCTGACCCCCTGCCCCCTCTTAGACCACCCCCCCCGGCAGGCCCCCCGCCTCCACATAGATCCCCGGTCCCCGCTCAGACCCCTGGCCCCCGACATTGGGAAATGGGTCTGGGCGCCCCCAAGGCTGTGGGGAGGTGCGCTCCTGGCCGAGTGCAGCTCTTCCCCTTGAAGACCCGAGAAGCGGACGGGGCGCGTGCAGTCCTGCCCGTGGTGGGCAGTAGCCTCACACCTCCCTCTGGGGCTGGCAGGGCCGCGTGCGTCAGTCAGTGGAGCCTCTGGTTCCTTTGTCTTTATTTTTATTTTTTAAAGATTTACGTATTTATTTATTTATTTTGCCTGCGCTGGGTCTTGGTTGCGGTATGTGGGCTTCGCCTTCTGTGGAGCACGGGCTCAATGCTTGGGGCTTCGTGGACCATAGGATCGAACCCGGGTCCCTGAGATTGGAAGGCAGAGCCTTAACCAGTGGACCACCAGGGAAATCCCTCCTTTGTCTTTAAAATGGGGTCACAGAGCTGGTGCTGGCCTCGCCAGGCGCTCAGACACTCAGGCAGCGAGGGTACTCTTGTTCAGCGTCAGCTCGCCTGCTGGAGGGGCCAGCTCTGTCATCACCCTGACGTGGAGGGGGCGTCTCTCTGTTGGGGGTCTGGAAGGAGCACTGGTAGGTGGGAGGCTGTTGGGCGGCCCCCTCCTCTGCCTCCCAAAGCTGTTGACTGGGGACCCGGCGCACCCTGGAGTCTTCCCTGCTGGCTCAGATGGTAAAGAATCCGCCTGCAGTGAAGGAGACCTGGGTTCATGCAGTCCCTGGTCAGGAAGATGCCCTGGAGGAGGAAATGGCAACCCACTCCTGTATTCTTGCCTGGGAAATGCCAGGCACAGAGGAGCCTGGTGGGTTACAGTCCATGGGGTTGCAAGAGCCGGACATGACTGAGCGACAAACAGACCCAGCTCACCCTGAGGGTCGCCCTCCTTTGTTGCCGCAGGACCTTTGTGTCTCTGCTGTAAATGGGTGGAAAGCTGGCTGGAGCCCCCGACTGTGTGCTGGGTCCTGCGGAGTGGCTCTCAGTTCTTGGGCTGTTACTGGAACAGGTTCTGGGAAAGAACAGGACTTTGAAGGCAGGTGGTTCGGAATTTACATTTCTGCCCCCTGTGTGACCTTGGGCAAGTTGCCTAAAATCTCCGTTGTTTAGTTTCCAGGGGGCTTGTCTTTGGGGTTTGCATTAATGCGAGGTCCCATGTGCTTGGGCTTCACGTAGAAGATTCCATGGAGCTCCCTGCGGTTGGTGTTCTCATCACCCCAGTTACACGGATGGGGGAGCTTCTGAGGGGTGTGTGCAGAGTAGGAGCCGGGCCCAGCCCGGAGTGGCTGCTGCTCCTCTTGGCCTCTCCTCTGCCTCCCCCAGCGGGTCCCGTGGTAGGGGGCTCTCGGGGAGGCACCACCAAGTTCCCTCTCCTCCCTGCGAGGTGGAGGCGGGCGGCCCCCAGGCTGGCCGCCCATCGGGGCTGCTGAGCATCCCAGGGGTGCTAAGTGTCGGGGTGAAGAGACCCCAGGGTGGTGGCTGGGAGTACGGGGGAACCCGGGGGTGCCAGCTAGGGGTGTGGGGGTGACAGACCGGTGGGTGGGTGGCCCTGGGGGCTTGGAGGCTTGGGGGCTGGAGCCTGGGCCTCCCTGGAGCAGGAGGGGGTCCGGTCACTGGGCCAGCCCTGAGATGAGCACGCGCGCCATGGGCCATGCCTCCCTGAGAGCCTGGGGGCTTCGCAGGGCAGGTCTATGCAGCCTCCTCCCTATGAGCTGCTTGAGCCCCCTTGTGTCAGCGGCTGCTAGCAAGGTCCGAGCTGAGGGGCAGCTGGAGCCAAGGCTCCCAGGGTAGTTGGACGCCATGCGCCTGGGCCACCCGAGCTTCCAGGCCTGAATGAGACCAGGACCTCTTGTCGGTGTCGCGAGGTATGGGCACTGACCAGGGGTCCTCCTCTAGGCCGGGACTGTCGCCAAGGACTGTGGTTGCTTCATCTCGTTTAATCCTAGTAAAGAGTCCTGTGGTTCTCTCCATGTACGGACAAGAAAAGTGAGGCCTGCAGAGGGTGGAGGGACCTGGCTTGGTCAGTTAGGCAGGAGTTGAATTGAGGTCTGCCCGATGCCAAGTCTCTTGCCTTTAACTCAGCTGTCTCCCAGCCGTTTTGGCACCAGCAACCAATTTCATGGAAGGTGGTTCTTCCTCGGTCTGGGGGTAGGGGGGTGGCCTGGGGACGGTTCGAGCACGTGACGTATGTTTTTTAAGTTTATTTATTTGGCCGGGTCAGGTCTTCACTGCGGCATTCGAACTCTCAGTCATGGCATGTGAGATCTAGTTCCCTGACCAGGGATCGAACCTGGGCCTCCTGCATTGGGAGCACAGGCTCAGCCACTGGACCAGCAGGGACGTGCGGCACGTGACATTTACTGTGCTTTATTTCTAATCTAATGCTGCCGCTGATCTGACAGGAGGTGCTGGTCTGCGACCCGGAGGTTGGGGACCCGCGCTTTAACGGATCCATGGCCCCGCCCTCTGCTGGCCCCCCACCCCCAGGGACGAGGGCTGAGCCAGCGGCAGATGCTATGGTGGCTCCTGTGGGTTAAAACCAGCCGAGAACACTGGGCCTGTGGCCACAAGAGATGCTCCAGGCCAGGCAGTGGGGCTGGGGTCAGCTCCCTCCAGGGCAGCAGGAAGGGGCTGAACTGCCTCCTTCATCCTTTAGGGGGACTGGAATTCCTCGGCCACCTGAGGGCAAGCTGGGTTTGTCCCAGGAGGCTGGAGGAGGGGTGCGCTGCACTTGGGAGGCTGGGGGGGTTGTTGAGGGAAGGAGCTGGGAAGAGGTCAGGGGTGGGGCAGTCTGGGGGCAGTAGCGTGGCCCCTGCTGATTCAGGGCTCTAAAAGAGAAACTAAGACTGCATCCTGTCTGCCCACTGAGAACGAATGCCCTGTTGTCCCCTCACCGCTTCTTGCCTGTGGCGGCTGGGGTTCGCTGACCCTGAGCGGTGTGGCTGGGGGCACGGGTCGGGTGGTGGTGGGAGAGGCCGAGGCAGGGAAGGCCCGGCCTGGGCCATGGCTGCCGGCAGCCCCTTCACCAAGCCTCCTGTCCTAGCGGGGACGTGGTGGCTGCCTGTCTGTGGTAGCGGGTGAGCGGAGAGCATCGCGGTCGTGTTGGCACAGAGCCAAGCTGTGGCACGTGGACGTGGTGCCTGATGGTGGGGGAGTGACAGGCCCGGCGGCCCGGCACCTGAGCTCCACGACCCAGGCTGGTCTCCCTCCGCCATTTCTCGGCATCCTGGGTTGTCTCAACAGAGGAGGGTTGGGAAGCACTGTCCACTGTTCGCATGTCCGTTGCTGGTGGGGGACAGTTGTCGCCCTCCTCTCCCTGTTTCCTGGCTTGCTCTCCTGTACCTGCTCAGGTGGGCGACCCCCAGGTGGACCCAGGTGATGATCTGGGGGGAAGGGGGGCAGGGTGTGGATGGCTTGATTGTTTGGGCTGCCCAGGGCAGGGCTTTGTCCCCAGGAAGGCAGAGCTGTGGGTGGACGAAGCCCCAGCGGATGTCAGCCGGGGTCCCAGAGTGGAGAGCGGGCGGCTCTCCCTCCCTGGTGGCCAGCCCAAGGGAGCCGCCCTCACTGCCCTTGGTTTTCTTCTGCCCACTTCTGGGGCCCAGAGTGTCGCTGAAGGACTGTTAATGGTGATGATAAAGAGCTGGTCCTTGTGAAAACATGTATTGTCACCTTAGTCATACAGCCACCCCCAGAGTTACCTCTTGGTACCCCCATTTTACAGTTGAGGGAACCAAGGTGCCATGAGGTGTGTGCAGTAACCTTCCCAGGTCCACACCGCCTTCCAGAGGCGGAGCTCGGTTGACTTTGTTGTGTGATGGGGCTGTGAGGAGTGTGCCAGAGCGCTGCTGGGCGCGGCTGAAAACGCAGTGCACGTGCGGCCTGGCCGGCTCCGTCTTCACGGGGCCTGTGTTGCTTCAGGACCGCCACCGGGGAGGGCCTGCTGTCCTGCGGGCCCAGGAGGTGGAGGCGCTTCGGGCTGGCTCAGGGAGGCCACTGTCCACCCGTGAGCCCGTCTCTTATGGGCAGGGGGTCTTCCTCTCCCTCTCAGAGGCTCCTGTGAGTGAGTGTCTCCGCGTGCCGGGTGAGGTGACGTGTTGGCCGCTGGGTCGGAGCTGGCTCTCTGGAGGACCATGAGGCCTGTGCTCCCTGCCTGTCCCCCTGAACTTTTGAGGCAGCCCCCTCCTGCCTGAAGCCCTTCCCGCTGACCTCAGACCCAGCCTGGACGTGCCTGGAGTGGCAGGAAGGCAGGTGCCTGCCCATCCCCTGGGGTGTGAACAGACCTTGGCAGGCCTCACAAGTGGCACCTGTCCTTGAAATAGCATTTTACTAAGACAGGTTTGAGGACAGAAAAACTTTCTTGGATGTCAAAGAGCACAGTGATAATATGCTGTCGAATGTAAACCTTGCCTGAGTATTCTCTTTTTGTGTTTATTTACCTGGCTATGCCAGGTCTTGGTTGCGGTGCAGGAGACCTTTAGTTGTAGCAGTCAGGTCGTAGTTGCTGCTGGTGGGATCTAGTTCCCTGACCAGGGATCGAACCCTGGTCCCCTGCACTGGGAGCTCTGAGTCTCAGGCGCTGAACCATCAGGGAACGCCCCATTGCCTGAACTTGAAAAAGGAAACAACTTAAGTTTCATGCCATCGGCTGCCTCTGAACAATCTGGCTGACCCTGCAGGGCGGGGCACTCCTTACGCACTGCGCCCGGGGAGCAGGGTGAGCGGCAGTGCTGACCAGGCCCCAACGTCCAGCTTGAGGCCTCTGGGCCTGGGGTGACGGGCCCTTGCCTTCCCCACCCGCTGTCCGGGTGCAGGCCGGCGGGTCCTGCGAAGGGGCTGCCCTTATTTACGCCATAGCTCTGACGCCGACCCTGGTCCCACAGGTATTATCGGGGGACCCATGGGGTCATCGTGGTCTACGACGTCACCAGCGCTGAGTCCTTTGTCAACGTGAAGCGGTGGCTTCATGAAATCAACCAGAACTGTGATGACGTGTGCCGGATCCTAGGTGAGGCCGGGTGGCCAGTGGGCGGGGCGGGGCGGCCAGTGGGCGGGGCGGGGCGGGGGCGGGGCGGGCTGACTCTGCCTTGCCTTCCAGTGGGGAATAAGAACGACGACCCCGAGCGCAAGGTGGTGGAGACCGAAGACGCCTACAAGTTCGCCGGGCAGATGGGGATCCAGTTGTTTGAGACCAGCGCCAAGGAGAATGTCAACGTGGAAGAGGTGAGGCCTGCGCCGGAAGGGCTGGGAGCGCGGGCACCGCCCCCCCCCACCGCCCCCGACTCTGCCTTGGCCGCCAGGGCGGGTAGCCCACAGCATCGTCGTAGCGGCCACTGATCGAGTGCCCTCTGTGTGCACCAGGCTCCGCGCCCGGGCATCCCCCTGCCGGGGCCACCTCGCACCTTAGCAGTCCTGAGGGAGAGGCTGCCTCAGATGTGGGCCTGCCCCCACAGCCGGGCGCACGTCCACTCAGTCCTCCCCGCCCCGCACTGTCCCCTCTCCCCACTCTCTGGCTTTCTTTCCCTGGGCCTCGGCCTGCAGAGCAGCTTGCTTTGCTGTGGCCTCCAGAGCTGGTGAGTGTCCGGGCTGGCCCCAGGTACACCCCAGGCAGGCTGAGCGCCACATATGCCGGGGCTGCTGGAAGCGCTTGGGAGCTTTTGGGAAGGTCCTGCCTGTGGGGTTGGAGCCCAGGGGTCCAGGGGGCTGATCCCCCCTGCGTCCTGGGACACAAGCTGCCCAGCAGTGGGGACCCTGGGCCCCTGCGTCCAGCTAGGGTCACACTGTGGGCTTTTCCCCTGGGGGCCTGCGGCGGGGCCCTGAGCCTTTTCCAGGCTCCTCGTTCTCGTGTAGGTTGGGGTGGGGTGAGGCCTGCCCCCTAGGTTATACTTGATTCCTTCCCCAGGAGTGGAGGGAGCTGGGGGGGAAGGTTCTCAGTAGGACGTGCGGTGAGGTGGTGTGGAGTGGGCAGACTCTGGTTTGTCACCAGTGCAGGGGCACCTTTATCTGTGTTGTCCAAGGTGTCAGCCGAAGGAAAGGAGCTCTGTCCTTTCACAGAAAGGCTGGAAAATCCTGAGGCTGACTTCCCCGAGACACAGCTCAGAGGTCTTTGATGCTTTTCCTTTCTGACCTCTGTAGTTCACCGCCTTCTAGATGGGGCTTGAAGACAGATGTGCAGAAACAGCCCCCAGTGGACTGGAAGGCTGGGCCCGGGGAGGCGGGAGGGGCTGCGTTGACCAGCATGAGGGGGGCGCAGCTGTGACAGGGCCTCCTCCCCGGTCTGAGGCCGCCCTGCCTTCTTCACCCTCATAGATGTTCAACTGCATCACAGAGCTGGTCCTCCGGGCAAAGAAGGACAACCTAGCAAAACAGCAGCAGCAACAACAGAACGACGTGGTGAAGCTCACGAAGAACAGTAAACGGAAGAAACGCTGCTGCTAATGCCCCCAGCCCATTGCAGAGACTGCGCTGCTGCCGTGCCCCCCGCCCCGGGCCGGGGGCTCCTCTCCTGGGGGACAGTCTCAGTTCCGTGCCGTTATTTAAAGAATTCTCTCCACGTTTTTGTACTGGGAGGCGCCGTCGGGACTTCCTCCCCCCTCCCCGAGTGCCAAGAAGGTGTGGGACGGCCTGCCCTTCCCTTCCGGCGCCCCTGTCCCCCGGCCGAGCGCCCAGGCTGGCGAGGACGCTGCCAGCCAAGCGGACTGATTAACCGGAGTCTGTACATAGTGTATATCGCTTTAACCAGCGCGCCACCCTCATCCTGCTCCGGCTTTTGCCTCCTTCGTGCCAGCCTGCTGCGACATCCCCTCCCCTCCCCACCCTACCCCGACTTACCGCCAGCAGCTTCCGGAGAGGACAGGATCACGTTCTAGAACAAGTACCTTTTGCCAACCTGGGGTGGTGCCGTGGGCTCTACGGGACTCGTTCTCTCTCACCGGCATCAGCGTCTCCCCCTGCTTGGAGGGCTGGCCCCCACCCCTCCCCATCCCGCCTCGTCACCGCTCCAGCAGCTGGGGGATCCCGCCTTGAGGTGGGCCCCGGGGTCCCCCTGGAGGTCTGGCCCTTCGCTTCCAGAGGAGGGATCACTCCTGCCCTTTGGCCCACAGATTTCTTGTCCTGCCTTCCAGATGCCTCAGCTACAACCTAGGGGAGCTGTGGCTTCTGACTTATTTATACCAACCTGTTTGGGTTCCAACAGAAAGGTAGGGGTGTGTTTGTGCACAGATGGGCTTGCCATTGGGCGTCTGCTGAGGAGCGTCATTTTAACAGATAAAAGTGAAGCCAAATCAAATGAATTAAGTTCCTCACTTTTTTCTCTCTTCCTGAGGCTTGGTTGCACAGCAGCAAAAGTTGCAGCCTCCTCACTCTGGGTCCAGTGTTTTTAGAAAAAATGGCTTCCTGTTGCCACGGAGCTGGGCTCCTGGCCATTTCCTGGTGGGAAAGGAGGGGCCTCCCTTGGAGTCATGGGTCTCCAATGAGCACCCGGCACCCCTCAGTGTGGGGGAGCGGGTGTCGGGCCGCTGGGTCCTGGGGATGGTGCCTCTGAGCTGGATGTAGGCGGCCTTGGGGTGCTCTGGGCCTGGGGAGGCGGGGCTGGGGGTTGGCAGTACAAAGGCAGCATGAGAATTTCTTGGCGGGTGGTAGGGAATGGCCGCCTGGGCTGGGCGCCAGCCATGACTCGCCCTGGTGCCCTTGGAGGAACAACCAGGGTCTTTTGCACTTGATTATGGTTACCCTATCTCCCCTTCGAGACACTTCATTCACCTTTCCCCTAAAAGATCATGTAACCTGGGAATAATTTATTTCAGCACCATGATGTGTTCTATTAGATTTCCTTTCCTAGGAGATTTCCAGGTCAAGCCCTGATTGGACAATCACATCACAGATTCACTGCAGATTTCCCATGTCACTGTTGGTGGGTTTTTAATCAATAAAAACTGGGGGTTTCGTCTGACCTGTCTCCACTTCCCCAAGACTGCCGAAAGCCCTCGGTTCTGGGTGACCGGCCTTCCTCACTCTGGAGCCACGGGACGAGGTGGGGGTGCTCCGGGCCTGGGGAGGTGGGGCTGGGGGCTGGCAGTAGGCAGCTGTCGGGTTGGGTGCTTGGGGCCATAGCGCGGTCTCAGTCTTCAGGACTGTCCCAGCCACCCCAGGTCCCCGGAGGGTGTGGAGAATCGGGGCTTAGCCCTGAGCGTTCCGGTGACGCTGGTGTGGCAGAGCTCGCAGATTTAGGCAATAAGGGGTGGGGGGTCCTGCAAGTTTCCAGCACAGGCAAGAAGCCTCCGTGGCTTCCGGCTGCTGGACACCCAGACCCAGGTGGGGGGAAGATTCGGTGATGGCAGCGTGCCCGTCCGCAGAGTGTCTCACGCATGAATGGGGGGGTGGGGGTGGGGGGGGACTCAGGGCTGGACCAGCGTTCTGGTGGACCTGATGTGAACTTCCTGTCAACAACACTTTTAAATGGTTTGCTAGGATTATTTCTGTATTGAAAGTTTCTAATTATGCTTTTTAAAAAAAATACTAAAAATAAAGGTTCAAGCTGCCAAATTTTCTTGCAGGGTCTGTTTGCTCTCCTCCAGCTGTGCCCTGGGTGGGCCTGGCTGCTCCCCACCCCTTGCGTCTAGCCCTTGTCTGTTCTGGTCTGAGTCCCGCACAGGTGTCCATCGAGGCCCCAGGACACTTTCAGAAGCCAGGGTGGCTCTGTACGTGAAAGGTGGGGCCAGGCTGAGCTCCTCGCTCTGACTGCAGCACACACGGTAAGACACCAGGGAGCTGTAGTGCTGGCCGGGAGCCCAGGGCCAGGGTGGATGTGGCACCTTGGGTCACAGCTCACAAAATAGCTGTCACTGATGCCTGCCTTCACCCTCCAGGTGGGGGGTGTGTGTGTGCGTGCCCCTTCCTGGCTGAATCCACTGACTTGATACCAACGCATGAGGTGACCTCCCAGGGGCGTGGGGGACTCTGCCTTTGCATAACCAGCCAGTGGATCGAAATTGTACTCTGCCTTCTGCCCAGACACTGCCCCAGGTACCCAGTGACTGAGGCAGGAAGCTCTGTAGAAATTCATTTTATTCTTAGACTATTTTCAAAAGAAGCAGTGGTGTGCTGTTTTTCTAAAAATATGCCTTTATAGATTCATATATAATATGTATATTATAAAATCCATACATGTATTTACATGGTTGCTACATACAAAATTACAGCACTGTGTCTGTACAGCACTGTGTCTGTACATATCTGTAGGTACATTCTTTCCACTCATCCCTGCTGTGCTTTCCCCGTGAGGGACGGAGATGATCCTTGTAAAGCAGCTTGAGGGCGGCCTCAGCCCGGTGCCTCTGAGTCCGAGTCGGGGCCTCAGCAGAGAAGGTGAAGCGGTTGCTGAGGACTAGCAGGAGTCGGAGGTCGCTGGGGTGACCTTCCGTGGGCCTGGTGGGCAGTTTGAGGCGTCCACCCTGTGGAGCCAACGCTGCCTGGCGCTGTGGCTGAGCGCAGACCCCTTTGGAGCCGTCCTGTGGCCTGGACGTGCTCCGCGGAGCCAAGAACTTAGGTAGGCGGGGGGCCGGGGGCTGGAGCGCCGCCGGGAAGGGGAGAGGGCTGTGCCCGCAGAGCGCCCTGCCGAGGAGGAAGGCCTGCAGTGACGCGCGGGGAGGCAGGCCTTGCTTCCTCTGAGGCTGGGGACGGCCTCAGCCGTGGCTGGGCCCGCTGTGGCCAGGAGAGCCAGCTGTCAGGCCCACAGGCCGGGGCTCCGGGCCCGGGGGTGCATGCACGCGGGTGAGGGGCTGCCTCCTGGGCCGGGGCTGTGGGAGGACGGGGTCCAGGCCCGGGCCTGGCGCCCAGCAGGACAAGGCCCCCGTGGCGGGCAGCCAGGGCCTCAGGGGCATGCGGAGTGGGCCTCCGCTTCTCTCCCCGATCCAGAGCAGAAGGGCAGCGGTGCCTGGAGCCAGGCATGGCAGCTGCTCTGAAAGCCTGAGCCCCGCCCCGCGGCAGTGGACCCCAGGACGGGCCCGGCAGTGGGGACATGGCTCGGGCAGCCCCGGTGAGAGCCGCCTTCAGAGACGGCGGGGCCTCTTGAGGACGCGGCCCCCGGGCGAGTGGGCAGTGCGGCCACTGAGCCCGGCCCAGCGCGGCGGGCACACGTGCTGCCCTGGGCCCCGGCCCATGCCCCCATTTGAGTCGGTGTCAGTGTGCCCGTCCTCGCTGGCCTGACTCCTCCCAGTTTAAATCTTCCTGAAGAACGAGAAGAGCCGTTTGCCTTCAGTGGTGCTGGGCTCGTCCCCACGCCCCAGGCCTGGGGCCCGGGAGAGGGTGGCGGGAGGCCGGCTGCGTTCCTTCAGGTGCGTGTCCATCAGCTGCCGGTCAATGACCCTGTGCATGTCATCCTGCGGGCAGACGGGTGGGGTGAGGATGCTGACTTGGCGTGGGACAGGCTGGGGAGGCAGTGGAGCGGGGCAGCACGAGAGGAGAGGATGGCAGGGATGTGAGCGAGCGGCTACAGCCACGGCTGCCCTGACTCGAGACCAAGAAGCACTGCGCGGCTGCGCAGCCCGCCCTCCCGGCCTCCCAGGGCCTGGCTGGCTGCACGGTGTCACTCCAGGGCCGACCCGGGACCAGCTGTGTCCCTGTGGCCCCGGGAGCGGCCGCCGCTGGTGCCTGGCCATCGCCTCCAGCCCTGCTCAGCCTGCTGGCAGCCCCCTTGACCCTGCTTCCTGTGTGTCTCGGGGCCAAGTGCTCCTCTCTCACCTGGTCCCCCTCCCGCAGCCCCAGGGTGGCCTCTTGCCCCCTTCAGACTCCTGCCAGCCCGAGCTGCCGGCGCCCATGCGCCCCTGGCAGGCCCACGTGCAAGATCGAGGCTCCCTGGTGTGTCCTTGCCGACCACCATCCATGCTCGGCCCCCATGGATGGGCCCTTTTGGTGAAGGCTGGGGCATCGCCACGTTCAAGGCTTGTTGTGCTCCAGCCTCAGC
The DNA here is from genome assembly GCF_042477335.2 of Ovis canadensis. Lineage (NCBI taxonomy): Eukaryota > Metazoa > Chordata > Mammalia > Artiodactyla > Bovidae > Ovis > Ovis canadensis. Next base: position 72,948,325 of record NC_091261.1, on the reverse strand, counting down.
GCTTCCTCAGTGAGGCCGCCACACCTCTCCCTACGGCAAGCTAACTACAGAGATGTTCCCTCCACCCAGACTTCGCCTCACAGAACCAGCTCTTACCCCACGGCAGCTGCTGGACAGAGCAGCTCTGCTCTCGCTGGACTGAGTCTGTGCAGGACAGAGCCGCTAACAGACCATGAAAAGTCCTGGTTTAGAAATAAGCAGCCCAGTCTAGTAACGTCAGCCAGAAACACAAGCATCTGCCTGGCTGCTTTACCCTAAAGCCGGGGGGTGGGCTCTGGGATGTCCTAGTGAAAAGACCGAGCCGCGGGCTGAACACTGGAGCGAGTCAGCTGCCGCATCTGCGGGCACACACACGGAGGCCGAGCGGGGCGGTCGTTCCTGAGGCCGGAGCAGCCGGTCCCTTGGTGAGCACAGGAAGTGGGCCGGCGGGGCCGCTGGCTGATCAGCTTGTCCATCACCTCCCACACACTCACCCAAGCTCGCAGTCACTCAAGACGTCTCTGCAAGTTTCCTGAGCGTGTCACCAGGTGGCGGCGGGCAGACCCCTCGCTCACGGCCTGCTCTCCTACCTTCCTCCCCGCCCCTTCTTTCTTCACATACAACTTCCCTCCTACACCCACTCCTCGTCAAGTGCCATGGTCCTCACTTTGAAGGGCCCAGTGTCAAATCCTCGGCCCAGTGCTCTGTTCTTGGGACGCTGCCATAAGATCTACATTAAATGCAACTTTAGGAATGTCACAGGGTCCTTCAGAGATAAACCCTTTCAAAGCTGCCAGTGTTTTTTCTGGTACACTGCAAACTGCATTTTTTTAGACTGTAAGATTCAGCAAAGGAATTCCACGAAATCTATCACGTCAAAACTTGATACACACACAAGATGCTAGTAACTCCATGCTAGGTCATGTCTATAAAACAGCCCACTTGTGAGGAGGTGGAACCAAGAAACCAGCGTCAGCCGGGTCAGCCTGTCAGGCCCGGGCCACGTGCTGCTGTGCTCGCGCTCACGGACGCGCTGGTGGAGGGAGGGGGAGGCCAGGGCGCGATGGCATGGCACACTGGACGAGATGACGCTGGCACCGACACGACATGGTGACCACAAGGGAGGCGGCGGGGCGGGACCGTGATGGCGGGAGAGGAGAGGGGAGGGGATGAGGGCTTGAGCTCACCTCAAAGGCAGGAGGGGTGTACAACTAAAGCTGTTGATACGGGAACTGAGAAAGGCCACTAGATCAGAAACCAAAGGAGCCAGATAGTAAAAAGCCCTGAGGAAGCAAACTGTAGCCGAGAGAAAAGAGAAGAACAGACGCAGTGAGCCAGGACACGGTGCGCTGGGAGGCGGGGAGCAGCTCTTGGGGTGGGGGGACCCCGGCGCACCTGCAGCCAGCCAGGCAGGGCCCTGCCTGGGAAAGCTGCAGGGGCCTTTTCATCTGTCCAGTTAGGATTTCTTGGGGAGAAACATGAATGGTTACACCCATATCCTGAAATTGTACTTCCATAATCTCATTAACAAAAAGCAAGTCGTGGCCCTGGCCCAGTGCGCGTCAGGGCCTGGGACAGGGCAGGCTGACTGGACCCTGACACCCGTGGTGCTAGAGACGGACACGCTGACTCACTTTCCCCAGACCTGCACCAGGATGGTGCTGTGTGGAAGAAGGAAGCTGGCCTCTGAGAAAGGGAAGAGCAGCGGCCGCTAACAACCCAAGGGTGCCTGAACGACATGCATCCAGTAATGAATTTCCAGTCAGTCATACAGGGCTTCCTGGGCCCTCAGTGTTGACAGCAGTATCTTTAGAGCTAATTTCAACAAAGCCAAGGCAAGCGGCTGAAGGAGGCCCCTGTTCAAGCCTGGAGGTCGGCATAGCCGGGTTCCTCGCTCTTGAGAGCAGCTTCCTCCAGGCACTCAGGGCCTGGGGCCTGGAACCCCGACTCTCACCCAGTGAAGACGGATAACTGCTCACCTGCACACACGGGACCCTCCAGTAACAAACCCATCCTTACACTCAGCCTGGGTTCACAGACTCTTTTACCTGCCAAGCCTCAAGCTGCTGCGAGAGGTTCAGTTTTTGCTGAATGGCATCCAGCAGCTGGCTGTTGAGAGACATCATGTCCATCTTGCACTTGGCGAGTTCCAGCTCCACAGCGTTCTTCCTGGAAACACACAAGCTGGGGTGAGCGCCGACACCCTGTGCTAGAGCATCAGGTCCTCTGCCTGGGGCACCCAGCGTCCATGGGATAAGGAAACAGTCTCTGACCCCAGACTCACAACAAACAGTAACTGTAACTACAGTGTTACTTCTAGAGGCCTGGAAAACTGTAACATGCTTTCGTACACATTTTCTCAACTTTCATAAACAAGCTGTAGGTGAAAGGATTATCTAACCGCTATCTTAAAAGTGATTAAGAGAGAAGGATACTTAAATCAGGACTGGAACTCAGAGATCAAAGACCTCTTATAGCACTAAGGGGCTGCTGCCTTCATCTTTCCCCCAAAAGACCAGTCCCCATGGAAGTTGGACTTAACCCATTGGTGCCTCCTTTCCACTAGCAACCCCCTCTTTTGAGGGTGTGTGCACTGGCAGCCACACAGTGCTGCACAGCTCAGCTAATCACTGTAGCCAGCAATTAGGGGACCCGTGGCAAATTATATGATGGAATACAGTCACCTCCCAGTAACAACCACAATGTTGAATATTTACTGACAGTGGGGAAACACTCGTGATTTATGCTGAGTGTAAAAAAGAACCAAGAGACAAGGTCACGTATGATACTAGCTTTGTACAAGAAAACCTGCTGGTGTATATTTGAAGGTCACACTCAAAAATGTCTACTTGGTTCTCTTGGGATGATGACCATTGATGAGTAATTGCTCCCACACTTCTGCATTTTGTATTTGCACATTTTGGTGTGTTTTACATACTTTGTTCACTTTCCCCAGCATTCCTAAACCATGGTGGTTCAATGCAAAAGGTAACTTTGCAGGGATGCCAGGTAATGGGAATAAAGTGGCAGAGCCTTAGCTGGGCACCTTCTATAAGGTGGCAGTGGTTGTCCAGCTGCCAAATAAGTATTTAGTCCTTCAGGGACTGATACCTTTCACATTAAAAGGGCAAAACTAAGACGGCTCTCATCACCCAGGGCCATAGACCAATGTGCATGGCCTTGTGAGGACCCACCCTCAGAGGCTGCCCAGCCCCCGTCAAAGCCAAGCTCGACCAGAAGGCAGTAGGGGTGAACCGTTCGGGCTACCCCGCGACCAGCGCTTCCTCTGTGGCCTCAAGTCCACCGAGCAGTTGGTCACCTCCCTCGACACCCTGGGGCTCCAGGCAGGAGCCCCGCCCACCCATCCCGGACTCTCCAGGCCGCTTAGAGCGGGTCCGCTCACAGCGGGTCCGCCCACCCGCACTGCGGCTGCCTGGACAGGAGCCTGGCCAATGAGCGCCGGGGTCTCAAGTGCCGCAAGCTGCTCCCGTGACGGCCGCTGCCATTGGCTGGTCGCGAAGGTAGAACTACATGCCTGGCGCCGGTTGCCACGGACGCCCGGAGGGCCCACCCCACGGTCCTGGAAAGTCAGCGCAAACCCCCGGCGCCCCGCGGCAGGGAATCCTCCTGAGCTTACAGGCGTCTCCCGGCAGGTGGCGCCAGGAGCAGCCTGAAGACCCCGGAATGTGCTGACTAACGCCGCTGCCGGAGGGGCACAGGTCCAGCGACAGATGCGGCCCGCGGAAAGCCCTCGAGCTGGGCCCACCTTGGGGGCCTAGGTGTCAGTTTGCTCACTAGGGCATCTTTGGAGCTTATCATTCATGAGAAAGCACAAAACAAGGAAAACAAAGCTGTAGAAACCCCCGATCAATACATTAATCAGTTTTAAAAAGGAATATTTCAAAGGGTTAGGCGAATTCCTTGTATAAATGAAACCAATAGCAACTGAGCCCTCTGGCTGTGTAAGGCAGATGCCAGCCCGGGATTTCTTTTCACTGAGGACCTTTCACCTGAAAGGAGATAAAATTGTTAACTTTTCTAAACACCTTAAGGTTTTTGCTGTCCAGTGAAGAGAGGGAAGTTATTCTTCTTGGGGGCAAGTCTCACCCTTATTGCGTATTAGAATCATGGGGTGGGAGCTGCCCCAAACCCAGACTGAAGTTTCAGACTGAAGAATTGTTCTGGATAGGGCCCTGGGGTTGGGGGCGGGGAAGATTCTAAAATGCAGCCAAGATAAGAGATGACATATATAAAACTCTTACTGCTGCTGCTAAGTCACTCCAGTCGTGTCCAACTCTGTGCGACCCCACAGACGGCAGCCCACCAGGCTCCCCTGTCTCTGGGATTCTCGGCCCTACACAAATGTATGGTGGTCCCACATTTCAATGATTCCTTAGGTCTCGTCTGAATTCTGTATACCCAGAATTTCATTTGTGAGGGACAGAAAAAGAACCCTCCTGGAGTGATCTAACACTCTAAGGGCAGGGCCAGGAAGGACAGGTCCTCACTCCAAAACCCTTCCTGCTCAGGAGGGAGAACTCACAAATCTGATCAGTCAGACCCCAGGAGGCTGACTTGGCCTCCGTGGGCAGCAGGCAAGGGCATGCATTTCAAGGTTCCACGGAGACTTGTAACTTCCTGTCACCCAGGTGTTGGAGCTAGGCGCACTCATTTTAATGGAGGGGACGGAACAACTTGTTTCTTCTGCTCTCCTACACCCTGGTACTTTCTCTGGCTGTATCCCCCACCTCCTGCGCAGATGACAGAGGGTGGTCAGAGCCTGATGGCCAGCTCTCTTGCTTCTCCAGCTGAGAGAAGCTGACAAACCAGACTCTGCTTCTAACTTACTGGGTTTCCACAGCTAGCACCCTAATTTTACCATTTTACTCCCTAATTGTTTGACACAATTTCACCCTTTGTTATTCGTAATAGTATGGTCTCACTCCAAAATACCACATTGCTATTCAACAACACAAGAGACAACGCTACATATGGATATCACCAGATGGTCAATACCGAAATCAGACTGATTATGTTCTGTGCAGTCAAAGATGGAGAAACTATACAGTCAGCAAAAACAAGACCAGGGGCTGACTGTGGCTCAGATCATGAACTCCTTATTGCAAAATTCAGACTTAAATTGAAAAAAATAGGGAAAACCCCTGTGTCATTAAGGTACAACCTAAATCAAGTCCCTTACAGTGGAAGTGACAAACAGGTTCAAGGGATTAGATCTGATAGACAGAGGGCCTGAAGAACTATGGACAGAGGTTCATAATGTTATATAGAAGGTGGTGATCAAAACCATCCCCAAGAAGAAGAAATGCAAAAAGGCAAACTGGTTGTCTAAGGAGGCCTTGCAAATAGCTGAGAAAAGAGAAGCGAAAGGCAAAGGAGAAAAGGAAAGATAAACCCATCCAAATGCAGACTTCCAAAGAACAGCAAGGAGTGATAAAGAAAGCCTTCCTAAGTGAACAATACAAAGAAATAGAGGAAATTAATAGAGTGGGAAAGACTAGAGATCGCTTCAAGAAAATTAGAGACACCAAGGGAACATTTTATGCAAAGGCTGGCACAATGGACAGAAATGGTATGGACCTAACAGAAGCAGAAGATATTAAGAAGAGGTGGGAAGAATACAAAGAACTATACAAAAAAGATCTTAATGATGCAGATAATCAGGACAGTGTGATCACTCACCTAGAGCCAGACATCTTGGAGTGCAAAGTCAAGTGGGCCTTAGGAAGCATCACTATGAACAAAGCCAGTGGAGGTAATGGAATTCCAGTTGAGCTATTTCAAATCCTAAATGATGATGCTGTCAAAGTGCTGCACTCAATACGCCAGCAAATTTGGAAAATGCAGCATTGGCCATAGGACTGGAAAAGGTCAGTTTTCATTCCAATCCCCCAAAAAGGCAATGCCAAAGAATGTTCAAACTACCATACAATTGTGCTCATCTCACACACTAGCAAAATAATGCTCAAAATTCTCCAAGCCAGGCTTCAACAGTACATGAACCATGAACTTCCAGGTGTTCAAGCTGGATTTAGAAAAGGCAGAGGAACCAGAGATCAAATTGCTAACATCCGTTGGATCACAGAGAAAGCAAGAGAGTTCCAGAAAAACATCGACTTCTGCTTCATTGACTACACTAAAGCCTTTGACTGTATGAATAGCAGCAACCTGTGGAAAATTCTTCAAGAGATGGGAATACCAGGCCACCTTACCTGCCTCCTGTGAAACCTGTATGCAGGTCAAGAAGCAACAGTTAGAACCAGACATGGACTGGTTCCAAATTAAGAAAGGAGTACATCAAGGCTGTATATTGTCACCCTGCTTATTTAACTTATATGCAGAGTACATCATGAGAAATGCTGGGCTGGATGAAGCATGAGCTAGAATCAAGATTGCTGGGAGAAATATCAATAACCTCGGATATGCTGATGACACCATCCTTACAGCAGAAAGTGAAAGGGAACTAAAGAGCCTCTTGATGAGGTGAGAGAGAAGTGTGAAAAAGTTGGCTTAAAACTCAACATTCAAAAACCAAAGATTATGGCATCTGGTCCCATCATTTCATGGCAAATAGTTGGGGAAACAATGGAAACAGTGACAGACTTAATTTTCTTGGGCTCTAAAATCACTGCAGACGGTGACTGAAGTCATGAAATTAAAAGACTCTTGCTCCTTGGAAGAAAAGCTATGACAAATCTAGACAGCATATTAAAAAGCAGAGACATTCCTTTGCTGACAAAGGTCTATATAATCAAAGCTATGGTTTTTCCATCTGGTCCCATCACTTCATGGGAAATAGATGGGGAAATAGTGGAAACAGTGGTTGACTTTATTTTTTGGGGTTCCAAAATCACTGTAGATGGTGATTGCAGCCATGAAATTAAAAGGCGCTTACTCTTTGGAAGGAAAGTTATGAGCAACCTAGATAGCATATTCAAAAGCAGAGACATTACTTTGCTAACAAAGGTCCGTCTAGTCAAGGCTATGGTTTTTCCTGTGGTTAGGTATGGATGTGAGAGTTGGACTGTGAAGAAAGCTGAGCGCCGAAGAATTGATGCTTTTGAACTGTGCTTTTGGAGAAGACCCTTGAGAGTCCCTTGGACTGCAAGGAGATCAAACCAGTCAATCCTAAAGGGAATCAATCCTGAATATTCCTTGGAAGGACTGATGCTGAAGCTCCAATACTTTGGCCACCTGATGTGAAGAGCTGCCTCATTGGAAAAGACCCTGATGCTGGGAAAGACTGAGGGCAGGAGAAGGGGACGGCAAAGAATGAGATGGTTGGATGGCATCACCGACTTGATGGACATGAGTTTGAGCAAACTCTGGGAGATGGTGATGGACAGGGAAGCCTGGCATGCTGCAGTCCATGGGTTGCAAAGAGTCAGACACCACTGAGCAACTGAACAAAAATTCAAGTATTCAGTAAGTACATCCATTGGAGAAGACTCTTGAGAGTCCCTTGGACTGCAAGGAGATCTAACCAGTCCATCCTAAAGGAAATCAGTCCTGAATATTCATTGGAAGGACTGATGCTGAAGCTGAAACTCCAATACTTTGGCCACCTGATGTGAAGAACTGACTCACTAGAAAAGACCCTGATGCTGGAAAAGATTGAGGGCGGGAGGAGAAGGGGACGACAGAGGATGAGATGGTTGGATGGCATCACCGACTGGATGGACGTGAGTTTGAGTGAACTCTGGGAGTTGGTGATGGACAGGGAGGGCTGGTGTGCTGCAGTTCTTGGGGTCGCAAAGAGTCGGACATGACTGAGCTGAACTACAACCATCAGGAATGGCAAAGATAGTGTAGGTTTGTGATTCTCACCGAGAATAATTCCAAAATGAACTGGAAATTGAAAGACAACTTAATAGGAGATTCTGACCAGACAGAAAAGGGGACCCAAAAGTAAAACCAAAATGGAAGTGATGGAAATGACTGAAGGGAACAGAAGGGAGGGGACAATGGTATATGAAAATGAAAAGGGGAAGATGTGGGGAATTTTAAAGTCAGAAATTAAAATGTCGTATTACTTCTTAAAAAAGTCAAATAGTATCTATTTACAAATTCTTTTAAATAAGCTCCTTTTAGCTTTCTGACAAGTAGCCCTGAGGTAAGGGGAAAGGAGCCTGAGACTGACGTGAAGGCCAGTGATCAGCACTGGCTGTGATGCTGGGGAAACGCCCTCATTTGTAAAATTGGGATTAAAAAGCTCTACTTCTTGCTGTGGCTAGGAGGATTAACGGATGCTTTGTAAGCAGTAAAGTGATGCACAAATGTTGTTATTAATGTGTTATAAAGCCTGCAAAGCAGACGCAATTTTGGTACTTTAGTACCCTTTATCTCCTTAGACTCAATAAACAGGACAAATTGAATGTGTGTTAAAGATAATTTTCAGGAGGATGGGAAATAAATATGGTCTTTGCCTTTGTACTGCCAAATATTTTGAATGTACAAGAATGTGTTTATGCATTTCTTCTCTGCCAGAGAAAGCCCAAAACATCATTTAAAAATGACCCAGTTTACTAGAAATTAATAAAGACAAAGAAAAATGTTCAGTGACACTCTGGGGATGCAGTCAAACTCAGAATGTAGGAAAACTATGAATTAAAAAGAGCCAGTTTCTTCAATAAACGCAAACCGGAAAAAAAAAAGTGGGAAGAGTTACAACCTTTTGGGACATAACAACTTAACAGAGTATGGTGGACTTTGGTATCTGATTCTTATTGAGTATGAAACGACATTTATGATAAGGGACAACTGGGGAAATTTGAACATTGGATACTAGATGATATTAAGAAATTGAAGTTTTTTCGTGGTGATATTTCTGGCGTGTGTTTTACAATAAAGAGTCTTTCTCTGGTAGAGCTTTCTGTGAAAATGTTTGCAGATGAGATGATATGTCTCGCCATCCATCTTAACATGGCCCAGAAGGGGAGGGGGAGGAAATGGATGGCTACAGATGAAGCCACACTGGCCATGCTGTTCATCAGCGCTGAGACTGAGAGGGAGGGAGGTCGGAATTCGTCTTATGTTTTCTACTTTCGTTTACGCTTGAAAATGTCTATGATGAAGAGTAAAACAAAAACAACAAAAATTATGTGTGTGTGTGTGCGTATATAAAATGAGATTGGCCCACTCCAGTATTTTTGCCTGGAGCATTCCATGGACAGAGGAGCCTGGTGGGCTACAGTCTATGGGGTTGAAAAGAGTCGTACAAGACTGAAGCAACTGAGCACACATAATGAAACTGGAAAGCTGAGATACAAGTGAAAACAAACAAAAAAACCCATGTAGAGAGCATCATCTCACTGATGTTTTAAAAAGTGCACCAAAACTGTATTGCATATACACCTGCATACACATATGTAAAATATCTGCAAAAAATGCATACCCGACTTTTAACAGTAGTGTCTGTCTGGGAAGAAGAATGGGATGGGGAGTGAGAAATTCCCAAGTAGCAGGGAAACTCTTTGAGTTTTATGTTCTTCTGTTCGATTTAACACCTGAGACTGAGCACATTCTCGTGTTACTAATGCCTGCAGTTAAACAAGTCATGCCTACTCACTTTGCAATGGCCTCGTCTCGGTCCCTGATGGCCTTCTGAAGCCGCTCCTCTGGCTCCTTGTCCTCAGATGTCACTCTGAGTCGGTCTCTCTCCTCCTTCAGGGCAGTCATCTCCACGCTCAGCAGTGTCACCTAATGGGAGACGAAGGGGATGAACACGCGCACCACTGCTGCCGGCCTGGGGTGCCTCCCTCCCGAGGGAGAAGAGAATAGCTCCAGGCGGGCTCAGGGCCTGTGTGCGGGGCAGGCTGGTGACTTCCCACTGCCCCCTGCTCCAGGAGGGAGGGGCCCACACACGAGGCTGGAGCTCGGTGGACGGGGGCGCTCAGTCCTGAGCTGCAGCTGGGGCCTGGTCCCCCTGCGCACACCATGGCACCTCCTTCACCTGCAGGCACTCTCTGGGAGCTGCTGAGTGAAGGCCACGTGCACACCAGGGCCCTGGAACACATTTGGGGGACAAGGACTCGAGTTTTGTTTCCAGTCATCTTCCACTCGACGTGGACACTGCCCTGTGCCCCACATGGGCCCTGGCTGGCCCCAGAGCCTGGGACCTGGTTCCCATTTCTGTGACAGCACTAGACACAGCCTGGCTTTCCCATCTTCTTCCTTCGGCTCCCCAGGTCAAGGCCACAGGGAATTTAGGCAGAAAAACAACATCGTCACCTTTCACTTCAAGCCTCTTACCTTCTGTATGGTCCATGCCTCTGTGAATGGCATCAGAGGCCACTCACAGGGAGTCAACCTTCGGTGGCGAGGTGCCCCTCCTGGTGGCTCCCTCGGTGACCAGAGTTCATCCCACCCTCTGCACACAGCGACCTCTCGCACACCTTGTGCTCTGCCATGGCGAGAAGCATGTCCTATCCATCTGTGTGTCTCAGAGCCTGACCAGAAACAATGCTTAATCCCCAAGTGCCTGTGCAGTGGACGGCTGTCATTTGGGGGCTTGTCAAGGACCCAGAATTCCTTCCCGTCTGGGGCATCCCTAGTTGCATGAGCCTTGGCAGGAGGCAGAGCATGCCCACCCACTAAGGAAGCCAAAGGAAGAGACCTTTCCTAGGTACCTGGGCCCCTACCTGGGGCTGCAGCTCTCGGGGGTTCAGCAAAGCCCCTGGCCAGTGGGAGATTACTGCAAGGACAGCACATGTTTTTGTCATCCCACTCATGGCTCCTTCCTGTTTTGGAGCTCAGTTCTCCAGCCTGCCTATTGATTCTGTGACGCTTCAGATTTAATTCCAGTATATTATTTTACTGCTCAAGTTAAGCAGAGTGAGTTTCAGTTGTCTGCAACCAGAAACCGTGGCTGGTAGAGCTTTTAATAAATATTTGTTGAATGAATGGAAGGCGGGGAACCCTCCTTCTCACAGTCGATAGAATCAGACTGGAGTCAGGACGCCTGACCCTGCCCTCTTATTAACTATTACACATGCCTTTGACATTTTTCCAAGGAAGGATCCATCTATGCGGATCTGTCCCTCCCACAAAGGCAAAGACATCACCTTTCTGCCCTTTGAGGCCTAGATCTGATCACCTTGACAGTGAAGCTGAGCAAAGGCCCCAAGACTAAGGCTGAAGATCAAGCTTCTCTTGAGATACCTTGGGCTCTATAAGCTGAGACAATAGAGGTGCCAACCCCCCAGGGTAGCAGCCACTCAGGAGCAAATCAGAGGACACACACCAGTGATGAGGGATATGGGACAACTTGTCACTATATGCAGTGGACTTTGCACTCTCAGGTGCGTGGGAGGGAATATCAGGGCCTGGCGCTCTGTGCATCCATGATGGGGACAGCTCCAGTGATGAGGCTCAGGGTGCTGGGCATCCGCAGAGGCCAGGGCGTGCAGGTGCAGTGAGCTCTGAGGCAGACAAGGCATCAGGTGAGAAGCCCAGCCTCACCCTATTCTTAGCAGGTTCTGCAGCCTGGTGAGCCAGAACCCAAGACCCAGAAAGCACCTGGCAGAGACAGCCAGCCCTCCTCAGACCAAATGAGCCCTGACATGGCCTCGAGCCAGCCAGGTGTTCTGCCAGCTGAGTTGGCAACAGATAAAACTACATGCTAGGCAGGAAATGCCAACATGTCATAGTCTCCAGATAAAACTCTATAAGAACTTTTTGCTGTGGCCTGGAAAACCTGACCAAGGTAGAGACTGCCAGCTTAGGAGTGACAAAGGATTTACCCTGAGTTGCACGTGAATTTGATAAAAAGCAGGAATAAAAGGAACTATTCTCTGCCATCAGGTTGTTGGGAGGATCAAATGAAATAAATAACATCAAGGGCCCAGCTCAGAGTGTAAGTGCCACCCCTTCTCTCCCCGCCATGGAGGACCTTCCAGTTAACGGCTGGTTTATCGGCTGGCTTAGGTTACAGCCACCCCTAAATCCACTCTTCCCCATTAAGGTGGGTGTCCTTGAAATTGAACAGCTTCAAAGGAAACATCCTGAGGTCATATATCCAGGGCTGACAATCATTTGAGTGCCTGCTCTAGGTAAGGCGCTGCACGCACTAGATGCTTCAAGAGAAGACGGAGAGGCATGCCCGCCCTGGAGCCTATCCATGCAGGTGGCCCACTAGGGCTGGACGGGGAAGGAGAAGGGAGGGTAACCGTGACAAAGCAGGGCCGCGGGCTCCCTGAGCAAGGGAGGCAGGCGCGTTTCAAGGAGGAAGTGAAACCTGATCAGGAACTTGAAGGATGAGGAGGGCTGTGTGTGCAGGGGAGTCTACCAGGGACAGAGAAAGACTGGGAGAAAAGACCCAGCTGTGGGAATGCAAGGGCAGCCCGTGCCATGCCCATCTGGAACCTACGTTTAATTCTGCTAAAGCAGAGGTGGTGAAAAAGAAACAACAGGAGCAGAGGCTGGACGGTGGGACGCAGCCAGACCATGGGGCCATGACGGTTTGAGAATATTGCAAGGGGTGTCCCACCTTCACGCCGTGCTTCAGAAGATCACTCTAGACCATCTGAAGGGTGAGTGGCTGGGGAAGTGATGACCAAAGGCAAGGTGTGAAAGAATGAAGTTCTGAGGGGGACAGTGGCTGGGAGGATGGAGGAGACAGAACGTGCTGAGATTTCAGAGGGGGCACCCAGACCTCATCAGTGAGAGCCTCAGCTGCTCCCGGTTCACGCTCCCACGACTGTTCACGTCCCTGGAGTAACTGGAATGTACTTCAGTCAAGCATAAAGGAGCCAAATGATGGGGTGGGACTGTTCTCTTACGGTGCCTCCCAGGACCTGGTGTACTGCCTGGGAGAACTACTTGTCATGTTGCCCGGCAGGTCCTCCTGCCTCCGGGCAGCAGCTCCAGACCCCATGGCCAGCCCTCCCTGGGGAGCTGCAGGGATGGGGCAGAGGGGACCGGGCACAGCCAGCGAGGGCAGGAGCAAGTCTGCAGGTCTGGCTACGGGGCTTTGCCTCAAACAGGTGATGATTAATTAAACCTGGGCTCTCTTTTTAGAATTTGGGTAGGCTTCTGAGGGGTGGGGAACTGTGGGCACTTCACCATCAAGGTCCCATACACCTTTTACCTCTGGCCTCATTTCCAGGAGAGAAGAGAACACCCAGGCAGGAAAACAGTGGGAGTGGAGGTGGGACCATCCGTTGGTGAGGCCAGACCTCAGTCCCATGTTACCTGTCTGAGCCGGGCTCTCCAAAGGGTAAGAAGCTGGTCTGACTCCCCTCATCTTACATCCACCTGAGCCTCTCAGGGTCTTGGGGCACAGGCACGTGCTGAGCTAACTGCAGGAGGAACCCCTGCCTGCCCTGACAGCTGCCATTTCCATGGCCCTGGCAACTCCACCTGCGTCACCCACTGCCCTGGGATTCGGTGTTCCTCCCAAGGGACGCTCCTGGATGACGCACCTTGGCTGAGAGGTCTGCAGCTCTGACTGAGCCTGTGAGGCCCGAGGAGCCCTGGCAGAGGCCCAACTCTGTATCTTATGTGGGACTGAATGTAACCATCTGCTTGATGGGTTTTTTTTTTGAAAGGGAATCCATAGGAATTGACCTAAATCAGTTCTCAGTTGAAATTTTAAGGAAAATTCTCTGGTATTAATATTAACTGTTCCACAGTAGACTCTCAGCAACCTCTCCCTTATGTTTCTGGGTCAAATAAGGCCCTCTCGGGCTTCTAGAAGCAACAAAGTGGCTTTTATTAATCCAAATAACTTTAAGGCCCACTTTCTTTTGCATTTTATTCTTCCCGTTTGGAAGGTATGATCCCTCCTGCTGCCAAACCCTCTGGCCAAATAAATGACCACCAGAGGGTTTTAGGTTTTAGGCACAAGAGTGTTTCTGGCTGCCCAAACCTACTCCCCAGGGCTTGGTCAGGAACAAGATACAGCTTTCAGTAGCACCCTTCTGCCCTTCTTATCTGGTCACTCACAAAAAGAAGAGAGCAGTGATGGCTTGTCTCCCAGTATCTTCCAAGAGAATAATACCAGGAAGTCTAATGGGTACAACCTGAAGGCAAAAGTTTATTTCTACAAGTTTCTTTACATTTAAGAAATACTGAATGAAGTGAAAGCCCGGCTTAAATTCCATCTTTCAGCAACCTCTTCCTGTAGCAGGAAGGGAGGACTAGCTTTGGACAAGGAAAGAAGGGGGTGGGGTTTAAAGGGGTACCTGTCTGGTGTCCCCTGCAAATGGGACAGAACCTCCTCCATACAGGACTCCAGCCAAAAGGAAGAGCTTCTATCTATCTCCTAGGTAGACTTCTAGAAGCTCCTTTTTGGGTGGGGCCGCTCCTAAGCCCTTTAAAACTTTTCAGATGGGAATACAGATGTCCTTCTCCAGTGTTCTTGAGAGATGAGCTCACGATCAAACAGGAAGGGACAGCAAGAACGGCAGGTAAGTGCCTCAAAAGCTGAAAAATAGGCTGGCAGAGGTAACAGCATTCACAAAGAGAGCTCAGGCCCTCAAGGGATCAACTGTCCCCTGGTTTGCAAACTTCCTGCACAGAAGCTGCTGGACAAACATCTAAATGTGTCTTGGGAGCTGTGGCACTCTAACTATCAGAGTCCACCCAGTTATTCACGCTCTGTAGAAGGCCGGGAGTCCTGGAGGAAATGGAGGGCTATCTTAGTTGGGGCGGGATCTTTTTAGTTGTGGCATAAGGGATCTACTTCCCTGAACAGGGAGCAAACCCAGGCCCCTTGCATTGGTGCATACAGTCTTAGCAATTGGACCACCAGGGAAGTCCCTTGGCTATTCTCATTCCTAACGATTTCACTGTGGTCTAAACCTGAGGACTGACTTCTCTTGAAGACACCCAGCTCATCTCAGCTTCAGGTCACTACTCCTGAGGGTCTGTCCATCAGAAGAGAGCCCTTCTCAGAGACATGGAGAGGGGGACTCACGGGGTTCCAGGGGGCAGGAGCCCCTGCACACCCCGCACTGGGCTGAGGACGGGGTGCTCACCTGACTATGCAGCCGCTGCAGCTCTTCCAGGCTTTGCCTCAGTTTACCCCTCTCTCCCTCCATGAGTTCCCTCAGGGCTCTCGAATCCTCACTGGTCTGCCTTATCTGTTCTTCTAAGGAGTCATCGTCAATTCTCCGGGCGCTCTGACAGCGGAAGAGTCAGCCAGCCAAGCAGAGAGGCGGTGAGAGTGGAAGGAAGTGGGAAGATGGTTAGTGGGAGAGATGAAGATGGGAGGGGAGCAGGGAGACGGTTCAGTTTGGGGAAGAGCAAGGTAGGGGGGATGGGAGGAAAAAAGAGAAGCAGAAGGAAGAAACAGAAGGTTAGAGAAAAGAGGCTGTCTTGCTCAGTGTCAATGTGCAGACAATAACTAGAAGTTTGTTTTTTTTCAGGCTTTGGAGAAGGAAAACTGCGCGCGCCAAGAGCATGCCTCCCTGTGCCAGCTCGCTCTCCCGCTGGCCTGGCCTCCGCACCACAGTGCGCCCCACGAACCACCTCGGCAGGACAGCCACCCTTTCACCTAGCTCCACCCAATACGGGGAGAGAGACGCAGCCATACTGCAGGAGGAGGTACCTGTCAAGAAACAATAGCCCGCGAGCTGTGGGTGTAAATGGAGGGGGAATCTGGCAGGAATCTGACACGAAGCTGGAAGGCCCGTCTGCCCATGGGAATGTTCCTCTTCTGCACCAGAGGAGCCATGTCTGGAATTCTAAAGGGCCCGGCTGTTGACCGTCTCAACTTTCTGTGCTCACGTCTAGCCTTTGAGCAGAAGCTTCAGATCTTTTAAGTTTGCCTATTCACGGTTACCGCCACCACCAGGACCAGTGGGCAACAGAACAACAACTTGCAGTTTTTACCAGGATCCAAATTTCTACGTTCACAGCCTCCCGGGAAAGCGCTCACACTTGAGGCCCCGAGGCCTCATCCGCACCCTGAGCCTGCAGGGCGGGACTCTGGGGGCTGATCAGACCCTGTGCCTGCTCCCCTGTGGGAAGTGCGCTCCGACAAGGGGTCAGAAGGCATTCTTGTAGACTTTATTAGGTTCCGGGTTCCAGGGCCAACCTCACCCTCTGGACTTGGTTTCAGCCTCCAGGCCCTGTGGAGCCTGGAACACTCAGTGCGGCCTCTTACCGTGGGCTCCATGCCGTCCACGATGCTCTGGATCAGTCTCTTGAGCTCATTCAGGGCAGTGCGCAAGCTGCCGGCTGGCACGTCCTTGGCCGACGATGTCTCTGAAGACTCATCCATCGAGGAGTCCGTGGAGACAGCCGAGTCAGCGCTGTCATTTCCCCGCAGGTGCGAGCAGAGATAGCGGACCTGGCAATAGGCTTCCCAGAGCTGCAGTCTCAGCTGCCGGCAAAGAGTTACTTCGGTTAGGGGCTCCAGAGAAGATGGCCAGCGGCCGTCTGTTTCTAGTATACGAATCCGAGAATCTAGTTCTAGGAAGTGTTTGTTTTTTTTTTTTAATTACTTGTCCCAAGAAACATATGGTTATTCTGGGCCCCGTACAATTGCGTGTGCTTAGTTGCTCAGTTGTGTCCGACTCTGCGACCTTATGGACTGTAGCCTGCTAGGCTCCTCTGTCTATGGGATTCTCCAGGCAAGAACACTGGAGTGGGTAGACATTTCCTTCTCCCCTACAACTGCATAGTTCTTATATCCTCTGCCCTCAGGTCCCTCCCAGTTGCACATAAAGTACTTCTTGATATAGTCAGTTACTTTTGGAGGAAGTCCCCATATAATTAGGGGAATGAGTGGTTATAGGTAATATGAAAAGAAGCCGATTAGGTGAATCATGAATGTTCCAGAACCCTGTCAATACCAGAGTTCTGAGGCTGATTAGTCAACAAGCATTTCCTAAAAGGCCGCCTCAGGACACCTCCAGCCAGCAGGCCAAGGGGCTCGCACATGTGCAGACCACGGCAACCTAGGCATGGGGTGAGTGGGAGGGCCGGGGGCACGCCAGCACCTGCTCTCTCTCCTGCTCCAGCTCCTCGGCCTCCATGCTCTGTTCTATCTCGGACAGCAGGGACGCGCTGGTGGCGGCAGAGCTCTGCAGGCTCCTCTCCTCGGTTAGCTCCTCCACCTTCACCTGCAGCTGCCGGTAGGAGAGCCGCACCTCCTGCAGCTCCAGCTGGCTCTGGTGCAGCTTTCGGGGAGACAGCAAAGGGGGGTGAGGGGGCCGATACCCAGCTGACAAACCCACCCCGAACCTGACCATGCTTCTGGAACCTGCCACCAATTTACAGGAAAACACGTGGGGAGGAGCAAGCTAGATGGCACTCAGGGTATGCGGTTGGTAAAATCCAGATGTGGGAAACTATAGGACAAACAGTCCAGTAGGTACCTTCTTCAGTAGGTAAATTTCAAAAAGGAAAAGACAAAAGGGGAGCCTACAGATTAAAAGAGACTTAAGAGACATATGACCTGACTGCCACATGCAGGCACATTTTAATTTGTATCTTGCCTCAAAAGAAAAATATGAAAAACAATTATGATATTAAGATAACTGAAAACTTGAATACTGACTAGACAGCTGATGATATTAAAGAAATATGGCTGAATTTTCTAGGTGTACTAGTCCTGTGTTTATGTTTTTTAAAGTTCTTATCTGTAAAGTATTCTTTACTTACAGATGAAATTACAAAAATTCTGGGATTTACTTCAAAATAATATGAGAGGGGAGCAAGTGGATGTAACGAAGATAGGGTGGGGCTGGCCAGGGATGAATGGTGTGTAGATATGGACAGTGGGGTACATGGGGTATCACTGTACTATTCTGAGTTTGTCTGAAATTCTCCAGAATAAAAAGTTGCACACACAACCTACAGGCATACAAAATAAGGCACCATTAGACTCTCACCAGAATGGCTAAGAAAAATAATAGTAACAGAATAATAATATCAGGTTTTGATGACAACGTAAAATAACTAGGATTCTCACTGCTGGTGGGAATGGAAGATGAAGTGCACCTCTGGAAAACTGCTCGGCAAGTTTCTAGGGAGTGAAATTCACATGTATCCTTTGATGCAGGTATTCCACTCGTAGGTGCAGACCCAGTAATAAATGACTGAAAATGTACATGAAAGACAAACAGGGCGTTCACAGCAGTATTATCCACAAAAGCCACACACGGGAACAATCTGAACACCAATAAAAACAGAATGGATGTGTTCACATCCTGCAATACTGTACAGCACGCCACAAAGAATGCCGAAGAGCACACTGCTTCTCTCTGCCACAACGGGGGTGAACTTTTCAGACACTGATGTTCAGCAAAAGCCAGACACAAAACTATTTATAATGTACGATTCTCTTTATAAAAGGTTCCAAAACTTGAGATAAAAGTTAGAAGAGAGGTTTGCTTTTGAGGTAGAAGCAGTGCGTTGACTGGGAGGGTGCAGGAGGAAGATTTGTGGGTGCTGATAATGGGTTGTCTTGACCTGGATGGTGGTTACACAGGTACCGATAAAAGCTTCACTGGGCTATACACCTAAGGTCTGTATGCTTTACTATATGCACCCTGTACTTTGCTGAAAACGTGAAGGGGAAAAGGGTTGTTTGGAAAGGAACTAGAGGTCGAATCTGAAGCAACATCTGGGCAGTAATACCAAGAGTTCCCAAACTCACAAGAGAGGCAGTCTCACCCTACTCACGGATTACAGGTAAGGCCCTAGCGGGGGACAGATTTTAGGAGCACATGTGTGATAAGATTTCCACAGCACATGTGGCTCAGAGGAGGAGAGCGACGCCAGTGTAGAGAGGGGACGGCAACGCAGGCATCACGACTCATGGGCCAGGGCGCCTTCCGCTGCCACTACCTCAGCCCTCTCTGCACGCTCTGTGGCCCCTTCCCTGGGGAGTCCAAACAGGACATTTGCCACATGATGACGTCATCACTGCTGAATGTACAGGGAGACTCCACCACGGACTGCTAAACGCCACTCTTCCTGGTGCACTCCACCGCTGCACGTACGTTCGCCACAACAGCCCTGAACCGCAGACTCAGTCTGTTGGCTAACTCTACTGTGTATGGGAGCAGTTTCCTACTGCTCACCCCTGTCCCCCGACTGAAAACATACTTTGGGAGGTGGGGGTGGGGAGAAGAACTTCCAGGGATTTAAATTTAGTTAATCCTTTAATAAAATAGTATCTTCGGTCACCACTGTTCATTAGAAAGAGGGAACGCTGTACTTTCTTTTCCAGACTGTCATCGAGGTAGGTCTGTGGCTCCTGCAGAGATGCAGAGCCCCAGGGGCAGCAGGCAGCAACTCGAAGCTCTGATGAATGGAGCAAGGTGCCTTGCAGAGCCTTCAGCTATCCCTCTGGGTGCCCTGGGAGCCTCTCCTCTGCTGGTCAGTATCAGAGAACATTTGGCTAATGGCACCAGTGGCCTGGGTGTGCCTTAACTAGGAAGGATTTGGAGCCTGGCTGCTCACAGAATGACAAAGGACTTGGCAAGCCTGCCCTGCATGGTTCCAATGGGTCAGCAATACCTGCTGGTCCAGTGGGAACTCCTCCAGCTCTGGTTTTGAAGAAACTCAGAAAGAAGAAATTAGGTTGATTTTTTTTTTTTTTTAAGATATGCCTAGGAAGCCTTTGGCACAATTACAAACAGCATATTAAATTGACAAAATGCTTTGCAATTATTTTCTAGACAACTTCCATATACATCTCAGCAGGGGAAGTTCAGCACTGACAAGTACAAGTTCTTAGGCACTGGAACAACATTAGTTCAATTACTCACACACACTCAAAGGTGCTTAATTACTTGTAACAGCAAGAGAACAAACACACCAGGACAGGTCTGCCCTCTCTGGTCAATAACTGATCCATAAATCAGAAAAATCAAACCAAAGAAGAGTCTATTAAATACAAGAGCCTTTTAACATAAGAAATATCACCCTTTATAGAACAAAGATGAAACTAAATGTAATTTATATGTGTGACTGAGGAAGACACCAAATGCCTTGTGTTTGAACAGTATGTAAGTTCAGGCTTACAACACTCATGCCCTTAAAGTGGGCAGAGGTCAGGGCACTCTCTCCGTCTTACGCTGAGGGAACTGAGATGGCTGATATTAAGTGATGTGCCTAACGGCACATACCCAGAGTCAACGAGGTCTAGACTCCAGGTCATTTGCTTCCTGGGTCCCTACATGGAGCAGGGCCTGAATTCTCTGCTGATGAAAGCCACCCACTCCTTGGGACCAGGCCCCTGCACACATCTGTAAGACGCTCACTGGGTATGAAACAGAGCAGTTAAGTGGCCCTCTTGAGGGACAAATCCTTTACTGGGTATTAAGAGTTTAGCAAAATGCCTGCTTTTTAAATTTCCTGGGCCCTCAATAGTCATTTTTATCCCTCTCAGACTGAAAAAAAATATCAGAGCTGGATTTGATCAGTGTTTTAAAAATCTGTTTTTGACAGTAGAACCCCAATTACAGAGTGAGCCAGATCAAAGGGGGCTATTCTGCTTGTGGCAGCCTGTTTCCCCGCCCGCTCAGCCATTCTCTCATCCTGTGTCTGAGGAAAAGGATTAAAACCAGGGGATTAGAAACATTCCAAGGCCACTAGAGTCTGACTTAGGGCCATTCACCTGCTCCCTGAGCGAGCTGAAATTTCTATTTCTGTATCAGTACAGGCCATTTCAGCAACAGAACTAATTAGCAACACCTTAAAGAGAGTTTTATATGACTAGAGGAGGAAAAAAAATTACAAATAGTTGGGAAAGAAGAGATTTCAGTCCATAAATGCAGCGATCCCAAGGTGGGACCTCCCTGACCTGATGCAGGCGTTGCACTCCCTTTCTTGAAGAAGCCCAATCAGGAGGCAGCGCATGTGCAGGGGGCCGAGGATGTGAATGAGGTGCAACTGGGGACTCTGGCTGCCAGAGAACATACAGCCCACATGCCAGCCAAGTACTCCACAGTCCACACTGGTCCTGGCTCTTCCTCACCCCCAGGTCTCCCATTCTTGATCTGAAATAAGGACTTCTCACTTGTGAATTCATGTTGAACAGAAGTTTGTTTGTTTGTTTAGGCAGGGCCATTGCCTCATTTTTCTGTACTTCTTTTTCCTTCTCCTCTCCATACTCTACCTCGGAGAGTACCTCTCCATACTCAACCCTCAGGAGAGCACCCGATGGGGTAATAAACGCTGTTGAGACACTGACTTGGAGAGGCAAGTGATACATAGGAAGTCATCACTGAGAACCAAGTAAAGCAGGCAGGAGGGCCCCCTTCTGGATTCTACCCAGGACTTACTACACTACTTAGGACAGAGAGTTCACCTTTCTTAGCCTCAGTTTTAGAACATCTGCAAAAACACTCTGTTCTGTGCAGAGCAGCCAACAAATGTCCATGGCTATTATCACCATGAAGTTTAAAATAAGAGCAAACTCCTTTCCATTTTGAAAACTGATGTGAAGCTTTAGCCAGCATCATTTTCTGTTCCACACTTACTGAGGCCCCTCTTTACACAAAGTTCCGAGCTGAAGGTATAAAACACACAAAAAATGTTAATTTGCCCTTAAAGAGGCTAATCACTCAGAGGGCTGTTTAACTGGTCCTGGTATCACATGACCTTAGCCTAAGATGTCTCCTCATCCTACGACCCAGGGCTTTCCTCAACAGCCGACTGCTGAGCCCAGGGGCCTTCCGCAACCTGGTCTTTGGGCAGGGACCCACGTGGCACAGGACTATCCCTGGCTGGCCACCTGCACACGAACAGCACTGCTGCGATCGGCTCTGCTCCCTGGCACACTCAGAGGACACCCCAGGGAAGCAGGGCCCGGAGCCACGGGCCCAGTGCTCCCAGGTCAGCGTGGCGAAGCATTCTTGGCAGCAGATGCTGCACTGTTTCTGGGGAGGCTGAGTGTTTAAGGGGTTGTTTCCTGTCAAGTGTGAGCTTTGGGATTTGGCTGAGGCCTGGTGGCAGTTCCCAAATAAGGACAAATATAGCCATGAAACAATTTCTTTTAGCAAGGAGAAAAAAGAGGCTAATTAGGCTCATAGAGGGGTTGGCCTGTGCCTTCGCTAGCAACTGGCAGAATCAGGATATGTCCTGCTGTGTTTGGTGGGCAGCTTCTGGGCTTCTTCTCGGGCAGGGCGCACTGAAGACAGGGGCCTGGGGAAGCAGCTGCAGAGAGCACCGTGAGTCCAGCCCACAGCCACGGGTCCCCCACAGACTCCACCAACCCCAGGAGGCAGAACAGCACTGCGGGGGCTCCAGCCACGCTAACAGCCCGGAAAGAACTCCGTGAAACTGCTCCTGAGGCCAGTGGCTCAGAACAAACTGGAAGGACGACCTGCTGGAGCAGTGCACTGGTTCTTGGCAGAGCAAGAGCAGCCAGTTAGCCACACCTGAGGAGACCATATCCGGCCTGAGGAGAGGCCTCAGCATCGCCCACTGCCCGTGCACTAGCCCCTCCTTGGGGTCGGGCGGCCGAGCGTGCCCAGCCCTGAGCCCGCCCTCCGCCCCCGCACCTGGAGGTCCTTGTCATGGCCCTGCCTCTCCAGGATCAACACCCGGTCCTGCAGTTCCTCCACTGTCCCCTGGAGCAGGTCGTTCTCCTCCAAGGTGGCACTGAGACGGTGCTCCAGCTCCCGCTTCCGATCCGACAACATCTTGATCTGAAAGTGGGGAGAGTGCCACAGGGCAGTGTGGGGTTACACCCGGGCTGACGAGTAGGGCACAAGGGACCAGCCCCGGAACACGAAGGCAGGTGTCTCTCCAGCGCTCTGCCCCAGGGCCCCCACGCCGGACAGAACAGCTGTCAACTCTCCAGCTGAGGAGGAAACCCCTCCCCTTCGTAAACCAGTCTGAGAAGGGGTGGGAGTTAAGCTTTGGGAAAGCTGGAATGTGGGGTGCCAGGTAGAGGCAAGGAAGGTTAGTGCTCTGGAAATTCCACAGATAACACAGAGAAGAGCTCCACCTTGCTGCCCACAACATTTTTTTTTTTTTTTGGCTGTGTCATGCATCATGCAGGATCTTAGTTCCTTGACCAGGGATCAAACCTGCGCCCCTCTGCACTGGAAGCGTGCAGTCTTAACCACCAGACCGCCGGGGAAGTCCCCTGCCTACGACTTTACTCCAACCCAACAGCTGGAGGGGTAGTGGAACCTAACCTGTAGGACCCTTCTCTCAAGTCCTGATCCTAAGACAAGGCCCAGGACAGCCCCTGGGGCCACCACACTCTCATATTCTTATCTCTCTCCTCTGTCCTTCCCCCACTGCTGGCAGGTCTGGCACTCAAGGTCACAGCTCAGACCCAGGGCCCCAGGTGAATGCGGAAGCCCCAGGATACAGAAAACACGGCAGTGTTTTCTGCCCCTGCCCTGGGAGGGAACAGGACACTGACAAGTAAATAACTGATTTTACTCAAGGTATCTTCTGCTTCAGCAAGAAATTTGTGAATAGAAGCCATCTCTCTCCTTTTGTTAAACAGGCTGATATGTTTGTATGCCGAGTATCTAGCCAGCCGCAAGAGAGATACAGACTTTCTTTCAGGAAGGTCTGTTCTGTCTCTTCTGTTTCAGTGAGAAAACAGGAAAAGAGGAAAGAGATGCCAAGTCTTCTGTGGCCTCAAGGTTTGCAGGGTGAGAGCCACCCAGCATGCCCCCAGGCCAGCGATGCTCCAGCCCAGGAACTCTGCCCTGCTCAGGGGGCTCCAGGAACCTTCCCGAGTCCCCTCAATTGCCAGTGGCCTTGGGGGACTTCTGGAGTCCTGCAGGCCCCCCGGCTCCTCCCATTATCAGTTCCCTGCTAGACTGATCTCTCACCCCATTTCTTGTGAGTATTCTCCTGGCGTGGTTCAGATGTGCTCCACGCTCTCTAGTCTAGCATGATGACAGTTCGTAAGGGGACCAACCACAGATCGTTTCCAGGAGAGACCTGGAAAAGAACGTCCCAAGTCCTCTGAAACCTGCCTCCCCTCTGCTCTTTGGCTATTCTCACTCTCTGCACTAGAATTCTTGCTCAGAGGGCACGACTCTTCCCTGGCCACCTCCCCTCCGTTGGATGGGATGCCATCCTGGGGAAATGAAGTATGAGGCCTTTGTCCAGAGGGATCAGGTATCTGGCCAGACAAAGGAACACGGTCTCTCAGGTGTGCACCCAGGGAAGGACCGACAGAGCAGCCCTGTGAATGGCCCAGGCTTCTCCACACTGACGCCACGCTGCCCACGGGAAGGGAGCTCTTACTCTAGCTGGGTTTCATTTAAGTGCCCTCTGACCTTCACATTTTCCTTCCTGTGGATCACCTTTGGTTCCCAAGTTCCATTCAGTCAAGTCATGAGGTAATCTGGTTCTGATATACAACCCTGCCCCTTAACAGAAAAGAAACAAACTCAGAAGTTCAGAGCTATGTGGAGTGACTTACTAGAAATAAACAATTTCATAGCTCGGCTTTTATATGTAAAAGTGTTATTAGATGAAGTAGGGAATTGGCATTAGATAGCCAACTCCCTCACCAGATTCTACACACCCTGAAACCTGGGACCCAACCTGGCCACAAACATTCCTGGGCATGACCCTGTATCACGAGGGTCTAGGCAGACAGGCAACTTGAGGGAGCCGGACCTTGGCAGAGGTGGCTGAACAGTACGTCATGCACACAGACCATCACAGACAGGCATGCCAAACCCACCAGCACCAACTACTTACTTCAAGGACCTGCTGCTCAATACCCGTAGGAATTCCAAGGGAAGGGAGGGAGGAAGGGAGTGAGAGCCAGGAGAAAAGAGAAGATATTGACAGACTTTAGGAAAAACCTCTGCGTCATGTATGAAGCAGGGGAGCAGCCGTCTTGGCCTCCTGGGTCTGACCACACGGGCTGGTTCTTTTTACCAAGGTGGTGGCACTGGACTGTCCCTCAAAATATAACTTAGTCAAAGGGCTGTTGTTCAGACACTTGGTTGAGGGGTCTCGGGAGCAGAGGAGGTGGAAGCCTCCCCAGCACAGAGGCCCCCTTCGGGCTGGTGATGTGACCCTTCCCTGCTCCTCACCTCCCCACAAGCTGCTTCTCACAGATTGGTCCCCTCAGTGCTACTTCCCCCGTCTGGCTTGCCCAGGGCCACAGACCCCGCCTGGCCTCTCATATGCTTTCAATAGCACTACTTTCTTCTAAACACCACACACAGTGCTTTCCACGTGTTAACTCATCAAATCCTCTCATCAACACTATGAAGTAGATTACTTCAACCCAATGAAGTAGATATTACTCTCGGTTTATAGGTAAGAATAATAGGTCCTATTTAGAGGAACTGAACTGAGCCCAAATGGAACAGATTCTCTTTCCAATCTTCCATTTAGGATGTTTTTGGAGGGATCAACATATCCAGTAAAAAGTAGGTCATCCCTAATTTCAGCACACTCAGCAGTAACTCTAAGCAACCTTACTTCTCTAGACAACAGGCTCCCCAGAGAAACCTGGTCGAGCGATCCCCATTCAGTTTCTCACAGACATCTCTCTCCTCGAGATGTTAGATAGGGCAGGTTTTTGTTCAGAGGACTCCGTGTCTAAAAGGCCAGGCACAGCTCCTGCAATAAGAAAAGCCCTTCCGCCCAACATGGCTTCTCGGGGAGGCTGACCTCGGCCTGAAGGCTTTCGAGCCGGATGATGTGCTGGTTGGTTGAGGAGTTTTTCTCCCGAAAGTCTTCTCTGAGGGCGTGTACTTGCATGGAGAGTTGTCTCTCAACTTCTGATGCCTGTAAGCAAAAGAGACCATGGGGCTGATTCAGAGCTTGTACAAAGGAAGGCTGCTCAGAATTTTGTCTTTCATTTCTCAAGCATCTCCTTGCAACTCTATTCTACAGGAAGTACAGATGAGAAAGAACCGGTTTCCTACGCCGTTCGCTTTGTTCTCTCATGCCCAAACAAGACTAACTCCTATCCCTACCTAAAGCATGAATGACTCTGTCTAGGTCTAAGACCACTTCGCTGATCAGAGGAAACAGGCCTAGAAAATAGTAAGTTCTCAAATGTTAGTTATTATCATTATGACTCTGCACACAGCAGAAGCTCCACAAACATCTACTAAATTGAGAGACAGTCTCAGTATTTTACAAGAAAGAATAAGACCAATCAATATACCTAAACCTTAGAAATTCCTTTATCTCACCCATCCATTTCCTTAGTGGGGGCCAGGCAAATAATCTATCTTACTCCCAGTCAGTGTGGGCACTATTTAAAATACCCTGTCATGTCTGTTGAGATTTTTGCTGTTCATTTCTCAAGGATGTTTTCTGCACCTCTCGATTCTCTGGGGAGTGCTGGCCGAGGGGCTCCTCTCCCACCCTAATCTGTTTATTCTCTAACATGGAAACCCAGCAAACATCAACTACCATTCAGTGTATTGGTGTCACCTTCTCTCGAATATGCAGGAGAATGTTTTGAAAGAATGTGCCCTTGGAAAGATCCAAGCCCCGTCACCCCTCCGGGGGCCTGGCCAGCTCAGCCCACAGCAGAGAGCCCTGAGTGCTGCCCTGGGGAGGGTGGCCACAAGACAGGGTAACTCACTGCCTCAGTGCTTCTCGGAGGCCAAATGGGGTCAGCAAGCTTTATGGGTTCTCAGGGGAGATCACAGCGTGCAGAAATGGTGAGGGAAGGCTTTCAGAGGAGGCGGGTGGTAATAATCTTGAAATGGTAGGTGAGCTGTTCAATGAGGCTCTCACAGTAATGGTCACACGTTCAATAGTTCCTTTTATCTTCAAGTGCTATGTAATCAATTGTCTGTCTTTTTTTGGTCCCATAGATTCAACAAACATGCCCCCCTCCCTGCCCCCAGACTACAGAGCCACAAGAATCAACCCACAGTGCTAATTTTTAAACAGTTACAAGACACACAGCAAAAGAAAAGTCAGACCATCTCTTTTTTTCTTATTCTAATTTTAGTTTTAGACACTACCGCTTATTTCTGAATCACTTAGAAACACAGTATTTAGTTGCTCCTGCCTAAAAATAACATGACTATTATTTACCAAGTGCTTACCATGTGCCAAGAACTGTGCTAAATGCTTTATCTTAATTGTCACAACCAAAGTGGGGCCTATCACCCTCACCCAAAGCAACAAGCTCAGGGAGGTGAGGGAACTTGCCCCACATCTCAGTGAACTACAGCATCAGAATGGCCGATTTCGGGTTATCTTACTCTGAAATTGTCTTCCCTGGTGGCTGAGACAGTAAAGCATCTGTCTGCAATGCAGGAGACCCAGGTTCGATCCCTGGATTGGGAAGATCCCCTGGAGAAGGAAATGGCAGCCCACTTCAGCATTCTTGCCTGGAAAATCCCACGGACGGCGGAGCCTGGTAGGCTACTGTCCATGGGGTTGCAAAAGAATCGGACACGACTGAGCAACTTCACTTTTACTTTCTATTCTGAAATTAGGACTTTAATACTACCTTCTTATGCTGCACTCAATATGCCAGCAAATTTGGAAAATTCAGCAGTGGCCACAGGACTGGAAAAGGTCAGTGTTCATTCCAATCCCTAAGAAAGGCAACGCCAAAGAATGCTCAAACTACCGCACAACTGCACTCATCTCACATGCTAGTAAAGTAATGCTCAAAATTCTCCAAGCCAGACTTCAGCAATACGTGAACTGTGAACTTCCTGATGTTCAAGCTGGTTTTAGAAAAGGCAGAGGAACCAGAGATCAAATTGCCAACATCCACTGGATCATGCAAAAGGCAAGAGAGTTCCAGAAAAACATCTATTTCTGCCTTATTTACTATGCCAAAGCCTTTGACTGTGTGGATCATAATAAACTGTGGAAAATTCTGAGAGAGATGGGAATACCAGACCACCTGACCTGCCTCTTGAGAAATCTGTATGCAGGTCAGGAAGCAACAGTTAGAACTGGACATGGAACAACAGACTGGTTCCAAATAGGAAAAGGAGTAAGTCAAGGCTGTATATTGTCACCCTGCTTATCTAACTTCTATGCAGAGTACATCATGAGAAACGCTGGATTGGAAGAAACACAAGCTGGAATCAAGATTGCCGGGAGAAATATCAATAAACTCAGATATGCAGATGACACCACCCTTATGGCAGAAAGTGAAGAGGAACTAAAAAGCCTCTTGATGAAAGTGAAAGAGGAGAGCGAAAAAGTTGGCTTAAAGCTCAACATTCAGAAAATTAAGATCATGGCATCTGTTCCCATCACTGCATGGGAAATAGATGGGGAAACAGTGGAAACAGTGTCAGACTTTATTTTTTTGGGCTCCAAAATCACTGCAGATGGTGACTGCAGCAATGAAATTAAAAGACGCTTACTCCTTGGAGGGAAAGTTATGAGCAACCTAGATAGCATATTCAAAAGCAGAGACATTACTTTGCTAACAAAGATCCATCTAGTCAAGGCTATGGTTTTTCCAGTGTTCATGTGTGGATGTGAGACTTGGACTGTGAAGAAAGCTGAGCACCGAAGAATTGATGCTTTTGAACTGTGGTACTGGAGAAGACTCTTGAGAGTCCCTTGGACTGTAAGGAGGTCCAACCAATACATCCTAAAGGAGATCAGTCCTGGGTGGTCATTGGAAGGACTGATGGTGAAGCTGAAACTCCAATACTTTGGCTACCTGATGCGAAGAGTTGACTCATTGGAAAAGACCCTGATGCTGGGAGGCATTGGGGGCAGGAGGAGAAGGGGCCGACAGAAGATGAGATGGCTGGATGGCATCACCGACCCGACAGACGTGACTTTGAGCAGACTCTGGGAGTTGGTGATGGACAGGGAGGCCTGGCATGCTGTGGTTCATGGGGTTGCAAAGAGTTGGACACAACTGAGCGACTGAACTGCACTGAAGTAAATGCAAAAATGTATGGTAGTCTCTTGTTCTCACTAGGCTTCAGTGTGCCAATTCCTCCCAAAGCCTTCCAAAAATAAAACTCAGAACTTAAGTTTGTTATGTATTTACATTTTACTACAGTTCAGTTCAGTCACTCAGTCATGTCCGACACTTTGTGACCCCATGAATCACAGCAAGCCAGGCCTCCCTGTCCATCACCAACTCCCAGAGTCTACCCAAACTCAAGTCCATCGAGTCAGTGATGCCATCCAGCCATCTCATCCTCTGTCGTCCCCTTCTCCTCCTGCCCCCAATGCCTCCCAGCATCAGGGTCTTTTCCAGTGAGTCAACTCTTCGCATCAGGTAGCCAAAGTATTGGAGTTTCAGCTTCACTATCAGTCCTTCCAATGACCACCCAGGACTGATCTCCTTTAGGATGGACTGGTTGGACCTCCTTACAGTCCAAGGGACTCTCAAGAGTCGTCTCCAACACCACAGTTCAAAAGCATCAATTCTTCGGTGCTCAGCTTTCTTCACAGTCCAAGTCTCACATCCATACATGAACACTGGAAAAACCATAGCCTTGACTAGATGGACCGTTGTTGGCAAAGTAATGTCTCTGCTTTTGAATATGCTATCTAGGTCGCTCATAACTTTCCTTCCAAGGAGTAAGCGTCTTTTAATTTCATGGCTGCAATCAACATCTGCAGTGATTTTGGAGCCCCCCAAATAAAGTCTGACACTGTTTCCACTGTTTCCCCATCTATTTCCCATGAAGTGATGGGACCAGATGTCATGATCTTAATTTTCTGAATGTTGAGCTTTAAGCCAACATTTTACTCTCCTCTTTCACTTTCATTAAGAGGGTTTTTAGTTCCTCTTCACTTTCTGCCATAAGGGTGGTATCATCTGCATGTCTGAGTTTATTGATATTTCTCCCGGCAATCTTGATTCCAGCTTGTGTTTCTTCCAGTCCAGCGTTTCTCATGATGTACTCTGCATAGAAGTTAGATAAGCAGGGTGACAATATACAGCCTTGACTTACTCCTTTTCCTATTTGGAACTGGTCTGTTGTTCCATGTCCAGTTCTAACTGGTGCTTCTTGACCTGCATATAGGTTTCTCAAGAGGCAGGTCAACTCTTTCAGAATTTTCCACAGTTTATTGTAATCCACACAGTCAAAGGCTTTGGCATAGTCAATAAAGCAGAAACAGATCTTTTCTGGAATGCTCTTGCTTTTTCGATGATCCAGCAGATGTTGGCAATTTGATCTCTGGTTCCTCTGCCTTTTCTAAAACCAGCTTGAACATCTGAAGTTCACAGTTCACGTGTTGCTGAAGTCTGGCTTGGAGAATTTTGAGCATTACTTTACTAGCATGAGAGATGAGTGCAATTGTGTGGTAGTTTGAACATTCTATGGCATTGCCTTTCTTTGGGATTGGAATGAAAACTGACCTTTTCCAGTCCTGTGGCCACTGCTGAGTTTTCCAAATTTGCTGGCATATTGAGTGCAACACTTTCACAGCATCATCTTTCAGGATTTGAAATAGCTCAACTGGAATTCCATCACCTCCACTAGCTTTGTTTGTAGTGATGCTTTCTAAGGCCCACTTGACTTCACATTCCAGGATGTCTGGCTCTAGGTGAGTGATCACACCATCATGATTATCTGGGTCGTGAAGATCTTTTTTGTACAGTTCTTCTGTGTACTCTTGCCACCTCTCCTTAATATCTTCTGCTTCTGTTAGTTAGATTTTTACCAATACCTTTCCAAAGGGAAGGTTTCATTTCTGGTAATATGTTAGGTTAGGTTACTTGGACTGACCTTCCTACTGAAAACAGCTAAAAATACTGGATAAAATGGAAAAGACTTCTTAAAAGTGTCAAAGAGCTGACAAGATAGTGATGGAATCATAAGAATGCTTCACACAGGCACATTATTACAACCAACCAATGGAACACAAACAGTAAGAAATAAACCTAACTCCAGCACAAATGAACAGCAAAACCACAAGTAAAGCAGGTGGAGAAGAAAATAACTTAGCTAAATGGCTTTGGAAAAAAATCCTTTGACTGTGTACTGTAAGGTTCAGGAAGAAAGAACTACACAGAGCTATTGAACTGTAGGTCATAACTTGCTTCTCACAGATGTATGGGTTAGCAATTCTAACATTACTGTGTTTAACAGAATTGAACAAATAAGTAAATGTATCATGGATAATGAGAACCAGGTTCTCCTGTGGAAAAAGAGTTACAAATAAGGAAAGAGGGAAGGCTAACATGAACCATGTGGTACTAGATTAGAATTGAAGACATCAGAACGAACGTATGGTGTTTAGCGAGCGCGGGTGCGCGCGCGCACACACACACACACATAAGTGGAAGGATTGAGAAAATGATTATATGCATCCGTTTATGAATGAGGTAAGTTTCTACACACTCATTCCCTAATTCTGTCTTCTGAGAGGACCTAAAAGTAATAACACCTTAGTGTACACATTAGATTCTATACACTAATCTCTAAGAAATGAACCAAACAAAGCTCCTTGGAGAAATGGCTTGTTTCAGGGTCAGGGGAGGAAATACAAGATGAGCTTAAACCATCTTAGGATGCCAGAAAGAAAGGAAGTCCTCAATAAATGAGAGAGGTACAGTGAATGGACATAGAACTCAACTTGAAGGAGCTCCCAATGGCTAAGGCTGGGACCATTTGATCAATGAAACAAATAACGACGGTAATGGATTAAAATGCACAGAATAAATATTCATGAGTCCACAATGATAAGTAAATAATTGGATACATTAGTTAATGAGGGAAAAGAGGCAGCTCTTCCTTACAGAGAATTCCAACTAATAAATACAGAAGGAATGCTGCAAACAAAGTCACCAGCAGGCAAGCGTCACAGCAGTAACTGCTGCAGGCAAGAGACAGAGGATGCACGCTAATAACTGGTGGCAAAAATTCGACAAGAAACGGGGTATTTATACAGTCTCAAAGTATCTCCCTGTAAGCTTACTAATCACAAAGAAGAAAAGAGTAACTTCACAGTGGAGAAGCCTGGCAGATACTACCTTAGCAGTTAATGTCATCAGTTACAAAAAATGTCAAACATGACGTGTCCTCAGTATGAACACTGAGAAGGGCACAACTGCACCTCTGTGCTACCTTGCAAAATGGCATAACCTAATCATGACGAAACATTAGACAAACCCCAAACTGAGGGACTTTCTATAAAATAACCCATCATTACTCTTTAAAACTACCAACTTCAGGAAAAACAAATCTAGACTGAAGAACTGTCAGAGATTGAAGGAGACAAAACAAACATGACAATTAAATACAACATGGGAGGTTGAACTGGATCCTGGGCCAAAAAAGGACAAAGGTGGGAAAGCTGGCAAAATCCCAGCAGGTATGTGGATTAGCTAATACTGCCTCAATGCTGGTTTCAATAACTACTATGGTTACATACAGGAGATTCCCTGGTGGCTCAGATGGTAAAGTGTCTGCCTGCAATGTGGGAGACCTGGGTTCAATCCCTGGGTCGGGAAGACCCCCTGGAGAAGGAAATGGCAACCCACTCCAGTACTCATGCCTGGAAAATTCCATGGATGGTCGCCTGGTGGGCTACAGTCCATGGGGTTGCAAATAGTTGGGCATGACTGAGCGACTTCACTCACTCATGGTTACATAAACTAGAAGAAGGGTATATGAGAATCTCTACTTTTTCCTAATTTCCCTGTAAGGCTAACATTGTTTAACAACAACAATTAAAAAATACCTGGTTGGTAGTGCCCCTAGACACTTTGTAGGAGAAAACGAGTTATCTCTGAAGGATGGTAATGTCATTCAAGATAAAATAATCTCCATAAATAATGTTCTAATAAAAATAAGCAGATTATAGTAAAACAAAACAAAAATACACATGGAAACAAAGATTCATGAGCAAGAACCAGCATAAGCAGCAACAGAAACAGATTCACAATGACTTCAGATCTTAGAATTATCAGTTACAGATTATAAGACAACTGTGATTGTGTTTAGATAAATAAAAGGCATGATTAAAAATATCTCAATACAACCAACCAGTCTGAAAATGGCACAAGATGTCTAGCGATGAAAAACAATCCTTTTAGTTCACATAGTGCCCTGGACACATACCTCCAGCAGAACACACTCCATTTTGTTACAGTGATTACAGTTGCCCATTTGCATCTTCCCCCTCACCACATTTTAAGCTTTTTAAGACAGGGGGTGATGGTGTCTAGTTCATTTTTGTATTGCCAGTGGATAGCACAATGCCTGGCATATGATAAGTACTCAAAAATACCTGAACTAAGTTTATCTCTTTCATGGCTGTCGGAAATTGCCCTTGAGCGAGTAAAAAGGAATCAAGGCTAAATGTATAGTAATATAGCTACCATGGGATGAAAAAAAAGTATAAATCTCCAAAGAACCAGAGGAGACACACACACCCCCAAATTAAAGTCAAAATGTTAACAAAGTTTATTCAGCTTTTAGAGTGGCTAGATTTATGCTACAAACTAGGGGTACAACAGTGAGGAAGAGAGAAAGTGTTAGTCTCTCAGTCTCAGTCAGTGTCTTATCTTTGCAACCCATGGACTGTAGCCCATGAGGCTCCTCTGTTCATGGAATTCTCCAGGCAAAATACTGGAGTGGGTAGCCATTCTCTTCCTCCAGGGGATCTTCCAGACTCAGGGATCGAGCCTGGGTCTCCTGCACTGCAGGCAGATTCTTTACTGTCTGAGCCAGATATGGTCTCTAAAACTCTCAGAGCTGGAACCTTACTAGAAAAAAGAAACCAGTTACTGAACGCCATCACTGCACACACGAGGAAACTGAGGCCCAGAAGGAATCCATAAGGATCATATAACAAGTAACTGAAAGGTAAAACAAGCGAGATAACAATTTAGGGAGAAGAACTTTTGAAAGGATGGAAAAACAAATCATAAGAAACAGGAACTTAAATTTTAATAGCAAGGTAGTTGACAGAGAAAGGTTAGAGACTGAGAAAACAAAACCAAACCTGATGCTGGTTAATATTCAAAGAAAAACAGTTTCTTTTCCTGGTCTCCTCATCTTGGATTTCAACTAGTTTGAAGTATAATTTACTATTTCAACCTCTCTTCCACTAGACTTTGAGCCCTAGTATCCACAACATTATTTAGTACACCACTGGTTCTTAAAACATATTTGCACAATGAATGGTATATATTTTATCAGAAAATCGGTTTTCCTATCAGGTTCTATTTTTCACTTTACAATACAGAATATCCTCTCTAGACTATGCAAACCACTACTTTTTTTTTTTTTTTTTTGCCAAAGCAAATACAGAAACAAATATCTAACAATTCTTTCAAGTGAAAAAGTCAAGATTTTAACAAAATGAAGATAAATTTCATGTTGATCAAGCTTTTCTTTTTATTTTAGCTTAATGGGAATCTTAGTTTTCCTAAGCAACCCAAAGTTCCATACCTATTACAGGTAGATATTTGCCAGTCTAATCATGCTGGGTTATTGGGTTCTTGCAAATTTATGGTGTTACATGATAACGGTGTGGCTATAGACACTTGCTATACTATTTTGCTTATTAACACTCTCTTAGTGCAGGTGTGTGATGCAGACAGATGAGACTCACTTTGTACTCAAGACCTGTAGAACAATGTCCACCGCAGCATTGTTTGTAAAAGACTAGAGGCAACCAAAGGGTCCACCATTAGCAGACTGTATGTACCAGTGCAATCAAATGCTAATCTACCTGCACCGATATGATAGGCAAGAATTCTATCAGTGAGTCACCCATGCATCAAAATTACTTTGCCTTAATGTGGAAAGATTTTCAACAATGTAACATATTTTAAAAAGCATATTTGATCCTATTTATATGAAATTATGTGTATGCTTATTTAGTTGCACACATGCATAGAAGAATGCCTGCAAAGCTGTTCATCAAAATACTATCAGAAATTACTTCTAGGGCATGATATTCCTAGCAATGTTTGCCTTGGAAAAGAATTTTCTGTAAAGTTGAAATATTCAACAGTAGTATGTATTATCTTTAATAATGAGGGAAAATAAAGTCATTTATTTAAAAATAGATAAATTCATAAAATATCAACCTAGGGACAAAGGCAAAAGGAAAAAAGTATAGCATTAACATCAAATAAAGATCAGAAATTTTAGTAATAACGAGGCTGGGGAGAGTGATACAACAATTATAACAAACCTCAGACAGCATAAGCTTAGAAAGACGGAGGGGGAAGAGTATTTTACTTTTTAAACTTTTAAAGTTTGAAAATTTACAAAGTTTCATGTCCCTGTGAAGTATACAAAAAATACAAGACACAATCTCCACCCTCAAGCAACGGAAGAAGGAGGTGAACGCTCATGAAGAAAGCCAATACAAAGCACAGGATACTGGCACGCACTGACACGTGGTATGAGGGACGCAGAGACCGCTCAAGACAAAGTATGGCAGAGGTCTTAGGGAAGACATCTTAAGGAAGGCCAAGCATGCAGTGAGTGATTAGGGGAAAACTATACAGCCACTGTACCCCAGTTTCTTCATCTGAAAAATGGGGAGTAAAAGATCTACCTTAGCATTAAGATGAAATAATGTTAGGGAACCATGGACTGAAACCTTCTGCCCTGACCAGGAATGAAAACAACCACTTGCACAAGTTGTCTCTCATGGGAAGGTTCCAATAAGAAACAAGGAAATGACAAGCTGCTGCCAACCCGAAGAATTTGGGAGGGGCCGAAAAGAGGGAGGAGATGCCGGGCTATAGTATGTCCTGCCAACCTCCCGGAAACTCTCATACTGGAATCTGGCTTCACCGGGAGACTTGCATGCCACCTGGAAAAGCCCTGAGTCAGACCATACAGGGACACAAGCAAGGTGATGGGGCAGCGACAACCCAGAAATTAACCCCTCCTCCATAAAACCCGAGACTGTGAACCAAGAGGCAGAGCAGTCCTGGGTCCCCTGACCTTGCTGCTCTCCTCTCAAGTGGCCCCTTTCCAATAGTGTCTTGCTTCATCAACAAGTGTGTCTCCTTGGATAATTCATTTCCAAGTGTTAGACAAAGCCCCTCTTGGGGCCTGGAAGGCATCCCTCTCTAGTCACAGTAATGTAGATAAAACGTTCAGTACAGACAAAATATGTAATAAGTTATAGTTATTACTCTTATCTACGATTAAGTGAAAACTCCAAACAGAATACTGACATGTGCTCAAAGGAAAGCATGCAATTTCAAAGTTGAAACCTCAGAGACTACCTGGTCCTGACCCCTAATTTGGTGATTGATGAAATGGAGGCCTGGGTCAACAGAGTGAGGCTTTTGATGTGATCTGAGTGAACCAAAGTAAGGTCTTGCCTAAGACCACACATGACTACCGTTTTCAGTTTCTTTCCATTTCAATACCATTTTTTTCTTCTTTTAGACAATAACAAAGAGTCACATATTAGATGCTTTTCAAGGATGCCAAAAACTCATCCTCTAGAATGAAGAAAGTCTGATGCCACTACCAGTGCGTATTACTCACGAGAGGGAATGCCTGCTTACGTGAGACGCGTGGAAAGCTGCTCCTTGACATTTAGAAGGTGCACACCCACTAGATAGGCGCCATGTCTAATTCTGTTTGAACGAACTTTAAAAGTAGAGCACAATAACAGTTTTTTTTTTTTTTTTTTTAGAGGAGTTGTATTATGAACTTACATTTTTTTTTTATTTTTTATTTTTTTTATTTTTAGTTTTTTATTTTTTACATTTTAAAATCTTTAATTCTTACATGCATTCCCAAACATGAACCCCCCTCCCACCTCCCTCCCCATAACATCTTTCTGGGTCATCCCCATGCACCAGCCCCAAGCATGCTGCATCCTGCGTCAGACATAGACTGGCAATTCAATTCTTACATGATAGTATACATGTTAGAATGCCATTCTCCCAATCAAAAAATGGGCCAAAGAACTAAATAGACATTTCTCCAAAGAAGACACACGGATGGCTAACAAACACATGAAAAGATGCTCAACATCACTCATTATTAGAGAAATGCAAATCAAAACCACAATGAGGTACCACTTCACACCAGTCAGAATGGCTGCGATCCAAAAATCTGCAAGCAATAAATGCTGGAGAGGGTGTGGAGAAAAGGGAACCCTCCTACACTGTTGGTGGGAATGCAAACTAGTACAGCCACTATGGAGAACAGTGTGGAGATTCCTTAAAAAATCACAATAACAGTTTTATTGTCATCCTTTTAATCACTGTCAAAACGTAATCCCTCAATATCAAAGGCCAGCAACTCTGGCAGCACAGGCTTTTAATTGAAAAAGAGAAAAGGACAAACGTCAGCCTGCTTTTGTTTCTGGAGGAGGGCCTTTACTCCATGTCAGATCTCTACTGCTCGTTAAGTAAAAAATATTTCATAAGTCAGAGAAAAGGATTTTACATTTTTAAATGTCCTGCTGCTGCTGCTGCTGCTAAGTCGCTTCAGTCGTATCTGACTCTGTGAGACCCCATAGATGGCAGCCCACCAGGCTCCTCCGTCCCTGGGATTCTCCAGGCAAGAACACTGGAGCGGGTTGCCATTTCCTTCTCCAAAGCATGAAAGTGAAAAGTGAAAATGAAGTCGCTCAGTCGCGTCTGACTCCTAGCGACCCCATGGACTGCAGCTTACCAGGCTCCTCCGTCCATGGGACTTTCCAGGCAAGAATACTGGAGTGGGGTGCCATTGCCTTCTCCATTTAAATGTCCTATGAGGACCCATACCAGAAAACAAGCCCTCTGCTAAGTCACTTCAGTTGTGTCCGACTCTGTGTGACCCCAGAGGGCAGCCCACCAGGCTCCCCCATCCCTGGGATTCTCCAGGCAAGAACACTGGAGTGGGTTGCCATTTCCTTCTCCAATGCAGGAAAATGAAAAGTGAAAGTGAAGTCGCTCAGTCGTGCCCGACCCTCAGCGACCCCATGGACTGCAGCCTTTCAGGCTCCTCCGTCCATGGGATTTTCCAGGCAAGAGTACTGGAGTGGGGTGCCACTTCCTTCTCCGAAACAAGCCCTGGATATCCCCAATACACTGAACTCACAATCAGAGCTTTTGATTCACGCAGAGCTTTTTTTTTTTTTTTAAACCAAAATGACACAATCCTCTGTGTTCACTTGACGGCCTGGTGCTTTGCACTAACTCCAACATGGATCAAACACTTGCTTTCTATGCTTTTAATTGAGGATACAGAGATGAATAAGACTCAACTCTGTGGAAAAACTGTCTTCCAAATTCAGGCTCTGAAAAGAAAAGTTTTTCTTCTCTACCAATTACAGTATTGTGCAACCTCAAGCAAAACTTCGCAATGCTTTGCGCCTCAGTT
The DNA here is from genome assembly GCF_042477335.2 of Ovis canadensis. NCBI lineage: Eukaryota > Metazoa > Chordata > Mammalia > Artiodactyla > Bovidae > Ovis > Ovis canadensis. The sequence goes on along the minus strand of NC_091261.1, from coordinate 72,910,160 downwards.
TCCTCACTTGCAAAATTAGGATAAACCCGAACCCGGGTCTCCCGCATTGCAGGCAGATGCTTTATCGTCTGAGCCACCAGGGAAGCCAGGACAAAGTGTAGCTCTCCTAATTGGTGGTCACTTCCCACCAACATAAAACAAAATTATCGGGTTTAAACGTAAAAGAGGGCAGGTCTCAACAGCCTAAGAAAATGCGGCAGAGACTGATGGTGAGAAGGACAGCCCGAATTGAAGCAGAAAATCTAGGCATTCTCTTTCACCCATGGATGTGGTGTGGTGATCACAGAGAAACCTCAAAGGTCTCAGCGGTAAAGGGGGTGAGGACATGGACCTGAAGAATGACTATCCAGCTAAACTGAGGAACTGCATTGTCTACAAGAACATGTCCATCCTGGAACAGGCTTCCCTGTTCCCTCAGGGTTGAAAACACCGTGAGCACTGCAGATTTCCCAGAATTTGAAATGTTTACGCTTTCAAAAGATTACATGGAGGTACTTGGAAGAGAAACTGAGAACCTTTTCATAATAAACAGGAAGGCTGAGGGGGAAGACAGATACTTTGAATGACATTCTACTTAAATTTTAATTTGGGTCAGTGATAGGAATGGGCTGGGCTAAGTAAACACTAGGAGGCCTTCACAGAAGACCAGTGGTGTCCCAGGGACACACTCAGGATTCCCTCAGAAAATAACTGTCATGGCTAATCCTAATAAAGAAAATTCTAGTATTTTTAATGCTTTTTATTTCTTTTGGTCATATGACCCACCATCTAGACCTTAAGAAAGGCTGGAATGTTCCAATGTTACTGTTTGGAGCTGGAGAAGGATTAAGGAAAATCTGCTCTCCTAATTGGTGGTCTGCAGATGGTGACTGCAGCCATGAAATTAAAAGACGCTTACTCCTTGAAAGAAACGTTATGACCAACCTAGATAGTATATTCAAAAGCAGAGACATTACTTTGCCAACTAAGGTCCGTCTAGTCAAGGCTATGGTTTTCCCTGTGGTCAGGTATGGATGTGAGAGTTGGACTGTGAAGAAGGCTGAGTGCTGAAGAATTGATGTGTTTGAACTGTGGTGTTGGAGAAGACTCTTGAGAGTCCCTTGGAGATCCAACCAGTCCATTCTGAAGGAGATCAACCTGGGATTTCTTTGGAAGGAATGATGCTAAAGCTGAAGCTCCAGTACTTTGGACACCTCATGCGAAGAGTTGACTCATTGGAAAAGACTCTGATGCTGGGAGGGATTGGGGGCAGGAGGAGAAGGGGACGACCCAGGATGAGATGGCTGGATGGCATCACTGACTTGATGGACGTGAGTCTGAGTGAACTCCGGGAGTTAGTGATGGACAGGGAGGCCTGGCGTGCTGCGATTCATGGGGTCGCAAAGAGTCAGACACAACTGAGCGACTGAACTGAACTGAAATGAATTGGTGGTCACTTCCCACCAACATAAAAACAAAATTATCAGTCTTCCCGAGTAGCTCAGTGAAGAATCGCCTGCCAATGTAGGAGACATGGGTTCGATCTCTGGTCTGGAAAGACCCCCATGCCGCAGAGCAACTAAGCCTGTGTACGGCTAGCCTGCCTGCCTACAGCCCGTGCTCCGCAGCAAGAGAAGCCAGCACAAGGCGAAGCTCAAGCACTGCAACTAGTGAACAGCCCCCACTCTGCAACTAAAGAAAGCCTGCACAGAAATGAAGACCCAACACAGATAAGAAATAAAATTATTTTTAAAATTATCAATCAAACTATATATTTTCCTTTTTTCTCTGTACATGCCCCTATGGTTCTGCTTATGGCATGCTCCCTTTTTTGGAATATCTTTCCTTGAAAATTTTCCCCTGATAAATTCTTAACCTTAATGACCCAGTTCAAAGGTGATCCTTACATCACTTTCATAATCTCCTAAGTTAAAATGACTACATTATTTGCAGTCCTGTAATAATGCTCTTTTGAGTATTACATACTCTTTTCTGTTTGCTTACTACATAGTCTGTTTATTTGTTTACGTATGTGTTTTCTTTCTTACACTGTGAAGGACTTAAGGATAGGAATTGTATCTCATATTCATCTTTGTTTGCCTACAAACATACATAGCATAGTAGGTACTCAAATGTTTACTGTATGAGATAAAATCTGAATACCTTAAGTGTGTACTTTTTGAGATGGTCAAGCTAAGGTTGGAGGAAATACAAGTGGGATTAAGCTAAATCCCAGAAGTGTCCCTTTAGCAAATTCCCAGCAGGATCACCAGGTAATTAATGAGATAATTCCCTTTGATTTAAATAGTCCATCCTCAGGAAAGGGCACTCTTTCCCCATAGGTCATCACCATGACTCAGGCGGATTTACTTCCACTTTGATGTAAATTACCCGTGACTGATCTGAGGATTTGCTGGCTGGTGCTTCTACCTATACCTTCAGTCTGCCTGTGTGTGTGGAATCTAATACTCAGAACCCACAACTTCTTCCCTGCGCCTTCTATAAACCTCACAAAAGTCCTTTCTTTTATAAAGTTAGTATTGATTGATAGGAAATAGGTTCGAATTAAGTCCTTTGCAGAGCTTGTCATTAAGTAGGCACTCCCAAGAGAACATTTGGGGGCTTCCCAAGTGGCACGGTGGTAAAGAACCTGCCTGCCGATGCAGGAGACAAGAGATGTGGGTTCAGACACAACCAAGCACACATGCACACTTGGGCTTCATATTAAAATTTATTTCTTCATCCTGAAGAGAAGCTCATGTTCTGTTAGTTTGCACTGAATGCAACAAACTAAACCTGAAGAAAAGGAAGATAATGAGCATTTACTAAGCACTTTCCATGTCCGAGCACCGCTCCAGGTAATATACATTCTATCTTAACAACGCTATGGGATATATCCTGTTAACTCATTTACAGAATGAAGAAAGTGAAGCTAAATGAGATTATGTTATATAGCTGGACACTTGATTAGTAAATGACTGAGCTAGTATTCAAATGCAAGTCTGATGTGAAAGTTAATAAAAATGTCACTCTATAGCCACACACACAGGAAAAGACCCTCAGACCGACCTGGGTTAGGCTTACCCCTCCACATGTCCAGCTAGATCACTGATTGCATCTCAAACTCAACGGGCATGAAAACTGAACCCCCGATTCTAGGGCCTCCACCAAACATGCTTCTCCTGCGTCTCCCCTTTCTCAGCAGATGGCAACTCCATTCTTAGGAGTTTTAGCTCCACACAAAGGCATTAGCCCACACTCCTTCTTTTTTCACTTCTACCCACATCCAAACCATGTACAAATCCTGTGGGCTGTACCTCTGAAGTTTACCTCAGAGGATTGTTATGAGCATGAATGAGCTGATGTTTTTTAAAGCATTGTTAGAACAGTGCTCAGCATAAACATCATGAGTACTTACGGAGCAAAAGAAATACCCAGCATCCTACAGTTACTCTTTGTCCCCACTCTACCACTCTAGGTTTGGCCAGCATCATTGCCCACCTGGACTACTGACTGCAGGAAGTCATCACCTAAGCGGTCTCCCTGCTTCCAGCCTTGTCCTCCTAGAGCCTACTCTCCAAGCAGCAATCTTTTAAAAACCCAAGTCATATTATGTCACTGCTTAAAAGCATCTAGAAGTTTTCCATCTTACTCAGAATAAAATGTAACAAAGTCCTTACCATGGCTTATAAGACTCTACCTTCTTCACGGATCACATCCTTGTGGCGAAGGGGCTTGTGTAACTCAATGAGTCATGCTGTGCAGGGCCACCCAAGACGGACGGGTCATAGAGAAGAGCTCTGACAAAAATGTGGTCCACTGGAGGAGGGAATGGCAACCCTCTTGAGTATTCTTGCCACAAGAACCCCATGAACAGCATGAAAAAGCAAAAAGATATGACACTGGAAAATGAGCCCCCCAGTCAGAAGGTGTCCAACATGCTACTGGGGAAGAGGGGAGGGCAATTAGTAATCACTCCAGTAAGAATGAAGAGGCTGGGCCAGAGCAGGAACTTCTTTCTTGAGGCTCAGCTGTGGATGTGTCTGGTGGTGAAAGTAAAGGTGGACGCTGTAAAAAACAATATTGTAAAGGAACCTGGAATATTAGGTCAACAAATTAAGGTAAATTGGGTGGGATCAAGCAGGAGATGACAACAGGGAACACTGACATCTTAGGGATTAATGAACTAAAATGGACGGGAATGGGCAAATTTAATTCCAATGACCATTATATCTACTACTGTGGGCAAGAACCTTTTAGAAGGAATGGTGTAGCCCTCATAGTCAACAAAAGAGGATGAAATGCAGTACTTGGCTGCAATCTCAAAAAGAAAAAAAAAAAGAATGATCTCAGTTCATTTCCAAGGCAAACCATTCAACATCATAGCAATCCAAGTCTATGCCCCAATCACTAATGCTGAAGAAGCTGAACGGTTGGTTCTATGAAGACCTAAAACAACTTCTAGAACTAACACACACACACACGCACACGCACACACAAAGATGCCCTTTTCACATAGGGAACTGGTGCAAAAGTAGGATATCAAGAGATAACTGGAGTAACAGGAAAGTTTGGTCTTAGAGTACAAAATGAAGCAGAGCAAAGGCTAACAGAGTTTTGCTAAGAGAACACACTGGTCACAGCAAACACTCTCTTCAGACAACACAAGACACAACCTTACACATGGACATCACCATATGGTCAATATTGAAATCAGGTTGATTATCCTTTTTGCAGCCGAAGATGGAGAATCTCTAGACAATCAGCAAAATAAGACTGGGAGCTGACTGTGGCTCAGATCATGAACTCCTTATTGCCAAATTCAGACTTAAATTGAAGAAAGTAGACCAATAGACCATTCAGATATGACCTAAATCAAATGCCTTCTGATTATACAGTGGAAGTGAGAAATAGATTTAAGGGACTAGATCTGATAGACAGAGTACCTGATGAACTATGGACAGAGGTTTGTGACATTGTACAGGAGACAGGGATCAAGACCATCCCCAAGAAAAAGAAATGCAAAAAAGCAAAATGGCTGTCTGAGGAGGCCTTGCAAATAGCTGTGAAAATAAGAGAAGAGAAAGCAAAGGAGAAAAGGAAAGATATACCCATTTGAATGCAGAGTTCCAAAGAATAGCAAGGACAGATAAGAGAGCCTTCCTCAGTTATCAGTGCAAAGAAATAGAGGAAAAAAAAATAGAATGGAGATCTCTTCAAGAAAATTAGAGATACCAAGGGAACATTTCATGCAAAGATGGGCTCAATAAAGGACAGAAATGATATGGACCTAACAGAAGCAGAAGATATTAAGAAGAGGTGGCAAGAATACACAGAAGAACTGTACAAAAAATATTTTCATGACCCAGATAATCACTCACCTAGAGCCAGACATCCTGGAGAATGAAGTCAAGTGGGCCTTAGGAAGCATCACTATGAACAAAGCTAGTGGAGGTGATGGAATTCCAGTTGAGCTATTTCAAATCCTAAAAGATGATGCTGTCAGAGTGCTGCACTCAATATGCCAGCAAATTTGGAAGACTCAGCAGTGGCCACAGGACTGGAAAAGGTCAGTTTTCATTCCAATCCCTAAGAAAGGCAATGCCAAAGAATGCTCAAACTACTGCACAATTGCACTCATCTCACACGTTAGTAAAGTAATGCTCAAAATTCTCCAAGTCAGGCTTCAACAGTACATGAACCGTGAACTTCCAGATGTTCAAGCTGGTTTTAGAAAAGGCAGAGGAACCAGAGATCAAATTGCCAACATCTGCTGGATCATCGAAAAAGCAAGAGTGTTCCAGAAAAACATCTATTTCTGCCTTATTTACTATGCCAAAGCCTTTGATTGTGTGGATCACAATAAACTGTGGACAATTCTGAGAGAGATGGGAATACCAGACCACCTGACCTGCCTCTTGAGAAATCTGTATGCAGGTCAGGAAGCAACAGTTAGAACTGGACATGGAACAACAGACTAGTTCCAAACAGGAAAAGGAGTACGTCAAGGCTATATATTGTCACCCTGCTTATTGAACTTATATGCAGAGTACATCATGAGAAACACTGAGCTGGAAGAAACACAAGCTGGGATCAAGACTGCCGGGAGAAATATCAATAAACTCAGATATGCAGATGATACCACCCTTATGGCAGAAAGTGAAGAGAAACTAAAAAGCCTGTTGATGAAAGTGAAAGAGGAGAGTGAAAAAGTTGGCTTAAAGCTCAACATTCAGAAAACTAAGATCATGGCCCCATCACTTCATGGGAAATAGATGGGGAAACAGTGTCAGACTTTATTTTTTTGGGCTCCAAAATCACTGCAGATGGTGACTGCAGCCATGAAATTAAAAGATGCTTACTCCTTGGCAGGAAAGTTATGACCAACCTAGACAGCATATTAAAAAGTAGAGATATTACTTTGCCAACAAAGGTCCATCTAGTCAAGGCTATGGTTTTTCCAGTGGTCATGTATGGATGTGAGAGTTGAACGATAAAGATAGCTGAGCACCAAAGAATTGATGCTTTTGACCTGTGGTGTTGGAGAAGAGTCTTGAGAGTCCCTTGAACTGCAAGGAGATCCAACCAGTCCATCCTAAAGGTGATCAGTCCAGAGTGTTCATTGGAACAACTGATGTTGAAGCTGAAACTCCAATACTTTGGCCACCTGATGTGAAGAGGTGACTCATTTGAAAAGACCCTAATGCTGGGAAAGACTGAAGGCGGGAGAAGAAGGGGACAAAAGAGGATGAGATGGTTGGATGGCATCATCAACTCAATGGACGTGAGTTTGGGTAAACTCCAAGAGTTGGTGATGGACAGGAAGGCCTGGCGTGCTGCAGTCCATGGGGTCACAGAGAGTCGGACACGACTGAGCAACTGAACCAAACTGAACTATCTGTGTGGGAGATCCTCTGTAACAGTACCCAGGAAAAGTGCTCTTGAGTGACCATGTAGGGTGTTTCTTCTCATTTGTCATTACAAACAATGCTGCAAAGTATAGCCTTGACTTGCTTGAGAAATTCCCAGAAACGGAACTACCCAGCCAAGGAATGATTACAATTTAAATACAGTTGTCGCTATAATTATCCTCCAGACAGGTTTCATCACTTTATGCCCTACCCCTCATCCTCCCTGAGTTTCCTCACACCCTCAGAAATACAGTTAGTCAGATTAACTTTTTTTAGCCTTTGTAATCCAGTAGGTGAAAAATAGTATTAATTTGCATTTCTCCTCTTAGGAATGAGCTTGAGTATCTTTTCTTGTATAAATTCAGGTGTTCTTCCTCTGCTACAAACTAACTGTTCACATCTTTTGCTCATTTTCCTATTGGATTGGTTGTTAGTTTCTTTTAAATTGATTTACTTACATCAAAGCTGTCAACCTTTGCTCTGTCATATATGGTGCAAATACTTTCTGTCAATCCTCATTTATCTCTTCACTTAATCTATAGCTTGTTTTTCAACTTGATTGTAATTTAATTGACAGGTAACATTGTGTAAATTTAAGGTAAACAGCATGTTGATTTGATATCCTTATATAAAGCAAAATGACTACCACCTTAACATTAACTAACACCTCCGTCCATGATGCTGGGAAAGACTGAAGGTAAGAGGAGAAGGGAGCAGCAGAGGATGAATTGGTTAGATAGTATCATCATCTCAATGGACATGAATGTGAGCAAACTCTGGGAGATACAGTGGAGGTGACAAATAGGTTCCAGGGATTAGATCTGGTAGACAGAGTGCCTGAAGATCTATGGACTGAGGTTCATACTCTATAGTAGGCAGTGACCAAAACCATCTCCAAGAAAAAGAAATGCAAGAAGGGAAAATGGTTGTTTGAGAAGGCTTTACAAATAGCTGAGGAAAGAATAGAAGTGAAAGGCAAGGGAGAAGGGGAAAGATATACACATCTGAAGGCAGAGTTAAAGAGAATAGCGAGGAGAGATAAGAAGGCCTTCCTCAATGAACAACACAAAGAGATAGAGGAAAACAATAGAACGGCAAAGACTAGAGATCTCTTTAATAAAACTGGAGACCTCAAGGGAACATTTCACACAAGGATGAACATGCTAAAGGACAAACAGTAAGGACTGAACAGAAGCAGAAGAGAACAAGAGGTGGAAAGAATACACAGATATACAAAATACACAAGAACACAAAAATGGTCTTAATGACTCGGATAACCATGATGGTATGGTCACTCACCTAGAGCCAGACATCCTGGAGAATGAAGTCAAGTGGGCCTTAGGAAGCATCACTACAAACAAAGCTAGTGGAGGTGATGGAATTCCAGATGAGCTGTTTAAAATCCTAAAAGATGACACTGTTAAAGTGCTGCATTCAATATGTCAGCAAATTTGGAAAACTCGGCAGTGGCCAGAGGACTGGAAAAGGTCAGTTTTCTTTCCAATCCCCCAAAAAGGCAATGCCAAAAAATGTTCAAACTACCATACAATTGTGCTCATTTCACATGCTATTAAGGTTATGCTCAAAATCCTTTAAGCTAAGCTTCAGCAGTATGTGAACCAGAACTTCCAGATGTTCAAGCTGGGTTTAGAAAAGGCAGAAGAACCAGAGATCAAATTGCCAATATTCATTGGATCATACAGAAAGGAAGAGAATTCCAGGAAAACATCTACTGCTTCATTGACTATGCTAAAGCCTTTGACTGTGTGGATCCCAACAAACTGTGGAAAAAGAGATTGAAGAGATGAGAATATTCTTAAAGAGATGAGAATATTGTCTCCTGAGAAACCAATATGTGGGTCAAGAAGCAACAGTTGGAACCTAACATGAATCAACTGACTGGTTTAAAATTGGGAAAGGAGTACCTCAAGGCTGTACACCTTGCTTATTTAACTTCTATGCAGAGTACATCATGTGAAACACTGGGCTGGATGAATTACAAGCTGGAATCAAGGCTACCAGGAGAAGTATTAACAACCTCATATATGCAAATAATACCATCCTAATGACAGGAAGTGAAGAGGAACTAAAGAGATTCTCAATGAGGGGCAATGAGGAGAGTGAAAAGCTAACTTTAAAACTTAACATTCAAAAAACTAAGATCATGCTATCCAGTCCCATCACTTCATGGCAAATAGATGAGGAAAAAGTGAAAACAGTAACAGACTTTATTTTCTTGGGCTCCAAAGTCACTGTGGACAGTGACTGCAGCCATGAAATTAAAAGACACTTGCTCCTTGGAAGGAAAGCTATGACAAACCTAGACAGTGTATAAAAAAGCAAAGACATCACTTTGCCGATAAAGGTCCGTATAGTCAAAGCTACAGATTTTCTCATCATCATGTACAGATGTGAGAGGTGGACCATAAAGAAGGCTGAGTGGCAAAGAATTGATACTTTTGAACTGTGGTGCTGGAGAAGACTCTTGAGAGTCCCTTGGACAATAAGGAGATCAAACCAGTCAACTGTAAAGGAAATTAACCCTGAATATTCAATGGAAGGACTGATGCTGAAGCTAAAGTGCCAGTACTTTGGCCACCTGATACAAAGAGCAGAGTCACTGGAATAGACCCTGATGCTGGGAAAGAGTGAAGGCAAAAGGGGAAGCAGCAGCAGAGGAGACGATTAGATAGCATCACCGACTCCAATGGACATGAATCTGAGCAAACCCCAGGGAGACAGTGAAGGATGGGGGCTGTTGTGCTACAGTCCATGAGGTCACAAAGAGCTGGACATGATTAAGTGACCAAACACAGCAACAACCTAAGACTCTATGAGATTCCTTTCCCCACCTGCCCTTTGCTCTTTCACCCCGCATATTACAGGATGAGTTGTTTTCAGCAGGAAAATATTAAGAATTTTAAATCTTTCATTTGAGTAAAATTGATACAATATGAGTCGTCTATTTTACCCTTATACATAATTACTTACCAGTAGTCACAAACGATCAATAGTCACAAAAATATTTATAAATGAAATATAAAAGCCTTCTCCTGCCTCAGATTCATGTTATTGGTTATGCCCATTTTGCAAAAACTATTCAAATGGAATTCAAGCATAACTACATTCCCTTATGGGAAAAAATCCACAGCAAGATTTTTTAAAAAAATATTTCCTACTAAATGTCAAATACGGAAACGTGGAAGAGCAGGGTTTACATTTTGGAGACAGCAGCTAAGTGGTCAGGTAATCTCCCATTGGACATTCCACCAGTAAATTTGGACATTTGTTGATGAAAATACATCTCACATCTTGCCTAAGATTATATATCATCTGATGGTTGCCATGGAAATAGCAGTAATGCTAACAAGGATTAGCCCCATAGGGTTTTACCACTGGGTACAGGATTATTTTCTGTGAAGTCCCTGGGGAAGCAATACACATACTACGTGGGGATAAAAAACTGGTGAAATTTAAGTAGTGAAGCCCAAGCCCTTCCTCCAAATTAGAGCCAATCCATTCCCTACCCGGATAATACCTACAGCTTCATCACCTAAGTTCTGAGCCTCTTTAGATCCTACATTCTCCACAGTCTTTCCTAACAAACCTCAGCTCTCAACTCTCAGTCTGTCTTTTGATTCACATTCTTTAATGGCCTACATACCATAATTTATTTATCTAATGATAGTGTTTTGCCTGGTTTCCCAGATGCAAACTGAATCAACAGTTCCTGAGTGCGTGCTCTCCACCAGGCAAGGTACTGTCACGTGAATGATTTCCTTAAGTCCTTATAATGACACCTGTTAGGCACGTATCATTAACCCACTATTTAGATGAGGAAACCAAACTCTGGAGAGGTTAAGTGATTTCCCCAGTACAAGTTTATTTCCTCAAAACAATCATTACTGTTTGACTATAGGCTCCTCAAGGAAAGGGAGGCTTGCCTCTTGCCACTTCTCCAAGGGCTTGGCTCACAACAGGCAATCAGTTGGCCAAAAGTGACTTAAAGAAAATCAACAGATTAAAAAAGAAAATCAACAGAGAAAAAAATAAATAAAAAGGACTACCCTGGATATAAACAAGTGGAGAGGCAGACACTGCTGGGGCTTCTGTTTGTTTGTTTTTTAAGAAATCAAACATACTGAAAGAGTCCTAATAATGTCCATTTACTATTTTGAAAAAAATAAAAGATCTTATATAAAGCTATATTCTATGAACATACTGTTTGGTCTTGATCACTTGCGAGATCTATTGCAAGACATTTTTTATTACTAATAGTGTAATGAGGTTAATATGTCATTTCTTCAAAAAAATTTCAATAGTAAATTCAAAATGTTCACATATTTTCATGACTAGGAAAAAAAAAAGGTATTAAGAGCTAGAGCTTGTCCTCGGGACTAATTAAACATGTGTCTTGGTGGACAAAAGGTTAAGAAGCAAAGAGCACTGGGGCAGGGATCGGCTGCTGCTGGACTCTCTTCCTAGCTGGATGAACATAAGCAACTCAGGTGAGCAATCTGGCCTCCGTCTCCTCAGGCCTTCCAGCACAGGGACGAGCTAACTCTGCACAGGGACGAGCTAACTCTGCCCATGGCCAAACTGTCCTCCAGGGACAATGAGGTGTTACTTTGTGTTCTGAGTTGGCATCTGGTCTATTTTCTTGTTTCTCCAAGATGGTGAGAGAGCAAGAGGAGCTTACTGCTTCTGGAAACTGCCAAGGGTGTTGGCTTCATGAAAATGGAACCCATAAGCTTTAAAGTTGACTCAGTGTTCTCCTTCTGAGAAAAACAGAAGGTCAGAGGATGAGCCTCTTTCAAAAACTTCAGATTAAGAAAAACAGAAATTTATTATGGAAAGTTGGCTACAAAAAATGTCTATGATTTTAAACAAAGAAAGTTGTTCCAAGTGAGTGTCTACTTCTCAGGAACAGTTAAGAGATCAAAAGCATATCTCACTTTCTCAGCCATTAAATACATAATAAAACCCCATTTCCTACTTCTCCAACGTGTTGGAAAATCGATGAGTTAATGTTTGCTAAAGCTTTCGGGTACAAGGTGCCATCTCACAGCGAAGCACTATCCCATTTAAACTTGTTTCTGTTTCTTTTCTGTCATCTCCCACGCTATCTGGGATGGAATGATGGAGATGATTAACTAACTGCAGTCTAATAAGCCTGAAAATTCTTCAGAGCAGCGAAGCTTAAAAATATAGAAACGAAAATTAGGGCCCATTCAGACAGAGGCTCATTTAAATGTTGGAATAATTATTCCAAACCGAAAACAATCCAAATAACCTGTCACCTGAGAGATCCCAGATGGAGGAGAAAGTGCTATAAAAATTAAAATGATCATAATCACTAACACATCTAACATATGAAGGAAGAGCAGAAATCCAAAATGGCAGTAATTCCAAATAACGTCGTAATCCAATACTATTCCAACACACTTACTAAACATCCTCCACAGGAAAGGTAAGATGTTAGGCACTGATTAGGATGCAGCTACATTCAAGGAAGGACATGAAACAGGCAAATGAACAAACACATTTCACATTTGCTAAAGCAAAAATAGCAACATAGAAGCACATATATTAAAACATTCAATTGATAGAACTTAAGTTCTGGAAAGTGAACCCTCAAAAAAAGCATACTGAATCAATGTATTTATACATTTGGTCATGGATAATTATGATTTCTATACAATGAGATGCAACAGTTCTAAGTTTCCTTCCAATCAGCCATAATTACTACATAAACTCACATGAGTGGGTATTAGGAAGCATGACAGAAGTACACTTCTAGATGGACCTAGAGAGTATCATACTAAGTGAAGAAAGCCGGAGAAAGACAAATATTATATGGTATCACTTCTATGCAGAATCTAAATAACAGTTCAAATGAACTTATTTATTTATAAAACAGAATGGACTCACAGACAGAGAGAACAAATTTATGGTTACCAAAGGGGAAGCAGAGAATGGGGGAGGGGGGATAAATTAGAAAGAAGAAAAAGGAAAACTACATTACCAGATTAACTTGAGGGAAAAAACAAGTCTGATGCTCACAATACAAGGAACTGGTTATATTCCTGATTCTATAGTTTGCTGCCAACTGAACAAAGTGTAGCTAGTTTATACTGTAGAATTAAACTAGAATAAAAGCTAGTAAATTCATAAAAGTCCTGAAATCATCTTCCACGGTTACACTTTCTCACCCATTAATTTTACTTCTAGGAATCTATCTTTAAGAATAATCAGAGAAGCCATCAAAGCTTTACGTACCAAGCAATTCCCTATGGGTATATCCTATAGGAATACGTGTTTCTGTCCACAAGAACGGATATCCAAGATTGCTTATAACAGCATTATTTGTTAACAGCTAAAACCCATAAACAACAATTAACCAGAAAAATAAGTATGTTATATATTCACACAGCAGAATGCAATACACCAAAGCAAGTGAATTACCTAAGATACATGTATCAACACAGATGAACTACAACAAAATGTTAAGCAAAAGAAGTTAGACACAAAATAATTCATGCTGTATGATTCCATTGGTGGAAAATCCCCAAACAGGCAAAGCAAAACAGGATTATTTATGGATTCACACTTAGCAAGTAAAACTCACAAGAAAGCAAAGGTAAGGAGTGATCACCACCAAAGTCTGGGGAATGGCTGCTCTGTACGGAGGGTGGGGTGTGCTTACGCTGGGGCTTGTAAGACCTAGAGCATGGAGCTCAGTTAAGCCAGGCTGATTCCTGATCACCAGCAATGATGAGATAATAAATGAAAAGTTTGCTGATCCCTGAGTCCTTTCAAAGAAATTGGCATGTGAAGCCAAATTCTAGTTTGGGAGTTTCATGGATGTCCTTATATGCCAACTAGAGTCACATGTCGTGGTCTCTCTAGGGATCAATTGCCCAGAACCAGAAACTTCTGTTCCAGCCCAGCATTCCCACTCCAGGGAAAGAGACCCACCACAAGGCTGCAGCTCTCAAACCCCTCTGTGTTTAGTTAACTCTAGTATCATAACTTTATGCCTTGATTGTATTTCACATGTTCCCAAACCTGCACTCATTAAAAGACAATTCTTGGTTTGTCAGGCAATCTTATTCATTATGTTTAAAGTCTTCCTAATCTCATTTTTAGAGATAAAATACAATTTATGTTAGTTTAAAAGTAATATTGGTTCATTTTCCAACATCACAACACTAGGTTATATGAACCAAAACCGTATGGCCAAAGGAAACCACAGGAAACATTTGAAAATTTAGTTGGTGATATGCTATTTTTGTCAAAATGCTCAGTGACCACAAAGGATGAGAAACTGTGTTCCAGTATTTGGTAGTGTGGAAAGCAGAACCTTTCAAAAGTCAATGCCTGACTGTTTATAATAGCCAAGACACCTAAATGTCCATCAACAGAGAAATAAAGAAGATGTGGTACATACATACAATGGACTATTACACAGACATTAGAAAGAATGAAATAATGTCATCTGCAGCAACACGAATGGACCTAGAGACTGTCATACTGAGTGAAGTCAGACCGAGAAGCAGAAACAACACATGACATCCCTTACACACAGAATCTAAAAAGTCATTATACAAACGAACTTAACTTACACAACAGAAACAGACTCACAGACCTAGAGAACAAACTTATGGTTGCCGAGGGGAAGGGATAGTTAGGGAGTTTGGGATGGACATGTACACACTGCTATATTCAAAATGGTTAACCAACAAGGTCCTACTATATAGCACAAGGAACTTTGCTCAATGTTATGAGGCAGGCTGGATGGGAGGGGAGTTTGGGGGAGAATGGATACATGTACATGGATGGTTGAGTCCCTCTGCTATCCACCTGAAACTTTCACAACATTGTTAATTGACTATACTCCATACAAATAAAAATTTAATAAAGAAAAAGTCAATGCCTGAAAACTCCACAGATTACATGTCATGTCAAAAGTGAGACAATAAAATTGAATAACAGGGGATCTCACATTATCATCATAAGTGCACATCTTCTAGTAAAAAATGTTTGATTTGAATCTAGCAAGCTGCAATACGTAACCTCCAGTTAGTAGGATATGCCAGGGAATAGAATGATTTAAATGTCATTATGAGGAAGCAACCACACATTCAGAGGCTGAAATTTTCTACAGGACAACTGGCCCAGTTTCTTCAACATGTCAGTGGAAAAGAGGAATTGCACTAGAATAAATAACACTTAAGGGACCCGACATATTAGAACAAACATAATGCACGATCCTGGATTGGATCCTGATTTGCAAACCAAGAGTAAAAGAACATCTTTGGAGATTAATTGGGAAAATCTGAATATGAGCTTGAAGTTAAGATAAAGAAAAGTTACTGCAGTAAAAAGGCATAGGTCATTAATTTAAAAAGGAGGTTACAAAACAATACATGCAGCATATGATTTGGTTTAAAAAAGTATAGATGAATTTACATATACCTAGGAAAAGGTTTCTAAAGATTTACACTAAGCTATTACAATGGTGCTCTCTGGAAGGTGGACATGTGATGTTTTTATTTTTTCATTATTCCACTTGTCTCTATTTTCTAATTTTCTTCAGGTTACATGCACTGCTTTTGTAATAATTAAAAAATAAGTTAAATAAGAGCTGCCAATGGCCAGGGGGATTCCCTGGTCCAGTGGTTAAGAATCTGCCTGCCAACGCAGGGAACATGGGTTCAATCCCTGGTCCAGGAAGACTCCATGCCTACTGAGTCCACACGCCCTAGAGCCCATCCTCTGCAACAAGAGAAGCCACCACAAGAAGCCTGCTCACCGCAACTAAAGAAAGCCTGCACACAGCAGCAGTCACAAAAATAAATAAATCTTTAGGAAAAAAACTGTCAACGGCCAGGAAGAATTCCAAGAAGACAGAGGAGTAAGACCTGAGCTCACCTCCTTTTATAAGCACACTAAAATCACAACTATTCAGAGAGAACCTATTGATGAGAAAAAGACCTGAACCTTCCAGAAAAGACCTTTCACAGCTAAAGGTAAGAAAGAACCACAAGAAGGTGAGTAGGAAGGGCAGAGGGGAAATATAGCTAAGACCCAAACCATCGAGTGGGTGACCCATAAACGGGAGAGTAACGACAGTTTCAGAGGTTCTCCCCAAGAGCGAGGGGTCTGAGTCCCACATCAGGCTCTCCAGCCTGGGGGTCCTGCGTCAGGAAGATGAGTCCCCAGGATGTTTGGCTTTGAAGGCCAGTGGGGTTTACTTTTAGGGGACCCAGAGGGCTGTGGGAAATAGAGGCTCTAGTCTTAAAGAGTGCACATAGAATCCCACCTGCTCCAGGACCCAAGGCAGATGCAGCAATTTGAAAGGAGCCTGAGCCAGACGCACCTGCTGAACTTGTGGAGTCCCCCAAGAGGCAGGGGGCAACTGCAGCTCACAGTGGGGACAGACACTGGTGGCAGCCATTTTGGGAGCTTGTTCTACCCCATGGACACTGGTACTGGCAAGAGTCATTCTGTCAAAAGACTAATGGATAAAGATGATGTGATAGATACACACGTGCACACAGCAATACCACTCAGTCATAAAAAAGAATGAAATTTCCCCATTTGCAACAACATAAATGAACCTGGAGGGTATTATTCGCAAGTGAAGAGAGTGATAAGGCATTAATCTCTAAAACATACCAACAGCTCATGCAAATCTAAGTTTAAAAACCTAACAACCCAATAAAAAAATGGGCAGAAGATCCAAATAGACATTTCTCCAAAGAAGACAGACAGCCAAAAAGCACATGAAAAGAAGCTCAACATCGCTAATTATCAAATCAATGCAAATCAAAACTACAGTGAGGTAGTACAAGGTAGTACCAGAGGTATCACCTTACACTGGTCAGAAAGGTCATCATCAGAAACTCACAAACAATAAATGCTGGAGAGGATGTACAGGAAAGGGAACCCTCCTACCCTGTTGGTGGGAATGTAATTGGTGCAGTCACTCTGGAGAACACTATGGAAATATAAGGAATCCAAATTGGAAAAGAAGTAAAGCTGTCACTGTTTGTAGATGACATGATACTGTACATAGAAATTCTAAAGATGCCACCAGAGAACTACTAGAGCTAATCAATGAATTTAGTAAAGTCACAGGATACAAAATTAATACACAGAAATCTCTTGCATTGCTATGCAGTAAAAAAAAAAAAGATCAGAAAGAGAAATTAAGAAAACATTTACTACTACAACAACAAAATACCTAGGAATAAACCTCAAGTCTCTTTTAATCTTTTTTCGTTTTTTTTTTTCCTCATGCTGTTTTTTTTTTTTTTAACTTTATTTATTTTTTAAGTATTTATTTATTTGGCTGTGCTGGGCATGCGGGTTCTTCAATCTTTAGTTGCAGGATATGGGATCTAGTTCCTTGACCAGGGATCAAACCTGGGCCCCCTGCATTGGGAGTGCAGAGTCTTAGCCACTGGACCACCAGGGAAGTCCCTATTTTTTATTTTATCTTTAATTTTGGGGTATAGTTGATTTACAATGTTGTGTTCATTTCAGGTATACGGCAAGGTTTATCAGTTTGGATTTGTCTAATCACTTCCTTATAAAATCAATTAACTTGCTCCTCTAAAATAGGGTTGGCAAATTTTCCTTAAAGGTCCAGACAGGAAATAGTTCAGGCTTTGTGGGCCACTTACTACCTCCGTCATATACTCTTTTTTGCTTCCTGGTTTATTTCTGTCTTGTTCTAACAATTCTTTAAAAATGCAATACCTCTGTTGTAAAGCTATGTTTTTCCCCTTGAAATAACCAAATAATCTGTGGGGTGATATTTCCAGTTCTCCATCTACCTTTCACCTAATAATTTTTATCATATGTAGATGGTTTTTGCCTGGATCACATATTTTATTAGGAGTTGAAATGGTGATTCACTAATTATATCATTACTTCTCCAAATACTAGCTGGCATTCTTACATAAAAAAAGAGCATACCCTCTTTACCTAGAGTTATTCAGTTACCTTAAAACAGTTGCTACTAGAAAAATGGTCAGTTATTTCCTTCTATCAGTATTTAAAGTAAGCAGCTGATATTAGAGTAATTTTTAAGATGGTCAATTGTGGGATGGGGGAAGCTTCTCTTTTCTGAGGACTCATGGATTTTTACATATTCATGCGAATAAATCAACTGCAGCCATTATTCTCCCTGATGCTCTGTCGCAACTTCAGCCAGTGCAGGTCCTTTCAAACTGCCTTCAGTGTCCTTTGACACAACTCCATTCGCTTGTTTGATTTAAACTGAAGTACACATATAATTGGGGCTTCCCTGGTGGCTCAGAGGATAAAGCGTCTGCCTGCAATGCAGGAGACCTGGGTTCAATCCCTGGGTTGGGAAGATCCCCTGGAGAAGGAAATAGCAACCCACTCCAGTATTCTTGCCTGGAGAATCCCATGGACAGAGGAACCTGGCGGGCTACAGTCCACGGGGTCACAAAGAGTCGGACACGACTGAGTGACTTCACTTCACACATATAATTATTCCATTAGATTCTGCAAAGCTTTCTTGTTTCTAGCACAAAATGATTTCTCAGGCTTACCCTGTTGAGTTCCTACTCCAGACTTGGAATTTCTCTTTTTCTCCAAGAAGCCCTGGTTCCTTCTAGTGGGGAATGATATAGGAAGTAAAATCTGTGCATTAGGGGTACTCATCACTACTAGCATTTGATTAATTTAGGTTCTTCTGCAGAAAGAGCTAGGAAAAAAAAATACATGATGAACTTCACTTGTATCTTCTGATTTATGTTTATCTATCTGTCCTCATGTCTGATTTTTCTGATACTAACTCCTTGCCTGATTCTTCTTCACAGCAGTCCTCATACCCATTCCCTTGCTCATCTCATGCATGCTGTAACTGTTAAAGCCATCTCCTGCTAAATACTGAAGTGCTACTGTTTTTGTCCCTGCATTATATGACATTGCATGACTCTGACCATGAATCACATTAAGCAAAAATGAAGGGATATTGCCATTAAAGTAATGTGTAGCAACATTTATTTGCTGAGCAGTAATTTTAGAACGCCACATCTGTCTTAATTATTTACCTGAGAAAACAGATCGATTTATAAAATCGAATTTTGTTTTCTATATCATCATCAAATTCTATAGACTTCTGAGCTTTAAGGGCACCGTGATTGGCACCAGAGATATAAATGAGTCAAAGAGAGTCTTTAGCATGAGTTGTATCAACACATACAACTGCTCTTTAATAAGCCAGGAAGTATCCTAACAATCTTGTAAGGTGTATAGTATGATTCTAGCTGTGTTTTTAATAATCCCTATTTTTTGTCCACATGAGAAAAATGTGCAGTTGCAAACCCTGAATCTCAGTCAACACAGCTAGTAATCAACAGAAACAAAGTAAACCCAGACTCATCTAGTACCAAACCCTGAATCCACCTCACTATGCCACATTGTCTCCTAGAAGGGGTGATGACGGATGAAACACGCCCTAACTGCAGCATGGCTTAGTTTTTGCCTTCATTCCACACCACCTTTCAGACACTGACTGTACCACTGAGGTGGAAGAAAGTGCTTATCTGAGAGGTTCCCCCAGCGGCTTTATGTCATTCTAACAGGGTATCCCAGAGACTCTATTCTGCTTAATGCCTTTACTGATGAAGGATTTAAGAAACTTGTAACACTGGCTGCTGATAATCAAGTAGGCAAGAACAGCTGTTACCAATCCTAGTTTCATATCAGAAATAGTAATTCTCATCCTTGGTTACACATTATAATCACCTGCTTAAAAAACAAAAACAAAACAAAAAAAAACCTCGTGACGTGCAGGTCACATCCCAGAGCAGCTAAATAAGAATCTCTGGGGGGTGAGACCCAAGAATCAGAATTCAGTGCAAAAGCTGCCTGGGTGATCCTTACGTGCAATCAGGGATGGGAATTAGCTTTAGAATACAAGAACAGCATTCACTAAGCGACTTCGATAAATGGAGGTAGGAGTGAGAAGGTTCCAATCCAAAAAAGATGAGACCAAACGAAATGGATAGACAACAAACAGCATTTTGAAGTCAGCAAGGAATAAGCATGAAAAGCAGTGTTTCTAAGAATTTACAGTCTCCATTCAAAGGCACTTTGATTAAAGGAGAGATTGCTATTTCTCTAGCCTGGTTCAGGAAAGTTAAAATTCTCACCTGTAAGGCTCCAAAGCCTATGCTCTACAAGTCACACCATCCCCAGCAGTAACAGCTGTCACTAATTGAGTACCTGTTATGAGCCAAATGTTTTAGTTTCTAAACAACTTTATGAAATAGGTCTCTATTTTACAGAAGATGGATAAAAAAAGATAGCTTACATTTATTACTAAACAAGTCATCTGGACCAGTAACACCCAACTGTGATCCTGGGGGCACCGAATTGCTATTCCAGTGCACACAAAGCATTGCCTATAGACAAAATACCTCATGTCATTAAATGCTGTTGTGATAAGAGAATATATATATATCCTTCTAGAAGTATCACTAATTCTGTGTCATTTTTACTCTTTTTAGCGACCTGCAGATACTAAAATAAACTCTACTATCATGTGAGAGCATACAATTTTAAAAAATATTAGGAAGGGGTCCTCCTGTGTTGAAACTGGAACTCTCAGGCACTGCTTGTGGGAATATAAAATTATACACGCCTCTTTGAAAAGCAGTTTGGCAGTTACTTAAAAAGTTACACAGAGATATATCATAGTAATTCCACTCAAGAGAAATGAAACAAACATCCACACAAAGACTTATACATGAATCAAATTCATGATCAAAGCAGCACTATTCATAATGGTTGAAAACTAGAAACAATACAAAGATCTATCAACTGATGAACCAATAAACAAAATATAGTATAATCATACAATTGAATACTATTCAGCAGTAAAAAGGAACTAACTACTGATATGTGGTACAACGATAGTGAACCTCACAGACATTATGCTAAAGAGCCAGACACAAAAACTACCTGCTGTCTGATTCTATTTATACAAAATATCCAGGAAAGGTAATCAGGACAGATCAAAAGCAGATTAGTGTTTGCCTGGGGCTGAGGGGGGGAATGGGAGTGGGGGTGGTAACCAACTGCAAAAGGTCAGGAGAAAACGTTTGCGGGGGCAGGGGTATAGACATGTTCTAAAACCAGATCACAGTGATGGTGGCACAATTCTGTAAATCTGCTAAAAATAACTGAAGTTTACACTTACAACGAGTGAATTTTACACTGTAAATTATACCTCAACAAAAGTGAAAGTCACTCAGTCGTATCCAACTCTTTGCTAGAGTTGGATATACAGTCCATGAAATTCTCCAGGCCAGAACACTGGCGTGGGTAGCCTTTCCCTTTCCCATGGTATCTTCCTAACCCTGGAACCAGAACCCAGGTCTCCCGCATTGCAGGCGGATTCTTTACCACTGAGCCACTAGGGAAGCCCAAGAACGCTGGAGTGGGCAGCCTCTCCCTTCTCTAGCGAATCTTTCTGACCCAGGAATCGAACAAGGGTCTCCAGCACTGCAGGCGAATTCTTTGCCAACTGAGCTATCAGGGAAGCCCTATATCTCAAAAAGGTTATTCAAAAATATTGTAGAAGGTTCACTGGATTAGAGTTGTAAAAGAGGAGGGTCATCATACTGAAAGACTGGGAACCAGCAATATAGACAATAGCGAAGGAATTCAGCAAGAGTGAGGGTGCGTAAACGAAGTAAAACAGAAATTCGCTGGGTAAAAATTTTTAGTAAGAGTTATATTTACTATACACTTGAACCACAGAACTAAGTAGTATATGCCTATTTGACTTGTGAATGTTGTCTTATACTCATTCTATTTCATCAAGGTGCTCGGCCTCCTGCAGGAGATGCCCTGAACACACAGCCCTCGACTCAACAGAATCAAGGACATGAATGAACCGGAACAGACGACAAAACAGAAGTGACAGAAGAAAAGTGCTAAAGTGCTCTTGGTGGTCAGTAGGAGGAGAGATTAAAACAGGTGGGGAACGAACAGCAAAGGCCTTATGAAGGAAGCAGTGACTCAGTTTAGCCTTAAGGCCTGGGGAAATTCCAACAGGTGGCAACGGGAGGAGAGTGTGAGGTGGGAAAGCACAGGGCATTCTCAGGAAACACGCTAGTCCAGTCAAGGCACAGGGCACAGAGAGGGAATGGGAGATGAGGCTGGAAACGTGTAGGTCCAGATGGTACAGGGCTCGAATGCCATGCCAAGGAGCCTCAACTTTATATAGTTGGCAAAGGGGAGTTCCCAGAAGGCAATGAGTTATTCAGAACTTCCATGGAAGAAGGTAATCTGATAAAAGGAAAAAATTAAGGGGCAGAGCAGAAATGCAAGATAAAGGTGTGATTACTGCCTAAAGTTCAACAAAGGATGTGGCAGTATAGAAAGGAGGGGGCAGATTCTTTGATCCCAGGAAGGAGGGGAGGTTCATGCTGAATTACAATTCATCTCTTGAGAGCTTCTGCGTTGTCATTTTTTCCAATGCTTTTGGGATCTGTCTGTCTCTCCCACTGGCAGTTAAGAGTCCGTTACTAACATCTTTGGCAGTCTGTGTTTCAGGAGATACATTTTTCATTCACTTTGTTTTTCCCCAAAGGATTCTATTTGGCAAATAAATTCCTTTCACTTTAAGGAATGACTTTTTAATTCATTTCTGCCAGTTTTAAAATAGGATGTTAATTTTGAAAAACTGGCCTCAATCCTATGCTATGTTCAACTTCAATCTGGTTTTTGAAGAATAAGTCAAATATTTAAATAGACTGCAAGGCTTTGAATCGACTCTAAATAAAAACTGGTATGCTTTCTGTAGAGTTCCTATTAAACACCGAAGTTCCTTTTCAATAATCTGTCTGTATACAGACTGCATAAAAGAAAACACTACTGCTTAAGTAAAGAGAATCAATTTTACTGCAGAGTTTAAACTCTGTGTTTCACAGACTTTTTATAACACACTTGTGCATAAACCACAGCTTTTCTTGCTCTGTGACCTTAGATGAGTCACGTCCTCTTAAGGCCCTAATTGTTTCCTCAAGTGTAAGATCAAAGAATCATACAGTAGAAGCTAAGCAACGGGTTAAGCCTGACCTTCAAAACTGTAGTAAGAAGGAATTCTCACCATCTTAAAACATTATTCTAGAAATCTGAAGTCAAAGTGGTAACCACCTATGCTTTCAGTCTTCAGATCAATAAACCTTTTCAGGATTGTGGCCATGTGTGTGGCACTATACCAAGCACTGCTGGGATAAAAATCAGTTAAAGACACAGTCTCTGCCTTCATATTGTCTAAAGCCCAGCAGGAAAACAAACATCATCATTGTGAGATTAAATGGCAAGAAAATATAGACCTCAGGCTTTATCATTTAGATAAACTGAGTCTGAGAAAGAGCATCACAGGTCAGTGCCCCTAACCTTTGAGGACAAGTTAATGTTTATCCTCTGTCGGCAGCCCTCCCTTAGGAGGGAAGAGGCTGTGTGGAGCATGAGCGAGAACAGAAGGTCTTCTGTGCACAGTTTATAACTTTGTTAGTTTTATTTCTGTGAAATTATTATGGAATAAAGATCTTAAGTGATGAGGTATATCCCAAATTCAGTTAATACCTCACTTCCTTAATTTATATAATATTAGAAAACATGAAATTGACATCTATTACTTAAGTCTTATCATGAATCTAGAGAGAAGGCCATATGCTAAAACACCTGTGACATCATGGTTACGTCTTCCCTGCACTCTGAGCCTGACCACAGCAATGTCATAGCGGAAAGAATGACTGGTATCCATAGAAACATCACCAGACTGGGACCATGTAAAAAGCTGTAACCTAGCAACTGATGACGAGAGGTGTGTGTAGGGGGAATTCTTCCAGTTCAGCAAATGATAAACATGCAACACTGAATGCAACTAATAATACTAGGGCAGTGTGGAAAATCTGACAGATCTGTAGAGAACTGGGAATGTCAGGCTTCTTTTTAAAAAAGCAACTTGTACCATGCTGCTTAATTTTAAACAGGAAAAGCATGTAAACACCTCCTCACTGCCTATAGTATCAGTTGTGTGCATGGAAAGTACCTTACACGTCATGACCAGAATGGAAAATGCATTTTGTAGTGGCACCAATCATTTCAACCTCTATCTCTCATTATACAGAGGCAATGAATTTTGTTGAGAGGAGAAACCATCCCTGGTCTCAGAGAAGGATGGATGTGTTCTATATGTAAAGAAGGCAACATTATAAAGCTCCCAGATTCCCCATATACCACATAAATGTGAGAATGTTTCCCTTAGGTATTTTCTTTTCAATAGCGATCACATAAATATCTATATACATGGATATTTAGAGAGTGGAAGAAACATCTAGTTCAATCCCTCATTTTACAGTCACAGTCTGAGACCCAGAGTGAAATTTTTTTAAGCTCAGAAAGTTAGTGACAGAGCATGGGCTAGAACTGAGGTCTTCTGTTTTCCATGCCAACCCTTTCCATTAAAGGAGAATTCCATTTTTTTTTTTTTTTCGTTCATGTCTAAAGAGGAACATCATTTGGGTTTTATCAGAAGGAAAAAAAAAAACCACTGGGATCTTAGGGTTAATCTATTATAACAGTTAATGTTACCCTATTTAATATAAAAATGAATGTGTGTCATAGCTCAGTCAGTAAAGAATCTGCCTGCAATGCAGAAGACCTGTGTTTGATCCCCCAGTTGGGAAGATCCCCTGGAGAAGGAAATAGCAACCCACTCCAGTATTCTTGCTTGGAGAATTCCATGGACAGAGGAGCCTGGCAGGCTACAGTCCATTGGGTCCCAAGAGTCCGACACAACTTAGAAACTAAACCGCCATACTACCCTAGAGCAATTTGAAAAATATATCCTTTTTCTTTGGAAATTCTATTCCAGGTTATAGCTTCAAAGGAATTTATTCAAATCTGTGATTATCAGAGATATTGCCTGAGTACAAAAGACCAACAGTTTCTCTATTTGGAACAAAATGGTATACATGGCACTGTTACAATGGTCTGCCAACCCACTCAGCTTCCTTAACTACTTACTAATGCATTAGTGATTTACAAATCATGTTATAATATACAGGTGAAAAATATTTTACAAGTAAAATATTAAGCAGAACTTTAATACATGAAACATAAAACCGCTCAGGTTGAAATGGAAATAGAGGAGGGGACAGGAATCCACCAGCGAAATGTCCCTTTCAGCTCTTCCTCCCTTCAAACTATTCTGAGGTACCTCTTGGAAACCTGTGGCTCCTCTGATCACAGTTTGAGAACCACTAATCTAAACCAATGGCTGTCCAAGTTATGAGCGTGGTGTGGGAGTGGGTTTCCCTCTCCATATGCCGTCCCATATACAATCTTATAAGAAGCCTCGATAAACAGATACAGATAAGGGTAACCTCTTATCAATATGAAATATTTTATAAATTTAACTAAGATTTAAAAGATTAAAAATAACTAGGTCTTTAAAAAATTTTAAATTGGAGGATAAGGATGATAGTACTAGCTTTACTCCGTATCAATGTAATTGTGGATTCAGCTTTTATTTTAAAGCACTGAAGTAGTTACAAATGCGACCAGTTTCTACACAGTTCATCTTACAACAGTGTCATATTATTCAGTTAACGGAGAGGGCACAAAGGCAAGGTAAGCTGGCAGCACAACCTGAGACACCAATGGTCTTTCACTCATTTAATGTGGCGTTCCTCTTAGAGAGCACATGATGTGTATTCTGGTAATGACTCTGCAAAGTGTGACAAAATCTTAAAAACAGTCAAATTTGTGGAATCTCCAAAAAGACATTTTACAAACATTTTCTAGTCTAGTCCAGCTAGACTGGAAGTTCTTTTTCAGTTCTAAAAATTATGAGAATACTGGATCATTGTCCTGGACGCCAATGAAGAACAATGGAGAAGACGCTGTCACAGTTAAAACATTATCAGCTTTTCTGCTGATTATGTTTACTCACTGAATACAGATACATTATTTTTCAAGGCAACAATATTTAGGGACCAGACCTGTGGGTCAGCCAGCATAGGTAACAAAAGAGTGCACAGTTTGTGGCCATTTTTTGTTTTCTCTGCCAGTAAAGGCCAACCTTACTATCACCTGCAATCATTTGCCAGGTATAAAACTTAGAGGCCTCACCTCACATCAGGCAGGGGCAGCTCATTTAACTCTGTTTCCATCACTCCAACACAACACACTTACCTGTCTACAGAGACCAAGGGAACCCAGGTTAAAAAAAAAGCTGACTACCAATGTACTAAGTCAAATCTAGCAGCATTAAGAAAACCTACTCCCACAGTGATTCATCTAAATCTTGGGCCTGGCAACACCCCAAACTTAGACTTAATGTTCCAGAACCTCTGGCTCTCCTCTTTCGAAAAAGATAATCAAAACACGATATAGTTGTAACTAACAGAACCAACCTAAGATTCCTGAATCAGGCACAGTTCTCTCTGGATAAATAATTAAGATCAGTCTCAAATAATCAAGATACGAATCTACCCATTAAAAACACCCATATGCTGAACGAACAAGCGATTACCACCTTAATGTGTTTAACACTACTAATTAGCCATAGTACCAATCTGGAAAAAGCTGAAAATGCTGTCTTCACAGAGAGCTCCTATAGGCAAAAACCTCTTTTCTTTTCTAGCTGAAGTGAGCCTCTTAACAAATCCTTCTCAATCTTCATAGTACCTCCTTGATAAATACAACCTGCTGAAAGTGGACCCTAAACCTCTGGATTCATTTTACTCAGTGACTCTGAAGTTACGGGGCATCCAAAACAACATTCAGCAAATATCAACAGCAACAATAAAAACAAGCCAGTGAGATGGAAATACACGTGAAAAGAGTTTTGTTTCTGATTGACCACCTCTCCTAGAAAAGGTACAAAAACCAATCTTAACATCACTAGTTAATCCACAACCACTTTAAAGCCTTGAGCAATTCACTGAACTTCTGATGATCAGTTTCCTTATCTGTCAAATAAAGAATAACTGCCATCAGTTTCATCACAGAGTGGTAATATCTGAGGAGGTCCCATATGTGTCCTTTTGGAAGTCTGAATTACTGTTGTCTGGTTGGGAAATAATTTTGTCTTCAAAACTTCTTTCATGGATAAGCTGACTAAAAACTGCCATGTCTTTTTTTTATACAACACAAAACTGGTAAATGAAACAGACTCTAAGGAGAAGACAAGTGAAATACAGGCCCCTACTCCCAAAAGCCCATTCAATAATTAAAACTACTTTTGATGAGCACCTGTTCATCTGTAAAGTGTTCACTGTAAAGTGTTCTAGAAACAAGGATGGTTGTGTGTCACCAGGCAGAGCCACAACAGTCACGATTTTGAGAAAGAAACCTGGGAGAAATTTGCTTCAAAAAGTACACGGATGCAGAGCTGCTAATCCCAAATGAGCTGTTTAAACGACAGGGATCTGTTTACTCTTCAGGGGAAAATTACTCTTTTCAGGAAGATTAGCTCCAGCTACTGTGCAGCCTACCTTCTTTGTGTGCGGATAACACATTAGAGGCAGACTGAGGAATACAGCTTAGAATAGGCAGCAGACAGACAAAGCACCTGTTTGCACCAACTTCCTCCTACTCATGTCATGCCACAGACACCAACTCAGAAGAGGGGTTCTCCTAGCGGCTGAGAGTGTGGGGGACAAACGAGAAGAGGGGGGTCATAGAGGGTAGAAGTCAGGGCTAGATGGGATGAGAACTCATCTGAATACAGCTTCAGTCACTCTGAATAACTTCTTGGGGAGAGTCAACAGAAGGCACTATAAAACAGAGCCTCAGGCCCTGTGAGTGCTCAGATGACTGTGGGAAATTTAATGCAATATTTCACCTCAATACAACAGAATTCTCACTGTTCTACTTATATGAAACCAACATGGATATTCAAAGGGTAGCTCAAACTTCATCCAACAGTAATTATTTATTTTATATTCCAACCTTTCCTCTAGCCTTTGGTCTCTCAATTTAGTGATGCCACCATTCCCTAGGGAGCCCAAGACGAAAATCCAGGAGTCATTTTTTATTTCTTTTCTTAACTCCCTTTCTCACATCCATCCATTCCATTCAAAACTCTTGGCTGGTTCTACCTTCTAAACATACACCCCATCTAACCCTTCTCGTCACCTCTATAACCAAAGTGACCATCAACTCTCCACTGGAGAGTGGCTTCTTCCCTGACCTCTAAGCTTCTGCTGCTGGCCCCTATAATCCGTTCTCCCACGGTAGCTAGAGTAAAATTTTAAAATAGTTATCGATCAGGTCTTGATACTCCTCTGCCAAAAGCAGATCACTGGCTTCGCAGCACACTGAATAAAACCCCAAATCTGTCTCATGGCAGGAAAGGGCCTACATCATCTGGCCACTGACTACTCCCCTTTGACCTCATCTTCCTAAGCCAACGGCACCACAGTCACATCAGCCTGCTTTCCATTTATTCCTAGGCTGGAGAAGGTGTGGAGAAAAGGGAACCTTCGACACCACTGGTGGGAATGTAAACTGGTGCAGCTGCTAAGGAAAACACTGTGGAAGTTCCTTAAAACTAGAATTACCAATCCGACTCTTGGACATATATCCGGACAAAACTGTTTAATTCAAAAGGATAATGCACCTTTATGTTCACAGCAGCCTTGTTCACAATAGCCAAGACATGGAAGCAGCTTAAATGTCCATCAGCAGATGAATGGATAAAGAAGATGTGGTACAGCCCAGAAATAAACCCACATACCTACCGTCAATTAATCTTCGACAAACAAGGCAAGAATATAGAATGGAAAAAAACAGTCTCTTCAGCAAGTGGTGTTGGGAAAGCTGGCCACTTGCCGGTAAATCACTGAAGTTACAACATATCCTCTCAACATACACAAAACATAAGACATGACACCATAAAACTCCTATAAGAGATCACAGGCCAAACATTCTCTCACATAAATTATACCAATGTTTTCTTAGGTCAGTCTCACAAGGCAACGGAAATAAAAACAAAAAATCTGCACAGCAATGGACACATACCATAGAGAAAATGAAAAGGCAGCCTATAGAATGGGGGAAAATATTTGCAAATGATGTGACCAACAGGGGCTTAATTTCCAAAATATACAAATAGCTTATACAACTCAACGACAAAAAAACAAACAACCCAACTGAAAAATGGGGAGCAGACCTAACTAGACATTTCTACAAAGAAGAAACAAAGGCTTCCCAGGTGGCTCAGTGGTAAAGAATCCACCTACAATGCAGGAGACACAGGTTCAATCTCTGGATTGGGAAGATCCCCTAGAGAAGGAATGGCAACCCACTCCAGTATTCCTGCCTGGGAAATCCCATGACAGAGGAGCCTGGTGGGCTACAGTCCATGAAAGGGTCACAAAGAATCAGACATGACTTACTGACTGAACAACAACAAAGGTATCCTTAGGATATACGCAGCAATGTCGATACTAAGTGCTACAGGATAAACCTAACTCGACTCCCAGGAGGGTCAATTTTACACAAATATTTTTGAAAAGAGATTTGACTAGTAGACAAAACAGTTTTAACATGCTGATAAGTTCTGGGGAAACTTCAGATTCTTCCATCCTCTCAAATTAGAGAATCAACATTGGACTAGACGCAGAAATCTCATCTTCATGATGAGGATATGATGGCTACCATTTATTGAGCACTCACTATATGCTAGACATCATAGTTAGAGTGTACATACATTACCTCATTCCGTCCTCATAACATCAGAAAATAGTAATAATACTACTGTTTCCATTATACAGAGGACAAAACTAAGATTTTAAAAAGTGGAAAAACTTTCCCATACTCACCAAGCTAGTAAATAGCATAGTTGGTATCTGGTCCCAGGGCTGTCTGGGCTCCAAAGCCTGTGACCTTGATTGCTACTTCAGAAATTTGAAACTGAGGCAAAGGAACCCTCATCAGTCTTAAACCGGAAGAGCCTTAAGTAAGCCACATATCTTTTGGTCCCTCCAGTTTTTCTCAGCTATAAAATTAGGACAATTCCCATCCCTTCCATCATCATAACGTGGCCAAAAGCTTATGAGGTATATATCATAGCATTCTATTTTAGAGCTGAAAAGAATCTTGGTCATACAAACACCTGAATATGAATGTTTATGGCAGCCTTATTTATAAAAGCTAAAAAGTGGAAACAACCCAAATGTCCATTTATTAATGAATCAATAAACAAAATACGTTGTATCCATGCAATGGAATATTCTTCAACCATAAAAATGAGGTTTTGATACACACTACAGTGTGGGTGTACCTTGAAAACATTATACTAAGGGAAAGAAGTCAGCCACAGAAGGCCACATATGTATGATTCTATTTACATGAAATGTCTAGAATAGACAAACCCATCGAGATAAAAAGTAGATTAATGGTTTTCAGGTGTCAGGGTGTGGGATGGGGATCAGGAGGAGCGAGGAATAACTGCTAATGGGCACAGGCTTCCTTTGAGAGGTGTGAGATGTTCTATAATTAGATAGTGGTGATGGTGAAATTGTACTGTTAAAAAGCACATATTATGGTATATGAATCCTATCTCAACAAACAAACATTAAGAAAAACCATGGAGGCCATGGCAGCGAAGGAAATACATTTTAAAATACTTTGGAAGAATCAATCAGCTATACTTCAACAAAAACAATACTCTGGACAAAGCATCATGGAAATATCAACACATTTTAGATACCATACATTTCATGCTAATAAAAACACATTATTCACTCTGTAAGAAAAGCATGGCCTACTACTACTTTTGCTGGTTGTTAACTTGTTCTAAGAGAATCTTAATTCACTTCAAACTACTCCACTCCTCTAGTTCCTGAATACTCAGTTAATAAAATGATAATAAAATGCAATCTAAACTGGCTGCTGATGGAAACCCAAGGGGCTTGGCCTGCTTAAAGAGAGAAAAGAAAAAAGCCACAAAACTCACCAAGGGCCTACATTCAAGGCCAGAGAAGACAACAAGAATCTAGATCTAGTGGAAATGCTATCCTCCCATATTCTTCTGGGAACCATGTATCAGAATTGTCTATGGAAAAATTAGGCAGAGGAGTCTCAACTATAAAAATACTACCTTAGTAAAATAACCATCAGCACCAAAACAAATTCTTGAACTTCATATTCTGCTTAACCTAAACATATTATCTCATTTCGATTTCAACAGCACTTGCATTAGACACAACTTTTTACCCCCATTTCAAAGATAAGGAGAGGAAGTAATAAACAAGGTCACCCAGTAAAGAAGCAGAGTCAAGATTCAACACGCATCCGAATTCTAACTTGCTTTCTCCCACCACCTATCTTTCACCGGATCAAAAAGCAGAGTTGAGGCGGCTTCTGCTCATGTCACTTTGTAACATGAACTCAGCTCCCAATAAATAATTTCCTCTTAAATTGTTCTGGTTTGTTGTATTCCTTTCATAAGTCTCCATAAGAAACATTAATTCAGAATAAGTATTAAATGTTTTTGAACAAATAAATCAATCTGGCCAGGTTGACCTGGTCAATCTTTAATGAAAGGACTTCCCTGGTTGTCCAGGGGTCCTGGCCAATGCCGGGAACACTGGTTCAATTCCTGGTTCAAGAACCAAGATCACACATGCTGCAGAGCAACCAAGTCTTCACGCTGTAACAACTACAGTCTGCACGCCCTAAGCCACCACGGTGAGAAGCCCAAGCACTGCAAGTGGAGAGTAGCCCCTGCTCGCCACAACTAGGGAAAGCCCATGCGGCAGCGAAGACCCAGCACAGGCACAAATCAATGATTTGAAAAATTTTCTCATGAATGATGGATGAAGTCTCAAAAACCTATAAAATCTTAAAAGGACAGAGATTCCCTTCCCAGTTGCTGAAAAAGGTTTTAGAACTGACTCTGAAAGGCTCCTGAGCTGGCCCTATAATGACTTCCTGAAGAACTGTCAAGCCCTTCCTTTCCAGACAATCAAATGGCAGTCTGATTCCCCAGCGAGAAGCTTGCAGGCAGCTCCACCACCACCTGAACTCTCACCTTCCCATACATTCTGAGAGCTCCTGTGACTCGCTCTTTCCCAAGCTTTTGCCATCTCTCCACTTCGGTCTCTCCCCTGCCCTCTCTAGCCCCTGGCGCCCTTGGTTCCATCCTCTCCTCCTGTTGCCTCTCCTCCTTCCTCTCCCTTTCTCTAGTGGTAGCATTTACTTTGTACTTCCTGGTGAGGCACGAGGTTTAGACCAGTCTCAGGGTCCCCATGCACCTGGAGGAGGGCATGGCAACCTTACAGTATTCTTGCCTGGAGAATCCCCATGAACAGAGGAGCCTGGTGGGATACAGCCCATGGGGTTTCGAAGAGTTGGACACGACTGAGCGACTAAGCACAGCACAAGGTCCCCATGAGAAGCAACTAAGATACAACCTAGTGAAATAACTTCACATGCTGCTCTAGCTGAGCCTTTCCCAGAGGCCTAAGCACCAAACACTAAGCATGCGGACAAGGGCAGTGCTCTCCTAAGAGCATCTGTGCTTAGGGATGCGATCAGAGTAGAAGTTCTTTTTTCCTCTAAAACAAGTAACTGAACTCGTTTTATTTTCAATACATAAGAAGGCACGAGGTATAAAAGTAAATCCAGCTCTTAATTTTCAAAAGTAAGTCTTTAGAGACCAGGGCATTAACAACATTCCTGTATTTGTTAAAAGGTGTGCTCGTATTTAAGTTAGATTTCCACCTACTCAGCTCTCATACTCCTTCTTTGCATTGATTTTACAATCTTGACTTTGATTAATTAATACTTCTATGACACCACACTATAAAGGTACAAATAAAGAACTTCTACTTAATGTAGAAATAAAGAGAACACGTTTTATATATACAGCTACACATACCTCCTTTCATATTTAAATAATAAGAAATGTACATTCACAGTGAAAATCATTTGCTCTAGAAATTTTCCCTAAGCTTTTCAGTTTAAAGATGGCACCATTTGGACCTTCCTGGTGGCCCAGTGGTTAAGAATCCACCTGCCAATTCAGAGTACACGGGTTCCATCCCTGGTCCAGAAGATCACACACGCCATGGAGCAACTAAGCCCAAATGTCATGGCTACTGAGCCCATGGGTCGCAACTACTGAAGCCTGGGCACCTAGAGCCTGTGCTCCACAAGAGAAACCTGCACACTGCAGCTAGAGGGTAGCCCCTGCTCGCTGAGACTGGAGAAAGTCCAAGCACAGCAACCGAGACCCAGGGAAGCCAAACATAGATCAATTAATTAATTTTAAAAGAAAGAAAAGAAAAATGGCAAATTTATTATTTTTTAAAGATGGCACCATTTAATATCCGAACTAAATGCATTAATATAATTTTACCAGTGGCAGACTTTCTCTAGGTAAAAGAATCACAGACTTGTAGAGCTATAAGGAACACCAAATCATTAATGAGATAGACTCCCAAGTTAAATGATTGCCAAAAGCTCACAGTTGGCCTGTGACAAGCAAGGGTCTTTGCTCCTGGCGTCTAGTTCACCCCAGTTGAAATTCTCAGAGGTGAAAAACACTTGACTTACCGGTATCAATACCAAAGGCAACAAAAAGGAGAACTACTCTTACCATATATATGATGACATTAAACAGAAGCTCTGTTTCAACTTTTAGTATTTTATACCACAAATTCTTTTTTTCTAATACCATAAGTTTTTAACTCGTGACTCACCCTGCTGAGTTGGTCCAATAACCTTTGGTTCTGTTCTGATAACTCCTGGACGGCCCGTGTTTTCTCTCGATCTGCTTCCCGTAGATGAACCTGCTGCCTCTCCAGCTCATCCTGAAGCTGCTTCACATCACTTTCCAGCTCAGACACACGCCCTTCCCACTCGCCTTCTCGGTTCTCAAATCGTCTTCTTAGTTCGTGCTTCTCTTGTTCTAAGTGCTGGGTGAAAATGAAGAGGATTTTTAAACTGCTAAAAAATTCCAGAGTCGTTAATTTTTTTTCTCTTTTCACACTCTTCTAACTTTTCTTTTTCCTAGTCAGTCAGCACAACAAAACACTCTGCCACGTAGGACAAGTTGCCCATTTCACAGCTGCAAAAATATCCCTTTCAGCCAGAGTAGGGAAGGCTAACTTCACAAAGAGAACGCCATTCCTACTGAAATACTTAATGTTATTATGTTTATTCCTGTCCTTGGGCATCGGGGTTCTAGATTTAGGAACTCACCTGAAATTTAGTAAGTCATCTATTAATCAGTGAAATATACATTTAAGCAACTTAAAACAAGCCCTTGAGAAAGTTTCTTTTGCTGTCATCTGTTATGCTTGGCATAATACCAGGCACTTAGAATTTTCAGAGACAGAAAGGACTTCAGAGATCCTCCAGATCAACCACTTCTTAAAATGAAGCCACAGAAGAGATTCTGCAACCAGCTTAAGGTCTGTTCTAGCAAATGCTCCCGTTTGGGAGCTGGGATTGGGGTCTCTCTCACTTGACTGTTTAATGCTCAAAATCACAACTCAATAAATATTTGCTGCTCTATATAGCACTGCATTTTGAAATCATTAAGCAAGTTCAGGCCTACTTTTATTAAATCATGGCCTACAATCCTTGCATATTTATTTCTGATTCATTCATTCCTGAGTGCCTGTTATAGGTTAGTCACTGAAATAATGTTGAGCAAAAGAGACTTGGTCTTTCCATTTATGGGGTTTCCACTCTAGTGAGAGGTTGATGAAAGTATTATGTTGTACAGTGTGACAAATGGTATACAGGAAAAGTACAGATGGTTTGAAGGAGCAACAACAGAGAAGAACTCTTTTTGGGTTGAAGGAAATAAGAACATCTTTTTGTTTCTCTAAGATAAATACGAATGCCTCTTTTCAGAGGCAAGTATGTTCTCCTACTTAAAAAGCATGGTATGAGGACTTCACTGGTGGTCCAGTGGTTAAGAATCCACCTTGCAATACAGGCTGATGTGGGTTCGATCCCTAGTCCAGGAACTAAGATCCCACAGGCCTCGGAATGGAACGACTAAGCCTCCATGACACACTGACTGACCTGTCCCACAACTAGAGAGCCCATGTGCCACAACTAGGGAGTCCATGCAGCACAACACAACAAAAGATCCCACCTGCAGCAGCTAAGGCCCAACGCAGCCAAATAAATAGATTTTTTTTTAAATAAACAATAAAAAAAGCATAGTAAGCACCAAAAAACCAAGTAAATACCTCAGAGTATATGAGATGCATATGAGAAGTAAAGCAATGGTCCTCAACTTTTGCTGTCAGAAAATCTCTGGTATAATTGTTCAAAATATATCCTAAACACTAATTCCAGACTATGATTCAGTAAAGAATGGGATGAGGCCTAGGAAGGCATCTGTCTATCTACCCATTCATCTATTTAGGTTCTATTGGAAATTCTGATGCACTAAAGGCTGACTATCAAGCACTGAGATTGTTTCAACAAGCTAAGATGAGCAATTGCATCTTCTCCTTCAGCGTACTCAGATTCACCTTGTGAATCTACACTCTTATTCTATCCAAGTTCTCACCTTTCAAATATTTTTTAGGATGCCTCTTTTGGAAAGCCTTAAGGGGCAGTGTATAGTTATACAAGAAAATCAGTCTCATTATTCCACATCTGAGATGTGCCTAAAAAAAGATTTTTCTCTCAAGAGAGGGACTTACACTTCTCAGCATGAAAATTTTCTGTTCTATGCTTCCTTCATTTTGCTAAACTTCCAAAAATGAGGATGTTTTAGTCACTACACAAACTTCAGAAAGATGAGATGCAGAAGTAAGTGGTAATTACAATTCTAAAATTGTGATACTTGGTTTTATTGAGTTTTTCCAAAATGGAAAAGACTGAGCAGAAGGCAACAGCAAGAACTCAGTAATCACAGTATTACTGAGAGGCCAGATAAATTAGGCTTGTGTTCTAAAAGAACAGAGAGACTTAAAAATACTCCACAAACAGCTGTTAGTGAACAGCCCAACTAAGCGACTAAAACAATCTAATCCACATGCAGGAAGTGAGGCAGGGTTGAGGACAAGTGGCGCTGATCAATCTATTCTGTCCTTACATTTCTTCCTAATCCAGGTTTCCCAACACTCTGGGAAAAAAAATCAAGACTTTCCTATTAATGAACATACAGAACTTAGCCTTCTGTCTATTCTGAGAAAAGAAAGGTTTCTCCTAGAATTACATTTTCAATGAAGTGCTAAATTAACCAATAAACTCTAGGAAGAATATCAGAAAGTGTAGCAGTCAGGCTCTGTCCATGCTATTCCCTGCTTCTTGGGGTTACACTGTACTTCAAAAGGTAATATCTACACCTGAAACTAATATAATGCTGTATGTCAATTATACCTCAATAAGAAATTGAAAAAAGTTAATGTCAAAACTGTCAAGGTCATCAAAAACAAGAGAAGTCTAAGAAATTGATACAGGAAAAAAGAGACTAAGAAGATACAGAAACTAAATGTAAGGGTATCATGAAACAGAACAAGACATTTGGCAAAGGCTAAAGAAATCTACATGCTAAGTCATGTCTGACTCTTTGCGTTGCCATGGACTATAAAGTCCATGGAATTCTCTAGGCCAGAATACTTTCCCTTCTCCAGGGGATCTTCCCAACCCAGGGATCGAACCCAAGTCTCCCGCATTGCAGGCAGATTCTTTACCAGCTGAGCCGCAAGAGAAGCCGAAAGAAATCTAATTAAACTAAATGAAAAAGTTAAAGCGTTAGTTGCTCAGTCGTGTTGGACTCTTTGCAAGCCCAGGGATTGTAGCCTGCCAGGCTCCTGTGTCCATGGAATTCTCCAGGCAAGAATACTGGGCTGGGTAGCCATTCCCTTCTCCAGGGGATCTTCCTGACCCAGGGATGGAACCCGGGTTTCCTGTACTGCAGGCAGAGTCCTCACCATCTGAGCCACCAAGAAAGCCTCATAGCTAATAATAATGTATTAGTATTGATTTACTAATTATGGCAAGTACTGGGGGCAGGGCATATGGAAACTCTGTCCCATCTTTTCAATTTTTCTGTAAATCTAAAACCATTCTAAAAACAGTTTATTTAAAACTCTAAGAAGTTAGTATCACTAGCTCACCTAAAATTGGTTGTTACAGAAATGGACTTCTGCCATGAACCAAAACAGCATATTATTCTCCTAAGTCCAGCATATGGTTCTTGAAAAATACAAAGAAAAAAAAATACTATTTAAGTGGATCAAGCACTGAATGCAAATAAGGACTCCTGCATTTGCTTACCTAAATCTACTACCCAATTATGTAATCATTTTCACCTTACTTTTTTTTAACAAAAAAGTTTAACAAGAACATTTATTCTCTTTTTTTGGCCATATTGAACAGTATGCAGAACTTCCCCAACCAAGTATCAAACCCGGACCCCTGCACTGGCAGATTCTTAATCACTGGGCCACCAGGGAAGTCCCATCATTTTTTTTTTTTTTGCCTCTTAAAAAAAAAATAGTGCTAGAATCATTAGAATTGGACTAGGAAGAGGGAAGAAAATGTAACCTAGGGAAGAGACTCCCTCTGCATTAAGAGAGAATTCACTCTTACCTGGAATGGGGGAAAAAGAGAATCCTGGGCTTTAAAAACATATTTTTAAAAAACTAAATAAAGATTAAATCTCCGAACAAAAAAGTATATAAATGTAAGTTAGTGCCTTAGATCATAGCATACATAACATAAAATTTATCACCTTATCCATTTTTAAGTGTACCATTAGTTCAGTAGCCCTGAGTCCATTCATACCGTTGTGCAACCAACTTCCAGAAATTAAAAATAAACCTTTAACACTTGAGTTCATATGCTGACCTGAGAGGAGTGAAGATTTTTAAAAATAGTTTAATAAGAGTTTTAAACTATTTTAATATCATCTATCAAGTCAATAGCAAAAAGTCAAATGTAATTTATTCTTCTACAGTATAACCTTTCTTGTTACAGA
The DNA here is from genome assembly GCF_042477335.2 of Ovis canadensis. NCBI lineage: Eukaryota > Metazoa > Chordata > Mammalia > Artiodactyla > Bovidae > Ovis > Ovis canadensis. Next base: position 72,872,237 of record NC_091261.1, on the reverse strand, counting down.
ATTTGAAAATCTTTTTCCTTTGGTGAAGACATGTATAAAGATTCCAAGCGGAACCCAGGATGTGTTTAACTACATATTTAGGATTACCCTTGAAAACTATCACTCATCAAACCAACTGATATGATGTTCAAGACAGCTGTCTCTTTAATCAAGTCTCTCACTGAAGGGATTTCAAATCACAAGCATACATCTCTGCAGTAGTACTTCTATTTAGAGTCTGTAATCTAATCTCTTTTTCAAAAAAAAGACACCCTTTTAGTCTGAGACGTCTACTTCAAGTGAAAATCAAACAATTCAATTCATTGGGTTGCTTTTTGGCAATCTACAAACAGGTTTCACAAACCACTTTTCAGAGAGGTATCTCGGGAGTTCACCGACTGGCAGACCTAGTTAACAGGCCAACTGAACTACAGGGCACTCACTGGTTTCCTTTTTTTTCCCTCTCTTATTTATTTTTGATATGTTGTTGGACTACAGACATACTTACTAGAGAAAAATTTCTGAATCTACACTCTGACCATTTGACCAGTAGCAGTGATATGGAACCAGGCAATGGTCAATTTCAAACCGTATTCAGGGCTGTACTATTCTCTTGTAACAAGAATAAAAAGAACTCATTGCCACCAAACTGGGAGACAATATTAAATGCATAGACAGAAAAAGATAAGCTCATCGCCACTGCCACAGATGCACCTCCCCATCTTCACTTAAGAAAAAAAGACTCTCTCTAAAAACTTTTTTAGAAGTGGTGGCCACTTGTATTAGTTTCAAGGCCCTTTTCTAGTTAAGGGCAAGAAAACAGAAGCAAAAGACTTTGGTCCAGAGAATTGGCAGAATCTTACAGATATTTTAAGGGGTATTTATAACAATGGTTAAAGTTATATGGTTCTCACAAGTTGCATTTGGCCATCCAAATGCATGTGTGAGACCCAGAACAGAAACAAAAGTACTGTTTAAATACATATACTGTTTAAATACATATATATACTGAAGTCCACATCAAATCACAACCGTCACATGTTGAGCCCAGGCTCACCTGATTTCTGCAGTGGAACCATATTTCCTAATCCGTATCTGAAGGCTATATAAAGCTCCTTTAGGGGCACTTGTTTCCCACCATTCTGAGCTGAGGGGAAGTTAAGACAAGGGCATGTGGAAGCCCTTAACTCCAAAGCTAAAAAGCTTTAGGCTAACACCCTGATTAGCGATTAACTACCTCTCTGAAAACCTGGAGCATATTTTAAATGCTTTCCGGCTCTGTAATTTCTGTGTGCAGGCATCACCTCAGTGCTGTATAAATTAGTCATACTGTAAGCTCTATTTTAGATGCTGTGTACAGTACATATATAGAACGGCCCACAGCGTTTGGGGCCGTGCATGGGCCCATTTGCTGTGAGCAGGGTAAGAAAGCCAGGTGTGTTCAAAGAATGCCCTCGTCTGATAACCCCAAACCCTCCATGCTACCCACCTCCCAGGTGGCTTTCTGTTAAGACAAAATAAGCAAGGAATGGGGTGAGGTGGGTGACTGCCTGGCTCCCGAAGCTACCCAGGGTCGGCGGGAGGGTACCTGGGCTCCCCCCTCTCCCGCTTCCCACCTATCCCAGGAGGGACGTCCTCACCTCCAGCTTATCAGTCAGTTCCTTGTGCATCTGTTCGTACTGCCGGCTCATGTCCTGATTCCTCTCGAGCAATGCCTTGCCCAATCGGGCCGCCAAGACCAGATCCTTCTCCTTCTGCCGGATCACTGACAGCAGCTCGGGATCCTGGGCGGGCGGCGGCTGCAGTCCGGCCGCCTCGGCTGGAGGCCCAGGCTCGGCCTGAGGATGCTCCCCGGGCTCGGACGGCCGTTCCCCAGCCGCCAGCAGCGCCAGCTCCTCCTCTAACGCCAGTTCCAACTCCCCGCGGCCCCCGGGGAAGGAGATGAGGGCAGCGGCGGTGGCGGTGGCTGGATTCCCGACTGCGTCCGCGGCCGCGGCGGGCAGCTCCATGCAGCAGGCGCTGTCCGGCTCTGAGGGTGCTGAAGCGCGGCCGGCCAAGCCCAGGCAGAAGGCGGACATGGCCCGCGCGCGCCGAGCCCGCAGCGGTGCGGCCCGGCCGGCGCGCGCCAGGCTGCAGGGGGGAGGGGCCCCGCCGCGCCGCCCCGCGCCTCGCCTCACGCCGCGGCACGCGCCCCTCGGGTCTCCGCGAGCCCTGGGCGCGGCGCGCGCCGGCCCGCCCCTCCCCCGCGCCGGCGGCACGCGCCCCCTCCCCCCGCCCCCGGGCTCAGCTGCTCGGCGAGCGTCGGGGAGGAGGAGGAGGGGGGGTGGCAAAGGGAAGGCTGAGGAAGGGAAGACTGCGGGGACGCGAAGCGGGAGGGGAAGTTGCGGGGAGGAAAGCCGCCCTCGCCGCCGCCGCCGCCGCCGCCGCCGGGTTTTCAGCCACCCTGTTGCTGCTGCTCCCGCTGCCGCCGCCGGCCGGGCAGCGCCTCACCGGGCGGGCTGCGCTCCGCTGTCGCTGCGACGCTCGCTGCTGCTGCCGGCGGCCGCTCTCTGCAGCCGCGCTCCATGTCCCTCGGCTCGGCGGCAGCCCCAGCAGCAGCAGCGGCGGCGACGGCGGCTGCTGCAGGCGCCGAGGCGGCGGCTCCACATCGCGCACCGCGCGGCCCGGCGACCTCCTTCCTGCCTGCCTCAGCTCTCTCCAGTTCCACCGGGCCGGCCGCGCCGCGCCCCGCCCCGGGCTTCCGGCCGCGCCCCCTCTCCCCGCCCCTTGCCGGCGCCTGACGCGCACGGGCACCTGTTCGCCGCGCCCGCGCGCGATTCGCCGGTTCGTGGGTCTCCTCAGCGGCGCCCAGGTGGCGCCGGCAGCCTTAACCCCTGCGCTGCCTCACGCCCGGGGGCGGCTGCGTGCGCAGCCAGCGGAGACGGCCGGCTCATCCGTAACGGTCCGGGCGGCTCCTCGGCGCGGCCACGCCCCCGGCCTCGCGTCCACCTCGCGGTGTGGCTCCGCCCCCGGCACGCTCACCTCGGGGTGTGGCCTCGCGCGCACCTCCGAGAACGGCCCCGCCCCCAGCCTCGTTCTCACCTCAAGGCCTGGCCCCGCCCTCGACCTCTCTCGGAACTCTGGACTGGCGAGCTTCTCTGGGTGCGATGGGTCTCAGTCTTAGGTGGTTGGTCTCCAAAGGGGACTGAGGACGTTTCTCCAAGACGGGTGGCCAAGCCCGACGGAGACTTGCTGCCACGGACTGTGGGTCTGAGCCCCCGCGAGAGCTAAGCAGTCAGGAGAGGGAGCCCTAGAAAGCAATAGAAGGGACGACTTCAGAAATCCAGCGTCTCAATGATGATGACTCAGGGATATAAGAAACTAGAAGCCTCGGAGATCAGCAGCTCCGAAAGAAAGGGGTGCTGTTGAGAAATAACGGGGAAAAATGCTCACAAATGGGAATGCGAAGCAAAGACCCTCCTTAATAACTTCTGTTTATTAGGCACTTAGTGTGTGCCATGCCTCGTGCTCTATAGGCATTATCTTAGATAATCCTCACAAGAATCTTAAAAGTCAGTACTGTCACTCTTATCATTTTACAGAGAAGGAAACTGAGGCCCTGAGATACAGAATCAGATCTAGGCAGACTGGTATATAAATATACCATTATTTACTTTCCTCACATACAAGTCTTGAGGAAGATAAGTAGTAATTTGTGACCAAGATAGCCTGGGTCAGTATCCACGGTTCTATCAGGAAAGCTTCCTGCAATGATCAAATCAAGGACTAAAGAGCCTAATGGGTGATTCCAGTCAGTTCTTGCTTTGACCTCATCGGTGATGCTCTGTCTCCTGTTTTCAGAAACAACCCCATCTGAGGCTAGAATTTGTCCTTGTTCTTTCCCTTTTCTTATGGACAACAATCCATTTTTGAGTTAGATCACTGTTTGATCCTTTTCATCACAGTGAGATGGAAATTTTCAGGACACCAATTGGCTAAAATGAGTCAAATGGTTTCTCATGGCTTTTTCTCTTATTAAAGTCAAAGCCTAAAAAAAAAAAAGTCAAAGCCTAAACAAAACTCCGGTACATACATCACTTTTTACCTTCCAACTGAAGGTGTGAAACCTGAAGGTCCTGAGCCTTGGGGATGACTCTGTTCTCTAGTTGATTGAAAAGGAGACAGACAATAGAGGGCTTCACACATCTTAGAACCAAGTTTTGAAAGTTGACGGTGGTATCATTCCAACAATACATTGTTCTAGCAGTTGAGCAGAAATAGTGGGTCCATGGTGAGACCCACCTGCAAATCCCTTTTGTCTTTTTTGATCAGGAAAGAAGTTGCTCCTGAAAATAGATTAGGGACACACATATCAAGAGCAAACAAAATCCTAATCAAAAGGGGTTTCAGGTATTTATTTTTCCTTGAAGCAGACTTGCAGCCTATCTCTCCCCAGAGGTTTTTGTCTTGCCTTCCTTAAGCTCGATGGTCCTACTCTATTAGACTTGCCTGTTACTGTGAGAATGAACTTTCACAATGCTAACTCTCATTTCTGAAGAACATTCCTCACAATGTTCCCCTGCCTAATCTGACTAGGAAGCAATCATTTTCTACTACAACTTTGGCCCTAAAGTACCATCTTCCTGTGAATAGTCAAAGGAGACCAGCCCAAGTTTGGAGAACTATTTAGAATAGTGGTTCTTACCCTTTTCACTCTCAGAACCTCTTTACACTCTTAAAAATCATTGAAGATCTCAAAAATGTTTAGTTTATATTGGTTTAGATAGTGGTATTTACTGTATTAAAATTAAAACTGAAAATTTTTAATTCTTATTTTAAATACTTATAATAAACCTATTAAATGTTAACATAATATAGTTAATAAAAGATATATATTCCCAAGTTTATTTTTTTAAGCTTTTTATTTTGTATTGGGGTATAGCCAATTAATAAACAATGTTGTGATAGTTTCAGGTGAACAGTAAAGGGACTTAGCCATACATATATGTGCATCTATTCTCCCCCAAACTTCCCTCCCATTAAGGCAATTCCCAAATTTAAAAAGTGAGCAAAGAGGAATGGCATTATTTTTCATTTTTATAAAATCTCTTTAATGTTTGACTTAACAGTAGAAAATGGATTTTTATATCTGCCTCTCCATTCAATGTAGTGATGTTTGTTTTGGCTGAAATACATGAAGAATTGCTCTTGGTTACTAAGCCTTGCATTTTTATCATTTTTATATTCCTTAATAATATATTTGCATCACTGTTGCTTTTGGTGTCTGGACATTCTGGTGAACTTAGGTAAAACCCATCTTAACCTGCCATGGATGGATTTCCACATTAAAGGGCTGCCACATCCCTAAGAGCAAAGCATGAAATATTCTTTCTTAGGAATCCTGATATCTCCAAATGTGATAACACTCATCAAGTTTCCTCAAGTTATTTATTTTTATTAGCCTCCTGATCTGCAAAAACTGGAAAGTGTGGAAGACAAAACATTCCAGAAAATTTGTTTTTGAAGTCAAGTGTGGAAGAAATATGAGGAGCTGGCAAAACATGTGATAAAGCAGTTCTACACTTGGTATTTTCATTCAGCAATTATAAGTGCATATGCATTTTTTTAAGTTTTATATTTTATTTATGAACTAGTAGTGGGAACATAAAATTCTCAAAAATTCCTAAAATGTTACCCAAAAGCTTTTTATATTTTTTGGAGACGAATTGACTCAACATTTTGCAAAATGTGGTATGTGTACCTCTAGGGATTTTCAACTTGATTTTTAAGGGAAAAACATTTAGTGGCTGATGCTCAGTAGCATCAGTCTTTAGCAGGTGCCATGCCCTGCCTGGTGTAGGAGTGGGCTTTCTCGGCTACCTGTCACTGTGCCCCAGCTCACCTTGCTGGGACCTCCTACCCAGCCTCTCTCATTTCTAGGTCCTTATCTTGGCAGACCCCTCACATGTTTCCCTTCACCCTCCTAGGGTCCTCTCCGGGGCTTCAACCCCACCTCACACTCCCTTTCCTCCTTTTCCCTCAGCTTGTTATTTAAAAGATTTCATAAATGTACAACACTTAAAATGGTGCCTGGCACATGGTAGGCACAGTGTGGGTGCTTGATAAATAAATAAATGCATAAAATAACTGAGCATAGGGAATTTCCTGGCAGTCCAGTGGTTAGGACTCCATGCTTCCACTGCAGGGAGCGTTGGTTCGGACCCCTGTTTGGGGAACTAAGATCCTGCATGTTGTGTGGTGAGGCCAAACAAAAGTCTGTGTGCTTTTATATATATATTTACTTACATGGCTGTGCCAAGTCTTAGTTGTGGCATGAGGGATCTTTTAGTAGTGGCATGTGGGATCCAGTCTCCAGACAAGGGATCGAACCCTGGTTCCCTACTCTGGGAATGAGGAGTCTTAGCTACTGGACTACCAGATAATCCCTGTATGCTTTTTATTATCACTATGAGATGGTAATTCTAGACAATGTCAATGGCAATACACTCTCACCTCACCCCCCCTTGGCATCCCACTGACAGTATTTGACAAGATTGATCAAGGAACACTTCATGACTTTGGCCCTTAAAGGACATAGGGGACTCCATGGGCAAAGATGAAAGGCAAGTAGAGAGAACCGCTTCTCCAAAGACACAGGAGGCAGGAAGTTGTGTTGGAGAAGAACCAAGGAGGAAGAATGGAGTTGCAAAGGTAAAGACAGGCTGGCACTGACTTGCAGAAGAAGGAAAGATGCCATTTACTGAGTGCCTGCTGTGGGAGGCCAAAGGGTTAGCTTGCTTAAACTTTACAGTCACCTTTCCAGATGGGTATTATCATCTCCATTTTATAGATGTGGAAACAGGTTCTGAGAGGATCAGGGTCTTGCCCTGAAACTAGTAAAGGGCAGAGTTGGTATGTGAGCAGAGTTTAGATTGCTTATAAAACCTGTGGTCTTTCCACCTATGTAGCCTTGAATGCTAACCCCAAGACAACAGAGGGCTATTGGTGATTTTAAAATTGTGAAGTGTCCTGAATAAAGCTGAAACTCAGGAAGACCCACCTGACGCTGGTATTAAGGACGAGGTCATGGTGGGAGCTGGGAACCAGCGAGAACAGTTAAGATGCAGCTGGAAGAGTCTAGATGAAAGGGATGAAAGAAATAGGGAAATACAGAAAAGAAGTCAGAGAGGTTATAAAAAAAAGAACTGCTAGTGGAGCTTCCCTGGTGGTTCAGTGGTAAAGAATCCACCTGCCAATGCAGGAGACATGGGTTCGACCCCTGGTGAGGAAAGACCCCACATGCTGCAGAGCAGCTAAGCCCACATGCCACTACTGTTGAGCCTGGGCCCTTGAGCCCGTGCTCCGTAACAAGAGAAGCCACCGCAATGAGAAGCCTGCGCACTGCAGCTAGAGAGTAACCCGCGGTTGGTGCAACTAGAGAAAAGCCCACACAGCAGCAGAAACCCAGCAGAGCCGAACATAAATAAAGTTTAAAAAATAATAACAAAGAAGACCTGCTAGGATTTGGAGACTGATTGGAGACTAGGGAGTGCGAGTGAGGAAAAAGGAGGGTGCAGAAATGCCTCTGAGGTTCCTAACTGGGGCAATAGAATGATGGTGCTATTGCCAGAAACAGGAAAGCCAGAAGAAAGAGAATTCCACAACCAGGCCCTTGGATTTGGCTGTGGCCGAGGACATCTGGCCTACACAGGGAAATAAGGCAAGCACGTAATCAGCATAAACACAGCAGTTGTAAGAGTGAGTTGTGGAGATGTTGGTCAGGAATTGTATCAGTGGGCTTGAAAATGAAAAGAGATTCCTCAACTGAAATAAACCTTCTTAAAGAAGGCTACACTGGATGGAAGAGAAGGGCTAGAGTACTTGACAGGAGGAAAAGGCTTGTTCCCTGTGGTTGGAAAAGCATTAGTCAAGGCCAGGAGACAGGAAACAGCTGATCATGGCTCCATGCCTGTGGGAATGGAAGCGCCTCTCATTTACTGGGCCCTCTTCCCCACCTTCCCCAATTCCCATCTGGAAGCAAAGAGCACTGGACTTCTCTTCTCAACTGCCCACTCCACCCATCCAGCCACAGTCTAGTAAAGGAAAGGATTAGGGAGAGAAGCAGGCCTCCTGATGGGTTTAGAAAATAATTGCACAGAGGAAAGCCGTATGCAGGTTTCATTATATATTTGCATTTAGAAAAACCAAGAATTTGCAAAGGCTTATATTCAATAAGGCATATAAAATCACCCAATTAAAAGAAAAGAAGATGGCAAGGACTCAAAAACTGGTTACAGAATTTAAGTTAATTGAAGAAAAACCAAGTAATACGTCAAAGGTATAAATCTGCATTTCCCTGGGGTCTCAATTGAGTGATTTGGCTTTTTTTTAGTAAGTGGGTCAGAAAACTGCTAATCCTATAACGATTTTCTTCAGCGGCATTCAGCTGGTACATATGTTTCTTGCAGATCTTAAAAAAAAAAAAAGTATGTTAAGATTGCTAAAGTTGTTAACCCAATATAAAATTACCTTATTTATCCACCATGAATAATGTATGTATTTTCTTGATTGAAAGTCAATCCTTTTAATTGGCAAGTAGTGACAGTATTGTTTGTGGTTTTACTTTGAAGTGTGTTTTGTGTTGCACAACTCTACCATAAAGCTGATATAGTGATGTTATATAATAGTCTCAAACAGAATGAAAGTTAACAAGACAAACCACTGCACTACATGAAGACAGATATAGAAGCTGATACACTGGTTTTGTGGAGACAGCTCAGGTTTAAAAACACAAGTCACGAGTCAGCATGAAAGAGCTTTTTTTTTCAGTTCTGGTAAAAGTCACATAAAAATTACCATTTTGACCATGTTTAAGTGTATAGTTCAAAAGCATTTAATACATCATAGTGCTGTGCAACCATCACTACCATCCAACCACAGGACTCTTTTCATACTGCAAAACTGAAACTCTGTACCCATTAAAAACTAACTCCCCATTCCCTTCTCTCCTCAGCCTCTCGGGAACCGCCACTGCACCTTCTGTCTCTATGCATTTGACAGTTCTAGGTAACTCATACAATTGGAGTCAGACAGTGTCTCTTTTGCGAGCGCCTTCTTTCACTTTAGCATAATGTCCTCGAGGTTCATTCATTTGGTAGCAAAGACCAAATAACATTCCATTGTTTCTATGTCACATTTTGTTTACCCCTTTCTTCATTAGTTGACAGATGGGTTGCTTCCACCTTTGAGCTATTGTGAATAACTCTGCTATGGACATGAGTGTACAGACATCTCTTCGAGTTCCTGCTTTCATTTCTTTAGAGCATTATCCAGAAGTGGACTTGCCAGATCATATGGTAACCCTATTTTTAATTTTTTGAGGAACTGTCATACTGTTTTCCACGTTGATGCGAGAGCTATTTTTAAGTCATCTGTTGTTGAGATGTACTTATTCATTTTTTCACTCTCCTTTCAACAAATATTACTGAGGACTTGCCTCATATAATGGTTGAGCTAGGCTCTGTGAAGTTTATCAATAAGACTTATCTGGTGGTATAAAAGAGATCTCTGAAATAAATATGGGGCTTTCTAGGTGGCTCAGTGGTAAAGAATCCGCCTGCCAAGCAGGAAACACAATTTCAATCCCTGGGTCTGGAAGATCCCCTGGTAAAGGAAATGGCAACCCACTCCAGTATTCTTGCCTGGGAAATCCCATGGACAGAGGAGCCTGGCAGGCTACAGTCCATGGGGCCACAAAGAGATGGACACACAACTTAAGAGACTGGACAACAACAATATGAAATAAATATATCAAATGTACCAAAATAGATACAGTGACTCCTAAGCCAGAGCAAGCCTTGGATTCAGAGTTTCAACACAATTTCAAAAAATGCCTAATGGAAGAGAAGTTGGTCTATTTGAAAGCATAGAAAAAAAGAGCATCACAGAAATAAATATGGAGAGTCCTATTCAAATATGGTTCAGCAATGGACCAGTATTATTGAGTCATTGGCAAGATAGGCAGCTGCTACTGCTGCTGCTAAGTTGTTCCAGTCGTGTCCAACTCTGTGTGACACCATAGATGGCAGCCTACCAGGCTCCACCGTCCCTGGGATTCTCCAGGCAAGAATACTGGAGTGGGATGCCATTTCCTTCTCCAATGGATGAAAGTGAAAAGTGAAAGTGAAGTTGCTCAGTCGTGTCCAACTCTTCGAGACCCCACAGACTTCAGCCTACCAGGCTCCACCGTCCCTGGGATTCTCCAGGCAAGAATACTGGAGTGGGATGCCATTTCCTTCTCCAATGGATGAAAGTGAAAAGTGAAAGTGAAGTTGCTCAGTCGTGTCCAACTCTTCGAGACCCCACAGACTTCAGCCCACCAGGCTCCTCCGTCCATGGGATTTTCCAGGCAAGAGTACTGGAGTGGGCTGCCATTGCCTTCTCCAAAGACAGGCAGAGTGCATCTCAAAAACCAAACCGAGCAATGCTCTTTTAGCTCATGCACCTAATTCTCTTTGTTTTAATTATATGCTCTTTAAGCTGTGATCTGATTGTAATATGCTTTTTCTGCCTATATAGGGAGAGTGCTTTTGGGTATGTGAACCTCAGCATCGTGGTCTTTGAGAGCTTACATTTCTCATTATAAATCAATAATTTGGCATCCTGGCTTTCAACATTGTACTTAATAATCTTAATTAATGTGAGTCCAATTCTAAAATACAAACCTACTCTTGATGTGCTGGCAAAGGTCAGATTTCTGAGCCTTTTAGACAATAGACCAGGGACAGGTCATAGATGCCTCTGAACCCTGGTTTTCCTACTTGAAAATGAAGTTTTAAAATGATGTTTATCCAATAGGCCAAGACACAGAAACAACCTAAATGCCCATCAACAGATGAATGGATAAAGAAGATGTGGTGCATATATACAACAGAATATTATTCAGCCATAAAAAGGAAACAATGCCATTTGCAACAACATAGATGGATCTAGAGGTTATCATACTAAGTGAAGTCAGACAGAGAAAGATACCATATGATATAATTTATATGTGGAATCTAAAATATAACACAAATGAACCTATCTATAAGATAGAAACAGACTCTCAGACATAGAGAACAGACCTATGGTTGCCGGAGGGGAGAGGCGGTGGGAGAGGGATGGCTTGGGAGTTTGGGATTAGAAGATGCAAGCCACTATATATGAAATGGATAAACAGCAAGGTCCTACTGCATAGCACAGGGAATTATATTCAGTATCTTGTGGTAAACTGAATCACTTTGCTGTATAGCAGAAATTAACACAATACTGTAAATCAACTATACTTCAATAAAAAAAATAGTGCTTACATTATGGAGTTGTTGATCAAATGTTGATCTTGATATTGATGGGAAATTCTCCAAGGCATTACTACTGTATGAGTTTTCTTGGTAGACAAAATCTGACCTCATAGAGCACATCTGCTTCTTTTCTGTTGGAATCTGCATAACTCTTACTCTCAAAGCACAAGCCAACTTGTGAAGGATTTATTTGAACTGTCTATTCTTACCACTTCCTTTGATGCCCCTCCCTCTGTTTCCTCATATCCCACACTCCCAGGATTTCGTGCTCTGGCAAGACAAAGCCAGCACCCCCACAGGCAGCACCCCATGCTCTGGCTGTCACACAACCCAGCTTGCATGCTCATAAGGACTGGTCGCTACAGCCAATATAAGAACTTGACTGATGCCAGTGAAGTCACAACTGATAATGTCAATGCTTTAACATTCAAAGGAACACTCTCAAATTGTAGAATTTAATTGGCTGAAATTGGCCAATAGGGAAAAAAGAAAACTTTGGGTCATATGAGGCCTGTTTGGTGCCACCTCTCAAGTCTACAATTTTCTCCACTGTCCTTTTAAAGAATTCTGGGCCATTGCAGCAAGAAAACTTTTGCTCTTGTGTGAATGCAAGGGGTTTTATGAGATTTATAGGACTTTGGGTGAGACTAGGGAAATTCTTGCACTAAATTAGGGGTTTTCAGGTGTGGGTGAGCTGCTGAATAGTAACTATAAGGTAGTTTGGGGCAGGTACAGAAGAATAACATGAAATGGAGCTGGTCTGAGCCTAGGACATTGTTTCCTTTGGAGCAAACTAGACTTGGTCCAGGGGACCTCAAGCAAAGAGATGGACTAGCCACCATTCACTTTGCTACTTTCTAATCATGAGTCAGCATTCCATGCTAAATCTAATGGATGGTTCAGAGAATCACAAAACATGGTTAAACAATTGGTAAATAGGACTTACAAAGAAAATGTGAGTAAAGAGAAGTATTTAACCAGAGATAGGTGATATTAATAACATAGCCTGTGTTATTTTACTGAAGGTTGGTTGTTATCAGTCAAGGTTCTCCAGGAAAACAGAACCAATAAGGTGAGAGAGAGAGAGAGAGAGAAACATTATAGCAATTGGCTCACATGATTATGGTGGTCGAAAAATCCCACAGTCTGTCTATATGCCTTCTGGAGAAGCAGGAAAGCTGGTGGTGCAATTGAGTCCAAGGTCAAAAGCTCAAGAAAGGGGGTTGGGGGTGTGATGGGGCTGCTGGTGTAAGTCTCATTCCAAGTTTGAAGACCTGAGAAACGGAAGCAAAAATGTTCAATGGCAGAAGATGAAAGTCTCAACTTAGGCAGAAACAACACAAAACAAGCAAATAGAGCCTTGCTCCGCCTTTTTATTCTGTTCAGGCTCTCAATGAATTGGAGAGGACTAACTTTTGAGGCTGATTGTTCTTTGCAGAGGGCATTCTTGGGAGTGTCCAGCATAATTATCTGGTATTATTTCAAATGATGATTAAAAGTGAGTCTTTTGTGGTAGGGAGTGCTTTCTGTTAATTATCTTATTTATTTATTTTAAGCCTCCTTCCCAACTTCTGTGGTTCAGTTCTGCTTATTTTAGGAACCCATTAATGTATTCAGTATCAATTACCACTTGCACACAGCTCTGTGTGGGTGAGTTGCAGAGCTGAGAAATTCATTAAGAAAATGAGTTCTGTTTTTTTAAGTTTACTTTTATCACTTTCTCATTTCAGCTGGGTACCTGGGGGGGGGGGGTGGTGAAGAAAAGCTAAAAGACACCTGATGCCACTTTTAACTTTTGGCTTGAGTCATACAGATTGGATTTAACTTTAATGAAAATAGAGGAAATAAACTCTGAATGTATGTGCTCGTCCAAATTTATAGGTCTTAGCCAAGAAGCCTGAGTTATTTTTAAAAATTCATAAAGAATGCACTTTTCATGCTTGCTGTTTGAAATCTCAGGTATCATTTAGCCTAAAACACAGAGGCACACAAAATGATGTACTATTAGATTCTTGGCCAATTTTTTTAAAACTCCACTCAACCTCCCCTCCCAGTGTCTACCTCTCCCTGGTAGGCCCCTGCTTTCCCCTCATCTTTGCAAAGACACCCTCACCCGCTCCAGCATGGTAATGAGCTGGCCCCCTGCCTGCCTCGTAACCTTATTTTCTTTCATCACAGAGGCTGTGTCTCAAAGTCCTGTTTGTGATTAACTAACCTTGGTGGTTAGGATAACAAAAGGTGAAACAGTTCAAGCAGCAAGTGGGAAATTTCCCTTACAGATGGTTTCTTTCCCTTTGGTGGAAAACCCAGAAATGACTGGATGGCATATACGCCTCATTATGGGATCGGTAAGCCAGCACGGAATTGCATCATGTTTGCTTTGCCTCTTTCCTCACTTCTTTTCTCTTTTTTTCCAAATTGTCACCTCCTGTAGGCTTTTACCTCCTAAATGAAGTGTCAGCCCTTTAATCCTTGTCTCAGTTTCTGTTTTCTAGAGGAACCTGGCTAACTAAGTAGAACCAAGGAAAGGAATCTTTGATTAAGGGAAGGTCCATAATATCAGGCCTCTAGGTGCTTAGGAGGAAGGCAGTAAGATTGTTCTTATAGTTGAGTCACCAAGTCACATCTGACTCTCTGGGACCCCACTGGACTGTAGCCCACCAGGCTCCTCTGTCCATGGGATTCTCCAGGCAAGAATACTGGAGTGGATTGCCATTTTCTTCTCTACGGGATCTTCCTGATGCAGGGTTCGAACCCACATCTCTTGTGTCTCCTGCATTGGCAGGTGGGTTCTTTACCATGAATCCCCCTGGGAGGCTCTTGTAAGACTGTAGAAAACACCAAAAAGGAATATCCTAAAGGCACATTTTCCTAACTTAACACTTCCGTTGAAGCATTCCTCCACAACTGGAGAAAAAAAGGGAATGTGGCCTACTCAAATGTCACAGTGACACAGAGGTGGTTAAGGCCGAAGGAATTCAGAACTTAAGGGTAGAAAGTTCATAAAGCTTTCCTTCCTATAAGCTACAGTGTTAGTTTTTCTTCCACCCATCCTCTATAGAGCACCTGTTGTGTATCGGGAACCCCACAAGCTGCTGAAGAAATAGCAGTGGAGAGATAGTGATTCTGGTCCTCAAGGAACTCACTTTCAGCAGGGAAGACAGAAAGGACACATACAAGTGAAAAGTGCAGGATTAAAGGGGAGAATTTTTTAGGGGCTTTTCGTGTCGAGAAACAGATGGTCTTCTATTACCACAAGCATATGAATGGAAATGGGGAAGGCAGAAAACTCAAAAGGATGCCTCATGAGAACCCAGATAAAAGCACACAATTCAGCTTCCCTGCATGTATGGAAACTGGATCTTGTTGGGTTTCTGAATGCCTAGATTGTAGGCAGAAACTGTAAGGCCCTTCAGATCCAGTGCAGTGATCCCAGCTCTATTATTTCATGAATAAGTCCCTGAGACTTCCCTGGTGGTCCAGTGGTTAAGACTCCATGCTCCCAATGCTGGGGGCCAGGGTTTGATCCCTGGTCAGGGAACTAGATGCCACATGCCGCAACTAAGACTTTGCATAGCTGCAACTAGAGATCCCACAAGCTGCAACTAAGACCCGGTGCAGCCAAATAAATAAATATAAATAAACATTAAAGCAAACAAACAGACCTCAAAATAGAGAGGGCTAATCAAGTTAGACATTTCCTTCTTTCTCACACTCTTGTCCATAGGTAGGAGTTGGTCCAAGGTGTCTGCTCCAGGAAGCTGAAAGGGGACCCAGGTTCCTTCTGTGTTGTTGCCCTGCCATACCGGGTGGGTATTGTCTTTATCTACATGGTGCAAGCTGGCTCTCCAGCAGAGCATCAGCATTTGTCCCTGTGGGAAGGAAGGAAGGGGAGGAACTGAGTGGGCAAGCCGCTGAAGTGGCCTACTTCACTTCCAGTCGTTCTGCTGTCAAGAACTAGTCACCTGACCAATTCCAGCGCAACGGAGGCAAAGAAACCATCTCTAGCTGGGCTAAAACCCCTGGATTGGGGGGTGGGTACTATTACTAAAAGGAAGAAAGCGAGAACAGAAACTGGATAAGATTGCCAGAAGTAGAGCATAATAATCCCAGTTGGAGAAGACTCTTGAGAGTCCCTTGGACTGCAAGAAGATCCAACCAGTCTGTCCTAAAGATCAGTCCTGGGTGTTCATTGGAAGGACTGATGCTAAAGCTGAAACTCCAATACTCTGGCCACCTCATGCAAAGAGTTGACTCATTGGAAAAGACTCTGATTCTGGGAGGCTTTGGGGGCAGGAGGAGAAGGGGACGACAGAGGATGAGATGGCTGGATGGCATCACCGACTCGATGGACATGAGTTTGGGTGAACTCCTGGAGTTGGTGATGGACAGGGAGGCCTGGCGTGCTGCGACTCACGGGGTCGCAAAGAGTCGGATACGACTGAGCAACTGAACTGAAATGAGCAGAACTGAACTGAATCCTAGTTAACTTTGAATTTCTGATAAGCAACTGTTTTTAGTGTAAGTATGTCCCATTTGGACATACTCATTGTTTATCTGAAAATTATTTATTCGGTTCAGTTCGGTTCAGTCGCTCAGTCGTGTCTGACTCTTTGCGACCCCATGAATCGCAGCATTATCGGGTATCTGCAATTCCAAGCAGGCCGCGTGTCCTGTATTTCGTCTGTCAACGCTAACAGTAGGGCACAAGGAGTGTTGTCACTTTGTCACTGGTGCGGTCTTTTCGCATCGGTTACAAGTGAGCCATCAAGGCAACTCAGGTCCAAGGGGAGGGATTAGAACATCTCTTGATGAGGGAGTGACAAGGTTACATTGCAAAAGAGTATGTGGCAGACACGGTCGTAGCCATCTTTGGAAAACACAGTTCACCTTACATGTTTTATATCATTTGAGCAAATCAAATGTCACCCCTCTTAAATGTTAGTTTCATCTTACGCTTGCACCAAGTCTCTTAAAAGTCACTCGACCCACCCTGGGTTCTCTCCCAGGAATCCTAACTCAGAAATAGGAGGGAAGGAAGCGGAAAGAGACCAAGCGGCGGAGGCCAAGTGGTGTGCTCCTTCGCGCAGGGCTCTGGAGGACAAGCTCATGAGCTGCTGTCGAATTCTCGAGACCCACCCCTGGATTCCTCCTTTGATAAATTTCAATAGTTCAGCTTTTCCTTTGATGCCACAAAATGCCTCCAGCATCCTTTCATTAACTTCTTCTTCTCTCTCATCCAGTTTTTCTTCTTTGGTTTACACTAACCACAGGACACTTCTTTTAATTGCCATCAAAATTTGACAAGCAAGGGACTTCCCTGCTGCCCAGTGGGACACTGGAAGACTCAGGGCTTCCAATGCAGGGGGTGTAGGTTCAAACTCTGGTCAGGGAACTAAGATCCTGCCTGGGGCACAGTGTGGCCAAAAAAAGTTTTTTTTAAAGTGAGACATTGCATACAGCCAAATTTAACCTTAAAAGAGGTAAAAGAACAGCAGTTCTTTGGGAGGATGTCATTTCTTCTGAGGCATCTATGACAGGATTGAATGTGTCACCATGATTTATATTTCACTGTTGTTGTTGCTGTTCAAAGAAACTACCCACTGTCTGTGTTATAAATAAGTAAATCAGAGGCATAGATAATTGGTGACAGCTATCACTTCAGTATTAGTAAAGTAGAATTTGCATACATTTCCTCTACAGGACTGGCCAAGGAAAAACTGACCAGTGGGAACTTTAATCACTTTTCTCTCCAATCTGACAAAGGAGAAGAACAAAAAAGGCAGTGGGGAGCAAGAAAAATGGAAAGAGAATTAACAGTCCAGTCTACAAACTGAATAATCATATTGGGATATAGAAGCATCAAAAGTGAGAAAATACTAAGGAGATATTTCCAGGTAAAGGGTCCTGATGTTCAGGAAACAGCCTCCCAGTCTTAGCTGGGAGGTTTACAAGAGAAAAGAAGAGAAACTAATAGGAGAGTTTTGGATAAGAAAGACTTGGAGGAATACTGAGAGGTATGATACAGTTCAATGAGCAAACGAGAGTGGTTGTGGATCTTTATCTCTGGGGAGTTGAGAGAAAAGAACAGATTGCTGGTATTCGTTTGGGACGGACCGGGCGAGCTGATGAGAGCCTTCAGAGTCCTCTGAGTCCTCCTCGGAGTTTCTCGGGGTTTTGCGCCCCTCCTCATTTAAACTGCTCTCTTCATGCGTGTCACAGCACAGCACCTCCTCTCCCTGACCTCCCTTCTCTGCTCTCCTCGGCTCCCTGGAGAGGAAAGCTTCTGCAAACCACTAGAATGACTTGTAATGTCTTTTGAAGCACAGGCCAGAAGCTTCTGGATGTCTGGCGCCCTTCAGAAAAGCTATTAAAGAATCACAACAACATATATATGGAATTTAGATGATAACCCTCTATGCGAGACAGCAAAAGAGACACAGATGTATAGAATGGACTTTTAGACTCTGTGGGAGAGGGAGTGGGTGGGATGATTTGGGAGAATGGCATTGAAACATGTATACTATCAGGTAAGAAACGAATCGCCAGTCTATGTTTGATACAGGATACAGGATGCTTGGGGCTGGTGCACGGGGATGATTCAGAGAGATGATATGGGGTGGGAGGTGTGAGGAGGGTTCAGGATTGGGAACTCATGTACACCCGTGGCTGATTCATGTCAATGTATGGCAAAACCAATACAGTATTGTAAAGCAAAATAAAGTAAAAATAAAAATTACCAAAAAAAGAATAAAAATAAAAAATAAACTGCAAAAAAAAAAAAAAAGAATCACAACATGCTCAGAAGTGTGACCGACCTAACAATGTCACCACAGAAAGTGCTAATCATGTGGAACAGGAGCAATCAGATTCGTGGCTGGCTCTCGTGAAATGGAAACGTGACACTTCAGCGGCTGCCAGGTGGTGCTTAAATAAAACTAGGGCACTTCACCTTGAAAGCTTTCAGGAAGTGCTGGGAAGCTGTGTCCTGTAAAAAGAGAAATAAATGATTTTAAAAGCCCCGGCCTCTGCGTGGGAGTGGTTTGGTGCCATGTTGAGTGATGTCATAGTCTAGCGCTGTTGAGTATTTGGATTGGGGCTAGTGGGATGGTGGAACTGATGTCATAATTTTAATTAAGTTGTATTCATTTCAAATTTCTAAATCGAGGTCAAAGTCACACAATAAAAAAGTAAACATTTAAAAATGAACAACTCCATGGTGGGCTTCCCAGGTGGCCCTAGTGGTAAAGAACCCTCCTGCTAATGCAGGTTAGACATAAGAGCTGCGGGTTCGATCCCTGGGTTGGGAAGAGCCCCTGGAGGAGCCTACGGCAACCCACTCCAGTGTTCTTGCCTGGAGAATCCCATGGACAGAGGAGCCTAGTAGGCTGCAGCCCATGGGGTCGCAGAGTCAGACACGACTGAAGTGACTTGGCACAGCATATACTGTTGTGCTGCTGCTGCTGCTGCTGCTGCTGCTAAGTCGCTTCAGTCGTGTCCGACTCTACGCGACCCCATAGACGGCAGCCCACCAGGCTCCCCCGTCCCTGGGATTCTCCAGGCAAGAATACTGGAGTTGCAGCCACCTCCATCAAGTTTCAAAACATTTCATCACCCCCACCAAAGACCTCATATCCTTTAAGTAAGTACTCCTCACTCTCCCCTCCCCCTTGATACTTGAGTCAAGTATCAAGTCAAATTGATACTTGACTCCACTATTGGAAAAACTTTTAAATATGTTTGGAATTCCTTGGGTCTATGAATCTACTTTTTCAACTCTACATTTTTGAAATCTAACCAGAGGCCTAGAGGCTTTACTGACAGTTCAGTAGTTAAGACTTCGCCTTCCAAAGCTAGGGTGCAGCTTCCTTGTGGGGGAGTGGAGATCCCACAGACCTCATAGCCAAAAACCCAGAACATAAGCAACAGAAGTAGTATTGTAACAAACTCAGTAAAGACTTTAAAAATGGTCCATATAAAAAAATGTTTTAAAAGATAAAATAAATATAGAACAATAATTTCCAATTCAAACTTACCATCTCGGGAATTTCTTGATGGTCCAGCAGTTAGGACTCTGTGCTTTCATTGCTGGGGCCCAGGTTCACTCCCTGGTCAGGGAATGAAGATCCCAGAAACCATAGCGTACGACCAAAAACAACAAATGCATCATCTCAATTGAGGTACACTACAAAATAAGAAAAAATGTAAGAGATCTTATTTATCTTTAAAAAATATATATTGATTAACAATGAAATAACACTATTTTAGAAATACTAAGTTTAATAAAATGTATTGCTAAAGTTATTTTCAGCTTTTTTTATTCTTTTCATTGTGGCTACTAGAAAATTTAAAATTATGCACGTGGGAAAAAAATAATGCATGTGACTGACATTTATTTCTACTGGACAATAACTCAAACTAGATACTATCAGAAAACTTTTTAACTACCTACTGTGAACTTTTTTTTTTTTTTGGCCACTCCTCAAGCAGCATGACAGATCCTGGCTCCCCAACCAGGGATCAAACCTGTGCCTCCTGCAGTGGAAGCACGGAGTCCCAACCACTGAACCCCCAGGGAAGCCCCCACCATGAACTTTTATATACAATTTTGCTATCCTGTGAAAAAGTAGGTTAGAAACAATGTTTGCAATTTTATTGACCTTTCCTTAGACTTTAGCCTGGACCAGAATTGGTTACCAGCTAAGCTGTGGGAATTCTATGAAGGTTTCCTCCTCTCCTGCAAATTACTGATGCTCATATGAAGTCAGAATCATTGGGAAATGTCTTATGATACAATCACCAAAATATTTTAAGTGAGGAAAAATAAGGGATGCTTTCTGGCCTTCCAGCTTTTTTATGACATACATATTGATATACACTCTCAGTTTTGAATGAACTAAAAGTATGCAGTTTTCTGCTATTGAGAACAGAAAATAAGCACTTATTTATGTATATTCATTCATCAGCATATTGAGTGGACACTATGTGCGCTATGTTTGCTGCTGCCTGTTTAGGAATAAAAACCAAACAAGGTGCCTGTCCTTGAATGAAGCTTACGTTCCAGTGAAAAGAGACAGAAACCAATGAATAAGATAAGCACCAACTCTGACATGTTCTGTGGGAAAAAAATGAATATCAATGTATCAATATAATGACTTAATAAAGAGCAACTTTATCAAATGGCAGGGAGTGTGTGTGTGTGTGTGTGTGTGTGTGTACTATGTGTCCAATTTAGGTAACTAGGCAATCTCTCTGAGATGACAATTAACATTTGAATAAAAAGGAGTTAGCCACACAAATAGCCATGGGAAGAGCAGTCCAGGCAGAAGGCACACTCTGCAAAGCAAAGGGCTTGAGGTGTGTTTGAGGAACAGAAAGGAAGTCATATGATGAGGATGTGGTGAGCAAAAGGGAAAAGAACAGGAGACAGGACTGGCGAGCAGGAGCCAGTAGGTCATGGAAAGACATCTACATTTTATTTTATGGGTAATGGGGAGCCTTTGGTGGTTTTAGAGCACAAGAGTAACAGATGCTTTTTTCCCTTTTTCATACAGATGATCCAGCGGTAGCATCAATGGACAGCTGACCCTGTTCTATAATTGCCAGAAAGAAGAACTGATCGGTTTGGATAGATGTCCTCCAGTATTCAGTAGTATTTTAGTTAATACTGCTATATACCAAGACACTGTGAATGTATACTATTTGCACCAAGGGCCCAAGGACCACCTCCCCTGCCCCCTGCCCCCTGCCACTAGGAGATAATTCATCAAAAGTTGTGTCCAACTCTTTTCAATCCCATGGACTGTAGCCCCCCAGGCTCCTCTGTCCATGAAGATTCTCCAGGCAAGAATACTGGAGTGGATTGCCATGCCCTCCTCCAGGGGATCTTTCCAACCCAGGGATCAAACCCAGGTCTCCCTCATTTCAGGCAGATTCTTTACCCATTGAGCCACCTGGGAAGCCCAAAAGGAAAGACAAGATCAGTCAAATAAGTCAAACCCAAAACAAGGCATAGGGACTTCCCTGGTGGTCCAGTGGTTAAGAATCCACCTTTCAAATGCAGGGGATACAGGTTCAATAAGTAGCAGATGAGGGTATGGTGAGCTATATTGGGTTGGGTTCCCCACGAAGCTCATTCTGAGACAAGGATTCAAGAGCAGGTAGTTTATTCTGGAGATGATTCCAGGAAGCACAGTAGGGAGGATGGAAAGGGAGACACAGAAAGGAAGAGGGACAATAAGGGGCATGTGGCAAGCGAGTTATTGCTATGGGCAACTGGAGCTCAGCATCAGGGCAGGGGGCTCTGGCAGGCTGCAGAGAACAAGCCACATGTTATCTCCATGGAAGGAGAGGAAGCTGGGATATTCATCTACCAACTCCATCCATCACTGGGTGGGGCCGTTTCTAGAGACAGAAAATCCTTGCGACTTCTGGGCCATCCTGCTTGCTGGCCAGGTGTCCTTCCACAGCCAGAACAAAGCCCTCATTCAGAGAGTCACAGGCGTAGCAATGAGCATCTTTCTGTGTACAGAGGTTAGGACTGAGGGGCCCTGGGCAGGACCCCAGCAGCATCTACTACACAGGATCAAGCATAGAGGAAGTTATTACATAGTCTCATTTCTGGCGCCATTTCCAGTCCTCATTCTTGTTTTTCTTTCTCTCCCTTCTCTCCCACTTACAATTTATGCAATCTGGCTGTGTTTTATGTATCCTTGTAAGCTGCCTTAAATCTTTTTTTGGAACACAGCAGCGCATAAATAAATAAACACTAGCAAGGTTTAACATTTTCCCTTTATTTATTGACCATTTTTCCCTTCTGTGAACTTTTTGGACCAGGGCCTCTTTTACTTGCTTCTAGCATTGTGCAGGGCATATTGAAGGCATTTGATTATTGTTCTGTCGAGCAGCACAAAGATATGCGGTGGGTTTATAAACAGACTCTGTGACCAGAAACAGAGGCACAGGACTCTCTGGTCCTTGATTTCTTGAACTCAGAGCTTAAAATATTGCCTGCACATAGCAGATGCTCAGCCAATGTCTGTTAAACGAAAGAATGGGACTTGGAACATCTATATTCATAAGGGTTCCCATGGATCACCATTTAGAAATCCATCAACATACTGGAACTGTGTGTCTTCTAAGGGCAAAATTGCCTTTATCATGTGGATGCACTTATTTTCATGAGTATAATAAGCTGGGAGGCAGGAACTAAAGATAGATCTAGAGATGGTGTTTTAAAGTGTATATTCAGGTCTGGCGTTTCCGGGTGTACCGCGTGGGTCTCGTCTTCTTACGAGTTGGCGGAATGGCGGCGTTCGATGGCCCGGCAAAGCCGCTCCTGTCCCTAAACCCGCAGGAGGATGCCAAATTTAAAAAGGAGGTGGCTCAGGTTCGTCGGCGTGCGACCAAGCAACAGGAGAAACGAAAATCTACTCCTGGAGTAATCTATGTGGGCCACTTACCACCGTCCCTTTATGAAACCCAGATCCGAGCATATTTTTCCCAATTTGGCACTGTTACAAGATTCAGACTGTCCAGGAGTAAAAAGACTGGAAATAGCAAAGGCTACGGCTTTGTGGAGTTTGAATCTGAAGATGTTGCCAAAATAGCTGCTGAGACAATGAACAACTACCTTTTTGGTGAAAGACTCTTGAAGTGCCATGTTATACCACCTGAAAAGGTACATGAAGAACTTTTTAGAGAGTGGCATATGCCATTTAAAAGGCCATCATATCCAGCAGTGAAACGGTACAATCAGGATCGGTCACTTGTTCAAAAGCTACGGATGGAGGAGCGGTTTAAAAAGAAGGAAAAATTACTCAGAAAGAGATTGGCTAAAAAGGGGATTGATTATGATTTCCCTTCATGGGTTAAGGTATTACATAAAAATGAGGAAAATGCTTCAAACACTGGTCCTCGAAATTCCAGAAAGCACCAGGCTTTACGTAAGAAGAAGAAAGCCGCTTCAGTCACTCCTAAGACTCCTGAGAAGGCTGTGGATAGCCAGGGTCCCACACCAGTTTGTACACCAACATTTTTGGAGAAACGAAAATCTGAAGTGGCTAAAATGAATGATGATGATAAAGATAATGAAATAGTTTTCAAACATCCTGTATCTGGTGTAAAAGAAGAAACACAGGAGACTCAACCACCTGCAAGTTCAAAGAAAAAAAGACGAAGAAAACACAATCAGTGATTTTTTTTTTTAATGTATTGTGTATAGTTCTTCTGAAAAGATGATTTTATTATGAAGACTAATTCTGTATATTTAAGTAGATATAGTGGAATGCAACCAGTAACAAGCTAGTTGGGAAAAAACTGTCAGTTCAAGTTGCTGAGGAAAGCAGTCAGTGATTCTGGCTTCCCTGCCCTCGCTGAGATGCAGAGGTGCACACCAGTTTACAGCAGCCGGGCTCCCACTGCCTCTTGTCCTGCCTCTAGTTTTCTTAGCGGTTTTCACAGCTGCTTTTAGTTACTCTGCCTGGAGAGAAGATCACTATTAACTGCCAATTTAAGCACTAAACTGTAACTTTGTTGTTACCATCAAATAAAGAAAATCTTGCTTGACCATCAAAATAGTTCTCTGTTAGACCAAGCACATTTAACCCATCAAATGGCTGAAACTAGAAGTTGGATTCTATGGGGAATGAGGAGGTGTCAGTACTAATAGAGATTCATTTATGTATATACAATCATTTTTACCAATGTTAAATTAGTTTGTGGTGGGCTGGCATGGATTAATTAATAACTACCATCTTCTATCAGTATCATCAATCAGGAATTTGGTTTCAAGATTCATGTAGTGACCACCAGATAAACTTTTTCTGGTTTTTTTGTATGCAAGGGGGACTTGGATATCCTGAAATAAAAAATTGTTGGGTTTTGCTTTTTGAAGTGAAAAAAAAAAAAAAAGTGTATATTCAGCAGGCTCTGTGCATCTCAGAACAACCTTTGGTAACTCAAATGCAGCCTGTTTGTGAACCCGATCTTTGCTTGTAGGTGTCCTGGCAAACTGTTCTCATAACACTGCTATTGAGAAACTGCGTTCCCCAGGAAACTCAGATGCTAGAAATTGAGTGACTGCTTTATATCTCATGAATCAGAAATTGTTGGACTTCCCTGATGATCCAGTGGCTAAGACTCCATATTCCCAATGTAGAGGGCCCAGGTTTGATCCCTGGTCAGGGAACTAGATGCTGCAACTGAAGATCCTGCATGCTACAACTAAGACTCAGCACAGAGAAAGGAAGGAAGGGAAGAAAGAAACAGGAAAGAAAGAAGCTGTTGTTTGTGGGTTATAGGCATGCAGGTATCTGGATTGGGTTTTTCTGGGACTATCACATCTCCCCTCCTTTTTTATTTTTGGCTGTGACATTTCCCCAGTAGTTTTAATAAAACACTAGGTAGAATTTAAAGCGTAGCCCCTGAAAGACAAATTTTTTTCCACTTAACAGATCAGCATTACCCATAAGTAGGTTACTTCTAGGAAGCTCCATTTTCATATAGATCTTAGCAAAGGAGGAGAAATAGTTTGGCACTTTTTAAATTTATGTATGTTTAAATTAAGATATAATTTGAATAACATAAAGTTCATACTTTTTTTGATAAGTAAGAAGTGGATTTATTTAGAGAGAGACACACTCCACGGACAGAGTATGGGCCATCACAGAGGGCAAGTCTGGCAGCCAAGTTCACCCTTTTCAAAGTGAATGAACCAGTGAGTGTGTGCTCAGTCGCTCAGTCGTGGCCGACTCTGTGCGACCCCATGGACTGTAGCCTGCCAGGCTCCTCTGTCCATGGGATTCTCCAGGCAAGAATCCTGGAGGGGGGTTGCCATGCTCTCCTCCAACAGTTCTTCCCGACCAGGGGGTAGTACCCGCATGTGCCTGCATCTCCTGCCCTGCAGGCAGTGGTTTTTAGTACATTCACTAGGTTACGCAACTATCACCACTAATTCCAGAACTGTTCCTTTGCCCCCCAAAGACTCCAATACTCATTAGCAGTCACTTCCTATTCCCCGGTCTTCCCAGCTTCTGGCAACCACTCATCTCTATGGATTTGTCTATTTTAGACATTTCCTATAAATGGAATCATATGATATGTCGCCTTTCCAATCTGGCTTCTTTCGCTTACCAGAATGATCTTAAGTTGCACCATGTTGTACCACGTATCAATACTTCCTTTTTCATGGCTGAAGAATATTCCACTGGTGTATGGCTACACCACACTTCGTTTATCCATTCATCCATGGACAGACACTCGGCCGTTTCTACTTTTTGGCTATTGTGAATAAGGTTGCAGTGAACACCTACATACAAGTAATCTGTTCAAGTCCTCACTTCCCATTTCTTTGGGTATTTATCTAGGATTGGAATTTCTAGGTCATATGAGAATCACCTGTTTTCCAAAATGATTACACTCATTTTACTTTCCCCCCAGCAATGTATGAGAATTCTAATTTCTCCACATTCCCACTAATACTTGTTATTCTGTGTGTGTGTTTAAACCATAGCCAACCTGGGACTTCCCTGGTGGTCCAATGGCTAAGACTCTGTGCTCCCAATGGAGGGGGCCTGGGTTCAGTCCCTGGTCAGGGAACTAGCTCCACTATGCTGCAGCTAACAGTTCACATACCACAACGAAAGACTGAAGATCTGCATGCCATAACTAAGACCCAGCACAATCAAATAAATAAATATTAAAAAATAATAAAGTGGTGGCTCAGATGGTAAAGAATCCGCTTGCAATGCAGGAGACTTGGGTTTGATCCCTGGGTTGCGAAGATCCCCTGGAGAAGGAAATGGCAACCTATTCCAATATCCTGGCCTAGAGAATCCCCACGGACAGAGGAGCCTGGCGGGCTACATTCCTGGGGTCGCAAAGAGTTGGACAAGACAGAGCGACTTTTGCTTTCACTTTCATAGCCATCCTAATAAGTGTGAAGTGGTATCTTGCCTCTATTATTATTTTTTTATTTAAATTTCCCCCTGTCCTGTCTGAGCCCTGATATACCTGTCCTGGAACAAACATCCATCTTTCCCCTTACCCCCAACATCCATCTTTCTTCTTTCACATACTTTTGTTTTGAGAACAGTTTTAGGATTACAGAAGATGGAGCAGATAGTACAAAGAGTTGCTGGGCTTCCCGGGTGGTGCGAGTGTAAAGAGCCTGCCCGCCAATGCAGGAAACATAGGTGATGTGGGTTCAGTCCCTGGGTTGGGAAGATCCCCTGGAGGAGGAGATGGCAACCCACTCTAATATCCTTGCCTGGGGAATTCCATGGACAGAGGAGCCTGGTAGGCTATGGTTCATGGGGTCACAAAGAGTCAGACATGACTATAGTAACTTGGCACGCAGGCAAGCACAGACAGTTGGCATGTACCTCTTCTCTCTTCTGCTCACAATTTCTCCTCTTAGTGACATCATACATTAGTGTGATATATTTGTTATAGGTGCTGAACCAATATTGATTCAGGGTTATTTTAAATTTATATTGATACATTATTATTAACTGAAGCCCTTAGTTTATATTATGGTCCTTCTTTGTGCTGTACAGTGGTATGGCTTTTGACAAATATGTAATGTTATATGTCTGTTATTATAGTATCACACAGAGTAGTTTCATTGCCCTGAAGATCCTCTGTGCTTTACTGATTCATCCCTCCCTCCCGCCTCCAAAGTGCTGAAAACCATTGATCTCTTCCTGTCTCTTTTTACTAGAATCCTTTTTACTTTTGACTACAGTCTTTTCCAGAATGTTGTGTAGTTGGAATCATACAGAGTTTGAACTTTTCAAACTGGCTAATTTCATTTTTTTTTCACCTTTTGAAGAATTTCAGATTGGGGGCAGTTTTAAACAAAGGTGCTATAGGCATTCTCTGATTGAGTGATGACCTGGAGAAGCCAGTGCCACTGAACAGATTGTTTATTACTTACCTTCCTGAGAGAAGGGGACACACCACACCACTCAGGGCCACAGGGGAGGGGTCAGGTCTTGATCAGGAGGCAGAAGCAGGAATAAGCAGAAAGCCTAAGCCACAGCCTTTACTAGAGTTTCTGCAGAAAAGGAGAGACAGCCTACACCACCTAGGATGGGCTCCTTTGCGTAATTCCAGCAGGCTCTAGGGCATAGGAGCTGTCTTCAATTGTCTGGTACCTGATTCTGGGGTGATTAGGGAGAAGCAACTATTGGCTTGGTGTGTGAGTTAGATAAGCAGGTGGGTGGGATATGACACTGAGTCAGATGGTCTTTGCATGACTAGACACGTTCCAGCAAGCAATCCACCTCCTCTAAGAGATTAGCTAGCTCTATAAATGCAGTCTCTCCTCCAATCTGCAAGGTCCCCCAAGATGTTCACAACCTCATAAGATATATAAAATAATAATAATAATAATAATAATAAACATGATTAGGGAGTTCACCTGGTGGTCCGGTGGGTAAGACTCCAAGTTCCCAATGCAGGGGGCCCAGGTTTGATCCCTGGTCAGGGAACCTGATCCCATGTGCTACAACTAAGAGTTTGCATGCTGCAACTAAAGATTTCACATGCTGCAAATGAAGACTCCACCTGCCGAAACTAAAAGAACCTGGATGCCAAAACAAACACTGAAGATTCTGAGTGTGGTGACTAAGACATGAAACAGCCAAATAAATAAATATTTTTAAGGTATTAAAAAAAATGTTAATACACTGAGTTTCCCTAGAGGAATGGTTTTGAGATTGGCTCTATGCAAGCAGGTACTTATGGGGTTTTTACTAGGGATCAGCCCCTCTAAAAGGAAAGGAAAAGTCTGGCTGCAGTACCAGCTTGACAAAGTCTTGGCCAACCCAGAGGGAAGGTGTGCAGTGAGGAGTGCCCATCAGAGTGCCCTGCATCCAGAGGAGAGGGGCACCCTTCACAGCCTTGCCTTGGTTGCTCAGTAGTGCAGGCTGCTCTGGAAAGGGTATAACCATGAGCGAGGCAGCTCTGCTCCTAAAACAGACCCTGAAGGAGCTTGGGGGCCATCTGACCCCACTCCCTGCAAGTGGACAGCAAGCCCTTCCTTAAAGGGGGAATGTTGGGTGGCGCATGTCTGTGACAAGCTTGGGGATTCTATTGCAGTTGGCCTCAGCAGTTGCTGGCTTGAGGACACACTCATTTTCTCCTTTCCATATACTGGTTTTGTTTCGTTTTATTTATTTATTTATTGAGGATATACTCTTACTGGCTACCTTTCTTCCCCTGCCTCACTTCCCCACTCTCCTTCACCTCCTTAATCAACTACTTGCACCAAAATCCTTGTCTTAGAGTCTGCTTTTGGGGGAACTGAAACCAAAACACATCCAATTCACCATTAGAATGATGCTCCTTGGGGCAGGTCTGGCAGTTTCCAGTTCGATAAATGTACTTGGGGCTTCCCAGGTGGCGCTAGTGGTAGAGAACCCGCCTGCCAATGCAGGAGACATAAGAGACATGGGTTTGATCCCTGGGTCAGGAAGATCCCCTGGAGGTTAGCATGGCAACCCACTCCAGGATTCTTGCCTGGAGAATCCCATGGACAGATGGGCCTAGCAGGCTATAGTCCACAGGGTCATAAAGAGTCGGACACGACTGAAGCACACACATCTTGCATTACATATACATACGGTGATTCTAGTCCTGATTTGCTCGACACAGTTCAGTTCAGTTCAGTCACTCGGTCATGTCCGACTCTTTGCGACCCCATGAATTGCAGCATGCCAGGCCTCTCTTTTCATCACCAACTCCCGGAGTTCACCCAAACTCATGTCCATCGAGTCATTCTTGTTTAATATGTTTTCCTGATGTTCCATTCCATTGATGCCCCTTTTTCTCCTAAAATTATCCTGGTTTGGGGACTTCTCTGGTGATCTGGTCACTAAGACTCCATACTTCCAATGCAGGGGGCCTGGGTTCCATCCCTGTCAGGGACCTAGATCCCACACACTGCAGCTAATCGACTAAAGAAAGATCCCCCATGCTGCAGTGAAGATTGAAGATGCTGTGTGCTGCAGCTAAGACCGGGGACAGCCAAATAAATAAATATTTAAAAAACAAAACCATCCTGTTTTGGATGATACATGTTATGATCAACCTACAACGCTTTAAAGTAAGTGATCCTTAATAAGATCCATGGACAGGGAAAAGTGGTTTGTTTTGATCTTGTATGCCATCAACTCATAGTTTATTTTGGGTGAATCATCCAGTTTTAGAGTTGGAAGCAACCTCCAGGCCTGGCTTATCCATTAACTCTCAACATTTTTTTTTTCCCCCAAACTGTTGGAATGCACATGGTTGACTATTCACATGCATAACACCCCCATGGGAATTCCGATTATGCCAGCTGTAACCCCACTCCTTTTCTCCTAGCCAGGAAAGCATACCGAATGCTGGTGAGAATTAGGTTGTTACAAGGATAATGTGATATTTTTAAAAAGATGAATCATTCTCCCGCACTGGTACTTTAACCACCAGCATCAAATCAGTCATGAAACAGTTCGTGACTGATTGAATTTAAGAACTGCTGATCTTGTTCCAAACCCCTACATTACATAAAAAAGTCATTTAGCCATATGGTGTCTCCACTTTCTCACCTGGAAATGGGGATGCTAAAGTCTCCTTCCCTGTCTGGTTGAGTTTTGGTAGAAGGCAAATGAGATAATGGATGTGAAAGCTTCAGGAGGTATAAATCCTTTGAACCAATGGGAGCCATTGTGGGTTTTATCTGTATGTGGCAAGAGGCAGCCATATCTGCTTAGAGTTTTCCAGAGCCACACTAGAATTTACAAAATAGGTGGATTTGTACCCATGTGGTTTGCACAGAACATTTATGAGTGAAAAATTTACCAGTGTTCCTGTTCATTATGTGAATTCTCTTTATGTCTTTGCTAAGGTGTCTTAGTCAAAATTCAATGGTTGGGAGTGGATACAGGTAGGTATATGTATGGCTGAATTCCTTTGCTGTCCACCTGAAACTATCACAACACTGTTAATCAGCTATATTCCAATACAAAATAAAAAGTTTAGTTAAAAAAAATAAATAAAAACCCCAAGTTGGGAACTTCCCTGGGGGTCCAGTGGCTAAGCACTCGGTGCTCCCAATGCAGGGGACCCGGGGTTCCATGTGGACTCTAGTCAGGAAACTAGAGTCCGCATCGCTCAAGGAAGAGCTTGCATACTGCAACCAAGAGTTCAAATGTCACAGCTAAAGATCCTACGTGCCACAGTGAAGATCGAAGATCCCATTTGCTGCAACTAAGACCTGGCACAGCCAAATAAAGAAATGTAAATATTTTTTTAAAAACTGTATATAAAAAATTCCAATGGTTACAAGAGACAAAGATCCAACATGAATTAGCTTGAATAAATTGGCTCACATAATGAAACCACAGGAACGTGCTGGCTGGAGTTGGCCACAGGGACGGCCAGAACTTGAGACTGGAACATCGAAAGGATTCTCTGCGTCTCTCACCCATGCTGCTTTCTATGCTTCATTATCTTGGAACAGCTTTCACTAGGTGGGGGCATGGCTATCAGATGCTAGGCTCACATCTTTACCTCTTTGTGATCATAGAGGAGAGACGCCCTTGTTCCCCAGCCTGCCCCCTCAGATTAATTAGAAGAACCCGAGTGAGGCACTCTGATTGGCTCACCATTGGACCAATCACTGTAGTCCAGGAAATAAAGTATAGACTAAGTCAGCTGCCCACACCTCCCATCAATTGCTCGAGGGCTTCTCATGCACACAGTTGCTTCAGGGATTTGGAGGAGCTGGCAGCCGCCAGATCTGTGTCTATCATTCAAGGAAAATAAAATCTTTTAATACACCGTCAAACCTTTATTCCTAACGAACCTTTTTCTATTTCGGGGGCTATAAACAGCAAATCCTTTTCTTTTCCTTCCAAATGAAAATATTTTGAATATTGTAATGATGACTTTCCAAAGCCTACTTTCAAAATCACTCTTGAAATGGTTTGTGCCAATGTACACTCCTACTCACAGATGGTGGTGGGTATTCTTGAATGGTAAACTGTCATTGATCTATGCTGGTGGCTGTCGATTGAGGGTGATTGTGACTTCCCAGGGATGACGGCAATGTCTGGAGACAGTTTTGATTGTCACAAACGAGGGTGGTGCTACTGGCTTCTCGTGGGTAGGAGGACAGGATACTGCTAGATACCCTGCAGTGCACAGAGAGCAGCTCTCACAACAAAGAATCCTCTGGTTCGAAATCTCAATAAAGCTGAGAACCTCTCATCTATACATAGGGATATGGTCTTTGTCTTTCTATATGAAGAAGTCTCAACAAGGAGCCTTGCCTGGACAGAGAATCGTGGGCAGCACACTCTATCGGCTGGTCTTGGCACAGGGAGGTACGCTGGAAGTCGTGTCTTCCCACTTCGGGAGGAGGGCGGTGAACATGGCAGGTAAAAAAGCTTGGCAAGTGCCCGGATAAACTTCTTGGAAAACTCACCCTTTCAGCTCTTCTGGACTCTTTTTTTTTTAAAATTGGAGGATAATTGCTTTACAGAATTTTGTTGTTTTCTGTCAAACCACAACATGAATCAGCCATAGATATATATATATATATCCCCTCCCTTTTGAACCACCCTCCCTGGACTCTTCGTTTTAAAGACAGTATTTAAAGCACTTTAGCAAAAAGAGAGGTAGCTCAGTATATAACTGAATGTGAGAATTACCGATGTTTAGTTTATTTCTATTCTGATTCTTGGAAAATAATGGTCATATATTATCATTAAGGAAATTTAATGCATGACAAAATGGAATGTAAGAAACCCCTCCCATGCCTACAGTGTCTGGTCTCAGCAAATTTTACAACAGGAAAAACTCATCTTTAATTTTCAGCTTCCTTATTTTTCATCTTTCTCCATGTCACTCACTGCGTCTCTACTGACTGAGACCAATGCATGTTACCATCTGCTTCTTTTCAGAAGTAGTAAAATGAAGCAGTTAAGAGTAGGGACTCTTGTCATTGGACTGTCTGGATCAAAAGCATGACTCTGTTAATTATTAATAGTGTAGCTTTGGGCAAATTTCTTTAATTCAGTACAGTTGCTCAGTCGTGTCCGACTCTTTGTGACCCCATGGACTACAGCACACCAGGCTTCCCTGTGCATCACCAACTCCCGGAGCTTGCTCTAATTCATGTCCTTCGAGTCAGTGATGCCACCCAACCATCTCATCCTCTGTCGTCCCCTTCTCCCCTGCCTTCAATCTTTCCCAGCATCAGGGTCTTTTCCAATGAGTCAGTTCTTCGCATCAGGTGGCCAAAGGTTTGGAGCTTCAGCTTCAGCATTAGTCCTTCCTAAGAATATTCAGGACTGATTTCCTTTAGGATGGACTGGTTTGATCTCTGTGCAGTCCAAGGGATTCTCAAGAGTCTTCTCTAACATCACAGTTCAAAAGCATCAATTCTTCGGCGCTCAGCTTTTTTATGGTCCAACTCTCACATCCATACATGACTATTGTAAAAACCATAGCTTTGACTAGACAGACCTTTATTGGCAAAAATAATGTCTCTGCTTTTTAATATGCTATCTAGGTTGGTCATAACTTTTCTTCCAAGGAGCAAGCATCTTTTAATTTCATGACAGCAGTCACCATCTGCAGTGATTTTGGAGCCTAAGAAAATAAAGTCAGTCACTGTTTCCATCGTTTCCCCATCTATTTGCCATGAAGTGATGGGACTGGATGCCATGATCTAAGTTTTCTGAATGTTGAACTTTAAGCCAACTTTTTCACTCTCCTCTTTCACTTTCATCAAGAGGCTCTTTAGTTCTTCTTCACTTTCTGCCATAAGGGTGGTGTCATCTGCATATCTAAGGTTATTGATATTTCTCCTGGTGATCTTGGTTTCAGCTGTGCTTCCTCCAGCCCAGCGTTTCTCATGATGCACTCTGCATAGAAGTTAAATAAGCAGGGTGACAATATACAACCTTGATATACGTACTCCTTTCCCTATTTGGAACTAGTCTGTTGTTCCATGTCCAGTTCTAACTGTTGCTTCCTGACCTGCATATAAGTTTCTCAAGAGGCAAGTCAGGTGGTCTGGTATTCCCATCTCTTGAAGAATTTTCCACAGTTTATTGTGATCCACACAGTCAAAGGCTTTGGCATAGTCAATAAAGCAGAAATAGATGTTTTTTCTGGAACTCTCTTGCTTTTTCTATGATCTAACGGACGTTGGCAGTTTGATCTCTGGTTCCTCTGCCTTTTCTAAAACCAGCTTGAACATCTGGAAGTTCTCAGTTCATGTACTATTGAAGCATCACTTGGAGAATTTTGAGCATTACTTTGCTAGCGTGTGAGATGAGTGCAATTGTGCAGTAGTTTGAACATTCTTTGGCATTGCCTTTCTTTGGGACTGGAACGAAAACTGACCTTTTCCAGTCCTGTGGCCACTGCTGAGTTTTCCAAATTTTCTGGCATATTGAGTATAGCACTTTCACAGCATCATCTTTTAGGATTTGAAATAGTTTAGCTGTAAATCCATCACCTCCACTAGCTTTGTTCGTAGTGATGCTTCCAAAGGCCCACTTGACTTCACATTCCAGGGTGTCTGGCTCTAGGTGAGTGATCACACCATCGTGGTTATCTGGGTCATGAAGCTCTTTTTTGTATAGTTCTTCTGTGCATTCTTGCCACCTCTTCTTAATACCTTCTGCTTCTGTTAGTTCCTTGTCATTTCCATCCTTTATTGTGCCCATCTTTGCATGAAATGTTCCCTTGGTATCTCTAATTTTCTTGAAGAGATCTCGTCTTCCCCATTCTATTGTTTTCCTCTATTTCTTTGCATTGATAACTGAGGAAGGCTTTCTTACCTCTCCTTGATGTTCTTTAGAACTCTGCATTCAGATGGGTATATCTTTTTCTCCTTTGCCTTTAACCTCTCTTCTTTTCTCAAGTCCTCTTAAATTTCTTAACTAACCTTAGTTTCCTCATCTATAGAGATGATAACAGTGCCTCCTCAGGGACTTTCCTGGTGGTCCAGTGGCCAAGACTCAGTGCTCCCAATGCAGGGGGCCCAGGTTCAATTCTTGATCAGGGAGCTAGATCCTATAAGCCGAAACTAAGAGTTTGCATGCTGCAGCTAAAGATCCTGCATGCCGCAACAAAGATCAAAGATCCCGAGTACTGCAGCTAAGACTGCTGCTGCTGCTGCTGCTAAGTCGCTTCAGTCGTGTCCGACTCTGTGCGACCCCATAGACGGCAGCCCACCAGGCTCCCCCGTCCCTGGGATTCTCCAGGCAAGAACACTGGAGTGGGTTGCCATTTTTCTTCTCCAATGGGTGAAAATGAAAAGTGAAAGTGAAGTCGCTCAGTCGTGTCCGACTCTTCGCGACCCCATGGACTGCTGCAGCCTACCAGGCTCCTCCGTCCATGGCATTCTCCAGGCAAGAGTACTGGAGTGGGGTGCCACTAGATGCCGCCAAATAAATGAATAAAAAGAATTAAAAGAAGAAGCAGTATTGGTTTGGTCGTAGTCAGTGAACTAGGAGTCAGAAAACGTGGGTTCCAGCCTCATTAAAACGCTGCTCTTGCCCAGCTGCAATGGCCTGGGCACGCTAGGTCTGTTCCCCAGGAATTGCTCCAGTTACAGCCACTGAAGTGAAGTGAAGTGATGTCGCTCAGTCGTGTCCGACTATTTGCGACACCATGGACTGTAGCCTACCAGGATCCTCAGTACTTGGGATTTTCCAGGTAAGAATACTGGAGTGGGTTGCCATTTCCTTCTCCAGGGGATCTTCCCGACCCAGAGATTGAGCCCCGGTCTCGCGCATTGTAGGCGGACGCTTATACCGTCTGAGCTACCAGAGAAGCACTAGCTACCAGGAACAGCCACTAGATGGCAGCAAAAAGCAAGTTCCCCCTCAGAGGCTTCCTCTCATCAGTTTCCTGATCCCTGGGTCGGGAAGATTCCGGAGAAGGAAATGGCAGCCCATCAGTATTCTTGCCTGGAGAATCCCATGGAAAGAGGAGCCTGGCGGGCTACAGCCCATGGGGTCTCAAGAGTCGGACATGACCGAGCAACTAAACCACCACAAGCTCAGATGGCAAAGAAGCAGGAGACAATGGTTCGACCCCTGGGAAGGGAAGATCCTCTGGAGAAGGGAATGGAATGGCCACCCCCTCCAGGATTCTTGCCTGGAGAATGGCATGGACAGAGGCTCCCAGTCTATGGGTTTGCAAAGAGTCAGACACAATGGAGCGACTAACACACTTTCAACCAACAAAGTAACTGCAGGCTTCCCTGGTGGCTCAGTGGTAAAAGAATCTGTCTGCAATGCAGGAGACAGTCCATGAGGTCGTGAAAGAATCAGACACAACTTAGCGGCTGATGAAACGACAACAAAGTAGCTGACGTTTCTCCCCAATTTCTGTCTACCCCTTCACTCACTTTCTGCTCACGTTTTTGCGGGTACTAAGCACTGGGCCTGCTGGGGCAGATGGAGAAGTCTGCAGTAACTGAATCCATGCATTTCCATTTCTTTGACTATTGCCTTTTTCCAGTGACACTCAGACCTTCTTCACCAGTCCATCATCTTTCCTGACTACATAGCTGACCATCTAGTCACTCACCGAATATCCACACTGGCTGTCCCAGAGGCATCTCAAATGCATCAGATCCAAAACTGAACACATTGCTTTTCTCACCAAAGTTGCTTTTGCTCCTATGTCCTTGTTTGCACTACCATCCAAAAAGTCAGGAATGGAGAAACCTCAGGGTCGTCTGTGACTCCTCCTTCTCCTTCATCTTTCACAGCCAATCAGTCACCAAATCCTGCAAACAACACCTCTGCAAACACAATTCCAAACTGGTTTATGTGACACAGGCTCATTTGTAAAACATTCAAAGAGAAAAACCAAAAACTGAAAAACACAGATTGGAATGTTTCACTGTTCGGAAAACTAGTGCTTTCTTTGTGTTTTTTGCTTTCACTTTCCAAAATTTCTACACGGTGCCTGTGATTCTTCTGAAATTAGAAAATTTTAAAACCTACAGTATTATCTTTCTCCCGAAAGTATGTGTACATACAACTGTTAGGACATCGTACATAGCTATCTCTAGGGTAGTAATGTGCAGAAAAAATTTGCCCGTAGGTACAGTACTTTGCCAAGCATCTGCGGTGAGGCTGCCAAGTGGATCAGCTGGCACGGCAACTCTGTCAGCCCTTTGTTAAAAACGGCACTTCCTCCACACATGGCTCCTGAAAGCCACTTCATTTTTGGATCCGATTATTTAATGTGAAAAATATTTCTGCTGCAGAAATTCATTGTCATCTCAAGTTTATAGAGGAGATTGTTTTTCTCACAGAGTGGAGTGCTGATATATCCAAAGGGAAGCAAGCCCCGCCTGAGTCCTTCAGTCAACAGACATTTATAGGGTGCTGACTTACACCCTGGGCGTTACTTTAGGAGTTTGGATTCCAGGGGTAAAGGAGATATTTAAGGTCCCTGCTCTTAAGAAGATGTCATCACATAGTTGCTAAGCAGATAAGCAAGATGGTTACAGACAGAAGAAATGCCAGGGTGGTGGGAGAGAAAAACTAAGTCAGTAGGGGTGGCTAATTTTGGGTTGTGTGATGCCCACACAGGAGGGCATATTTGAACCACAAGGTAAGCTACAAGATGGAGCTAGCTGTCTGTGGAGCTGCTGGCAGAGCCCAGCCTGAGGGAATGGCAAGCACAAGGGCCCTGAGGCAGGGACAAACTTGGCATATTTAGGAAAGAAAAAGGCCAGTGTGGTTTTCGAGAGGTAAGTCAGTGAGGAGTAGTGAAGTGGATGAGCTGGAGAAGGTGGACAGAGTTCGAGCAGGGTCTTGTAGTTGATCAATAAAGAGGTTGGATTTTAATCTAAGTTAAAAACCAACATGAGTACAATTACTTACACATACATATTGCGTACCTACTATGTGCAAGTACTGTTCTAGGCATTTTACACATGCTATTTCATGTAATCATTACAACCGCTCTGTGACACAGGGTTGGTCCTGTGGCTGCTCTGGGTTCTGCTATTTTGAGTGCATCTCCTATCTTCATGTCCCACCATTTAGGGAAGGAAAAAATATATCTTCTGGTCTCTCCTTGATGAGTGCTGGAGTAGGGCTGGCTAACTGGAGGACGAGAGGCCACGTGGAGGAGAACTGAGGGTCCGCAGGTGACAATCAGCACCCGCCCAAATATTGAGCGAGACCATCTTGGATCGTCTAGTTCAGCCTAGCCAAACTCCTAGCAACCCAGGAGTATTACTGCTGGTCCCACCAATATGTAGAAAGACAGCATCTCTGATCCAACTTAAAGAAGGTTGGCCATTGAGTTTATACTTGGAAAATAATAACTATTAAGGCATATAGAACATTTTTAATGTACCAGGCACAACGCTGCCTTTACATAGCATTTCCCCTTACAACAGTCCTGTGACATAAGCACTGAATTTTAGCTCTTTTTTATAGATGGTGAAACCGAGGCGCTGAGAGATCAACTGGCTTGTTTACAGTCACACAGCTTGTAAGAGCACCCTGTTGCTCATTTCAGTTCAGTCAAGTCACTCAGTCATGTCCGACTCTTAGCAAGTCCATGGACTGGAGCACACCAGGCTTCCCTGTCCATCGCCAACTCCCAGAGCTTATTCAAACTCATGTCCATTGAGTCAGTGATGCCATCCAACCATCTCATCCTCTGTCGTCCCCTTCTCCTCCCGCCTTCAATCTTTCCCAGCATCAGGGTCTTTTCCAATGAGTTAGTTCTTCGCATCAGGTGATCAAAGGATTGGAGCTTCAGCTTCAGCATCAGTCCTTTCAATGAATATTCAGGACTGATTTCCTTTAGGATGGACTGGTTTGATTTCCTTGCAGTCCAAGGGACTCTCAAGAGTCTTCTCCAACCACAGTTCAAAAGCATCAGTTCTTCGGCGCTCAGCTTTCTTTATGGTCCAACTCTCACATGCATACATGACTACTGGAAAAACCATAGCTTTGGCTAGACGGACCTTTGCTGACCCTGTTGCTCAACTTTCGGGAAAGGGAGGGAAAATCGTTCCTATGGACTGCAGAGCTGGGATGGTCCTCCAGGGGGCGCAATTCACATTGTCTTCTATGTGTACCTGCCATCCAACCCTGTGCTTTGTTACTCATTTTTCTGTACTGACTCCAACTGCCCCTTCTGGGTGCACTAATTTTAGGTCAACAGAACCTTTGAGATATAAAATAGCGCGACGTTAGCCATCATGGCTGTGCTCAGGATCTGCAGTCTTGGAAGTCCTCCACAAGGAGGAAGCTTAGGCAGGTAGTGGGGATCAGATAGCAAGCATTACATGGACTCTGCAGCTGGGAACCCAGGCAAGGCTGTGTGTCACTCTAGGCATGCAGAGACTGGAAATGGAGAAACTTTAGAAGGCAAAAAGAAGGGACGTGGTCAAGACTGAGTGGCTGGAAACTGGAAAATGCACTGATAGAGGCAGACAGCATCAATTCTGGGTGCCTTTGTAGCAAACTTGGGTATCCTGTCTTCCAGACTGGTATGGTGGGTGCCAGCCTCAGGAGTACCCATCATTGAGAACAGCTAAGAGGGTGAATTTGAGAGGTTGTTTTTATTGTTGTTTTAGTTACTAAGCCGTGTCCACCTCTCTTGTGACCCCCATAGACTGTAGCCCGGCAGACTCTGTCCATGAGATCACTGAAATAAAGAAAGCAACTACCCAAAGCCAAGAAACGTGTACCTATGGCGAGGTGTGAAGACGTGGTTTCTTTTGTTTTGTTTTCCTGTCTTTCTCTGTCTCTGTGTGTCAGTTTCTTAGTTATAGTCTTGGACCTTAGCAATAATAAGAATCCATATTTGCACCTCATTGCAGGAACATGTCAGAGACTTGAATGCCTTCCAT
Source organism: Ovis canadensis (assembly GCF_042477335.2). NCBI lineage: Eukaryota > Metazoa > Chordata > Mammalia > Artiodactyla > Bovidae > Ovis > Ovis canadensis. The sequence continues at coordinate 72,833,039 of NC_091261.1, read as the reverse complement.
CCAAGTTTCTAGCACACAGGATCAGCATGATCTCAGGAACTTGAATCACAGAGCAAGTCTGCACAGCTGTCTACTCTTTATAAAGCTATTTGGGAGGCTTATTAGCATGTTTGAGGCTATGCCAAAGGTTTGTAATAAAAATACAATGGAAGCACACAAGAAGTTTTAGGGAGATTTTATATTTCATTACAGGACTTGATTCCCTCCTGCAAGGGCAAACGTTTCTATGTCATGTTCAACTGAGTTGGGTAAGAAAATAACTCCACATTCTTAGGTGAAAGTAACTTAAAAAAATATTTTTGCGGACAACTTAAATAATGCATGCTCATGATTAAAAATAATCAAATGTGACCGGAAAATGCATAACCTAGATGCAGCAAGGTCCCTAACGGTAATCACAGCTCTCACCCTTGGTCCACTCTGAGGCTGCATTCAGAATTTAAATGCAGTGCCAGGAAGCCAGCTCTATCGGTGATGGAGCGACAAAGTTTTACTGAAGATTTTCTGGAGAAGGTGTGGCAGAAGGGTGACATCACACGTGTGTCTGTACTGGTGTGTGTGTGTGCTCAGCTGTGTCCCTTTGTAATCCCACGGACTGTAGCCCACCAGGATTCTCTGTCCATGGGATTTCCCGGGCAAGCATAGTGGAGTGGGTTGCCATTTCTTCCTCCAGGAGATCTTCTTGTCCCAGGGATCGAACACACGTTTCTTGCATCTCCTGCACTGGCAGGCGGATTCTTTACCACTGTGCCCACCTCACAGAGACATTGCATACCTCGTGGCAAATGCCAAAGCAATTCCCTTTAAACATCTTAAAGTTTAAGAAGTTCTGCCCGAATTTCTTCTATAAATATCAGCTTCCTTTCCCCTTTCCTCCTCCCGCTTCTCTGTCTTTGTCTGGTTCCCCATCTTAACATAAATTCCCCTCCATGGTCTGGAAGAACTCAGTTCTGGCTCTCAACTTGCCTATCCCACTCAAAAAGAGAAAAGCTCAGTTGGCTAATTGTACTCCAACTTTATTTTTTTTTTAAGAAAGCAGTTCAATATCCAATTATTTGTCGAGAATGGCTGGGAATTGGCACTGGAACTGGCTTTCTCAGGCTTGAAAGATCTGAGTATTTTTCTTCCTGGTTGCCAATTCGGTGAAATCATGGTGGCAGCCTGAAATGGGCTCTGGTTGTAGTATTTACCCCACAGAAGTTGGCTAGTTCTGTAAATCATCCTCCCTCCCACCCTCAGAAGCTCTTCTTAAACATTTATCAGCACACAACTGGACTCACTCCACAAGATACATATAAAATTCTTACCAAACAAAATCAGGTCTTGTTCTGTGGAATTCAGTGCCAGGGGTTGGGGTCAGGGTGGAAGACAATTTTTGATGTCAAGAAAATAAAAGATGTCTCTATATAGTGATATATAAAGAGTGATATATATCACTATATAGTAATATATATAACATATACTATTAAAGAGAAAAATCACTGGCCCTAAATGGCATCACTTGTGCTAATGCCCATGACACCAAACCTAGGTTTAATATATAACCTAATTGCAGATTTTTTTTACATTTTTGTCTTGCTTTTTTAATTTTTTGGCCACAGCACATGGCATTCAGGGTCTTAGTCCCCCGACTAGGGATTGAACCTGTACCCCTTGCAGTGGAAGTGTGGAGTCTTAAATACTGGAGTGCCAGGGAAGTCCTGTAATTGCAGTTTTGACCTTCATAGAAATGCAATCTTAATTAACCAGTTTGGAATTTTCTGGTCAGCACCACTGAAATAATCTGTCACGTGGACCCTCTCCATTTCCCGCCCGGCCCAGTGGATGAGGAGGCAACCGACACAATATCTTTGTCTGTTCCCTCTCTCCAAAAAGATAGCCTGGCCAAAAACAATCCTTTATTTACTTCTGCTGATAGCTCCCTTGTCCCACCCTTCTTCCTATAAAAAAGTTCCATTTTGCACAACCCCTAGGAGTGTCCTTCTAGTCGCTAGATGAGATGCTGCCTGTGTGAGGCCATTAAGGCCGGGTTTCTCAGCATTGACACTATTGACATTTGGGCCAGTTATTAATAATTCTCTACGATGCGAGGGCAGCCTGTGCAATAGCAGGAGCTGGTACCACCTCCAGGTCTGAAGGTGCAAGCACGGGCTTCCAGTCGTAACTACTGCACAACATGCAACTCCAAAATTGTGTGCCTGTCAACAGCAACAGCAATGATTTTACTCACAGATCTGCAGTCTAGGGACAGAATGCTTGTTTGACAGAATGCCACCGCTGGGGTGGCTTGCAGGCCGAGGGCTGGGGTCACCTGAAGCCTTGCTCACACACCTGCATGGGGGCAGAGGGGAGCTGAACCTCTCTCTGTGTCTCAGTGGTTTACACCTGGTCTCTCCAGTATGGCAGCTTCTGGGTAGTTGAATTTCATACCTGGTGGCTCAGAGCTGCAGAGGCGTGTGTTCTGAGGGGAGAGGGCTGGGCACAAGCTGATCACCTTTTCTGTCCTCGTCTCTGGAGTCACTCATCACCACTTCCACCTGCATTATAATGTTAGAAGTGAGATACTTCCAGAGGTGAAAGATTAGACTTTTCTTTTTGTGGTAGGAAAGTGAAAGTGAGGTCGCTCAGTCGTGTCCGACTCTTTGCAACCCGTGGACTGTAGCCTACCAGGCTCCTTCCTCTGTGGGATTCTCCAGGCAAGAATACTGGAGTGGGTTGCCATTTCCTTCTCCAGGGGATCTTCCTGACCCAGGGATTGAACCCAGGTCTCCCGCATTGCGGGCAGACGCTTTACCCTCTGAGCCACCAGGGAGTGTTAACAAATTGCAGGGCTTCCCTGGCGGCTCAGTGGTAAAGGATCCACCTGCCAACGCAGGAGACACAGATTTGATCCGTAGTCCAGGAAGATCCCGCATGCTGTGGAGCAACGAAGCCCGTGGGTCACAAAACAGAGCCTGTGCTCTAGAGCCTAGGAGCGCAACTCCTGGAGCCCATGCGCCTAGAGCCCACATTGGGCCACAAGAGAAGCCACCGCAATGAGAATTCCACGCATCGCATCTAGAGAGTAGCCCCTGCTCTCCCCAGCTAGACAAAGTCTGGGCAACACGGAAGTCCCAGCAGAGCCAAAAAATACAATAAATAAACCGAATTTTTAAAAAGAGTTTAAAAAATTGCAGACCTGGGCCACCTCCCCGCCCCTCAGCCCACCAGGCTGCAGTCTACCCACCTGCTCTGCCCCCTGCCTCACTCACCCCGGCTCCTCCGCCTCCCGTTCCCCCTCCGGGCCCGCTGCTGCCTCCAGGCCCTCTTGGCCGGGCAGCTCCCTTTTCAATACGTCTTGCTGGTCCCATCTCACTGGGTTGGCGGCCATCCCAGCCTCCTGGTTCTCCTGGGCTGCTACCTTCCCTCTCTCTCTGAAACATTCTCTGATGCCAGCCAATGGGCGAGCAGTGCCCTTAGCCTATCGGCCTGGTCCTCGTCCATCTAGCCCAGCCCTCCGCCTATGTGCGGCATTTGAGAGAACCTCTTCCCGGTTGAGGAGTTATTTTTTGTAGGCCTCATTACATAGATGGGTTTAACGCTGAAGAGGACAAGTTCACGAGCTACACTCTGGAAGCCAGGCAAGATCTTGGAAAGTCATGCAATGATGAATCCTTCTCCCTGCTAGTATTTAGAGCAAAGATATGGCGCCTCCAGTCTGTGGTCTGGATCAGCCTGCTTTCTTGGTATCTCTGCCTGCCAAGGCTTCAGCTCCTACAATAAAGTTTTCCATCAGGAAACCTACACCCACTGGCTCTACATTTTCTTTACCATCAGATCCCTTTAGAACCTCCTCATGCCAATAATGGTTCCCTTAAAGGTTATCCTTTATTGCCTTCTATCAGCCATTATATCCAGCATGTCTTTCCCGATCGTCACAATGGACCTGTGCCACTTGGAGTCTCCATCTATAATTCTGACTCTCTCACTCTTCTGGAAACACGATATGCAAGAAAGAGCTGGCACGCTACAGTCAGACATTCTGGATCAGGCAGACCTGTCCAGATCTGAAGTGCCTAGCCTTTAGCTTAGTGAGTTAACCTCTCTAACCCTTAATTTCCTCATCTCTATGATTGAAACAACCATATCCACCCAACAGCATGGTTATGAAAAATAATAATGCTAAGTCCTCGGCACATAGTATTAAAAGGATGTCAGTTTTCATCTTTCTTTTGTACGTTCAACCATTTCCTTGAAATCGAAAGGTGAACTTCTTTCAGCAAAATCTCACTTGTTATTCTCATTTACTCTTTTTTTTCCCCATCAACTATCTCTTCTTTGAGGCTCCCACTCAAATATCCAGCTCCACAGTGAGTGCTCATTGAAAAGTTCTAAAGTCTTAAGTCACTTGTATGTTTTAATATTAGTCATCTAATTTGAACAAATACAAGGAAATTAAAAAAAAAAATTCCAGGCCTGTTTTAAAGCCATCTCAGGCAAGGAGTAATTGCAAGAACCTAGACATAGTCACTGCTATATGGTGAGGGCTGCCTGACCAAACTCTGGCCCTTGAGAGAGGAATACAGCTGTTCCTTGGCCTTCTGCTGAAGGGAGGTGGGGAATTAACATGCAGGCCTCTTCCTGTTGCCTGCTGGTGTCCGCATTGGCTGAGCCCATCAAAGCCGGACAAGGGAGCTGTTGGACGCAGCCCATGCAGGCTCCTGGGCACCTGGGTCACAGAAGTGGTGGGGCAGGGCATGCTTCTGAAGGGGCCAACACAAGATGCCCAGCATGGAATACACCCTAGTGGTCAGTTTTCTTAGAGCTGTCTCCATTAAGACTAAACAACCTGCGATTCCATCCAGAAAAGACCAAGGGGCTTGCCATTCTTGACTGCTGCGAGGTCTGCTGTGCTACAGCAGAAGGGCTGGTGGTAATCCTTTCATTTGCCAGGCACTAACTTTGCAGTGTGCTCCATACGGGCTGTGCAGACCTCATCTCACTGAGTCCCCACCACTCCCCAGAAGGTCTGTCTTATTATCTCCATTTTACAGAGAAGGAAACTAGAATGGAGAAGTGACTTGAGTCACTTGCCTAAGGTACTAGCCCCCCACAGCAAGCAGAGAACCCAGAGTCCAGGACTGGTCTGATTCTGAAGACTATACCAAAGCCATCATGTTTCCACTGACAGGCTGCCAGCAAAAAGGTAGCAATTTTCAGCCTCTTGTCTCCTTGTTATATTTTCAACTCGACGCAGTGCTTTTTTAAAAAATGGCTCTTATGATGTTGGATTTCTTCCTTATTGGCACAAAAATCAATTGCTCTTATAGCTGATCAAGGGCCTGCACATCCTCATCTGATCACGGAAAGTCTTTTTATTTTTGATTAGTCTTATTATTTTGGCGGTGCTGGGTCTTTGCTGCTGCACGGGCTTTTCTCTAGTTGCAGCGAGCAGGGGCTGCTCTCTAGCTGCAGTGCCCGGGCTTCTCATTGCTCAGGCGGCATGCAGGCTCCAGGAGTTGTGGCTCAGGGGCTCGGTAGTCGCGGCTCCCAGGCTCGAGAGCACAGGCTCAGTAGTTGTGGGGCACAGGCTTAGTTGCCCTGAGGCATGTGAGATCTTCCCTGATCAGGGATTGAATTTGTGTCTTCTGCATTCGCAGGTGGATTATTTACCACTGAGCCACCAAGGAAACCCATGGGAAGTCTTAAACGGGCCCCGTCTGCTCACGGGTTCAGCTTCCCTGGCCCAGGGCTACGTGTACAAGGAGACCTGGTGGCGCTGGCATCAGAGGATGGGAGTCTGTCTCTCTCCCTTCCTGACAGGCACCCTGGGTCCCCGCTGGCAACTCTGCGATGGTGGAAAAAACAGGCCCAGCTGTCCCATGCTACCAGCAGCAGTCCGTGCTCTTGCTTCTTGGATACTCAGGATAAAAGTCACCAGGCCGTTGACGGTGTGGGAGCTCAAGGAAGCTCCAGGTCGTCCCCCCTGGGAGCACTTTGCCTCTCTGTGTGGGTCTGGGTCTGAGTCTGGGAAAAGGCTTTGGGCAGCCCTTGCTCCAGGGTAGGAAGTAACACCTGTAAGGGTGTGATGAGATTTGGGAGGCCACGTGCTCCTGCATTTTCCCTTCATCCATGAGTATCGTCCATGTTGGCAAATTTCAGACAGGGCCACAGAGGATGGAGCAGGAGGCAGGAAGTGCCCTCCAGACCCCCCTTCTGGACCCCAGCGTGGACAGCCAGCCTCCTGGCCTGAAGTTTCTCTCACAGGGAGTCTTTCTCTCTGCTGATGACATCCACATTTTGCCTTCACTGTTTCGGTAGGGGCAGTACATTGTTAGAGTCACATACCACCAGGGAGTTGCAGCTTAAGGCAGAGTCATGTTTTATAATAGGAAGGTCAAACTATTCATTTATGATACTGTAAATCAGTGATTTATTTTCCATCTTTAATAGGCTCCTTCCTGCCCTCCCTCCCCCTTCAACCATGTCACAGTTAGAAGGCTACCAAAAGGCAGGAATATTGCTGTAGATGACCTGAGGCAAGAGATAAATACATCGGAGGAAAATGGGGAGGCAGATCACTCAGGGGAACCCTCTGGGTCTTTCAGGTGGCCACAGCGAAGTCGTGTTCCAGTAGGCGCGTGTGCCCAAGGAGAACATGGTCCTGAGTCTGGCCCGGGCTTCGTGATCCTCCAGGGCTGAGTGGGTTCCAACAGGATCCATCACTGCATGCGGCTGATCAGGTACTTGGAGAGGGCACTGGAGCGCAGGAAGGCCCGTCTGTTTTCCTATCAGACGTCAGATCCTATTTTCTGAGAGTAGACTTGGCTAGTGAAGCAAGATGTTGGTCTTTCAAGGAGCTGTGTCCCTATCTTTGCTTTGTATCTGCTACTTTGCTGAAGTCTGAAAGGTAGGGAATAGGCCTCATTCTGCTGAGGTGGCCAGAAGGGGGAAAGTCTAGGTCATGTGGCAGCAAGATTTCAAGGTCCACAGGGTGATGGCCTGCTGATGGCCACCCCTGTTACCAGATTGTCTTTAAAAATCAGTTACCAGGGAGAACCTGGGGTCCCATCATCCAGCCCTGCACCACCCTTCTCCCGCTATGTGTCCTAAAAACTTTGTTCTGCTGTGACCTCCTCAAAGGTTGGAAGGCGACACAAAAGGAAATTCTACCTGGGATCGGTAATTCAAATCATTCGTATCAATTTCACAGAGATGAAACAAACAAATATTTCACAAGATACTCTGTACAAAGAATGGAGAATCCATTGGGTTTGGATTACTGAGCAAACCTGAGACTTACACCCTTTTCAGGGTGACCAGTTTTGTTTTTTTTATCTTTGAAAATGCCTTTCTTGGAACTTCTCTAGTGGTCCAGTAGTTAAGAATCTGCCTTTCAATGCAGGGGACACAAGTTTGATCCCTGGTCCAGTAAGATCCCACACTTTCTGGAGCAACTAAGCTCATGTGCCACAACTACTGAGCCCACGCACTCCAACTATCAAAGCTGATGCACTATCAGAGCCTGTGCTCCAAAGCGAGAGAAACCACTGCAATGAGAAGCCTGTGCGCTGCAGTAAAGAGTAGCGCCCTCTTGTCGCAACTAGAGAAAGCCTGCTCACAACAACGAAGACCCAGTGCAGCCAAAAATAAATGCATAAACAAACAAAATTTATTAAAAATACCTCTCTCTAAGGGCTTATGTATAGTACTGCAGTCCCATTCTGCAGAGCAGTTTGACTGTATGTGTTAGAAATCTTAGAAGGTAGGCCCTCCCTGGTGATGCAGTGGCTAAGACTCTGTACTCCCAATGCAAGGGACCCAGGTTCTATCCCTGGTCAGGGAACTATGCCCCACCTGCTGCAACAAAGATGGAAGATCTCGTATGACACAAATAAGATCCAGTGCAGCCAAGTAAATAAAGAAACAAACAAAAAAAAGAAATTCTTTTTGTGGGCCATATGTTTTGTGTGTGGCAGTTTATTAGTTTTTAAAATCATTACTTTTTAATGAAAACAACTTGACCAAAAATCTGTCACAGAATTTGAGACCCATTAAAAAAAGTTTAATGAGAAAAAAAAATAATAATAAAATTTTAAAAAATTTAAAAAGAAGTCCTAGAAGGTGCCATAGTATTGATGTGGCCATTCCACTAGAAGATGTGGTCACAAGGAGTAATTACATTTGATATTTGATACTAGGAGGTTCATCATAGTGCTGATTATAAAATGTCGAAAACACCTTATAAGGCTAACAACTGAAGCCTGGTCAGATAACTGTGGTATGGGCATGCAGGAAATTCCAAAATAAAATTATTCCTTAATATATATAGAGATGCTCCGAAATTTAAAAAATCAGGCTATAAAGCATTATATAGAGTGTGACTCCATTTCTCGGTAAGAAATGCAGATGTATGTATGTGTCTGTGTGTGCTCAGTTGTGTCTGACTCTTTGTGACCCCATGGACTGTAACCTGCCAGGCTCTTTTGTCCATGGAATTTTCCAGGCAAGAATACTAGAGTGGGTTGCCATTTCCTCCTCTAGGGGATCTTCCCAACCCAGCGACTGAACCCGAGTCTCTTGCATTGGCAGGTGGGTTCTTTACCACTGAGCCACCGGGGTAGCCTATGTATGTAATATGCATGTTCAAAAAGTGCAAAAGGGTATCCACCAAATATTAGGTGTAAGTGACAGATGATTGGATACCAGGTGTCTGTATTTTCTTCTTTTTTTTTTTTTGTCTGCAAATGTATACTATATCTGTCATGAGATATATTATTTGTGTCATAACTGTATTTAGCTTAAAAAAAAAAAGTTGGGAGACTCCCCTGATGGTCCAGTGGCTAAGATTGAGTTTCCAATGCAGGGGGCCCGGGTTCAATCCCTGGTCAGGGAACTAGATCTCACATTCTGCAACTAATGATCCCGTGTGCAGCTGGGACCTGACAGAGTCAAAAAAGAAAAAAAAAAAAACATGAGGGGAAGGACCCCATACAACCTTTCCTGATTGCCTGCGGCTCTCAAAGACACTTGGATCCCTGTTGCAACAGGAGTTGTTCACAAGTGAGGTTTGGCACCCAGACTTTGCTCCCGAGGGCCCCGCAGGACGTGAAGCAGGTCCTGCTGCCAGCAGAGGGCGTCCTCCTGGCCTGTGTGAGGTGCCCACCATCTCTGCCTGATTCCCTGGTGCCAGAGTCCAGCTCCAGCAGCCAAGGAATCAGCCTGAAGAGATGAGCGGTGTCGGCAGAAAGTGATGCAGCCTCTGACTCAAGGTGCAGGACTGCATGTTTATTTCAAGCAGCAGGTCTTCTTTTATACTTCGACAAAAGCATTAGATCAGAGGTTTTACCTTTTCAGCTCCCCCTCACCCAGATTTATTGTCTCCTTGTTGCCCTTCAAACAGCGTTCCTGCTTCAGCCATTCTCTCAGAATTGTGTTGACTTGTGATTACATTGTAGTTCATGCTGATGTCTGGACTACGTACCACATTCCTCAGTTTATTTCTCATCTTTCTAAATCCTGCTTGCCCCTAGTATCTTAAGCTCACTATCTCCTAAAAAGGCTTCTGGCTATTCTTAATTATCCTAATCCCTAAGCTCAGCAAACTTCCTTTGCCATAAACATTCCCCTCACAAACAGGTCTCAGATAACAATCCTTCCCATGGCCTCAAGCTGCAGCCTACATGCTCATCCTGGAACATTCTTTGTAAAGATCCTTGAACAAATGTCAATGGTTACTTTATTGATTATTTTCTGGGCACAACTGCAGAAGGCTTTGTGCTTTCTCATGCTTCTCTCAAGAACAATAAGCACCTTAACATTCTTTCCAGCCAACTCAACCAAAGAAAGGAGAGAACAAGTCAGAATCACAAGACCTAACTCCTTCATCCCGGGACCATGCCTCCAGGATGAGGAGAGGGGGTTGGGGCTGCGCCTCCATTTTGTCAATAATGCCTAATGTGGCTCCCAACACCCTGGGGAGCCCTGGGCCTGAGGCGGCGCAGAGCAAGCTCTGTCCTGGCTGGTGGCTGGGCCTGCCCCAAAAGGGCAGAAGGGCTGGAGTAAAGGGGTTCCCAGAGGTAATTTATGCAGGCACCAATTTGACTAGCCCTGCGGTGCCCTCGAACATTGTCTGTGTCTGGTTCTTCCCCCTGGAAGTTTCTGGGGGCTGGAGAGCTGGCCAAGTGGCAGATGAACTGCACAGTCTGTTTCCACCTACCTCCTCTGAAGGGCGCAGCCCTGCACTTCCGGTCCTGTCTCCTGTGTCCACAGGCGAAGTCCCTGGTAGAGCAGGGCACAGTCCTGGCAGAAGTCTCCCAGTCCCCCGTAGAGATGGAGCAGCCCACCTCCCAGATGTGGTGGGAAGGAGGCAGGAGGCCTTGGGGGGGCAGGAGCCTCACAGAGGACAGGTCCTGAGGTCGTGGTGAGGGACTGAATCTGAACATGCCGACTCTTCCCTCCCGGTTCTGCACACCTCAGAGAAAGCACTTGGCTCCTTGACATAAATGTGATCAACTCTTCTTGGAATTGCTTGGGCAGCTCTTCAAAACCGAAAAAGCTATGAAAAGAGAAAAAAGAAAAGAGACAATAAAAGAGGACTGAACTTTCTGTTTTATCAACCTGATGAATTTCCGGGTCCTAGACAATAGGCTTGATAGGGCAACATGGCCCCCAGCCTCAGCTACGTCCTCCCTGGACTGCCCACACATCAGGCACACTAAGAGTAAGCAAAGGAATTAGCCAGAGGAGAAGCTTTACTTTCAGATGTGACATTATTCCTTAAATGGCTCTTTCTGAGTGCTTCTAACACCAGGCATGGTGCTGTGCTGACACCTGCCTGCTCCAGCTCTCCATGGGGCCTCCACCCCTTAGCTGAGAGGCCTTGGTTGGGGGGGCAGTGTTGGGAGGGTGAAGGGGTGGAGGGGTGGGAGTGACCCAGGCTCAAGTTCCCAGTTTTGCAGCACTCTAGTGCCAGGTATGAGGGCTGTAAGGGGATCAAATGCATGCCACACTCAGGGTAGATCCTCGCAGCTCAATTTCCCCGAGTCCTGGCTGGCTTTGGTCCACTGTCCAGTTGGAAACAGAGCTGGCTGCAACCCCAAATGAAGCACAAGCCATTCCCACTCTGGGGACACTGCCAGTCACCTGGGAAGATGCCTGGAGTCTGTCCTTGACCAGACACCTCCTCACACCATACCACAAGCTGAGTCACTGTCCTGGTCACCACTGCCACCCCCTCCACCCTCCCTTGGTGCTGGACACACACTGTACACCAGGCAGGGCTGCCTCACATTCCAGCGGGACCTTGGGTCTCGGTTCTGAGCCATGGTTTCTACTCCTCCCTGTGAAACAGATGGTTCTTCCAAGCATTCCGCCCTGGGGTCTGCCCTCCTCACCATGGCTCCTTGTCCTTAAAGTTTGCAGCTCTGGATATTGCCATGATTCAAGTGGTATCCCTGTCCATGGCCTCCGGAGCGGCTGATAAGTGCATTCAGGTGAGCACAGTTAAGATCGCTGGTTCTTCTGAATCATTTACAACAGATGCAAGACTCCCTCTCCTTCAACTTGCCCAACCTCCTGTAGACTAACAGCCTCTCTTTGTTGTACACTCATCACACGTGACTTTCCTCTTCCTCCTTAGAACAACCCTAGGAGGGGTCCTAGTCCCTCCTCCATTTTGAATATGTGAAACAGAAGTACAAGAAAGTGAAGTGACTTGTTAAGGTCACTCAATTTGCAAGGAGCTCAGCTCAGATTTGGGGGAATCTAGGTCCTTCTTTCCCTGGGCTGGGAAGATCCCCTGGAGGAGGGCATGGCAACCCACTCCAGTATTCTTGCCTGAAGAATCCCATAGACAGAGGAGCCTGAAGGGCTACTATCCATAGGGTCGCAAAGAGTCGGACACGTCTGAAGCAACTTAGCATGCACGCATGCACAGGTCATTTTTAGGGGCTTCCCTGGTGGCTCAGACAGTGAAGAACCTGGCTGCCATGCAGGATGCCCTGGTTTGATCCCTCGGTCGGGAAGATCCCCTGGAGAAGAGAATGGCTATCGACTCCAGTATTTCTGCCTGGAGAATCCCATGGACAGAGGAGCCTGGTGGGCTACAATCCATGGGGTTGCAAAGAGTTGGACACCACTGAGCGACTGACACTTTCACTTTACTTTCAGGTCCTTCTTACACCAGGCCCAGCCATGCCTAACCATGCCATGCCTCCTCTCCAAGTCCCAGTCCCTTGGCCCCTGTCTCAGTACATCAGTTGCCTCCCCATATTTGAGTTTACACAAGATCCTGCCTGCGGGGTTGCAAAGAGTCAAGACACGACTGAGCACACACACACAAGATTCTGCCCAGTGCATTGGCCCACCCGTGTACAAGGAGGGCACAGACGCAGTGACCTCCCTACCCCTGAATCAGCCATCTCACTCCTGCTTATGGTAAGGTCAGCAAAGGACCATGGTGTTCTGGTGTGTGAGGGCCAATGCCCATCTATCTGCTCTGTAGTCAGAACGGTTGCTGGGGTAGGGGGAGGTGGGGGCAGTATGCCACTACAGTTCTGAGAGCAGTACTCGTGGAGAAAGGTGGACACGCTCATTCACTTGAGATCCGAGCTCTTCAAGGAGTGGGTGCCTGTGAGCCCAGGTGGTGGGCAGAGATAAGCCACTGGCTGTTGACCTCATGCTAATCTCATGATTTGGGATGATGTGGCCAACAGTTGCCCGTTTCAGGTCAGACCATGTGGGCAGGGGCCGTCCTCCCACGGGGTTCCATTCGGTAGCCATTCTTTTCTCCAGGGGATCTTCCTGACTGAGGGATGAAACCAGGGCATCCTGCATGGCAGACAGGTTCTTCACCATCTGAGCCACCAGGGAAGCCCCTAAGAACGACCTGTGCATGTGTGCATGCTAAGTTGCTTACCTGACATTACAGACCTGACCCGCTTGAGGGAACCACTTTACTGGAGAGAATGCCCGCCTGCTACAGCCAGGGCTATGGACCTTCAGGGTACTGGGGAGTCATGGGGGGCTTGTAAAAGGGCTCCCCAGATACTCCTGCCCCCGTGGTCTGGGGAGGCAGGTCCAGGCTCTCCTCTACTACCTGCTGCTCATGGAAGGTAAAGTTTAATTCAAGCCCCCAAATGAATTGCTGTGACAACATCAGCCACACTGGCAAACAACGTTTTGCAAACTCTGACAAGGTTCTAGCAGCCTGTATTCTTGCCTCCAGCCTTAGAAAGGAAGAGGAGGTTCTGAAAAACTAAATGCCTTGGCTAGTGGCCTGGTTTATCACATGGCTCTAGAATTTCTCTTGTGGCCTCTGAGGTTCCCCTTGCTTGTTAAGTCATGCACTGCAGGAATGGAAATAGAAGCCGTGCTGTGGGGCAACCCAGAGTCTCCATCAGATACTGTGCTGCAAAGTGGAGGGGGTGGTGGGGGACAATGACCAGTGCCTGATGGATGCAAGTCAGAGATGCGGCCTCCTGCAGCCCCTCATCCAGAGTCTCCTATTCCGTGAAATAATTCCATTCATCACTGTGAACTGTACCCCGCCTCTCGGCTGGGGGCTGGTGTAGGCCTTGGGGAATGTGCGGGAAAACAACTGGTTCAGTTGCCATTATCAAGGGGCCCACATCTCGAGTGGGGGATGGTGGCGAGTGCCTGAGACCGTGGCGGGTGATGTTGCAGGTGCTGAGGTAGGTGACATGATAGGCACTGCTGGGGATGGGGAGCTGGGGGCTCAGAATGGGGGACTGGTTCCAGAAGAGGCAGTTGGACCGGACCTGCAGGATGCCAACAGGCAAAGCTGCTTCAGAGGCAGCAGCAGCAGAGGCAGAGGCCCTGGGGGGCAGCCCAGTGTGTCTGGGTGCAGAACAAAGGCAGTGGGAGGTGCTGGGTCATGTGAGGCCTCAGAGGCCTTGGTTAGGAGTCTGCTATTGGTCCTAATCATGACAAATGTGAGTTTAGGTAGTGGTGTGACATGCACTGACTTGAGTTTTTGCTTTTGGGGTTTTTTTGGTCGCACCATGCAGCATTCAGAATCTTACTTACCCGGCCAGGGATCAAACCCCCTGCACTGGGAGCGCAGGGTCTTAACCACTGGACTGTCAAGGTATGAATATGAATTTTTATATGATATGAATTTTGAAAAGATCCTTCTGCTCTCCAAAGTTCACCAGGATGAAGAAGGATTAGACCGAGTTTCTCAATGCTGCATAGGTCTCCCAAAAGAACCACTTTCAAAATTAAAATGAAAAAAGAAAGGGACTTCCCTTGTGGTCCAGTGTTTAAGAATCTGCCTGCCAATGCAGGGGACAGGATTCAATCCCTAGTCTGAGAAGATCCCACATGGCACAGGGCAACTAAGCCTGTGTGCCATGACTACTGAGCCTGCGGCTCTGGAACCCCTGAGCCACAACGACTGAAGCCTGCAAGCCCTGGAGCCTATGCTCCGCAACTAGAGAGCAGTCCCTGCTTGCCGCAGCTAGAGGAAGCCTGTGTGACGCAGTGATGGCCCAGCGCAAAAAAAAAAAAAACAAAATAAAAAATGTTTAAATTTAACTTAACATAAAATGGAAAAAAGACAAGGATAGGCAGGGGGATGGGGGCAGGGCCTCAACAAGATATGAGGTAAGAATCTAAAGAATAAAGGACATTTAACCTGGTCCTTGGGCCTCCCTCGTAGCTCAGCTGGTAAAGAATCCGCCTACAATGCAGGAGACCCAGGTGTGATTCCTGGGCCAGGAAGATCCCCTGGAGAAGGAAATGGAACCCACTCCAGTATTCTTGCCTGGAGACTCCCCAAGGACACAGGAGTCTGGTGGGCTAGAGTCTATAGGGTCGCAAGAGTCAGACACGACTGAGGGAAGGAACCACCACCAACCTGGTCCTTGTCTGGCTTCCCCAGCCCCCTCCCACCTGTCAGTGAACAGGGGCAAACGAGGTAGCAAATGTGGTGCTGCACCAGCATAGCACCCTCTGGAGTGGGAGGCAGCGTGTGGCTGTGAGAGTATGCTTGGATGTGAACGAGCTTGGCGTGGTGATGAGCGTGCCTGACCAGTTTTATCTGTGGTGCAATTAACAGCTTGCCACTGTCCCTACATGGCCGGGCCTGCCTTCTTATTAGTGTGTCTTGGGAAAGGAAACAAAATGTGATTATAACATATGCTAATTATTTTCTTCCCACAGATATCCCAGAGGTGCTCGACATCTGGCTCAGTATTTACACTTTCCTCCAAGGTGCCACGTGGCTATAGCCCTCTCCCCTCCATCCACCCTGCCAACGTGTGTGAGAGTCACAGCAGAAAGACGGGGGAGTCCCAGACTTCAGAAACCTGGGGTCCAGACCTGTGACCATCTATTGGACAAGTACTCTGGAGGCACCGTTCTCCCAGGAGAGATGGCTGAGGGATTTCCTTAGCTGTCCAGTGGTTAAGACTCTGCACTTCAATGTAGGGGGTGCAGGTTAGATCCCTGGTTGGGAAACTAAGATCCTATTAAAAAAAAAAAAAGTTGGCCGAATAGAGAAATGATTTCAGGGAATTCTCTATCTTTCCAGCATTAGTTAGATTACCTGGTAGTGGTAAAGAGCTATTTGACACAGGTAAACAGAGACAGACATTAAAGTGTTAAGGACACATATTAATAATATGCTATCACAGTATCAATAGCATAAAGGAAATCAACCCTGAATATTTATTGGAAGGACTGATGCTAAAGCTGAAACTTCAATAATTTGGCTACCTGATGCAAAGAGCTGACTCATTGGAAAAGACCCTGATACTGGGAAAGAGTAAAGGCAGGAGGAGAAAGAGACGACAGAGGATGAGGTGGCTGCATGGCATCACTGACTCAGTGGGCATGAGTTTGAGCAAACTCTAATTGACTAAACAACAATTGGAGTAGGAACAGGGCCTGGCATGAACTCACTTCAACTTCCATTTGTACGGGGGCACATTTTAAGAGAAGAATGAGAGAGCAGGCAGGGGCAATGGCGAGGTTTACACAGGGAAATTCCTGCTAAATGTACAGAAAGCGGGCAGGAGGATGGCACTGGTCCACTTGAAGCTTATGTGGGTTTGCTAACTGGCGCTTAATGAAATTAGGCTTGTAGCCTCCCGGAGACTGGAAAAGGGGCCATATCTTGAGGCATTGGCTGGAATAAACAGTAACTTGTGGCAGCCTTGAGTTTTCTCAGGCAAGCACATTTGCTGGGCCAACATAGGGCTGTGGCCTTGAGCTACTAGAAACAATGTTAGTGTTTATTCAGGTCTTCGGATGTGCTGCTGCCTAGGGTGAACTAAATCTTCGGTGCAGAGAGTCTGCGGTTTTTATAGGCTGACACTGAAGCCCAGTCAGGAAGACAGCTTACAGAATTCCCTGGTGGTCCAGCGGTTAGGACTTGGTGCTTTCACTGTGGAGGCCTGGGTTTGATCCCTGGTCAGGGGAACTATTCACAAGTGCTCCTGCAAGCCACTTGGCACCGCAAAAAGCAAAGCTAGCTGAGAGAAGGCTGTCCAGAGATCAGTCAAGGAGAGGCTCTTTGTCAGCTATGCTTCTGGATTCAAACAGCCTGGGTTTCGATCCTGCCTCTGTAACAGATGGGCTGGGTGATGACAGGGAAGAGATTTTTCATCTCATGGGGTTGGTTTTCTCATTTGGAAAAATGGAGAGAGAATTCCCTCCCAGGACTGTTTGAAGATTAAATGAGTTGACCCACAGTACACGCCAGTGTGTCAATGTGGCTGGAGTCTGGAAGGGACTAAAGAGGAGGCTGTGCTCAAGCTGAGATGTGGGCCTGCAGGGGGCCTCACCAGGCCAGGCACAGCTGGACCAGCCACGGCTGCAGCTCTCACGGGCGGACATGCAGGTAGTGAACCTGTGATCTGGTTACAGTGCCGTGTGACTCAGCAGGTCTGCCTCCCTAATGCACTCACAGTTATTGCTTGCTTGTTTGGGGACCCCATCTGGGAAGGCAGGGCGAGGAGAATGGCAGGATTCCCCTCACTTCATCACCTAGATGGAGTTATAGCTGCTACATGTCTAGTACCTACCAGGTGCCAAGAACTGCACATGTGTTACTTTGAACACTTGCAGGTACATTTTTTATGCCCATTTAGGAGGTCCCAGGGACGGGGGAGCCTGGTGGGCTACCGTCTATGGGGTCGCACAAAGTCAGACACGACTGAAGCAGTTTAGCAGGAGCAGCAGCAGGAGGTGAGCAGACTGAGGTTCAAAGAGGTTACACAGCTTGCCTAAGATCACACAGCCCGTTGGTGAATTCAAACCTAATCTCTGAGACTGCAGAGCTCTTTCTCCTCGGAGGCATGGGTTTTTACCATCTCCAAGGGGCTTCTTGAGAGGTGCTGGCTGCCTCACTGGAAAAGGAGAAGGAGGAAAAAGAAGCCCCACCCAGCCAAGGAGACATGTCCTGCCATGAAGAAAATGTATGAGGCTGTTTCTGAAGCCGGGGAATCTTGGCGGTACCTCCTCACTGCCTTAGGGGGCAGCCCATGTAGGGGTGTCTGGGGCATCTGCACCAAGCGCCAGGCTGCAGGTGGGGTGTGCTGTGCTGGCAGCCTGTCCTCTGTGTGTGTGCGCTCGCAAGGAAGGAAGGCAGCCTGCACACAGTTTGGACCACATTTTCTCCTCTTAGTTCTGAGAGAGAATGTCTTCCAGTTTAAATGTTGCTTTGAAGGACTTGCCTGATGGAAGACTCTGCGTTTCCACTGCACGGGGCCCCGGTTTGATCCCTGGTCAGGGAACTAGATCCCACATGCTGCAACTAAGAGGAGTTGGCATGCTGCAATTTAAAAAAAGATACTGTGCGCCGCAACTAAGCCCTGGCGCAGCCCAGTAAATAATAAGTAAATATTTTTTAAAATATTGCTTTGAATTAATTCCCACCAATATTTTGCAAAACAAAACAAATCAAAATGTAACACACCTTGATAGTGTCAGTGTCCCAGCACTGGGAGTAAATATCCAAATATCTAAAATCTCACCATTTTAGATGGACACCTCAGTTACCACTGTTTTTAGAGAACAGAGGGGAACTAGATACTTTTTAACTTGAAAACACGCTCTTGGGCCTTAACAATGAAACACGTTGGAATATTTCAAAGCTAAGGCTTGGCCTATCTTCTTAGAGGAACAGAAGGACTGTTTCTTACCCAACTGGGTGCTTCTCTCAATGATCTCAGCAGGGCAGGAGGACAACATTTATTCATGTCAAGGTGTTCACACTGCTCCCCTCTGAGGCACCTGAAAAGAAGTCACATTTTGCTTGCTTAGCTCTTCCCCTGGCTTCATTCCTTTTCCCTCTCTGGATATTTTGCTTTTGCCAGTTCCATTCCTGACAATGAGTCCACAGACAACACCGGAGAACAAGGAACGAAGTTAGACCCAGAGAGAAAAAGAGATGAAAAAAAAAAAATCGAAGGGACTTCCCTGGTGGTCCAATGGCTAAGACTCCACACTCCAAATGCAGGGGGCCTGGGTTCGATCCCTGGTCAGGGAACTAGACCCCACATGCTGAAGCTAACACACGGTGCAACCAAAGAAACAAGTAAAATAAATATTTTTTTAAAGAAATCAGAATAAAGACTTACATAAGAGCACAGAAAACAGATTGAAAGAAAGATGGAAGACAGAATGAGCCAATACAGATGCTCAGGGGGAACACAGATGCTCAGGGAGAACACAGATCCTCAGGGAGAAGTCTAGGTTGAGAGCTAAACTGTATTTAGTGCTTTGGACAGACTGAGCCAAATGGAGGCACAGATATATTAGGGTTTCATCACAAGCACTTCATCTTGGGCTTCAGTGTTTGGTGGACCTTGAACAGAAAATAGTGTGAAAGCAGCTAAAGAAGGTTAGTGTGTTTCCAGAAGCCTTCCCCAGAAGACGAGGATCTGAGCTGAATCTTGGAAGGTAAGATTTCCTTAAGCAGAGAGGGTAGGATGGGCATGAGGAAGTTGGGCCCCCAAAACTAGGGGACTACGCGACAGAAAGCTGCTGGTGGGTACGGTGAATACCACCAATGGACAAACCAGAATAAATGCCTCTGTGAACTAATGTGTGTGCTAAACTGACACACACAGCCATGCATACTGCTAGGGACCCGAGCGTGTCGCCACAGGCCATCTCAGCATAGATGAATGTCTGCATGTTAATGCATTTTCTCCTTCCCATCCCCACAACCAAACTTACTGGGGTTTTTGTTTGTTTTTTTCTGGCTTCCACTTCTTAGTGAACAACACAAGGTAGAATCTCAGCACCATGTTCCTCTCCTTCCTCATCCGTATCTCTGCCTAGTGAGTGACCTGTCATTTCTGTCTCCATGCTCGCCTTCCTAACCATCCTTTGCCGGGAGCCAGCGTGAGGAACTCGGCCCATGGCAAAGGTCATGAGGAAGGAGGCTTTGGCATACGCAAAGGCGGGATCAAGCCTCAGGAAACCCCCTGTTCCCGAGCATCTACCCCCAAAACCAGAGTCTGCCTACTTTACTCATGCTCTCACCTACACCTCTAACTTTACGGGGGGCTCTCCCCCATCACCATTTCTCTCGGAGAAGGAGTTAACTTGCAGCTCCAGTTAATAAAAATTCCTGGGCGTGACAAGAGTGTTTCAACTTACAAACTCCTCTGAAGGTTCTCTAGCCTGCCTGAGCAGGTTCATCCGGCCACATGTGATTGTTTACAGCTTCCCAACCGTGAGAGGTATGAGATGCTTTAAAACTTTCTAAATACAGACTCTTTTGAGAAGTTAGAAAATTATTGGTATAGTATAGTGGGTTGATTAGAAATTATATTGGTGAAGGGTTTTCATTTGTTGAGCCAATATTTGTTGCTAAATCTCCATATTCCCTGCCCTTATAATGAATATAACTAGCATATAGGAGAAATAAGTATTAACCTTTAAGATCAATCATGTTAAACCTTAGGCTAAGTAAATTCCTTTCTTAACTGTAACCCACTACACCCTCACCCTATAGGAATGCAACTTTATTTGGAGGGTGGCGCTTGGTTTAAGAAAAAATCACTCCTGGGAAAAATAAGTTTTCTGGTTGACTGACCATTATCAGAAAGGGCCATAAGATGTCAGCAGGCTTCATGGCCAGAAGATGATGTAAAACCCCTAAGACCTTTGTATAATTTTATATGAAGCATCTGATTGTGACAAGGGTCAGGTCTGCTGACCCCTGCATGACTCTGTATTCATCCTTATGTATAACAAAAAGTATATAAGCAAACCTGAAAAATAAAGAAAACGGATCAGTTTCTGGAAAGACTGATTTCCCCGTGTCGTTCTTTCTTTCCCCTTCTGGCTGAATTCCCATCTGGAGCGTGGACACTTGGCAAACTCCTTGTCTTGGAGTTTTATTGGTATTCCATGTAAACCAAGTTATTCAGCCTCTTTTTCTCCACTAATTTTCCTACTACACTATTCTTTTCTAATCTCTCTTTATATCTGTAATTAAATAAGTTTTTTCCTAGGACGCCGATTCCGTCTCCCCTTCGAATTACCCTGGATCCACCGGGGCTGGACCCCGGCAATCCTTATTGCTTCTTCTTTTTTTAAAATATTTATTTTAATTATTTATTTGGCTCCACCCAGTCTTAGTTGTGGCATGTGGGATCTTTAGTTGCAGCATACGAACTCTTAGTTGAAGCAGGTGGGATCTAGTCGCCTGACTGGGGATCAAACCCAGGCCCTCTTCATTGGAAGCATGAAGTCTTAGCCACTGGACCACCGGGGAAGTTCTCCATATCCGCTGCTTTTAACCAGGGCTTCATCGTCTTCCATGTCAGCTCTCTGCTTCCACCCTGTCTCTTCTTTACAACTGATTTTCCATACTATCGCTAGAGGGACCCATCCAAAACACATATGTAAACTCATCACTTCCAGGCTTAAAACTCTTGGTTAAAAGAAAGGATGGTGTGAGAGATCAAGACTCACAAGAGAGCTACAGTGGTCACAACAGCATCATCCTGGCATATGAACAGGCAGATCCATGAACAGAATACAGTTCAGAAATATTCAACTACCAAAGGGCATTTAATAAACAAAAAGAGGACTTTTTACACGGGTGGGGAAAAGATTAATTATTGAATAAATAGGATCAGGAGCTCTGAGTAACATCTAAAAAAAAGAAAAAAAAAGAAAACTGAATCTCTAAATCTTTCTTTGTACCAAAATTAATAAAAGAATCAAACTTTAGAATGTAAAATATGAGCAATCAAAGTACTAGAAAATAAAGAGTATTCACTAAGTGGTGTTGGGAAAGCTGGATAATCACACGTGCAGAAGAATGAAACTGGACCCTTATCTTACATGACTCACAAAAATTGACTCAAATTAACTGGCATGAACACTTAACCATGACACTTACAGGAGGAAAACAACAACAACAACAACAACAAGGAAAAAGCTCTTTGACATTGGTTTTGGTCACAACTTGTTTTGGATGTGACACCAGTCTGCGGCCATTCCACCCTGACTATGTTTGATCTCGTTGTCTGGATATGACACCAAAAGCACAAGCAACAAAGGCAAAAATTAATTAGTGGGGCTGCATCAAACTAAGAAGCTTCTGCACAACAAAAGTAACAACAAAATGCAAAGGTAACCTTTGGAAGGAGAAAAGTATTCATGAATCATATGACTGATAAAGAGTTAATATCGAAAATGTACAAAGAACACACAACTCAGTATCAGAAAAACAAATAACTTGACTAAAAAATGGGCAGAGGAACCAATAGACATCTTTCCAAAGAAGGCATACAAATGGCCAACAGGCCCATGAAAAGAGAGTTGCAGCACTAATCATCAGAGTAACACAAATCAAAACCACAATGAGAGGGAATTCACTGGTGGTCCAATGACTAAGACTCCGGGCTCCCAATGCAGGGGACCCGGGCTCCATCCCTGGTCACCGAACAAGATCCCACATGCTGCAAATAGGAGTTCACAAGCCACAGCTAAAGATTCTGCATGTGGCAACTAAGACCTGGCACAGCCACATAAATAAATAAAATGAAAATAAATATTAAGGAAAAAAAATGAGATATCAACTCACACCTGTGACAAGGACTATGAACAAAAAGTCAAAGATAACAAGGGCTGGTGAGAATGTGAAGAAAAGGGAACTCTTATACATGACCAGTAGGAATGTAAATTGGTACAGCTACTGTGGAAACTATCCCATGGACAGAGGAGCCTGGCAGGCTACAGTCCATGGGGTCTCAAAGAGTCGGACACGACTGAGCAACTAGGCATACACATTACGGAAAACGGTATGGAGGACTAGCTTATGATCCAACCATCTGACTTCTGAGTCCAAAGAAAATTCAAAGAAACTAAAATAACCATCCTAAACAGCTATCTGTGCTCTTGTGCTCATTGCAGCATTATTCCTAATAGCCAAGATACAAAAACAACCATCCGGAGAAGGCAATGGCAACCCACTCCAGTACTCTTGCCTGGAAAATCCCATGGACGGAGGAGCCTGGTAGGCTGCAGTCCATGGGGTCGCTATGAGTCAGCCACGACTGAGTGACTTCACTTTAATGCATTGGAGAAGGCAATGGCAACCTACTCCAGTGTTCTTGCCTGGAGAATCCCAGGGACGAGGGAGCCTGGTGGGCTGCTGTCTATGGGGTCGCACAGAGTTGGACACGACTGAAGCGACTTAGCAGCAGCAGAAACAACCATCAACAGAAGTCCATCAACAGATGAATGGATAAGGAAGATGGACTATTCTTCAACCATGGGAAAAAAATCCTGCCATTTGCAACAACAAGGAGGAAACTTGGAGACTTTATGCTAACAGAGATAAGTCAGAGACAAAATGACAACGTATGACCATAGCTGTATGTGGAATCTGCAAAAGGTAAACCCGTAGAAATAGAGCAGGTTGGTGGTTATGAGGGGCTTGGGACTGGGGGAAATGAGTAAATATTGGTTAAAGGGTACAGACTTTCAGTTATAAGATGAATAAATCTTGAGATCTAATGTACAGCACAGAATTATGGTTAATGGTACAGTATTATATACTTGAAAGTTGTTAAGAGAGTAGATCTTAAATGTTCTCACCACAAAAAAGAAATGAAAATTATATGATGTGATGGTTCATGTTTTTTTTCAGTAGCTCATGTCCGACTCTTTGTGACCCCACGGACTGCAGCATGCCAGGCCTCCCTGTCCATCACCAGCTGCCAGAATTTACCCAGACTCATGTCCATTGAGTCAGTGATGCCATCCAACCATCTCATCCTCTGCCGTCCCCTTCTCCTCCTGCCTTCAATCTTTCCCAGCATCAGGGTCTTTTCCAATGAGTCAGCTCTTTGCATCAGGTGGAAAAAGTATTGGAGTTTCAGCTTCAACATCAGTCCTTCCAATGAATGCTCAAGACTGATCTCCTTTAGGATGGATTGGTTGGATCTCCTTGCAATCCAAGGGACTCTCAAGAGTCTTCTCCAACACCACAGTTCAAAAGCATCAATTCTTCATTGCTCATCTTTCTTTATAGTCTAAATCTCACATCCATACATGACTACTGGAAAAACCATAGCCTTGACTACATGGACCTTTGTTGGCAAAGTAATATCTCTGCTTTTTAATATGCTGTTTAGGTTGGTTGTAACTTTATTTCCAAGGAATAAGCATCTTTTAATTTCATGGTTTCAGTCACCATCTGCAGTGACTTTGGAGATGAAAAAAATAAAGTCTGACACTGTTTCCACTGTTTCCCCATCTATTTCCCCTGCAGTGATGGGGCCAGATGCCATGATCTTAGTTTTCTGAATGTTGAGGTTTAAGTCAACTTTTTCACTCTCCTCTTTCACTTTCATGAAGAGGCCCTTTAGTTCTTCTTCACTTTCTTCCATAAGGGTGGTGTCATTGCATATCTGAGGTTATTGATGTTTCTCCCAGCAATCTTGATTCCAGCTTGTGCTTCATCCAGCCCAGCATTTCTCATGATGTACTCTGCATATAAGTTAAATAAGCAGGGTGACAATATACAGCCTTGACATACTCCTTTTCCTATTTGGAACCAGTCTGTTGTTCCATGTCCAGTTCTAACTGTTGCTTCCTGACCTATATACAGGTCAGATTTCTCAAGAGGAAGGTCAGGTGGTCTGGTATTCCCATTTCTTTCAGAATTTTTCAGTTTATCATGATCCACACAGTCAAAGGCTTTGGCATAGTCAATAAAGCAGAAATAGATGTTTTTCTGGAACTCTCCTGCTTTTTCTGTGATCCAGACTGCCAGGAGCCAGCGTGGAGAATCCCACCCATGGCAAAGGTCATGAGGAAGAGGCCTGATGGGCAAAGGCGAGAGCGGGACTCAAGGGACCCACCTGGACTTGCTCGAGCATCTACCCTCAAACCAGAATCTGTCTGTCTTACTATTTTATGCCTTTCATCAACTCCCCTGACATTAACAGGGAGCTGCCCCCGACCATCTTTTGCTGGAAAGAGTTAACTTAGGGCTTTAGTTAATAAGTCTCCTGGGCAAGATAAGAGTGTTTCAATTCAAACCCCCTGTTAGCATTCTAGCTTACTTGGCAGGTTTATCTAGACTCTTGCAACATTGTTGAGCCTATGCTTGTTGCCAAGTTCTCACATCCCTTATCCATTGTGCTCCTGGGAGTGCATATAGTCAGGATGTAGTAGAAACAAATAATAGCCTTAGCATTAGCAACATTAGACTTTGAGTTAATAAGTTCTTTCTTTGCTGTAACCCGCTGAATCTTTGCTCCATAAAAATGTAACTCTGTACTTTAAGGGTGACACAGGCCAGGAGTTTAAGAAGAAACACTTTAAGGGAAGATTATTGTTCTGGCTGACCAATATTTATCAAAAAGAGGTCATGGAATATCAACAGGCCTCCGGGATAGAAGATGATGTACAAAAAATAAGGCTCTTGCAGGAAGAAACCTGATATTGATAAAAGTTATTACTGATGGAATGTTGAGTTGACTCTGCATTTTTCACCTTGCTGTATGTATAACTCAGGGTATAAAAGCCCCAAGGAAAATAAAGTAAGTGGGCCTCACTCACCGAAGAAGCTTGGTCACCCCGTGTCTTTCCTGATCTCTTTCCCTATTTTTCTTCATTTGCCGACGTCGTCCATCCTGAGGATATCCCTGGACTCTGCTGAGGCTGGACCCCAGCACCAGATGATGTTGTCAATTTGATCTCTGGTTCCTCTGCCTTTTCTAAAACCAGCTTGAACATCTGGAAATTCTCAGTTCATGTACTGTTGAAGCCTCACTTGGAGAATTTTGAGCATTACTTTGCAAGCATGTGAGATGAGTGCAATCGTGCGGTAGTTTGAACATTCTTTGGCATTGCCTTTCTTTGGGATTGGAATGAAAACTGACCTTTTCCAGTCCTGTGACCACTGCTGAGTTTTCCAAATGTGCTGGCATATCAAGTGCAGCACTTTCACAGCATCTTTTATGATTTGAAATAGCTCAGTTGGAATTCCATCACCTTCACTAGCTTTGTTTGTAGCGATGCTTCCTAAGGCCCGCTTGACTTCACATTCCAGGATGTCTGGCTCTAGGTGAGTGATCACACCACGGTGATTATCTGGGTCATGAGAATCTTTTTTGTACAGTTCTTCCGTGTATTCTTGCCACCTCTTCTTAATATCTTCTGCTTCTGTTAGGTCCATACCATTTCTGTCCTTTATTGAGCCCATCTTTGCATGAAATATTCCCTTGGTAACTCTAATTTTCTTGAAGAGATCTCTAGTCTTTCCTATTCTATTGTTTTCCTCTTTTTCTTTGCACTGATCACTGAGGAAGGCTTTCTTATCTCTCCTTGCTATTCTTTGGAACTCTGCATTCAAATGGGTATATCTTTCCTTTTCTCTGCTTTTCACTTCTCTTCTTTTCACAGCTATTTGTAAAGCCTCCTCAGACAGCCATTTTGGTTTTTTTGCATTTCTTTTCCATGGGGATGGTCCTGATCCCTGTCTCCTGTACAATGTCACAAACCTCTGTCTACAGTTCATCAGCTACTCTGTCTATCAGATCTAGTCCCTTAAATCTATTTCTCACTTCCACTATATAATTGTAAGGGATTTGATTTAGGTCATACCTGAATGGTCTAGTGGTTTTCCCTACTCACTTTCTTCAATTTAAGTCTGAATTTGGCAATAGAGGGGTTCATGATCTGAGCCACAGTCAGCTCCTGGTCTTGTTTTTGCTGACTGTATAGAGCTTCTCAATCTTTGACTGCAAAGAATATAATCAACCTGGTTTTGCAGTACTTGGATGCAATCTCAAAGTTGACAGAATGATCTCTGTTCATTTCCAAGGCAAACCATTCAATATCAAGGTAATCCAAGACTATGCCCTGAACAGTAATGCTGAAGAAGCTGAAGTTGAACGGTGCTATGAAGACCTACAAGGCCTTTTAGAACTAATACCCAAAAAAGATGTCTTTTTCATTATAGGGGACTGGAATGCAAAAGTAGGAAGTCAAGAAACCCCTGGAGTAACAGGCAAATTTGGCCTTGGGGTACAGAATGATGCAGGGCAAAGGCTAATAGAGTTTTGTCAAGAGAATGAGCTGGCCATAGCAAACACCTACACAGATTAGGAAGTGAAAAAGCAAGCCGTCTTGGGGAAGGGGAACCTGGAAGTGTGGCTGGGTGCTGCATTCAGAGAAGAGAGGGAGACTCACTTTGCAGTTTATCTCTACAGCTGATCCCCAAACTTATTTCCCCTTCTTTCTGGGCACAGAACTCTGTTTCCTCCCATTGAGGAGGGAGGACATGGCAACCCACTCCAGCACTCTTGCCTGGTGAATTCCATGGACAGAGGAGCCTGGTGGGCTATAGTTTATGGGGTCGCAAGGGTTCGGACATGACTGAGAAACTAAGCATATGGCACAGCCTGTTTCCTAGACTCCTTTATGCGGTGGAGTGGCCACATAACTGACTTCTAGCCAATGAAACAGGCTTAACCCAGAAAAGCCTGTTTATTTTTAAATTTTTATATTTTAATGTTAATTTGTTTGGCTGTGCGATGTCTTGGGGCATGCAGGATTTTTTATCTTTGTTGCAGCATTCGGAATCTTTAGTTGCCACCCTGTGGGATCTAGTTCCCTGACTAGTATTCCTGCTTTCTATCCAGGCTCCCCAGGTTCAATTCCTGAGCAGGGAACTGAGATCCTTCTACAGGATCACTCAGTGTCTCTCCTAGATGAATCCTTCCCTTCCAAACCCCTCCCCACTGCCTCTAAGATCCTTCCAGCTCTTGCCCTGCCCACTTCTCTCACCTCACCTCTCAACTCACTCTGCCTTGTTCCCTGGCCTCCAGTCTTTTCCGCAGCATAAGTCAGGTAGCCCCATCGCAGGGCCCTGCCCTTCTCCCCACTCCTCCTGCCACACTTCCTTAATCCCACGATTTTTACAATTGAGGTTTCAGGGTCAATTCCTGACCACGGGTGCCCTCAGCCCCAAGTCCCTCTTCACCTTTCCTTCATTTCCTTCACATCCCTTCTCACTATCTGAAATTATCTCGTGTTTGGTTTAAGGTTGGCCTCTCCCACTAGAGCAGAGGTCCCCAACCTCTGGGCCACCGACTGGTACCTCCGGGCAGATCAGCGGGGGCATTAGACTGGAAATAAAATACACAATAAATGTAATGGGCTTGAATCATCCTGAAACTATTCGACACCCGCTTCCACAAAACTGGTGCCTGCTGCCCAAAGGTTGGGGAGTAATGCCCTGGAGCGTAAGCCCCGGAAGTCAGGGCCAGGGGCGCTCCAGTTCAGGCCTGTATAGATTAGGGCTTCAGTCAACGTGCGCTGAATTCGGGAGAGCCTCTTACTCCACATCGGCGGCGCGCCCTGCGTGGGGCAGTGAGAGGCCCCGCGGAAGATCAGCCCCAAGTTTCACTCCTGCCCCCTCGGCACTGGAGACGAGCTGCGGAAGGGCTCTCCGCCCCAGGCGTGGGGGAGGCGCGGGGCCCCGCCCCACGGCTGCCCATTGGCGGCCGCGCAGGTGGGGGGGAGAGGGAGCCCCGCGCGGAGTCGCGCCCCGCAGGCAGTCAGCCTCCAGCCGGCCTCTCGAGCCCCCGCGTCCCAGCTCCAGCCTCGGCATGTTGCGCGCCGTTGCGCTTGCCGCGGCCCGCCTCGGACCCCGCCAGGGCCGCCGCCTGCTGTCCGCCGCCACCCAGGCCGTGCCGACCCCCAACCAGCAGCCTGAGGTCTTCTACAACCAGGTGAGGCCGCCCGCGTGCTTTGTTCTCTGCCGGGTGGGAAGGGACTGGATCTGTTTGGGCCTCAGCTTATCCCGTTGGGTCTCACGGGTTTGCTCACAGTTGCTCTTTCATCCGACATCACTCATCCAGAGAACATGTCCGTTTAAGACCCTCTTTGCAGGAGCCGTTTTGGTTTTTCGTCATCTTTTATCTCTTGACTCATGCCCTCGACCAAATGGGAAAACAGGAAAAAGGAGTCCTTTTCAACTAAAAGTTCACCAGTTCCCCAATGCAGAGGCCAAGGCCACGGCCATGGCCACCTGACGTCCTGGCTGCTTCCACTGCTGGGAACTGGAAAAGGGCGGGGACCCTCGCCATCTCAGTGCCATCCTGCGGTGGTGTCTGCACCTTCCAAAGTTTCTTTCTTTGATCAAAGCAAGGATTTTCCAGTATAACCTCGATTCCCAGTGGCTGACTTCTTGGACAACCAGGACTTTGGCACATTTTCTCTCTTGACTTTTGAGTTTGGGTAAAGTGCTGGAGAATTCACCAAGGAGACTGGTTATGAAAGACTTTGTTTTGTTTTCACAACAAGTGTA
The DNA here is from genome assembly GCF_042477335.2 of Ovis canadensis. Taxonomy (NCBI): domain Eukaryota; kingdom Metazoa; phylum Chordata; class Mammalia; order Artiodactyla; family Bovidae; genus Ovis; species Ovis canadensis. Next base: position 72,804,238 of record NC_091261.1, on the reverse strand, counting down.
GCTGCTGCCCTTCTCTAAGCTTCCCCTTCTTCTGTAGCCTGGGGAGGGGCTGGAGAATGAGCACAGGGGCTCACGCACCGCAGGGGCACTAGCAGGAGTCACAGCTCCTATTCTCTGTGCACCTCCTTCGCACCAGTCTAAGCATTTACCTGATTGGCCATTTAATCCTTAAGCAGCCCAGTGAGGCAGGTACTGTGGTTATCTCCATTTTACAGATGAAAAAACTGAGTTTTCAAAGAGATGCAGTGAGTTACCCAAAGACTCAAATCAGTGGTCAGGCTGGGGTTCACATCTGGGCTCCCAAGAGTAAGCCAATAACCAGAAACTTCTGTGGTATTTTTGTTGCAACTCTAGGTGGGAATATAGGGGTTACTGCTGACCTAAGATGCTGGGGAGCCAGCCTCTGGCTGGCTGCTTTCAACAGGGGACTTGATTGTCTGGTGCGGAGCTTCGCTGCAGATCTACACCCTGGCAGCGGGTAAGGGCGCATCTGTGTGATTTAAAGGGTGGTGTTGTTTAGTTGCAAAGTCGTGTCCGACTCTTGCAACCCCATGGACTGTAGCCCCGCCAGGTTCCTCTGTCCATGGGATTTTCCAGGCAAGAATACTGGAGTGGGTTGCCATTTCCTTTTCTGGGAGATCTTCCCCACCCAGGGATTGGACCCTCTTCTCCTGCATTGGCAGGCGGATTCTTTACCACTGAGCCACCAGGGAAGCCCCTTGAAGTGTGTTACAAATCGTCATTAGCAAGGGAATAAAAACAAAGAATAAAATAAGATGTCCTTTGCATAACACAAGCCGAAAAAAGCAGCAGCTGCTGCTTCCTCAGTAGGCCGCTTAAGGAGGAAGGAGTTCATGCTTGAAAGATTTGCACATCACGCAGAAATATCAACGGAAAGACAGCAGCACCCCAAGCTTTTGTGGCCACAGATTCTAAGGATCCTCCTCCTTTGTGCTCACGTGGAGGTGAGGAAGCAGGGTCCAGATGTGTGCGTGCATAGCCATGGTAGATAGGACAGGTCCTGACTCTAGAGTTTTCTCTCGAGTTAGTTTGAAATGCTGAGTGAAATCTTTCTGCAGCTGCTTTGATCACATTTCTTTGAGATCATAAAAGTAACCGTTGCTCACTGTTTACAAATGCAGAAGTAAAACTTCCAGCGTATTCCATCGCACTCCGTCCAAGAACAATTTTAACTGGTAAATTTGTGGGCACGTGTGCACACGTGTGTATATAAGCGCATTGGGCAAGTGAGCTTGCACTAGGTGGTTTTTTTTTTTTTTTCCTATTTAAATGAGATCCTTGTGCTTGCTGTTCTGAAACTGTGTCTCATTGAACAATGCATCTGGGTTATCTTCCTAAATCAGTAGATTCCAATGTTTCCCAAGGTTGCAAAGCAGTTCACATGAGGATGACATTCTGCTGTACAGGCACATTTTAAAGCTCCTTGGGTGGTTTTCAGTGTTGACTTCTTATAATCCCTGAATATTTTAAGTTTCTTACCAGGGACTCAAGGTACAAACTAGATCATATGCGCCAACATTTCCCTGGGGATTATTGACTCCTTGATGTTCAGTGAACTCTTCTGGATCCTGGAGCTTGTCCCAAAGGAGCTGTGACCTAGGCTTTGAAGTTGCTTCTGTAGGCGCTGGGTATTCTCATCCAAGGACATGGTGGTGGTGACTGGGGGTGCAGAATGCTGCATTTCAAGTTTGTTGGGTCTCTCCTTGAAGAGAGGGTGGCATAGGCAATGGATCTTTTTCCTCCCACTTCTGTTTCCTAACTAGAAGAGGTACAGTGGGGTGCTTTGGTCGACTTTCTTGGGGTCCTCTTGCCTCAACTTGTCCTGGATGGATACCTATTACCACTGCCAACAGGTGATATATATAGAATAGGAGTTTTGAATTACCTTGTTTTCCTTGCAGAGTCTTATGGAATGAACCAAAACCTCTGTTGGGCTAGGCTGTGGTTCGGAGTTGGCTGCAGGCTGAATGAGTCAAGTGAAATATCCCCATGTTGATCGCACTGCTTTTACTGCTTGTTGGGGATTTTCGAGACTTTGTAGATACAATAGATTTGGGCAACCCAGGGAATTGGAGGATTTCACTGGCCCCACCTTGGTTTTCTTCTGCTTCTATTATAAACAGAAATGCTGTTTAGTATGCCCAGAGCATGGTGGGAACTGGCTGAGTTAGAGGTGACTGGGTTAGGACAATGTTGAGGCTAGTCATGTGTGTTGTGGACGTACATGTGAATTCTGTGACCCAATAACCATGTTGATTGATTACTTATGATCTGTCAGGCGCTGTGCCTGATAACTTGAACCTACATCTTCACGTTTCATCCTCCCAACAACTGCAGGAACCATATCGCATAGATGAGGAAACTGAGGCTCAGGGAGGTCAAGTTCACATTTGTGTGAAACCAGGGTTCAAGATTAGCTCTGTTAGCTCTTAACACACAAGACCTCCCTCATGCCATGATGCCTCATGACCAGGCCTTGTCGAACAAGGATGTAAATATTTACGAGATAGTTGAACTGAATGTTTTAAATTGGAAAGGAGGAGCCAAGTTTGTGTTCACATTTATATTCCCACACCAAGACTGGAACATAATTTGCGTGTGTGTATCAGTCATGCCCAACTCTTTTCGACCCCATGGATTGCAGTCCACCAGGCTCCTCTAATCTGTGGGATCTCCCAGGCAAGAATGCTGGGGTAGGTTGCCATTTCTTACTCCAGGGGATCTTCCCAACCCAGGGATCAAACCTGCATCTCCTGCACTGGTAGGCAAATTCTTTACCGCTGAGCCACCTGGAATGTAATTACTGCTCAGTAAATATTGAAGGTTGACATTTATGAAACTGTTTACAATCTTGTGTTCTAGTAGCAGGGCATGGGAACCTAAGAGTTCTACTCAGAAGGGCCTTTTTGCAAAGAATTGTGGAGTTAATGTGAACAAGATTGTGGGGACATATTGGGAGTGTTGAAATTGGCCAGAGAAGGGATTGCAGTGAGATAGAGATTGCCCAACCGTAAGCCCACAGACATGTCAACAAATTGAAATTGCCTATCTGCCAAACAGTCCACAGTGGAGTCAGCCCTTCCATCTTGAAAGTGGTGAAAATCCAGGAATGTGAGACCAAAGACCCTGGGGGATGTGGAGGAGACAGAGGAGGGCTTGGGGGCGGTGCCAGGGAACGGCCCTTGGCCTTAACCCCAAACTAACCAGGAGATATCTAGATGATTGTATGGAAAAGTCTGAATGCGTGTGGCATTCCAAGGTTCAGATCCTGAATGTTTCTCCTTAGGATCTTGCAATACAAAAGATAATATGTTTTCTCTTTGACATAAAGTACTCAACTGCCACTGAAAAATCAGATGCCGGCAGAAGCCATCCAGGATAGAAAACCAATCATTTGGTTACTCTTAGGGAAAAAACATATTTCAGGGATGTAGATTTCCTAGGTAATGGATCCCGAATTCTTTCATGCATCCGAGCTTGGAAATGAGGTCTTTCTATAATGTGTCCTGTGTCTGTAAATTGGAGCTACTGAAGGGCATTTAACCTTTTCTTGAAGACCATGGGCAGATGATGACTGTCCATTGCCATGGGATGGAGGCTGCACTGGACTATCCCTGTGTCCTCACTTTGGTTAAGACTCCTCTCCAGGGTCCTGCAGTCCTTGCTCTCAGCTCTACTGTCCCTGCCCCAGCTTCTCCCCTCCCCCCAAGTTTCTGTTCACATTTCCTAATACGCGGGGACCTGGAATACAAGACATCTGAGGAAGCCAAGGATCATGTTATCCTGCAACTCAGCAGTTCTAATTTTTATACAGTAACCTGCCCCAGCTTTGCAAAGATGCACGTCAGGTCAGAGGATGTTCGCTGCAGCAGCACCGTCAGGAGTATAGGCAGAGCTCATTTAGTTGCGCTGTGCTTTACTGCACTTTGAAGATACTGTGGTGTTTTTGTTCTCTTTTTACAAATTGGTTTGTAGCAACTCTGCATGGAGCAAGTCTGTCAGTGCTTTTTTCACAACAGCGTTTGCTCCCTTCCTGTCTTTCTGCCATGTGTTGGTAATTTTCACCATACTTCAAATCCTCCAGCAGCAAAAAAAATTACGGCTTGCTGAAGGCACGGAAGATGACTGGCACTTTTTAGCAGTAAGGTTTTTTTCAGTTCAAAGTAGGCGCATTGTTTATTTATTTATTTATTTTTAAAGATATCATGATATTGCACCCTTAAAAGACTGGTATAAAGTAAACAAACCTTTCATATGCACTGGGAAACCTAAAGATTCATGTGGTTCCCTTTATTACAGTACTTTATTGCAGTGGTCTGGACTGAAAATAAAATATCTCTCTGAGGTCTGCTTGTAGTGAAAACTTGTCCTAAAGTGCATTTGTAGGACATGATTCAACAAATTGCCATCTGTTAAGTTTTGAAGATTGCTGTGTTGCTTAAAATAGTGAGACAGATATGCCTGTGGAATAATGTCCAAGATAAACTCACTCATTAAAAAAGCAGTTTACAAAATAAAAGTCCATGATCGCCACTGAGAGTGGATGCTCCCCGTGTCTATCCCATGCCCCTCAGAACCCCAGCAGCAGTGCAGGTCCTGGTACGCAGCAGGTGCGGAACCCAGAGCACCCTCTGCTCTCCTCCTGCTCACCCTGCAGCTCCGGAGCCCTTCTGGTTCCTCCTGTCCCTGGCCCCTCCTGCAGGCACCCTGTGTCGTCCTTACAGCTCTAGAGGCTAGAAGGGGAAAGTGAGAGCCTGGTAGGACCGCCTCCCAGGGTGACTGGGTTAACATGTTATGTAAGTTTGGCTTTCGGTTTCAAGAGGTCAGGAAGCGTTTGGCCTGGAGTCTGCTCTTGTGTTTATTCAAGAGAAGTTGCTATGAGACTCTCCTCACTTGAAGCAGAACTTTGGCAGTGCCTCAGTCTGGGAACGCTTCTCACCCTGGCCCCCCCATTGCCCCACCTCCCCAAGGAGGAGACCATTAAAGCCTGGTTCTAGGAGAGGGGAAGTGGGAACTCTATGAACGGAAGATTCCAGGTTCCTGCAAACTCCAGCTTATCCTGTTAGTTAGAAGGGAGGATGGACTGTTAAAAACTCAACAATGGAGAGTGACTCAGCAAATTCAGGCCCCTGAGAGGCAGGCCAGTGCCAGGGAGCGGTCTTGCCAGGATCCTGGACTAAGATTAGGGGACAGTGTGGGCCTCGCCCAGGGAGGAATGGTGTAGGACCTGGGGAGTTTCACCAGACTGGCCTGTTGTCCACTTCATACCTCCTGATGTTTGTGAAATAACAATGGAGACTTTCTCAGGATAGACTAATTCTGCATGCTACCATGCAGGGATCTGGAGGAATGCAGGGACTGTGGTGGTGAGACACGGTGTGCGTGGGGTCCTGGCCCAGGAGCTTTACACCCCTTGTGGAATTTCACCCTCACATTTAAGCCCCCAGATATGTTATTTCCAGAGACTGATGAAGCATCCGGAGGTGAAGGGATTGGCCCAGGGTTACAGCTTGAGAGAGGTAGAGCCAGGATTCCAACCCACGTCTGTGTGGCTTACAGGCTGTGCTTTTTTACAGCACCCATAATAAAAACTCAAAATCAAACTTGCAGTAGGGCAGTAAGTAAACCATAAAGGTGGAGATTAAGAAAAGAGTTCTGACCTTCTGGAAGGCAGACATGGGCTCTGGACTGGAGTTGAGAAGGACTGGGCAAAGAGCACAGGTCTCAGAGTTCCAAAGACCTGAGTTCAGATCTGGGTTCTGCCTTCACTGCTGTGTGACCTTGAGCAGGTGGCTTGGCCTCTCTGTGCCTTAGTGTCCCCCACCCCCATCCCCCACTGTAGAGAGGATGAAACTCACCTAGGTTTGCTATGAAGTTTAAATGGGAATGATCCAGTTTTGGAAAGCTTCCAATACAGGGGCTGCCGTATAACGAGTAGCTAAATAATGGTCATTAGCCATTTCCATGACATATAGGTGTGAGGGGGGAACATCCTCATGGGACCAGGCGCTGACATCTCAGTCAAGAGGAGGGAACAGTTCAAGGCCAGCCCGTCTCACCCCACCACTGCGGCCTGCCTCTCTCTGTAGCTACTCATCTCTGGCTTCAAGTGCGTCCGTGAAGCGGTGGGTGTGAGGCTGGAAACCTGAGCCTGCACTCAGGTGGCGATGGGAACAGATGCTCAGAGTGCTCACAGACTGTGTGCCAGGCCCTTCTCCTTCCTCCATGGATGTTATCTCTGCTCCTCCCCCTGGGCCTCCCTCTCCTCCAAGTTCACCAGGAGGTAAAGCTGATTTCTCAGAGGGGAGCACGCAGGCAGGGTGTGGCCCAATCCAGCTTGAACTTGGGTCCACCTGGCTGAACTCTTTCTGCCACACCTGTACCCTCCACTGGAAGCGACCTGTTGCTCACTTCCCAGCCCTCCTGTAGGAAGAAACAGAGGTGTCTTTTTTCCCTTCAGATTGAGGATCAGCCAACTGAAGTGAAACCCACATACATTTCCAGAGAACCTGGCTGAGTGACTGTAGACAACTGCCTGGGTCCTCAGCCAGGGCCAGGCCCACCCCACCGCTGCGTAGGATGCTGGGGCCCAGGAGAGCCCCTGGGAAAGGAAGACAGAGAGGCCTTGGACCGATGGCCTTGACTTCACCCTACCTGTGACCTTCGCCCCAGCCTTGGTTAAAGGGACTGAAACACCTCAGCCCGCTTCCTGAGACCAATTTCCCCAGCCTCAGGGGACAGCTTGCTTCACAGGACCCACCCTCCTCTCTGTCCCCATCTCCTAGCACTCTCTTCCTTGTTCACCAGTAACTCTGGCCACCTTTGTTTTTTCTCTAACACACCAGACTTACTTCTGCCCCAGGGCCTTTGCACTTGCTGTCCCTGTGGCCTGCACTGCTCCTGCTTCCCGTCCTCTTCCTGCGGTTGGCTCCTTTCATCAGTCAGGGCTCAAGTCAAATGTCTGCTCTTCAGAGAAGCCCTCCTTGACCATCCCAGCTAGAGTTCTCTATCTTCCCCAACTTTGGTACTCTCTCTGCATCTTGCTTTTTCTCTTTTGCACTTAAGACTGCAGTCTGAGGCTGCGTTGTATATTCGATTGTGTCTTTACTTTCTGTGCCTACCAGAATGCCAGCTCCACGAAAGAAAGGTCCTTCCTGAGTGTGGATCCCACTCTGTGTCCTCAGCCCTAGAACAGCGCCCTGCTGCAGATGTTCACTAAATAACGTACTGAAGGGGTGAAAAGAAGAATCTCAGCTCTCATAATGACCCTGGCAGTAGTGTGGTAGAGGAACGGTGGTTTCTAGGACATAACGTGATTGATGGAATTTGGTAGCAGAAATAAGGCTGGATGACTTCTGAAGCTAGATCTTAGGCAGCCTTTCAGGGACTTCCCTGGTTGGCCCAGTGGTTAAGAATCTGCCTTCTGATGCAGGGCATGTGGGTTCGATCCCTGGTTGGGGAAAACTAAGATCCCACATGCCATGAGACAGCTAAGCCTGTGTGCCGTTAACTGGAGAACCTGTGCTCCAACCAGACAAGCCCATGTGCCGCAGCAAAGAGCCCTCACACCACAGTGAAGAGCCTGCGCAGCCAGAAAATAAAGGTCAGTAAATTAAACAGAGAAGACTTTAAAAAAAAAAAAAAAGGAAGAAGCCTTCTAGCTTCGGCCTGGTGTTGCTGAACACTCCGGAGAGCCAGCTGTCATGTGAGAGGTCTGCCTAGCCTGAGTCTGCCGTGGAGTCAGGGAGCCCAAGCACCTGTGTGGCCACAGACACACGAGTGAGCAGGCACCTTGCATCTTCAGCCCCAGGTGCCCTCGCTCTGCAACCACATGACCAAGCCCTGCCCAGCTGAGCCCAATCAATGGACCCAACTGTGAGAGATGGTAATAAATCATTTTAAGCTACCAGATTTTGAGTTGATGTCACACAGTGGTACCCACTCCAGTACTCCTGCCTGGAAAATCCCATGGATGGAGGAGCCTGGTGGGCTGCAGTCCATGGGGTCACTAAGAGTCAGGCACGACTGAGCGACTTGACTTTCACTTTTCACCTTCATGCATTGGAGAAGGAAATGGCAACCCATTCCAGTGTTCTTGCCTGGAGAATCCCAGGGACGGCAGAGCCTGGTGGGCTGCCGTCTATGGGGTCACACAGAGTTGGGCACGACTGAAGCGACTTAGCAGCAGCAGCAGCACACAGTGGTAGATGCAGATAACTGATAAGGAAGGTATGTAGTCTTCATTTTCGGGCCAAAGAAACCAGGGCATTGAAAGGACTAATGCTTTACCTCAGTACTTTTAGCAGAGTGGGTGCTCCAGCTCGGACTGTCTCCAAGGCCTGTGCTTTTAACTTCTAGGCCACGTACCTCTGAAGTTAATTCCTATTTGTTCTGTCTGATTTTTTTTTTTTTTTTTGAACATTGCTGGTGGTCAGTATCAGGTTGAGAGCTGCTCCTCAAGACTTTCTTCCTTTTCATTGCAGATCTTTATAAACAATGAGTGGCATGATGCCGTCAGCAAGAAAACCTTCCCCACGGTCAATCCATCCACTGGGGACGTCATCTGTCACGTGGCTGAAGGGGACAAGGTGAGAACTGGTGACTTAACCTCAGGGCAGGGCTGAGCAGGTTGGGGATGGGCAAGGGTAGTTTCACTCTTTAACATAGGTTTTCGTGTGGCTGAAACTATCGTGTATTACTTTCATAACTACAATGCCCATTAAGATTTTTGAGTAAGTAAAGCCACAGAAACTCTTCCTTGTAGGTAAAAGTCTAGATTGTACCCTGGTTCAAGAATTCATACAGCTGTAGAACTGCCAACTTGGAATTTAATTTGAGAACGTCCAATCCAGTCTCTCCATCTCAGACCTGGAAGCTGAAGGCCAGAGAAGGGAAGTGCACAGCTGGTTGGAAATCTTGTTGAGCACAGTTTGGGTCTTCTGAGATCTCGCTATGGTGTCTGTGGCATATTTTTGATTTACATCATACCCATGATAATTAAAAAACAGTAATATTAAAGTTAAAAAACATTCAGTAAAAAAACACTTCGTTTTTTAAAACAGAAAGAGCTTTAACAAATGATTCAAGAATGCTTCCTGTCCTCTGCTTTAAGACAGTCTTGTATGCACATTTAAAGCCTAGCTTCCTTTGCTAAAAGAAAGTGTGAATACTTTTCTGACTCATAGTCTAATGGTAAATGTATTTAATATTAATTACAACCATGCTCCCCACCTCTTGATACACATCTGCCTCTATGAAAAATGCTAGCTGTGTTGATTTTAATGCTTCCCCAAGGAAAGAGAAGCTGGTTAAACCTGCATGTGTTGTAGACTGCCAGTCATTTCAGAAGGAATGGTTAATTTTACTGGACTTGTTTGGGAAGGAAGCAGGGGCAGAAATGGCCAGTTTCTAAGTGCTGATCCCTGTGTTGCTGCTCTCTACATAACTCTTTGGGGGATTCGGAAATGGGAAACCATCAGCATCCTCATTCCCACTCTGACTCCTGAGAAGCTGCTCATCTTAAACCTGGTCGACAGAGCTCTTCGAGGCTGGGAGGAACTGCTTGGGGCAGTGTCTCCACTGGTATCGACTGGAGCCCCTGTGGGTGCGTTTGGCAGTGGGTCAGGAGGTATTTGGAGGTTACTGCTGAGAAGGCCTGAGGTGCCTGGGTGGGTGTTTTCCAGGCAGACGTGGACAGGGCAGTGAAGGCAGCCCGGGCCGCATTCCAGCTGGGCTCGCCCTGGCGCCGTATGGACGCGTCTGAGAGGGGCCGGCTACTGAACCGCCTGGCTGATCTGATTGAGCGAGACCGGACCTACCTGGCAGTGAGTTCTCAACCTCTTCCCTTCTCAACCTGCACGGAGAATGGAGATCCCACAGATAGTCAGGAAGGGGTTGCATTGCTGACAAGTAACTGACCAGAATGGTGTAGGTGGGACACCTTTGGGGTTTGCCCCTGTATCAGCCCTGGGAGCCTCTTGAGTGTTTCCTTTGATGTGATGGGTCTAAGAAAGGAGAGGGTGGGGAGGGGGCTGTGATGGGGAGGCCTTCCTGGAGACAGCCCAGAAGACGGACAGCCTGCTATGTGCTGGGGCTCCTCCCTGGCTGCAAGAGGCAGAAGAAACCAGGAGGCAATACCCTCACCTCTCCCAATCCATACTGCACATAGCAACCACAGTGAACCTTCCAGAAGACAAATTATACCATGGTACTCTGCTCTTAAGCCCTCCATGGCATCCCGTGGTCTTAGGATAAAGCCCTGTTCCCTCAACATGATCTACTAGACCCTGCCTGGTCCTGACACTTGTGACTAATGATTTGTGTCCTTGTTTGCTGGCTTTTTGCTGGCTTTTTTGTTCTATAAGGTCCCAGTGATCATCTCTGTATTCCTAACATCGATCTGCCATAGAACAGAAGCTTGAAACAAATGTTTATGAAATGACTGAATGAGAAGTTGGTGCCTCCTTCCTCCCATCCATCCCCATGCTCCCTGCCATTGAAGAGGGCCAAAAGTGCCTTAAAATTCAGCACAAAGGGGCCACCAGCCCTCCTCGTACCATGCTGAGCCTCCATGCTGCTCATCACCTGATTTGCTCTGATTCATTCCTGTGCCCACCCGTCTGTGCTGATCTTGTTTTTTTTTTTTTTTTTCCACTCAGGCCTTGGAGACCCTGGACAATGGCAAACCCTATGTCATCTCCTACCTGGTGGATTTGGACATGGTCCTCAAGTGCCTGCGGTATGGACTCAGGCTTCCTGCTCTTTGTTGTGGCTGTGCCAGTGAGGGGGAGGGTGGGGTGGGGGTGGGTGAGTGGGTGGGGAGTGTTGCTGGAGGGCTGTGAAAGGATCACCGGAGCTGGGGGAATGTAGTGAGACTCTATCTCAGGGGGAACCGTCCCTCCGTACCAAAACTGTAATTGAGCCTTATGTGTCTTCTCTTTCAGTTTTGGTAATTCATGGGTTAGCTGAAATTTGTCCCTTTCTTTGAAGTTATCTGATTTTTGGCTATAGTGGCACATCACATTCTCTCATAATCATTTAGATCTCGTTTTTTTATAATCATAATGTCCCTACTTTCAGTTCTGATTTTAGTTATTGGTGCTTCTTTTTTCTTTTTAAACGTTATTTATTCAGTGGGCTGTGCTACGTCTTAGTTGTGGCATGTGGGATCTAGTTCCCCGACCCGGGAACAAACCTGGGCCTCCTGCGTTTGGCGTGCGGAGTCTTAGCCACTGGGCCACCAGAGAAATCCCTCCCCTTTTTCCGTAGTCCAGCTAAAGGCCTGTCAGTTTAGCGACCGTTTCGAAGAACCAGCTTTTGAATTTGTTGATTCTGTTGTTTTCCTGTTTTTCAATTCATCTGTCTCTGTTCTCCATTATTTGCTTCCTCTCGCTAGCTTTGGGTTTAACTGTAAACATTTTAATAACTGAGAAATACAAGATGAGGAATAAGAGGTTTCAGGCTAACTTGGGCAGCTACAGAGAGTGAGGGGTCTTAAACCAACAAGGCCATTGATTCTCACGGCTGCCTCCTTGCTGCGTTCTTCTCTTGATTGACTACCCCAGCCTCTTTAGTGCCTGTCTGCATGCTGGAACCTGGTTGCCCACTCCTGGGCTTTCTTCTCTGGGCTTGATTCCAGCCAGACTGACCTCAGCCCCTTAGTCCTCGTGCCAGATTCCTGGAGGAGCGGCCCTGATTCAGTCTGACCGGCTGTGGTTCGGGTGGACAGGTCATTATACCAATAATGGCTGCTGCCCTGTGCCCATGTGGACAGGGGTGGAGGGGAAGAAGCAGAGTCGGAGACATATGGGCTGGTTCTCTCTCCTGACAGGGGTTCTCAGCCAGGGCCGCTGAGTCCCCCAGGGGACCATGGGTAATGTCTGGAGGCATTTTTGGTTATCACAACTGGGAGGGAGGGGTGCTACTTGGCATCTCATGCATAGAGGCCAGGGATGCTTTAAAAATCCTAGCAGGTACAGGAGAGCTCCCACAGTGAAGAATTTTCCAGCCCCAAATGACAGGCGTGCCAAGATCCAGAGTGCTCTGCAAGAACACCCAAGAGGGAGTGGCTGGGTGAACCCCAGGCAAATCGCCAGGCCCTCCTGAGTCTGAGCAGTATACTATTGTGCTGATTCAACACCTGTCCTGAGGCATGCAGACCCACACCACATAGGCCTAAGAGGAAGGGAGCAGCAATACCTTACTTTGTACAGACTGGCAAAATAACTCCCTGGCTATATTTTTCCCCAGGGTCACACACCCATGTTCACACCCAGGTCAACTCTGGTCTTGGACTAACTTCAGCAGACACGTTCATTTCTGAAAGCTCTTTCACCCTGCGTGTTGCATCTCTCCCCCATCTTTCGTTTTCCTGCTTCCCTGAAAATCATTACGTACTGTCCGCACATGGCTCTTCGCCTCGTCTAGCCTGCAGTGCTTTTTCACCACTGGTGTCCCGTGTGTCTGGATGGGAACTCAGTCACTGATTTGTCTCTGGCCACTGCTCCCTTGGTGGTAGTACAGTGTTGTGCACACAAGTGCCAGCTGTTAGATGGGTGTGCACTTTCCCACTAGAGTGGAGCCATGGTTCTCAGATAATAACCTACGGTGCTGTACTGGTAAGACAGTCACAGTTTAATATATCTGTTTATTAAAAATACTGACTCCTGGGCATAGGCCCCAGTGAGTCAGCTGAATAAGTCCGAAGTGGGTACCTAGAATTTGGTGCTTTTTTATGAGCACCCCAAGTGAGTCTGAGGCTTTGAGGTTAGTTATCTAGAATGAATTACTGAGACCCTAGTGGTTAGCTGACTCTTTGGAAATAAGCCAAGAGCAAGGGCAGTTACCAGAAAGACCCAGCTGGACCAGTCTGAGCCTTTGCTTTCTGCCAGGGTTTACAGGGTCCCCAACAGTCACTGATTGAGTTGTTATTTTTCTTTTTTTAAGTTACTATGCTGGCTGGGCTGACAAGTACCACGGGAAAACCATTCCCATCGACGGGGACTACTTCAGCTACACCCGCCATGAACCTGTGGGAGTGTGTGGGCAGATCATCCCAGTGAGTCTTAGACTCAAACACGTGAAGGCTTATCAGGAGCGCTGTGGGAGGCAGCGGTCTCGGGCAGGTTCATTGCCAAGGTGGAAAGGTCTGTGGGTTGATGTTGGCTGGTGGCCTGGGCAGTGGTTGAGAACATGGGTTTTAAGAAAACCAACCAGTACTGCCGTGTGTGAACTCTGTGACCCTGGGCAAGTCACTGATGCCCCTAGGAACTGGCTTCCTTATCTGAAAAGTGGAAGTGAGAGTAGCTGTCTGAGGCTGGGAGGGAGGCGTGAATGCAGTGTGGTGCCGCCACAATGGTAAAAGCATCAGTGAGCATGAGTCACTGGTGCTGTCCCCGGCCACCTGCCTGCTCGTCTGTCTTCATCTGTAATGGAGTTCTGAGGGAAACAGGAGAGGTTCAGAGAATCTCCGCTCTCTGGCTGCCACTTTCTGCAGCTGCTGTAGCTCTTGGCTTAGATTTTGGCAGTGGCTGTTGTTGATTGCAGTGGAACTTCCCGCTCTTGATGCAAGCCTGGAAACTGGGCCCAGCCTTGGCAACGGGAAACGTGGTTGTGATGAAGGTGGCTGAGCAGACTCCACTCACTGCCCTCTATGTGGCCAACCTGATTAAGGAGGTGCGTGGCTGTGTCTGTCTTGACCTCTAAACGCCTTTTTAAAGGCTTGTTCTATAGGAGTTCGGATGAGGGGCACCCTAGTGGGGCCGGGTATTTGTAGCTCAGGGCCTGACCCCCTTCACCTCTGCTCAACACACTTCAGCCTAGGTGACCCCCCTATCACCTCTTTTCTATGTTGGGTTTCATTGCCAGACCCCTTTTCATTGGAAAAGACTCCAACGCTGGGAAGGATTGAAGGCAGATAGGAGAAGAGGGCAGCAGAGGATGAAATGATTCCATAGCATCACCGACTCAATGGACATGAATTTGGGCAACCTCTAGGAGATAGTGAAGGACAGGGAAGCCTGGTGTACTGCAGTCCATGGGCTCACAGAGTCACATGACTGCGTGACTGAACAACAAGCCCTATGAAGATTATCGTTCTGAGTGCCATAGGGGTAGGGGCAGCAGCCACAGGGAATCCCACAAAACAGGTTCCTCACTGTACCATCTAGAACTCCTGAGCAGCACCCAGTAAGACTGCTTACCTGGGTGCTGGGCCGACTGCCTCAGCCTCTCTGGGAAGGGATGTGTATTCCTCTGTCTGGACTCCGTGGAGCAGGAGAATGACTCCAGTGTCCCTGGTGTTTTTTTCACAGGCTGGCTTTCCTCCAGGTGTGGTCAATATTATTCCTGGATTTGGCCCCACGGCCGGAGCTGCCATCGCCTCCCATGAGGACGTGGACAAAGTGGCATTCACCGGCTCCACTGAGGTAAGGCCTCCAGCTCCTCAGGCTTGTGGTGCATGTGGCTCAAGCGCCCTTGTCCTCAGAGGATGGTGCGCTCAAGATCAGCCTCTGGGGGGAGTTTCCTGGTGGGCCAGTGGTTAGGACCTGGTGCTTTCACTGCTGTGGCCCAGGGTTCAGTTCCTGGTTAGGGAACTAAGATCCTGAAAGTGGAGCGATCAAAACAAAAAATAATAATAAGATTAGCCTCTGGGCACTGCATGGGGGTCTGCCCCAGGACTGTCTTTGAGTGGCTTGTGTGAGGGGCCCAGGTGTGCCAGCAGAGACCATCAGGGTGGGGCCCTCTGTAGAATGGTGTGCCCCTGCTGTGGGGCAGGGGGTGGGTTGACATACCATGTGGGATAAAGAAGCCAAGGCTGTCTAGACTTCTAAAGCCCAGAGGTGCTGGCCTGCCCAAGGTCAAAGCACCTGGGCTGTGTCAGACTCTTTGACTGGTGCTGTCCTGGTGATTAAAGAGAGTGGGCTTCTGGGAGACATGAGTTCAAATCCCAGCCTTGACATTATGACTTGGGGTGATTCACTGCATGCCTTTGGGGGCTCCATTCATTCGTGTTTAGACTGAGGATGGTAGTGTCTATGCAGTAGAGATGTAGGTGTGGTGTAGTGGCGGAGATGATTGGAGTCAAACTAAGTGTTTCAGCAGCACTTACTTAGCTATGTGACCTTAGGCAAGTCAGCCTCCTAAAGCCTCCATTTCCCCATCTGTAAAATAGGGATAATAACTCTGCCCACCTCCCAGGGTTGGCGTGAGTGAGATAAAGCTTATTCAACAAAGGTCTAACCCAGAGTAAGTACCTGGTGAGTGAATGAATGAGTGAGTGCCACTCTGGGCCAGGCCCTGGAGAGGCAAAGATGTGTAAGATGTCTGGGGATTCCTTAAACATAATTACCTTGGAAGCAGGGACAAAATTCATTCTAAAGAGGTAACTTGAATTCTTGGAAGGCTTTATCCCATGACTTTAGAGAAGGCACACTGAATAGCATAATAAAGGGGATCTTCAAAATGATTCCCCTGAGATGAAGATACCTTCAAACGTTCAGTCTATACGTAGAGATGGCGGTTGCGGGAGGGCAGAATGGTGGCTGAGGTGACACGGTCCACTCTTTCTGGGGTTAGTCACCACCTAAATCAACGCCTCAAGAGGGTATTGGGAATCTGGCAGAGGGGATGGTTTCCCGACCGAGATAATGTGTGTTCACCCAACAGATCAGGGGTGTCTTTGTGGCAGGCTTTTGGAATATGGAGGTAAAAAGCACCCCACCCTTGCTGTGTGCAGGGGATACCATTTAGATCACTGTGAGGAGGCGGCGGGATGGCAAGTCTGAACTGGTGCTGGACGCAGTTTGCCCAGTGTGAACTCTGGTTCCAGGTTTACTGTGGGCAAGTGACTTGACCACTCTGAGCTGCCACTCCCACATTTCTGAGTGGAGGAGGAGAGTCGGCCCTCCCTCTGAGGTTGTTTAGAGGGTTGACCTCAATGCTCACAAAGCACTTAGCTCCGTGTCTGGTGTGTAGATGGTGCTCAGGAGGTGGCAGCCACACGGCAGTGACTCTGACTGCTTGTTGTCGTTACGTTGCTGTCACCCTGGGAGCCCAGAGGGTGGGGCTGCTGTGTGAGTGAGTGGCCAGATGTAGTGAAATTCCCCAGGTCTCTTCTAATCCAGCTGCTCCCTCAAGCTGTGGGGGCTTCTGTTCTGTGCCTGTGAGAACGTTTGGCTCTTCTCTTCTCCACTAAGAGTTTGTCCCTGTTTATGCCTCCCTGTAGGTTGGCCACCTAATCCAGGTTGCTGCGGGGAAGAGTAACCTGAAGAGAGTGACCCTGGAGCTAGGAGGAAAGAGTCCCAATATCATCATGTCAGATGCTGATAGTAAGGTTTTTTTTTGTGGGGGGGAGGGAGGAGGCAGAGGTCTGATATCAACCTGCCACTAGCTGTGTCTCCTGTGGTCCCACTTGGCTCTGCCATCCTTATCATCATTGGATTGGTTTCTGCCCCCAGGGCCTCAGGATGAAAGTGAGACTCCGCAGCATGGCCCTCCGGCCTGTGTGGCTGTGGCCTGTCCCCCGCTTTTCTCCTCTCTGCTGTCTGTAATCCAGCCGGGCTGAGCTACTGACTGGCCGAGCTGTGCAGCTTGCTGTCAGATCAGGCTACTTTCCCTCCATCACGTCCTCTTTCCTGGTCCTGTTGAGATGCTCTTAGATTTGTCTGCCTTGAGGGAGTCTTCCCTGATGGTCACAGGGCAGCTGGCTTGTCCTCCAGCCGCCCTTGGCTTCATGACCGTAGCGGGTTAGGACCGCTGCTCTTCATGTCTGTCTGCCCCTTGGTCTCCATGCTTGGAGGAGGGAGAGGTCAGGCCTGTCTTGTTCCCACATGAGGTCTGGCACCCAGAGGGCATGAGTGCTGTTGGCAGTGTTAATAGGTAGCAGCCACCACAGGGGCCAGGCCTTTCCTTCTCCTCTGATCGTGGTTGCCTTCTGCCTCCCCAGTGGACTGGGCTGTGGAGCAGGCCCACTTCGCCCTGTTCTTCAACCAGGGCCAGTGCTGCTGTGCAGGCTCGCGGACCTTTGTGCAGGAGGACATTTACGCCGAGTTTGTGGAACGGAGTGTTGCCCGGGCCAAGACTCGTGTGGTTGGGAACCCCTTTGACAGCCGGACTGAGCAGGGGCCGCAGGTAAGCTCGGTGGTTACACTCAGGTCTCAAGTGTCCAGAGCCGCCACGGAGAAGCAGAAAGGGCCTTGGACTCCTGAGTCAGGCAGGCCTGACTCCAAGGCTCAGCTCTGCCAGGCACCAGCTGCGTGCCCGTGGAAAGCCACCTGCTGTCTCGGAGCCACCAGTCTCTCACCTGTAATGCCTACCCTTCCTAACTCCCAGAGTGGCCGTGAAGTGGAAACTAACAGTAGAAAGTTACACCTACACTTACCCTTTGTAAGTTACACACACATAATAAATACGAGGAGGGTCTATGGGAAAGGGAACGCGTGTTTCCTGGACCTTGGCCATCTTAAAAATGCCTTGACCAGAAAGACACGTGCATGCATACCTGTTCGCTGCAGCTGCTTCTGGGAGGCGAGCAGAAGGCCACGTATGGGTAGCAGAGGGACTTCGTTTCACTTTACACTCTTCTGAGCTGTTTTATTGAAAATTAAAAAAAAATTTTTCTTTTTTACCATGAACATGTATTCATTTTAATTAATAGTCAATAATAATTACAGTAAGAAACACAGCAGTACCTCTCCCCACCACCTCCTCTCGTATCCTGGTCCTTTTCCCAGCACTGTCCTTAGACCCAGCCTGTCCTGGGCTCACTCTCCACAGGGCTCCGTGCTGGCCACCTCCTCGCAGGGAGGAGGAGCCATAGGGTCAGGAATCAGGGGTACTTGCCCCGACAGGCCCCTTGTGTGCAGCCCTGAGCCCACTTTGAGGGCCCATGGGGGCTTCTCTGTGGGCTCCACTGTCCTGGGAGCACCTGTGTTGCTGGTGTCCACTCCCCAGAATCTGGGGCCAGCCCAGGCAGCCCTTTTTTTTTTTAAACAGATTCTGTTTTTTTTTTTTTTTTTTAGAAAAATGAGCAGAAAGTACAGAGTTCCCATAAGCCTTGAACCTTTCCACTCCCTGGTTTCTCCTGGTTTTAACATCTTGCCTTGGTTTGATATATTTGTTGTGTTATTAACTAAAGTCCATAGCTTGCATTAGAGTTCACCCTTGGTGGTGTACATTCTGTGGGTTTCGACAAATGAATCAAGACATGTATCTACCATTACAGCATCTCTTTTTCTCTCACTTTTCTTTGTGGTTTGTGGCTATTTAATTATTAAGGTAATACAGATTTATATTAAAAACTTCATAAAAAAGAGTTTACAGTAAAAAGCAAGATTCCCCTTTTCCCCTCCATGTCCATGTCCCATAGGTAACCAACCACACTCACACACAGAATTACATTTTGGTATGCTTGTTTTAACAAAAGTTGGAATATATTTCCTTCTACAAGCTTTCTCCCCTTTAAGAAATATCTTAGGCTATCTTTCTGTGTTAGTTGACTGATCTGTTGTTATTGATGGTACAATATATGGATATACCATAATTATATTAACCAGCTCCTCTACTGATGTATACTTAGGATTGTTTCTGCTTTTTGCTTTTATAAGATGTTCCCCAGTGACTATCCTTGCTCAGGTCCCTTTGTCACACGTAGCATAAATTCCTAGAAGTTAAGTAGCTGGGTCAAAGGATATGAACATCTAACTTTTTGCCTAATTTTTAAGACACTTGCCCAAAGAGCTGTACCAGCTTACGGTCCTTTTTTTTCCTTTCTAAATTGAGGTATAATTGACCTGTTTTATCAGTTCTTCTATATGCATATTACAGAGTATGTAACATACTTTACCATCAATGTATTTTCGTACTAGTTAAAATTTTTAGTAATCTCATACTTGAAAAACAAAAATGGTAGGCTTACTATCGGAGAGGGCAATGGCAACCCTCTCCAGTCCTCTTGTCTGGAAAATCCCATGGATGGAGGAGCCTGGTAGGCTGCAGTCCTTGGGGTCGCTAAGAGTTGGACACTAAGCAACTTCACTTTCACTTTTCACTTTCATGCATTGGAGAAGGAAATGGCAACCCACTCCAGTGTTCTTGCCTGGAGAATCCCAGGGACAGGGGAGCCTGGTGGGCTGCTGTCTATGGGTCGCACAGAGTCGGGCACGACTGAAGCGACTTAGCAGCAGCAGCAGCAGCAGCATTCATGATCTGGGCTTCCCAGGTGGCGCTAATGGTAAAGAACCCACCTGCCAATGCAGGAGCCATGAGATGTGGGTTTGATCCCTGGGTCGGGAAGATCCCCTAGAGGAGGGCAGTGCAACCCACTCCAGTATTCTTGCCTAGAAAATCGCATGGACAGAGGAGCCTTGTGGGCTACAATTCATGGCGTTGCAGAGTTGGACACGACGGAGTGACTGAGTGTGGAGCATTCATGATCTGGCCCATTTCCCAGGTGTCTCCATGCCTGTGTGGTTCTAAGACTAGAGCTAGGAAACGTCTGGCTGTAGCATCTGTATAACTCTGGGCTCCTTCTCCCTCAGGTGGATGAAACGCAGTTTAAGAAGGTCCTTGGCTATATCAAATCTGGGAAGGAGGAGGGGGCGAAGCTGCTGTGTGGTGGAGGGGCAGCTGCTGACCGTGGCTACTTCATCCAGCCCACCGTGTTTGGAGATGTGCAAGATGGCATGACCATCGCAAAGGAGGAGGTCAGTATGGGTCCAGCACTTAAGGGAATGTTCTTAGGAGAAGACGTGGACAGCTCAGCCCAGCATCTTGACCCATGACCCATCTGCTGACCTTGGGTCAAATCCGGGCTCAGTGCATAAGACCAACCATTTGCAGCTCACTGCTGACCTTGTGCTTCTCTTCAGCCTCTTGTGGCGGCCAGTGGTTGGGGGCAGTCTCTGAATTCCCTGGCCAAGCCTGCAGGTCCTGCGTGTGTTCTGGCCCCTGTGAGCGGGACTCAAGGCAGGATTCTTCCCAGCACTTCTCATGGCCTTCATGTAGGCAGGACTCTGGACTAGGTCAGAAGCCAGGCTTCCCCGCATGGCTAGAGTCCCTTGATCTTCTCCTCCTTGGTACTGATTATGAACGTAGGGCAGCAACTGTCTCATTCGTTTGCTTCACAAATCATTCTGAGTGCCTACTGTGTGCCAGGTGCTCTACAGACCCTGGAGAGCCGGGGGTATCCAGTACCTGTACTCTGCCCTAGTGGAGTCCAGACTCACTCCACCTCCCCTGGGAGGATGAAGCCCTTTAGTGGCCTTACACAGGGAAAATATTACACTGCCACCCTCTTCCATTGATAACTCAAAAAGAGCAAAAATCAGGATAGGAAAATACAACAAAGTTCTGCCTCTTTTTGCCATCATGACTACTTTGATCTTTTTTTTTTCATTCTCAATGGAAAGGGAAAATACTCATTTTCTAAGGAGGGCAGGGGCTCCTGTGCTTTGCTAGTGCCCTAGGTGCATGATGCCCCATCTCTTGCTCTAGCTATGATATGGGCTCCTGGCAGTCTTCTCACTTCCCTCTTGACACTCTCTACCCAGTCCTGGCATCAGCCGTTTCTTCACAAAGTCCTGCTTCCTTTTAGTGGCGAATAGATTTTTTAAGAATGGGCGCCATAAAGAAGAATGGGCGCTGGTGCCTGGAACTCCATTTTCCTCCTCCCTGCTCCTCCCCCCGACTCTGGCTTGGCCAGTTTCTGCTTCTGTGGTGTCCCAGCTTGATTATCACCTCTCAGGGCCTTTCCTGACCTCCCGCCTCCCACCACTCATTCGGGCCAGGTAGCTCCTCTGGGCTCCCCCTCCGCACGTGTCCTGGTCATAGGCCAGGCACTGGATCACATCAGGATCCGTTCCCTGGGGCTCTCCCCTGACAGGGCTGAGAGCAGCCACACTGCAACAACAAGAAGCACATCTGATTCCCATGTTGTGGTTTTTAAATCCCGTTGCCCACTTAAAAGGAAGCAGGATTCCTGGAAGAAATGGCTCAGATATAAGACAGGGAAGGTGTAAGATAAACCTGGAACATCTTGAGATCAGAGATCCTGTTTGTGCTTAGTTAACTTCTTCATAGCTGTTTCTTCAGTATCTGATGCGTGTCTGGCTGAATGACTGACTCAAGTTCTTTGAAACTAAATCTACATGTAACTTGTCAGTGCAAACCCCTACCTCACAGGACTGTTTAGAAATAAGCTGTATGTAAGGCCCGTAGCACATAATAGAAGGCCACCAGCTGGCTTCCTTCCCTCGTGCTCCAGCGAGTATGGGAGCTGCCATCTCCCCCGGGGGCTGTCAGCACCCTCCGTGTGTCTGGGGGCTGCTGGAACCACCTGCTCAGTGCTGGGGAGAGCTGGCTAACATGTGGGTGTGCGTCTGCCACACCCACCCTTCATGCTGTCTCATCCCAGATCTTTGGGCCAGTGATGCAGATTCTGAAGTTCAAGAGCATGGAGGAAGTTGTTGGGAGAGCCAACAATTCCAAGTACGGGCTGGCTGCAGCTGTCTTCACGAAGGACTTGGACAAAGCCAATTATCTGTCCCAGGCCCTCCAGGCCGGCACTGTGTGGTAAGGGCCTCCCGCAGCCCTTCACAACCCAGGCAGAGAGCCCAAGCCAGGGTCTTTGGTAATCCCCTGCTCACATCCCAGAGTTGGGGTGCCAGGCTCAGTGCCTCCTGGGTCTGGGTGTGGGGTAGCGGGCAGAGGTTTCCCATGCCCTTCTTCAGGGGATTAAACTTCCCTGTGGTGCGTATGTCTGTGACGCTCTTCTTGGACAAGCAGCTGGGTGACTGGGCTCCTCACCAAGCTATGAGGAAACCAGCACTGAGGGCCCACACCTGTGTCGCCCTAGTTTTCAAAGCTTAGCACCTACGTCACACCCTCTAGGCCAGCTGTAATGTAAGAAACAGAAAATACCAAGTGTTGGTTAGGGTGCGGAGACAGGAACCCTCACACACTGCTGGTGGTACTGTAAAATGCTGCAGCCACTACAGACAAGTCTAGCATAAGTTCCCCAGTCAGTTCAACATAGAGTTGTCCCAGGACCCAGTAATTCCACTCCTGGGTGTATACCCAGGAGGGGGAAAAAAAAAACACATCCACACAAAAAAGTGTATCTGAATATTCAGACTATTCGCAATAGTCAAAAAGTGGAAACAGCCTAAATGCCCATCAGCTGATGAATGGACACACAAACTGTGGTTTATTCACGTGATGGAATGTTCAGCCATAAAAAGGAATGAAGCGCTGATGCCTGTTTCAACGTGGATAATGTAATACTAAATGAAAGAAGCCAGACACAGGTCACATGTCGTGTGATCCCATTTATATGGAATATCCAGAACAGAGCCATACAGACAGAAAGTAGATTAGGGGCTGCTAGGGGCCGGAGGAGGAGGGAACAGGGGAGTAACTGCTGACTGGGCATAAGGTTTCTTTCTAGGGGGATAGAAATGTTCTGGAATTAAATGGAGAGGATATAATATTGTGACTATGCTATAAAGCACTGAATTGTACACCTTTAAGGTGGTACGTTTTTAAATTCAGTCAAAATTTAATAGTTTAAAAAAAAACTACCCCGAAAAGTTTAGCACCTAATTAGCAAAAACAACTCATTAAAATGGGAAGCTAGTATTTGGTGTACCCTGGTATTGACATCCATGTCATGAAGGACCAGACAGCTTATGGCTTTGTTTCACACGGCCTGCTTTTGAACCCCTGTATGGCTAGATTTTGGAGAAGGCAATGGCACCCCACTCCAGTATTCGTGCCTGGAAGATCCCATGGGTGGAGGAGCCTGGTGGGCTGTAGTCCATGGGGTCGTGAAGAGTCGGACACGACTGAGCGACTTCACTTTCACTTTTCACTTTCATGCATTGGAGAAGGAAATGGCAACCCAGTCCAATGTTCTTGCCTGGAGAATCCCAAGGACAGGGGAGCCTGGTGGGCTACCGTCTATGGGGTGGCACACAGTCGGACACGACTGAAGTGACGCAGCAGCAGCAGCAGCATGGCTAGATTTTAGTAGGGTTCTCCACCTCCCTTTTTCTAAAGTAAAATTTGCTCTAAAGTTAAATTTTAGAGCAATACAGGAGGTTTGAGGGGGCACGATACTTCATCCCTGCCCCAGTGAGTTACTCCTGAAATCTCATCTTAAATTGTAGGGTCAACTGCTATGACGTGTTTGGGGCCCAGTCGCCGTTCGGTGGCTACAAGCTGTCTGGGAGTGGCCGGGAGCTGGGGGAATACGGGCTGCAGGCATACACCGAAGTGAAGACCGTGAGTATGGGTGCCTTCTCCGCCCTCTTCCTGTGCTGGGCTCCCCCAGTGTTGACTGCAGGTTTCTTGTTTTAAGCCATGGAAGCTACCAACGAGGGTAAAGACCCAGTCTCTTCTATGCCTTGTGAAGAATAAGTAGGGACTTGACCACCACCGAGCTTGCACAGTCCTTTGCAAGTCCTGGGCTTCGTCATACACTGAGTTCTGTAGAGCCTGAGAAGAGGGAAAGACCCCCAGTGGAGAAAGACTGGGTCAAGGGGAGGCTGAGTGTGATCTTAACGCAGAACACAGCCCTAGCAGGTTGCTCGGATCGACTGTTTGGTCGTCGAGATGTTGGAAAATCAGGACAGCCCTTCTTATCGCTTTGGCAGCACCCAGCTGAGGGGGCCTGTGGTCCACAGGGAAGCACACAGATTTAACAGCTCCTCTGCATCCCTCACAGGTCACGGTCAGAGTTCCTCAGAAGAACTCCTAAACCACGCTGGCTTTCTTACTCATCCAGTAACGGACCGGTCAGAGGAGATCAGCCACAAGACCAAGAAAAATGACCCTTGCATGCTAAAGGTCTCGAAAGAGAAACTCTGCCAGAACAATCTCTTGGATCAAGAAAGTTCCTTCCAATACATAGGCTGAGTGTGGGGCAAAGCATATATGGAAAGCCTTTTACACTGCAGTACTGCTACTGGCTTTCAGAGTGACTTTCCAAAGATTCAAATATTTCCTTCTGTCCATCTGACACACTTCTTTCTGTAACTTGCCTTAACAGGGGAAGGAAAAGGCATTGTTGACCCCTGTACTATCATTGAGGCAACAGCTAGCACCTTGCTTTGTATTCTGGACTAAAAACTCAATAAAGACACTTTCTAAGTAACTCTTTCTCCATCTCAACCCAAGGAGATGCTGTCACACAGACATGTTGTCCCCTCTGTGCGTGTGTCACGCTGCAAACAGCTACCACCCCTCCCCTGTTGGGGGCAAATGGCCTTTGTATCCTGCACGTAATTAATGGGTGTCTCTGGCCTGCCCACGTGTGGCATGCCCTGTGCGACACACTGAGTCCGGACACCTCAATAGCACTCCCAGCCCCTGCCCTGAGAGACGGGGAGGTAAACCGGGGAAAATGTGCACTTGACACTCGAGGCTGGTTCTCAGTGTTGGAAGTTCGAAGACTTGGTCAGAACAAAACAGATTCCTGCCGGCCCAGTTTCATAAGAGATTAACTTGAAAACCAGATGCCCATTTACTCATTTAAAGTGAGGTCTGTATTCTCAGACTTTTTGAATCCTGTATCCAGAACATTGCCTGCCTTTAGTCAGGGGACCTGGAAAGTTAGTAATTAGTACTATTAGTAAATTAGGAATCTGAACATTCCTTAGTGAGCAATGAAAATGGAGCAAAAAGAATTGAATCACAGTAGTAGTTTGTGAGTGATCACGACTGGGTCACAGCTCCTTTAAGAATCTGGGGGAAAGGTTTGATCCTTTCTTGAGAAACACACCTGTATAACTTTTGCAGACAGTGTCAGGGGAGTGGTGAACTCCGGTTGACCCCTGCCTTTATTTCACTGAGGCTAAGCCACGTCTTGATAAGCAACCCCTATTCCACTAAAGACTCATTTGATTTCTCTGAGTAGCACTTCACAATTTTTGTCATATATGCATATACTTGTACGATTATTTATTTTTTCTTTAAATTGACTTTTATTTACATTGCAGTACATAAAAAAGAACAGCATTTAACTGTCATAAATAGAATATGTGAAAAATGAAAGCAGAACAATATTACTAAGTTTTAAACAATGAAATACAAGTGTCTTTTAGATTATTAGGTTTACTTGTATTTAACCTTTTAGATTATATATATTTACATATGGGCTTCCCGCATGGTGCTAGTGGTAAAGAACCCATCTGCCAATGCAGGAGACGTAAGAGATGCGGGTTCAATCCCTGGGTTGGGAATTTCCCCTGGAGGAAGGAAGGCAACTCACTCCAGTATTCTTGCCTGGAGAATTCCATGGACAGAGAAGCCTGGCAGGCTACAGTCCATAGGGTCACAAAGAGTCAGACACAAGTGAAGTGACTTAGGACAACACATATTTATATATGTATTCAAAAACTTAATTATTCTATAG
This sequence comes from Ovis canadensis, assembly GCF_042477335.2. Classification (NCBI taxonomy): domain Eukaryota; kingdom Metazoa; phylum Chordata; class Mammalia; order Artiodactyla; family Bovidae; genus Ovis; species Ovis canadensis. The sequence continues at coordinate 72,778,806 of NC_091261.1, read as the reverse complement.
CTGAAATAGGTACATCTCACTGAGATGACAATTTTACGACCAGCTGACAGTAACAAGATATTCCAGTTCATGTTGCTTCAAGGTGAAATGAGGTTCACTGCCAATAAAATGATTCTGTATTTTAGCTTTGATGAGGAGCTGCAGCAGCAATTGTCCCATGACAAATGAGTGGCAAAAGGCAAAGTTTTGAGCTCACGCCACCCTCTGCCCACTGTTCTTCCACCTTGGCAGTCTCCTAGGCACGAGGTCAGCTGAAACCTCTGTCCCTGTTCTCACAGCACCTGGGTCCATGCAGGGAGAGAGGGATTAAACACAGGGACTTAACAGGAAGAGGGTGTTCTGACAGCGCCAAGGGGGATGCCTGGCCTAACCTGGGCCTGATGGAAGAAAAAGTCACGCTCTTCACACTTACATACGTCCATCATGAACAATTACTGGAAGGGTACTGAGTGCTAGGGAGTGGTGATGCAAAGACGAGTAAGACCTGTGAGACTCACTGTCTCTAGCAGCTCAGGAAATGGTAAGGAGAGACAGACTCTCAAAAGAGACGATTATAGTGCGATGTAAGTGCCAGATACAATGAGAGGAATACGGTAATAACATCATGGAAGGACAAGAAGGGCCCCTGCTGACTGCAGGCAGGGAAGAAGGCTCCCTAGAATGTACTCTCTCAGGTAAAAGAAGCCCAAAGGTGAGCAGTGAAGGGCTATTAAAGTGATTCCACAGAGTCTTTTAAATAAGTAATTCCTACTATTTCAATGTTCCATGACCCTCATCCGTGAGGTTTAATGTGACTTCTAACATTCCAGCCATCACAATAACATCCAAGAAGCAAGATGGTTAAAGGACAAAGAAAGGTGGGACACTTTTCCCTATAAGGCAACTTCCCAGGGGCTGCCCACAAAACTTCTATTTATATGTCTTTGGACATTTAAAGAGACCTGCCTCTTGAGAAATCTGTATGCAGGTCAGGAAGCAACAGTTAGAACTGGCCATGGAACAACAGACTGGTTCCAAATAAGAAAAGGAGTGCGTCAAGGCTGTATATTGTCACCCTGCTTATTTATCTTATATGCAGAGTACATCGTGAGAAACGCTGGACTGGAAGAAACACAAGCTGGAATCAAGAGTGCCAGGAGAAACATCAATAACCTCAGATATGCAGATGACAGCACCCTTATGGCAGAAAGTGAGGAAGAACTAAAGAGCCTCTTGATGAAAGTGAAAGAGGAGAGTGAAAAAGTTGGCTTAAAGTTCTCAACATTGAGAAAACTAAGATCATGGCATCTTGCCCCATCACTTCATGGCAGATAGATGGGGAAACAGTGGCTGACTTTATTTTTGGGGGTTCCAAAATCACTGCAGATGGTGACTGCAACCATGAAATTAAAAGATGCTTACTCCTTGGCAGGAAAGTTATGACCAACCTAGACAGCATATTAAAAAGCAGAGACAGTACTTTGCCAACAACAGTCCATCTAGTCAAGGCTATAGTTTTTCCAGTGGTCATGTATGGATGTGAGAGTTGGACTATAAAGAAAGCTGAGCGCCGAAGAATTGATGCTTTTGAACTGTGGTGTTGGAGAAGACTCTTGAGAGTCCCTTGGACTGCAAGGAGATCCACCCAGTCCATTCTAAAGATCAGTCTTTGGTGTTCACTGGAAGGACTGATGTTGAAGCTGAAACTCCCAATACTTTGTCTACCTGATGCAAAGAGCTGACTCATTTGAAAAGACCCTGATGCTGGGAAAGATTGAAGGCAGGAGGAGAAAGGGACGACAGAGGAAGAGATGGTTGGATGGCATCACCGACTCAATGGACATGAATTTGGGTAAATTCCGGGAGTTGGTGATGGACAAGGGGGCCTGACGTGCTGCAGTCCATGGGGTCACAAAGAGTCGGCCACCACTGAGCAACTGAACTGAACTGGACAAAGTTAAGATTCATGGCCACATCTAGCTGCAAAGAAGGATAAGGAACTTTGTTTAGCTGGGAGTCAGTGTGCCTATCTAAAACTAAAGTTCTTAATTCTTAAAAGTTCTTAAGAATAAAAGGAAAATGGATTTGGGAAGGCAAACAGCAATCCCTATCATGATGCGAAACAGCACCCTCAAAATTTAGGGTGATGACTTTCCTATGCCTAACCTTACCACCAACTTAATCCAAATCTCATGATATAGGTGAGAGTACTTCTGGGAAGATTTTCTATACACAGTGTATTACTCAAGAAAATTTTAGTTGCAAGTATCAGAAAACCAAGTTCAAGTCAGTGTGAAAAAAACATGGTCCCCACATTCCAAAACCCCTTTGGCTCTGGCCATGGCTTGATCCAGAAGTTCGAAAAGTTTCCGTCCCTTGGCTCCACCTCTGCCAGGTTGGCTCCATGTTTAAACCAGACCCATTTTGGTTCTGGTGGGTCTGGATTCTTAGAAGAACCAACTGACTTCAAGAGCTCTCATACCGGGCAAGGCTCAAGTCCTCTGGCTAGGAGGAGGTCCGTGTTTGCTAGCCCCAGCAAAGACTCAGGTCCATGCTAACTGGTCCAGTGGATGTGACATCCTGCCCTTCCCTCGACCAGTGGCCAGAGCGATAAAGATGTGGTGATCACTTCGACCTGAGTTGTAATGGTCCACCCTTGTAGCCCTGGAGGCCCTTCTAGTCCATTTGAGGCTGAGAATGAGGGATGGATCCCCAAAGAAAAGTGGTGCTCTTATCTGAAGGAGAGGACATAAGACATTGGAAATGCCAACCTTTTAATACTCCAGTGCTGCTGAAAACCCTGTTGGGGTGAACTGGAGAAAACAGAGAAATGTGATGTTTCTTGCCCCCATCCCTGTGAATCAGACTCATGGTGAGAATCTGCTTCTTAAACTGGCAAATAACAAAAGAAATGCCAGCTATTAAGAAAACGTCTATAATGTTGATTCTGACACCCTAGACCCATTAATCTCCTTGTGCTTTTAGTGACAGAAACCTGATTAGAACACTAGGTAGCTGTCTGGAAGCAAAAACAAAGTTCTCAGGTTATGAACAACCTAATCTCTCTGGGTTTTTAGATGTGGGTCAGTCACAGGAGTATTGGGTGTAAAGATGGTGTTTCTGCCTTTGGCCTTGCCCAGCAGCCAAGAGGAAATGGCTGAGTAAAGGACACAAGGAGCTTCCTGCGGCCCTGAGAAGGGGGCTGATGTGGGGTTTTCTAAGTCTAGGTGCCACCTTGTGTTTGTAAGTACAACTACAGCGCTATCCTCGCCGAGATCTGACAGGATAGACCAAATGATCAGGCTGGTGTCTTTCAAAGAGTGTTACATGAATGAGCTTATTTACAAAACAGAAAAGACTCACAGCAAACTTATGGTTACTAAAGGGTAACAAGGACCTACCATGTAGCACAGAGAATTGCATTCAATATCATGCCATAAACTATAATGGAAGAGAATCTGAAAAGTGTATCTATATAACTGAATCACTTTTCTGTATACCTGAAACTAACACAACATTGTAAATTAACTATTGTTGCTGTCCATTTACTAAGTCGTGTCTCACTCTTTGCAACCTAATGGACTGTAGCCTGCCAGGCTCCTCTGTCCATGGGGTTTTCCAGGCAAGAGTACTGGAGTGGGTTGCCATTTCCTACTCCAGGAGATCTTCCTGGACCAGGAATTGAACCCACATGTCTTGCACTGGCAGGCAGATTCTTTACCACTGAACAATACTTCAGTTTTAAAAATGGTTGAAACAAAACATAAGATGGCGTTACGTGCCACATGAGTATATATGGGCAACACCCAGTGGACAAGGGCAATGAGTCAGGAGGCAACGGTCACACACCCAAAATAATGGAAAACAGGGACTCCAACAAAGACTTCTCCACGAATGCTCACAGAAGTACTATTCACAACAGCCCCAAAGTGGAAATATTCTGAATGTCTATTAACAGATGAATGAATAAACAAAATGGGGCCCATTCACATAATGAAATTATTATTTAACCATAAAAAACTCATGAAGCACTGATACATGCTATTACATACATGAACCTCAAAAACACGATGCTATGTGAAAGAAGCTGGACATAAAAGGCCACATACTGTCTGATTCTATGTTTACGAAATGTTCAGAATAGGTAAATCCGAAGAGACAAAGCAGACTGGTCACTGCTAGGAGCCAGGGAGAGAAGGGAAGTTGATGGATAATAGATAAGGGTTTCCCTTGGGGATGATGAAAATGTCTTTCAACTAGATAGAGATGATACTTGCACAACATTGAGTACTAAATGCCCCTGAACTGTTCGCTTTTAAATGGTCAGTTCTATGTTACATGAATTTTAATCTTAATTTAAAAAAATAAACTGCCTTACCTCTGGGCCTCCATTTCCTCACAGTCCCTCCAGTCATGTCCCGCCCTCATTCAGCTACTTCATGAAGAATAAAAGGTAACTGATAGTCATTGTTTTTATTAAACTTTTTCTGAAAATGAAAATTTTTTTTTCAGTGATATATACTCCTGGTTTCCAATTTTATGGCCCCAAGAAGAAATATTTACTGTACATCTACTAAGTGCCCCATACTACTGGTCTGGCAGCCACACTTAGAGAACCAAAACCCAGACCTCTATCTGCTAAGTTTGTTCAAGGTAATTCAGGCTTTCTATAACCCACTCGTCCAACTCGTTAGAACCTCTGCCCACTGCCTGGTTCCCAACCACTCCCACATTTTAGGGAGCTGTTATGATAGCACCCCTCTTTCAGGCACCAACATCTGTGTTAGTTATCTATGCTGCATGACAAACTGCCCCTAACTTTAGCACTTTAAAAACATTTATTCTCTCACAGTTTCTGTGGGGCAGGAATTTGGACATAGCTTAACTGGGTGCCTCTGGTACAGAGGGATGCGATCAAGTTGTTGGCCACGGATGCAATCATCTCAGGGTTCAACTCATTGAGGATCCATGCTAAGCTCACTTATGTGACCACTTGCCAGGCCTCAAGTTCTCACTGACAGCTGGTGAGACATGGATTCCTCGACATGTGGGGCCCCCTATGGGCAATAGTAGTGGGCTGACTAGCATCCTCTCCCCTATTCCTGGTCACATGGAACCTCAGAATGTGGAAAGAAGGTCTCTGCAGATGCAACTGGTTAGGTTAAGATGAGGTCATACTAGGTTAGGGTGACCCCTAAATCCAATGACTGGTGTCCTTGGAAGAGGAAAGAACACAGGGGCACACAGAGAAGGTCATGTGAAGATCAAGGCAGAGAGAGGGATACACTTGTAGGCCAAGGAAGGCCAAAGGACTGCTGGGAGCCACCAGCAGCTGGCAGAGACAGAAAGGACCCTTCCTAGTCTTCAGAGGGAGCAGGGCCCTTCTGACACCTGGATTTCAGACTTTGGGCCTGCAGGACTGTAGAGGATAAATTTCCATTGTTTTAAGTCACCTCAGTTCAGTTCAGTCGCTCAGTCGTGTCCGACTCTTTGCGACCCCATGAACTGCAGCATGCCAGGCCTCCCTGTCCATCACCAACTCCTGGAGTTCACTCAAACTCATGTCCATCGAGTCAGTGATGCCAACCAGCCATCTCATCCTCTGTCATCCCCATTTCCTCCTTCCCCCAATCTCTCCCAGCATCAGAGTCTTTTCCAAGGAGTCAATTCTTCGCATGAGGTGGCCAAAGTACTGGAGTTTCAGCTTTAGCATCATTCCTTCCAAAGAACACCCAGGACTGATCTCCTTGTAGTCACCTAGTTTACGGTAATTTGCTATGGCAGCCCCAGGAAACTAATAAAGCTGCTCACATTTGAGCTGGCTTTCCTCAGAGCGAATGGGCAAGAGAATGGGAAAGCAAGACAGGGGTACCCAGGAGGGAAGCCACAATCTTTTTGTAATCTAATCTCAGACATGACAGCCCATCATTTGAAGTGAGTCCCTAGGTCAGCCCATGAGCACAGTGAGGGGATTACACAAGACCACGAATACCAAGAGGCAGGCATCTCTGAGGGTTATCTTAGGCTGTCTACCACGTTCCTTGATTTCTTCAACAAATATTTATTAAACACCTACTGTGGGCTAGGTGTTGAGGATGGAACTAATAATGCAGATAAGATTCTTTCCCTTTTTGAGAATATTTAATCTAATGGAGGAGAGGACCCTAAAGGAAAAAAAAAAGTGGATATATAAATTAAAATTGTGATAAGTACAAGGAAGTGAATTATGAGGTAATATAGATACTTGATTTAGACTGAACCAAGGGTCAGACCTTGGTTGAGATGGTTGGATGGCATCACCGACACAATGGACATGAGTTTGAGCAAGCTCTGGGAGCTGGTGATGGACAGAAAAGCCTGGTGTGCGACCATGGGGTCACAGAGTAGGACACGACTGACTGACTGAACTGAACTGAAGGGTCAGGCCTGGGGCTTCCCAGGTGGCTCAGTGGTAAAGAATCTGCCAGCCAGTGTAGGAGATGCGGGTTCAGTCCCTGGGTTGGGAAGATCCCCTGGAGAAGGGAAAGAAAACCCATTCCAGTAGTCTTGCCTGAGAAATCCCATGGACAGAGGAGCCTGGTGGGCTACAGTCCAAGCAGTCACAAAGAATCGGGCACAACTCAGTGACTAAGCACACAAACACACGAGGGTGAGGCCCAGTCTTTCTGATGAATTAATATTTAGAATGTGGTTGAAGAACGTGTAGGAATTGGCCTCTGTGTGCTCAGTAAGGAGAGTAAGCTTCTAGATAGAGGGACAGTGTGTGCAGATGACAGATGTTGAGTTTAGCTGTGAGACTCAGAGTGCATAAGGCTTGGGCCTCCTCTCTGCATCTCTACTATGTAGCAATGGTGCCTGGCACAGAGAGGCACCTGATAAATTCTAACTGAAAGAACCAAAGAAACCAAGGCACCTTCTATTTCCTAACTGTCATAGATAATGTTAATCCAAGTCATTTCAAAATTTTCTCCCACAGTTCACTGCAGAATCACTTTCTTATTTGTGTTAGAGAGAACAGGCAAAGCTGCTGTAACAAAAAGCTGTAAATACATGAAAGCTCAACATAAGAGATTTTTTTTCTTCTTCTTCTTCTTTTATATAACAATCCTGAGAGGATGCTGAGGTCAACAGGGCAGAGTTCTCTTCCACCCAGATATCCTCCATCTTAAAAGTCTTGCCTTCTCCAGAACCTGGTCATCATCTTCCAGCTGGCAGAGTAAGTGAGAGCATCTGTTGACAGATTTTCCAGGCCAGGCCTGGATACGTGCACGTCTTCTTCTGCTCACTTTCCTTTGGGGGAGAGCATAGACACATGGCCATACCGACTTTATGGGGTGTGGGGAATGTCCTGTAGGCGTATGGCCAACAAAGAGGACAACTATGTCTGCACCGCAAAATATATCCCATTATGTGTCTACTTCTCTGGTACATTCCTCAAGAACCTCAAATTAACCAGATAAAAAAGAACTCTGGATTTCTCACTCTCATCAAGTCTTTCATTCACCAAATGGCACCACCATCTATGCAAGTTGCATAAGGTGGTCTCCTAAAAGTTATTCTTTTTTTAAAGTATTTATTTTTGTTGCTTTTATTTGGCTGCCCTGGGTCTTAGTTGCCACATGTGGGATCTAGTTCTCTGGCCAGGGACTGAACTCGGGCCCACGGTATTGGGAGTTCAGAGTCTTAGCTACTGGACCACTAGGGAAGTCCTGAAAATTATTCTTGATTTGTTTCTTATTCTCATCTTCCTCATGGAGTTCTTCAGGAAGTCCTTTCAACTCCACCTCCAAAACATCATAAACCAATCTACTTTATGGCCACTGTCTTAGTTCAAGCATCATAATAATCTGGGCTATTCCAACAGCCTCTTAATAACTATCCATGTCTCCACTCACTTGTCCATATTTAATTCTCCATACAGCAGAGTCTTATCTTTAAAAACATAAATTTGATCAGACCCCTCTTTAGTTTAAAACCTTCTAGTGGCTTAGAATAAAATCCAAAGTTCTCACCATGACCCCTAAAGGTGTATATCAGCGGTCCCCAACCTTTTTGGCACCAGGAACCACTTTCTAGGAAAAAATTTTTTCTACGGACCAGGGTAGGGGAGAGGGGATGGTTTCGGGATGATTCAAGCACATTACATTTACTGTGCACTTTGTTTCTATTATTATATCAGCTCCATCTCAGATCAGGCATCAGATTCCAGAGGTTGGGGACCGCTGGTGTAGATGATACGACCCTCTTCACCTTTCCAACCTCATCCTTTACCATTCTCTCCTACTCTCCCTGCTCCAGCTACAATGATTGTGCTGCTGCTTGACCACATTTACCTAGCTTCTACTTTAAGACTTTTACAACTGCTGTTCCATCTGCCCAGAAAGCGACCTGGATCTCCAGTAGACAGTTCCTTCTCATTTATCAGAGGTCTCAGCATCAGGGTTGCCACCTGGGAGACCTCTTCTGATCCTCTATTTGAAAAGTTCCCACACCCAGTTAAATTCTCTTACTCAGCATTCTGTTTACTTTCTTAGTATCCACAAACTATGCTTTTCTTTCTTTACTTTCTGCTTCTCGCTCTCTCTCAAAAAAAAAAAAAGATCCATGTGCTGGTACTGTGTCTTTTTTTCTACTTTTTCCCCAGGGTCGAGTAGGCCTGGCACACAGTGGTGCTCAGTAAATAAGTGAACAAATGAAGAACCATCAAGAGGTGATTAACCAAATGCTCCTGCAAGGTTCTGATAGGCTGTTGGTATAGCCTGGCCTCTCCACCCTTCTTCCCCACCCCTAGCCGCCCGTCCCCTTGCCCAGGAGAGGTTTGGCAGAAGAGCAGCCGCATCTGGTGAGGCCCTCCTCTCTCCCACGGAGCTATGGGAGCCTGAACTTGCTGGCTACTCCACTTTCCGAAAGGGAAAGATACCCAGCCTAAATGCCGACACAACGAGGAAGAGCGGAGCGGAACGAGCCTTGGGGTCAGAGATCTGGGGGGCCCCTGCGGCACAGTTGGTTCCAGAGCCCCCAGGCCGACCCCCTGAGCTGTAGGCTGCTCCCCGCTGCCGGGGCCTAGGGGCTGCAGGGAGGGAGGGCCTGCACCCAGTTCAGCATTTGGTCCGCAGATGGGATGCTGACAGGCAAAGGCTTTAGCGTCCGGCTTTCGTTGATTACTTGTTTTCTCGAGCCAGGCATTAAAAAAAAAAAAAAAAAAAGTCATCTGTGTTGGTAGAGTAAGGAGCACAAACCTGCGTTCCAGTTCCGACTTGACCACTTCTCAGCTGTCCGCAGCTGTGCGCAAATGAGTTTTGCTCTCCGACTGCCTCAGTTAACTCACCTGTTAACAGGGAACAAGAACACACTTAGCTCAAAGGGCCAAATGCCTATTTATAAAGAGGAGAGAAACTAATGGAAGAAAAGAGCCGCACGTAAAGTAAACGCACCGTATATATACAACTATTGTTGCTATTATTATATATAGAACTCTTGTTACCGCCGGACCCGCCCGGAGCCTCAGTTTCCGCGCCTCTATCACTAGTCGTTTATCTCCGGATCTTTCCGTAGGGTAGATCCCGCGCCAGAAGCCCTGCCCGCGGCGCAGAGACAAACTAGTTTGTAGTGCCACCCGCAGGCACTAGAGTCAGCTGGTGAGGGCCCGTAGCCCCGCCCCGCCGGCCGCGACCCCTTTACGTCATCAGCTCGGCGCCAGCGCTGCGGAGGGCCCCGGGGCCTGTCCTGGGTGTGGCGCCACCTTGGGGAGGCCTTGGCGGATGCCTGCAAGTCGACTGCTTGGTTCGGGGGCGGCTCGGAAACCCCAGCGGACCGCGCCGACGGGCGTGTGGAGCCGTGGGGACACGAAGTCGGGCGACAGGAGGGGCGGCCCGGAGCTCAGGCGGGGCACAGCGCCGGCAGGCGGGCGGCCGGCCGGGCTGCCCGGCGCTGGTGTCCCGGCGATGTGTGGTGCTGAAGCGGCAGCGGGAGCAGCAGCAGCGGCAGCGGGCTCGGCCTCGGCTTCGCGGCGGTGCCGGCGGCGGAGGCGGAGGCGCAGGCTCCTCATCAGGACCTGGCGAACCCGGGCCTAAGCGGCGGCCCCGCGAGGCCCCGACACAGCGCCCCTGATCGGGGCCTTCCCCGCCTCGCCCTGCCCCGGGAGCCTGCCTCCCCGGCCGGGGATGAGGCCGGGAGGCGGCCGCGCGGGGCCCAGCACAAAGACTTGTTCCCGGGGGCCGCTGCTGCTGCCGCCGCCAGCCTAGAGCCGCCTGCCGAAGCCGAGCCGGCGCCGGGGCCCTCGTCCCCTCAGGTCCCTGGGGGCGGCTGCTGCCCGTCTCCCCGAGACCCAGGGCCCCGAGCGCTGAGCCCCTTGTTCCCCCGGCTGCGGTGGGATCGGGCAGCTGCGCAGCCTCCGCTGCTCCCGGCCTTGCGGGCCCCGCGGAGCATGTCGGAGGAGAGCGATATGGAGAAAGCCATCAAGGTAAGTTGGGGGAGATGCCTCCCCGCTTTGTCTCTTTGGCATTCCTCTCGGCTTCAGCCTCAGAAAGCGGAGAGAACTTAGAGATTCCAGCAACTCTGGCTTTCAGTTCCGTGGGTTCCAACTTCTGGGTTCCGTGGACTGCATTTTACAGCGCTGAGGGCAAAGGGTTTGTGGAATGGGCAGGGGAGGGACGTCCGGCTCCCTCCGACTTAACCTGCTTAAAGCGGGGATGTGATTTGTACTTCCCTAGGATGGAGGGTGGGTGGCGTGGCTATACTTGGTGCGAGTAGCACTTAGGGCGCCCTGCTACTCTCTATTCGATCACTCTCCGAGTACCATCAGAATTTGTTTTCAGGTGATCTGCTGCAACGAGTTGGATCTTACCCCTCGCTCCAGATTTGTTTGAAATCTGCAGTTTCAGCAGGTGCTTCACCTTACAAAACCTGCCCTTTGGCAAATAGGTTGTTTTCACTTTTCCGTGTGGTTCCTCCCCTTTTCCTGTTTCCTTTTCCTTCTTCTCCTGGGGGGCGTTGAGTTTATTTAGGAGGAGCTAATGGTGTCCTGTAACGTACTGCTCTGTTAACCAAAAAAAAAAAAAAAGCAAATATGTGTGTTCCAAAGTGGCCCAAATAAAATGACACATTTTGAAAAAAAAAAAACCCGCTTTTTACTTTTTTTTTTAAACAGGCGAACATTGAGGCAGTAAGTCACTAGGAGTCAGAAAGTTACCATTCAGCTGTATTGAGGAAATTAAGTTTCTTATGTAAACTGAACACTGAAGCTTAAAGTTTGATATGTATTACTTATTTTACAGTACTAAGTCAAATCTGTGCATTTAGGAATTTCATTTTCCCTTGAGGGATAGGCAACTCAGGGTTATTTTCCCCATCAAGACACAATCACTACTACCAATAACTAATTAAGAACTTCCACTTCTAACAATTTTGGGGGTTAAAAATTTATAGAAGTCATCGGTCATTTCAAAGAAAATTCACCTTTTAAAAGGAGGCATCAAGACAACATACACATTAAGAAAGATCAGATTTTAAATGATAGAATTAAAAGATCCAAAAGACTGCTTTGATGGATATATATATTTTTTCTTTTGGTTTGGATTTCATTGGTACAGCATCATGAATTGCCTAAAGTTATACGATTGGGTTGTGAATCAAAAGGCATTTGGCAGGGTTTTAAATTCAGCTAGTATTATTTGCTTTGTGCAAGGTGCTGTCTTGGGCACTAGATGTCCCTCTTTTGTAGATCTTCTGTCTAGATAGTGGAGTTAGTTAATAAACATTGTCAGATGATTATGATTAAAAGACACAGTTCGATCCCTGGGTTGGGAAGATCTGGAGGAGGAAATGGCAAGCCGCTGCAGTATTCTTGCCTGGGAAATCCCATTGACGGAGGAGCCTAATGGACTACAGTTCATGGGGTTGTGAAAGAGTTGGACACAACTTAGTGACCGAGCACACATTAAGAAAGGTGGAGAGTGCTATTTTAGGAAGGGTGGGCAGGGAAGGCCTTCCTGAGGAGGTGACATTTGTATCAAGCTTTGAAGGGAATGAGGGGGCAAACCTCCACTGTATTGGGGAAAAATATTACAGGCAGTGGGAACAGAAGATGCAAAGGCCCTGAGGCAGGTGCAGGTCTCCTGTGACCCAGGAACAACAGGGTGACTGGAAGGCAGTGGGTTAGTATAGACTATGTTGGAGCCAGGTAGCTGGAAGCCAGAGTACATAGGGCCTCTAGGAGGTCACTGCAAGAACTTTGGCTTGACCCTGAGTAGAAGGGGAAATCTGAGAGAGTTTTGAGCAGGAGAGGTACATAGTTCTAGTGGGCAAATATATAAACGGGGAAGCAGTGTTACTTAGTGGTTATAGTGGTTTCTCCAGGTTGACTCATGAGTTGAAATCTCAGCCTGGCCATTCATTTAGCTGTGTTCTTGAATAAGTCACTTTACTTCTCTGTCACTTAGTTTTTTCATCCATAGGAAGAGGATAAAACTCCCCAGCTCAGGGTTTGTTTGTTTTTTTTTTTTTTGAGCATTTAATTAAAATGTGCTTATAATACCTAACATTTAGTAAGAACCCAATGGATATTAGCTCATAGCAACTTAAGAATGGTTCAGAAAGAACTGTATGTAGTTTTCCTCAGTTGGTCACTGTTGTCTAACCTGATTTTCTTACTTTTTTTTTTTTTAGCTTTTCTTGTACTTATTAGATCACTGGTGAATCTTCCAATTGTATGTATTCAACCAATACAGATTAGTGAAGTTGAAAATACCTAACAACCAGTTCTGAATAGGATACACTCCTTGGAAGCAAGCCAGCATCACATCAATTAAAACTTTTGGTCTGTGGTGGTGTCTTATATTCTTTGTTCTGTTTTTTTGAGGCTGTCCTTCATTTGGTGAGAACTGAGACCTCTAGAGTTCAGCTGGAAAAGCTATTTTCCTGGGTTTTCACTGCAACATTTAAACTTCTGCTGCCTCGTGACCTGAGAATGGGCTGATTGGACTTTCAGATCTTATCCTATTACTCTTAAATATATCAGGATAAGGCCAGCTGGCTACAACCATTGGCTCTGTCTTCTGAGTTCTGTCTCTCCTGCCATAGCCCATGACTTCACTACTCCCAGGTCACTTAGCTAAACCTGGATAATGAGCGTTTGGGGATTATGGGATTAGAGATTGCCTTACATATTTGTTTTCTGTTGTATATGGCAGGTTTTAATATTTGATGAACTTAATAAAAATTCATTTCTGTAGTTTTAGGAAACATAAAAAATTTCCGTTATAATTCACGTATGATAAAGTCACCCAAGATAAGCATCTAATTTAGTCACTTTTAGTAACCTTAGAGTTGTGCGTCTGTCCTCACTGCCCAGCTTTAGGATTTTTCCATACACTCCCCACTTCCCTTGAGAGCTCATTCTGCCTCACTGTGGTCAGCCTGTACACTGACTCCCCACCCCAGACAACTTTACTGATCTGCTTTCTGTCACTATTATTTTGCCTTCTCTGGAAATTCCAAATAATTGAAATTATATACCTGTAGTCTTATGTATTTGACTTCTTTATACTTTTCATTCATGTTAGTGTATGCATTAGTAGTTCACTCCTTTTTATTCTTGAGGAATCTCTTTATGGGCACTTGGATTGTTTCCAGTTTTTAGCTATTATAAACAAAATGATCAATAAAACTTGTCCATACAAGTGTTTGTGTGAACATAATGTTTCATTTCTTCTGGGGAAATAACTAGGTGCAGAATTACTGGATAGTATAGTAACTCTTTAAGAAGCTGTAGAACTTTTCCAAAGTGGAATTGTTCTAGGCTCATTTGTTCAAAATATTTTCTTTCCCTTGTTGAACCACGTTTGTTGATAATCAGTTGATCATAAGTGTATGAGTTTACTTTTTGGATTCTCTTGTGTTCATTCTTTCGATTTTATTTTTTTTTTTAATTCCCTTTTCTGTTTCATTGATCCACATGACTATCTGGGCCAGTGCCACACTGATGTGATTACTGAAGCTTTAGAGTAAGTTTTCAAATTGAGTAGCATGAGAACCATCTTGGTTTTACTATTTCAAAATTAAGTTGGCTATTTAAGTTCTTTGTATTTCCAAATAAATTTTAGAATCAGCTTGTCAGTTTCTACCAAAAAAAAAAAAAGTGTGTTGGGATTTTAACAGGGATTCTGTGAATCCCACATGCAGCAGTGAAGATGGAAGATTGTGTGCGCTGCAGCTAAGATCCGCTGCAACTAAATAAGTGTTAAAGAAAAAAACTGGCAGCAGAAAGGTGTGGAGATGAAGACTATTCTCAGCTTGTTTTACACATTTATATATTCACTGGATAGAAGCTCTGTTTTCATCTCTGAACTTAGCCTGGTGTCTGGCACTTCCTAATTGCTCAGTGAGTTTGTGTTACATGGACAGATGTCCTGTTGCTATCCCTGGGAGTCAGAATTCTGTTGCTAACTGTAGTCTATCAGATTTTCATTGCAACAAAACAGTTTGAAAGTCTCATGAGTTTTGGCCTAATTTCTCAAGGTTAGTTTCCAGTACTGCCCATGGAACCCTGAAAAATGAATTTTACTGTACCACAGTTTAAATGTATGACTTCCTTGCCTAAAAACATAGCAACAGAAGCTCAGTATAGTGTGCGGGCATGCTCGCTCAACTGCTTCAGTTGTGTCTGATTCTGCGACCCTGTAGACTATGGCCCGCCATGCTCCTCTGTCCATGGGATTCTCTAGGCAAGAATACTGGAGTGGGTTGCGATGACTTCCTCCAGGGAGTCTTCCCAACCCAGGGGTTGAAGTCATGTCTGCCTGCGTCTCCTGCATTGCAGGCAGATTCTTTACCCACTGAGCCACCTGGGAAATCCCAGTGTATAGTGACTACACAGTAATTCCATAAAAACTTTAAGCTGTAGAGGCTCTATATGGAACTATGGAAAGCTACTGGAATCTATTTTTTAAAAACTATAAAGAATATAGTTACACAACGAATGTATGTCTTTGTGTTCAAAATAACACTTGAAAACGAGATAAATATGATATTTACTGTTATTTTATTTGAACTTAATAAGTTTCAGTTTATTCAGTTATTCCAATTTGATCAATTTGTTAAGGATATAGGCCTCTGTGGCATAGCAGCATTTATAAGACCAGTCTTTCTAGAATCTCAGAAAATCCACTTGACCATTTGAGGAAATAAGTCCTTAGTAGTTTTGAAAGGGTATCTTCCACACACTCAAGAAGAAAAAATGACAACGAAAACACCCCAAAACCAGCAACGAGGATTGACTCACATGGATCTTGAAGAAGAGCTGAAGAATTTCTTTTCATCCCCAAGTTTTTTGCCTTCTCTTGTTGGAAAACAAGGCCTAGCCTAGTCACTTAGGTGAAATGTCTAATAACATAGCTCTTCAACAAAGCTTTACTTATCAGCTTCTTTCAGAAGGTATCAATAAGATATTGAGCTGTTAAGGTCTTCCGCTGTTCCACCTCTGCTTAACTGTTCAACTTTTTAATTGGAGAATCATTCTCTGCCTCCTCCCTTTTTATTTTAACAGGAAAGCTCCATTTTAGAAGAATACAATATCAATTGGACTCAGAAGCTGGGAGCTGGAATTAGTGGTCCAGTTAGGTAAGAGACCCATGTGCTACTGCTAAGTCACTTCAGTCGTGTCCAACTCTGTGAGACCCCATAGATGGCAGCCCACCAGGCTCCGCCATCCCTGGGATTCTCCAGGCAAGAACACTGGAGTGGGCTGCAGACCATGACAAAACTGTTCTAAAAAGGGCCGTTCATAAATACACATAAAGTTAGAAGCATTACGTGTTCCAGATTTGTGAAATAGCCTTAATTTAACAAGTGGAGGTATTTATGATAGGCTTTTTCTCATCCACGGAGAAATATATTTATGGTGACATGGTCTGTGACAGGATCATTTAAGATGTTGATACCAGGGAGCCACTGTGTGAGTCACTTGTCACCAGCAGAGGCCATTTCTTCTTTCTTGACCACCCTCAAGTTGATTTCCTGTGTCTGAGGCCTGTGGAGGTTGGGTGAGATGCCTCTTTCTGCCTTTCCATCTGCTAGTCCTAGGGGCAAGTTTGTTCTGATGTGCCTGGATATATTTTTGATTAGAAGTACAGTTCTCAAAGAACAGCTTGTTAGGTTAGTTTTTTACGGTAACATAGATGATTTTTGATTGAATTTTTTTCTTTCAAATCTAGAGTCTGTGTGAAGAAATCAACCCAAGAACGGTTTGCACTGAAAATTCTTTTTGATCGTCCAAAAGCTAGAAATGAGGTATGAGCCTTTATTCCCTTGACTTGCCTAAATATTCGAAGTGCCTAAGAATTTATTCTTTTTACAAGTAAGGCAGCTTCCGAGAGAGAATACAGAGATGCACAAAGAATCTTATGTTCATACTTACTCTTTTTATGTTCATACTTACTTTTCCCTATTCATGTTGTTATTATAAAGCAATCCTTCATCCATCAATACCAAAAGCTATGAGTAGAGTCTTGCTTCCTTTCAAACCACTTCTTTCTTGTTCTTTTTCAATTAATGTGATTCTTGTAACTCTGAAGTAGTCAGGTTTACTTTAGCTTTTACTTATTGGAAAAGGTCCTAAAAGGGTGGAGATAGAATAGTATGAGGAAGGTTCTATTGAATGATATATTGAAAAGGTGCTGCAGAACTCTGAAGTTATGTTTCTAGTTTTTCAATAATAGACATTTGTTTAAAATTATTTGGATGTGGTGATGACATGTTAATTATATGCAATGAAGGACTTATTCTTTTGCTTAGAGATATATGAATAATTTCTGAAATAAGATGAATTTTCCATTTGGTAATAGGACAGAGAAAATACATCTGTTGGTAAGGTTTTCTTTATTTCATGGAAAGAGCATTAAGGAGGTAATGTGTATATGAAAACAGTTTTTTTTAAATGTCATTCCAGATGATCAGGTTTTTTTACATAATAGGCTCATGTCCGGGCCTAGTGTGGTCACTTTTGGCAGGGTGGGGGAGTTCGGAGAGAAAATGTTGGCCTCCCCTATGTACAGAAACATTTCCTCTGTTCTTCTTTAAGGTACGTCTGCACATGATGTGTGCCACACACCCAAATATAGTTCAGATTATTGAAGTGTTTGCTAACAGTGTACAGTTTCCTCATGAGTCCAGCCCCAGGTAAGACTACACAGGGTCACTGTCACCTGCTCACCTCTCCATGGGTAAGCCAAGGCCTAGTGGCATCTCCTCTTTTGTGCTCTCTTTCTCTACCCTCCCCTCCCTTCCTTTGTTCTTTTTCTTCTCTCCTTTACTTTTTATTTTGGATATTTTCAAACATTTGTAAAAGAATTACATACTGAATCCCCAAGTGCCCATCACTTATCCTCAGCATTTATTAACTCCTTGCCAGTCTTGCTTCATCTGTACTTCACCCACTCTCCTGTCCCCGCTACCCCCGATTATATGTGATTACTTTCTCTTTTGAAAAAGCGTGTCACGTGGAGTTTAAATAGATTCTATTTCAAATGAGAAAAGGGGACCAAATATTCTAGGCAGTGTCTGAAGCTGATATGGCAAAAGGCCTTTATTGCTTAGTCTGGTGTTCCTTTTAAAGGGAGAGATCAATGTCATTCCTTTAGCCTCCAAATGCTTGGGAAGCCCATTGAGTGTGACACCATTGGGTGTCATTCTAATTCTTTTCCAGGGAGTTCAATACCAAGGGGACTGCGATGTAAACCTGTCATTCTAGCAGTGTGGTAGGGACCAAGGACAGGCATGCATAAAATATTTTGAGCTTACAAAGGAGGAAAGCTGCTGTCTGTAGGCTGGGGAGGTGAGGTGTCTTAGCGTGGTTGTTTTGGGGCTTGGACTTGAAGGAGATGTGTAGGAGTTTTCCAGGTGGAAAAATATGAATTTGTAAAGAAAAATGGGAAATCAAATGATTATTCTTAAAATTGTGCTCTGTTGGTGAAAGCATTTGGATGGAAGGTGGAAGCATTTATATTAAAGAATGGTAACCAAAATGCAGATTTTTTTTTTTTTTGACAACATAAGAATTTTTGCTTTTATCTAGTAGCTCTTTAACCCTATCTTGCTGGGCATGCTGTGGGTCATATGGAAAACTAGTGGAGTAGGGGTAGAGAGTAGAGATGAGGCGGGGGAGAATGTGTGTGCACACAGCATGCCCCCCCGCAACACACACACATATACACACAATGTGCGTGTACACACCACGCCCCCCCCCACGAATAAATAACGAAGACAGCCCAGCCTATACAAAGTCGTATTCTGTTTTCAATACGCTTTCAGTATAGCTTCCCTAAAATATATATACATGTATAGAATCTTCAAAAGGACCATTGTCTTCAAAACTAATTCTTTTACTTTCCTTTAGCATCTTAGAAACCTTTAGGTCAGGGATAGTCCTTATTCATAGTGTCCAGCTGGTAGTGACAGGGGATCCAGCTCAAAGGGACTGGTAGGACTAGACTTAGGACACATTTTGTAGATGAAGTATCTAGCTACTTGATGGTTCAGTTGTTTTTTTTTTTTTTTAACTTAACAAAATCAAATGCTTTCAAACAGGGCTCGGCTCTTAATTGTAATGGAGATGATGGAAGGGGGAGAGCTATTTCACAGAATCAGCCAGCACCGGCACTTTACAGAGAAGCAAGCCAGCCAAGTAACAAAGCAGGCAAGTTGACCCCGGGTACCAATCAAACTGCCAACAGTGTTGGTTAAGAAGCACAATTTCACTGGGGGTGGGGGGGATAAAAGAAAGCTTGGAGAAAAGCTCTATTTGATCTCTCATTGCCTGCTTTGTTATGTAATTAGAAAAGATGCCTCGACAGGAGGAATGTGAGCCCCTTTTCTGCTTTGGGGAGGGAGGTGTACTCTTCAGTGGCTGTCAATTGTTTGCTTATCATAAGATTTAAATAAACTCTGCAAGGAAGGTAGTCTTTACTCCTTTTTATATGGTAGATAATCTTTAGGCATGTAGCTTCCAAGCCACTGTTATTGGACTTTGAGATAAAATGCTGCTGGTACTACCTGAAGGACTGTGTGGTATGGAAACACATTCTAAGACAATTGTATTTAGGATACTTTTTGCTCCTGAGTCACTTTTCTCTCATCAGATTTTAACAAGTATTCTAAGGTCTTTGTAATTCTGGGGGTATTCCTGGTTATATGTTCTTTCTATTCTGACGTCACATTTTATTGCTAGAGGTATGATCTTTTCATAAACAATACTAGGAATCTGACTGGAAATAACCTCATGAGGAGATGGAAAGCCAAACCCTCAAGGTTTCTCTTTAGGCCAAGCAAGCAAAGCAAAGAAGCATGACATATGGCCCAGTTGGTTCTTAAAGAAAAATTCTTCCAAATTTTCTGTGAGCCTCAAGCATTTTTTGAGGCCTCCTTTCTGGTAGGGAGGAAGCGCTCTTCAGAATGCCAAGACAGTTCCACACAGAGTGTTAAAGAACAGGTGCAATCTGTTCTATTTGATTTTTAAAAATTATAGCTTGTGTTTTTCAAACATTAGGACTAAAGGATGAGCTCTAATAATCTGTAAAACAAGACCCCTTTAAAGCCACCAAAAGAGACAACATTTTCAACCAGTGTGATGAGCAGATTGGAGCATCAGGTGGAAACATCCATTCAGCTGCTTTCTTTTGTTTTTGAAGGCAGAACTTCAAGTCCTGCTCCCTGAAGACCGCAGGTCTCTCTTGAGCCAGGCGTTAGTGCTACTGCCCCGCTGGGGAAACGCAGGCCTGTTGAAGACTGCCTGGCCCACTGTTTGCTCTGCAGTGCTTGTTACATCTCACATTAGTGGAAGTGGAAGTATTTTGTTTTTCCCATTTAATATAGGATTTAACCATCAGTTTATTCTGACAAAGAATTATTTTCCTGTTGTATTTTTCTTTTTGTTGAACAAAATATAGGTTGCTATTAAATGAAGCTTACTTCATTTCTATTTCTTGGTATGTGAAGTCTTACTTCATTTCTGCTGTAAAGCTGAAATCTGACCACAGTGTTAATTGACTTAATAAGGGTCATTTTTTAACATCCTGAGTTTTCTAAGCCGGGGGAATTCAAGAATAATCTCTTCTAAGATACGGTTGCTCCATTATGTCCTTTTCCAGATAGCTTTGGCTCTACAGCACTGTCACTTGTTAAACATCGCCCACAGAGACCTCAAGCCTGAAAATCTGCTCTTCAAGGATAACTCTTTGGTGAGATTACTTGCTTTTCTGTATTTCAGTGCCGCTACTCCCAACATAGTTCAGGAGTGGTGTGCAGGTGTGTTGGTGTGTATATGTTTGGAGTGCTCTGAATCCATGTTGAAGAAGCTTTAGGCCAGAGTGCTTCTGGCAGCTTACTTTCCCCATCTGTTCCCTTGCGAGAGGCTCAAGAGAAATTTTACCATACTCCTGATATCAGTCGTTTTGGATGATACTGATACATGTTTGTACAGACTTAAGATTTGGGATATCATTTGGAAGGACTTTGGGAAGGGGCAGGAATCTTTATGCTGTTATATGTTACCTTGAAACTTAATGGTTGTGTTTACAGTTAATCCCGATAAGGTGTTTTCCTCTCCAGCCCCAACCCATGCCCCATGCGCTATGTCCTACTAGATTACAGATTACTGACTGGCTATCATGAAGCTGACGTTAAGGGTGAAGCAGCGCTCTAGACTGATGAGAGATGATGCACAATAGACAGAATCAGGGTACCTGCGACTAATATCTTGGTTTGAGTGCTGCCTTTACAAGTTAGGAAACAGGTATAACTGTGAGTGGGCAGAAATCTCTCATCTGTGTTTTACTAAGAATAGCTCCTCAATATGGATCTTTATGTCCAGACATGAGGACATGCTACTCAGAGGTTCCAGTCCCAACCAGAAACTCATGAAAGCTCAAGGCAACATGTCTTACACCTGGATTTTCCTTTAACATTTTCTGAGAACTCTGGGGCAGTGATTCCCATTTGTTTGATTTCAGGATGCCCCAGTGAAGTTGTGTGACTTTGGATTTGCCAAAATTGACCAAGGTGACTTGATGACGCCTCAGTTTACCCCATATTATGTAGCACCTCAGGTAAGCATGTGCTGTTTCTTCCATAGGATGTATCACCAGGCTACCTGTAGACTCGTATTTCTTCCATTCTACAGCATGAGTGGGCATATATTACAAATGGAAAGGGGAGAACTCAGCTTCAGAAACCCATAGGCTGCTTAATTTTGTATAGGCATTTTATTCTTTTAACAACAACCTTATTGAGGTATGATTAGTATACTGTAAAAATACTTCTACCCTGGGCTTCGCTGGTGGCTCAGAGGTTAAAGCATCTGCCTGCAATGTGGGAGACCTGGGTTTGATCCCTGGGTTGGGAAGATCCCCTGGAGAAGGAAATGGCACCCCACTCCAGTATTCTTGCCTGGAAAATCCCATGGACAAAGGAGCCTGGTGGGCTATACTCCACGGGGTAGCAAAGAGTTGGACACGACTGAGCAACTACATTTTCTAAGTGTAATTTGATGAGTGCTGGTGGATACTTCTGCATGGACCTTGCCAAAATCAAGATGTAAAACAGTTCTATTACTTCAAAAACCATCTTGTGTGCCTTTGCAGTCATTCTGCTCCCAACTTAATCCCCTTAATTAAAACCACAGATCTACTTTCTGTCATTATTGGTTAGTTTTGCCTGTTGCAGAATTTCATTAGAATGGAAATCCTGTACCTTTCGTGTTTCACTTCTTCAACCTTGGGACCTTCTTCACTTCTTCGCCTTGAGCTTTCATGAGTTTCTGGTTGGGGCTGGAACCTGTGAGTAGCATGTCCTCATGTCTGGACATAAAGATCCATACTGAGGAGCTATTCTTAGTAAAACACAGATGAGAGATTTCTGCCCACTCACAGTTATGCCTGTTTCCTAACTCAGCATGTTTTTGAGATTCATCCATGTTGCTGTGTGTATCAGTAATTAGTTCCTTTCTATGGCTGAGTAGTATTCCATCATATGACTAAGCCACATTTGTTTTATCTGTTCACTGAGTGGTGGCCATTTAGGGTTGTCTCCTGTTTTTTTTTTTTTTCTTTCTTTCTTCTTCTTATTTTTTTAATTTACAATATTGTATTGGTTTTGCCACATATCGTCATGAATCCGCCACAGGTGTACACATGTTCCCAATCCCGAACCCCCCTCCCACCTCCCCCCCAACACCATCCCTCCGGGTCATCCCAGTGCACCAGCCCCAAGCATCCTGCACCCTGCATCGAACCTAGACTGGCAATTCATTTCTTATATGATATTATACATGTTTCAATGCCATTCTCCCAAATCATCCCACCCTCGCCCTCTCCCACAGAGTCCAAAAGACTGTTCTATACATCTGTGTCTCTTTTGCTGTCTCGCATACAGGGTTATCGTTACCATCTTTCTAAATTCCATATATATGCATCAGTATACTGTATTGGTGTTTTTCTTTCTGGCTTACTTCACTCTGTATAATCGGCTCCAGTTTCATCCACCTCATTAGAACTGATTCAAATGTATTCTTTTTAATGGCTGAGTAATACTCCATTGTGTATATGTACCACAGCTTTCTTATTCATTCATCTGCTGATGGACATCTAGGTTGTTTCCCTGTCCTGGCTATTATAAACAGTGCTGCAATGAACGTTGGGATACACGTGTCTCTTTCAATTCTGGTTTCCTTGGTGTGTATGCCCAGCAGTGGGATTGCTGGGTCATAAGGCAGTTCTATTTCCAGTTTTTTAAGGAATCTCCACACTGTTCTCCATAGTGGCTGTACTAGTTTGCATTCCCACCAACAGTGTACAAGGGTTCCCTTTTCTCCATGCCCTCTCCAGCATTTATTGCTTGTAGACTTTTGGATTGCAGCCATTCTGACTGGCATGAAATGGTACCTCATTGTGGTTTTGATTTGCATTTCTCTGATAATGAGTGATGTTGAGCATCTTTTCATGTGTTTGTTAGCCATCTGTATGTCTTCTTTGAAGAAATGTCTATTTAGTTCTTTGGCCCATTTTTTGATTGGGTCGTTTGTTTTTCTGGAATTGAGCTGCAGGAGTTGCTTGTATATTTTTGAGATTAGTTGTTTGTCAGCTGCTTCATTTACTATTATTTTCTCCCATTCCGAAGGCTCTTTTCACCTTGCTTATAGTTTCCTTTGTTGTGCAGAAGCTTTTAATTTTAATTAGGTCCCGTTTGTTTATTTTTGCTTTTATTTCCAGTATTCTGGGAGGTGGGTCATAGAGGATCCTGCTGTGATTTATGTCGGAGAGTGTTTTGCCTATGTTCTCCTCTAAGAGTTTTCTAGTTTCTGGTCTTATGTTTAGATCTTTAATCCATTTTGAGTTTATTTTTGTATATGGTGTTAGAAAGTGATCTAGTTTCATTCTTTTACAAGTGGTTGACCAGTTTTCCCAGCACCACTTGTTAAATAGATTGTCTTTAATCCATTGTATATTCTTGCCTCCTTTGTCAAAGATAAGGTGTCCATAGGTGTGTGGATTTATCTCTGGGCTTTCTATTTTGTTCCATTGATCTATATTTCTATCTTTGTGCCAGTACCATACTGTCTTAATGACTGTGGTTTTGTAGTAGAGCCTGAAGTCAGGCAGGTTGATTCCTCCAGTTCCATTCTTCTTTCTCAAGATTGCTTTGGCTATTCGAGGTTTTTTGTATTTTCATACAAATTGTGAAATTATTTGTTCTAGCTCTGTGAAAAATACTGTTGGTAGCTTGATAGGGATTGTGTTGACTCTATAATTGCTTTGGGTAGTATACTCATTTTCACTATATTGATTCTTCCGATCCATGAACACGGTATATTTCTCCATCTATTAGTGTCCTCTTTGATTTCTTTTGCCAGTGTTTCATAGTTTTCTATATATAGGTCTTTTGTTTCTTTAGGTATATATATTCCTAAGTATTTTATTCTTTTTGTTGAAATGGTGAATGGAATTGTTTCCTTAATTTCACTTTCTATTTTCTCATTATTAGTGTATAGGAATGCAAGGGATTTCTGTGTGTTCATTTTATATCCTGCAACTTTACTATATTCATTGATTAGCTCTAGTAATTTTCTGGTGGAGTCTTTAGGGTTTTCTATGTAGAGGATCATGTCATCTGCAAACAGTGAGAGTTTTACTTCTTCTTTTCCAATTGGATTCCTTTTATTTCTTTTTCTGCTGTGATTGCTGTGGCCAAAACTTCCAGAACTATGTTGAATAGTAGCGGTGAAAGTGGGCACCCTTGTCTTGTTCCTGACTTTAGGGGAAATGCTTTCAATTTTTCACCATTGAGGATAATGTTTGCGGTGGGTTTGTCATATATAGCTTTTATTATGTTGAGGTATGTTCCTTCTATTCCTGCTTTCTGAAGAGTTTTTATCATAAATGGATGTTGAATTTTGTCAAAGGCTTTCCCTGCATCTATTGAGATAATCATATGGCTTTTATTTTTCAGTTTGTTAATGTGGTGAATTACATTGATTGATTTGCGGATATTGAAGAATCCTTGCATCCCTGGGATAAAGCCCACTTGGTCGTGGTGTATGATCTTTTTAATGTGTTGTTGGATTCTGATTGCTAGAATTTTGTTAAGGATTTTGCATCTATGTTCATCAGTGATATTGGCCTGTAGTTTTCTTTTTTGTGGCATCTTTGTCAGGTTTTGGTATTAGGGTGATGGTCCTGGGAATGTTCATTTACAGGTTTGAGGAGACATGCCCTTCCCCTTTAGGTAAAATCTTTTTTCAAAATGGTTGTGCCTTTCTTATCTCTAACTCAAGTTTGTTAGTATTTATAATCTTAGTCATTCTAGTAGGTATTTAGTGTTATTTCGTTATGGATTTAATTACAGCATTTTCCTCATGGCTACTGTTGAGGAATATTTTTTCATGTGTCTATTGGCTATTCTGTTGTGAAATATGGGTACGACATTCTGTTTTGAAGTATGGTACAAATCTTTTGACCTTTTGTGATTAGTTTTTATTTCCTCTAGATTTATATATAGAAGTGACTTCCCTGGTGGCTCAGACAGTAAAGCGTCTGTCTACAATGCGGGAGACCCGGGTTCGAGCCCTGGGTTAGGAAGATCCCCTGGAGAAGGAAATGGCAATCCACTCCAGTACTATTGCCTGGAGAATCCCATGGGTAGAGGAGCCTGGTCGGCTACAGTCTATGGGGTCGCAAAGAGTCAGACACGACTGAGCGACTTCAGTCAGTCGGTCAGTCAGCACATCGTATGGTGTTTTTTTTGCGGGGGGTGGGTGTGCGCAGTTTCTTTTACTCAGCAAAATTATGTTTATTTACCTATGTTATTCATATGTCAATAGTTCTTTAATTTTACTGCTGGAAGGTATTCCATGATGTGGATATACCATGGTTTGTTTATCTACTCATCTATTGATGGGTTGTTTTCAAATTTTGGCTGTTAAAAATAAGCCTGCTTGCTTATAAACATTTGTGCACAAGTTTTTGTATGGACACTTTATTTACTTTTCTCTTTGGTAAATATCTAGAGTGGAATAGCTCTATCATATGTTGGATGTGTTTATCTTAATTTAGAAATTGCCACTTTGTTTTCCAAAGTAGTCGTTCAATTTTACATTCCCAATTAGAAAGCTTCAGGGCTCTCCACATTCTTACTGGCATTTGGCATGGATAGTCTTTAATTTTAGCCATTTAACTGACTTTGTAGAGGTATTTCACTGTGGTTTCAATTTGCTTTTCCCTAATAGCTACTGATGTTGAGCATCTATTGTGCTTCTTTGCTGTCTGTATATTTTCTTCAAAGTATATATTCAGATGTTTTCCCCATATTTTAAATTGGATTATTTTCTTGCTGAATTTGAGAGCTTTTTAAAAAATATGTTTTGGCTATAAGTCCTTTATCAGATACATGCTTTGGAAAGATTTTCTTCCAGTCTGTGGCTTTTTCTTTTTTCTTTAAATTGAAGTATAGTTGATTTACAATGTTTGAGGCATATAGCAAAGTGATTCAGTTATACACATATACACATATCATCCTTTCTGGACATATGCCCAGGAGTGGGGTCACTGGGTCATATGATAGGTCTATTTCTAGTTTTTTAAGGAGCCTCCATACTATTTTCCATAGTGGCCGCATCAATTTATGTTCCACCAACAGTGTCAGAGGGTTCCCTTTTCTCCATACCCTCCCCAGCATTTATTATTTGTAAATTTTTTGATGATGGCCGTTCCGACTGGTGTGAGGTGGTAACAGTGTCTTTCATTTTGGTGTGAAGACCAATTTGTTAACTTTTAAAAAATTTTCATGGGTTCTGCTTTTGGTTTTCTATCTAAGAGATCTTTGTCTAACCCAAGATCACAAAGATTTTCTACTATAAGTTTTGTAATTTTAAGCTTTACATTTAGGTCTGTGATCCATTTTGACTTAATTTTTGTATAAGATGTGAGGTATAGATCCAAGTTCATTTTTTAAAAGCATTTGGATATCTAGTTGTTCCTATATATTTGCTGAAAAGCTATCTTTTCTCCACTGCATTGCTTCTCAGCCTTTGTCAAAAACCAGTTGAATGTATATGTGTGGGTTTATTTTTGGATTGTTCTACTCTGTTCCATTGATTGGTCTTTATACCAATATCATATACTGTTTTGATTATTGACACTTTTTAATAACTTTTGACATGAGGTAGTTTTAGCCCTCTGACTTTGTTCTTTTTCATAGTTATTTTGGCTATTCAAATTTCTTTGCATTTCCATATGAACTTTAGACTTGGCTGTTGATTTTTACAAGAAAGTGTGCTGGAATTTTGACTAGTGTTGTTTGAAACATATAGTTCAGTATGGGAGTACTGACAATATAACAGCATCAAGCCTTCTGACCCATAAGCAGGCTATATTCCATTTATTTTTGTCTTTGGTTTTGCTCAGCAATCTGTCTGGTTTTCAGTGTAATCTTTCACATCTCTTTTTAGATTTATCCTTAATATTTTTAATGCTGTAATAAGTGGTATTTTCTTTTTTAGGTTTAATTAATTCACTTTATTATTCTTGTGTGAGAACATGAGCCCGGGTCCTTTCTCCACAGAGACGGTAGTGTTGGTCTTTACAAGATAGTCAGTGAATTCCTGATAGGGTACTTTAGTGAGCACTGTCACCTTCAAGAGGTCAGGTGTAAGATAGCTGTAGGCCTTAGAGGTGGCATCAGAGGTGGCCTAGGCAAGGTTGCCCAAGGTGGCAGTGTGGCCCCTGGCCAAGGTGTGACAGTTTTCAGTGCCTGCTGTCAGCAGCGTGGTCCTATGGCCACGAAGTCCCAGGCAGCAGCAGTGTGTCTGGGTACAACGATGACACCTACTGGCAGGGAGCTGCAGGATCGTGTCTTCGTCACGGAACCCTGTGGGGTTCTTTAGTCTTGTGTCCCCAGGAGCCGTAATCCCCGTGGCAGTGGAGAGCTGGGCCGCAGTGGTGGCCCCAAGGATGGCAGCGGTTACCTCCGTGCAGCACTTAGCACCCAGACCTGTGTGACGATCACAGTGCTTCATGGCAGCAGATACCTTGAGCCTGAGCCACCGACCAGCAAGTCTGCTTGTTCACTGCTTGCCGAGGCCTTAAGAGACGCCCCTAGGGAAAAGTAATCTCAGGAAGAAGTAAATCTCCTTCAGGGACTGAATCTTCACGTCCTTGACCTAGGCAAATACTGATAAGTTGCTGATAGTAAGAGAGAAAAAAAGGCTTTTGAAAGTATTTAGAATTTTAAAAAATTGTTGATTGTTAACTGCCAGTGGCTACCCTCTTCAGCCTTCTAACATAGCAGTCTGTCTCAAGCTGCAGGTCACTGATGTGAGGTTCAGTAAATTGTCCCCTTTGGTGTGACTCTGACAGGTACTGGAAGCCCAGAGAAGGCATCAGAAGGAGAAATCTGGCATCATACCTACCTCGCCAACACCCTACACTTATAACAAGGTAGGAGAAGAAAAACTAATCTCTACCCCTTGGGTGAAGCCTGTATTCTCCTGTGTGGTGTTTGTGGTCTTTTGGGAAGGTAGCAGATTCTCTTTTTATTCCTTGATATTATATTGCCGCCTGAGAAGCTGAAAGAAGCTATCTATGCAGAAGAGTATTTGAAATTCAAGTTTCTGTCTGATGAAGTAAGATTCATACCAGTTCAGGTTTTGCAGCAGGAACCAAGGCTGTGGTCACCTGGAGGTTATTTATTTGACTAGCTGTACAGTCCACTGATCACATTTAAAAGATACGTTTGTCCTGCTTTTTTGAGGTGGAGGCCATTTCACAGAATATTCCTTGGCCATTTATGGTGCCATTCTTTCTAACCCCATAAAATACCCAACTTAGAACAGTGTCTAACACACAAGGCAAGTGTCCTGAGTGGTACCTGTTCCTATCACCGTTGTTACCTGTAGCCTACACATCAGGCCTCTCTGTTCTAAAGTATAAGAGGCTTAAGGCCTCTTGAAACAAGTCCTAGAGATCCTGGAGTCACAGAGTGGATCAAAAAAGAATGATGCTGCTTGGGGACTCAGGGAGATACAGATGACAGGGAGGGAGCTGAGGATGGCAAAAGGGCAGGCCAGCTCCTCCTGGTCACACACCCTAGAGGGCCCCCACATTCCTACCACACGCACATGCACAGACACACGCAGACACATGTATCAGAGGGCACACAGGCTCCTGTGGCTCTCAGCACCCTCCACTCGGCACTGGCCCAACGTGACTGGAACTCTACACTCTGCTTTCATGATTAACCCTGTTCAGTCCCCAAGTAAGTACTTACTGTTCCACACCTTCTTGCTCTACAAACTATAGGCTGCTATGTCCTTATGTAGTGAAGGTTGGAAGTGAGGGCTAGGCTGATGATAGTTATCAGTTAGAAACTGCTTCCTGCTTCCCACAGTGGGCAGGAATTGAGTGGTAAAAACACTTAGCTAACAGAGATCGGAATTTACTTGATACAATATTCTCAGCATGAATACAATGGATTCTTGTGTGATACATTATTTCCCAGTACTATTTTTTTCTCCTCTTCCTACTCTTGTTTTGTGAATCTAGTGGTGTTTGTAAATTTGCTTGGCATCCATAAAATTTACACTCCACAGATGAATAATATATTAAAATAATAAGCTCATAATAATTTTTGAATGTGTATATATATTCATCTAGTTATAATCTTTACATTGGCAACTGAGTGAACACTGAATGCTTCATTTGCAAGTAATTTAAAGAAAAATAATGTAATAAGAGGTAGTTAAATTTTAAAAAACTAATTACATCAATCTTAATTAAAAAAAAAAAAAGAGGCAGGATGCTTGCAGTGACTCCAGCCCCAGTCTGCTGCATGTTGTTGGTTGGTGTGCTTAGTTCCACTCTTGACAGATGACCCTAGATGTGACAAGATCTCTGTAGCACCAGTTTCTCATGGGAACTTATTTTCCACATTTGAATTTTTAAGATTTCTTTTCACCTCTATGATTTTATAATTGTTTTACAGCATGGGCCATGTCGTTTATGAATCTCTATTAGTAGGATGATGCCAAGACATGGCTGAGAGTACCTGAGGTACCTCCTTTTCCAGGCTTCTTACAGAGCAGCGCACAGCTGTGATGTGAGGCGAGAGTGGCCACAGCGGCAGGCTCCCTGGGCCGCCTTCCTTAGGCGGACACTGTTCTGTCCTGCCGTTCAGGAGGGGCTTGGGTTGAAGCCTCTGTGGACCCAGTTTCTGAGACAGGTGGAACTGTGATTAATTAAAATAGGAGTCCGTTATTAATAAGCATGCTGTGACTAAATCACCTGAAACCTACAGACATGGTAGTGCCTTTCAAAATATCTTCCCCAAGAGTGGCTTTGCACATGGGCACAGTGAGTCCTTGGCCAAAGGATTGCTTTCCACCTCCCATTCTTCCTTACCGTGCTTGTCCCTCATCTGTGTCAAACTGCTGTGAGCCTTTATAAAATGACTGGTGCTGTTTTATGGGATCAGCCCATCTGCATCCTAGCTATTTGTTCCTGCACCCTCAACCCTCCCAGGTGGCCAGAGGACATGTTTCACAACAGCTGGCTTACATCAATTACTTTTCTGGCTGGGATCAAAGTGTCTTCTCTGTACCCAACAGTCAGATAGCAGCTTGGGCCTCGGCAGTGAGAATAAAAGTGACTTTTTACCCCAGATTGGCTTTGTGTATATGATGTGCATATATGTAGCATTGATAGCAGATAACAAATGATAGAAAGGTTAATTCTCTTAAGACTTCCCGAAACTTTTCCAGTCTCTGATAAGTGATTCTTGGTGATATCAGCCTGTGGCTATCAAGGGCTGTTTTTGGGTCAGTTCTGGGGGCTTTATTTTAGAGCTGTGCCTCTTGTATGAGTGACCATTTTCTTTTTGCTTTCAGAGCTGTGACTTGTGGTCCCTAGGGGTGATTATCTATGTGATGTTGTGCGGATACCCTCCTTTTTACTCCAAACACCATAGCCGGACTATCCCAAAGGATATGCGGAGAAAAATCATGACAGGCAGTTTTGAGTTCCCGGAGGAAGAGTGGAGCCAGATCTCAGAGATGGCCAAAGATGTTGTGAGAAAGTGAGTCTCTGGGCCACTGGGTGGGGCCCTTAAAAGTGGTGGAATGCAAAGCAATGTTGGGTAGAGAAAATTCTTTGTTTTGCAGGCATGTACCTTCTCATTTTTATCATCACAGAAAATCTGTCCTGGAGTCTGAAATGAGAGTTCTCAGTATCCACATCTCGGTGAAATTGGAGCTGTACTCCCTCCTGTTGCATTCCTAGAATTTGTCCCTAGGGTTGAATCCAGGTCCCTTGGTAGCCACTGTATCCGTTAGCATTAATTCAGACTTTAAATGGTAACCCCCGGTGCATCCTTCCTGCACGGAGGCCAGTCGTTTGGCACTGACATGATGCCGGAAGCTGAACTAGGGTGCCGGAATGGCCACGACGCTTTTGTCCTTTCCTCCCTTAGCTACTGTGGGAGTGTGACTGGTTGTCCAGGACCTCAATCCCACCCTGGCCTCCCTGCTGCTAGTTGGTTGCTCTGACATATAGAGATAGAAAGGTTCAAAAGGACTAGGGCTAAGTGAGTGGATGAGGGACACATGACATTCAGAGTCCTTTGTTTCTTACAGAGCAGCGCACAGCTGTGATGTGAGGCGCGAGTGGCCACAGCGGCAGGCTCCCTGGGCCGCCTTCCTCAGGCGGACACTGTTCTGTCCTGCTGTTCAGGAGGGGCTTGGGTTGAGGCCTCTGTGGACCCAGTTTCTGAGGCAGGTGGAACTGCGTTTAATTAAGATAGGAGTCCGTTATTAATAAGCATGCTCTGACTACAGGCCATGAAATCACCTGAAACCTACAGACATGGTAGTGCCTTTCAACATATCTTCCCCAAGAATGACCTCACACATGGGCACGTGCTCCAGCTCCTTAGCTGAAGTTACTAAGAAGTCAGGCCTACATAGGAGGTGTGCTCGGTTTTTCTGCCCACCTGTGCCAGGGGATCTGCTGCCTGGGACTTATGCGCTCTTCTGACGTCACTACTTTGCTCTTCACTGAGTAATCGCTCCTCTCGGTTTCAGTTTCTTCATCTGTAATGTGATAAAGATAAGCATTAAAGGGGCAGTACCTGGGAGCTGTCTCCTAATAGTACAGCTATTTCTCTATGCAGATTACTCTCTTTCAGAAGTGAACTTGTCCTGTTGGTTAGGTATTCATGTACATAAAAAGGGATTCATTTCTTAAGTATCCAAGTGAAGGTGTTTTAGGAGGGTGGAGGCAATTTGAAATCTGTCTTCCCATGTTCTTTCCATGCTGTATTCTCAGCTACTTAACCAAAACATCGATATCCTCTAAGTGGTTCTCTGCAGTTCTATAGAGTGTATTTCCCCTGTCACTAGAGTAACATTGATTATCTTCTCTCAGCATTGAGGGTCTTTTCTAAATAATCCTTTCTTTAGAATCTGAAGCTGTTCACAATGATCCAGAAAGTTACAGAGAACATGAAAGAGCAAGTAGGCACGTTGTCCTGACTGATGTTTGGAATGGGAGGCTATGTATTTGGAAGGAGTGCTGTAAAAGGTCCAGGGAATATGCTGGGGTAAGCTAGGAATTGCATCGGTATGAATGTACAAGATGAAAAGAACTGTGGTCAAAAGCTGATGGTATAGACAATACATTAGGCTTAGAAAGAAATGCTGTTCCCTTCTCAGATATTAGATTTTTAGCTTAGAATGTCTTCGGAGAAATGGCTCAGGGTTCGTGTGCTGCCATATGGTGCTATCTAAAAGTTTTATCACAAGTAGCAATCTGGATTTTCAGAACTGTATGATCGCTTAACTAATTTTACAGCCACTGTTGGCCAAAAGAGTACTTTGAGTCCCTTCTGGAAATTATAGCCCACTGTCCTAGAAACATTAGTCTGGGGATTCAGTGTCTCAGGAACTGTGAGCCATATGTAAGATTGATTACCTTACTGAACCTAGAACTCAGTCTGAGGTATCACTGGATTAAGCCTTTTCCTACCATTTTTAATCTCAATTTATTTAGTAGAGAAAGGACTGCCTAAGGACACAGCACCCTCACAACTAACAGTTAGGGAAGAGAATCTCACCTCTGTCCTGCAGAAAGCCTAGGCTGTAAGAGTTGGCAGAAAGTAGAAAGTCAGAAGCTGGAGCTGACTAGAGCCAGGCTCGGGAACTTTATGGCCTTCTGGAAGCAACTGTGCATGGCAGCCCTTTTGGCCTTTTCTCCACAGGCTCTTGAAGGTCAAACCGGAGGAAAGACTTACCATCGAGGGAGTGCTGGACCACCCCTGGCTCAACTCAACTGAGGCCCTGGATAATGTGCTACCCTCTGCTCAACTGATGATGGATAAGGTTCTGAATGATGCTTATGTTGTTGGCCAAAATGGTGGTGTTGGGAAGGAATGCTGGGGCTTGACTCAGTGAGGGGGTTAAAGGCAAAACAATGCAGAGCGCACTGTCTTTCCCAGAGAAACATCTCTGGTCTCCTGAAGATCAGGATTGGAAACAAGGAGCTTCCTTCCATAAAGACCAGATCAAAGCCTGGTACATACACTAAGGGAACATTCAAAGTATCCTCTTCCACATTTGTGCTGTGGGGTTGAGGCAGAGAGCAGTATCAGACATCAACCATCCTTTTGCCCAAGGGGTTTAAATAAGACTGGTTAGAAACACCAATAAATACAAAACAAAGAGGGAATACTCTCAGACATCAGAGCTTTTGCATGCTAAATTTTCTGTGAATTCTTATGGGAATTCAGAAAAAGAAGACATCTTTGAAGGGCTGTAATTAGGGAAGGGTTCCCAAAGAGAAGGCAAAACCCATCACAGTTACTAACTATTGTGTGGCACTTTTAAACCCCTTTACATGTTTAGCTGTGAGCTGGCCTTGGAAGAACTGGAGTAGAGAGCACATGTGCCCACATATCATGGACAACATGAGCGAAAAATTAGAGGCTGAAATCCATCAGTGGGAAAAACAGCCTGATTTCATTAATGGGAAGTTGGTGAAATGGGTGTGATAGGGAAGGGCCTGGCTTTGAAAGTAGACAGAGGGGTGTAAGTCTTAGTAGGACCTAATTGAGAGGCTCGTACAGATTTCTGAGAAGAGTTCTGCTACAGGGAAGATATTTAGGGTAGGGATGGTTAGTCAGAC
The DNA here is from genome assembly GCF_042477335.2 of Ovis canadensis. NCBI lineage: Eukaryota > Metazoa > Chordata > Mammalia > Artiodactyla > Bovidae > Ovis > Ovis canadensis. Next base: position 72,745,114 of record NC_091261.1, on the reverse strand, counting down.
TTGCAGACTCACCAACCTAATACTACTACAGTAATCTAGAAGCTGGAAAGCTGCACTAGGAGCAGAGAGGTAGAGATGAATGAATAGGCTCAATATTTTTGAAGACAAATTTCAACAATTTTTGGTGACTGACTAGAGATAAGGGGACAGTGAGTGGCATATCTGGTGATACCACTGACAGGGAAATCAGGAATGAGCCGGGTTTAGATTTTCACTATTATTTGATGGTAGATGGACATTCAAATGAATGAGATTGTGTGGTGTGGATTCAGAGTGTGGCTGAAAGGTAAAGGCAGTGTCGCAGACTAGAGTTACTCACTTAGAAGGGATGGAGCTGAGGCGTGACAGAATAAGTGAATAGGAGAAAGGAATGCTAGGACCTCCCTTAGTTTAGCTGGAGTACGAGAAGAGAAAGGAGAACTAGAAGGAACAGAGTATTCTGCTATCCCTGATCTGTGTGCAGTTGTTTTCCTGGTTTAAAAGTATCCAATAACCCAGAAATAGTTTGTTTGGTCAGTCCCAAATACAGGATTACTTATATCCTCTGACTGTCAGCTCTTGAGTGTTACAGCGTGGTTTCCCTCAGGATGTTGGAAATGAAGAAGATTGTCTTCTGGAGTTACTTTAAGATTAGTATCTAACTAAGCCAAGTTTGAATATGCATAATCTTAATGAAGAAAAAGGCCTTTAAGGTGGAACTGGAGTGTGACAGTGTATTCCCATTTTGAAAGAAATGATGTGGTCAAGATGCAGGCTGGTCACCTTTGGAAGAGAAGAAAAAATGGCCACATGCAGAAGCTGAATAGTGTCCATCTCGGCTGTGGCTAGGAGATGGAGTCTGAGCTCGTGACCTTGCAGGGTTCCCATCTCTTTGGTTGGGCTATCTCTGATAAGAAGGAAATAGATGCACGGGTCTGGAGATGGGTAGCCAGGGCCAATTACTGTAGTTTACTTCAAAGAGTTTGAACTCTTCCGGATCTAATTGTGTGCTTACCAAGGAAGTATATTTTTTCTTTCAAATAACACAGAGGTATATAAAATGAAAAGCAAAAGTTCCTTTTAATTACCCTGTCCCAGTCTCAGCCCTGAGAGGTGAGGTGATCTGTGACTTGATGTATCCTTCCTGATCTTTTTCTGGGGAGAGACACACACATTCACACAGTTTGTCCTTTTTTTTTTTTTAAATACAAAAGTGGGATCATCTCATTCTTACGAAGGTTTTTGCTTTCCCTTGTTGGTCTGCCCATAGTGAGAGAACACACTGGTCATAAAGACAGACTTGAAGAGTGCTAGACTTTATGAGTTATTTTTCATTGTAAATTAATTGACTGGCTTTATAGAAGAGTCTGCGAGGGTCTTCCATGCTCACCAGGTGAAATACTTGGGGTTCTGAGTCATTGGGGCTGAGGTGACTGTTTCCACCTTGAGGGAAGCGAATAAATGCCAGTCAGGGAGTCTTCTCAGGCAGCAGCCGGCCAGCCTTTCCCTTGATGTACATGTATGACTCTCTTTACACTTGCCCTTGCCAATGACTATGAGCATGAGCCTTGTTTGTTTTTCTTACTTGCCTTTCTGTCCCCCTGCAGGGAAGAAGGGCTTGCTGTTGTGTGGCCCTTGGCTGGCCTAGTATTTCCTGGGCCCTGCTGACCCATGGGGAAGAGTCCTCTGCCTTTTCAGAATTTGTATACTTCCAAGTATAAGACTGAAATTACCTGCTTAGTTCTTTTAGAGATTCTCCTTCTCTGTTAGATTGGTTTTTTAGGTGCCCAGAAATGAATGTGAAAACCTGACACCAGTGTTTGCATTCAGGCGGTGGTTGCAGGGATCCAGCAGGCCCATGCGGAACAGTTGGCCAACATGCGGATCCAGGAACTAAAAGTCAGCCTCAAACCCCTGCACTCTGTGAACAACCCCATTCTAAGGAAGAGGAAATTACTTGGGTAACTGAACTTACTTCCTCGATTCTCCCTTCATGGCTGGTGTGGCCAAGGACAGGGTTCTGAAAGGTCAGCCAAGGGTCTTGCCCTTTTTTGCCTCTTAAGAGGGTGGAAAGGATAAGTTCTTTAAATAGCATCAGAAGTTGGAGATACTTTATAATTAAAATTTTATCTGAAAAATCTTGCCTTATGTTTAGTGTTTAGAGTTAACATCCATGAAGAGCTGGGTTTTGGGGTCTCACTTTGTTCCTACCTCTTTCCCAAACTTCTAAAGCACCAAACCAAAGGATGGTGTTTACATCCATGACCGTGAGAATGGAGCCGAGGATTCCAATGTTGCCTTGGAAAAGCTCCGCGACGTGATTGCTCAGTGTATCCTCCCCCAGGCTGGTAAAGGTCACACCGTTTCTGCTTTGTGCGTGGCTGTGTGTGCGTGTGCGCGTGGCTGGGGGAGTGGGTCAATCTGAAGTGTCTGTCTCGCCTCTAAGTGCCTTACACACTCAGCCCACTGAAGAGGGGACGGTGCGCACTCAGAAATGCGCAGGTTCTGCCCCACCTTTGGCTTCCTATGAAATTTCTAGTTTGCGTTTAATTGGCAGTTTCAGACATAACATGTAATTTTGTATTTTCTTAGTCTGTTAATGAGATAACAGGATAGAGGATGGAAAATGTGAACAGGGTCAGGATTAGGTTGGGAAGGTCAGGAAGGTTGAGAAACGCCATATCTAGAGTACAAGGCTGTCATTAACTTATGAATATAAAGAGAAGACCTTCCAAGTTCAGAAGTGGCCCTGGTGGCTACTGGTATTCCAGGCAGACTGGGACTTATATACATGTCTTTTGAGTGAGAGCTCTCTTTAAATATGTTCTCTTTCCACTTAATGGGATAGGACGGGCTTTTCTCAGCAGATGAATGAGATACTTCATGTTGTAGGCCTGAAAACTACTGAGCTGACCAGTCTTCCTAGATTCCTTGGGTTTTAAGAGAGCTCACATAGTGTACCTCAGGTAGCCTTCCAGAGTAGGAAATGAGCTTAGGAGAAAGAAGGTAGCCCACTCAGCCTCGTTCTTCCTTCTCATGATCTTGTAGGTTAACCAGGTGTTTTTGATCAGCAATAGCCCAACAATGCCTACTTCCCATCCCCCAGGGCTAAGACTCTGGGGGCCTCAGGGGATGTCTGTCAGGTGGTCAGGGTAGGAAGAATTCAGAAACCAGAAGTAGTCTACATGTAATGTAGGAACTAGCAGTAATGATAATCTGGAAAAGCTCGCACCTTTTATGATCACTTTCTCAATACAGTTGGACATCCTGTCCTTCCATCTTTGACAATAAAACCCCATGATGCTGCAGAGGAATGCAACTTCTTTTTCACCTTTATTAATAGGAGAGAATGAAGATGAAAAGCTGAATGAAGTAGTGCAGGAAGCTTGGAAGTATAATCGGGAATGCAAACTCCTCAGAGATACTCTGCAAAGCTTCAGCTGGAATGGTAGGAGCCTTAATTATGCCTTTCCCCAGGAATGCAGAGAATTATTTGTGTTTAGATTATGTAGGATCTCTGGGGGCTGAGCTGGGGCTGTGTTCAGGTGAAGTAGGGCTGGAGAGTCAGTGGAGTATTGTGGGAGACGGAGTTAATCCTGCAGTAACTACCCAGGCATATCTGGACATCCGGCCTTTTTGCTTGTTTTCCAGAGTTCAAATGAATTGTGTGTTGCAGATTCATTGCTGTCCAGAGCCCCCATCACATACCACTTGGGCAAAAACAAAGCATCAGATCTCAGAACTCCTTCTAGATACCTGAGCTTTTAACTGCATCATTAAAGAGCAGTTCAGTCTGAAGGGGAGAAAGAGGGTAAAGTACTGCAGAGTCCACCCTGCAGATCTGCTCAGCTTAGAGAAGACCTGTTACACTAAAGAGCAGAGTGTCCCAAATCTGCTGTTCGTTGAATTTTTTTCCCCACAGGCAAAGGCAGAGGTGTATTTTTTGAGCTGCTTTTGTATTATCTTCCTAGCGTAGTAGGCTAGACTTCAGGTCTAAGATGCTCAAGGCAGGGAGCCTGGTTTTTGGACATGAGAAGTCCAAAAGCTAGTCCAGCCATTTCTGTACTTGGAAATTAGCTTCTATAGGATTTTCTCTTTTTTTAAAGATTTTGAAATAATCTATACAGAAAAGTGACCACATTTGAGGTGCACACTTCCAGTAAATTTTCACAAAGTGAACATTCTCACATAACCAGCACTGGAATATGTGCCCTCCTGTACTACCTCCTTCCCCACAGGGTAATTATGAGCCCAATTTCTAGCACTATATATCAGTTTTGCCTGATTTTGTATTTTATGTATATGGAATCAGACAAATCTATGTTTTTTTGTATCTGGCTTCTTTTTGTCAATGTTTGTGAGATTCAACCATATTGTTATGTGTAGTAGCAATTCATTTCTCATTTTTATATACATATGTAAATGTACATATGTTCTCTCTATATATTCATATTTTTTTTCTTCCATATATATATACCACATAAATAGTTTTTGTATTTATCCATTCTGCTGTTGAATGGATATGTGGGTTGTTTCCAGGTTTTGGTAATTAAGGAAAGCACTGCTCTGAACACTCTAGCATATATCTTCTTTTTAAGATTTATTTATTTCCGTTTATTTATTTTTAGCTGCACTGGGTCTTCATTGCTTCACGCAGGCTTTCTCTAGTTGCAGTGACCGAGGGCTACTCTCCAGTTGAGGTGCACAGGCTTCTCATTGCGGTGGCTTCACTTCTCTTATTGCAGAGCATTGGCTCAAAGTGTGTGAGCTTCAGTAGCTATGGCTCATGGGCTTAGTTGCCTGGTGGCATATGGGATTTTCCTGGACCAGGAATCAGACCCATGTCCCCTGCATTGGCAGGCAGACACCCAACCACTGGATCATCAGGGAACTCATTTCTCTTACGTATCTAGAATTAAGAGTTGCTGGTTCATGGGGATATTCATCTGTTTGGCTTTAGAAGGTACTGCCACCAGTTTCCCAAAGTTGTCATACCAATGTATACCTCCACTGGCAGGGTTTGAGGGTTCTAATTATTCTGTATCCACACCAACACTTGCTATTGTCTTTTTCATTTTAGTCATTCTAATTAGTAAGTACTGTTGGTATCGCAGTGTCATTTTACTTTGCCTTTCCCTGATGACTTTTAAGCGTAAGCACTTTTTAATGTTTACTGGCCACTTAGATTTTGTGAAGTGCCTATTCTGTTGCCCAGTTTTCTGTTGACTTGTACCTCTCTTATAAACGTGCACGAGTTCTTTATATAGTTTGGATATGAGTTCTGTTGTAGACACATATTACAAAGAACTTCTCCCTCTTTGTGGTTTCCTTCTGTGCTGTTGTACTGAACACTGGATTTTTATGACCAGGTTAATAAGCTGCTCAACTCTACCTGAAAAATGGGGGACTTGAACTGCTTGTGATCAGTGTTGGTGATGGTTCTTCCATTGGTGAAGGTGAATTTGACACTAGTGAGGTGTACCTTATTGGGTCCCTGTCAAGAATCTTACCACCTACCCAATAGTTTGGAGACTCACCTTTTCCTTTTTTGAGTTTCAGGTCGTGGATTCACTGATAAAGTAGATCGATTAAAACTGGCTGAAATTGTGAAGCAAGTGATAGAAGAGCAAACCACTTCCCACGAATCCCAATAATGACAGCTTCAGACTTTGTTTTTTAAAAAATTTGAAGATTTATTCATTAATGTATAATTTTTATGTAAATTAATAAATCATAATTTCATTTCCACACTGCTTAAAGATGCTATATAAATTTAGATACAGGATTTACTAATAGTATATATATAGTTCATTTGTTTTAAGAAAAGCTCAGTTCCTAGAGATATACTATTACTTTAGGATTGTTTAGTCATCTGTTGTAAAGCTGACGGTATTGTCAAGCAAGATTGTTTTATTTGTAATAAAGCATACAAAAACCATTTGCCAGTGGTAGGCAAAGGACTGACTATTTTGACCTCTCTGCTTAGTAAACAGTTGAATCAAGTACTGTGGAATCTGGTTTCAGTTGCCCTGTGTATTTCCTCTCTGCACTGTTGGTGGATTAGCTCTGGTGCCAAGAATTTTTTGTGGATCCGTTGCAAACTGCCAGATGGAACTCAGAGGGTGCCAACTCCTGTGATGGAAGAGGCAGGGAGCTGAGTCCTCGTTTCTCTTCTCCCTAATTCCCTAGGGAAAAGTGGTCCCATTTCTTTATTGTCGTATTTGTTAAAAGGTATTGGTGTGTTTCTTTAATAGGATTCTCTATTGAGTTTATTCTTTCATGTTTAACCAGAGCTTCAGCCCTGTCACTTCCTTCGAGGTCCTACCTTGTACTCCCCATTTCCTGAAGCCCTCACCAGCTCCATTGCTTCTTACCTCCTTTTCCTGTTCTTCTGACTCCTTTTATGGAATGATTTTTCTGAGAAAGTTACATGTCATAAAAACTGGACTAATGGATATTCATTGGAAGGACTGATGCTGAAGCTGAAGCTCTAATACTTTGGCCACCTGATGTGAAGAGCTTACTCACTGGAAGAGACCCTGACACTGGGAAAGATTGAAGGCAAAAGGAGAAGAAGGTGGCAGAGGATGAGATGCTTGGATAGTATCTCCGGCTCAATGGACATGAACTTGGTAAACTCTGAAGGGATAAACTCTGAGGGATAGTGAGGGACAAGGAGGTCTGGTGTGCTGTAGTCCATGGGGGTCACAAAGAGTTGGGCATGACTTAGTGACTGAACAACAACAACTGGGTTAGCATCTAAGATGGGCCAGGTTTCTGTCTTAAAGCTACCTTTTTTCTCTAACGTTTCTGCCTGGGTTTCATGTTGGCATCCCCTGGACTGCATGTATTTTATTTAGCACTCTTCATTTTCAGGAAGCATGGTTTTGGCCCAGAGGTCAGATACTTGAATAGAAACAAGGCTCAGTGCTTTTCTACTGTGCTATTGTGCAATGGGCTTCCATAACAAACCATTTTTATTTATTTGTTTTACTAGTTCTTGGTTGTTCGTTCGGTGTTGATAAATGGGAGAGCTAATAGGCAAACTCCAATTCACAGAGAAGGAAAGACTCAGTAGGATTGGTTACTCAGTTTCATCCCATCACATTCTCTTCAATTGAAATCAACCCCACAGAGCTCACTTACTTTCTAACTCTTCCACTTTGCTAATATGTCTTCAGGATGACATTTGGTTAGTATACCCCATATGTGTGTGAATGAGTGCAATAATACATGATAAAAATAATATCTCTTAGCAATTACCTTATACATCAGTTCCTTCATATTTTGGAGAATTTTTAATTCAAGGCATTTTTTGAGGTAAGACTCACTAATCTCAGGTGACTGATAACTTATAAATGGATACCCTGTAAGGAGAATTCAATACTTTTAAACATGGCAAAATCTAACAGGCAGCAGAGAAAAACCAAAAAACTTAGCTGAGAGTTGAATTAAAAGTTGAATTCTGTTTTTCAGTGAAATGCAGTCTTATAAATCACTTTCTGCAGTCAGGAAAAACTGCACTTGTTTCTGGAACAACTGAATCCCTGTTATGTTTCTTAGTTTATTGCAGAGATTCAGTATTTGTGGGCTTTTCTTAATGGCTCAGCTTGTAAAGAATCTGCCTGCAATGTGGGAGACTTAGGTTTGATCCCTGGGTTAGGAAAAGCCCCTGGAGAAGGGAAAGGCTACCCATTCCAATTCTCTGGCCTGGAGAATTCCATGGACTGTGTAGTCCATGGGGTTGCAAAGAGTTGGACAGAACTAAGTGACTTTCCCTTCAGTATTCCCTAGGGTGAGGAAGGCAGTAACTAACTTTGTTACTCTTCTTTTTCTTCAGAAGAACCTTCTAGCAGAGGAACTAGGCTACCATTAACTTCTCAAATTTGTTATTTGGGTGTCTTCTAAAGGCTCAGGATGATTTCCCTGTGTGGTGAATTTTAGGTATGATCTAAAAGGGTGTCCAAAAGATGCTTCCTTTTACTCTAAGCAGAGGTTGCTCATGTTTCTTTAGGCTGAATTAAACTGGCCTCCCAAATGAGTAGAGTGTCCAGACAGGTTCATGCTCAGAGTTTTAGAATACCCTGAAAGTGAAGTGGCTCAGTTGTGTCTGACTCTTTGCAACTCTGTGGCCTGTAGCCTACCAGGCTCCTCCGTTGGTCCATGGGATTTTCCAGGCAAGAGTACTGGAGTGGGTTGCTATTCCCTTCTCCAGCGGGATCTTCCCGACCCAGGGACCGAACCCAGGTCTCCTGCATTATAGGCAGACGCTTTTACCGACTGAGCCTCTCGGAAAGTCCATAGAATACGCTAGAGGGTGTTTAAAAGTGGGTCCTACCTGACACAGAGCTCCATGACAAAACTGGAGCTTCCAAAAGACTCAGCACTGTTTGGTCTTTAAAGTGGGGTTTTGTTTATGGGGAGTTTGTAGGCCAGTAGCAAATTCTGCTTTAACTTTACCAGTCAGTTTTGCTAATAAAAGAAAACATGTACTGGAAGTGAAACAAAATCATCCTTGTCTCTTTTGACCTGTCCCTCTAATGCCTGTATCTGCAGAAAGTTCCCATTCTAAGAATAGTTCTCATAGGCAGGAGGAGTCTTCAGTTTTCCTACATGATTTGCCAACCCTCTGCTTACTATATAACCATTACTTATCACTCAAACACTTTTAGATTTTACCACAATTATTAATCTATTTGATGTGGAACAACATTTGTATTTTTCTGGCTAATGTATTTTATAAGCTAGGAAACACTTGTCAGAAGTTAACTGTCTGAAACATGCAGATAGGAAGAAATGCTTTTTTAAAAAGAATTTTGTTTTTGTATTCATTTGAGATAGAACAAGTTGAAGGAATTATTGAAGTCAAATGATTTAAATCAGATCCTGTGTGTGAATACTTGCGTACGTATGTATTGATGAAAATGTGTTTCAATTTGAGACTTGGAAAACTGGATATTTAATTTTAATTATATTTTTATTTATTTAAAAAGTAGAAGTGGTCTTTCATTATTGATTTGATTCTTTTGTCCCACAAAATGACTTGATCAAATTTGTCCTGTCTGTTTGCTCAAGAACAGGGGAACATCTAAAATCTAGATAGTTTCCAAGTTATATAATTTTAAGAGGCTTTTCTCTTATATAAAATACAAGGAGAAAGGAAATACACCTAGAAATCATTTCACCATTTTTTGCTGTAAATTTTTAATGGGTGATATGATGGTATTAATTTTCTTGCTAGATATGCATAAATTTCCTTGTCTGTTAGGAATTAAACATTATTAACTGGAAAGGGTTAATGACTTCATGTGCTCATGCTTATACCTGAGATCTGGTATACCATTCTTTTTCAAATTATATAGTGCATCTCTCCATTTTTGTGCGGTACTTATATTCCTAACCCTTATTTTGAAGGTTTTATACTGTAAGTATTTGACTTAATATAAAATTATTTTAATGCAAGATAAAACATGTAGAGTCTTACTTAGTTGATATTAGGATGCAAAAAAGAATAACTGGGCAAAGAACGTGGATAGATGAAGCTTTTTTTCCCTTTTTTTCTTTTAAATCTATACTACTAAATATAACATCAACATGAAAATCAAGTTAAAAGACATTCATAGACATTATGGTTTAGTTTTAGTTACAAAAGCAAAGAGGTCTTTAAAAAATTCTTATACAGGGAATTCCTTGGTGGTCCAGTGGCTAAGACTCTGTGCTCCCTATACAAGGGGTTCGATCCCTGGTCAGGGAACTAGTTCCCACATGCCACAACTAAGACTCTATGCAGCCAAATAAATAAAAAATAAATATTAAAAAAAATTCTCATACAGTGCATTTTTATTTTCTTGATGAAATGGTAACTAGATAAGCTGGTTATTCAGACTTTAGTCTTACTCCAGAGTTTGTTTTTATGTTGGGAGAAACTGAACTTTGATCCTAGTCACTTGTTAGTCTCCATAGTGAAACTGAACTTCTTTCATTCAACAGTTAGTATATCTATACATTCAGAATTCTTCTTATTGGAGGAAAATTATGTTTACATGTAGATATAAAATCTCAAAACTCATCTGTCATAAACCAAAGTGAATGAGGGAGAGTTTCTGCACCTATGTAGAAGTTTGCTGGAATTAAACAAAAAAAGCAGACCCTGACAAAGGAGGATTGGACTGAGAAACAATATTCTCAGTACTACAGATACCAGGAAAAGAGACAGTGGGCAACAAAGAACATCATCCTGCTCTGGGATCCCCAAAGAATCCCCATCCCCTCCCCCCTGACCTCCTGCCAGAATGTTGGGTTTCAGAGAATGAGCAGATTAACGGATATCAGGAATAGTATGGACTGGGCTAAGGACAAGGATAATTTGCTTGAGTAAAATTACTGACTTGAAACTATTGGAGGCTGTCTACTTGGGTAGAGGAAACAGCCATGGACCATTAAAACCGTTGCTGTGGGAAGGGGGTCATATAGTAAGGAAACTACTGAAGACCAACAGAGAAAAACAACAGAAACACAGCCCCAAGGTCTGTAAGACACAAGAGCTGGGCAGCACCCACCCAGAAGGGAGCCAGCATAGATCTGGGACTGACAACTGAATTTCCCAGTCTCAGCATGCCAGGGAGAGCAGCTGCTGCTGCTGCTGGACACAAGCCCTGCGTCATCAACTGATTCACTAGGGCCATGTCAGTGGCAGCGTCTGTGAGAGACTCTGCCTCTATACTGCCTTCTCTGTGGAAAAGGCAAGTGGCTATGTCTGAGGCTATCAGAGCGCTTCAAACTTGGGCTCCTCACACGAAGGGCTTGAGGCTGGCCCCGGTGCCAGGACTTTCATGTGCCAGGTTGGGGATCCTGTTGTTCTTGGTACTGATTTCTCTGCCAAGCCTATACGGTGACCTGGGCTCACTACATCACTCTTCCTATGAAATAGTCATTCCCAAGAGTCTGACAGTGGAAGGAAGGGAAGACCAAGTGGAAAAGCTCTCCTACGTGCTATTTATGCAGGGCCAGAGGCAGCTGATTCACCTGACGGTGAAGAGAGACTATTTTGTGGATAACTTCCCGGTCTTCAGCTACCACAATGGCATCCTGGGGCAAGAAATGCCTCCCGTCTCACAGGACTGTCACTATGAAGGCTACATAGAAGGAGTCCCAGGTTCTTTTGTTTCTGTCAACACCTGTTCAGGCCTCAGGGGCCTCCTGATTAAGGAGGAAAAATCCTATGGCGTTGAGCCCGTGCACTCTTCCAAACGGTTTGAACACGTGTTGTACGCCATGGCCCACGAAGCTCGCGTCTCCTGTGGCGTCACGTCCAAAGACAGCCAAGTGGCGTCCACCAGCCGGCGACCGGAGAGCGGCAAGCCTCACAGCTGGCAGGTGCCATCCGACTTGTGGTCACATATCAAGTACGTGGAGATGGTTGTCGTGGTCAACAACCAGCGGTTCCAAATGTGGGGCAGTGACGTCAAGCAGACAGTCCAGAGAGTAATGGACATCATCGCTCTGGCCAACAGCTTCACAAGGGGAATAAACATAGAGGTGGTGCTGGCTGGAATGGAGATTTGGACTGAGGGGGACCTCACAGAGGTCCCCGTGGACCTGCAAGTTGCACTCAGGAATTTCAACAGCTGGAGACAAGAGAACCTCTTCCATCGTGTCAAGCATGATGTTGCCCACATGATCGTGGGACAGCATCCTAAGGAGGATACGGGGCAGGCATTTCTCAGCGGTGCCTGCTCCAGTGATTTTGCAGCAGCCGTGGAATCTTTCCACCACGAGGATGTCCTCCTGTTTGCAGCACTCATGGTCCACGAGCTTGGACACAACTTGGGTATTCGGCACGACCATTCGGCCTGCATTTGTAAAGACAGGCCCTTCTGCCTCATGCATGAAAACATCACTAAAGGAAGTGGCTTCAGCAACTGCAGCTCTGACTTCTTCCACCAGTTCCTCTGGGAACACAAGGGGGCCTGCCTGTTTAACAAGCCTGGGCACAAAGGCCGCTTACGGAGGGCTTCCCGCTGTGGCGACGGCATTGTAGAAGGACCTGAGCAGTGTGACTGTGGGTCTAAGTGTGAAATGCACCCATGCTGTGACACCAGATGTATGCTGAGAGAGCATGCAGAATGTAGTGATGGACTCTGCTGTGATAAATGTCGCCTGAGATTCAAGGGATTCATGTGCCGTGCTGCTTTGGGAGAGTGTGACCTCCCAGAGTATTGTAATGGTTCCTCGGGAGAATGTCCCAGAGACAGCTATAAGCTAGATGGCACAGTGTGTGATAGAATTCACTACTGTGCTGGAGGTCGGTGTAAGAACCCTGACAATCAATGCATGGAAATCTACGGGTCCCCTGCAAGGTCCGCCCCAGAAAACTGTTACGTTTCAATGAACACAAGAGGGGACCGGTTTGGAAACTGTGGTACCAGCAGCTCACCGAGGTTAACATATCTGAAGTGTGCAGGTGATAACATATTTTGTGGGAAACTTATATGTACAAATGTTAGAGAGGTGCCACAAATCAAACCCAATCATACACTGATCCAGGTCGCTCACAACGATGGCTGGTGCTGGAGCATGGATGCCTATGACACTGCTGATATCCCTGATGATGGAGATGCACACACTGGCACTCTCTGTGCCCCACACAAAGTCTGCATGAATCACTTGTGTACTGATCACACCTCACTTGGGTACAGCTGTGAGACAACAGAATTGTGTAACGGGAAAGGAGTTTGCAACAATTTTAGGCACTGCCATTGTGAGGAAGGCTATGCGCCCCCTGACTGCAAAGATCCAGGAGACGGTGGTAGTGTGGACAGTGGTCCTCCTAGCACATCAATTCAACTTTCAAGTGAAGGGCAAAGTGAAACTTCTAAGACTCGTAGCTCTCAGACTGAATACTTGGGCAACATTGTTTTCATATTACCATCCTTACTTTTAATATTTTTGGTAATTGTATTACTTGTTAGCATCAAGACTGGAGTCGAGACAATAGAGTCCCCACCGCATACCTCAGAGGTGGATTCAGAGGAAAGCAGTAGTGAGGTATTCATAATGGAGCCCCTCCCAGTGGGGATAATAGAGGAGGCAGAGGAGGGTCCCCCACCAGAGCAGGGACCCCCACCAGAGGTACCCCCCACAGGGGCACCCCCACCAGAGGCACCTCCACCAGCAGGACCCCCACCGGAGGCCCCACCACCAGGACAGCCAGCATCATAAGAGGCAGCAGGTGAAGGACAAGGATAACCAAAGGCAGATGTGTACTGGAGGAAGAGTTCAAAAATATAAAATATTTCAAGCACTGAGTGGGAATGAGGCACTCACAGAAGCAAAGGTGAAGTGAGAATTGATGGACCCTTTAACTCGACAGGGATGGTCTACAGAAACATACCAACATAGGAACAGGATGACAATGCTTTCAGTATTCGTTTTATTAATTTGGTTATATATTCATATGTGAACTCGTATGTAAACTATTCTACACTTCTGCTTTTTTCCCATTTCACAAAACAACTTTATATAAGTTCTTCTCAAGAATCATACTTATCAATGTCATCTTTTAGTCGGGCCAATTTCTGATCTGAAACTACTTTTCACGGCATACTATCCTCCCTCTGCATTGTTTGATAAACACTATTATTTGCACCTACAGGATCATTCATCCCACTCATACATATTATTTAAAGAAGGTTATCTGTTCAGTAATCTAATTTGCCTCAACCATTACTACTCATGAATAGAAAATGATTTTAAATAAAAAGCTATTTTAAGAAGCATCACTTCAGACTCCATAGTGCCTAGTCTTTGGGGCTTCTTTATTTGGGGGCTCTCTTGGAAGGGACTACATCTGATCCAGGGTGCTCTGATCACCTTGGATGCATGGGGGTGGTGCATGAGGGAAGGAGAGGACTTAGGCAAGAGACAACCTTGTCTAGTGTGGCGTTCAACTGGTATTAATAATTATTCCTTTGTTTTCTGTTTTTCTACTTATGTTTATTCCTGATTTTTAAATTAATATATTGCTGCCTGATAGTCTAAAGAAACAGAGCTTTGGAGGGGGTTAAACTGTGTGTAAAGAGACCACAAAACACATGTAACATCACCAACTCTATGCAAGACGCTGTGTGCAGTCAAATGCGCTACACCTGAGCAATACCCCCAAGCACATGGAACATCATGACCCTGTGCTAAACACTATACATTCATCCTCAGTTTAATCCTCCCACACACAACAGGGGATCTCCATCATGTATACGAAGAAACGGAGGCTGCAGAGTTCTGCTCTAGAGTTGGTAAGGAGTGGAACCTGCATCACCATCACTCCCTCCTAGACAACTGCAGAAGTATTTACCTGGTCTCTCTGCTCCCACAATAGCCTATTTTCCACCCAGCAGACAGAGTGATTCTTTTAAAAAACAAGTCAGAACATACCCATTATGCTTTAAATGTTGCTGGCAGGTCCATAGCCTGAGGGCCCCATGTTGATCTTTTCATTTGACAATGGAGAGTGGTTTATCCACTGATATCCTGGAGTTGGCAGTTTGGATGGATGCATGGGGGTGAAAGCTTATTCCAGCGGAGTCAAAATGCAAAAGATGGGCCCAAAACCATTCGTGAAGCTGTTCAACCTCTTTAGTATTCAGAGAAATGCAGGTTATCTAGCTGCAGAGATATTACTATACACTCACAAGACTGATTACAGAAGAAGGAAAATTCCAAGTATTACTATGGAACAGTGGAAACTCTCATCAATTGCTTTAGAAATGTAACTGGCATGCCACTTTGAAATAGCATATACTGAATACCCTTGACCTTTCTACCCTGACATCTGCATCCTCTTACTAGATAATAATGGACACAGAAGCACACTTCACAGTATTCCAAAAGAACTCCACGTTGTATTCACAGATAATACAATGGACGTTAAATTGTGGCAGATCCACACAGAGAAATACAGGAGTAGAGCAACGGAAAGGAATGAACCACAGTGGCACACAAAAGTACTAAGTAAGCTTAAATACTACTGTGGAACTAAACGGGCTGTACATTCACACTGCATTCATCTGGCTTCATATGACGTGAAGAGGGAAAATGGGACTTCCAAAGGTCAAAATAACCACTTCCAAAAGGTCAAAATAAGGGTCTACAGAAGCCCCCTCCTCCATAAAAGCAGTGGCAACACTGGCAAGAACAGTCACAATCAACTTTTTGCAAGTGCGGAAACTGTCTAAGTCAACAAAAGAACAACAAAACAACAAAAACAGCTGAATCTTGGTGAGAGCAGTGAGGTGTGTGAACTTTTAACTACCCTACTCCCACAGCCTTCTCCTCAGGTCCCCACGAGTCAGCTCAAGTACAACTCAAGTGCATCATCTCAACCGCAACAGCCGTGAAAACAGGCAGCCTGGCAGAATGCACAGAACAGTCCGGAGCTCCCTCAAAAGCCTACCCATAGCATTACTACTAACTTGCGTGTCTGGCAGGTTCCTGGAGAATCCCCATTCAGGAAACCTGTATTCCTATAACCCTCACAGGAGAAAGCGTAAGGCATAAGTTTCACAGAGTTGGATTTGGCAAAGGTTTCTCAGCTATGACACCAAAAGCACAGGCAACAGAAGATAAACAGACAAAATGGACTTTAGGGAAATATTTAAATTTTGTGCATCCAAAATTACTATATATTCACAGAGTGAAAAGGCCACCCACAGAATGACAGAAAACAGTTGCGAATCATATATCTGATAAGGAACTACTATCCAAAATACATAGCGAAAACTCCTGAAACTCAACAACGAAAAACCAAACAGCCTGATTCAAAACACAGGCAAAGGACTCAAATGGAAATTTCTCCAAAGAAGATACACAAATGACCGTTCGCATATGAAAAGATGCTCAATGTCACTCATCCTTAGGGAAATGTCAATCTAAACTACAATGAGATACCACCTCATATCCATTAGCATGACCACTACAAAGAAAACAGAAAAGAACAAGTGTTGGAGAGGAGGTGGAGAAAACTGGATCACTTGTCCCCTACTGGTGGGAAGGTAAAATGCTATAGCTGCTCTGGAATGGCATGGTGGCTCCTGAAAGATATTAAAAATAGAATGACCATGTGGTCCGGCAAGTGCACTTCTACGTATAAGCCCAGAAGAATGGAAAGCAGGATCCCAAAGAGACATTTCTATGTCCATACATGTAATGTTCAGAGCAGCATTATTCACAACAGCTAAAATGTGGAAGCAACCAGAGTGCCCACAGAGGGTGAATGGAGAAGCAAAAGGTGGGCTATACATACAATGGAATATTATTCAGCCATAAAACAGAGGAAAGTCTGCAAACTGCCACAACATGGATGGATCTTGAGGGCATTACGCTAAGTGATATAAGCTTATAAGCTTGTCGCAAGACGACAAATACTGTAAGATTCCACTTGAATGGTGTACCTGTGTAGTAAAATCATACAGACAGAAAGTAGGATAGAGGCTGCTAGGGGCTAAGGGAAAGAAGATAATGGGGATTTATACTTTAATGAGTATAGCTTCATAATGAAAAGAGTCCTGGGGATGGACAGTGATAAGAATTGATGCTTTTGAACTGTGGTGTTGGAGAAGACTCTTGAGAGTCCCTTGGACTGCAAGGAGATCCAACCAGTCCATCCTGAAGGAGATCAGTCCTGGGTGTTCATTGGTAGGACGGATGTTGAAGCTGAAACTGCAATACTTTGGCCACCTGATGTGAAGAGCTGACTCATTTGAAAAGACCCTGATGCTGGGAAAGACTGAAGGCAGGAAGAGAAGGGGACGACAGAGGATGAAATGGTTGGATGGCATCACCGACTCAATGGACACGGGTTTGGGCGGACTCTGGGAGTTGGTGATGGACAGGGAGGCCTGGCGTGCTGCGGTTTTCGGGCCGCAGAGTCGGACGTGACTGAGCGACTGAACTGAACTGAATGTAGCACAGCAGGGACATTACTTAGTACCACTAACGTGTACACTTAAAGTTGGTTAAAATGGAAAATTTTATATTCTGCTTGTTTGAACAGAATGAAAAAAATCCAAAGAGAAAAATGAGATAATTTTCCACTTTAAGAGATAACCACTGAGAAAGTGCAAAAGCCCACAGAATCGGAGAAAATATTTGTCAATTATATACTGACAGAGGTTAGCTAGTACCCATGACACATTAAGAACTCTTACAACTCAACAAGACACCCTGTTTTAAAAGGCAAATTATGTGAGCAGTTGTTGTTGTTACTCAGTCGCTAAGTTGCGACCTCATGGACTGCGGCACGCCAGGCTTCATTGTCAAACAGCCACCTCCCGGAGCTTGCTCAAACTCATGTCCAATGAGCTGACGATGCCATCCAACCATCTCATCCTCTGTCGCCCCCTTCTCCCGCCTTCAATCTTCCCCAGCATCAGGGTCTTTTCCAACGAGTCGGTTCTTCGCATCAGGTGGCCAAAGTATTGGAGCCTCAGCAACAGCATCAGTCCTTCCAATGAATATTTAGGACTGCTTTCCTCTGGATTGACTTGTTTGATCTCTCTGCAGTTCAAAAGACTCTCAAAGAGTGTTCTCTAGCACAATTTGAAAGCATCAATTCTTTGGCACTCAGCTTTCTTTATGATCCCACATTCACATCCATACATGACTACTGGAAAACCATAGCTTTGACTAGATGCACCTTTGTCGACAAAGTGATGTCTCTGCTATTTAGGACGCAGTCTAGCTGGTCATAGCTTTTCTTCCAAGGAGCACGTGTCTTTTAATTTCATGGCTGCGGTCACCATCCACCGTGGGTTTGGAGCCCAAGAAAACAAAATCTGTCACTGCTCCTACTTTTCCCCCTTCTATCTGCCATGATGTCATGGGACTGGATGCCGTGATCTTAATTTATTTGATGTTGAGTTTCAAGCCAGCTTTTTCTCTCCTCTTTCACCCTCATCAAGAGGCTGTTTAGTTGCTCTTCACTTTCTCCGATTACAGTGGTATCATCTGCATATATGAGGTTGCTGATATTTTTCCCAGAAAGCTTTTCCTGGAAGTTCTCAGTTCATGTACTGCTGAATGAATCCTACCTTAAAGGATTTTGAGTATAACTTTGCTTGCATGTGAAATGAGTGCAACTCTACAGTACTTTGAACATTCTTTGGCATTGCCCTTCTTTTGGGCCTGGAATGAAAACTGACCTTTTCCAGTCCTGTGTCCATGGCTGAGTTTTCCAAATTGAGTGTAGCACTTTAACTGCATCATCTTTTAAGATTTTAAATAGCTCGGCTGGGACTCAACCATATCCATTGACTTTAATCATAGCAATGCTTCCTAACGCCCACTTGATTTCGCACTCCACATGTCTGGCTCTAGGTGAGTGATCACACCATTGTGGTTATCCAGGTCATTAAGACCTTTTCAATACAGTTCTTCTGTGTATTCTTGCCACCTCTCCTGAACCTCTTCTGCTTCTGTTAGGTCTTTATCGTTTCCGTCCTTTATCATGCCCATCTTTGCATGAGATGTTCCCTTGTTATCACCAATTTTCTTGAAGAGATCTCTAGTCTTCCCTGTTCTGTTGTTTCCCTCTATTTCTTTGCACTGTTCACTGAAGAAGGCTTTCCTGTCTCTCCTTGCTGTTCTCTGCAGTCCTGCATTTAGTTGGGTATATCGCTCCCTTTCTCACGTGCCTTTCATTTTTCTTCTTTCCTCAGCTATTTGTAAAGCCTCCTCAGATGATGACTTTGCCTTCCTGCATCTCTTTCTCTTGGGAATGATTTTAATCACTGCCTCCTGCACAATGTTACAAACCTCTGTCCATAGTTATCCAGGCACTCTGTCTACCATATTTAAGCCCTTGAATCTGTTCATCACTTCAACTGTATAAGCTTAACGGGTTTGATTTAGGTTATACCTGAATGGACTAGTGGTTTTCCTTATTTTCTTCAGTTTAAGCCTGAATTTTGACAAAACTCTGTTAGCCTTTGTCCTGCTTCATGTTGCATTCCAAGGCAAAACTTGCCTGTTATTCTGGGTATCTCTTGACTTCCTACTTTTGCGTTCCAGTCCCCAAGGATGAAAAGGACATCTTTTCCTGGTGTTAGTTCTAGAAGGTTTTCTAGGTCTTCACAGAACCAGGCAACTTCAGCTTCTTTGACAACAACAGTTAGGGCACGGACTTGGATTACTGTGATACTGAATGGCTTGCTTTGGAAACAAACCAAGATCATTCTGTCGTTTTTGAGACTGCACCCAAGCACTGCATTTCGGACTCTTTCGTTGACTATGAGCTGCTTCGTTTCTTTTAAGGGATTCTTGCCCGCCGTAGTAGATATAATGGTCATCTGAATTACATTCACCCATTTCCATACATTCTACTTCACTGAGTCCTAAGATGTGGATGTTCAATATTGCCATCTTCTGTGTGGCCACATTCAATTTACCTTGATTCATTGACCTAAAATTCCAGGTTCCTATGCAATATTGTACTTTACAGCATTGGACTTTACTTTCACCACCAGACACATCCACAACTGAGTGTCATTTCTGCTTTGGTCCAGCCTCTTCATTCTTTCTGGAGCTATTAGTAATTGCCCTCTGCTCTTCCTCAGTAGCATACTGGACACCTCCAACCTGGAGGGCACATATTCTGGTGTTATCTCTTTTTGCCTTTTTCATACTGTTCATGGAGTTCTCCTAGCAAGAATACTGCAGTGGCTTGCCATTTCCTCCTCCAGTGGGCCACACTTCAGAACTCTTCACTATGACCTATCTGTCTTGAGTGGTCCACAGCATGGCTCACAGCTTTATTGTGTTACGCAAGCCCTTCTGCTACGATAAGGCTGTGATCCATGTAGGGGGATGTGAACAGACATGCATCTGAAGAAGAAATAAGTGAGCAATAAAAATATCACCTGGGCTTCCCAGTGGCTCAGTGGGTAAAGAATGCACCCGTGACGCAGGAGATGAGAAGACATGGTGTTCAGTCCCTGGGTTGGGAAGATTTCCTGGAGGAGGGCATGGCAACCCACTTCAGTATTTTTGCCTAGAGAATCCCAATGATCAAGGAGCCTGGCGGGTTACAATCCACACGGTCACAAGGAGTTGAACATGACTGAAGTGACTGAGCATGCAAGCAAGCATATGAAAAGCTGTGCAACATCACTAATTATTAGGGAAGCGCAAATCAACACTGCAATGAGATACCTCTTAATATCCACTAGGATTGCTACAATCAAAAAGGCAATAACAAATGCCAGTGATGATGTGGAAAAACTGGAATCCCCATTCATTTCTGGCAGGACTGTAAAATTGTTCAGCAGCTTTGCAAAAGAGTTCAGCAATTCCTCAAAGGCTAAACATTGTTATCACGTAACCAAACAATTCCACTCCAAAGTATTCATTCAAGGGATATGAAAACATACTTCATGCAAAACTTGTACTGAAATGTCTATAGCACTACTATTCATAATAGTCAAACAGTAGAAAGAACCAGTTCAGTTCAGTTCAGTTCAGAGGCTCAGTCGTGTCCGACTCTTTGCGACCCCACGAATCGCAGCACGCCAGGCCTCCCTGTCCATCACCAACTCCCGGAGTTCACTCAAACTTACTTCCATCGAGTCGGTGATGCCATCCAGCCATCTCATTCTCGGTCGTCCCCTTCCTCTCCTGCCCCCAATCCCTCCCAGCATCAGAGCCTTTCCTAATGAGTCAACTCTTCGCATGAGGTGGCCAAAGTACTGGAGTTTCAGCTTTAGCATCCTTCCTTCCAAAGAACACCCAGGACTGATCTCCTTTAGCATGGACTGGTTGGATCTCCTTACAGTCCAAGGGACTCTCAAGAGCCTTCTCCAACACCACAGTTCAAAAGCATCAATTCTTCAGTGCTCAGCTTTCTTCATAGTCCAACTCTCACACGCACACATGACCACTGGAAGAACCATAGCCTTGACTACACGGACCTTTCTTGGCAACGTAATGTCTCCGCTTTTTGATATGCTGTCTAGGTTGGTCATAACTTTCCTTCCAAGAAGTAAGCATCTTTTAATTTCATGGCTGCAGTTACCATCTGCAGTGATTTTGGAGCCCCCAAAAATGAAGTCTGACACTGTTTCCACTGTTTCCCCATCTATTTCCCATGAAGTGATGGGACCAGATGACATGATCTTTGTTTTCTGAATGTTGAGCTGTAAGCCAACTTTTTCACTCTCCTCTTTCACTTTCATCAACAGGCTCTTGAGTTCCTCTTCACTTTCTGCCATAAGGGTGGTGTCATCTGCATATCTGAGGTTATTGATATTTCTCCCGGCAATCTTGATTCCAGCTTGTGCTTCTTCCAGCCCAGCGTTTCTCATGATGTACTCTGCATGTAAGTTAAATAAGCAGGGTGACAATATACAGCCTTGACGTACTCCTTTGCCTGTTTGGAACCGGTCTGTTGTTCCATGTCCAGTTCTAACTGTTGCTTCCTGACCTGCATATAGGTTTCTCAAGAGGCAGGTCAGGTGGTCTGGTATTCCCATCTCTTGAAGAATTTTCCACAGTTTATTGTGATCCACACAGTCAAAGGCTTTGGCATAGTCAATAAAGCAGAAATACACGTTATCCTGGAACTCTCTTGCTTTTTCCATGATCCAGCAGATGTTGGCAATTTGATCTCTGGTTCTTCTGCCTTTTCTGAAACCAGCTTGAACATGTGGAATTTCACGGTTCACGTATCGCTGAAGCCTGGCTTGGAGAATTTTGAGCATTACTTTACTAGTGTGTGAGATGAGTGCAATTGTGCGGTAGTTGGAGCATTCGTTGCCATTGCCTTTCTCAGGGATTGGAATGAAAACTGATGACTGGCCAGTCCTGTGGCCATTGCTGAGTTTTCCAAATATGCTGGCATATTGAGCACAGCACTTTCACAGCATCATCTTTTAGGATTTGAAATAGCTCAACTGGAATTCCATCACCTCCAGTAGCTTTGTGTGTAGTGACGCTTTCTAAGGCCCACCGGAGTTCACATTCCAGGATGTCTGGCTCTAGGTGAGTGATCACACCATCGTGATTATCTTGGTCATGAAGATCTTTTTTGTACAGTTCTTTCGGGTATTCTTGTCACCTCTTCTTAATATCTTCTGCTTCTGTTAGGTCTATACCATTTCTGTCCTTTATGGAGCCCATCTTTGCATGAAATGTTCCCTTGCTGCTGCTGCTGCTAAGTCGCTTCAGTCGTGTCCGACTCTGTGTGACCCCAGAGACAGCAGCCCACCAGGCTCCCGCGCCCCTGGGATTCTTCAGGCAAGAGCACTGGATTGGGTTGCCATTTCCTTCTCCAATTCATAAAAGTGAAAAGTGAAAGTGAAGTCGCACAGTTGTGTCCGACTCTTAGCGACCCCATGGACTACAGCCACCAGGCTCTTCCGTCCATAGGATTTCCCAGGCAAGAGTACTGGAGTGGGATGCCGTCGCCTTCTCCGGAAATGTTCCCTTGGTATCTCTAATCTTCCTGAAGAGATTTCTAGTCTTTTCCATTCTGTTGTTTTCCTCTATTTCTTTGCATTGATTGCTGAGGAAGCCTTTCTTATCTCTTCTTGCTATTCTTTGGAACTCTGCATTCAGATGATGTTCATCGATTGATGAATCCAAAACTAGGATATATCCAGATTAAAAAAATGTTGTTTTGCCAAAAGGAAAGAAAGTATTGGTATCTGCTATGATACGGCTTTGAAAACTTTATGTGAGGTGACATAAGCCAATCACAGAGGACTACAACTATAATACAGGAATCCATTGCGATGGACTGTCAAGAATAGATAAAATCATAGAGACAGAAAGGAGAGTAGTGTGACCAGGGGCTGCAGTGAGCGGGGAATGGAGAGCGACTGCTAATGGACATGGGAGTTTTACTTTGGCATGAGGAAAATGCTCCAAAATTGCTTGTGGTGATGACTGCGTAACTTCTCGATCATATTACAAACCACTGAATTGTACACTTTAAAGGATGAGCGTGCTGGTATGTGACTTTATATCTCAATAAAGCTGTTATTAAAAGACAACTAAAGTAAAATGATATAATTGGGGGATGGCACATTTAGGAAGCAAAAATAATAAAGAAGATGAGGAAGCAGTTATCATAAAAGACAAGATCATGGTCTCTCTGAAGCAGGAGGCCATGAGATTGGCAATGGCACGCAGGTGACTTCTATGAAGCTAAAAGTATTCATTACCTCATCAGGATGGACTTAACACAGCTGTTTCTCTCTCTCACCCTCCCTCCCTTCCTTGCTATTTCTCTCTTTTTCAGTAAAATACACACAATATTAAATTAACCATCTTAACCATTTTTAAGTGCACAGTTCACTGGCATTGAGTTCATTCATATTGTTGTGCAACATCATCAATATCCACTTCCAGAACCTTTCATCATCCTAAACTCAAAGTCTGCGAGAACTCCCCATTCCTCTATTTCCCTACCCAGGGTAGCCTGTGTTCTACCTTCTGTCTCTATGAACTTGGCTATTTGTGGAACCTCAGATAGGTGAGATCATAAGGTATTCCCTTTTTCATTTAATACTAATTCAGTGAAAAGCACATTTATGCTTTATGCATATTTTGTGACTGTGTTAGGAGTCAAAGTTTAAAAATTTGAGAAAAGAAAGGAGTGATACAAATTGGAAGAGAATGTCTCTACACTCTTTCAAAGAATTTCTCTGTAAAACAGAGAAAAGGAGAAACTAGATGGTGACTGGAAGGTCATGTGGGCTGAGAGGGATGGTTCTATAAAAGTGAGAAATTACAGCAAATAGATATACTAGATCCAGCAGACAAACAGATGCCGAAGATGTAAAAGAGAGAAGGGAGAAATGTAACAGTGAAGTTCATGAGAAACCAACAGGGAAGGACACCCGACACACAAGTAAAAGGATTGGTCTTAGAGTCGAGCAAGGACAATTTATTCACGATAGTGGAGGGAACATTTAGATAAAGGTGGTGGACTCAGCTAGTGTTTATATGTGGAGGTATTCTTTTGATTGTTTCTATTAACATTTTTCTCAGTGAAATATGAGGCCAGAAGAAATTAGGAGAGTGATCTGAACAGCAAAATGTAGAAAGAGGTATATTTTGAGATCATGTCTGTGCCAGCATGGTTTTCGTGGGTTTTTCTGAAGACATTACAGGTATTCAGGGCAGGCACAAAGCCAAGTAAAACACAGAAAGTTAAGTCACTCAGTCGTGTCCGACCCTTTGCGACCCCATGAACTGTAGCCTACCAGGCTCCTCCATCCATGGGATTTTCCAGGCAAGAATACTGGAGTGGGTTGCCATTTCCTTCTCCAGGAGGTCTTCCCGACCCAGGGATTGAACCCAGGTCTCCCGCATTGTAGGCAGATGCTTTACTGTCTGAGCCACCAGGGAAGTCAGAAACACAGAAGATACAGCAAATGAGACACCACAGCAACCATACCTGGGAGCTATCTATTCATTCAATGATTCTGCTCGTCTCCTCTTGGACAAGCACTCTCTAGACCTGGGAGAGTGTATAAGGAGGAACACACAGAAGTGGCCCCTGAACACATGGAAGTCATGTATGAACACAGGGGAGACTTGAGGACTCCTAGTCTTCGACAGGCATGGTCTTAACATACTGCTATGCCAGGACCAGCCCAGGAATGGTAATAGGTCTGGAGATACTTACCAACCAAGGTTGCCATGATAACTGCACAAAGGGGAGAATGCTCTGTTGGCATCTCCCATACACACTTTTAGTGTCAGAAATACACACTGTGTTATAAACAGAACTGAGAAGCTGAATTCTGATGACGTTTTTTAAAAATAGGGAATGTCATTTGTCCTACAGGTGACGAGCACACTGGGGTGTATACATCTGGGGGCACAACGCAGGCACCACTCAGGCTTTATCTAACAGACTGGTCTGATGTGCAATGCATGTATAATGCCATGTTACATCCAATTACAATGTCCATGTGATACAGAACAAGAGCTTTAGGAGAGAGGACATGGGCAATGGAGTGTGCCCACTGAAGACGTCCAAGCCTCCTGGTCTAGAACATTAGGAGTCAGCTGAGCAACGGACGATGGGAGGAGTGGGGGAGGGGTGTTCCATGCAGTCCAACTCAAGAGGACATGGAGGTTTCGTTTCCTTTCTCAAGGTACCGTCTTGCATGTTAGAGTCTGAAGTCCCTCTTCATGATTACAGCTCTTCCTAATGTCAGGAAGACCTTAACCAAGGAGCACTGGAGTTGAGGCTGTGGAGGGAAGTCACAGAGAAAAGACTATTTGAAGCATAACAGATTCAAAAGACTAGAAAGGACACAGCCACAGGCTGACCTCAGAGAGGCAGGCAAGAGCCATCCTTCGTGCAGCCAGCATAGATCTGAAGTGAGTACCTGTGACAGAGGGTCTGTGTGTCAGGGAGAGCTGCTGCTGCTGCTGCTGGACACAAGCCCTGCGTCATCAACTGATTCACTAGGGCCATGTCAGTGGCAGCGTCTGTGAGAGACTCTGCCTCTATACTGCCTTCTCTGTGGAAAAGGCAAGTGGCTATGTCTGAGGCTATCAGAGCGCTTCAAACTTGGGCTCCTCACACGAAGGGCTTGAGGCTGGCCCCGGTGCCAGGACTTTCATGTGCCAGGTTGGGGATCCTGTTGTTCTTGGTACTGATTTCTCTGCCAAGCCTGTACGGTGACCTGGGCTCACTACATCACTCTTCCTATGAAATAGTCATTCCCAAGAGTCTGACAGTGGAAGGAAGGGAAGACCAAGTGGAAAAGCTCTCCTACGTGCTATTTATGCAGGGCCAGAGGCAGCTGATTCACCTGACGGTGAAGAGAGACTATTTTGTGGATAACTTCCCGGTCTTCAGCTACCACAATGGCATCCTGGGGCAAGAAATGCCTCCCGTCTCACAGGACTGTCACTATGAAGGCTACATAGAAGGAGTCCCAGGTTCTTTTGTTTCTGTCAACACCTGTTCAGGCCTCAGGGGCCTCCTGATTAAGGAGGAAAAATCCTATGGCGTTGAGCCCGTGCACTCTTCCAAACGGTTTGAACACGTGTTGTACGCCATGGCCCACGAAGCTCGCGTCTCCTGTGGCGTCACGTCCAAAGACAGCCAAGTGGCGTCCACCAGCCGGCGACCGGAGAGCGGCAAGCCTCACAGCTGGCAGGTGCCATCCGACTTGTGGTCACATATCAAGTACGTGGAGATGGTTGTCGTGGTCAACAACCAGCGGTTCCAAATGTGGGGCAGTGACGTCAAGCAGACAGTCCAGAGAGTAATGGACATCATCGCTCTGGCCAACAGCTTCACAAGGGGAATAAACATAGAGGTGGTGCTGGCTGGAATGGAGATTTGGACTGAGGGGGACCTCACAGAGGTCCCCGTGGACCTGCAAGTTGCACTCAGGAATTTCAACAGCTGGAGACAAGAGAACCTCTTCCATCGTGTCAAGCATGATGTTGCCCACATGATCGTGGGACAGCATCCTAAGGAGGATACGGGGCAGGCATTTCTCAGCGGTGCCTGCTCCAGTGATTTTGCAGCAGCCGTGGAATCTTTCCACCACGAGGATGTCCTCCTGTTTGCAGCACTCATGGTCCACGAGCTTGGACACAACTTGGGTATTCGGCACGACCATTCGGCCTGCATTTGTAAAGACAGGCCCTTCTGCCTCATGCATGAAAACATCACTAAAGGAAGTGGCTTCAGCAACTGCAGCTCTGACTTCTTCCACCAGTTCCTCTGGGAACACAAGGGGGCCTGCCTGTTTAACAAGCCTGGGCACAAAGGCCGCTTACGGAGGGCTTCCCGCTGTGGCGACGGCATTGTAGAAGGACCTGAGCAGTGTGACTGTGGGTCTAAGTGTGAAATGCACCCATGCTGTGACACCAGATGTATGCTGAGAGAGCATGCAGAATGTAGTGATGGACTCTGCTGTGATAAATGTCGCCTGAGATTCAAGGGATTCATGTGCCGTGCTGCTTTGGGAGAGTGTGACCTCCCAGAGTATTGTAATGGTTCCTCGGGAGAATGTCCCAGAGACAGCTATAAGCTAGATGGCACAGTGTGTGATAGAATTCACTACTGTGCTGGAGGTCGGTGTAAGAACCCTGACAATCAATGCATGGAAATCTACGGGTTCCCTGCAAGGTCCGCCCCAGAAAACTGTTACGTTTCAATGAACACAAGAGGGGACCGGTTTGGAAACTGTGGTACCAGCAGCTCACCGAGGTTAACATATCTGAAGTGTGCAGGTGATAACATATTTTGTGGGAAACTTATATGTACAAATGTTAGAGAGGTGCCACAAATCAAACCCAATCATACACTGATCCAGGTCGCTCACAACGATGGCTGGTGCTGGAGCATGGATGCCTATGACACTGCTGATATCCCTGATGATGGAGATGCACACACTGGCACTCTCTGTGCCCCACACAAAGTCTGCATGAATCACTTGTGTACTGATCACACCTCACTTGGGTACAGCTGTGAGACAACAGAATTGTGTAACGGGAAAGGAGTTTGCAACAATTTTAGGCACTGCCATTGTGAGGAAGGCTATGCGCCCCCTGACTGCAAAGATCCAGGAGACGGTGGTAGTGTGGACAGTGGTCCTCCTAGCACATCAATTCAACTTTCAAGTGAAGGGCAAAGTCAAAAACCTAAGAAACGTAGTGATGACATTCCAGGTCTTGGCAACCTTCTTTTCATACTCCCTTCCATACTTTTAGTACTTTTGATAATTGTTATGTTATTTATTAGCCTCAGGACTGGAATTGAGTCAGTACCGACCCCAGGGGTTTCCTCAGAGGAGAGTTCAGAGGAAAGCAGTAGTGAGGTATTCATAATGGAGTTACTCCCAGTCATGATAGAAGAGGAGGAAGGAGAGGGCCCCCCATCAGGGCTGGGCCCCCTACCAGAGCAGGGCCTCTCACCAGAGGCACCGCCGCCTGAGGGACCTCCTCCGGATGCCCCTCGGGAGGAGGCCCCCCTACCAACAGGACCTCTACCAGAGAAACCCCCACAGGAGGCACCCCCACAGGAAGCACCCCCAGAGGCGGCGCCCCCACCGGAGGCACCCCCAGCGGCGGCGCCCCCACCGGAGGCACCCCCAGCGGCGGCGCCCCCACCGGAGGCACCCCCAGCGGCGGCGCCCCCACCGGAGGCACCCCCACCGGCGGCGCCCCCACCGGAGGCACCCCCACCGGCGGCGCCCCCACCGGAGGCACCCCCACCGGCGGCGCCCCCACCGGAGGCACCCCCACCGGCGGCGCCCCCACCGGAGGCACCCCCACCGGCGGCGCCCCCACCGGAGGCCCCACCACCAGGACAGCCAGCATCATAAGAGGCAGCAGGTGAAGGACAAGGATAACCAAAGGCAGACGTGTACTGGAGGAAGAGTTCAAAAATATCAAATATCTCAAGCACTGAGTGGGAATGAGGCACTCACAGAAGCAAAGGTGAAGTGAGAATTGATGGACCCTTTAACTCGACAGGGATGGTCTACAGAAACATACCAACATAGGAACAGGATGACAATGCTTTCAGTATTCGTTTTATTAATTTGGTTATATATTCATATGTGAACTCGTATGTAAACTATTCTACACTTCTGCTTTTTTTCCCATTTCACAAAACAACTTTATATAAGTTCTTCTCATGAATCATACTTATCAATGTCATCTTTTAGTTGGGCCAATTTCTGATCTGAAATTACTTTTCACGGCATACTATCCTCCCTCTGCACTGTCTGATAAACACTATTATTTGCACCTACAGGATCATTCATCCCACTCATACATATTATTTAAAGAAGGTTATCTGTTCAGTAATCTAATTTGCCTCAACCATTACTACTCATGAATAGAAAATGATTTTAAATAAAAAGCTATTTTAAGAAGCATCACTTCAGACTCCATAGTGCCTAGTCTTTGGGGCTTCTTTATTTGGGGGCTCTCTTGGAAGGGACTACATCTGATCCAGGGTGCTCTGATCACCTTGGATGCATGGGGGTGGTGCATGAGGGAAGGAGAGGACTTAGGCAAGAGACAACCTTGTCTAGTGTGGCGTTCAACTGGTATTAATAATTATTCCTTTGTTTTCTGTTTTTCTACTTATGTTTATTCCTGATTTTTAAATTAATATATTGCTGCCTGATAGTCTAAAGAAACAGAGCTTTGGAGGGGGTTAAACTGTGTGTAAAGAGACCACAAAACACATGTAACATCACCAACTCTATGCAAGACGCTGTGTGCAGTCAAATGCGCTACACCTGAGCAATACCCCCAAGCACATGGAACATCATGACCCTGTGCTAAACACTATACATTCATTCTCAGTTTAATCCTCCCACACACAACAGGGGATCTCCATCATGTATACGAAGAAACGGAGGCTGCAGAGTTCTGCTCTAGAGTTGGTAAGGAGTGGAACCTGCATCACCATCACTCCCTCCTAGACAACTGCAGAAGTATTTACCTGGTCTCTCTGCTCCCACAATAGCCTATTTTCCACCCAGCAGACAGAGTGATTCTTTTAAAAAACAAGTCAGAACATACCCATTATGCTTTAAATGTTGCTGGCAGGTCCATAGCCTGAGGGCCCCATGTTGATCTTTTCATTTGACAATGGAGAGTGGTTTATCCACTGACATCCTGGAGTTGGCAGTTTGGATGGATGCATGGGGGTGAAAGCTTATTCCAGCGGAGTCAAAATGCAAAAGATGGGCCCAAAACCATTCGTGAAGCTGTTCAACCTCTTTAGTATTCAGAGAAATGCAGGTTATCTAGCTGCAGAGATATTACTATACACTCACAAGACTGATTACAGAAGAAGGAAAATTCCAAGTATTACTATGGAACAGTGGAAACTCTCATCAATTGCTTTAGAAATGTAACTGGCATGCCACTTTGAAATAGCATATACTGAATACCCTTGACCTTTCTACCCTGACATCTGCATCCTCTTACTAGATAATAATGGACACAGAAGCACACTTCACAGTATTCCAAAAGAACTCCACGTTGTATTCACAGATAATACAATGGACGTTAAATTGTGGCAGATCCACACAGAGAAATACAGGAGTAGAGCAACGGAAAGGAATGAACCACAGTGGCACACAAAAGTACTAAGTAAGCTTAAATACTACTGTGGAACTAAACGGGCTGTACATTCACACTGCATTCATCTGGCTTCATATGACGTGAAGAGGGAAAATGGGACTTCCAAAGGTCAAAATAACCACTTCCAAAAGGTCAAAATAAGGGTCTACAGAAGCCCCCTCCTCCATAAAAGCAGTGGCAACACTGGCAAGAACAGTCACAATCAACTTTTTGCAAGTGCGGAAACTGTCTAAGTCAACAAAAGAACAACAAAACAACAAAAACAGCTGAATCTTGGTGAGAGCAGTGAGGTGTGTGAACTTTTAACTACCCTACTCCCACAGCCTTCTCCTCAGGTCCCCACGAGTCAGCTCAAGTACAACTCAAGTGCATCATCTCAACCGCAACAGCCGTGAAAACAGGCAGCCTGGCAGAATGCACAGAACAGTCCGGAGCTCCCTCAAAAGCCTACCCATAGCATTACTACTAACTTGCGTGTCTGGCAGGTTCCTGGAGAATCCCCATTCAGGAAACCTGTATTCCTATAACCCTCACAGGAGAAAGCGTAAGGCAAAAGTTTCACAGAGTTGGAGTTGGCAAAGGTTTCTCAGCTATGACACCAAAAGCACAGGCAACAGAAGATAAACAGACAAAATGGACTTTAGGGAAATATTTAAATTTTGTGCATCCAAAATTACTATATATTCACAGAGTGAAAAGGCCACCCACAGAATGACAGAAAACAGTTGCGAATCATATATCTGATAAGGAACTACTATCCAAAATACATAGCGAAAACTCCTAAAACTCAACAACGAAAAACCAAACAGCCTGATTCAAAACACGGGCAAAGGACTCAAATGGAAATTTCTCCAAAGAGGATACACAAATGACTGTTCGCATATGAAAAGATGCTCAATGTCACTCATCCTTAGGGAAATGTCAATCTAAACTACAATGAGATACCACCTCATATCCATTAGCATGACCACTACAAAGAAAACAGAAAAGAACAAGTGTTGGAGAGGAGGTGGAGAAAACTGGATCACTTGTCCCCTACTGGTGGGAAGGTAAAATGCTATAGCTGCTCTGGAATGGCATGGTAGCTCCTGAAAGATATTAAAAATAGAATGACCATGTGGTCCGGCAAGTGCACTTCTACGTATAAGCCCAGAAGAATGGAAAGCAGGATCCCAAAGAGACATTTCTATGTCCATACATGTAATGTTCAGAGCAGCATTATTCACAACAGCTAAAATGTGGAAGCAACCAGAGTGCCCACAGAGGGTGAATGGAGAAGCAAAAGGTGGGCTATACATACAATGGAATATTATTCAGCCATAAAACAGAGGAAAGTCTGCAAACTGCCACAACATGGATGGATCTTGAGGACATTACGCTAAGTGATATAAGCTGGTTACAAAAAGATAAACACTGTATGATCCCACTTAAATGATTTACTTGAGGAGTAAAATCATACAGAGAGAGTAGGATGGTAGTTGCTAGGGGCTGAGGGAAAGCAATCAATGGAGATTTTTATACTTAATGAGTATAGGCTTTCTTTTTTACACAATAAAAACAGTCCTGGACAGTGCTTTTTAAGAATCAGGCCACGGGAGGCGTGGGCTGCAGTGCTTTTTTGAGAATCGGGCCGGAACGCCCCACACGTGGACAGAGCGAACCAACTTGCGCTAGCAAACCAGACTGTGGGATAGCTACCACGCGAAACGCTCGAACATAAGACACCACCAGGACCGCGCACAGAACAAAGGATGGATCGGAAATAGTCGGCTGCAGACCATCCCCCTCTGGTGACAGGCAGCCAGAGCCTTAAGGGCTGGAAGGGGGCAATCGCAGCCCAAGAGAAACATTACCTACCAAAATGCAAGCAGGCTTCTTTGTTAACTAAGACTTCTGGGGGTTCTGGACAGTCATCATCTGCCTGAGAAGGAATGCCAGTGGTACACCCTGAAAACTGAGCAACAGGGAAAGGCCATAGTGGCAGCAATTGCGCTCGCCAAACTCCTGAGCTACTTGGACCTGGGAAGGGCACAAAACGCAGGCCCAACCAAATCTGCGCCTCTGAGGGCTTCCTGAACGCCGAGCCTGAGTGGCTTAGACCGGGGAGGTGCATGAAGCCTAGGGCCAGCCTCAGATGGTTTCCCGGCAGAGCTACATAGAGCCTGAGCGGTGTGCACTGCGAGCAGGGGCAAGCCTAGAGTGGATGAGACACTGCAAGCACACGCCAGTAGTATTTGTTTGCAGCATCCCTCCCTCCCCATAGCTAGACTGAATAGTGAACCTAGTGTGTCCACCACTGCCCTGTGTCAAGATGGAAATCAGACACTGAAGAGACCAGCAAACAGAGGAAGTTAAACAGAGGGAACTGCCTTGGAAGTGACCCCACACAACCCACAACACCAGAGAAAGGGCCAGATATACCTTTACTACTTTTACAATCTTTTTTTTTTTTTTGAGTTGATGGGGTTATGTGATTGTTTTTTCTTTTTTTGTTTTTCTTTTTTTTTAACTCTCTTAAATTTTTAAGTACTCTATTTCTCTAATTATTATTTTTAATAATTCTTGTGGCTTTGTTTTTTGTTTTGTTTTGTTTGTTCTTTCTTTCTTTTTTCCTCTTCTTCTTCTTTTCTTTAATATTGTATTTTTGAAAATCCAATCTCTACTCCAGATTTTTAATCTTTGCTTTTTGGTATTTGTTGTCAATTTTGTACATGTAAAAACCCAATCTTCAGTACCCAATTTTACCTGAGAGCGAGATTACTGGCTTGACCACTCTCCCCTCCTTTGGACTCTCCTTTTTCTCCACCAGGTGTCCTCTGTCTCCTCCCTCCCCCTTCTCTTCTCTACCCAACCCTGTGAATCTCTGTGTGTTGCAGATGATGGAGAACACTCAGGGAACTGGTTACTGGCCAGATCCCTCTCTCTCCCTTTCATTTCCCTCTTATATCCTCCTGGCCACCTCTGTCTACTTCCTCCCTCTCCTCTTCCCTGTATAACTCCGTGAACACCTCTGAGTGGTCCAGACTGTGGAGCGTACATAAGGATGTGATTACTGGCTAGCTTGCTGTCTCTTCTTTTGATCCCACCTCATCTCATTCCAGTCACCTCTAACTACCCCCTCCCTCTTCTCTTCTCTGTGTAACTCAGTGAACCTCTATGGGTGACCCTCAATGTGGAGAAACCTTTCATCTTTAACCTAGATGCTTTATCATCAGTGCTGTATAGATGGAGAAGTCCTGAGGCTAGGGTAAAAATAAAACTGAAAACCAGAAACAGGAGGCTTAAGTCCAAATCCTAAGAACATCAGAGAAATCCTGAATCCAGGGAACATTAATCAATAGGAGCTCATCAAACGCCTCCATACCTACACTGAAACCAAGTACCACCCAAGGGCCAACAAGTTCCAGAGCAAGACATACCACGCAAA
Organism: Ovis canadensis; assembly: GCF_042477335.2. Taxonomy (NCBI): domain Eukaryota; kingdom Metazoa; phylum Chordata; class Mammalia; order Artiodactyla; family Bovidae; genus Ovis; species Ovis canadensis. Next base: position 72,711,573 of record NC_091261.1, on the reverse strand, counting down.
TTCTCCAGCAACACAGGAACACACCCCTGAGCTTCAATATGCAGGCAGCTCAAAACTACTCAAAAACCATTGATGTCTCACAACCCATTACTGGACAATTCATAGCACTCCAGAGAGAAGAAATCCAGCTCCACCCACCAGAACTCCAACACAAGCCTCCCTAACCAAGAAACCTTGACAAGCCACTGATACAACCCCACCCACAGTGAGGAAACCCCATAATAAAGAGAACTCCACAAATTCCCAGAATATAGAAAGGCCACCCCAAACGCAGCAATATAACCAAGATGAAGAGACAGAGAAATACCCAGCAGGTAAAGGAACAGGAGAAATGCCTACCAAACCAAACCAAAGTGGAAGAGATAGGGAATCTACCTGAGAAAGAATTCCAAATATTGGTAGTGAAAATGATCCAAAATCTTGAAATCAAAATGGAATCACAGATAAATAGCCTGGAGACAAGGATTGAGAAGATGCAAGAAAGGTTTAACAAGGACCTAGAAGAAATAAAAAAGAGTCAATATATAATGAATAATGCAATAAATGAGATCAGAAACACTCTGGAGGCAACAAATAGTAGAATAACGGAGGCGGAAGATAGGATTAGTGAAATAGAAGATAGAATGGTAGAAATAAATGAATCAGAGAGGAAAAAAGAAAAACGAATTAAAAGAAATGAGGACAACCTCAGAGACCTCCAGGACAATATGAAACTCTCCAACATTCGAATTATAGGAGTCCCAGAAGAAGAAGACAAAAAGAAAGACCATGAGAAAATTCTTGAGGAGATAATAGTTGAAAACTTCCCTAAAATGGGGAAGGAAATAATCACCCAAGTCCAAGAAACCCAGAGAGTTCCAAACAGGATAAACCCAAGGTGAAACACCCCAAGACATATATTAATCAAATTAACAAAGACCAAACACAAAGAACAAACATTAAAAGCCGCAAGGGAAAAACAACAAATAACACACAAGGGGATTCCCATAAGGATAACTGCAGATCTTTCAAAAGAAACTCTTCAGGCCAGGAGGGAATGGCAAGACATACTTAAAGTGATGAAAGAAAATAACCTACAGCCCAGATTACTGTACCCAGCAAGGATCTCATTCAAATATGAAGGAGAAATAAAAAGCTTTACAGACAAGCAAAAGCTGAGAGAATTCAGCACCACCAAACCAGCTCTCCAACAAATACTAAAGGATATTCTCTAGACAGGAAACACAAAAAGGGCGTATAAACCCAAACCCAAAACAATAAAGTAAATGGCAACGGGATCACACTTATCAATAATTACCTTAGACCTAAATGGGTTGAATGCCCCAACCAAAAGTCAAAGACTGGCTGAATGGATACAAAAACAAGATCCCTATATATGCTGCCTACAAGAGACCCATCTCAAAACAACGGACATGTACAGACTGAAAGTGAAGGGCTGGAAAAAGATATTCCACCCAAATAGAGATCAAAAGAAAGCAGGAGTAGCAATACTCATCTCCGATAAAATAGACTTTAAAACAAAGGCTGTGAAAAGAGACAAAGAAGGCCACTACATAATGATCAAAGGATCAATCCAAGAAGAAGATATAACAATTATAAATATATATGCACCCAACATAGGAGCACCGCAATATGTAAGACAAATGCTAACAAGCATGAAAGGGGAAATTAACAATAACACAATAATAGTGGGAGACTTTAATACCCCACTCACACCTATGGACATATCAACTAAACAGAAAATTAACAAAGAAACACAAACTTTAAGTGATACAATAGACCAGTTAGACCTAATTGATACCTATAGGACATTTCACCCCAAAACAATAAATTTCACCTTTTTTTCAAGTGCTCACGGAACCGTTTCCAGGATAGATCACATCCTGGGCCATAAATCTAACCTTGATAAATTCAAAAAAATCGAAATCATTCCAAGCATCTTTTCTGATCATAATGCACTAAGATTAGACCTCAATTACAGGAGAAAAACTATTAAAAATCCCAACATATGGAGGCTGAACAACACGCTTCTGAATAACCAACAAATCACAGAAGAAATAAACAAAGAAATCAAACTATGCATTGAAACGAATGAAAATGAAAACTCAACAACCCCAAACCTGTGGGACACTATAAAGGCAGTGCTTAGAGGAAAGTTCATAGCAATACAGGCATACCTCAAGAAACAAGAAAAAAGTCAAAGAAATAACCTAACTCTACACTTAAAGCAACTAGAAAAGGAAGAAATGGAGAACCCCAGAGTTAGTAGAAGGAAAGAAATCTTAAAAATTAGGGCAGAAATAAATGCAAAAGAAACAAAAGAGACCATAGCAAAAATCAACAAAGCAAAAAGCTGGTTCTTTGAAAGGATAAATAAAATTGACAAACCATTAGCTAGACTCATCAAGAAACAAAGAGAGAAAAATCAAATCAATACAATTAGAAATGAAAATGGAGAGATCGCAACAGACAACACAGAAATACAAAGGATCATAAGAGACTACTATCAGCAATTATATGCCAATAAAATGGACAACGTGGAAGAAATGGACAAATTCTTAGAAAAATACAACTTTCCAAAACTGAACCAGGAAGAAATAGAAAATCTTAACAGACCCATCACAAGCATGGAAATTGAAACTGTAATCAGAAATCTTCCAACAAACAAAAGCCCAGGTCCAGACAGCTTCACAGCTGAATTGTACCAAAAATTTCGAGAAGAGCTAACACCTATCCTACTGAAACTCTTCCAGAAAATTGCAGAGGAAGGTAAACTTCCAAACTCATTCTACGAGGCCACCATCACCCCAATACCAAAACCTGACAAAGACGCCACAAAAAAAGAAAACTACAGGCCAATATCACTGATGAACATAGATGCAAAAATCCTCAACAAAATTCTAGCAATCAGAATCCAACAACACATTAAAAAGATCATACACCATGACAAAGTGGGCTTTATCCCAGGGATGCAAGGATTCTTCAATATCCGCAAATCAATCAATGTAATTCACCACATTAACAAATTGAAAAATAAAAGCCATATGATTATCTCAATAGATGCAGAGAAGGCCTTTGACAAAATTCAGCATCCATTTATGATAAAAACTCTCCAGAAAGCAGGAATAGAAGGAACATACCTCAACATAATAAAAGCTATATATGACAAACCCACAGCAAACATTATCCTCAGTGGTGAAAAATTGAAAGCATTTCCCCTAAAGTCAGGAACAAGACAAGGGTGCCCACTTTCACCGCTACTATTCAACATAGTTCTGGAAGTTTTGGCCACAGCAATCAGAGCAGAAAAAGAAATAAAAGGAATCCAAATTGGAAAAGAAGAAGTAAAACTCTCACTGTTTGCAGATGACATGATCCTCTACATAGAAAACCCTAAAGACTCCACCAGAAAATTACTAGAGCTAATCAATGAATATAGCAAAGTTGTAGGATATAAAATCAACACTCAGAAATCCCTTGCATTCCTATACACTAATAATGAGAAAGTAGAAAAAGAAATTAAGGAAACAATTCCATTCACCATTGCAATGAAAAGAATAAAATACTTAGGAATATACCTACCTAAAGAAACTAAAGACCTATATATCGAAAACTATAAAACACTGAAGAAAGAAATCAAAGAGGACACTAATAGATGAAGAAATATACCATGTTCATGGATCAGAAGAATCAATATAGTGAAAATGAGCATACTACCCAAAGCAATCTACAGATTCAATGCAATCCCTATCAAGCTACCAGTGGTATTTTTCACGGAACTAGAACAAATAATTTCAAGATTTGTATGGAAATACAAAACACCTCGAATAGCCAAAGCAATCTTGAGAAAGAAGAATGGAACTGGAGGAATCAACCTGCCTGACTTCAGGCTCTACTACAAAACCACAGTCATTAAGACAGTATGGTACTGGCACAAAGACAGAAATATAGAACAATGGAACAAAATAGAAAGCCCAGAGATAAACCCACACACATATGGACACCTTATTTTCGACAAAGGAGGCAAGAATATACAATGGAGTAAAGACAATCTCTTTAACAAGTGGTGCTGGGAAAAATGGTCAACCACTTGTAAAAGAATGAAACTAGATCACTTTCTAACACCACACACAAAAATAAACTCAAAATGGATTAAAGATAAACGTTAAGACCAGAAACTATAAAACTCCTAGAGGAGAACATAGGCAAAACACTCGCCGACATAAATCACAGCAGGATACTCTATGATCCACCTCCCAGAATACTGGAAATAAAAGCAAAAATAAACAAATGGGATCTAATTAAAATTAAAAGCTTCAGCACAACAAAGGAAACTATAAGTAAGGTGAAAAGACAGCCTTCTGAATGGGAGAAAACAATAGCAAATGAAGCAACTGACAAACAACTAATCTCAAAAATATACAAGGAACTTATGCAGCTCAACTCCAAAAAAATAAACGACCCAATCAAAAAATGGGCCAAAGAACTAAATAGGCATTTCTCCAAAGAAGACATATGGATGGCTAACAAAGACATGAAAAGATGCTCAACATCACTCATTATCAGAGAAATGCAAATCAAGACCACAATGAGGTACCATTTCACAACAGTCAGAATGGCTGTGATCCAAAAGTCTACAAGCAATGCTGGAGAGGATGTGGAGAAAAGGGAACTCTCTTACACTGTTGGTGGGAATGCAAACTAGTACAGCCACTATGGAAAACAGTGTGGAGATTCCTTAAAAAATTGCAAATAGAGCTGCCTTATGACCCAGTAATCCCACTGCTGGGCATATACACCGAGGAAACCAGAATTGAAAGAGACACATGTACCCCAATGTTCATTGTAGCACTGTTTATAATAGCCAGGACATGGAAACAACCTAGATGTCCATCAGCAGATGAATGGATAAGAAAGCTGTGGTACATATACACAATGGAGTATTACTCAGCCATTAAAAAGAATACATTTGAATCAGTTCTAATGAGATGGATGAAACTGGAGCTGATTATACAGAGTGAAGTAAGCCAGAAAGAAAAACACCAATACAGTATACTGACACATATATACAGAATTTAGAAAGATGGTAATGATGACCCTGTATGCGAGACAGCAAAAGAGATACAGATGTATAGAACGGACTTTTGGACTCTGAGGGAGAGGGAGAGGGTGGGATGATTTGGGAGAATGGCATTGAAACATGTATACTATCATGTAAGAAACGAAGTGCCAGTCTATGTTCGATACAGCATACAGGATGCTTGGGGCTGGTGCATGGGGATGATCCAGAGAGATGATATGGGGTGGGAGGTGGGAGGGGGATTCAGGATTGGGAGCTTGTATACACCCGTGGTGGATTCATGTCAATGTATGGCAAAACCAATACAGTATTGTAAAGTAAAATTAAGTAAAAATAAAAATAAATAAATTAAAAAAAAAAAACAGTCCTGGAGATGGACAGTGGTAATGCTAGCACAACAGTTAATAGTACTAAATACCATTGAAGTATATACTTAAAAATGATTAAGATGATATGTTTTATGTTCTGAATGTTTTAACAGAATAAAAAAATCAGAGAGAAAGGTGAAATAATTTTCTACTCTAAGAGATAACCATTGAGAAAATGAAAAAGCCCACAGAATGGGGCAAAATATTTACAACTTATATACTTGATGGGAGACTAACCCCAAGAAATATTAAGAACTGTTACAACTCAATAAGAAAAAGACACCCTGTTTAAAAAAGGCAAATGATGTGACTAGACACTTATCCAATGAATATATAAATGAGTAGTAAGAATATGAAAAACTGTGCAATACCACTAATTATTAAGGAAGTGCAAATCACAACTACAATAAGATACCCCCTTTACTTCCACTAGGATCACTGCAATCAAAACGGCAAATAACAAATTCCAGTGATGATGCAGAAAAACAGGTGAAATAAGCCAGTCACAGAAGACTACAACTATAATACAGGATTCCATTGCTATGAACTGTCCAGAATAGACAAAAATCATAGAGACAGAAAAGGGAGTAGTGGTAATCAGGGGCTGGAGGGAGCTAAGAATGGAGAGTGACTATGAATGAACAGCAGAGTTTTGTTTTAGAATGAGGAAAATGTTCTAAAATTGCTTGTGATGATGACCGCATACCTTCCTGAACACACTACAAACCTCTCAATAGTACAATTTGAAGGATGAGTATTCTGGTATATGACTTTATATCTCAATAAAGCTGTTATTAAAAGCTAACTAAACTAAAATAACATAATTTGGGGAAGCACACATTTAGAAAGCAAAAACAATCAAGAAGGTGAAGTAGTAGTTACCATAAAGACAAGATAATGATACCACTGAAGCATGAAGGCATGTGATTGGCAATGGCACATAGATGACTTCTATGAAGATAAAACAGATCACCTCACCAGAGCTGTACTTACACAGCTATTTTTCTCTCCTTTTCTCCCTCCTTTCCTATTTATCTCTTTTTCAGTAAAATACACACAACATTAAACAACCATCTTAACCATTTTTAACTGTACAGTTCATTGGCATTAAGTTCGCTCATACTGTTGTGCAACCATCATCAATATCCACTTCCAGAACTTTTCATCATCGCAAACTGAAAGTCTGCACCCATCAGACAAGAACTCAGCATTCCTCTATTACCCCACCGCAAGTAACATCTATTCTGCATGTCTCTTATTTGTGGAATTTCATATATGTGAGATCACACGATGTTTGTCCTTTTGTGTCTGGCTGGTTTTCATTCCACTAATTCACTGAAAAGCACATTTATGTTTTATGCATATTTTGTGACTGAGTTAGGAATCAAAATTTAAAACTTCAGAAAATAAAGGAGTGATACAAATTAGAACAGAATGTCTCCACACTCTTTCAAAGAATTTCTCTGTAAAACAGAGAAAAGGAGAAACTAGATGGTGACTGGAAGGTCATGTGGGCTGAGAGGGATGGTTTTATAAAGGTGAGAAATTACAGCAAATAGAAAGACTGGATCCAGCGGACAAACAGATGCCGAAGATGTAAAAGAGAGAAGGGAGAAGTCTAAAAGTGAAGTCCATGAGAAATTAAAAGGGAAGGACACCCCACACACAAATAAAAGGATTGGTCTTAGACTGGAGCAAGGACAATTTATTCATGATAGTGGGAGGAACATTTAGATGCAGGTGGTGGACTCAGCTAGTGTTTATATGTGGAGGTGTTCTTTTGATTGCTTCTATTAATATTTTTCTCAGTGAAATATGAAGCCAGAAGAAATTAGGAGACTGAGAGTGAAATGCAGAAAGAAGTACATTTTGAGATCATGTCTGTGCCAGCATGGTTTTCGTGGGTTTTTCTGAAGACATTTACAGATATTCAGGGCAGGCATGAAGCCAAGTAGAAACACAGAAGATACAGCAAATGAGACACCACAGCAACCATACCTGGGAGCTATCTATTCATTCAATAATTCTTGCTCGTCTCCTCTTGGACAAGCACTCTTCTAGACCTGGGAGAGTATATAAGGAGGAACACACAGAAGTGGCCACTGAACACACAGGATTCCTAGTCTTCAATAGCAGAGAAGGCGATAGCACCCCACTCCAGTAATCTTGACTGGAAAATCCCATGGACGGAGAAGCCTGGTAGGCTGCAGTCCATGGGGTCGCTAACAATCAGACACGACTGAGAGACTTCACTTTGACTTTTCACTTTCACGCAATGGAGAAGGAAATGGCAACCCACTCCAGTATTCTTGCCTAGAGAATCCCAGGGATGGGGGAACCTGGTGGGCTGCCATCTATGGGATCACAGAGTCAGACCCGACTGAAGCGACCTAGCAGCAGCAGCAGCAGAGTCAGACACGACTGAAGCGACTTAGCAGCAGCAGCAGCAGTCTTCAACAGGCATAGTCTTAAGGTACTGCTATGTCAGGACCAGCCCAAGAACGGTAATAGGTCTGGAGATACTTACCAACCAAGGTTCCCATGATAACATGCAAAAAAGGGGAGAATGCTCTGTTGGCATCTCCCATACACACTTTTAGTGCTATAAATAACACACTGTGTTATAAACAGAACTTGAGAAACTGAATTCTGATGATGTTTTTTAAAAGTAGGGAATGTCATTTGTCCCACGGGTGACCAGCACACTGGGGCTTACATATCTGGGGGCACAAGGCAGGTACCACACTGGCTTTATCTAACAGATTGGTCTGTTGTGCACTGCATCTATAATGCCATGCTATATCCAGTTACAATGTCCATATGATAGAGAACAAGAGCTTTAGGAGAGAGGACATGGGCAATGGAGTGTGCCCACTGAAGACGTCCAAGCCTCCTGGTCTAGAACATTAGGAGTCAGCTGAGCAACGGACGATGGGAGTGGGGGAGGGGTGTTCCATGCGGTACAGTTGAGAAAGGCATGGAGGTCTTGTTTCCTTTCTCAAGGTACCGTCTTGCATGTTAGAGTCTGAAGTCCCTCTTCATGATTACAGCTCTTCCTAATGTCAGGAAGACCTTAACCAAGGAGCATTGGAGTTGAGGCTGTGGAGGGAAGTCACAGAGAAAAGACTATTTGAAGCATAACAGAGAGATCCAAAAGGCTAGAAAGGACACAGCCACAGGCTGACCTCAGAGAGGCAGGCAAGAGCCATCCTTCGTGCAGCCAGCATAGATCTGAAGTGAGTACCTGTGACAGAGGGTCTGTGTGTCAGGGAGAGCTGCTGCTGCTGCTGCTGGACACAAGCCCTGCGTCATCAACTGATTCACTAGGGCCATGTCAGTGGCAGCGTCTGTGAGAGACTCTGCCTCTATACTGCCTTCTCTGTGGAAAAGGCAAGTGGCTATGTCTGAGGCTATCAGAGCGCTTCAAACTTGGGCTCCTCACACGAAGGGCTTGAAGCTGGCCCCGGTGCCAGGACTTTCATGTGCCAGGTTGGGGATCCTGTTGTTCTTGGTACTGATTTCTCTGCCAAGCCTGTACGGTGACCTGGGCTCACTACATCACTCTTCCTATGAAATAGTCATTCCCAAGAGTCTGACAGTGGAAGGAAGGGAAGACCAAGTGGAAAAGCTCTCCTACGTGCTATTTATGCAGGGCCAGAGGCAGCTGATTCACCTGACGGTGAAGAGAGACTATTTTGTGGATAACTTCCCGGTCTTCAGCTACCACAATGGCATCCTGGGGCAAGAAATGCCTCCCGTCTCACAGGACTGTCACTATGAAGGCTACATAGAAGGAGTCCCAGGTTCTTTTGTTTCTGTCAACACCTGTTCAGGCCTCAGGGGCCTCCTGATTAAGGAGGAAAAATCCTATGGCATTGAGCCCGTGCACTCTTCCAAACGGTTTGAACACGTGTTGTACGCCATGGCCCACGAAGCTCGCGTCTCCTGTGGCGTCACGTCCAAAGACAGCCAAGTGGCGTCCACCAGCCGGCGACCGGAGAGCGGCAAGCCTCACAGCTGGCAGGTGCCATCCGACTTGTGGTCACATATCAAGTACGTGGAGATGGTTGTCGTGGTCAACAACCAGCGGTTCCAATTGTGGGGCAGTGACGTCAAGCAGACAGTCCAGAGAGTAATGGACATCATCGCTCTGGCCAACAGCTTCACAAGGGGAATAAACACAGAGGTGGTGCTGGCTGGAATGGAGATTTGGACTGAGGGGGACCTCACAGAGGTCCCCGTGGACCTGCAAGTTGCACTCAGGAATTTCAACAGCTGGAGACAAGAGAACCTCTTCCATCGTGTCAAGCATGATGTTGCCCACATGATCGTGGGACAGCATCCTAAGGAGGATACGGGGCAGGCATTTCTCAGCGGTGCCTGCTCCAGTGATTTTGCAGCAGCCGTGGAATCTTTCCACCACGAGGATGTCCTCCTGTTTGCAGCACTCATGGTCCACGAGCTTGGACACAACTTGGGTATTCGGCACGACCATTCGGCCTGCATTTGTAAAGACAGGCCCTTCTGCCTCATGCATGAAAACATCACTAAAGAAAGTGGCTTCAGCAACTGCAGCTCTGACTTCTTCCACCAGTTCCTCTGGGAACACAAGGGGGCCTGCCTGTTTAACAAGCCTGGGCACAAAGGCCGCTTACGGAGGGCTTCCCGCTGTGGCAATGGCATTGTAGAAGAAGATGAGCAGTGTGACTGTGGTACTGTTTGTGGCCTTGACCAATGTTGTGATGACACATGTAGACTGAAGTCGACTGCATTGTGTAATCCTGGACCCTGCTGTAATGCTACATGCCAGTATGAACGAACTGGACGTAGCTGCCGTCCTGCTTCAGGAGAATGTGACCTTCCAGAATTTTGTCTTGGTACCTCTGGGGAGTGTCCCCCGGACACCTACAAGCAAGATGGTTCAGTATGTATGGGTGGTTACTATTGTGTTAAGGGCGTATGCATGTCTTCTGATGCTCAGTGTTCTGAAATTTTTGGGTTTCCTGCAAAAGCTGCCTCAGAAGAATGTTTTCGGTCATTTAATGGTAAAGGGAACAGATTTGGAAACTGTGGTACTCCCATTGAGGGTGACTCATCATATATTAAATGTGAAAACGATGCTGTATTTTGTGGGAAAATGATATGTACAAATGTTCAAGAGTTACCAGAGACCGAAGTCAATTATACATTGTTGCAGACTCATTATAAAAATGACTTCTGCTGGTCCATGGATAAGTATAGTGTTACGGATGTCCCTGATTCTGGAGATGCAAAGATGGGCATTATTTGTGCCCCAGGGAAAGTCTGCATAGACTTCACCTGCTCAGATGTCAGTGTTCTTGGGTACGATTGTGATGTAAAGGTACAGTGTAACCAGAAAGGAGTTTGCAACAATAACAAGAACTGCCATTGTGATGATGGTTTTTCCCCTCCTGACTGCAAAAACCCAGGACCTGGTGGTAGCGTGGACAGTGGCTTCCCTGGTCCCGACTCAGAGGGAGGTGGACAAGGAAGTACTACCTCTGACGAAGACGGTGCCAAACATGTCTTAGGCACAATAATCCCATTAGTTGCAATACTTTGTATGTTGTTATTACTACTTATAATTTGTTGTATCTGCGTGTTTCACAAAGCGGACAAAGGAGCAGCTGCTAAACCAAAAGAGGAACCAGCTGTCCCAGAAGCGAAGCCTCCGGAAGAGAAGCCTCCAGAAGAGGAGGCTGAGGAGGAAGAGGAGGAAGAGGAGGAAGAAAAGGAAGAGGAGGAAGAGGAAGAATCAGAGCCATAAGACAAGCAATGGGAGAAAGAAGCATAATATGTCATACACCTCAAGCACTGAGTGGGAATGACAGGCTCATTGAAGCAAAGGTGAAGTGGGAATTGATAACTCAGTGGCTCTGACTACGATTATATACTCTATAAAAATATACTACTGTAGGAGGAGGGATTCTGTCACTTTTATCACTTTAGTCATTAAGGTTTTATGGTTTTAATTATATATTAAATAACTTACCGCTTTTCCACATTTAAATTTGAACTCTTCACATGCATCTATTGACATCAACATCCTTGTATTGGGCTAATTTTTCCAGGTACCAGAATCTTTTTCAGGAAATTCCATCTTTCATCAAAGTTGTTTGACATATACCACTATTCATACCTGCATTTACTATTATCACTTGGATTTTCAAGCAACAGCTACCTACTATATGAGAACAACTATTTATGTGACTCATTGTTCTAATTTGGCCTTTTATAAATGTTCATTCAAGAAATGAATTTTTTAAAACAAAAAATAAAACCCTATTCAGATTAGATATCTCTTCAGATTCCATGCGGTATATTTATTGAGTCTATTTTCTTCTGGGACTCTGTGGGTGGACTATATCCAGTAAGTCAAAAGACCCTAATCAACCCAGGGTCAAGGGGCTAGTGTTTCAGTCATCTAACTTTTCAGTTTTGGCAGATGTTGGTGAGTATGCTCAGTCGTGTCCAACTCTTTGTGACCTCATGCACTGTAATCCACCAGGCCCCTCTGTCCATGGAATTTTCTAGGCAAGAATACTAGAGTAGGTTGCCATTTCCTACTCCAGGGCATCTTCCCCACCCAGGAATCAAATCCACGTCTCCTCTGTCTCCTGCATTGGCAGGTGGACTCTTTACCACTGTACCACCTGGGAAGATGTTTAAACACTGATATATTACATACTCAATTCATTATTTCCCAGGATCTCCAGGTCCTTTTTATAGCCACACTTCCCTTTTTTTGTTGTTTCCATTTTTTATTCCTTTTCTTTAACTCTTTATTATAAGGATCACTCTTATAGAAGCATATGTGGACTTAAAGTGAAAAAAATCAAATGTATCCAAGAGTAAAAAACAGTTTCTTTTTCCGTCCAGTTTTTATTCTTTTTTAGTTTTTTTTTTTTTTTTTAACTGCACTTAGCAGCATACGGGATTTTAGTTCCCTCATCACTGACTGAATTCTTGAACCTACGTCCCTTGCATCTGAAGTACCAAGTCTTAGTCACTGAATCACCAGGGAAGTCCCTGGCCATATTCCCTTTTTAACTAAAATATTTTTCTCCTTGCTGTTGTTCAGTCAGTCAGCCGTGTCTGACTCTTTATGACCCAAGGGGCTACAGCACACCAGGCTTCCCTGTCCTTCACCATCTCCTCAAGTTAGCTCAAACTCATGTCCACTGAGTCGGTGATGCCATCCAACCATCTCATCCTCTGTTGTCCCCTTCTCCTCCTGCCTTCAATCTTTCCCAGCATCAGGGTCTTTTCTAATGAGTCAGTTCTTCACATCAGGTAGCCAAAGCACTGGAGCTTCAGCTTCAGCTTCAGCATCAGTCCTTGCAGTGAATATTCAGGGTTGATTTCCTTTAGGATTGACTGGTTTGATTTCCTTGCAGTCCAAGGGACTCTGAAGAGCCTTCTCCAACACCACAGTTCAATTCTTTGGCGCTCAGCCTTTTTTATTGTCCACCTCTCACATCTGTACATGACTACTGGAAAAACCACAGCTTTGACTTAAGTGTCTCTGCTTTTTAATATGCTGTCTAGGTTTGTCACTGCTTTCCTTCCAAGGAGCCAGTGTTTCTAATTTCATGGCTGCAGTCACCGTCTGCAGTGATTTTGGAGCCCAAAAAAATAAAGTTTGTCACTGTTTCTATTGTTTCCCCATCTATTTGCCATGAAATGATGGAACTGGATGCATGATCTTTTTTTTTTTTTTTTTTGAATGTTGAGTTTTAAGGCAGCTTTTCACTCTCCTCTTTCACCTTCATCAAGAGGCTCTTTAATTCCTCACTTTCTGCTATAAGGGCGGTTTCATCTGTATATCTGAGGTTATTAATATATTTCCTGGCAATCTTGATTTCAGCTTCTGTTTCTACCAGCCTGGCATTTCACGTGATGTACTCTGCATATAAGTTAAATAAGCAGGGTGACAATACACAGCCCTGACATACCCCTTTCCCAATTTCGAACCAGTTCATTATTCCACGTCTGATTCTAACTGCTGCTACTTGATCTGCATACAGGTTTCTCAGGAAGCTGGTAAGGTGGTCTAGTATTCCCATCTCTTTAAGAATTTTTCACTGTTTGTTGTTATCTATGCAAAGGCTTTAGCATAGTAAATGACACAGAAGTAGATTCTGTTCTGGAATTCTCTAGTTTTCTCTACGCTCCAACGGATGTTGGCAATTTGATCTCTGGTTCCTCTGGCTTTTCTAAATCCAGCTTGCACATCTGGAAGCTCTTGGTTCACATTCTGTTGAAGCCTAGCTTGAAGGATTTTGAGCATTATTTTACTAGCATGTGAAATGAGTACATTTGTGCAGTAGTTTGAACATTCTTTGACATCGCTTTTCTTTGGGATTGGAATAAAAACTGACCTTTTCCAGTTCTGCAGCCACTGCTGAGTTTACCAAATTTGCTGGCATACTGAGTGCAGCACTTTCACAGCATCATCTTTTAGGAGTTGAAGTGGCTCAGTTGGAATTCCATCACCTCCACTAGCTTTGTTCGTTGTGATGCTTCCGAAGGCCCACTTGACTTCACACTCCAGGATGTCTGGCTCTAGGTGAGTGATCATGACATCGCGGTCATCTGGGATATTAAGACCTCTTTTTGTATAGTTCTTCTGTGCATTCTTGACACCTCTTCTTAATATCTTCTGCTTCTGTTAGGTCCATACCATTTCTGTCCTTTATTGTGCCCATCTTGCATGAAATGTTCCCTTGGTATCTCTAATTTTCTTAAAGAGATCTCTAGTCTTTCCCATTCTATTGTGTTCCTCTATTTCTTTGCATTGATTACTGAGGAAGGCTTTCTTATCTCTCCTTGCTGTTCTTTGGAACTCTGCATTCAGATAGGTAAACCTTTCCTCTTCTCCTTTGCCTTTAGCTTCTCTTCTTTTCTCAGCTATTTGCAAGGCCTCCTTAGACAACCATTTTGCCTTTTTGCCTCTTTTTCTTGGATTTGGTCTTGATCACTGCCTCCTGTACAATGTCATGAACCTCCGTCCATAGTTCTTCAGGTACTCTATCAGATCTAATCCCTGACTCTATTTGTCACTTCCACTGCATAGTTGTAAGGGATTTGATTTAGGTCATACCTGAATGGCCTAGTGGTTTTCCCTACATTCTTCAATGTAAGCCTGATTTTCTCAATAAGGAGTTTATGATCTGAGGCACAGTCAGCTCCCGGTCTTGTTTTTGCTGACTGTATAGGGCTTCTCCATCATTGGCTGCAAAGAATATAATCAATCTAATAGTAATATTGACCATCTGGTGATGCCCATGCACAGAGTCACCTCTTGTGTTGTTGGAAGTGGGTGTTTGCTATGACCAACACGTTCTCTTGGCAAAACTCTGTTAGCCTTTGTCCTGCTTCATTTTGTACTCCAAGGCCAAACTTACCTGTTACTCCAGGTATCTCCTGACTTCCTACTTTCGCATTCCATTTCCCTATAATGAAAAGGACATCTTTTATTGGTGTTAGTTCTCGAAGGTCTTGTAGTCTTCATAGAACAATTTAACTTCCGCTTCTTTGGCATTAGTGGTTGGGGCATAGACTTGGATTACTGTGATACTGAGTGGTTTGCTTTGGAAATGAACTGAGATTATTCTGTTGTTTTTGAGATTGCACTCAAGGACTGTATTTTAGACTGTTTTGTTGACTATGAGGGCTATTCCATTCTTCTAAGGGATTCTTGTCCAAGTAGTAGATATAATGGTCATCTGAATTAAATTTGCCCATTTCTGTCCATTTTAGTTCAGATTCCTAAAATGTCGATGTTCACTCTTGCCATCTCCTGTTTGACCACTTCCAATTTACCTTGATTCATGGACCTAACATTCCAGGTTCCTATGAAACACTGTTCTTTATAGCATGAGACTTTACTTTCACCACCAGACACATCCCACTACTGGGCACTGTTTCCACTTTGCCTCAGGCTCTTCATTCCTTCTGGAGCTATTTCTCTGCTCTTCTCCAGTAAGCATATTGGATACCTACTGACCTGAGGGGTTCACCTTTCAGAGTCATTTTTGTTTGCCTCTTCATACTGTTCATGGGGTTCTCAAGGCAAGAATGCTGAAGTGGTTTCCATTCCTTTCTCAAATGGATCACATTTTGTCAGAACTCTCCACCATGAGCTCTCCAACTTGGATGGCCCTTTTCCCCCTGTACTGTGCTATGCTTAGTCGCTCAGTCATGTCCAACTTTTTGTGACCCTGTGAACTGTAGCCTGCCTGGCTCCTCTGTCCATGGGGATTCTCCAGGCAAGAATATTGGTGTGGGTTAACATGCCCTCCTCCAGGGGATCTTCCCAACCCAGGGATCGAACCCATGTTTCCCACATTGCAGTGGATTCTTTACCATCTGAGCCACCATGGAACCCCAAGAATACTGGAGTGGGTGGCATATCCCTTCTCCAGGGGATCTTCTCAACCCAGGAACTGAACTAGAGTCTCCTGAATTAAACAGGTGGATTCTTTACCAGCTGAGCTACCAGGAAAGCCCCCCTTTTCTCCTAGAGAATGTTTAATCCCCTTCTTTTAATATTCCTTGGATGAATTTCATACCCTCAGATGTGTCATGTCTGATGAACATTACCTAGTTATAAAACTGCATTTATACTTAATTTTATATAGTATAGAGGCCTCTACCACAGTGCTGAGTACATGTATTAAACTAAAATTTTGTCTTTTCTATTTTTCCTTTTTTCTTTTTTGAAACAACTTGTTGACATCATAAGGAATCTCTACAATTACAAGTAATACCTTTAGATCTACGAGATACTTCTCTGTGACGAGCACAAAGCAAGGATAGTATTAACACTATTCATTCTGTGCCAAGAACTGTGTTAAACACACTATATTCATTGTCTTAATTTAATCCTCCTAACCACGCTATGAAACCTCCATCTTTCATGAGGAAACAGACCAAGGAGAATTTTCTCTAGAGATAGTAAGTAGTGGTATTTGCATATTTTCCAAAGTATGACTCAATGTACAATTTCCAATACTTCCTGAACCTTTTCCTTCAATAAAAAGTGACAGAGAAGACCTTCAAAATGTCCTTAACTAACTTCTACTACATATGAATCCACAAATTGTGTAGTCATTATTGATGAAAATGTCTTTCCTCCTACTATATCCATTATGGTGTGGCAGATTACCATCTTATTCAATGATGTGGGCCCAGCATATTGAACATGCTTAATAAGTGTTTACCAAGTGAAGGATTTAACCTTAAAATATAGGGCCAAATTCATTCTTGGGGCAGGATGCCTCTTACCACTCCCTAACACAACCAAAATCTTGCTCAGATTCAATACTGCTAAATTACTTATAAACAGACAAATAAGGCATTAAAAGTTTATAAAACCCCACACTTCAATCAAAGACAGACTATGGTAGGGGTCTGCTCAGATGCTCAGTCATCTCTGACTCTTTGTGCCTCCACGGACTGTAGCCTACCAGGCTCCTCTGTCCATAGCATTCTTCTGGCAAGAATACTGGAGTGGGTTGCCAGTTCTTCCTCCAGGACATCTTCCTGGAGTGGGCTGCCATTTCCTCCTCCAGATCTTCCAAACCCAGGGATCATATTTGTATATATTGTGAAATGATCACCATAATAAATCTAGTTAACATTCATTACCACACATCATTACAAATTTTTTTTTCTTATGTTGAGAACTTTTAAGATCTACTCTTAGCAACTTTTGGAGAAGGAAATGACAACCCACTTCAGTATTCTTTCCTGGAGAATCCCATGGACAGAGGAGCCTGGTGGGCTAAAGTCCATGGGGTTACAAGAGTCAGACATGACTTTAGCAACTAAACCACTGCCACTACCTGAGCAACTTTCAAATACACAATATAGTAGTATTCATCATAGTTACCATGCTGTATATTATATTCCCAGGACATTTTAACTGGAAGTTTGCCCCTTTTGACCACCTTCATCCATTTCACCAATCCCTCACATCCCGCCCCCGGCAACAATTGATTTGTTCTCTATGAGTTCAACTTTTGTTTTGTTTCTTTTAGAAATGTTGTTGTTGTTCAGACGCTACATCGCGTCCGACTCTTTCTGACCCCATGGACTGTAGCACGCCAGGCCTCCCTGTCCCTCACCATCTCCTGGCGTTTGCTCAAGTTCATGTCCATTGAATTGGTCAGCAATGCTATCTAACCACCTCGTCCGTCCTCTGTCACCCCCCTCTCCTGCCCACAATCTTTCCTAGTATCAGGGTCTTTTTCAATGAGTTGGCACCTTGCATCAAGCGCCCAAAGTATTGGAGCTTAAGCTTCAGCATCAGTCCTTCCAATGAGTATTTAGGGTTACTTTCCTTTAGGATTGACTGGTTTGATCTCTGTGGTCCAAGGGACTCTCAAGATTCTTCTCCAGCACCACAGCTGGAAAGCATCAATTGTTCAGCACTCAGCTTTCTTTATGGTCCAACTTTCACATCTGTACATGACTACTGGAGAGACCATAGCTTTGACTATGTTGGACCTTTGTCAGCAAAGTGATGTCTTTGAAAGATATATAAGTAAGACAACAAGGTATGTGTCTTTCTTTTGTAACTTGTTAGCATAATGCCTTCAAAGTCCATCTATGTTGTCACAAACAGCAAGAGTTCCTTCTTTTTATGGCTGAGTAACATTTTGTGTGTGTGTGTAACATTTTTTTAAATTTAGCTGTGTTGGGTCTTAGTTGCAGCACACATCTAGTTCCCTCATCAGGGATTGAACCAGGGCCCCTTGCATTGGGAACATGGAGTCTTTTTTTTTTTTTGGAAGTTGTGATGACAACTAGTATCTTAGTCACATGAAAAAGTTTATCTACTAAATGATGCAGGAAGAAACAACAGGCTTGTGCCACATGGTGGCATCTAACAGACACCAGTAGGTGTTCCTGGCTTGTTGCTGGGTAGTCATTGTTTCACATTTTAGTTCACTGGCCACAGACACTTATGTTTTTGCATGTATTGCTCAGGCCACAAAAATCGCCATTAGAACGTTTGAGTTCCGAGGAGTGCTTAACTCGAAATTAGCCCACATACTGTCCTTTTACCTCTGTGGCAGGAACTAGTGTTTTAAGTGTCCAGATACTGTAGATATAAGCTTCATGAGGTAGGTGTCCTGTTCCTTGGAGTTCACCAAGGTTGGGTGTCTTCTCACTGGAGGTTTGTGGTTTCCACATCAAGCATTATAGCTACGGTTGATTGAGCATGGACCATGTGGCAGGCACTGTTCTAAGCACTTTCATATTTTATCTGACCATTTCCATAATAGTCCTATGAGGTACCCACTATCATTGGCCCCACTCTCCCCGTGAAGAACCTGAGGGGTTAAGCAATTTGCCTAAGGTCACATGACAGGTGAGAAGGGTAGACAGGTGTCCGAGCAGGTCTCTCTGAAGCTAAAGTCAAGTCATCTCAACAACTGTGTTTCATAGCAGAAGGCAGAATTGCTGGCCGTTGTGAGCAATGTGAGTATAAGGTGTAAACGCAAATCATTGCTGTGGTGCATCTCTGGGCCCTAAGCTCTGGGTTGGACTGATTCAGGGCCTCTGCTGGAGATTCAGGTCAACTTTCAAAGTGAGCTTGAAAGGAACAAGGAGAAGTAGAGGGAGAAGGGGAGAGGAAAGAAAGGGAGGGAGAAATTTGCAGGCTTCATTAAGCATACTCTAGTGGCATTAAGGCATGCTCCTTTTTCTGTTTCAGCTAAATGGTGGCCCCCTTATGATGAGAGAATCCCCAAATCGCCCATTTGGAAGAAGCTGAATAGGAAAGATTAAAGAAATGATTTTATAGACCTGTTTCCTCATGACCGTTGATGAGGCTTTGGGTTGCAGAGGGAATGCAGAGTCTGAACCAATGGACCACCAGAGAAGTCCTGTATAACATTTTCTAATTCACTCATCCACTAATAGATGACACCTAAGTTTCTTCTATGTCTTGGCAATTGTAAATAATGCTACAATGAACATGGTGGTGCAGATACCTTTCTTTGTTGGCATTTTTGTTTCCTTTGGATAAATGTCCAGAAGTGGATTGCTGGATCATACAGTAGCTTTACTTTTAACTTTTGAGGAACCTCCATAATGCTTGCCATAGTGGCTGCACCAGTTTGCAGAGCCATGAACAGTGTTCCTTTTTTTCCACATCCTCGCCAAAACTTATTTATTGTCATTTTGATAATAAGTGTGAAGTGATATCTCATTGTGGTTTTGATTTGCATTTCTTAAAAAAAAAATAAAGAGCTTCTTATTGAAGATGAGAGAGGAGAGTGAAAAAGCTGGCTGAAAACCTAACATTCATAAAATGAAGATCATGGCACCAGTCCCATCACTCCATGGCAAACAGAAGGGGAAATGGGGGAAATAGCAACAGATTTTATTTTCTTGGGCTCCAAAATCACTGCAGACGGTGACTGCAGCCATGATATTCAAAGATGCTTGCTCCTTGGAAGGAAAGCTATGACAAACCTAGACAGTGTATTAAAAAGCAGAGACATCACTTTGCTGACAAAGGTCCATATGGTCAAAGCCACGGTTTTTCCAGTAGTCATATATGGATGTGAGAGTTGGATCATAAAGAAGGCTGAGAGCTGAAGAATTGATGCTTTCAAATTGTGGTGCTAGAAAAGAATCTTAAGAGTCCCATGGACTGCAAGGAGATCAAACCAGTCAATCCTAAAGGAAAACAACCCTGAATATTCTTTGGAAGGATTGATGCTGAGGTTGAAGCTCCGATACTTTGGCCACCTGATGTGAAAAGCCGAGTTACTGGAAAAGACCCTAATGCTGGGGAAGATTGATGGCAGGAGAAGAGGGCAACAGAGGATGAAATGGTCAGATAGCATTGCCAACACAGTGGACATGAGTTTGGGAAAACTCCGGAAGATAGTGAAGGATGGGATTGCAAAGAGTCTGACACGATTTAGCGACTGGACAACAATAACAATGTAGCATTTTCGTATTCCCATTAAAGTTTTAAAATATGAATAACTAGCGACTTTTAACAACTTTTGGGCATGTACTCATATGTTCATTTTATTTTTCTTTTAGTTTGTGATGTGATGAATTATGATAATGTATTTCTTAACGCTAAACTCATGCTTATGTTTCTGGCATAAACTTTTTTTAGCATGGTGTTTGCCTTGAATATTGTACAAGATTTTAATTATAATATATTTCTAAAATTGTTTTAATCTACATCCAGAAAAAGTGAAATTTATTTCTGACTTTTTAAAAATGCCAGCTCTATCAAGTTAGGGAATTAAGATTATATTACCTCCACAAAGAATTTTTCAGATTTTCCTTTAGATTTTAAAATTTAGTAATGAAGGAGTTGCACAAATAAGTCTTATATAATTTAAAATCTTCTGTACCCATATTATACATTTCTAACTTACTCATTTCTTATTGTGGCAAGAATACAATTCTTAACAAAATTTTAAGTGTGTAATACAGTACTGCTGACTCTAGGTACAATGCTGTACAGCAGATCTGTAGAATTTATTAATCTTCCTGAACTGAAATTTTTTTATCATTAGTGGGTAAAGCTCCATTTCCTCATAGCCCTACTCTATAGCAATCACCATTCAACTCTCAGATTCTATAAATTTGACTAATTTAGATACCTCATGTAAATAGAATGATGAGGTATTTGTATTTCTATGACTGGTCTATTTGACTCAGCATAATATCCTCAAGATTCATCCATGTTGTCACATGTTGCAAGATATCTTTATTTTTTAAGGCTCAGTAGTATGATATCAGAGAAGGCAATGGTACCCCACTCCAGTACTCCTGCCTGGAGAATCCCATGGATGGAGGAGCCTGGTAGGCTACAGTCCATGGGGTCGCTGAGTCGGATGCAACTGAGCGACTTCACTTTCGCTTTTCACTTTCATGCACTGGGGAAGGAAATGGCAACCCACTCCAATGTTCTTGCCTGGAGAATCCCAGGGACAGAGGAGTCTATTGGGCTGCCACTATGGGGTCACACAGAGTTGGACACGACTGATGCGACTTAGCAGCAGCAGCGGCAGTATGATATATATCACATTTTCTGTATCTGTTGAAAAAACATTACCTTGTTGTGAATCTTGGTCACAGTGAACAAGGAAATGCTAATATCTTTTTAATACCATTCTGGCCTACAAAGTTCTTGCTGGAAAAATTAATGAGAATTTTTGGACATTTCTTTACAAAGAAAAATTGTGAGTAGTCAATTTTCTATAGCCTCTTTCAAAGTCCACTCTTTGACTTTAGATAATTTGTTTATATGCGTCTCAGTGTGAATTATCTTCAGATTCATCTTGCTTGGTGATCTCTGGGGTTTGTGGATATGTATGGCTATTTGCTTCTCTACATTTGGGAAATTTTCAAAATTTTTAACAAGCTGTTTGGTCTTATTTTCTCTGTTCCAATTAGAACTCCTAAAATGTGTCTATTGGTTGGCTTGATGATACTGCATAAAATCCTTAAGCTTTCTTCACTGCTTTTCATTCTTCCTTTTTCCTTCTCTGCCTGAATTACTTCCAGTGCTGTCTTTGAGTTCACTGATCCTTTCTTCTGCTTGATCTACTCTAATGTTGAACCCTTCTATTGACTTTCTTTTTCAGTTTAATTATTGTGTTCTTAAGTTTCATGGCTTAGTTATGGAGTCCATGGGGATAGTTAGTTAGTTAGTTAGTTAGCCCGTGGGGTCACAAAGAGTCATGACTTAGTGACTGAGCAACAATAACAATGTAGTATCTTTGTATTCCCATTAAAGTTTTAAAGTATGAATACCTAGTGGGTTTTTAGTATCTGATACTTTTTAGTATCTTCCATCTCCCTGTTGAAATTCTCACTTTGTTCATGTGCTGTTCTCTTTGACTTCAGTTTGGACATGGAACAACAGACTGGTTTCAAATAGGAAAAGGAGTGCGTCAAGGCTGTATATTGTCACCCTGCTTATTTAACTTATATGCAGAGTACATCATGAGAAACGCTGGACTGGAAGAAACACAAGCTGGAATCAAGACTGGGGGGAGAAGTATCAATAACCTCAGATGTGCAGATGACACCACCCTTATGGCAGAAAGTGAAGAGGAACTAAAAAGCTTCTTGATGAAAGTGAAAGAGGAGAGTGAAAAAGTTGGCTTAAAGCTCAACATTCAGAAAACAAAGATCACGGCATCCGGTCCCATCACTTCATGGCAAATAGATGGGGAAACTGTGTCAGACTTTATTTTTTTGGGCTCCAAACTCACTGCAGATGGTGACTGCAGCCATGAAATTAAAAGATGCTTACTCCTTGGAAGAAAAATTATGACCAACCTAGATAGCATATTGAAAAGCAGAGACATTACTTTGCCAACTAAGGTCCGTCTAGTCAAGGCTATGGTTTTCCCTGTGGTCATGTATGGATGTGAGAGTTGGACTGTGAAGAAGGCTGAGCGCTGAAGAATTGATGCGTTTGAACTGTGGTGTTGGAGAAGACTCTTGAGAGTCCCTTGGACTGCAAGGAGATCCAACCAGTCCATTCTGAAGGAGATCAGCCCTGGGATTTCTTTGGAAGGATGATGCTAAAGCTGAAACTCCAATACTTTGGCCACCTCATGTGAAGAGTTGACTCATTGGAAAAGACTCTGACGCTGGGAGGGATTGGGGGCAGGAGGAGAAGGGGACGACGGAGGATGAGATGGCTGGATAGCATCACGGACTCGATGGACGTGAGTCTGAGTGAACTCCGGGAGTTGGTGATGGACAGGGAGGCCTGGCGTGACTCGACTGAGTGACTGAACTGAACTGAGCATTTTCATAAGTTATTTTGGATTCTCTATCAGGTAAATAATATACCTCCATTTCATTAGGGTCGGTTTCTGGAGATCTATCTTGTTCCTTTATGTGGAACGTTTGCCTGATTCTTCATTTCTTTAACTTTCTCTGTTGGTGTCTGTGTCAGACAAACCAGGTACCTCTCTGTCTTCACAGACTGGCCAAATACAGGACAAGAACTCCACCAATAACTCTGGCCAGAGATTCTTGGGGCCTTTCCCAACTTTTTCTCTCCCCCAGGAAGCAGCAGGAAGTGAGTCACAGCTACCTCTCAACTCTGTCTACGCAGGAGATCCTCCTACAGTAGCAGGTAAATCTAGCCCAGTCTTTTATGTTGTTTTTGTTCAGTTGCTGAATCGTGCCCTACTCTTTACAACCCCATGAACTATAGCACACCAGGCTACTCTGTTCCTCCCACATTATTCATTCCCAAAATTATTTAAATTTGAGTTTGTTCAAATTCATGTCCGTTGAGTCGGTGATGCTAACTAACCATCTCAACCTCTGTCGCCCTCTTCTACTGCCCTCAATCTTTCCCAGAAACAGTGGGAAGTTGCTGTGGGAAGTTCCAGTGCACTGGCTCTTCCCATCAGGTGCCCAAAGTACTGGAACTTCAGCAACACTTTCTTTTGAGGTCCCTGCTTTATTCCTTGGGTCCTGGTGCATACAAGACCTTGTATGTGCCCTCCAAGAGTGGTGGAGTTTTTGTTTCCCCCAGTCCTGTGGAATTCCTATAATCAAGCTTCACTGGCCTTCAAAGCCAGATTTTCTGGGGCCTCCTCCTCCTGTTGCCAGACATCCAGGCAGGGGAGCCTCACATGGGGCTCAAAATTTTCACTCCTGTGGGAGAACTTCTGTGGTATAATTATTTTCTAGTTTGTGAATTGCCCACCTGGTGGGTATGGGATTTGATTTTATTACAATTGCACTCCTCCTACCGTCTCACTGACTGGAAAATCCCATGGATGGAGGAGCCTGGCAGGCTGCAGTTCATGGGGTCGCAAAGTTGGACAAGACTGAGCAACTTCACTTCACTTCACCATCTCATTTGTGGCTTCTTTCTCTTTGGATGTAGGGGATCATTTTTGGTAGGTTCCAGCAATTTTTTGTTGGTGGTTGTTCAGTAGTTAGTTGTGATTTGGTGTTTTCATAAGAAGTGGTAAGCTCACATCCTTCTACTCTGCCATCTTGTCTCTGTCTCAGCTTAAGGTTCTTGACAAAAGCTTTTACTTTGATTAGGTCCAATTTATGGATTTTAAAATTTTATGGATCATGCTTTTGGTGCCACGTTTAAGAATTCTTCAGCAAGTCTTTGATCTAAAATATATGCTATGTTTTTTTCTAAAAAGTTTTATATTTTACATTTATATCTATGATCCATTTTGAGGTAATTTTTGTATGAAGTGTTAAGTTTAGGTTAAAGTTCCTCTTTTTTGTCCATGTATGTCCAATTTTCCAGCAAGATTTGTTGAAAAGACTATTCTCCTTCCACAGAATTGCTTTTCCCTTTTTGTCAAAAATCAGATGACCATACATGTGGGTTCTTTATTTCTGAATTCTTTATTCTGTTCCATTGATCTATGTGTCTATCCCATCACAATACCACACAGTCTTGAAACTCAGTAGAGTGGTTCCTCCCACATTATTCATTCCCAAAATTATTTAAACTATTCTATTTATTGTATTTTATAAAATTTATATTCACAATAAATATTTCACAATTATACATACATCAAATCATGTTATATACTTCAAATACATTTTATTTGTGAATTATACTTCAATAAAGCTACAGGGAAAAAATTGAGAAGAAAAAAATACCAAGAGCTTGATAAGAAAAAATATTAACAATTATTAAGAGATATAAAAATGGCTTTTAAACATTCAATATTTAAATTCACTCAAAATTAGAAAAAAGTAAATGTTAAACAATACTGACATGCTACTTATACTCTATCAGTTTGGTGAACTGATATATTGTGATATATTCTGTTGCTTAGATTTTGGGGAAACAGGCATTCTAATACACTGCTAGTGGGAATTAAAAGTGGCAAAAAGCTTCTGAAGTTCCCTTCATACATTTGGGAATATCAGACAAGCTATAACTGTCATTAGTATGAACATAATCTTCTCATTTCTAAGAATATTCTTCCACAAAATAATATATGTGCAACATTATTTGCTGATGATAGTGTATTAATTTCAAAATAAACAACCTAAAAGCCCACATATAGGAGAGTGACTGAATAAATTATGGTATATCCATAAATCTAAATACTACACAACTATAAAAAAGAGAATGAGGAAGATTTTTTATAAACTGATATGAAGTGATTTACAAGCTATATGTTTAAGTTTAGAAAGGAAAGTAGATAATGTTATGCTATATTTACATATGAAAAAGGGGAATATAAGGAAATACACATGTATATACTTACTGCTACTGCTACTGCTAAGTCGCTTCAGCGTGTCCGACTCTGTGCGACCCCGTAGATGACAGCCCACCAGGCTTCCCCGTCCCTGGGATTCTCCAGGCAAGAACACTGGAGTGGGTTGCCATTTCCTTCTCCAATGCATGAAAGTGAAAAGTGAAAGTGAAGTCGCTCAGTCGTGTCCAACTCTTTGCGACCCCATGGACTGCAGCCCACCAGGCTCCTCCATCCATGGGATTTTCCAGGCAAAAGTACTGGAAAATCTGCTTATTTGTGCAAAAAGAAATACAGGAAAAATAAACCCAGTACTATTGAGACTGATGACTGAAAACTGAGTGGAAAGAATGAGGACATGGGAACAGATTAAAGGCTCAAGGAGGTGTACTATGAATACACTTTTTTGGTATAGTAGGTGGCACTAGTGGTAAAGAACTCACTTGCCAATGCATGAAATGTAAGAGACGTGGGTTCAATCCCTGGGTTGGGAAGATCCCTTGGAGGAGAGCATTGCAATGCACTCCAGTATTTCTCATGACAGAAGCATCTCGTGGACAAAGGAGCCTGGCAGGCTACAGTCCACAATGTCACAAAGAGTCAGACACAACTGAAGCAACTTAGCATGCACTGACTTTTAGAATCATGATAACATTTCACATACTCCCTCAAAATAATAAGCATCATCCAAAATATGGGAGCAAATCAGAATGAAATACAAAAAGTAACATATGACCTTAACTGTATTAGAAATGAATAACATGACCACACTGAATAGGTCTGGATAAAACAGTACCAATCTAAATAATTCTTGGAAACATTATTTTGACCTCATATGTAAGGCTAAAAATAAAGGAACTGAACATAAACTCTGTTCTCCAGTTCATAGACTTCCTTTTCACAGAGGCCTGGGTTAGTTCCTCTAAAAATACTTCACATGTATTCTACGATGGAGCAAATAAACAAACATTGTGAATAATGTAAAAAAAGGAAAAGGACTGGAGGTTTGAAATGGGCTATAAGATATAGAGCAGAGAATGGTGTAAATGGCATTAAACAGCAGAGGCCGGTGACACTCAGAAATCCACGAACCCCTGCTTTGGAAACTTTATAGTGTCAATATTCAAAAGTGTACTAGATGACAGGAGGAGAAAGCTGTTCCACAGAAACTAGGACTGAGGGAAGAGGTTATATACTTTTCTTTTCTTGGGGCCTGATCTGTTATCACTGTACTGGCTGGACATCTAAAAGTTTCCTCTCCTTGATAAACCTTTCTATGAAGACAGCAGGAACTCGGCTAAAGAGTACTGCTGCTGCTAAGTTGCTTCAGTCATGTCTGACTCTGTGTGACCCCATAGACAGCAGCCCACTAGGCTCCCCCATCCCTGGGATTCTCCAGGCAAGAACACTGGAGTGGGTTGCCATTTCCTTCTCCAATGCATGAAAGTGAAAAGCGAAAGTGAAGTCGCTCAGTCGTGTCCGACTCATAGTGACCCCATGGACTGTAGCCCACCAGGCTCCTCCGTCCATGGGATTCTCCAGGCAAGAGTACTGAAGTGGGGCGCCATTGCCTTCTCCAAAGAGTACTACAACTGCTGTTTTTTGAGGGTGGTTACAAAGTGAGGACACCCCCAAACAGCGAGAGCTCTAGAGGAATAGGAAGTGACATAGACAAAAGGTAGGTGTCCTCATGTAGTACTCTGAGGGTGGGAGCAGCTATTCTTCTTGCAAGCAACACAGTTTTGATCTTTGTCTAAACAACTGTGTCACTGACAAATAACTGTGTCCCAGGGAAATCAACTCACAATCAGTTTGCTGTTTCACTTGGGCCATGATAATGACGACCCCAGTTTGTTACTCTGCCTGCCTCCTATCTTTCTTCTATGAAATCAAGTGATAATGGGTTAAGTTTTGGAGCGATTTCTCTTTTAGGAATCCCACTTAGGGCATTTGAGAATGGGCCCTTCCCATATAAAGCCTAGTGTCACTTGACTGGTAATTCTGACTGTTTTTCCAGGGATACATTGTAGCGTGAATCTCTTTATTATAAAAGTCTTTCCTAGGAACCTGATGATATTCAGAGGACAAGAAGTAAAAGCAGAAAAAGTGTACAAAGTCCTGCCCAAACAAAGGAAATGACATATTATTATTAATTTGAAGCAAAAGAAAGGATTATTTGTTTCTGTTTTACACAAGTTCCCTCTTCATACATGTCAAAATGGGAAACTAGTCTTGCTTCCATTCAGGATGACTGAGTATTCAGAGGATGACCTGGATTCTTTTGTGATAATCAGCCCTTGCTCAGGTCAAAAGGGAATCCTGACCTTATATGGCACTGTCTTTAGCATCAAGCCTGTACATTCTCAGCATATGGTTTACGCATATCTTCAAAATCAGGTTAGTCTTGTGTAATCCGTGAAGATAAATAAGAGGAACTCTTAAGCATTTCACAATTTCAGAGCAGAACAGGACTTCCTCAGTTCCTATGCCTTATATATGGCCACTTCCCAAGTATGTTCAAGTTGACTGTGGTTGACAGTGATTCCAAATGTGGGAATAATAAGTTACCAAGATCCCAAAGATGTTAACAGATTCCATGCTCTGGTCAATAGGTGGTGGTGGTGGTTTAATCACTAAGTCATGTCCGACTCTTGAGACACCACGGACTAAAAGCCTGCCAGGCTCCTCTGTCCATGGGAGTCTCGAGGCAAGAACAGTGGATTGGGTTGCCATTTCCTTCTCCACTGGTCAACAAGTACACCAAGGATATAACATGAAAGTGGTACTTACTAAGTTAGAGATATGGGCAGAAAAAAACCATTGTGCAAATCTTCCTGAATTTGTAGCAAACACTTAAAAATTTTAACCAGTAGAGAGACTGGCATCTCTTGGGAGAGGTGAACATGATGCTGCTCATGTGACTACTGGCCAAAGTTTTGGGAATTACCAGGGCCATGCATTATTTCTGTGGTATCTGCACTGCCAAGAATGCAACCTTGATGAATCTTTCTTTCAAAAAGATACACCAAACTTCACAGCCTTCATAGCTCATGAGGTTGGTCATCATTTGGGAATGAAGAATGACCATGTGGTCTGTAAATTCCATGGCCAGAATCTCTATACAGCCCATGAATTTATTATAGATATGAGCTTCAGCAATTGCAGCTTCCCTATTTCCACATGTTGTTGCACAGAAAGGGCTGCCTATTTAATAAACCTGAGGTCCAAAGCTCCTTTTGAAAGCTGTACTGTGGGAAAAAGACAGTAGATAAGGGTGAAGAATGTGACTATGGCAGTTTTCTTCAAAACAATCACTGTTGTCTGCCCTCATGCCAGCTGAAGAAGGGGTCAGATTTTGCATTTGGATCTTGCTGCAAAAACCACAAATCTCTAAAGACAACCACACCTTGCCCCCTCAGTGTGGATGAGCGTGACCTCCCAGAATACTGTAATGGCACCCCAAGTGGTGCCACACAGATACCTACAAGCAAAATGGCACCCCTTGCAAGGAACAAGCTTATTGTTGCCAAGGCCAGGGTTGAAGCCTAGACAATCTCTTTGTTAAAAGCTTTGAAAGGGGTACAAAGGTTGCCCAGGAAAGTTGCTAATGTGAATCAATACCAAGGGAGACAGGTTTTGGAACTGTGGCAGTGAAGTCTTCAGCCAGTGCAATGCCAAAGATGTAAAATGTGGGAGGTGCCTATGTGAAAATATCCAAAGGCTCTCATGCATTGAAAAAACCTCAAACATTTACCCATTTCTCCATGCAGGACATGTGGTGGTGCAGTACAGAGATTTTTGAAGCCACAGACAGGGCTAATGAGGGGAAGGTGACAGATGATACAACATGTGGTCCAAGAAAGATCTGTATTAATCAAAGCTGCATAGATATCATTGTATCCCACTAGGACTGCAACCTAGACAAGTATCAGAGTCACGGGAGGGGTGTTCGCAGAAATTTTAAGAACTGCCACTGTAT
The DNA here is from genome assembly GCF_042477335.2 of Ovis canadensis. NCBI lineage: Eukaryota > Metazoa > Chordata > Mammalia > Artiodactyla > Bovidae > Ovis > Ovis canadensis. The sequence continues at coordinate 72,681,864 of NC_091261.1, read as the reverse complement.
CTATGTCTATGCTCCTCCTACATGTGAATTCAAGGGCGACAGGGGCAGTCTGAATAGTGGCCCTCCTACTCTCAGTATAATGAAGAGCTGATGATCCTAATCTTGCCTAACCTTCTATTATTTTTCATTCCTACTATCTTTTTGCTTGCCTACATCTATAGAGTATCCAAGACCAGTGTCAATGCAAAAAATTCATCAGAGAAAATAAACAAACCTGACAGACATTTGATAATTATCTTCTTTTTGGAAACAAAGTCAAATATAAAGTGATACGGATAGGACTTTTTAAGAAATGGGCTCCTTACCTCAGGTATCCCTCAAGGCCTATGGAAAGAATTCTTGTTTCCATCTGTCTTTCTATATGCTGAATTCTTATTAGTTTTTAAATTAAAAGAAGTGAAGGCAGCTCTCTAGGTGAGGTATCTTTATCATTCTGTGCTACCCAAAAATCTGTGCTACACCCCTTGAAAGGCCTCAAGATATCTTGATAGAATGAGGTCAGGTTACCATCCTTAGAAAGGCTGAAGCTCATGGCCTAAAACTTAAAGAGTTTCCTAACATTTCTATTGGTTGGATGGCATCACCAACTCAATGGACATGAGCTTGAGCCAACTCCTGGAACAGTAAAGGACAGGGAAGCCTGGCATGCTGCAGTTCATGGGATCGCAAAAAGTCAGACATGACTTAGCAACTGAACAACATTTCTATTGAGAATTCCTTTGGGAAGATCTCTGGCACTTACTTTTCAGAGTATATTGTCTTCATTTCAGTTCAGTCGCCTAGTCGTGTCTAACTCTTTGTGACCCCATGGGCTGCAGCACACCAAGCTTCCCTGTCTATCACCAACTCCCGGAGCTTACTCAAACTCATGTCCATCGAGTCGGTGATGCCATCCAACCATCTCATCCTCTGTCGTCCCCTTCTCCTCCTGCCTTCAATCTTTCCCAGAATCAGGGTCTTTTCTAATGAGTCAGTTCTTCACATCAGGTGGCTGAAGTATTGGAGTTTCAGCTTCAACATGAGTCCTTCCAATGAATATTCAGGACTGATTTCTAATATATTATCTAATATATTTCTAATATATTGTATACTGTTTTATCTCCCATTATAATCTACTCTGTCAATTTTCTCTAATCTTAATGATTTTAGCTTGCACAGGCCAAGGAAATATATTAGGCGAAAAGTATCTGATTTAATAAACATTCTAGATGTTTTAGTTGATTATCATTCTAGTTTTTGTCCATTTGGCTTTCCCCTTTGTTTAGGCATCACAGCATCTGATGCCCTGGCCCTGGTTTGGCTTTGCTCTTGACTTAACTGAGAGAGACCAAACATCATTTGTTACACGACTAAAGAGGAAGAAACATTAAACATCCCTACCCATGAATGAGCCTCTTCAGTGTGGGAGTCTTTTCTTTCCCAAAGGTTCAATTCTACTTGTTAGTCATTCATTCACCTGTTTATTCATTTATTCAATAAACATATATTTAGCACTTCCAGTCAGGTTGAACCATGTAAAATAGATGACTTTAGACCATTTTAACCTACAAAAATGGCAAGTTCATAATGTTCAATCTAATTCCACATCTAAGCACTATGAAACCTACAACCTAGGATTTCTGCTTATAAATGAGAGTTGAGAAGTTTTTGTTTCAGTTTTAGTCCTGATTTCTCTTAAATCTTATTATCCACTGTAACTTCAAAAGACTGGCCTTAACTTTCTAGAAGGGAATGGTTTCTATTCTTAAGACCTAGAACAGCATGGAATATATACGAGACTAGGATGTCAAGTGTCTGAGGATCTCCCTATCACTTTTTTGACACCTTCTGTCCTTGCTTCTTCTGAATTTCCAAAACTCTGTTCAAAGAATGTAAAACCAGGACTTTCTTTGTTCAACAGAAGGAAAAGCAATGTAAATATCTGAGAAAGTTGTTGCATGCCACACTGCTTCCCCCACAACCACTCAGTAGAGGGCCTGGAAATATTTTGTATAAATAATAACTAATAATAACTTGAAATTTATTTTTTTCCAGAAGAGACTCCACAAATCTAATATCTATTCAAGTAATAAGAGTCTATCTCTTAGGTGAAAAGTAGCTTCATCTCCCTGAACAGTGACTTAATCTGTGGATCTAAGAATAATGGATAGATTCCACCCACTTCAACTACAGTAGCTACTAATCATGGTACTACATTCTCTTTCACTTCTATACCTTAAGGTATGGTTAGAAAAGACTTAAGATGTTGGCCTCAAACACTCTGCCCAAACCACGAGTGCAGAATAATTCCAGTTCTGGATGTTCTAGTTTTTAGTTTCAAAGAATGGTAGAGGTGCTAGTAGCAAAAGCAAGAGTTGACTCCAACGGATCCAGGCCCCTGCAATAGAATCTTTTCTGTGAGCATAATAATGGTGTCTGGGTGTCTGCATCACGCCGAGCCTCTTGCTTTAGTTGGTAGAACTTGTACTGTGTCCAGCCATATACTCCACAGTTGAGCAGACCCAGAGATGATGTTGTTAGAGCCTGGAGGAGATGAAGGGGTGATGGAGCCCATCCTTCAGGTTTTCAGAGATTTGGGGAGGAGTTCCATTCCTCTTACTTATAAATCATTGTTATATCCACTTCAAAAATCAAGATTCGGTGTTGTTTTTAAAAACTATTTTTCATCTCTTCCTGAACTCACTTTTCACACTGTTCTTTGTCATGAGAGTTAGTCATATTTCTTACCATATACATACAGACAATGAAGTGGTTTCAATATCCCACCTTATTGCCCTATTTCCTGGGTTAGGCTTGAGGAAACTGCCAAGCAGCATAGTCTGAGAGCCCCCAAAACTCTACTTAAATCTGACAAGGGGGGAAAGAATCATTCTTTTCTTTGTTTCTTTCTCTCTGTTCACCTAGAATAGCTAATTTATCTATTCATTTCACTCTGGATGAGAGACAATCATGTCACTATCAGTGTTTCATAAGAACATTACCTCGAAGAGCTTGTCTTTTGTTACCCATCCCTTAAAAAAACACATCAATAAAATGAAATTGGCTAGAGACACACAAGCTCTGAAATGCATGGCAGCACTTTCATAAAGATATCTACCTCATCAATGAGGAAATTTTCACATTTTTCAGAACTGAATGCAAATAATATATTTTTCTCTTGCAATGTAGAAAGAAATACCCTAAGTGGGGGAAAAGGTGCTTACTGAATTTTGGCAGTGTAAGAGAACAGGATAACAAAGTGTAAGAACAGACATGCTGGATGTTTTTTTGAAGATGTTACCTGGAGAACATAGAGGGCCATATGAAGTCTGGTGTCCTGTAGTTTTGTCAGCTTTATGATCATCAGAATGACAGCTGTGAAAACACGAAGCACAGATCTTGTTGCCAGTTCTGGGTATCTGAGCATAAATTTTTTTAGTATAAACACTTAAGCACTGTGAGAATTACAGGCATGATGAAGACTAGCAGTGAGATAAACCAGTTATACAAACCACTGGCTTCAGGTCTCCTCCAACAGCAGGTCTCCACTGCTATTCCTCAGTGATTAAACTTTGCAGATTATTAAGAGTAGTAATGGAAGCAAAACATACTATAGGAAGGACATAAGTTATGATTTTTAACATGTTTATCAAGCCTTTTCATAAACATTATCCAATCTGATCCTCACATTACAACTCTGTGCAGTAGGAAGGGCAGGTGTTAATATTTCTGAGTTCTGTCATGACATTTCCTCTCATATTATTACATGTCTAATTATCTCAGTTTCTAAAAACATAAAAGGAAAAGAAGTTAAGGAGGTTGAGAAAAACTGGAAATATGGGTGGGACCAAAGTAAATTTTATATGCTGCATAGGAATTTGTAGTCATACTTTTTGGTGAAACTACTTTGCTTGATTACAGTCTAACAATTACCCTTTTCACTGCCTAGATCTTTCAGTTAAGATACCCACCTGGGCTCCAGCAGCAAAAGAAGGCCACTGGGTAGAAACGTACTCGCTGCTCCATGATGTGAATCACTGCCCACTGTTCACTCCCCAGAAAGCCAGTCGATTTCAGAAACTTCTTATAGAGTGTCTGGGCTTGAATGAGTAAAACCTAAACATGGATTAGAGCAGTGAGTAGTCTGCCTAACACTTACTAAAACTTCCCTGTCTAGTCTGTCATTTTGGAGAGAGCCTTCTCTTAGGATCTGACAGCAGGAAAGACCATCCTCTTATCTTTATTGTCTTTACTATCTGAGATAAGGTTTTTCTTTTTTTCTTTTTCTTTTTTTTTTTTGAGAGAAAATTCTCCAGAGTGATCCTTTGCTTGGCCAAGGAAATGGACAAATGTTAGTCAAACTTGTGGTTATCATGTTCAATATGTAAAATTTACATCAACCCTAAGGCTTTTATTTTTCTCAATGAGGTTACCTACAATATGCATGGGAAGTTAAAACTAAGATATAACCAGATTCTCTTACAAAATACTTTCTTAGAGTTTGTGTTAGACAGTGTTCTAGCTTAAAACCTTTTAAATAAATAGTTTAGCACTTGGCAGAGCTTAATATTCTCAGCTCCCCCCAAAAAAAGTTTTAGGAAGATTCTTACTATCTTTAGATGGAAAACAGATTGTTTTTCCCTTCCAACTGGGAGCAATTTGAGTACGCTTTAGTTAACTAAATAAATATAAATCAGTTAAATATCTTTTTTGTTGGGGAGTAAATTAGGTAATAAACCTGAGCTTCCCAGGTGGCTCTGTGGTAAAGAATCTGCCTGCCAATGCAGGAGATGTGGGTTCTATCCCTGGGTTGGGAAGATCTCCCTGGAGAAGGAAATGGCAACCCACTCCAGTATTCTTGCCTGGGAAATCCCATGGACAAAGGAGCCTGGGTGGGGCTATAGTCCATAGAATTGCAAAAGAGTTGGACACAACTTTAGTGAGTAAAACAAGTAAAACAACAACAACAACAAAAAAGTGACCAAATCTGAAACTTTTTTCAAATAATCCAGATCTTCCTGGTGGCTCAGATGGTAAAGTGTCTGCCTGCAATGTGGGAGACCCGGGTTCAATTTCTGGGTCGGGAAGATCCCCTGGAGAAGGAAATGGCAATCCACTCCAGCACTCTCACCTGGAAAATCCCATGGACAGAGGAGCCTGATAGGCTACAGTCCATGGGGTCGGAAAGAGTCGGACACGACTGAGCAACTTCACTTTCACTTTTCACTATCTAAGTTAATAACCCAATTCCTTAAGTTCAGTCATGCATTTTCCTTTACCCACAGACACAGGAATCAAAAGGAGGCCAAAACTTGATTTGAGATTATTTATGTCTAGTAGAAATCAGTTCACCATCTTCCAATTAAAAAAGAATCAGAATGCCAATTCTGAATGCCCACTGAAGTCTAGGTTATTCTGAAGGAGCAAACAGGAATTCCCAGGGTCTCATGTTTTGGGAGACCGGTCTCTCTTGTCAATCAGTTCTAAGCGAAAACCATCAAGGCCATTTTAACATAAAGTAGTCACTGTGCTTTCTTTACAAAGTTGCTGATTTGATCAAAGCTACCTCCGTAACTTACTTTTGAATTATCAAAGAAAATACTCCACAATTGCATTTCATTCACACATGCTAGGTATGCTAGCAAAAAGAAAAAATTTGTGGGATAAAGTTGGTCTACAAGCATAATTTATAATCCCTGAACTAGCATGTAAAGAGGAGAAAATGATACTGAAAAGTAGATTTGGCAAATAAAAAGGCATATTTCCTTGCTTACTGATTTTGTCCTAGGCAGTTATATATAAATAACATATTGTCCCACAGATGATTATTTGTCCATCATTCTGATGATATCAAAGGAGTATTTAGTAACTGTACGAACCACTCAATACTTTAAACTCAGTTAGACATAGGATAAGCACAAATTTATATTCAGTAAAGAACCAAGAAAAGAAAACTCTTAATTATTTGGAAAATTAAATCAAAGAACATGTTCTGTGCTCCAGAAAATCATACTATATAAAGAATATACTCGACACATACTAGTTTTCTGGTCTGGTCCTTCATGAGGATCCACAGGAACACATACTAGTTCTAGAGTGAGCATAATTCTCACCTAATGAATACAGGCTCTTTTCCCCACTCATCATTTGACTTTGGGAAGTACAAAAGATTGAGAAAGTAATTAAATTATCAATATGTACCAGTCACTTCCTTGGTTCTAAGACTATAAGAAGTGCCTCTGTACCACATCTTTCCCATGCAGGCCCAGAAATATTGTGCCACCTCACCCCACCCCATCCCACTTTCCATAAAGGCAGATAGGGAGGTACAGTACCACAATGGTGAAGAAGCTGAGTACAAAGCTGGCCAGGAAAATGATGAGCCCATAAAAATAAAGTGTGCTACAGACTGATGTGTTGGCAGAAGGCAGGAGCTCAGCCATGGCTGGTGGTGGTGAGTACATCAGGATACACCTAGGAAGAGAATCAATGGTCTGGAGTGTTGCTACAGGTGTAAGACCAGAGAGAGAGCCATTCAGTGCGACAAAAGTTAATGAGTATGCAATTTTACTTATCATCTAGCTAAGCCTTGTCCATAATACCTTGTTCCTTCTCACTGAAACATTGTCATCTAGTCACTGTATGTCATATTTCTACTTAATGTATTTTTAGCCTAGACTATAGCCCCTATCCATAGCCTATTTAAAACACAAGCACCTTGGATAGCATGGATGTACAAAGTCATCTTCCATCTTTATTTACAGAAAATAATAGGTGTAGTCTACCATGAAAATGATAGGTTTGGTCCTTACTTACCTGTGGCTCTGGCTGAAGTTGCGGAAACATTCACTGACGTTGCCCAAACAGAATACAGGTACCATCAACAATAGAGGTATCAGACTGGGAGGAAAAAAAATTATCACCCTAATATTCAGACTTTTTTATGCCTTTTTCCCTGTGCAAAATATTCTTCTATCCTTCTCCCAATACCATTACCCTATCCACTCTCCATGGAAACATACACATTTAATTTCTTCAAGAAAAATACTTCAAAAATTTTAAGTATACTTTCTTTTCAAGTTCCTGGTGAAATGAAGCAGGAAATGCATTTTATATCTAGGTTAATAAAACCTAACAGATTTTCACAGTCTCTGGGAGCTATGGGCTTCCCAGGTGGCAAAGCAGGAAAGAATCTACCTGCTAAGGCAGGAGACATAAGAGATGTGAGTTCAGTTTCTGGGTTGGTAGGGTTCCTTGAGCAGAAAATGGCAATCCACTCTAGCATTCTTGCTTGGAAAATTCTATGAACAGAGGAGCCTGGCAGGCTACAGTCCATGGTACTGCAGAGTCGGACATGTCTGAGTGACTAAGCATGCACTCTGGGAGTTGCATGATCAGATTAAAAAACCAAGTGGGTCAAAATGAAATGAAAAATCTATCAAGGACCTATGTGCTCTGTCCATTCCCTGAGAAATTTTCCAAAACACAGCCTTAAGCAAACAGTTATTTATCCAGCTCAATATATGCAGATTCCTATAACTGGAAAAGATCCAGGAGTAAAAGATAACAATGTCTAAAATCAACTCAATGTGACCATCACTTTAGGTGAGATCCAGATTCTTTCTGAGTTTAGTAAAAGAGTCTCACCCAGTGTTATAAAGGTGAATAAGTTCTTGAAAATCACCTATTACCGCTTTCATGATATATGAAAAGGAATTTGAAGTCAAAAAACTTAAAGGAAAAATATTCACTCAAGGTCACACACAGTTAATGGCAGAACTGGGGCTAAAACCCAGTCTGTAACTTCAAATTGCTTGCCTATTTGCCTGGGAAAATGAAATCAGTAATTACACATTTGTTGCTTCCTACTCAGTAAAGCTATGTGAGGACCAAGGAGTGACAGAATGAATGGAAATAAGAGCGCTGTCCTTTTAATTGTTCCCACCTGGACCCAAGAATAATGAGTCTACACCATGCTAGGAAGGAAAAAAAATCTTACCTGGACAAAATGATGGCTATTTGACTAATTCGGCAGGTATAATCTATAACCTATGAAAATAATAAATGTGACTATGTCTTAGGATATTGCCAATCATATTATAATAATACCAGGTCATCACTTACTATTTGATAGTACAAAAATTCCCAATAGCAGGTTTGCTTCAGTTAAGCAATATTTGATAAAAAAGTAAATGAAATGAATAGTTCCTTAGCACTGAAGATAAAGAGAATTTATCTGTATTGTTGTATATTAAAAAATACACCAGTAGAGGGCCTGCAGAGAGTAGCTTAATATAAGATTTGGATACCACAACAAATTCTCTTAAGAAGAAAGGCAAATATGAAATTACATAGTAAATCTTCATCTTCTAATAACTGCTCAATCCTCTCCTCTTTTAGATCAAGGGAGGTGTAAACTGTTCAGACCTTATAGGTGGAATAAAAGTCTATGTATAAGATGACCAGCAGAAACCATTCACAGCCCAGGGTTAGTATAAGACAGAATCAAAAAAGGCACCTTGAATATAAGACCTATCTAGAAAATAGGAACCCATGTTCCCTGCATTGGAAGGTGGATATTTAACCACTGGACCATGAGGGAAGTCCCCCAGCACTTCATTTTTATGATGAAAAATTGAGGCCCAAGAAAGGAAGATGATGTGCCCAAGGTCATACAGGAGATAAATGACAGAAATAGGTTTAGAGGACAGATCTCCTAATTTACTTTCAAATGCTCTTTTCACAATGCTATAATACCACTTATTCATTCAACAAACATTTGCTGCATTTCATCATGTGCATGACAGGATACCACTTTCATTTGTTCTAAAACTGTAGGCTTTGGAAAAAATATGCTGGGAGGCTTTCTAGATTCATTTATTCTATGGTGCTCTTGAACAAAAATTCTCCTTCAAAAAGCCACGACAGAATGGATACAGCATAAATAAAACGACTAGAATACTGAGTAAGATAAAATAAACACAGACAGTTAAATAAATGAACATTGCTAACAACATAAAAATGTAATCTGCTAAATCACCTAGTGACTTACTTAAAGAATCAAAAATAAGGAACTAAGAGCACTATACAATGGAATACTATTTAGCAATAGAAAGGAATGAATTACTTATATACAATGAATGAACTTCAAAAGCATTATGCCAAATAAACCAGACACCCAAATATTTTGTATGATATATAAAATATCTATATGAAATGTCCAGAAAATGAAAATCTACAGACATAGAAAGTGTATTAGCAGTTGCCTAGGGCAGGGTGAGCCAAATACGACATAGAGACTGAACAACAAGGGCAGGGCAGGGTATGGAAAACAAATTTAACAGTAAATATGCATGAAGGATTTTACTAGAGTGAGGAAAATATTCTGAAACTGATTTAAGATAATTTTACAACCTGATAAGTTTACTTTTAAAACCACTGAACTGTACACATGAAATAGGTGAATTATATATGTAAGATATGTATACACAGAAAAGGATCCAGGTATATTGACTTATTTACCAAGTGTTCTCTTCTCTTTCTGTAATGCTAGACAGTGTCCAAAACTCTTTTGTGACTCAAAGAAGGAACAGGTTGCTTCCTGGATCCATCTTGTTTTCTAATTACATTAGAAAACAGAGGCATTTATTCCTCTGCCCTTCTGCAAACCAATATGTGTAACCCACACATACCAACAAAATACTTTAGAGCACAACACTCTGCCTTTCCAATATCCACAACCCAAATCCCAGGTTAACTAGCTGGGCATTTCCCTATCTGCTCACCAAGATCGTCTTCTTTAACAATGATGGACTGGCACAGAGCCAAGAAGGATTTCCCCTACTGAAAGGAACCAGGCAAGAATGGTAATATTGTAAATAATGTTTCCTATAATCAAATCCTGTTGGTGGTGGTGGTGGTGGCGGTGGCGGCAGGGGTGGTGATGGTGGCAAAAGAGTAGAGAAATCATGTCAACAGAGTGGAAATTCCATGAGTTTTCTCTTTTGTTAACTCCCATGATTTCACCTAGTCAGTGCTAAGTGCTAAACTATTTGTCAAAGACATGTGGATTTGTTTTAGCATACTGTTCTGAACTATCACCTCTGAATAAAACTTACCAGTGAAAATGTCCTCTGTGCACTCTGGCTAGGTTTCATCCTCAGTTCTTTGTACAGATACCAGATATAATTGATGGTGTAGAAAAATGAGGAGATGTACAATACCTAGATGAAAATCAAAACAACTGATCATAACTGTCCCACTATGGAACAACAGACTGGTTCCAAATGGGAAAAGGAGTACGTCAAGGCTGTATATTGTCACCCTGCTTATTTAACTTCTATGCAGAGTACATCATGAGAAACGCTGGACTGGAAGAAACACAAGCTGGAATCAAGATTGCCGGGAGAAATATTAATAACCTCAGATATGTAGATGATACCACCCTTATGGCAGAAAGTGAAGAGGAACTAAAAAGCCTCTTGATGAAAGAGTTGGGGCAGGAGGAGAAGGGGACGACAGACGATGAGATGGCTGGATGGCATCACTGACCTGATGGATGTGAGTCTGAGTGAACTCTGGGAGTTGGTGATGGACAGGGAGGCCTGGCGTGCTGCGATTCATGGGGTCACAAAAAGTCGGACACGACTGAGCGACTGAACTGAACTGATGGCTTCTTTCAATTTATTTCATTATTTTCTACTGTAAGAATCCTAACTACTGGTCTATTAGTAACTTACCATCTAGTATCTCTATTATGCAAAATTGGGCCAAGTCTGAGAATTCAACCCAGGCCTACCTAAAATATGTCCCAGCGTCCTTATTTTATCCTTTTGACTGTTCAGAGGAACCACATTATTCACTTCCTCTCAGTCAACTGTTCTATTTTTATAAGGATATCATAGAATCTTTTCCTATTTCATTTTTTAATTGAAAAGGACATCAGAAGGGTACAAACGAACTTTTTTACAAAACAGAAGTAAAATCACAGATGTAGAAAATAAACTTGAGTTTACCAGGGGATAAGGGGTGGGGGAGGGATAAATTGTGAGATCGGAACTGACATATAGAGTTCAGTTCAGTTGCTCAGTCGTGTCCGGCTCTTTGCGAACCCATGAATCACAGCACACCAGGCCTCCCTGTCCCATCACCAACTCCCGGAGTTCACTCAGACTCACGTCCATCGAGTCAGTGATCTCATCCTCTGTCGTCCCCTTCTCCTCCTGCCCCCAATCCCTTCCAGCATCAGAGTCTTTTCCAAGGAGTCAACTCTCCACATGAGGTGGCCAAAGTACTGGAGTTTCAGCTTTAGCATCATTCCTTCCAAAGAAATCCCAGGGCTGATCTCCTTCAGAATGGACTGGTTGGATCTCCTTGCAGTCCAAGGGACTCTCAAGAGTCTTCTCCAACACCACAGCTCAAAAGCATCAATTCTTCAGCACTCAGCCCTCTTCACGGTCCAACTCTCACATCCATACATGAACACTGGAAAAACCATAGCCTTGACTAGACGGACCTTAGTCAGCAAAGTAATGTCTCTGCTTTTCAATATGCTATCTAGGTTGCTCGTAACTTTTCTTCCAAGGAGTAAGCATCTTTTAATTTCATGGCCGCAATCACCATCTACAGTGATTTTGGAGCCCCAGAAAATAAAGTCTGACACTGTTTCCACTGTTTCCCCATCTATTTGCCATGAAGTTATGGGACCGGATGCCACAATCTTTGTTTTCTGAATGTTGAGCTTTAAGCCAACTTTTTCACTCTCCTCTTTCACTTTCATCAAGAGGCTTTTACAGACTCCTATATAAAAAATACTTAACTAGTAAGGGCCTACTGTATAGCACAGGGAACTCTATTCAATACTCTGAAACGGCCTATGTGGGAAAAGAATCTAAAAAAAGAGTGGATATTTGTTTATGTAGAACAGATTCACTTTGTTGTATACCTGAAACTAACACAATATTGTAAATCAACTATACTCCTATAAAAATTTAAAAAATAAAGAAAAGGACACGAGAATTTCCATTTCTAATAATGAAAGCCTCGACTATCCAAACTGAACTTTCCATTCAAAAGAACTAAACATGAATATTTTTTTAATCTTTAAAAACATTGAAGAGCTGACAAGATTGCAACAAGCCAGCAGGACAAAAATCCAAGAGAAGGAACTTTTGCTTCCATCTTTGATGAAATAAAAGGAACAGAATTTGCACCTCAGCCTTAAAAAACTAAAACCTGGACAAAATACATGAAAACACCCTGTTTTCAAACATTGGATAACAATCAGTATAGAACAGTAATCCCTGAAAAAAGAAAAATAAACAAGTTGAACCCAGCTAACCAGCTGGGCAAAGTGAGTGCGGTGAAGGGGAATCCAAAAGAAATAAGCTGTCTGTGAGCTGAGACAGATTTCAGTGTTCATGGAGGCCAAGGCAGCTAAAATGTGTGAAGCAAATTATCAGAGAAGAGGCAGATACATAGAGACCCAGCGCTCTGCAGGTTTGCAGAGGCACCTTCAAGTCTTTGGTTAAGTATTAATCTATACACATGGGAGAGAAAACCATGAAGAACAGAGAAAGAAGCACCAGAAAGGAACATGTAGAACAATCTTCAAAAAAAAAAAATCCCTAAAGGAATAGTTTATGTCTCCATAAGCCAGTGTGGAAAGACTTCTTAATCCATAGGCTGAATTGGCAGTATTGTAGAATAATAATGTAAAATCGTAAGAAGAGTACTGCCCTACTAATCAAACCAAATTAGCTATACATGAAATACTGCCCTAACTAAGCTTAAAAGCAAGCCTTCAAAACAAACCAAGGATCAAATGAACTCAGAGTTAACTACATTGAAGACAAAATTCCTGAATTTAAAGGGGATTTATATGTATATATAAAACCTAATAGTCAACAATATAAAATCTATAATATCTGGTGTATATTAAAATATTTTAAGTCATGTAGATAAGCAGGATATTATGGCCCATATCAAGAGAAAAATTAATCAATAGCAATGGACCCAGAAACAACCTAGATTATAAAAATTAGGGGAAAAAAGTTAAAGGAACTACTGTAAATATACTCAGTATGTCCAAGAAGGTAGAGGAAAGCATTAGCACAACATTAAGAAATGAAAAATGTAAAAAAGATCCAAGTTGAAAGTCTAGAGATGAAAAATACATGGGAAAATTAGAAACTGCAAAAAATTAGTAAACTTGAAGACACAGAATTGGAAACTAAAATGAGACACCTAGAGATAAAAGACTTTGAAAAGAAGGAACAAAACTTCAGTGAGTTATGTAACAATACAAGCAGGCTAATAATCCCTAATATGGAATTGGAATTCCAGCAGGAGTAGAGAGGAAGGGAGGAAAATATATATATATTTGAGGGAATAATAACCAAAAATTTTCCAAATTTGATGAAAATACAACCACCATGTCCAAGAAACTTAATAAAACCAAACATAAGAAACATGAAGAAACCATACCAAGGTACAACATAATCATGAAATTAGATGTCAAAATACTCAACAAAATATTAGCAAACCAAATTCAACAATACATAAAAAGGAACATATACCATGATCAAGAGGAATTTATCCCAGAATGCAAGAATGGTTCAATATCCACAAATCAGTCAATGTGTTATACCATATTAACAAACAGGAAAATAAAAGTCATGATGATCACAATAGATGCAGAAAAAGCTTCTGACAAAATTGAATATCCATTTATGAAAAAAACTCTCCACAAATTGGGTATTGAGGGAACATACCTCAATATAATAAAGGTCATGGATGACAAAACCACAGGTAATATCATACTCAACAGTGAAAAGTGGTCCTCGAAGATCAGGAATAAGACAAAGGTGCCCATTCTCACCACTTCTATTCAACAGTAATAGAAGTCTTAGCTACAACAATCAGACAAGAAAAAGAAAAGGCCTCCAAGTTAGAAGAGAAGAAGTAAAATGGTCACCATCTGTAGATGACATGATACTACACATACAGAATTTAAAAATCTCTACCAAAAAACTACCAGAGCTCATCAGTGAATTCAGTAAAGTTGCAAGACACAAGACTGATATACAGAAATCTGTTGCTTTTCTATACATTAATAAAGAACTATCAGAAAGAGAAAGCAAAAAAACTAATTCCATTTAAAATAGCATCAAAAAAAAAAAACCAACTAAAGAGGTGAAAGACATATTCTGAAAGCTATAGAATGGTGACAAAGGAAACTAGATGATACCAAGAAATAGAAAGATACACCATGTTTATGGATTGGAAGAATTAATATTGTTAAAATGTCCATAGTATCCAAAGCAATCTACAGATTCAAGGCAATAATCTCTATCAAAATACCTAGGAGTACTAGAACAAATAATCCTAAAATTTATATGGAACCACAGAAGACCCAGAATAGCCAAAGAAAGCTTGAAAAAAAAAAAAGAACAAAGCTAGAAGTATCACATTCCCTGACTTCAGACTACAGTACAAAGGTAAGTCATCAAAACAGTATGGTATTGGCATAAAAACAGGCACACAGATCAATGGAACAAAATAATGAGCCCAGAAATTAACCATACACTATGGTCAATTAATCTATCAAAAGAGGCAAAAATAAACAATGTGAAAAGATACTCCTCAATAAGTGTTGCTGGGAAAACTGGACAGCTATGTGTAAAAGGATGAAATTCAAACATTTTATCACACCATACAGTGCTTCCCTTGGCGGCTCAACAGTAAAGAATCAGCCTGCCATGCAGCAGATGCAGGTTTGATCCCTGAGTCAGGAAGATCTGTGGAAAAGGAAATGGCAACCCACTCCAGTATTTCTGCCTCAGCAATCCCATAGACAGAGGAGCCTAGTGTACTACAGTCCAAGGGGTCGTAAAAGACTGGACATGACCTAGCAACCAAACAACAACAACTACTATGATCACACCATATACAAACATAAACTAAAAATGGATCAAAGACTTAAATGTAGGACAGGAAACTCTTAGAAGAAAACATAGGCAGAATACTCTGACACAGAAATATTTTTTAGGATGTCTCCTCATGCAAAGGAAACAAAAGCAAAATAAACAAATGAGATCTAATTAAACTTAAAAGCTTTCGCCCAGCAAAGCAAACCACTGAGAAAAAGAACAGACAAGCTACAGAACAGGAGAAAATATTTGCAAATGATATATCCAATATGGAGCTAATATATGAATAGCTCATACAACTCAATATCAAGAAGCCAAAAAACCAAATTTTTAAATGGGCAGAAGAACTAAATAGACATTTTTCCAAAGAAGACATACAGATGGCCAACAGGCACACACAAAAATGTTCCGTGTTGCTAATTATCAGGATAATGCAAATAAAAACCACAATGAGATATCATCTCACATCTGTCAGAATGGATATCACCAAAATGACCACCAATAACAAATGTTGGTGAGGATGTGGGGAAAAGGAGAACCCTAGAACAGCTGGTAATGTAAACTGGTTCAGCCACTATGGAAAACAGTATGGAGGTTCATGAAAAAAATATAATTACCGTATGATCCAGCAATTCTACTCCTGAGCATATATAGCCAAAGAAAAAAACAGTAATTTGAAAAGACAATTTCAAACTCCAATATTCAGTTCAGTTCAGTTCAGTCGCTCAGTCGTGTCCGACTCTTTGCGACCCCATGAATCACAGCACGCCAGGCCTCCCTGTTCATCACCATCTCCCGGAGTTCACTCAGATTCATGTCCATCGAGTCTGTGATGCCATCCAGCCATCTCATCCTCGGTTGTCCCCTTCTCCTCCTGCCCCCAATCCCTTCCAGCATCAAAGTCTTTTCCAAGGAGTCAACTCTTCACATGAGGTGGCCAAAGTACTGGAGTTTCAGCTTTAGCATCATTCCTTCCAAAGAAATCCCAGGACTGATCTCCTTCAGAATGGACTGGTTGGATCTCCTTGCAGTCCAAGGGACTCTCAAGAGTCTTCTCCAGCACCACAGTTCAAAAGCATCAATTCTTCGGCGCTCAGCTTTCTTCACAGTCCAACTCTCACATCCATGCATGACCACAGGAAAAACCAAAGCCTTGACTAAACGGACCTTAGTCAGCAAAGTAATGTCTCTGCTTTTGAATATACTATCTAGGTTGGTCATAACTTTTCCCAATATTCATAGTAGCATTATTTATATAACCAAGATATGAAAGAAACTTAACTGTCCATCAACAAATGAACACATACAAAATATGTGGTATATAAATAAATAAACACACATACACACACAAAATAGAATATTACTCAGCCATAAGCAAGAATGAAAATTTACCATTTACGACAACATAGATGGAACGGGAAAGTATAATGTTTAGTGAAATAATCAGAGAAAGATAAATACTATATGTTACTACCTATATGTGGAATCTAAAAACTCAAACAAATGAATAAATGTAACAAAACAGAAACAAACTCACAGATATACCTAATAAACAACTGGTCGTGCTAAGTTGCTTCAGTCCTGTGTGACTCTCTGAGACCCTATGGATTGAAACCACTTGTTCATATTCTTGCCTGGAATATTAACAAGTGGTTACCAGTGGAAAAAACAGATGAGGGAGGGGCAAAAAATGGATAGGGGATGAACAAGTACAAGCTACTATGTATAAAATAAACGATAATCTATTAAAAAGTGAATCATTAGGTTGTACATCTGAAATTAATAAAATATTATGCATCAATTATATCTTAAATTAAAAAAAAAAAGAAATTCTGACACATGCTACAACATGGATACACCTTGAAGACATTAAGCTCGGTGAAACAAGCTAACACAAAAGGTCAAATACTGTATTATTCTACTGATATACCCAGTGCTTTCCAGGTGGTGCTAATGGTAAAGAACCCACCTACCAATGCAGGAGACAAAGACGTGGGTTCAATCCCTGCATTGGGAAGATCCCCTAGAAGAGGGCATGGCAACCCACTCCAGTATTCTTGCCTGGAGAATCCCCATGACAGAGGAGCTTTGTGGGCTTTAGTCCACAGGGTCGCAAAGAGTTGGACATGAAGAGTCAGACAAGAAGCAACTTAGTACACACATGAGGTACCCAGAGTAGTCAAATTCACAGGTGGTTACCAGAGGCTGGAAGGTACAAGAAATGAAAAGGTATTATTTAAAGGATACAGAATTTCAGTCTGGGATAATAAAAATTTCTAGAGGTGAATAGTGGTAATGGTTGCACAACAATGTGAATGTATGCTGCTGAACTGTATACTTAAAAGTGGCTAAAATACTAAAGTTTGTTATGTATTTTTACCAAAACCTAAAATTTTTTAATGGTTAAATGGAAAATTCTATGTTAAATGTGTTTTACCACAATTTCAAAAACTACAGCTAATTCATTAAATAAATAAGCTACTGTGTTTAAGCCCTCTATAGTCCATCCCTTCCACTGATTACAAACAAAAACTGTCTGGTAAAAATATAAAAATCAACTACTTGAGGACTGTGAAAAGTAAACAAAAGCAAGTGGATTACAGAAGGGAATCAAATGTGAAGAAGTGAACTGCACAGAAATAAGTTTCCCAAACTTTTTCTCACAGTTTTGCCTCAAATGTGTGCCCCAATCATGATGCTGCTCAATATAGGCACCTAAAACTCTAATAGAAACCCATCCTTTAGGCTACAGAAACCGGAGAAGGGCTCCCATCAGGTAGGAAGGTATGGAAATGTATGGGGAGAATCCCAGAAATGATAAGAGTCAGAAATGAGGATGCTCTGATTCTGTGTGTGATTCCATAGACGTCTCAGCCTAATCCCTACACCATGCATGAGCATGGCAGTCCCAAAACAGCATAGCCAAGGATTAGAGAAACAGACTGAGATTTGAACCACTGCCTAAAGATGATGAGATGATAATTACATTCTATATATAAAGAAAAGAAAAATGTCACTGACTCTCATGGGAGAAGATAATCATCAAACATCAACTCAGAAATGAGCCAGATGTTGGAAACATCCAACCAGTATTTTTATTTATTTATTTATTTTTTGGTGTGTGTAGCAGAGTTTTATTAAAGCGTAAAGGGATAGAGAAAGCTTCTGACGTAGACATCAGAAGGGGACATAAACAGTGCCCCCTTGTTAGTTTTTAGCAAAGCATTACATACTAATCACCAAGCATTTTGAGATAGTTGTTAGTTTTTATTCTATATTGGTTAGCAAGCATTTTGAGATAGAATTGGTAGAAAGAGAGTCATCTCTGGCCATAAAACAATTAACATGAATCTTGAAGACAGGCAGATTTCCAAGCAAATACAGAGGTTCATTAATACAGCTAATTAAGAAAAACATTTTCATGAGTAAGACATACTGGTTTGCTGAGCCATTAGCAGCTCAACGCTTGAGAAAAACGAGTTCAGGAGGAACCAAGTGTCGTCATGGAGCCTCCTTTAATCCTGTGTAAAAGAAAGAAAGTGAAGTCGCTCAGTTGTGTCCAACTCTTTGCGACCCCACGGACTGTAGTCTACCAGGCTTCTCCATCCATGGGATTTTCCAGGCAAGAATACTGGAGTGGGTTGCCATTTCCTTCTTCCCAACCAGTATTTTTAAAAGCAACTATTTACAATGCATTTAAGGGAAAAAACACTTGAAATAATTTTAGGGGGTGACAGAAATAGGAATGTTTATTAACTTGATTGCAGTGGTGATTTCATACGTATATAAAAAATGTACACTTTAAATATATGTAGTTTTTGAATACATAGCTCAGTAAAGTTCAAAAAATAAAGTAACAATCACATCTGTGCCAAACACAACGTAATTGTTATTAGTGACAGTTTTATAGATTTGGGAGACTGAGTTTGGAAAGATAAAGTACTTGCCTAAGGTTACAAAGTTAATCAGGTTCAGGATTCCAATGCAGATTTTTTTTTTATCCTAGTAAGATAATGCTCAAAAGCCTTCAAACTAGGCTTCAACAGTACATGAACTGAGAACTTCCAGATGTACAAGCTGGATTTAGAAAAGGCAGAGGAGCCAAAGATCAAGTTGCCAATATCCCTTGGATCTAAGAAAAAGCAAGAGAATTCCAGAAAAACTTCTCCTTCATGGACTATAGTAAAGCCTTTGACTGTGTGGATCACAACAAACTGTGGAAAATTCCTAAAGAGAATTTTACCAGACCACCATAACTGCCTTCTGAGAAACCTGTATGTAGGTCAGGAAACAACAGTTAGAACCGGACATGGAACAATGGACTGGTTCAAAATTAAGAAAATAGTACATCAAAGGCTGTATATTGTCACCCTGCTTATTTAACTTACATACAGAGTGCATCATGTGAAACACCAGGTTGGATAAAGCACAAGCTAGAATCAAGATTGCCAGGAGAAATATTAGTAACCTCAGAAAAACAGATGACACCACCCTTATGGCAGAAAATGAAGAGGAACTAAAGAATCTCTTGATGAAGGTGAAAGAGGAAAGTGAAAAAGCTGGCTTAAAACTTAACATTCAAAAAACTAAGATACAGCATCTGATCCAATCACTTCATGGCAAATAGATGGGGAAAAAAATAGCAACAGTGACAGACTTTATTTTCTTGTGCTCCAAAATCACTGTGGACTGTGACTGCTGTCATGAAATTAAAAGACACTTGCTCCTTAGAAGGAAAGCTATAACAAACCTAGACAGCATATTAAAAAGCAGAGACACCACTTTGCCAACAAAGGTCCATATAGTCAAAGGCATGGTTTTTCCAGTAGTCATGTACAGATGTGAGAGTTGGACCCTACAGAAGGCTGAGCATCGAAGAATTGATGCTTTCAAACTGTGCTGAATGAAGAATCATCCTGAGAGTCCCTTGGACTGCAAGGAGATCAATCCAGTCAATCCTAAAGGAAATCAACCCTGAACTTTCACTGGAAGGACTGATGCTGAAGCTCTAATATTTGGCCACCTGATGCAAAGAACTGACTCACTGGAAAAGACCCTGATGCTGGGAAAGACTGAAAGCAGGAAAAGAAGGAGGCAACAGAAGATGAGATGGTTGGATGGCACCACTGACTCAATGGACATGAGTTTGAGCAAGCTCTGGGAGTTGGTGACGGACAGGGAAGCCTGGTGTGCTGCAGTCCATGTGGTTGCAAAGAGCTGGACACAACTGAGCGACTGAACTGAACTGAACTGAATGAAAGCCAGGGAAGCCTGAAGGGCTGCAGTCCATGGGGTCACAAAGAGTCAGACACAACTGAAACTACTGAACAACAACAAATATTATAATATTATAATATAATAATTGTTTATTATTACCTGAGAAAACACAGGCTTCACCCTATTTATGAGGTTATAAGCAGGACTGAATAAAGTATGTCTCTAAGATACTTAAATTCATATGAGATAGGTAACATATTATCAGTACCTGGAGTTCATATCACTAATTACATATTAGTATTTTCCCACTAAATTAAAACAAATTTACCCTCTTGCAACAACTCCCAGAGGAAGTAACCAGCAGTGAGTATAGACTGCACATTAACCTCTACTTTTTTCACATCCCAAGTCTCAGAAACATTATATACTGATAGTACTAGATAGGTTAATCCACTGATAAAATCTATGAAAGATATATAACTTACATATAATCATATGTAGTATTTCTAAAAGTCAATGTTTATTATATTAATAAAAAATGCAATAATCTCAAAAGATGTTGAAATATACTCCATTACGTGAAAATATGGTCACAGTATGTTGAATAATAAGAGCAGATTATAAAGAGTATTAACATATTATATTTGCTCTAAAATGCATTTATCTATAGAGAAGATTGAAAATATTGTATATTATATATATTACATATAATATATATTATGTATATTATAATACAGATAAAATATTAAAGAGTAATTATAGCTGGGTGATTTAATTACCTTTTTGCTTCTCCATATTTTCCAAGTTTTCTATAGTAGGTAGTTTTTTAATGTGGAAAAACAGTAAAAGCTATTATTTCAAAGTGTAACAATAAATAAAAGGGTCCCACTTTCCAGAATGGGTTTTCTTCACTTCTTATTTAGATCAGAGTGTGCCTTTCATACAAGATGTTGTCACAATCTAGTAGCACTCACCTGTCCAACTACTTGCAGGTTATAGCAGACAATGTCCTTATTGGCTGTTGAAGTACCATAGAGAAGTGCCTCAGTGAGCCAGTATATCCCCAAAAGGAGGTCAGAGAAGCTCAGGTAAAAGAGTGGTCTTCTCTGTCAAAGCAAGAAAATTCATACTTTCAAAAATGATGCAGCCAAAAGAATGTAACAATCAATTAGGTTTAACCTTTCTAATATAAAACTGGGCATAATTTCTCTAGGCCCTCTGCTAGTGGCTAACTGTAGGGAATCTAAATGAACAATCCAGGTAGGAAGGAATCTGAAATCTCAATTATTCCAACTGTTCTGGAACCAGAGGAACTTCTCCCTCACAGAGACATTCCTTCCTCAGATACAGGGTCAAAGGAAAGAAAGAAAAAATGAAAAATTCTGTAATGGAGACATAGCTCAAATGGGAAATTTTAAGTGTTCTAGCTGCACAGCCAACATCTAACAAGAAGAAATGAGATCTGAGTGTTTTAGGATATGGTTAAGAACAGAAAGAACATGAAAACAGGTGTTTTTAAATTTTCATACAGTTTAATTTGCAATTTTTCTTTACTGATGTATAATTGACAAATAAAATTATAAGATAATTAAAGTATATGTGATGATCTGATGTATATATACACTGTGAAAGGATTTCCCTCAAGTTAATGAACACATCCATCACCTCACATATTTACCTATGTAATATAAATGTGTGAGAACATTTAACATTTACATTCTATCCTCTGAGCAAATTTCAACTATACAATATAGTGGTTATCAACTATGGTTATCATGTTATGGACAAGATCCTAAAATTTTATTCATCTTATAGGCTTTCATATTAATGAAAGTCAAGACAGAGAAAAATACCAGCAAGAATTATATATGTTGTCTTTCAATTTCTAGCTACATTCTGAAGTTTGTCTGTCTCACTTTCTAGTATCCTTCTCCTTTTGGTCTACACACTCCCACTTTCTTGAAAACAGTTTTGGACCCCCATGGAGAAAATTATAAAATGTTTATTAAAAGACCCCAAAGATCTAAGGTGAATGCTCATGAACTGTAAGATCCAGTATTATGAAAATGTCAGTTCTCCTTTAACTGATACACAGATTAAATGTAAATCATTATATCTCAACATATTTTCTTATATAGTTTGATGAAGTTAGCTCTAAATTTGACACTGAAACACAAAATATCAAGTTAACCATGACATTCTTCAAGAAAAAGGAGAAAGAGGACTTATCCTACACATACCAAAACAATATAAAGCTGGATACAATATAAAGCAGATACAGTGGTACTAGCCCAGAGACAGACAAATAGATCAATGGAACAGAATAGAGTCTCAAACAAGCCCAAGCATGCATATAAAAATATATATATATATTTGCATATGTAAGATTTATATATAAGATTTTCTATAAGATTTATAAACTTTTGATACAAGACAGAGGTAGCTTTCTGGGTGGAGAAAGAACAGGCTTTTCAAAATGTGATACTAGAACAACTGGGTATCCATATGGATAAAAATGAAATTGAGCCCCAACTTTCTATTTCACACTCAAAAATTAGTCTCAACTAGTTCAAAGACCTAAATGTAAAAGACAAAAATCTATAAAGGTTTTTAAAAATGTTTTTTAAAGGTAATATAGAAGAATGTGTTCAATTTTAGGGAAAGTTTTTCCTAAACAAAATTCTAGAAGAAATAGTTAAAAATTTGCCCACATTAAAATGAAAAATGTTTGTCAAAAGATACCATAAAGAAAGTGAAAAGACAAGCTACAAAGTGGGAGATCTTTGTAACACATATGACTAACAAAGGAACAGTATCCAAACAATATTAAAGACAAACAAAAACTCTTAAAATGCAATAAGAAAAACTAATAAAAAAAGGATATAAGCTTTGAACAGGTAGTTAAGAAAGAAATTCAAATAACCATAAACATGTGAAAATACATCTGACCCAATCAGTAATCAAAGAAATTAAAAAATTAAAATTATAAGGAGACCAAAGTCAATCAATCATAAACTACAAGGGGACCAAAAGTCAAATCAACCAATCGACAATGAGACTGGGACTCCCCTGGTGGCCCAATTAAGTGGTTAAGAATCTGCCTGCCAATGCAGGGGACACAAGTTCAATTCCTGGTCTGGGATCTAAGATCCCACATGCCTTGGGACAACTAAGCCTGTGCACCACAACAGGAAAATAGCCCCTGCTTACTGCAGCTAGAGAAAGCCCACATTTAGCAATGAAGATCCAGCACAGTCAAAAATAAATAAAATTTAGTTTTAAAAAAAATCTACAGTGAGACAAAAATTACACACCCATGGCAAAAAATTTTAAAGTCTGACAATATCAAATACTGAGGGGAACATGAAGCAATGAGACATTTCATACACTGTTGGCACAACCATTTGAAGAAAGCTTGGCATTATCTATGGGATATCCATATCCTATAGCAACTCTATTATTAGGTAAATACATTAGATAAATTTTTGCATGTGGGCATCAGAAGACATCTACCAGATTGTTTATAGAAGCACAGATAGATAAACTGTGGTATGTTCATAATACAGAGTGCTAAACATCAATGAAAAAGAAATGAAGCAGAGCTATACACAACACCATGGACAAACCTCAGAAGTAATAATAAGGGAAAAAAGCAAATCACAAAGCAATACATCCTCAAAAATGCAGTGTTATCCCATCTATATTAAGCTCAAAAATGCAAAAAACTAAATTCTTTCACAGATTTTACTGGTCTATGACCTACCACAAGTTTATAACTGTTAATGGGTAAAAAATTAAAACAGAATACAAAATAAACTCTGGAGCAGAAAGGCAGCCAAGCAGCTCTTGTGAGCAAGAACATAATTATAGTCAATGATTCAACAAATAACCTTAAACATAGGGAACCGCTGGTCATTAAAACATACCTAAGGTTGTTCGTGGAGAAATAAAGGATAAAAAGAGGTTTATATACTTTCACTCATGGATGGAAAATCATGAGTTCTAGTAACAGGAGACAAAATCAAATAAACGACAAAACCTGGGACTTCCCTGGTGGTTCAGTGGCTGAGACTCCCAACTCCCAGTGCAGGCGATCCAGGTTCAATCCCTGGTCAGGGAACTAGATCCCACATAATGAAACTCAGAGTTTGCATGCCACAACTAAAGGATCTCATGTGATGCAACTAAGACCAGGAACAGTCAAATAAATAAATAATATTTCTAAAAAATATATATGTAAAGAATACACCATTAAAAAACAAAACTGATGCATCCATTATTGAACTAAAAAAATATGTCACCCCTTCGGTTTAACAAGATACTATATAAAAGGCAACACAAAGACATGTATGATAGAAGCCATACTTTAAGAAAAATACAAAATATAGAAAATTTAAAACTTTTTTAAAAAGGTACTTTCCTGGTGGTCCATGCTTCCACTACAAGGGGCACTGGTTTGATCCCTGGTCAGGGAACTAAGATCCCACATGCCATGTGGCCTGGCCAAATGTTTTTTTAAAATAAAAAATGTTTTAATAAAAATACAATCAGAACAGTAGTTAAGAAAGACATGAAAAAGCTTAATAATGATCCTAAACATGAAAGAAAAATCTTTAAAAAAACCATGTATCTGTATTTACTTAATTAAAATCAAGAGCAAAATAAAATGCAGAGACAGAATGCATCATGTGAAAGGCTTTCCCTGAGGAGGTTCTGGGTCCAGGTCTATCTGGAAAGGTAAAACACCTAAAGCAACCCATATTAACACTCTTCCAAAACCCCACTTTCCAATATTTCCAGTGAAATCAAGTTACAAAGAATATCAAAAGTGACCTTCATAAGGAAATGAAGCCACACAAGTGTAGTGAAGTACATATGCCTTTTTTTTTTAAACATTGGCTGGCCTAAGCCACTTTCTTCTCTTTTAAGGTTGCCTCTCCGAGTCACTGTCTAATCAGCTAGTCCACTCAAAGATTTCCCATGGATTTCTCCAATTTACCATAATTATTAATTTAATAATTATCTTTCATTCAGATTATTGCTCATGTGTCTTTGTTGTTAAAAACGTTATTTAACAAATAGAAAAAACAGTGTAGTATGGCTGACCAGAGAAGGCCATGGCACCCCACTCCAGTACTCTTGCCTGGAAAATCCCATGGACAGAGGAGCCTGGTAGGCTGCAGTCCATGGGGTTGCTAAGAGTCGGACACAACTGAGCGACTTCACTTTCACTTTTCACTTTCATGCACTGGAGAAGGAAATGGCAACCCACTCCAGTGTTCTTGCCTGGAGAATCCCAGGGACCGGGGAACCTAGTGGGCTGCCGTCTCGGGGGTCGCACAGAGTTGGACACGACTGAAGCGACGCAGCAGCAGCAGTATGACTGATATTTAAGCTGGAAAAATTGGAATCTTCCCTAAACCAAGAAAACAGAATGTGTAGGAACTACTGAATTAATAATTACTAATATCCTGGAATGTGAAGTCAAGCGGGCCTTAGAAAGCATCACTACGAACAAAGCTAGCGGAGGTGATGGAATTCCAATTGAGCTATTTCAAATCCTGAAAGATGATGCTGTGAAAGTGCTGCACTCAATATGCCAGCAAATCTGGAAAACTCAGCAGTGGCCACAGGACTGGAAAAGGTCAGTTTTCATTCCAATCCCAAAGAAAAGCAATGCCAAAGAATGCTCAAACTACCACACAATTGCACTCATCTCACATGTTAGTAAAGTAATGCTCAAAATTCTCCAAGCCAGGCTTTAGTAATACGTGAACCTTGAACTTCCTGATGTTCAAGCTGGTTTTAGAAAACGCAGAGGAACCAGAGATCAAATTGCCAACATCTGCTGGATCATGGAAAAAGCAAGAGAGTTCCAGAAAAAACATCTATTTCTGCTTTATTGACTATGCCAAAGCCTTTGACTGTGTGGATCACAATAAACTGTGGAAAATTCTTCAAGAGATGGGAATACCAGACCACCTAACCTGCCTCTTGAGAAATCTGTATGCAGGTGAGGAGGCAACAGTTAGAACTGGACATGGAACCACAGACTGGTTTCAAATAGGAAAAGGAGTACGTCAAGGCTGTATATTGTCACTCTGCTTATTTAACTTATATGCACAGTACATCATGAGAAACGCTGGACTGGAAGAAGCACAAGCTGGAATCAAGATTGCCGGGAGAAATATCAGTAACCTCAGACAGGCAGATGACACCACCCTTATGGCAGAAAGTGAAGAGGAGCTAAAAAGCCTCTTGATGAAAGTGAAAGAGAGTGAAAAAGTTGGCTTAAGGCTCAACATTCAGAAAACTAAGATCATGGCATCTGGTCCCATCACTTCATGGCAAATAGATGGGGAAACTGTGGAAACAGTGTCACACTTTACTTTTGGAGGCTCCAAAATCACTGCAGATGGTGACTGCAGCCATGAAATTCAAAGACGCTTACTCCTTGGAAGAAAAGTTATGATCAACCTAGATAGCATATTCAAAAGCAGAGACATTACTTTGCCGACTAAGGTCCGTCTAGTCAAGGCTATGGTTTTTCCAGTGGTCATGTATGGATGTGAGAGTTGGACTGTGAAGAAGGCTTAGCACCGAAGAATTGATGTTTTTGAACTGTGGTGTTGGAGAAGACTCTTGAGAGTCCCTTGGACTGCAAGGAGATCCAACCAGTCCATTCTGAAGGAGATCAGTCCTGGGATTTCTTTGGAAGGAATGATGCTAAAGCTGAAACTCCAGTACTTTGGCCACCTCATGTGGAGAGGTGACTCCTTGGAAAAGACTCTGATGCTGGGAGGGATTGGAGGCAGGAGGAGAAGGGGATGACAGAGGATGAGATGGCTGGATGGTATCACTGACTCGATGGACTTGAGTCTGAGTGAACTCCGGGAGCTGGTGATGGACAGGGAGGCCTGGCATGCTGCGATTCACGGGGTCGCAGAGTCAGACACAACTGAGCGATTGAACTGAACTGAACTGAAGGTCCTTCAGGCTCTGGTTATGTGAAAGGTATGAGCACTGAAGCCAGAGAAATTAAAGGTTGTACCCCAGGCCAAACTGGACACCACATCTTTATAAAGCTCTAACCCACTGTCATGGCAGAGGTCACCCTAGAGCAGCGATTTTCAATCAGGAGTGACTGTCTCTTCCAGGAGACATCTGACAACATTTGAACGTATTTTTGGTTATAACAACTGGGTGAAGAAGATTTCTGTAACATCCAATAGGTAAAGTCTGCTAAACATCCTAAGATGCAGGACAGCCACTTATAACAAATAATCATATAATTTTAAACGTCAATAGTGGCTGAGACTGAGAATCTCTGCTTACCCCTTTCTATGTAACTTATATTTTATTTACTTAATCACACCTGGATGACAATTTTAATAAACATCCAGGAAGCAAACATTAAGTAATTTCACGTCACAGGAAGATGTGTGGCCTGATTACTTTGGCAGGCAACTAACAATACAGTATCAAGACTTCTACTTTCTAGTTTTACTTACATAGCCGCATTCTATCTCTGAAATTCAAAATTCTCTTTTCATTAGACACTATATTTCAGCGGTTTAGAGTGTATGGGAGAGGGACTTCCCTGGTGGTCCAGCGGTTAGGATTTTGCCTTCCAGTGCCGGGGGTACAGATTCAATCAGGGAGCTAATATCCTACATGCTTCAGGGCCAAAGAAACAAAACGTAAAACAGAAGCAATATTGTAACAAATTCAATTAAGACTTTTAAAATGGTCCACATTAAAAAAAAAAAATCTTCAACAACAAAAAAACACAGGTGAGGAGAGGCTCTGGAACAAGATAAATCTGCATCCAAATTCTAGTTTTAATACTTACTAGCTATGAGACCTTAGGAAAATCCATCAATTTAATAAGGATTCCATTTCTCCATCTGTAATATCAGACTAATAATATCTACCTCACAGGATTATTTTAAGGATTAAATGAAAAATGTTTCTTCTTTTTTTGGCTGCCCTAAGCAGCATGTGGAACTTTCCCAACCAGGGATCAAACCTACGCCCACTGCAGTGGAAGCACAGTATTAACCACTGGACCACCAGGGAAGTCCTGAAGAGCGTGTTTAAAATGCTGGGCATATGTACCAATAATACAATAATTATGAAAACTGTGTTTAATTTGAAGGGGGATTGTACTTAAGAGTTAAGGCTTTTGAAAAATCCCTGCTCTGCTACTTACCGTGTAACTTGAACAACTTATGTCATGACTTCGAGTCTCAATTTCCTTATCTGCAAAATTTAGCTAATACCATTCTTCTCACAGGACAGTGATGAGGGCCAACAAGATAAAGTATTTAACATATGGAGTTAGAGTGGGCCAAATAAAACCTAGCGACATTTTCTACATTACAAAAGTTCTCTAATACATGTTCTAAATTACATTTTGCTTAATTCTGTGCCACCTGGCCTGATTTTTAAAGTTTCCTTATATTTTTCTTAAAATATTTTTTCAAGGCAGTGAAAGCCCAGAAACCTACCCACTAGGACACTGAGGAACTCCCTGGTTGGTTTTTTTTAATACCTTAAGAATATTCAATTTTTATTTGTCAATTACATCTCAACAAAAGGAAAGGGTTTTTTTGGTATGATTAGTTTTACATAGGATGTATTTTTGTTCTGTTTTCACTGTTAAATGTAATTGCCAGAAGGCCAGAACAGCAAAATAAATATCTTTTGTATAGCAGTCTTTGAACGATTTCCAGCCCCACTAGCAACTTTACCAACATATCAACATCAGAAAACTCACCTCTTGGCAGGACCCTGCCATGCTTAGAGCAAATTATAGGGTTCCATCTCCTTGACTTTAATAATTAATGCATACTCCAAAAAAATCTACATTTATCTACTAATCCACATCTAGTCAATTTCTCAGTATTAAAAATTATAGTTAAAATAACTACTAAAAGAAAAGGGAGATCTACTGGTAATGTCTAAAGCATCCCAATGTATCAAAATGACAAATTCACAAGCAACTTATAGAATTATTCCATCACTTACAGGGGACACCCACCTCACTTAATTATTTCAAAGGCTAAGTCACTGAAAATTCAAATCCAACATGAAAACAGATGGCTCACCTCTGGAGATTTCTGTATGTTCTGGAATACAGCATAGGCAACAAGTGAGCTTGAACCTATAACACTGACAGAGATAAAAGACTTTCATTAAACAGGACAATTGGGGCTCCTTTGTTTTTGCTATTGATTTTATATAGTTACTGACACATAATTGATATAAATTAAACTACACAGTTTCAAAAATATGGAATGCTTCATGAATTTGTGTGTCATTCTTAAGCAGGGGCTATGCTAATCTCTGTAACGTTACAATTTTTAGTATATGGGCTACCAAAGTGAACACTTTGCAACTGGTTTTGAAAATCAGTCCTGTTGACCAAAATATCCTTTGATTTCTTCAATCTGTTTTTTTATTATTGTAGTTGTTGATGTTATTACATTTTATTATTCAGAAAAAATCAGCATGGTAAAGAAGAGCATCTCTCTCTAAAGAATAAAAGTAAATCCCCAGGGGGTGGGGGGCGGAGATATAGAAACTACAAGAATTCTCCAGTTCTGCTTGTAGTAGTTTAAACAGTCACATTACATGAGATTAAATAAACTTACCTCAGAGTAGCCATGACAAACTGTATCCATTGTATTGCAGAAAAAAACTAAATAAAAAGAGAAAATGAGAATAAAATAAAGTCTTTAAATTTTAATATTCAACCTTACTCTAATTTCACTATTTATTAACTATCTGTGCAGAACATAAACCTTTCATTGCCTAATCAAAACATGTTAGGTCTGAAAATGAGTAAAAGGGGTGAATAGGCCCCTGGAAAGCCCGGGTGGCCCTTTTTCCTCCCTTATTGCTACATCGCTGGGAAACACTACGATAAAAAGAATAGAGAGGTGGACAGAAAATGACTGAATAAAAAGAGTTGGATGAGAAAATTAAGAGAGTCAAGAATAAAATGGGGAAGAGGTAGAAAAAGTTAAATTTTGAGAGAGAACAGTCAGGTAAGTGGAAAGAGTAGGTAACAGAAAAGGCAAACAGACACTAAATGAAGTTGACTGCCAGAGAGCTAGACAGAGAAAAAACAGAATAGTAAGCAACAGGGGAAAAGGAATAAGAAAAGTTAATCGCATGGAGAGAGATACTGTTAGTGAAAAATACAGACCAGGGAGGAAGGAAGGGGGAACCAAAAAGAAGAGAGGGGCTGCTTCTAGTCTCACCAAATCCCAACTGTCCTCCAAAATGCTAGTCTCCAGTAGGAAGGCCATACGGAACTCAGCCTCAGCTAAATTTAAGCAGCCTGATCCTTCCTGGTCAGGTTCTGAATTCCAAGCAGTAAACAGCTAGCTCCACCCTTAACCAGCTGGGCTCCTCCCTACCCAATCCTGCCCTGTATCTTGAGGGCAAGGAGAGAAAGTAGTGAGAAGTGGAGGAGAAAGCCTAGCAGAAAGAACAAAAATAGAAAGAGCAGGTGACAAGGAAACAAAGTTCTAAAAAGCATTAGGATTTCTAAGGGGCAAGAGGTAGGAATAATAAAAAGTACACAGAATGAGTCACTAAGAAAAGATAAATGGAGCTGCAAGGGAGAAATGGAATAGAAAAAATGGAGAGAAAAATAGGGAAGAAGGGAGTTCTGTTTGAAATCTGTTCCTGTTTAGGGACAATAGCTTGTATTGGGGAAGAGAGACTGTATATTCACTCAATTAGTCAGTTTTTAGTAATATCTGGAAAAGGTGTGAAAGAAGAAGGGGTTATTAATGTCTCATATTTATTTAACAGTAACATTTTCTTCAATATTCTGTACCAAAATTCCCACCATATAATTACATTACTAAATTACATAATTTAATATGCTTATGTTTATATACCAACTTTGTACAAAACACTGGTATGAAATATATAAAGACAAAAAAGACACAGACCTAGACTTCCAGGACCTTATACTATAGTAAGAAAAATAACTTGAATTCCAAAATCTTGAATAATTGTCACAAAAAATAATGTACACTGATTGTCATTTGAACATTATCTGGAAGAATTGGAAAAATTTGGACAAAAATTGGGGGAAGGAGAAAGCAGAAGGAAGAATATTTCATTTACATAACTATTTATATTTCATCTAACCATTCCCTTATACATTTCACAAATATTTAATGATAATATAAATTCAATCATGAGTAACTTAAATATATTATTCATATTTTCACATGAAATTAAGAATATCATGTGCAGTGGAAGACAGGACATTGTTAAATGGAGGTAGGCTCTAATCACTTTGCTTAAATTATTAGATAAACAAATTAAAATACCAGTATATTTCTGGATCAGAAACTCCTATCATAAAGTCTTAGGGAATGTTTTGAGGCCTCTAATCACACATCTATCTAATAAGGGTGAAGGACTAATGACAGTCTCACCAGTGATAAGAGAATGCTTTTGAACAAAGGACTCTTGTCTCAGTCAAGAACAAATGTCAAGAACAGCCACGGCAAATCAGTCTGCTACTCTTGGCAAGAGAACTTTTCTCTTTTGGCCTCTCTTCTAAAATGGCTTATACCACCAACCAACATTTAGGGATTTATTTTCTATTTTTCTCTATAAATTAATCCCCTGCCTGTATATTTAGCACTGTTTCCCTGTGAAATGTCTTTGGAAACATAATCCTCCCAAATCCTTTTCTACAAGGGCTAATCCAAGCCCAAATGACGAAGTGGGTGATATATATTTTGTTTTCTCTTTTCTTTTTACTTAGCTCCTTAGCAAGTTAAAATGCATCCCAGTCTGCAATGTAATGGGCTACTAGTATACGTTCAGTTCAGTTCAGTTCAGTCGCTCAGTCGTGTCCGACTCTTTGCGACCCCGTGAACCACAGCACTCCAGGCCTCGCTGTCCATCACCAGCTCCCAGAGTTTACCCAAACTCATGTCCATTGAGTCGGTGATGCCATCCAACCATCTCATCCTCTGTCGTCCCCTTCTCCTCCTGCCCTCAATCTTTCCCAGCATCAGAGTCTTTTCAACTGAGTCAGCTCCTCGCTGGCCAAAGTACTGGAGTTTCAGCTTCAGCATTAGTCCTTCCAACAAACACCCAGGACTGATCTCCTTTAGGATGGATTGGTTGGATCTCCTTGCAGTCCAAGGGACTCTCAAGAGTCTTCTCCAACACCACAGTTCAAAAGCATCAATTCTTCTGCACTAGTATATGTGCATGTGTGCTAAGTCACTTCAGTCACGTCTGATTTCGTGTGACCCTATGGACTGCAGCCTGCCAGGCTCCTCTGTCTGTGGGATTCTCCAGGAAAGAATACTAGAGCAGGTTGCTGTGCCCTCCTCCAGGGGATCTTCCCAAACGAGGGATTGAGCCTGAGTCTCTTAAATCTACTGGACTGGCAGGTGGATTCTCGATCACTAGCACCACCTGAGAAGCCCTACTAGTATATAGGACGTATCAATTTAACAGATATTCACTAAATTTCTACCAGAATCAAGTTACTGCAGTGGGGTACAAAGTCAAGAAAAACACCTATGTAATAAAGTATTTTAATTAAGCAAAAATAGTACTTAAAGAAAACTTTTCATAATAATCATTACCAGTTATCAAGTGCTTTCTATGTAAGCATTTTAATCCTCAACACAATCTTTGAGGTAAGAAGTACTATTCTTATTTTACAGATGACGAAATAGAGGCTTAAAGAAGTTGAGTCATTTTCCTTCTGATTACAGAATTATCAAGTGATAACACCTACAATCAAACTCAGTCTGATCACAGTTCTTACTCTTAACAGTACAGTGATACTAATAGGAAACTGGTTAATGGCGAAACAGGGAAAGGTAATTTAAAAATTAATGGGACATCAAGAGAACTCTTTTATTAGATAATTTCATCTTAGATATGATAACAAAAGCACAAGCAACAAAAGAAAAACATATATAAATTGGCTTCTTCAAAATTAGAAACTTTAGTTCTTCAAAGGATACCATCAAGACAGGAAAAAAGACAACCCACGGAAGTATTTATAAACCATATATCTAATAAGGGGATTTGTATATAGATAAGAGAATTCCTATAACTCAATAATACAATCCAATTTAAAAATGGGCAACGGGTTTTGTTTTGTTTCTCCTGCACTTCACAGCTTGTAGGATCTCAGTTCCCCAACCAGGGATCCAACCTGAGCTCTGGCAGTGAAAGCACAAAGCCTTAATCACTGGACCACCAGGGAATTCATAGACAAAGGCTTAAAATAAAAGGCTTATCCCAGAAATTATACAAATAACCAATAAACACATGAAAAGATGATCAACACCATAAGTCACCAGGGAAATACAAATTAAAATCACAATGAGATGACATTTCACACCTACTCAGTTCAGTCAGTTCAGTCGCTCAGTCGTGTCCGACTGTCTGCAACCCCATGAATCGCAGCACGCCAGGCTCCCTGTCCATCACCAACTCCCGGAGTTCACTCAGACTCACGTCCATCGAGTCAGGGATGCCATCCAGCCATCTCATCCTGTCGTCCCCTTCTCCTCCTGCCTCCAATCCCTCCCAGCATCATTGTCTTTTCCAATGAGTCAACTCTTCGCACGAGGTGGCCAAAATACTGAAGTTTCAGCTTTAGCATCATTCCTTCCAAAGAACACCCAGGACTGATCTCCTTCAGAATGGACTGGTTGGATCTCCTTGCAGTCCAAGGGACTCTCAGGAGTCTTCTCCAGCACCACAGTTCAAAAGCATCAATTCTTCGGTGCTCAGCTTTCTTCACAGTCCAACTCTCACATCCATACATGACCACTGGAAAAACCATACCCTTGACTAGATGGACCTTTGTTGGCAAAGTAATGTCTCTGCTTTTGAATATGCTATCTAGGTTGGTCATAACTTTCCTTCCAAGGAGTAAGTGTCTTGAAGTCATTAGGCTAGGAGAAAAAGCTAATCACAAAGGGCAACATATTGTACAATTTCATTCATACAAAAAGTCCAAAACAGGCAAATTTACAGTGACAGAAAGTAGATTAGTATTGTTTAGGGCAAGAAAGTTTGGGAGGGAACTGAGGACTGACTGCTAATGGGTATAGGCTTTCTTTTTAGGGTGATAAAAAATATTCTAAAATTAACTAGTGGTGATAGTTGTACAATTCTACTGGAAACCACTGAATTGTATACTTTAAAAGGATGAATTGTATGGTATCTAAATTGTATCTCAAAACTCTAATGTCTAAAAAAATGAAGTTTGGGACAAAAGCAAGGAAGGATATTTCCCATTGCTGAAATTCATGATATAACGATTAATGGCTAACATGCTTCTGTCTTTCCTACTGAAAAGAATGTTATTTAGAATAAAAAGTGTAAAACAAACACTGTAAGAGGGAACCGAAGACAAACATTTTAAGAGAGCGCCTGACTGCTCTAAATGAATACACCACTCCTCGCCTGAACAAGTTACACTCCAGGGCCTTGCTAAAACTTGGAAGTTAACCCAATAAACCACTGAATGAAACGTGAGAGTTCACGTAAAGCTGGAAAAATTGCTAAAGTTGTAGAAAACTGTAGAAATTGCTAGGAGTCCTAGAAATTGTAGAAAGCCATTGATAACTAAAACATTTTTATAAGGAGAAAGGATGGTAGACTTGTATATTTATGTGTATATGTGCTTAATGTTAGTCTCTCCTCTAGGACTGCAGCGGCACATCTGTTGTTTTCACCAGTGTAACCCTTGTCCCCAGAAGTGTGTGAGTAAAAGATGTTCAGTAAATGGTTATTAAATATTGAAAGCTTCTTAAAGGAGTACGGGGCTTGGAGAAAATCATACTGTGGAGCAAATCTTCCCTCTGTAACAATTTTTTAATGAGAAGTCTGCCTTAAGTGTTCATTAAGACATCTCTGTTAAAAGAACTATTGTTAATATCACCAAAACCTTGCAGGGGGAAAGCAATTAGCTCTAAGGGAGAGGATAGTGCCAAAGAACAAGATGTGATCTAAGAAGGGAATGAAGAAAGAATCAATGGAATTTTGAAAGAGGCATGGAATAGTTTCTCTCTCATTAACTTGATTCATTTATTCACAGAACAAGAATGTACTGAGCATCTACCATGTGCCACTGTTCTAGGTGCTGGGAACAGTGAACCCAAAAGACAAAACAATAAGAAAAACAAAACCAAATTCATCCTTCATGGGAAACAGACACTAAGTAAAATAAGGAAATTATACAGTATGCTAAGTTGAAGAGTGTTATGCAGAAAAAAATAAGGGAGAAGAGAGATGGAAAGCAGATAGTTTTAAGCCCAGTTAGGGGAGAATCTTGAAAATCAAATGCTGTTTTGTCCTGTAGTCAAGGTGTGCTTAGTCACGTAGTCAAGTCTGACTCTTTGTGACCCCATGTCTGGTAGCCGCCAGTCTCCTCTGTCCATGGAGATGCTCCAGGCAAAAAGACTGGAGTGGGTGGCATGCCCTCTTCCAACCCAGGGATCTTCCCAACCCAGGGATCAATCCCAGGTCTCCCACACTGCAGGCAGATTCTTTATGTTTGAGCCACCAGGGAAGCCCCCTATAGTCAATAAGGAGCTATTATCCACTTCGGAGTATGTGAATGCTCAGAGAGAACCGATTTTTTCAAGGATGGTCAGGGTAGATCTTAGGAAGCTGACATTTAAGCAAAGGCTTGAGGGAAATGCAGGAGCCAGCCATATGAGTATCTTGAAAAAAAAAAAAGTTCTAGAGAGAGAAAGCCAGTATAAAAGCTCTGAGGCAGGAATATGCCTTGTGTATAAGAGAAAGAGCAAAGAGATCAGTGAGATTGGGGGGTCATCAGCTTGATGATGTTAGGAAAAAAAGATGGGAGAATTTACATATTAGTTGTCTCAGTAAACCATGTCCTTTTCCTTCCTTCTTATTTCACTAAACCAACATGCCTTGCCACCTCCTCCTTCCTACCTCCATACAATACCCAGGGTGAGCCTTTTGATTTTCCACAAGCGTCAACTGGGATTTTATGACTTCCTAAATATGGAGACTTATACTTGGCTTATTGGTATAGATGATGGTTGTCAAGGTCCTGAAGCCAAGAAATCTAATTATATCATGAGGTAACTAACTGGGACCAGTGCACTATAGAAAGGGAGCTTAATACAATTACTATATGTTTGCAGTTCATAGCAAAAGTACTAGTGTTTCCCTTTCCTCTCCAACCAAGCCACTTCTTTCACTTTTTTCAAAACCCACTTCTAAGTGAATCGTGACTAGAAAGTCACTCCTGATCAATCATACTAACTACCACAGATGTACTCTAGGCATTCATATACTCAGAAGTGGATAATAGCTCCTTATTGACTACAGGGGGCTTCCCTGGTGGCTCAAACATAAAGAATCTGCCTGCAGTGTGGGAGACCTGGGTTTGATCCCTGGGTTGGGAAGATCCCCTGGAGGAGGGCATGCCACCCACTCCAGTCTTTTTGCCTGGAGGATCTCCATGGACAGAGGAGACTGGTGGCTACCAGACATGCTGTCACAAAGAGTCAGACTTGACTACGTGACTAAGCACACATTGACTACAGGACAAAACAGCATTTGATTTTCAAGATTCTCCCCTAACTGGGCTTAAAACTGTCTTAACTTTCTGTTTCAAGAACTCCTTCAAGCCAAGCCAGTCATTCCCCAAAGCATCCTGCTCATTACAACTTCTCCTTTTTAATCTGTTCTTCATCTAAAACATTTTTTCTTCTAAGGCTTAACTCCATTTCCACCTCCTACACGAAGACTTTTTAAACCACCTCACAGTAATTATCCCTTCCTCCAACTTCTATTCATTTGTCTATGTGGCACATTTTATTTAATAATTTACCAGGGAAAACTCAAAATGTTTCTGAACCTTCCCAACACACATACAGAGGGTTCTCTCAAAATTTCTATCAAAACTGGCCATCCAAGATTGGCTATTATCTTTGATGACTCTCTTATACATACATATATACATACACACATTTATTGGACACCTGCAGTGGTTACTCCAGGCTTCCCAGGTGGCTCAATGAGAAGACTCCACCTGCCAAAGCAGGAGATGGAGCACATAGGGGTTCGATCCTGGGTTAAGAAGATCCCCTGGAGAAGTAAATGGCTACCCACCCCTATACTCTTGCCTGGAGAATCCCACGGACAGAGCAGCTTGGAGGGCTACTGTCTCTGGGGTGGCAAAAGAGTTGGACGTGACTCAGTGACTATACAACAACACAATGGTTAATCTGGTGCTAAGCCCCTTATAATGTGTTATATAACTTATTCTTTTATCAGCACATCCATTTGTTCATCAAGTCTTGTGAATTCTACTCTATAAAAGTTTCTCAATTCCATCCTCATCTTTTCATCTTTACTGTTAGGATCTATTACAGGATCTTAGTCTCTCCCACCAAGCTACTGCAATGAATTTCCCTGCCCTCAGCTTTCTGCCTTCCAATGCACCCCCTTTATTGCTGAGTGACGGCAAATCTAAGTCACTCTCCTGGATAAAAGCTCTGGTGGCTCCAAATCTCTTATCTTGATAAGACCCTTAACAACGCAATCCCCGTTTACCGCCACAGATTCATTATACTTTCCCTCTTGCTAGAAATACTCTTTGGTGTTTGCCTTGTAAACACCTCTTTTTTCAAGACCCAGCCACCAGAGGGTTTCCCATCCAGAACTTTCTTTGGCACTCCTGGCTGACTGAATCTCCATTTGTGTTTGCACGAAATTAACAGTCTTATTTTCTACCAATTACATTATAATGGTTATAAGGCTATTTCCGTGTCTCCATCTCCCACCAGTGAATCTGTTCAGTACACAGCTCTGCATTCTGTATTCCCGCAGGCAAAACCAGGATATGGTGCAAACTACCCTGAACAAACACCGGTTGAAGACAATTACTAGAACTTTCAAAAAAATTTTCAGAGCGCCTAGGACATAGGTAGACCTATGTCACACGTCAACTTTCAAGGAAGCCTATTTTTATAGGAGCCCAGAGCCTCCCTGGTGAGGCACTCACCACAGAGCAGGCCTAATATCGGATTTGGGCAGCGGCAGGAAAGGCCTGACCGCCACACTGACGAAGAGTTGAGTCTCACTGTCCAACTGCGGTCGCGGCTGAGGGAGCGGACTGTGACTGACTGAGGAAAATTCTGGGCCACCTGACGGAGGGTTTGTTGCAGTCATACTGCCTAACAAAGTAGCAAGAGGTCCCAGCCGACTGCCTGACGGGCTAGAGGCAGAAACAAATGAAGGCCTGCCTCGTCGCCTTCGAAAAAGGAGACAGCAAACGAAAAGTTGCAGACACGCCAAACACCAGCTTCTGGCCGCGCCTCAGGCGTAGGATGAGCGGAAAAGGCCAGGTGGATGGCCAACCTCGCAGAGTACGCGTGCGCAGCAGACTCTCCGTCTCCGCCGCCGCTTCCTCATCCTCTCCCCCAGCCTCCCCGGCACTGCCGTCCGTCCTCCTCCCCCCTACGCGGCCCCGCCCTCTCACCCTCGACCTGCGCGGACTTCGCCGAGTGCGCACGCGCGGCAGCTCCATTTCCCCGCCCCTCGCGTGGCTCCTCCCTCTCAGCCTAGGCTGGCGTGTGCCTGGTAGGCTGTACACGTGCGCGCACCCGAGCCTGCCCGCCTAAACTTCGTGGTCCCTGGCTCGGCATTTCCTCCACTGCAGCCTTCCCAGCACCTACTGCCAGAATCCGGCGTTATGGCTGCCGCCATTCCCCGCGCCGCTTCTCTCTCCCCATTATTTCCACTTCTCCTGTTCCTCCTCTCCGCTCCGCAAGACAGCAGTGGCCTGCACACCAAGGGCGCCCTTCCCCTGGATACAATCACTTTCTACAAGGTAAAGGGGCCGGGAATCTAGCGCGCAGGTGCAGCCAGACCGCCCAAGGGAGCGCGCACCCTTGAGGGGACGCAGGGGACTGACAGCTGGCAGGAGGTGGTCTGTGGCGACGGTCCGGGGACTTCCCACCGTCCTGTAGGACTGATGGACTCTGGGCCCAGACCGTATCCTGACCATAGAGCATACGATCGAGGGTCCCCAAACACGTTTGCAGTATTTGCATTTGCTTCCTCTTTTGCTAAAGTATTGCGGAGATGCAGCCTTCCCGTCGCCTAAGGGAAGAGGGCGGTGCCGGGCGAGATCCAATCCTTGAGTCCCAAGTTGGAGAACCGGAGGGCGGTGCGAGGCGGATGCCACCAAGCTCCAAGCGCAGCTGGGACGAAGGTCGAAACGCGGCTTGTTAGCCTGCGTTTCAGCGCCTCTCTCGCGTTGGCTTCCATTGCAACCACTGTATAGATATTCTGCGTCTCCTTAAAAAGTGCAGGTTTTAAGAATAAGTTTCGTTTCGTCCACCCTGTAGTGAATGTCTTGGGCCTGGTGACAGATAAAATCGGGTCGAGACATGGAAGGATTTGCCTCTACCCCTGCCTCCATATTTACAGAATTGGGGTCTTGGCCTGGGTAAATGGACGTTAGGAATGTTGAAGGCTGAATGCAGTCCCTGTCCTCTAATTTTGCACCCACTGGCACCTTTTTCGAAGAAGGCGATGGCACCCCACTCCAGTACTGTTGCCTGGAAAATCCCATGGACGGAGGAGCCTGGGAGGCTGCAGTCCATGGGGTCGCTAAGAGTGGGACACAACTGAGTGACTTCACTTCCACTTTTCACTTTCATGCATTGGAGAAGGAAATGGCAACCCACTCCAGTGTTCTTGCCTGGAGAATCCCAGGGACGGGGGAGCCTGGTGGGCTGCCGTCTCTGGGGTCACACAGAGTCGGACACGACTGAAGCGACTTAGCAGCAGCAGGCACCTTTTTAATCTCGCCCATTGTGATGGGCAAGCTGAGTGTTGAGAGAGAGCCAGTCGTTTTATTTTCTTAACTTGTACCCATTGCTGGGAAGTGAAACCAAGAAGTGGAGCTCTAAATCTGTCTCAGTTGGTTGAACTCAGTATTTTTGAAAGGGTTCCCTGTTGTGGAGTTGGCACCTGTGGCTCTTTGAATGCAAAGTTTAAAAATTCAAAAGTGTAGGTATGACCAGTTGGTTGTCAGGCACA
This sequence comes from Ovis canadensis, assembly GCF_042477335.2. Taxonomy (NCBI): domain Eukaryota; kingdom Metazoa; phylum Chordata; class Mammalia; order Artiodactyla; family Bovidae; genus Ovis; species Ovis canadensis. Next base: position 72,641,629 of record NC_091261.1, on the reverse strand, counting down.
CCCCCACAGCACCCTTTGCTTTGGGGGCCTTTCTTGGCAAAGGGAACCCACTACCACCCAAACATGGATATGGGATAACATCACAGACCAAATGTGACTTAGAGGGAAACTTCGCACTGTTAATGGTAGCAGTATTTCCTCATCTATTAGTGTATCTCCATCTTTATAGCTACCACCCTAGTCTAGGCTATATCTCAAGTAGTTTCCTCACTAGTCTGCAGATTTCCACTCTGGAGCCTCTCAGTCCACTCACACAGTAGCTGAATTCCTGCATGATCTGATCCCTGCTTCCCTCTCCTTTCCCTCAAACCTTAACAATTCACCTCTTTGCCCCCTCTGCTTCAACCACACTTGCCGTGCTCTGTCCTCTGGCTATTCCTAGCTCCTTATTGCCTTAGGCCCTTGTACTTGCAGTTCTTTGTGACTAGAACATTCTTTGCTCAATCTTTGAAAGGTTGGTTGCTGCTCTTCATTCAGGCTTGGGTTAAATGTTATCTTTTCAAATTACCTCCACCCCCTCCATTCCAGGGGTTTTTTCTGATGGCTCACACAGGAAAAAATCTGCCTGCAGTGCAGGAAACCTGGGTTCCATCCTGGGTCGGGGAGATCCCCTGGAGAAGGGAATGGCTACCCACTCCAGTATTGCCTAGAGAATCCCCATGGACAGAGGGTCCTGGCAAGCTACAGTCCACAGGGTTTCAGAGTTGCACATGACTGAGTGATAAACGCTTTAGCTTTCTCAGATTTCCCCCTCGTGCAATCTGAAGTGCCAGTCACATTGCTCTGTTTGATTTCTCTGAACTCTCATCACTGTTTTGTTTTCTCTTGCCTAGTGTATCATCTCCCACACTAAAATATTATATACTTGTGAAGAACTACCTTGTCTCCTTGTTCACTGATCATCTGCACGACCTAACAGTTGACCTGTTACCTAGAAGATGCTCAGTAATAATGTGTTGACTGAACAAATGTTTTCTGCAGTCTGTTTCTAAATCTCACTCTCTTCCATCACTGTAGAACAAAAGGGGAGCTTCCTAGGGTTACTGTATCCAGGGGTCTTTCTATGATCTCCAGTGTTGTTTTTTGTTTGTTTCTTGCCCTTTACGACCACTAAAAGTAAGAGATCCTGTCTGTTTCCTTTACTTCTGTATTCACTTAGAGCAGTGCCTGGCAATGATAGGCTGTCAGTACCTTTTTGTTCAATGAATGAATGATGAATTCATCAATACATTGAAGAAACAAGGTGCCTAAGTGTAGGTTAATGTGGAACAGATACCTCAAGGATGAGGAAAGGAGAGAGATTTCTAAAGCAGTTCAAAGGTACAGATTGAATAAAAGAACAAGAAAAAATTAATCATCCAAATGTTTGCCATTCAAACAAGGACTTCCCTTGTGGCTCAGCTGGCCAAGAATTCACCTGCAATGCGGGAGACCTGGGTTCGATCCCTGGGTTGGGAAGATCCCCTGGAGAAGGGAAAGGCTACCCACTCCAGTATTCTGGCCTGGAGAATTCCATGGACTGTATATAGTCTATGGGGTTGCAGAGTCGGACATGACTTAGTGACTTTTACTTTGCCATTCAAAACCATTCTGTGATGGCTAAAAATGGTGAAAATAAAAGATGAAGTCCTCTCTATTCTATTTCAGTATTAAATCACTGTCTGATTATTAATCCTGGAGAAGGGAATGGCAACCCACTCCAGTATTCTTGTCTGGAAAATTCCATGGACAGAGGAGCCTGGTGAACTATAGTCCATGGGGTCACAGAGTCGGACACGACTGAGTGACCTAACACACACACACACACACAGACATGATTATTAATATTATTCTATAATATAAATGGAACTCCCTTTGAAGGTAGGTTATCATGTGTTTTCGTAAAAAATTTTCTCCTTGGACATGTTGCATCTGCTACCAAAGCCTATCCTGGGTTTGTTCATTTATTAGATATTTTTGGAGTATCTGTCACATGCTAGGTGCTGTTGGGCACTAGGGATACAGCAGAAAACAGGTCAGAGAGGGTCCTTATTCTTATAAATGTATATTTTAGTGGAGAGGACTGACAACAAGCAAATAAGGATTTCAGAGTGATTAATGCAGTGAAGAAACTGGTGCATGGTGGCATGATAGAGTTTGATGGAAAGGAAGCAGAATTACCTGGTATGAGCGCAGGAGGCCTCTCTGTTTGGAGAGGACATTTGTACTCAGCTTTGATAACCATGGAAAGGCCCAGGGAAAGGGCACTCCAGCCAGTAGAGATAGCAAATGAAAAGGATCTGAGTAGAAATGTTTGTTGAAACTAAAATAAGGCCAGATGGGCCAGAGGGATGTGGTCTGATTTATATTTTTAAGTCTTCCCTGCTTGTTAGGCTCCAGAGCTCAGACTTCTGGGGATCAGTGACCATTTAAAGATTACCTGTTCTGGACCCTTCTCCCTCTTCCTTTGTGTCCCTGGGCACTGTTATATATTTTTTAAAACCAAATAGACATAAAAAAAAAAAAAAAAGGAACACGGACTAACAAAAACTGGAATAGTGTCAGCTTGATTTAATTACAGCAGTGATTGCCTGTGTTGAAAAATTAACCAGCCATGATGACTTTGATTAGAAAAATAAAAGGTTGTAGGAGGGAAGGCAGTGCTACTGACCTGAGGGAGCTTATTAGATAAAAATCTGTGCATTGGGTAACACCATCAAAGTGAAGTTTTGCATTTCTTCGTTAAGTTAAACATAGAATTGCTATATGACCCTGCAATTCCACTCCTAGGTATGTTCCCAGAAGAGCTGAAAAGAGGTGTTCAGACAAAAGCCTGTACACAAGTGTTGATAACAACACTATTCACAAATAACCGTTAGGTGGAAACAACCCAAATATCCCTCAACTGATGAATGGATAAACAAAATATGATATATCCATACAATGGAATATTTATTTGGCCATAAAAAGGAATGAAACACTGATGCATGCTACAGCATGAATGAATCTTGAAAACATTATGCTAAGGGAAACAAGCCACACACAAAAGGTCACTTAGGAGGAGGACTGAGGAATGACAGCTTAATGGATATGTGGTTCCTTTTCAATGATGAAAATGGAAAATATTCTGGAAGTAGGTATTAGTGATGGTTGTGCAGCATAGTTAATGCAATAAATTCCACTGAATCGTACACTTTAAAATGGCAAATTTTATGTGATGTAAATTTTACAATTAAAATAAAAAATCTTGATCCTGACAGTTTAGATACTAGAGATCTAACATAACTGCTTGCGTTAACCAATCTAAACTGAATCTAACTGGTTCAGAGAGGGGACACTGTCCCAAGCCTAGCCTCTCAGCAACTTCCTGTGAACCCTGAAATTGCAGAGTTCAAACTCTGGACCTCTTCACCAGAGTGTCTTTCATGGTGCCAGCTCCTTTATAGATGGTTGGCTGGTTCCAGAAAGGCCCCCTGGGATGATGGGCGTGACAGGGGCTAACCTAGTGTGTGCTAACGGTAGGCTTCCTTAGTCTTACCAAAGGGCCACTGGAAGAGAAGGCCTTAGAACGTCTGTAGCATTGTTTATTGCAGACAGTTTGATTAGTGTGAGCAACTACTTAATGGGGTCCCCGGGACACAGCAAACATCATCAAATTGTTAAATGAATCAAGGGATGAGGGAACGAATGAATGAATGTTTGTGAGTTTGTCTCCTTTGTGGGCTTGGTTTCTACCCTGAAAGAGGTCCCTGGGGAAAGGGAATTAGTCCCAAAGGTCCTTGGGAACCCTCACTTGCTCAGCTCTATATGCCCTCAGGTCATTCCCAAAAGCAAGTTCGTCCTGGTGAAGTTTGACACCCAGTACCCCTATGGTGAGAAGCAGGATGAGTTCAAGCGTCTGGCTGAAAACTCAGCTTCCAGTGATGATCTCCTGGTGGCAGAGGTGGGGATCTCAGGTATGGATAAGTCTGGAATGACTGAGGAGGGCAGAGGGGGAAGAAACTAGGGGTTACTTCCCTATTTGTCAGAACACCCCAGCATCTTCTTGTCTGAGCCACACACATCTAGTGTAAATGGGGTCATTGCCCTTCAAGGAGTCTGGTACCCACGGCAGGCTTAGCTTGAGCAGATTCTATGACCACAGAAACTCAGCTCAAATGTTTACTGTGTGCCAGGCCACTGTGCCAAGTGTTTTACATGTATGTCATCCTTGTGGCAACTGTGAAAAGTTTTGTGATCCCCGAATGAAGAAACAGATGCTTAGAGAAACTTGCTCAAGATTATGAAGTGACAGACCTAGACTGGAACCCCACACTTCCTATACCACTACCCACTAACAGGTGGTCTTGGCGAGGTATAAGCAAGTAGCTGTCATCGTGTCAGCCCTTGGGGCTGCCACTGCCTGTTGGGAAAGACATAGCAAATAGTAACAGCTACCACGTCAGACTTTCCTGATGGCTCAGTGGTAAAGAATCCACCTGCCAACGGAGGAGACACAGGTTCGATCCCTGGGTCGGAAAGACGCCCTGAAGAAGGGAATGGCAACCCACTCCAGTATTCTTGCCTGGGCAATCCCTGGACAGAGGAGCCTAATGGGCTACAGTCCATGGGGTTGCAAAGGAGTCAGACACATCTGAGCAACCAAAACAACCACCACCACATATTAAACACTTAACTCTGCCAGGTTAAGTGGCACATATCCCCTTATTGGGTCCTCCCAAGAGCGTTCAAGTGTTAGGGGCCATGTTCATTACCTACCACACGTTCCCGTAATCCTTAAACACATGCAGCTCATTCCTGCCTCAGAGCTTTTGCACTTGCAGTCTTTTCTGCCTGAAACACTCTTCCCACATCTTGATATGTCTGGCTGCTGCGTTTTCAGGTCCATGAGTTCATGTCATCTTCACATGTCACCGTTTCATTTTTGTCATGGCACTAATCACTTACGTTCTTTTGTTTAGTATCTCTTCTCACACTTTGAAGAGTGTAAGCTCTTGAGGTCAGGGAGTGTGGTACTCCCGAGCACTTAGAGGACAGTCCCTGGCACATAGTGACACGTATAATAAATATGCAGAATTCCCCCTTTTCAAATGAGGAAAATGAAGGTCAGAGAGGTAAAGGACTTGACTAATGCCCCGTGGTTAGGGAGTAGCAGAGGAGGAATTCTGACAGCCGGAATTCTCAGCTCGGGCCTCACAGCAACCTCCTGCCATGCCTTCCTCGGGGTCTTGTTCCTCATTTCTGGTTTCCATTCACAGATTATGGCGACAAGCTGAATATGGAGTTGAGTGAGAAATACAAGCTGGACAAAGAGAGCTACCCAGTCTTCTATCTCTTCCAGGATGGGGACTTTGAGAACCCAATCCTGTATAGTGGGGCAGTTAAGGTTGGAGCCATCCAGCGCTGGCTAAAGGGACATGGGATCTACCTAGGTATGCCTGGTTGCCTGCCTGCATATGACACCCTTGCTGGGGAGTTCATCAGGGCCTCTGGTGTGGAGGCCCGCCAGTCCCTCTTGAAGCAGGGGCAGGATAACCTCGCGAGTGTGAAGGAGACTGACAAGAAGTGGGCCGAGCAATACCTTAAGATCATGGGAAAGATCTTGGACCAAGGTGAAGATTTCCCAGCATCAGAGATGACCAGGATCACCAAGCTGATTGAGAAGAACAAGATGAGTGATGGGAAGAAAGAAGAACTCCAGAAGAGCTTAAACATTTTGACTGCCTTCCAGAAGAAGGGGGGTGAGAAGGAGGAGCTGTGAGAAGGCACTCCAGGGTTTGGTGGGGTGGGGAGGGGTAAGTTACCTTCTGGCTGTGAAACTCTCCTGGGGTATCAGGGAGTTGTAGGAAAAGTGGCATGAAACCTGAAATCTAAGCATGCGTGGACACTGACGCTGATGTGACTGGGCTTGGAACATCTCTGTAGCCGGTCGCGGATAGCTGGTGAACACTTGGATGGCTTGTGAAATTCCCCCTCAGAAGAAATCGGTGCTATAAAGAGGAGTATACTGCCCAGGTTCTTGAAAGGTATGATTCTGATCCCAATTAAAGTTTCTGTGTTTTCCTTAAGTAGACCTGTAGCCATTTAGTTTTCTTTTACAAATTATGCTTTGGCCTGTGGCCTGCTTTTTCCTTGGAACTTATTTTTTTAAAGCTAAGGTGGTGTGGACTCTGCTCTACCAGGGTAACAGACTAACCTGGTAACACTGTGGAAACTAGGCTGAGCTCAAGACCTACCTTTAATTTCCTTTCCACAGGTGTTCAGATTCAGGTGGACTGATTGCAGCTGGTCGAATGCATTGTCCGTTTTCTGGTCCTTGAAGTTGAATAGCAGTAAATTCTTTCCCATACTCCGTAAGATACATACAGCAGATTCTTAGTTTTACCAGTATAGTCTGGTAAGTTTCTTTAAGAGTTGCATCTAGACAGCTAAATGATGTAACTCAGTTCAATTTGAACGTTTCTTTAGAAAGGGATTGTTGTCCATCTAAGTCACCTTGTCACTGCTGATTACTCAGTAACCACCAGCTTTTTAATAAGCAGAGTAGGAGAGCACTGTACTGACTTTCAAATCTCTTCTCAAGAGTGATGAGCAATTATCTGCAATAGTAAGCTTCATGTAGCATTCACACTTCCATACTTAACTATTGAAAATATCAAAGTGCAGCTTATAAAATGTCTAACTGCACCCACACAAAGAAATTTAAGTCGAGCAGAGTTGGCAAGTAAAACTTTAAATTCCTCCATTTCAGCCATATTGGGTATTTAAAATCACTTGGAACAAAAAATACAGCAAAACTCATGTGTTTAATTGGATGGAACAACAACAAAAGAAATTGCACAGCTTAGGCTAACAATTCAAACCAACTAGATAAAAGATGTTTAAGCCTAAACACCTGCCCATGGCCAGCATCGATACTCTCAATATTTGACAAAAGAATAACTATTTATATATTAGGCCCAATAATTTCAGTATGTCCCCTACTCATTATTTCAGTTCTAACTGAAAAATCTACAAGATCTTTTTCCATACTTCTCACTGGTAAACTTGTTGAGCTGTTCTAGTTTTTTCTCATCTACCTTAAACAGTCATTTCCATTCTTTGAAGTATTTGTTGTCTTATAGAAATTAGAGTAAGACAAATGACAGGTAGAGAAAGGACTCTCAAACTAAATTCAGTCCTCGAATATGGTCTCATTTCTCAATTGTAAGGGGAAAGACAGGAAAGTGGCAACCCACCCACGGGTATTTCATTGGATGGGTCCATGCCTTCTATCATTATAAGCCTAGGGTTTTGAGTTGAAGAAATGCGGGCTATTGGATGGCACTGGATTATCATACATCAAAGACTCTTTGCATAAATATTTTTCATTAAAGGTAGGCCGTGTTTCTCATTTAGAATCTGCAGTGATTTGTATATGCCACACAAAAATCTTCCCTAACATGTCCAATGGATTCCTTCCCTCTACTAATTAGCATATAATTTACTAATATTGTGTGGACAATAACTAGACTGTAATAAAGGCTATGGCTTCCTAGAATCAAATCCTACACAATTTTTAAGGGAATTTCCAGATAAACTGAAGCACAATGAGCCCCTGGAGCCAACATGAGTCCTGTTCTAAAGAACCTGCAAGTTATCTCAAATAGTGCCAAGGGTAATTTTACTAATAGTCCTTGGTAATTGGTGATACACACACACACACACACACACACACACACACACACACACGAGGCATTAGAATTGCTTTAGGAAAGAATGGTTCTTCAATAGAGAACCTCTAAGACAGAATCAAGATGAAGAATGTGAGGTAGGTGGGTGGGCGGGGGCGGAGGGGGGGGGGAGAGACACTGATTTTTAGCTCATTTCATCAATGCTTAAGAGTTGGAATCTTACCCATCCCTTACCTTACTGCCTGGCCTTAGTAGCCTTATCTGCAATAACTGCTTTTCTCATCCATAAAACAGTACATTATCTAGAACCCACTTTTACTAGGTGTGTGGAAGCTGAGGTTGCAAAAAACTACTATGCTCAAGCATAAACACAGGTACCCCACAAATAATTTTTATAAGCATTTGGCTCATGGTTGCTTACCCTCTGCTTGTTACTATGAAATACATGTCTGCATCGAGGCAGTGACAGCATCTCAAAAACAGGGAACATGAAAAAAATATAAACCTGAGTCCACCTTTTGAGGAACTCAAAAATGGCAGTGAGAAACAGCCAAGTGCCCACTTTTTGTTAAAGGGGAAAACAATGTTGAGGTGGCATTAATTCATAACTGAAGAAGCAAAAACTGACTTTTCCGGGGCTCAATTAAGGGCATTTAATATCACAGGACAGAAAGGAAACTAGAAAGAAAAACAGCTCTTCCCACTGTGTTGCATGTATGAATAAACATTTGATCTCAGCCTGTACGTTCATATACTCTTGGATAAAAAACCCATGTAATCAGCCTGCCTGAAATCCTCCAGTAACTTCCCACTAAATTTAGAAATCTCATTGCTTCCCCAGGCTACAATTTCCTGATTGCCCTAATCCCATTCTACCTTCTATCTCAATCTGTACTCCTCTTCCACTCCTTTAAGTCCCAGGCACTTGAACCATTTTTCCCAGTCACTGGAACATGCTCAGCAGTCTCCTGCCTTTGACTTGTATTCCCTTTTCCAAGGCTGACTCTTCCTCATTCAGGTTAGATGGCACCATCTGAGAGGTCCTCTGGTGACCCTGCCTATCATATATCCTGACTTTTATTTTATTAGTCAGGAATTAATTACAAACTAATATTTACCTTTATTGTCTCTTCCCCCACTTCAGCCACTAACTAGGATACACAGTCTCATTTACCATTATATCAGCAGAGCCTAACATGGAATCTGGCACACAATAAATGCCCAATACATGCATAAATCTAATTAATGAATACTAAAGCGCAAGGTGCTATTAAACAAAAGGACTAGTGTGGCCTTGGAGTAATTTTAAATTCACAAGTATCATTTTTCTGAGGAATATAACAGTACAAAATTGAAATGAATTATACCATTTAAAAAGTTGTGGCTTCTAAGAACACGAACAAAAATGAACCAGGCAAAAGTGCCAAACTGAAAGTGTTTTATATAAATTAACCCATCCAGTTTAAAGTAGATTTGCTATGCTTCACTTAATTCTGAAGAAGGAAGAATATATGCTTCCCACGTTAATAAATCAGAGCAAAAAAGTAGGAAGAGTTTCAATAACAAGGCTGTAGATACATTGAAACCCCTTTTTATATTAAAAGTTAAAATGAAAGACAAATCCAGATTGAACATAGTGACTGCAAAATATAATGCAATTTTGAACAATTAAAATTATGAAAATATACAAAATTGATGGGCAACACAACTAGGCATTTGTACATTTTCCATTATGTGGAGAACACTAAAAATTTCTCTACCTTTTATCCACATCAGATATATGATTTAAACCAAATGTTTGCTTTGGAGAGTCTTAACTTAGGATCTCAGTAGTATAAAAAGCAGTAATTTTTCAGTCTGTAAACAGTAGTCTTTTTTTTTCTCCTTTCCTTTTTTTTTAAATATCAATTTTCCACACAAAATAAAAACAAAAAACCCAAACAAAGTAAAAACAGCAGCAGCAGCAATGAGTTATTTGGGAATTCTCTTTAAATACCAATGACATACAATTGCTGGAGAGGGTGCTTTTTACTCATGTAAGAATATATATATATATATATTTTTTTTAACTGTACACAATTTATAGTGCATGACAGTTTCCAAAAGAACAGATCAATAAAAGATATTGGCCATTTCTGCATAATTTCATTCTTTTTACAATTCTCTCAAAATGTAAGAGGTTGGATCTAATTGAAATGCTACATTTAGTAGGGAAATCAGTTAAGTAACAAAGAAGCATAACCCCAATGTAACATTGTTTGTCACTAAAACCAGTAGAGGACCCAGATGCCCCTAGGAAAGAAAATAGGTAGGCAGACCACTGGAGTCACACACTGTCCCTGAGGACCAAGGCCAGCTCACTGAGCACACATATTCTAGAATGATCATGGTCAGTTGATAGACTTGTTTCAAAGAGCATTTCTACTTCTATACACAGTATTTTTGGATATTCAGAGAAACGTCATTTCAAGAACACATGCTATACACACATAGCCCCACCCCCCCATACACAAAGTTCCATCTAAATAGGCCATAGTTTTGTGAAATGTTATTAGATTTGGAATCAATTTTTAATTCATCTTGTTCAAAGCAGTTCTTTCCTTTTGGGATGGGGTATGACAGCTCTGGCTACCAATTAACATCAAATCTAGTTTTTTGAAATTACTGGATGGACTAAGATTTCCAACAAGTCTTATTTTGAAAAGGTAATTCAGTAATTTTCAAAACAGTTTCCTTGCAAGTTGAGACAGTTATCACCCTATCAAATTGTGAATCTAAAGTCCAAATGATGGAAACAAAATGCAGTTGCTTTGCATAAAGAGATTTTCTAAGCTCTTTTTCTGGTTGCTTTTAAAAGAAAAAAGTATCACATTTCACTGGAGAAGTGAGTTGGAGAGAACTTGGAAGGCCTTCAAGACCAATCCTCCATTAGATACTTGAATTTCCTCATCAAATTCATTTCTTTGCTTTTTCAGAATTACTAACTTTAATGTTATTTGGATAACAAAGACCAAAGACTAAAGCACAGATTCCAACACAAAAAAATTACCAAAGCAATTGTATAAAATGTGTAACATTTTCAAGAGCAATGTTTACATTTTCTGTCAGACCAACCTCTAAAGCTACAGTCTTGGGGAGCTCCAGGTGAACAAGGTTCAACACCATCCTGGTATAACTCTCAAGTTTGAAAAAAGTAAATGCAACCTCAAACCCAACTGATAATGTTTCTTTTGCCAGCCTAAAACTTAAAACCTAGATTAAATCCATATTAATATACATTCTTTCCTTTCTTCCTTCCCAAACCCCCCACTTAAAAAACACTAAGTATTAAATCTTTATTTTCAAGCATATATACACATGTATATATGCTTGAAAATATACGTATATATGTAAAAGCATATACATATATATATATATCTCAAAACCAATGACACTGGTATTAGACTTGCCTGCATAAATTATGTACACCTCTCTTCTTTAAAACAGTGATTCCTGTCTTTCCCGAACAGACAAAAGATAGCAAGCTAGTCCTCAGCAGGCTTATAAGTGGTCTGCACTACTTTCCCCTCCAAACAGCTATAAGTTAACAGAAGCCTGTCAGATTTAACTCTTGCAGGAGCCAGGATGGGGATGTCTTGGCCACTGGCATTATTAAGCCAAAAAACGAGGGCCTGTTATCATCTGAGTGATGCCCTTCAGTGGCAGGTGCTTACGCCAAATTTAATTGGAAGCCCTTTGAGTACCTATCTTGGGTTTTGTGGGAGCTAAGCAGCTGGAAAGAGGGCCTGCTCCCAATCATGGTCCCCTTCTACTGGCTTCCTGCTTCCTAAGGCTCAAGGACCAGACCAAAACACCCACTGCTATAATGGTAGGGCCATTCAGCTGCTCTGAGTTCAATGCTTTATGCTTAATTTCTATTGCTGCTTTTATAGGACACCCCCAACCACCACCACCACCCACCAGATGTTTCTGGTGATAGAAAGGAAGAAGAAAAGTGGGGTTCTCTTGTGGCTGCCATATGCATATGAACATGTATAAAAAGTGGTCAAACCCAGACAAGGGTCCTGCTTCTGGTTTATATACAATAATTTAATCAGTTGTATACATTTAATACCTAAAAAATTAATTCACAATCAAAGTCCTTCATGCATTTTATGAGGAAGTTCTGGATTTAAAATGATGGTCAACCAGATGTAGTTTTTGCCTGGGAAGATGATGTCATTTTCTGTTGTAGAATCATCAGTGCCCGTGGTTCACACTAACTTTTAAATTTTTAGTTTCTTTGTCGTCTCAAGTCTTTTTTTCAGCAGCTCCCCAATTTCCAGAAGTGAGTGCAGATAACTGCTCTGCACTTTCCCTTGTACAGTCTTTGAAAATTTTCTCTCTTCCTACAAAGGAAATAAGAATGAGTGGTCCTGCTCAGAAAGCATTCCCCCAGATTATAGTTTTTCACATGTAAGTTAAAATTACCACTTAACTCCATCAGAAGCTCCATCACAATGGAGTGGGTCATTTTCAATTTCATTAAATGCAAAGATGGCTAATCTCATCACAGATGTCTGTTTCTCCATGTGACTTTTCACTAAGACCCTGTTGCTCTAGCATTACTATTCTTTCAAGTAATCTTAGTCAAGTCAGAAAATTGAGATTTCTGATCAAGGAAAAAAGTTAGAAAAATAATTACTAAGCACTTTGGCCATAAAGTCACTACAATTTTCTGATGAGCTATACAAAGTAGAAAAACTGAGATTTCTTACTATTAGTCATCAGGAAACAAGAAAAAAGCAGAAATTTATTATTAATTTAGACATTATCACAGCTACTTTCTAAAGGCATCACATTTACCAGTATCATCTTTTTTAGTTATAATACTGACACACTTCCCTCCATTTTAATAAAGTCCACAGATTCCAGAGGCCAAACAACTAAAAAAGACCAAAGTTTTCCTAAGGCTGCTCAAATATGTGAGTTAAATATTTGCTGCTCATTTGACCTGTGGTAGACAGCACAAAAAATAAAGGGGATGGGTGGAGTGTTTAAATACGGAAGGAAGATTGGCTAAAAACTGTTAAACTTTATGTGAATTTGGCAGTATTTTAAAGCCCAAAAGAAACCAGATAAGCACACTTTATTACCCAAACATGCATTAAAAGGTATGTACACAAACCTATTTTATTCAGTACTACATAGTCTTTCTTTCCTCTTCGAATTTTTTTTTCCCACCATGTACAGATTTTACTTTTTGAAACAATGTAAGGCTTAAAAAGAGGGAAACAAAAATACTAAAAATTAATAATTCATCAATTAGTACCTCTAATGACCTATATTCATTCTGTATAGTCTATATTCATTCTAAAGTACATAGGAAAACAGTTGAATATACAGCTTAACTGGCTAAAACCAAACTTCTAGGCATCACTTGTCTGATTCCTTTAATCAATCTTTGGAAATGTTAAATGCTCTGAGCCCTTTCCCATAGTAAGCATTTATTCAAAGTTCTAATATGTTGTTTTTTACAAAAGAGGGGCTTACAATCTTTTAAAGTTGGTGTGCCAAGCAAGATTCCATTTATTCCCTTCCCTCCAAGGGCCTGGGTGGAGCTCTTGGGCTGGGATGGTGGCTGCCTCATATTACTAGGGGAGCTCAGTCATCAGCAGAGGCTCAAGTTAGACAAACTACTCAAGAAAATCATTCCCTTAAGATCAGAGTTACATCACTGGAACAACGATCTAGAAACAGGTGGCTCCACAACTGCCCTTCTGGCACCTTCCAAAATCCTAAACCTACTCCAGGCTGGTGCATGTTAACTCACCTGACACCATTTGTTTGTTCTATTAAATTTGTTTTTTAAAAAGAACCTACATTTTAAAAAGTGACTTTACAGGGATTTTCCTTGCAGAATTTTAAGAAACCAGCCTAAAAACAATGATCAGGAGAAAACTAATTCCTTTGATTCCATACTTCCTTATTGGCTGACTTGCTCTGACGTAACTAATACTGACATAATTATTTCTGATGTTCAGCATCTTTCCTTTTTTATGTGATGACTGCTGGGCTGGCCAAAGAAACCAGGCAATCCAGCAGCAGGAAAGTTCTCAGTCAAGGAGATTGTCCCTGATTTCTCAAAAGTATGTCTGGTTTCCTCTGGTGCTCAAAATAGGAACAATAATAATTCCACTCCTCAACAATCTGTCAGTAGTTTTCACAGTTAAACAACACCCCTAAAAAATGTATAACAGTGAAGAGTCAGGGATGAGGGGATGACAGGGAGAAGACCCCACCACCACAATAAAAAACTAGTGCCAGGGGCCTTCTAATCTCAAGTCCTACAAGGAGAGAATGGTGAACTGAAAACTAACTTGTCCCTGTGACAGAAGTGAGAACACTCGACTATCTCTATATAACTTACTGCTGATCAACTACAGTCTCTTACCAGCGAGAGAGAAGTGTCTTCTAAAATAAGTTCTTCAAGTTTAAGTGCAATTAGATGTGTTTCAAGTCCTTTAATATGATCCACAACATTGGAAATTAAAGTCTGAAGCCCAGTAACATAGTCTTGAAAACTGGCAAAAACAGGTGGCTAAAAAAAAAAAAAAATTTTTTTAAGAAGTTGAAAGATTATCAAACATATTTCTTCAATGCTTATATCACATAATTATGTTAAGAGTCAATAGCTCAAAACACATCAATGCAAAAAATAGTACCACCACAATAGGAAAACCTTGGCCGAAGACAGAAACAGAAAATGTATCAAAGGAATCCCAGAGAGCTTCCCTGGTGGCATCGTGGATAAGAATGCGCGTGCCAATGCAGGGGACAAGGGTTCAATCCCTGCTCCAGGAAGATTCCACACGCCAAAGAGCACCTGGGCCCATGGCCACAGCCACTGAGCCTGTGCTCCAGGGCCCGCGGGGCACAACTGCTAGTCCACACGCCCTAGGGCTCACGCTTGGCAACGAGAGAAGCCACTGGCAATGAGAAGCCCATGGACTGCATTAGAGTGGTCCATGCTCACTGCTACTAGAGAAAGCCCATGCACAGCAGCGAAGACCCAGTGCGGCCATAAATAATAAATCTTTAAAAAAGGAAAAAAGGAAACAAAAAAAATCCCAGTAATGGTATAATTAAAAAAAAAAAAAAACAGACAAACACAAGAAACCCAGCCAATCAACTAGTAAAGCTAGCTTTTCACTCAGGAAGTTTTCTTTGAAGGTGCAACATCAACAGAATTCTTTTAACACCAATTGGCAGCAGGCAGGAGTATCAATGTTTGCCTATTGAATGGGTAAAGATATACCACACCATTGGAGAATGTAAAAACAGAAGAATAGGTATCTCTGGCTTTTTGAAAGTTCACTTCATGCCACTTAGCTTTTATGAAAGACCTACATTAGTACCTGTTTTTGCTAACCAAAAGAAATCCAAAGAAGATTTTCACTCTAACAGGAAGAAGGTGAAAAGCATTTGCAGCAAGCTATTATAGAAGTAGTGCACACCCTGAGCAACAAGAATAGCACTGGAACTATTATACTCAACATCAAGCTACCACAGCTCTGAACTCTGTAAGCATCTGTGCTTTATCTCAACCTGTTCTGTGTATCCCATTAGCAAGATGTGTCTTAAGGTAATTGCTTCTTTCCCTTATGCCACTTGGGCTTATGAAAGGTTTCAAAGGAATACTGTATCTTGGTAGCAGGGGAAACCTGTATACGTAGTAATTTCAGATATAAGAGATAGCCTAAGGAAATCATATTATAAATTCATCTTATATATTTGTCCATATTTTAATAGCAGTACTGTTTGTAATATTAAGAGAAAATTAGGACTTCCCTGGTGATAGAGTGGATAGGAAGCTACCTACCAATGCAGGGGACAAGGGTTCAATCCCTGATCCGGGAAGATTCCACATGCCATGAGCAACTAAGCCGGCAAGCCCCAATTACTGAAGTCCTTATGCCTAGAGCCTGTGCTCCACAACAAGAGAAGCTACTGCAATGAGAAGGCTGTGCACCGCAATGAAGAGTAGCCCCTGCCTGCTGCAACTAAAAGCTGGAGCACAGCAAGGAAGAGCCAGCGCAACCAAAAATAATTTTTTAAAAATAAAACAATAAAAGAAAATTAGAACCAACTAAACACCCAACATTGAGAATAAGTTATGGTATATGAATAAAACAGGATGGCACATAAGCATTAAAAGTAATGAGATACATCTATATTTGCTGAAATGAAAAGATGTCCAAGATACCTTATTAAGTGAAAACAAAACAAATAGCCAAGTTCAGAACTTTTGATAGAAAGTTCTATAGAAAGTTTCTATATTTCTGGCTTGTATGTAGTGGCTATCACTGTTGAGTAGGAAAATGGGTGATCTTCTCTTTATTCATATCTTTAGGTTACTTTGACAGAAAAAAGAAGGCTATCCTCATTTTTGGAAATTAGAAAAGCAATATCTACAAAAACTCGCACAAAATCCAAATAACAAAAGCTATTTTGACAAGTACTAGGAGTGCAGGTTTTCTGCAGAAGAGAAAGTAACAGAGCAACTCTGGTCTATACTTTCAAACTCTGCACTCATGATCTGTTAAAATTATCTTGAACAATGAAGGAGAGAAGTAAATAAATGGTAATACCCAGGACAAGTGTCAAATCTAAAGAATTCCTGAACTGTTACTGAACTGTGCAGGAAATTAATATTACTAATAAAACCATCAAAATTTTCAAATGACAATGGTTACTATATTGCTACAATGAACAAAAATCTCCCATTAATGAATAGCATGCCATTGCAGACTATATCCTGAACATCTTTCCTTATGAAAAGAATACAAATTATGTTAATGTTTCACACATTCAAAAGTTAACCAATTAAGATGGGAGGAAACTCCAAAGTTGAATACAAACAGAAATACATGAATCTCATCTACATCCCATTAATAACATAATCCGAGTTTTAAACTCTAGTGCTTTTATAGAGTACCTCAACTACTACATTCATTGAACATATTCTAAGGACAAAAAAGAACTGCAAAAATTTGAACTTCAGTGGGTTTGTTACTGGAACTGGTAATGGAACCAATGTACTATTTCCAAAACTATTTACAGTGTTTACTGTAAAACAGCAAATGAATAAATATATTGATCCTGTTGGGAACTGTTGTTCTCACTCTGAAAAGAAAGCTACAAATATGGAATGAGAGAAGGAATGGAAGGAAGAGGACTGTGATATTGGACTACAGCTGGAGGTTATCAGTAAGAATTAATTATTTAAAACTATGTGTGTATGTATCTAAATAAATTTCCTGTCTCTCTTCACTGACATTAACTAGAAGCAATAAAACCCCAATAGCAATTAATGCATCTAACAACTAGATCTTAGTATTCTGAATAGCTATTCCCCATAAAGGAACCAGGGCTCAATGGAAAAAACGTATGATTTCATTTCAATGGCTGAGTACAAAGTGCTTAGAACATTTTGTGGTTTCAGAAAGTAAGGGCTCAAAAACCAATGAGGACGAGTTCAAGGACAGGAACCAGCCTAAAGTGGCTCCCATTAGCCAAATGTGGGCATCCAAAAGAAAATGATGACAACGGCTTATAAGGCAAATTTTAAAAAGAATGAGTACACAGTGATACTAAAATAGACAGTTGATATTAAAAATATACAACTCTATTTTACAGAATGCCAGATAATAAATTATTAATGGTTAGTAACATTTTTTAAAAATTACCATTCTGGAACCATCAAAGTAATAAATGACTCATGCAAGTCACACTAATAATGAATGTTAAATGTAGTGGGTGAAAAGCTCTGGGGAACAAGACACTCACAGTCTCAATTCACAGATTAATTACAGAGAGGAAAGACATAGTCATAATAAAGAAATCTGGCAGATACTTCCTTTATCAAATAATTAAATCTGAAATTATCAATAATGGGACATAACATTAGTGCCTCCTGATTTAACTGCTAAAATGGACACAGCATCTAAATCTAATGAAACAATTAACCAAATCCAGATTGTGAGAGGAGAAGGCAGTGGCACCCTACTCCAGTACTCTTGCCTGGAAAATCCCATGGACGGAGGAGCCTGGTGGGCTGCAGTCCATGCGGTCGCTAAGAGTCGGACACGACTGAGCGACTTCACTTTCACTTTTCACTTTCATGCATTGGAGAAGGAAATGGCAACCCATTCCAGTGTTCTTGCCTGGAGAATCCCAGGGATGGGGGAGCCTGGTGGGCTGCCGTCTGTGGGGTTGCAAAGAGTCGGACACGACTGAAGCGACTTAGCAGCAGCAGCAGCAGATTGTGGTATATTCTACCAAAAATCTAGCTAGACTCTTCAATGACAAAGACAAACATAAAAAGCTAAGGAAGTACTTTCAATGAAAGAAGAGAACAGTCAAATGACAACTAAAAGCTGTGTCAAATCCTTAGTAAAATTCTAGGATTCTGAAAAAGACTATAAAAGTCATAACTGAGATAACAGGGGAAAGGTTAATGTGAACATATTATTGTATCAATATTAAATATCTTGGGTGTGAAAATGTCTTGAGTACCGTGGTTTTGTAGGAGACTGTCTTTCTTTTACCCTGGTGAGTTAAATATCACAAAGTCTATACTTTCAAATGGTTTAACAAATGGGGGTGGGGGATGTTAGAAAAGAGAAAGGGCAAGAGAGAAATGTGACAACCATTAATAAGTGGTGAATCTAGGTATGGATGTTTGGGTGTCATTATAGTAGTCTTTCAGTTTTTCTGTATTAATTTTTTTTTAAGCTGGGGAGAGAAAATGAATGCATATAAGATCCTAAGATCCTTTACAAAATGCAGGAAAAGAGTGGAAAAAAAAAGCAGCATGCAGCCAAATTGTTACTTGTGTTTTCTCTGTTATTACCATGATGATACTAGTTTCTTTTTTCTTCTTCTTTTTTTTCTGTAAATTTAATTTGTATGGTCGCAGGACACTCTCACAGTAACTGGACACCCAAAGGATAATAGAAATAGTCTGAAAGAAGAAAAATTGCAAATTCATCAATAAGGATTACACTCAAGATACCTATCAGGAACAAAGACTATGGACTAAACCAATTCTATGCAAACAGCTCCTCTTTGTAAATCCCTTCAATTTCTCTTATAACTCTCCACTCTAATTCTACAGTCACCACATTGATCCACGTCTTCTTCATCTCCTCCTCAGAATACTGCCTTTACTCTTCTCCTCACTCTCCCAGCTCTAAACTAATCCTCTACTCAGTCCAATATTCTTTCATCTCCTTGCAGGAAATAGGGATCTATTAACATCCTTTTCACTGAAAAGTCCAAATTTAGGCATGGAATCCAAAGGTTCCATACAATATGCCTCTCCGCGCCCACTTCTCTATCCAGATAAGACACTGGTGCAAACCTCATGTGCAAACCTTAACTTATGTACGAAGAATTCTCCCCCAGTTGGTCAGCACCCATTCTCCTTTGTATTAAGTTAGGAGTTTACAGTATATTCATGTACATACACACACACACACACACACACACACACACACACACACACACACAAGTATTTCTCATTCACTCATATTATCTCTTACACACTTGAAATGTGCCAGTCACCAAAATAGAGAACACAGTCCTCAGGAAGCTTACAGACTAATAGAAAAAGAAAGTAATTAAACGTGTGACAAAAGGAAAAAAGATACTGGACTATGAGTATTTGTGGTCCTCCTCTTTTTCTCTCTGGCTAAAAAGAGTTTTGCTACATCAGCTCCTGGATTCTCCTTCATAATGCAGAATCTTAGCAACTAGTGAAGAGCAGCAACAAATGTAAAAAGCAAATTAAAAATTTAACAAGAATTAACTTAAACTACATAATAGTTGAGTCAAAAAAGAGGATGAACAGAATAGAACTAGATTTAGAGTGAATCTGAGGATTCTCTAGAGATTTGTAAAGCAAATTTCAGAGTCTTACCCTAGCAGTATAAATTAAATTCTCCTGATATCTTTGGAAAGATTTAGTTCAGAAAATTGAAATTGCTTTTCAATTAACAAAAGGTGGTGATGATGGGTTAAATTATAGGTATAAGGTGCCTATTACCTGTTCATTTTTGAAAATTAATCCTCCACACAATCAAGGAAAACTGAGTTTTTTAGGATGAAAGCAAAAACATACCTCAACCAAGAAGACTAGATTTTCTAAAAGAGTAGGATGTGTTTTCAAGTTACCGTCTTTAACTTCTAAGAGGTCACCTTTACATTTACTGAAGACATCTGAAAAAGGAAAAATATTTTATGGTTTTATTCAGCTTTTGTTTCAGTGTTATTTTGTACAATCGAGTCAAGAATAAGCAGATATAAAGACTTAATACACAAAGCTCCCCCTCCCCAATGAACCAAACACTAAAGAATATCTGTTTTAAGCTCTTTAAAAAGTCTCATGACTACAGCTCTACTATCTTCAAAAGATAAAAGGTAGACTTATAAATTATACTCTAGGGTCTAAACACCAGCTATGTCTTTCCATATACAGGGCACTCACATAAAAGTAAGAATTCAAGTAGGTGATTTAAAGAATTTGTGTCATTATAGACAGAAAGACTAATGTGCATGGTAGAAATGCACCTTCATAACAAATTTCATGTTTTACTCTCATAATCTTGATCATCTTTTAATTTTCAGCTTCATTCGAGCAACAAAATAAAAAACTATTTAGGCTCTGAAAAAGAAGGGCCCTTTCTAAATTTAAAATGCACAATAACCTATAATGGAAAATAATCTCAAGCTGTACACATGAAACTAACACAGTGCTATAAATCAGCTATAATGAAATAATACTTTTTAAAAGTATTTAAGAGAGCTAAAAGAAACACATATGTATTTACTCAGTTGCTTAGCTTTGCAACCCCATGGGGTGTAGCCCCCCAGCCTCCTCTGTTCATGCGATTTTCCAGGCTACTGGACTGGATCGCCATTTCCTTCTCCAGCAGATCTTCTGGACCCAAGGATTGAATCCATGTCTCCTGGGTCACCTGCCTGGCCTGCAGGTGGATTCTTATACCACTGAGCCACCTGGGAAGCCCTATGTTCTTTACCAATTTCATTACTATGAATTTTACCCCAAGGAAATACTCAAATAAGTACCCAAACAATTATGTCCCAAGATATTTATTTCAGCATTGTTACACATAATATATTATGTACTCAGGGTATATAAATAAAACCAGTACATGGATTCAATATTATGGAATATTATGCAGCTCTTAAAACAAATGGGGTGTGGATATAACTGACATGGTAAGAGGTCCAAGATAACAAAAAATAAAGCCAGAAAAGCATGCATTATATCTTTGCCTATATTTTTTTTAAAAAATCACTACTATGTATTTCCATATGCATATGTATGACCGTGCACATTTCTAGAAATACAGACTGCAGAATGTCAACAGCACCTACTTACCTCGGCGGGAATGTGACTGGTAAAGGGGGAAAGACCACACCCATTTGTGTACTGTACTGTTTTACAAAAAGTGTCTACTATTTTTGTAAACAAAACTTTTTAGTTTTTTTTTTTGTTTTGGACCATGCCATGCATATGCGGGATCTCAGTTCCTCAACCAGAGACTGAACCCACATCCCCTGCATTGAGAGCATGTAGTCTTAACCACTAGAATACAAGGGAAATAGAAACAAGTCTTTAAAACTACCAATTCTGGACTCTGAGGGAGAAGGAGAGGGTGGGATGATTTGGGAGAATGGCATTGAAACATGTATACTATCATGTAAGAAACGAATCACCAGTCTATGTTGGATACAGGATGCTTGGGGCTGGTGCACAGGGATGATCCAGAGAGATGATATGGGGTGGGAGGTGGGAGGGGGGTTCAGGATCGGGAACTCATGTACACCCGTGGCGGATTCATGTCAATGTATGGCAAAACCAATACAGTATTGTAAAGTAAAATAAAGTAAAAATTAAAATAAAAATAAATAAATAAATAAAAATACCGAAAGTGTACATTATTATTTTTCAAAATCTCTTTCAAGTTTCTATTAAAAAATGAGCTGCTGTCAGACAGTCAGATACAATATGGGAATCCACAATTGGAACACTTACCTTTTAATTGTTCTAGTAAAGACTTAAGGCTATTCTCTACTCGCTCCTGGATCTCCACTGTATCCTCTACAATTGACAAACAATGAAAAACTTTCAATTTGTTTTTTAAATTAAGATAAAGAAGCAAAACCAACACCTGAAAGCATAGGCAAGGACATTTTCTTTTAAGACCCACAGGCACCTAAATTCCATTACTGAGAGAAAGATGAAGGACAGGAAAAGGAAGGAGAAAAGGAAAAGAAAGGTGTTAATCACCTTTCCGCCAAAAGCACTATCTAAAATTCTCTAGGAGGACTAAAAATTTATGTGTTTCAAATACACTAAATGACAGAATCAACAAGCCTTATGATTTGGGAAAAATAAAACAGAAATATACATGATCTATAAGGCATTTGTTATTCTCACTGGGTTGACAGCTTAGGGAAAAAAAAATATGTCTTCTCTACAAAGTTTAGGCCTTCATTTTTAAGTAAAAATTTCAATCTGATACAAATGAACCTATTTATAAAACAGAAATAGACTCACAGACATAGACAACTAATGATTATCAAAGAAGAAAGGGAGTGGAGGAGGGATAAATTAGGAGTTTGGGATCAGCAGATACAAACTACTATTTATAAAATGGATAAATGACAAGGTCCGACTGTATAGCACAGGCAACTGTATCTTATCATAAACCCTAATAGAAAAGAATATGAAAATATATACAGATATAACTGAATTACTCTGCTGTACACCAGAAATTAACATTATAAATCAATGATACTTTGAATTAAAAAAATTTTTTAAATAAATGAGTGAATTAAAAGAATTCAATTTGAAATCCAACGATATTTCAACAAACCAAGGATTTCTTCAACTTTTGGACCTAAAAAATGATTTGAAATATGGAACGGACTTAAAAAGGTAGGAAAGGGATTGACTGGTATTTAGAGGTGCCTAACCAGGGAAAGTGGGGGAGGGGAGAAAAGGTGGTAGAGAAAATAAAATATGGAACAAACTTAAATTTGTAGAACATTACTTGTAAACAGTTAATCGATTTTCTTATAAACTGTTAATGGATTTTCTTGTATATCAAACCCGACGTTCCAGAACAGCTCCCAGCTTCCACCTCTGCCAAACTTTTCCAAATATGTGAGGTGATAGGTATTTTGTTGCATTCAGTAAGTTTTCAGTGACAAAGATGCCGTAAATATACATGCAAGTATACACTTACCTAAACCATTGATGTCCAGCTCATAAATATCGCTGACAAGATAAAAAGAGCTGGTCTGACACTGAGAACAGCCAGAATTAAAGAATCCAGCCATTCTGGTAGGTACAGGACCAAGGAAAGGGTACTGGAAAGGAGAAAAAGTGATGTTCTTTAAATCCACTGAAATTTCAATTCATAAAATGAATTCACAAAATGAGAAAACAAGGAACAGTAACTACTGTATAAAAATCTATTTCCATGATTAAATCACAAAGCTTTGATCTGCAAGCTAATAATAACCAAATCATTATGATGAAAACAAAAACACTGCATTAATTTCTTGGTAGGTATTAAAAGTTAATCATCACAAAAAAAACTACTCTGCTTTTCCTCACTATCCAAGTTGGATACTGAGGAAGCCTTTGCAATTCACCAAGTTTAAAAAGTTTTATCTTTTTCCTGTAGATGCCATAAACTGGGACAAAATTCTATTCTTTAATACTCATGCGTTTAAGTGTTAAGTCACTTTAGTTGTGTCCAATTCTTTGCAACCCCATGGACTGTAGCCCACCAGGCTCCTCTGTCCATGGTATTCTCCAGGCAAGAATACTGGAGTGGGTTGCCATGCCCTCTTCAAGGGGGTCTTCCCGACCCAGGGATCAAACCTGTGTCTCTTGGGTCTCCTGCACTGGCAGGCGGGTTCTTTACCACTAGCGCCACCTGGGAAGCCCCACTTTACTACTCGCCCAACCCCAACTCCTATTTTCAAAAAGACAGTCACAGGTTTTTGCAGCTTTGATTGTAAATAAACACTGATGATACCTGAATGTCCTTCTCAATAAACCGCTTTCCCGTCTCCAGGGCCACCTCCAGCTGTTGAAGGAGCAAACGGAGAATGTCAATCCGGGAGGACACTCCATTCTCAGTGGTCTTCTCTGAGTTCTTGGGCCCGACAGAGTGGTTAAGACTTGGAAGTCCACTGATTAGCCTCAACGTTAAGGAGCGGATTCTTAACCACATTGTCTCCTCCTCCAGGGAAAGTTTCTTATGTTCTTCAGAAACATCCCTTAAAAAGAAACATTCCCAAACCATCCAATTTATTCATGTCAACTTTAAATCTTTTAAGGTTCACTTTCATTAGTCAAGATGACTTTGAACGATCCCAGCTTTCATTTAATAGCTGAACGATCTTGGACAAACCAAAACAGTCCAAGTCACCACCCTGGTATCCATAAAATGGAAAGATAACGTATCTAACAAGCCATTTTTCCCTTACATGAGACTGGTTTTTCTGATGATAAAATACATAGTATAAAAAATTCAAACAACACCGATATAAAAAATACTAAAAAATGGCAGGAAAATGGGCCCCAATAGCCTAAGAATCCAAAATATTAACATGCTTGGAATAGATCTTTTCATACTTTTACAATATAGATGTACAAAAAATGAACTACAAATATTTATATATTTTAAACAAATGAAATGGGTTCACAGTAGTGATTATACTGTTTTGTAAACTGCATCTTTTTATGACAGTCTGTACAAAAAAGAGTTAACCTAGTAAGCCTGGGGCTATTATCTTTACTAAGAAAGGCCTGCTTGCAGTGGTTGGCCCCTGGCTGAGGTCTGGGAACCCAGTGTGCCAACCATTCCCTAAATAATCAGTGGCTCACTGTGCCTAGACTGTTCACACAATCATGTGGTTTAGGGTGAACAGCGCTTTCCTTCTGGGAGTCTGAAATGTTGGTACATGCTACACAGTGGGTGCCTACATAACCAGTTGATAAAAACCTAGGGCACCAAGTTGTTAACGGGCTTCTCTGGGCAGAAATACTGCACACACGTTACTTCATTTTCCGCTGCTCAAGAAAGGAGCATGCCCAGCGTGTTCCTTCATAGGAGGAAGAGAACACTGGGTCTGTGCACAGGGTTCGCCACAGACCACCTGAATCTCTTTCCCTTGCTGGTTCCTTTTGTTACAAAAGACCTTAGCTGTGAGTCCAACTACATGCAGAGTCCCAAGAGTCCTGGCAAGACACTGAATCACAGCATATTCAGAACTACCTCATGCACATGTCTCTGCAACTTCTTAGTTTCCACTTTCCTAGAAGTGAAAGTGAAAATCACTCAGTCATATCTTGCAACACAGTCCATGGAATTCTCCAGGCCAGAATACTGGAGTGGGTAGCCTTTTCCTTCTGCAAGGGATCTCCCCAACCCAGGGATCAAACCCAGGTCTCCCACATTGCAGGTGAATTTTTTACCAGCTGAGCCACAAGTTGGTACACAGTCTTTTCAATCTTGATATGTATCACTAAAATTCCCTACAGGAAAGTTATATAAAGTTTTACTGCCACGTAAATGCACAATAGTCATTCTCCCATAACCTTGCTGAGAACAAAGATTAATCTTTTTTTATCCAATAGGTTAAATCTTTGTCTGATAGGTTAAAATACAAATATAGATATAAAGTGCATTTCTTCGAAATTCCTGTTAAACCCTTTGTTCCACTTGTTTTTTCAGTTATCTGCTTCTTACTGATTTACTGAGTTCCCTATATATGTGAAGGACATTAATATATATGAAGAAAGTTAATAATTTACCAGATACCTCTAGAACCTGTTAACAAATTCACTTCTATATAGCAAGTTAATATTTACAGGGGTCAAATCCTTCGTTTCCAGATCTGAAACAATGCTAAGGAAGGCTTTCTCAACTTTTTAAAGATATTTTTTATATTTTCTTCTAGAATTTCTAAGTTTTAACATAAAATCTTTAATCCATCTATAACTTGTTTTCATGTTATGGTGTGAAAGAGGAACTTTTAGATTAGCCAGTAATTTCAACATAGGGGTGAGGTTTATTTTCTTCCTTTGGCTTACCTGTATTTTCTGATCTCTACAATATACATGTTATTGTATGACATAATTATATATATGTATGTATTATATATTATATATATAAATAATAAATATTAATATTTATTATATTTTATATATTGTTATTTATGACATTTTATATATATTAAAATATATTAATATATATTTGTATATTATATATATTATATACATGTTATTGTATGACATAATTATATATATTTATATACATATAACTCTTAAATTCATCCTAGTTCTATTTTTTTTTTGATTCAGCTTGCCAATATTTTATTGAGTGTTTTTACATCTGTATTCATAGGGAATATTGGCACCTAGTTTTTTGGCACCTAGTTTTTTGTTTTTGTGTTTTTATTTATTTTAATTGGAGGCTAATTACTTTACAATATTATAGTGGTTTTTGCCATACATTAACATCATCCTTATTCTTTAAAAATAAATTTCTTGGGGTTAAATTCCAGTTACCTGTCTTTTGGATCCCAGCTAAAGAAAACATTTAAGTCTCTGTTGTCTCGCAAGGCTTCCCATGGAATGTCATCTTCTTCTGGCCGAAGATTCATTGACTTTATACTTTCTGCTAAGCTGGTTGATCTGGGATATAGAAACTTTATTTAAGTATTATTCAATAGTAAAATAGTCATGAAAACATACTAGCCAGGACTTTGTTTTACTAGAGAGAAAAGGAAAGGGTGAAGAAAGGAAGGCTTTACTATTAAGAAGTAAAAGCTTATATAACACGAAATAGAACCAAGCATTGATCATACTGGCCTGCTACACAGCTAGAGAAAGGCATCTGAAAGCCCAACCAAAATAAAACTCATCAGCATTAACTCCCAAAATCTCATGTCTGTGGGGTATGGGGAACTTTGTAAACACAACATGGACCAGGGACAATGACCATGGTCCAGCTGGCTTCTGTGTGGAACCTGGGATGGTGCTGACAATACTCGATCACTTCCCATGACAGGCACTTTCTCCTTACTTCCCTTTTCCCTCCTACTCCCACCGCCTCATTTTTCTTTAGCTTAAGCCCACTAATGACACCCATGAGCCCATTAATCGCTCTCAGCATCTGAT
This sequence comes from Ovis canadensis, assembly GCF_042477335.2. NCBI lineage: Eukaryota > Metazoa > Chordata > Mammalia > Artiodactyla > Bovidae > Ovis > Ovis canadensis. Next base: position 72,614,704 of record NC_091261.1, on the reverse strand, counting down.
CTAATCCCTTAGTCCCTTACTAGTTCTCATGCAATACTTACATATTTGCTTCAAGTAGAAGGTCTAACAACATCCGCTCAGTACGGACTTGTGCAAAATGAAGAGAATTATTCAGCCTGTTCCTAAAAGCGATAAACTCTGGGATCTTCTCAAATGCACCATATTTGTAAGCTTGAATAATATATTCTGAGGTCTGGGGGAGGAAAGACATCACCTTGGTATAAATATTTCACATGTCAGTCAATGAAGACAAACCTTGCAAGACAAAACAAAACACTCAAACTAAAATTAAGATGTTGAAACTAATCTTGAAAGTTTCTGGTCACCAAGCAGAATACCAGCTTTTAAAAATGTTATTTTTCTTCTATCATATACTGGAGTCAAATGTCTTCTTCACTAGTATTATTATTAATAATACTTAGCCACTGCTACCACCACACAAACTTCCTCCTAGGAGTTGTGCCTTTCATTTAAACAGGACTGAAAGTTTCGTTATACACATCAGTCGAAATTTTGATTAGTGCCATAGTGGAAGGAATGTTACTCCATATTTTTCTGCATCTAAGATACACTTTCTTTTATACCAAAACACCAGTATAATATAACCATCCCACTACCATCAGAAGTAAAAAGTACTCTCCTTCAGAAAAAATGACAGGCTGCCTGTTGGTTTTGTTTACTTCTGAATAAGCACAGGATATACGTGCATTGCATCAAGATAGAATTCATCAAACAAAAGACCTAAAAAAATTCATGTCATAATCCATTCTGAAGACAGAAAATTCAAAAACCAGTTACCAGTCCATCCAAACTACTATGCTAGAAATGCCATAAACAGGTAAATAAAGGGAACACTCAACACATGTACTTTAATTAGATTAATACATATATACAGATGAAACATGAACAGAGGCAAGATAAAGAATACTAAACAGAAATTCTGGCACAACAGAAGGAAATCTCAGGGAAGAACTTCATGGGTATGGGCCTTTGCCATCAGGATCAGAAGTCAGAAGAACACCCTTTCGGGCTAAGGAAAGTATTAAGCTCAAAGCTGATGTCTGCCCCAAAGATCCTTTACAGAAAAGCTAGTCTTTTTGCACAGCCTCAGTCAGTTCTGTCCCCATCTCCATTATGACCGAGTCATTTGCCCAATAGGAAAATAGGCCAATAGTCAACAACATACCCTCTGATACACAGCCTCGCAGGGTTCATTTCAGGCCGCGGGATTGCGCCACGGGCGCTAATTCAACTGCATTCGATGCGGCTTTTAAACCCCCATGGGACACCTCGGCGAGCTGTTTGCCTGCAGTATCTGGAGAAATTAAAGACGGACGGACACAAGAAAATTAAAAAGATTACTTGTGATCCTGCAGGTTTAAAGAAGGACTATCTGAGAAAGCTCAAGTGTACCTTCTAGCCTGATTGACAGTGATACACCCAATCAAGGAGAGGCCAGGATACCCTAAACACATATGCCTATCCAATGGCCTCCTGGCTTGGAAAAGCCAGGTTTAACATCAGCCCTTGCAATAGGACCTTATAGTTTGGGGGGAGGTGGGGGCTGGGAGGGGAAAGGCAGCTGGTTAGGAACATATGATCCAGAGACTAATCAGGATAGAGATTTTATTTTGGCGATTCCAATCAAATTTATTAATTACAGTTGCAAAATACACTGTGATTAAAGGAAAGAACTCAGCCTTACCGAGTGCAAAGGAAGTTTTTAATTCCTGAGTGGGCCATGGAATACCACTTAAAAAAAAAAAGGCAAGAGAATAAGAGGCCACAAAAAGGGAATGCAGTCCTTTAACTAAGCGTAATCAGAGTTCTCTGGCTTCTGTTTTTGAGATAGTCCTCCTTTAATACTGCAGCGTAGTATCCCTGCAGAGCTAGGAAAGGGCCTGGGCAGCTACCAACAGGACAAAAACTGAGGAAGTACTACGCTTTGAAGCAACAAGGCCTTATTGGAACTGCAGGCAAAACTGGAAGCCACGGGTACTTTAAAGACTTCTGAATATCACAGAATGTTGTCTGTACCCATTTCTATTCATTTATGCACCAATGAGGCTATTTGGATCCCATATGGATGCCTGAAATGAACCCTGGTCACTGTGAAAATTAGTAGAATATTAATACATGGACATTAAATCCCTGAATGATGATCTCTGTGAATACCTAAAACAGAGACTTTTAAAGGCAATTTTTTAAAAGTATGAACATGTACGTTACTTCTGGAGATATGTGAATATAAGCTCTTAATTCTTGTATTATAAAAATCTACTCCAGATAAGATGACGGTAGACAATGACCTTTCCAAAAAGAAAATCCCTATGTAGATTTCCAAATAGAACTTTCAATCCCACAGCACAAAGCCTTACAAAGCAGATCTTCCAGGATTTTAAGGAGCAGGTGTTCTTTCAAAGAACAAACTGGGAACTGAAATGTATCAGTCACTCAAGCAAAAAATCATCTGAGGATGCCAAAAACTACTGAGCATAAAAGATGTAGAACACAGAGCTTTAGCTTCCCAGAGAGGTATTTCTAACACTGTCAGGAGGTTTAACACAGACAGTACAACACTACAACCATGACCTTTCTTAACTTCAGACTCCTAAAGGGAACAGTCCACACCACAGTCTCCATTTTCCTATTCTGGGACCTGGCCTAGGCAGTACAGTTTAAGGTGTTTGCCTTGCTGTATCATGCCTTGCTTTTAGCCCCAGGACCTAGTCGTCACCTTCTCCTCCCCCTCAGTTATATACTTTAATGTGATTAAATAGCTGTTTTCCCTAGTTAGTAATAATACAAATAAATTTCAAGTGGAGTTCTAGTCCCAGATTCATAAATGCTTTACTTTTATCGTCTTCAGCATCTCATATATTCAGGTGAATTAGTCACTCCTGCCACACATGACCATCGGCAAAATACCAAACAAAGATACCAAAAGCCACTGAGGACAATGTGCTGTCTCAAATCACTCCTGGAGATCTCCTTTCCCTATTACAGTACTTTCAGTTGGGTTGTTTTATGTGTGAGTATATTGTTTTCAGAACATTTCTTCAGGTAAAATGTATTTTGTGGGGGAAAATATTAAAGATTAATTTTTATTAGCATAAAATAATGTGCCTTTATTGACCAATTCATGAACAAATATAGTTCCTCTAGAATGCTGGATGTTTGAAAACTGGACAAAAACCAAACTCCAGACTTGGATTAATCCCTTAATTAACCCCCCACTCCCACAGCAAAGCTATTTGAGAAACAAAACTTTGAAAAGGATTCTTCAGGATATCAAATGTTTATTTAACCTTTCCCTTAGAAACACAGTAATGAGAGTCAGAATGAGATTTGAAATATACTCTTCTTTGGAGTTTTTCCTCAGGTAGTGAAACAGAGAATGGCAAGCATAGACATTTGAATACACAGTGAAAACTCGCAGATTTATAATTTGACTGCCCACTCATGCTAGGAGAATTTAGAACCAAGGTCCTAGAGATTCCATTCTGACCCTAAAGCTAGGTCAGCAGCTTCTGAACAATATATTTAAATGCAGGTGCCTACTTCTGTCTCTCCCCAATCAGAAGTTAGGGCACAGAATGAGATCTGAACAGACACAATCACTGTTGGGAAGTGGAGTCATGGGGAAGAGGGATAGAGCTTAAAAGTCAACTGATGATGCAAAGATTGCCACTCTGTGCTACACCTGCCCTCTAGGCCATGCCTTGAAGTGTGGCAGAATTTAATTATCACAAGCTGAGAGCAACAAACCTGTATTCCAGTGGTTAGAAATGCTTCTGTCCTATGCCCGCTTCCTGTTTAATATACACATGAAGGTGTGGCAGTCATAGTTACAAAAGGGCTTTAAAAAAAAATCTTCATGAGTGTTGGCCAAGAAGAACCTCAGAAACCAGCTTCCTTGTTGCTGTTTCTTAGTTGCTATTAGACCATGAAAATGGAACACTGTGGGCAGACACCAGGCATGGCCAGATTCCAGGTGGTGAGTCTTAGAAGCACACGAGAAGCAAGCAGGTAGTGGCCACTGCTGAGGCGTGTCTTTTCTCCACGTATGTTCCTGAGTGGTTCTGCATACTTCGACTTAGTAGAGACCATGGCTTTTTATGGCTTTCCCACAAAAGCTTCTGCTTAACTGACAAGTAGAGACAACATCTGCTTGCAGTGAAAAATATGGTGCAAATCCCATCCTTTCATTATGGCACATAAAAACTCTATCTTATTTATCGTCACTTTAAAATACAAATTATTGACTTAAGTTTCTTAAAATGTCCTTCAAATGGTTAATTTTATAACTGAAGAAAAGGTAAGTGTACTCTCTGTGATAATGAGTACAGTTGCCATAAACTTCAGAAATCCATAAAATAGAGAACAAATGCTATTATAAAATCATATTTGGCATCCCAGTCTATAAACTCTTATGGGCTATTTCTTATACCCTTAGAAAGTCTCTTAGGGATTAAAAGACAGACCTAATAGGCACTTCCTATTCTGTTAATAACCAGTTTTTATATGCACTTGCAAGGATTCTATTTAACACACCCGTTCTAACAACCACAGATAACTCTCTACCTCTGCGTACCAGCCTTCGGCCAGGAAGATATGGCCTAAGGCGCTGGCAAGTACAATGGTGCGCCCTCATGTGTGCATCTGTGACTTGAAGAAGATGTTCTCTGGGTCATGTGCATTCACCGGACCAAGACCACATTAAAACAACAAAAAAGAAATGTTGTTTTCACTTACATCTTTCTGGTTGGAGTGGAAAAACCTGAGTGCGAAGTTACACGATTGGGATGCAGCAGCATACTGACCTAGGGATCCGGCGTATCGGGTCAAAAGATAACTAGGTCGGAAGGAAAAAAAAAATGTTATACCCATCCAGCTCTAGTATCAAATACTGCACTTCAAATTACTACCCACCTCTAGTATCAAATACTACACTTCAAATTATGCAAATAGCTAGGGCATAAGAAAAGTTTAAAAAATTGTGCCAAAGAAATGATGTAATTCACAGAATCAAATAAAAAAAAAAAACAGCAAAGTTAATTCAGTTTTATACAATGCTGTCTTCCTAAAACAGCTCTATGGGACATAGAGAAAATACCCTTGATTCACGACAAAGAACAATCAAAATACAAATTCAAAGGATCTCTGAGATCAATGCATAATGTATAAGTCTCAAACTCAACTGCAAGGCAGAAGTAGACTTCAAAACAATGTGTGCTAAGGAAAAAGAGTTCAAAGTATGTTAACTGTTCTTTTGAAACTGAGGAAAAAATTTTTTAACTATTTCTAAATTGTACAAATTTAAAATTACCACAAAATGCTGAAAGATATAAAAATCTGCTTTGCAATGGGTCATACATAACAGGCGATCATTTAATCTACAAAACATAACACAGGAACAACGTTTCTGCTAAAATTAAAATACTGGAGTTCCATGTACGAGGACTCCACCCTGCTGGGCTGCTCATTATTCAGAGTATATACTACCAACCCAATGGTGTCATGCTGGATATGCTTAGCATCAAGGCTGGAGTACAGATCCACCACTGGTTCAAACGCCCCCAGCATACAGTAGATTCGAACAAGCAGCAATTTGAATTGAGCATTGGAAGGGCTGTGAGTTAGTCCCTCTTCCAACAAAGTCAGGGCCTGCCACACAGCGGTCTCATCACCTAGAACCAAAATATAATAGCATTATCCAGTTTTTGACAGCAAATGAGGGTTCTCAAAAATAAAAAACAAAAACTTAGTAATATCATCCCCTCCACTAACTATTTTAAGGATTAGGCTGGGTGGCATAGAACAAATTTTAGATACAAACCTGAAAGCAAAATAGGGAATTTCCCTGAATAGACAGTCCCTCAATAGTTATCTCAGTTCTTAACTGAGGTAAGATCTGCAAAAACGATGCAACTTTAACTTGCTGGGTCTTAAAGAGAAGTTTGGAATCTCACAGAATCATAGATTCTGAGAAGAGATGGACTTTGAAGGAGAACTGGAATCCACCAACCTTCCCAGTACAGGGTTTCCTCTATAAAACCCCAGACAGATGCTTTCTCTAGACATCATTTTTCTTCCACATGTAACTCTACTGTCAACTAATATTTGAAAAAAAAACTGCCCTCTAATAATTAAACTAAAATGATACACTTTTTCTGGAGTACCAAAATTCAAAAAGTTACACACATCAATATTCTTAATGGGTAAGTAATTTCTCTTTTATGAAATTATCTAAAGAAAATAATATGAAATGCAGATAAAGTTTTACATACAAGGACATCTACTGTACTAATAAGAGAGGAACAGTAAACTATAGTTATACCCACACAGGGAAATATCATACAGCCATTTGACATTAACAAGGAATTTTTAATCGCAAAAAAAAAAAAAAACGAACAGTAAAGACCAGTAAAAAATACAGAATTCAAATGAGTATGAAGAGTTCATCTCAAGTATATAAAGCATTCACAAACAGAGAAGGAAATATGCAAAAAATGTTAGTATCTTTAGGAAGCTGGAAAATTGAGATTAAAATATACCATTTTCCATTTACTTTTGTTTAGGAAAAAAATGTCTAAAATGGAAAGCTTCAAGCACTGAGCTTCTGAGATTATATCTTATATGCTTTTTCCCAAGAGAAAAGAAATAAAATATAACCAAAAATTGGGGTTTTAAATAAATATCATCTATAATCCTACCCAAACTATGTAAACTACCCAAGATCTACTCAAACTACCACTATGATTAATGTATTGCTTTTGAACTATAATTACTTTTACACAGTAGTAATCACTGCATACATCCAATTTTGTGTTTTCTCATGTGGCTAACTGGTCTTCACAATTGTAATTTTATTTAATTCAACACTCAGTAACCTAAACTCTGCAGTAACACTAGATATAAGACCCAGAGACGCGTAGGTGGTTGCTGGCTTCAACAGGTTCAGAATTGAGCAGAAGAGACAGTTGTACAATTACAGATAAATTTTTTAAGTCCAATGTTATTCAAGGATAACCATAAGAATTTAACTTCTTTTTTTTAAATAATCTCTTTTAAATGGAAACAAAATTTGAAAGTAAATAGCACACTTCTGAACTATTACACCCAACATTATGAAGACATTTATCAACCTATTTTATTTTGCAAAATATAGAATATAACTACAACTCTATGCAAATTCTTCACCAAATCAAAGAACATCAAGGGTTGATGAGGATCTTGGGGACAAAATTTTTCTAATTAATTTTTATAATATAACAAAAAGGTATAAAATATATTAAGTTCTGAGGATATAATGTATAGCACGGTGACTACAGTTAACAAGATCAGTCCTGGGTGTTCTTTGGAAGGAATGATGCTAAAGCTAAAACTCCAGTACTTTGGCCACCTCATGCGAAGAGTTGACTCCTTGGAAAACACTCTGATGCTGGGAGGGATTGGGGGCAGGAGAAGGGGACAACAGAGAATGAAATGGCTGGATGGCATCACTGACCCGATGGACGTGAGTTTGGGTGAACTCCGGGAGTTGGTGACGGACAGGGAGGCCTGGCGTGCTGTGATTCATGGGGTCACAAAGAGTTGGACACGACTGACCGACTGCACTGAACTGAACTGAAGAGAGTACATGCTCATCACAAGGGGAGTAGCTATGGGAGGGGATGAACTGTAACTAAACTCACTGTGGTAATCATTTTGCAACACATTATCATATAATATACCTTAAACTAACATAATGTAATTTATCTATTATATCCCAGTGAAAATAGAGAGGGGGAAAAATTATATCCTTCATGCCTCATTTCATTCCCGTAGCAGAATCATAAAGTCTTTATTGAGTTTGTTACAATATTGCTTCTGTTTTTATATTTTGGTTTATTTGGTCCCATGTATGTGGTATCTTAGCTCCCTGACTAGGAATCCAACCTGCATCCCCTACATTAGGTGAAGTCTTAACCACTGGACCACCAGGGAAGTCCCTGAATAAGTGTTTGAGAGCATCATCAATTTAATCTTAAAGTGCTCTTCTTAATCCTTTCACATTCAAAGCAGTCTCTCTAGACATCCTCCCAATTTTCTGTACATTTCTTTTGTTTTTTAATCTATTTATATATTTGACCATGCCAGGTCTTAGTTGCGATATGCAGGATCTTTGGTATCGGTTATGATATGTAGGATCTTCTAGTTGCGGCGTGTGGGATCTAGTTCCTTGACCAGGGATCAAACCCAGGTCCCCTGCATTGGGAACGTGGAGTCTTAGCCACTGGGCCACCAGGGAAGTCCCTCTATAACATTTCTAATTTTTATCAGCTCCACCTTGAACAGTCACTATGTCTACAACTGGAACATTCAGCATTACTTCTGTTGACTTCAAGAAACCAAAAAAAGAAAAAAGAATAAAATGAAAATCCTAAAAAACAGTAAGAAAGAAACCTTGCATCTATAATATCTGTAACTTTCCATGTATTTGCACTGTATGATTTTAGGACAACCTACCTTCTTTATTTCTCTGCTCCGTATTTCCCTCATTTGTAAAACTGTAACAACCTTAACTGTATTGTTAACAAGGTTTAAAACATGCAAAGATGGGCTCAATAAATGACAGAAATGGTATGGACCTAACAGAAGCAGAAGATATTAAGAAGAGGTGGCAAGAATACACAGAAGAACTGTACAAAAGAGATCTTCACCACCAAGATAATCACAATGGTGTGATCACTCACCTAGAGCCAGACATCCTGGAATGTGAAGTCAAGTGGGCCTTAGAAAGCATCACTACGGACAAAGCTAGTGGAGGTGATGGAATTCCAGTTGAGCTATCTCAAATCCTGAAAGATGATGCTGTGAAAGTGCTGCACTCAATATGCCAGCAAATCTGGAAAACTCAGCAGTGGCCACAGGACTGGAAAAGGTCAGTTTTCATCCAATCCCAAAGAAAGGCAATGCCAAAGAATGCTTAAACTACCGCACAATTGCACTCATCTCACACGCTAGTAAAGTAATGCTCAAAATTCTCCAAGCCAGGCTTCAGCGATACATGAACCTTGAACTCTCTGATGTTCAAGCTGGTTTTAGAAAAGGAAGAGGAACCAGAGATCAAATTGCCAACATCCGCTGGATCATCGAAAAAGCAAGAGTTATAGAAAGACATCTATTTCTGCTTCATTGACTATGCCAAAGCCTTTGACTGTGTGGATCACAATACACTATGGAAAATTCTGAAAGAGATGGGAATACCAGACCACCTGACCTGCCTCTTGAGAAACTTATATGCAGGTCAGGAAGCTACAGTTAGAAGTGGACATGGAACAACAGACCAGTTCCAAATAGGAAAAGGAGTACGTCAAGGCTGTATATTGTCACTCTGCTTATTTAACTTCTATGCAGAGTACATCATGAGAAATGCTGGGCTGGAGGAAGCACAAACTGGAATCAAGACTGCTGGGAAGAATACCAATAACCTCAGATATGCAAATGACACCACCCTTACGGCAGAAAGTGAAGAGGAACTAAAAAGCCTCTTGATGAAAATGAAAGAAGAGAGTGAAAAAGTTGGCTTAAAGTTCAACATTCAGAAAACAAAGATCATGGCATCTGGTCCCATCACTGCATGGGAAATAGATGGGGAAACAGTGTCAGACTTTATTTTTGGGGCCTCCAAAATCACTCCAGATGGTGATTGTAGCCATGAAATTAAAAATGCTTACTCCTTGGAAGGAAAGTTATGACCAACCTAGATAGTATATTCAAAAGCAGAGACATTACTTTGCCAACAAAGGTCCATCTGGTCAAGGCTATGGTTTTTCCAGTGGTCATATATGGATGTGAGAGTTGGGCTGTAAAGAAAGCTGAGCGCCGAAGAATTGATGCTTTTGAACTGTGGTGTTAGAGAAGACTCTTGAGAGTCCCTTGGATTGCAAGAAGATCCAACCAGTCTATCCTAAAGGAGATCAGCCCTGGGTGTTCTTTGGAAGGAATGATGCTAAAGCTGAAACTCCAGTACTTTGGCCACCTCATGCGAAGAGTTGACTCCTTGGAAAAAAGACTCTGATGCTGGGAGGGATTGGGGGCAGGAGAAGGGGACGACAGAGGATGAGATAGCTGGATGGCATCACCGACTCGATGGATGTGAATTTGAGTGAACTCTGGGAGTTGGTGGTGGACAGGGAGGCCTGGTGTGCTGCGATTCATGGGGTCACGAAGAGTCAGACATGACTGAGCAACTGAACTGAACTGAATTCATATAAAGTACTTTCAAGTGCCTGATGATCAATAAGTGTCAAGTGTTATTATTATTATTATATGGTCAGATATCTTGCTCGAAAACCAAGAGATTAGGAAAACCATGTCATTATGAGAAAGAACAGATGCTACAAATAAGTGGGGAAGGGTATCTGAGTAAAGATCAAATTACTAAGTAATCAGTTCATTATGGTTTTTACATTAATATGACTTTTACAGCTCTATGCAACCTCCTGAATCTGGGGCTTCTGATATCAAGTACTCTGATGAAAAGAATTTCCTCCCCACCTCCGGTAGAACACAGTAAAACAAGCAGCAGCATATGGGTATATACAATGTCCTACAAAAGTTCAGAAGGGGCATAAAATCTGCAATGAGAAAGGGATGAAATCAAGACACACTTCTCAGAGGCACTCTTTGATTAAAAGTTAGATGAAGGAGGTGATACAGTTATTTCAAAGAGAGGCAACATGATGTTCAATGACAGAAACAGCAACAACAAAGAAGTCGATTTAGGGCTTTAAGTACTTAAGAATCTGGAGATGCAGGCAGAAGCTAGATTAGAGAGCACTGTAAACCATCCTAAGAAGGCTGACCTTTATCCTCAAGAAAATAGGGCATCTCTGAAGGATTTTAAGCATGAGGAGGACATCAAAATTGAGTGCTTGGTGAAATGACCCACAAGCGCAGGACTGTGTCTGCACACACCATTGTCTCATCAGCCCTGTTTCTTCTGCAGTTTATTTTCATTAATAATAATGCAATAAGTAGCTATTTTTTCTCAAAAACTGCTAATAAGAGAAAACATCAGAGTATGAGACTTAAAAGAAAAGGCTGAATCATCAGCTGAATCCTTCTTCTCTTGCTCAATGAGTCATGATGTTTCCTTTACCATGTAGTCTTATTTTTGTCTTAAATGGGTTAATCTGAACTATATTCCAAAAAAAGGTATATGCTCGTGTATATAATTTTAAACGAACAAAAATGGCTATTTCATTCCATGGATTCATACATCTATCTCTAAACCAGTTTCCCTGCATTTTAATTATTGTAACTTTGCAATAGGTTGTTTACTCACTATTCAGAAACATTTTAAAACAGAACAGATATCCACTGATTTAAGATTATCCTAAATATACAGAGGATACTTGGAGACTTGGGTTCTTCTAGAAGCACCCTGGAGAGAGGCAAGAAGAAAAACCTAAAAGCATAAATCAAAGTCTTGGATTATGTAATTAGTTTAAGGATTTATAATCAATAAAAACAAAGAGTAAAAATAAAGTTAGACTGAAATCACTGGTTTTTACCTGTTTCTCTCCAGACATCAATAAGCACATGGACAGCAAGGAGACAGTAATAGTCTGAAAATTGCAATTCGGTTTTCAAACAGGATTTCCCTATAGGGGAAAAAAAATCATATCTGTATTTTAAGATTTGTTCAATGATTATTGTCCCCAAAGAGCTATGTAAAGCTAGAAAACGACAGCAGGAAGAAGGGTAAAAGAAACTATTAAGAATAAAGTAAATACCAGAAGAAAATATAAGCCATGAATTAAAAGAGTCAAAAAAAGGTGAAACTACACTCAGCTGGAGCAAAAGGCTTTCAGAACAGAGGTGATACTCCAAATAGTTCCAAAAGGACTATGTGAAAGGTTGTGAAAGGTTTCAAGAGAAGGAAAGAACAGACATCAAGAGCCATGTATAACTAATATAATATGCTCATTACCTCACCTAATTTTTTAGAATACAGTTAGAGAAATACTAATATCATCCACTTAGATAATTTAATTTATATTTTATCACACAATCTAAATAATTCAAACATCATCTACTTCTAAACTAAATATATACCTCACAATTTACAACATTCTTTCTGTTCATTTACACAGTCTATATATTAAGAATACTAAGGCCTACAAGCAGAAAATGTGACAATTATCATAAACTCTGCAACTCATCTGAGTCCCAATGTGATGAAAAGTGGGCTCACCAGCTCAAGAAGAACATGGGATCTGGGGGCCTATCAAATTTTTTTAAAACTCCAAGCTCAAGAAAGGCTTTGCATTTTATTACTTGGATAGAGTTCCCACTTGATAAAATATTTTTCCTGCCAAAAGCATTAAAATAGCGTGCTATGAGTAATTAGCCTCCAACCAGAAAAAGAAAGTATACAGACATTAAGAAAAAAAAAAAAACAAAACTTGACTTCTAAGTCTTAGCAGAGCAGGGAACTACTGAACACTTTGAAAGGTTGCTCACCAAATTCCAGTCCATGCTGGTACCTTAACATCAGTTCTCTGACCACACTCAGCTTCTGGTTCTTATCCATCGTGTGGTACAAGCCAAGTAACCTCGTCAGCTGCACCACACACAAATGTCGCTGCAGAGCTCTGATGTCGGCGGGCAGCGCCAGCTTATCCTCTGTTGGTGTTGACAAAGGAACCACTCCGAGTAACTGATTAATGAACTGCAAAGTTGGAAAAAAAAAAAAAGTACAGGTCTGAAAATGGAACTCATCTTTAGTAGGTCACAATTAACAAATACTGAAATGGTCTAGAAAAAGACATCAAGGAGAAATACAAATTAAAGTCCCATTTTCTGTCTACCAAAATTGCCAACAAAACACTTCTAACAGCACACTTGCTGGTGAAACTCCAGCAAAACAGGCACATGTGAAACATTCACTGCTGGTCAAAAGTGTTAATGCTAACACCATGCAGTATAAGCATTAAAAGATGAAAAGACCTGTGAAAATGTTTCTTAAATCATAACACATTAACATAATATACAATGTAGCAATGAAAAAGTTTATTTAGGAAGACTGTAAAAAAGAACAATTACCCTAAAACAAATACTCTATTATACTACAAATAAATTCTTAAAGGAAACACTATATACTGAAGGGAATGTCAATAGCCTTAAATTGTTTTTTTGATTAAAGCTTTGAGATAATTATATATTTGCATGAAGTTGTAAGAAATAACACAGATCCTATGTACCCTTTGCCCAGTTTTTCCAATGGTAACATCTTTTGGGGGGGGCCACACCGTGTGATGTGCAACATCTTAGTTCCCCAACCAGGTATCAAACCTGTGGTCCCCTGCAGTGGAATCAGGGTCCTAACCACTGGACTAGGAAATTCCATCCCTATGGTAGCATCTTGTATTAAAATGTTTTTAATTCTCTAAATATAGAATAAATTTTTAAAAACGTGAGTTCCACAACCAGTTCAGTTGCACTACTGGCAAAAATGAGTTAGAAGACTTAACTGGAAGGGACCCCTACCTTGCAGTCAGGGTACCAGTTTACATGTCACACATGCTTGGATGCTATACTTTGCAGCTGTCAGGATGTGAGAGAATGCTTGAGCAGCACAAATCTGGGGTTCTAAAGGTGTTTATGGAAGAGAAATGCAGCCAAGGGGTCACTATATTTTGTGTCTTCCCTCTATTTTATGATACAAAATCAATACATTATTTTAAAGGAAAAAAAAAGTTCCAACTACACATTTATTAAACATAGGCCATTTTCACTCCCTTCCAAGATCCTATGAAGATGACAGTGAAGAACAAAAAAGGATTCACCCATAAGGATCTAGAACATGTGAAATGTGAAGAGATGACAGCAAGTAAAAAGCATTAACAAGATTTCAAAAGATACAAGGCACAAGCGCAGGTGGTAGGTAATAACCAATGTATGGGGTCAAGAACGCTGGAATCCAGTAGTATGCAATGGGGAGGCCACCAATAAACAGCAAGCCTCTTCTAGCTGCGGAGCCTTGGAAGACTCAGAAATTAAAGGCAGGAAGTATGTCTGAAAGCTAAAGTTCTGGTGAAACTTCAACAGGAGAATCTGTTAAATTCTAAAAAGTTAGACCCCTCCCAAGGTCACTGAGTGAATTCTTAAACCCAGCAGAAGTCAGGGTTTTCCTTCACCCCCAGGAGAAGCTGAACCAGAGACACTGTAGACTCAAGGGGAGACTGGAACGGATCTATTAACCTCACATTTCAGACAACCCAGTGAGAGGCGTTTTAAACGTTCATGGTTCTGTCAGACTGATTGGGGTGAAATGAACAAAAAACAAAAACATTAACTCCAAGAAAGAAAGTTGTGTAAAAAAGCTATAATCTCCATATATAAAGTGGCTCAGCTGTGAATATTTAGTCATAAAAATATAAACAGTGAATAATGACTATACTATATTGAGGGGAAAGTAAGAGAAGTAGGATGTTAGAAATGAAATTATTGCTTTCCACAGTAGGATCCCATAGACAGAGGAGTGTGGTGGGCTACAATCCATGGCGTTACAAAGAATCGGACATGACTTAGCAACTAAACCCACACACACAACAGGATACCAACAGATGAAGACTGTAATCATAAAAATAAAGAACTATATGAGTGTAAAATTTAGAAATACAGCATTAAATAACAAAAGAAACAGTTAAGAGTTCAAAGTAATTTGTCTGCACAGAGCTAGAACCAGGGCTGGAGAAGGCAAAGAGCTGCAATTGGTTTTCAAGATAAGCCTTGTAGTACCATTTGACTTCTTCAATTTTATACATGTAATTTTTAGATGGAAATAAAAATTAAAATTCCTACTTATCATGCAGTTTCACATTTGTCAACTTTGCTTCAATTTCTCTACAATTGTATGAATTTTAACTTTATTATGATCAGATAACCACATCTGTAACAAATACTCTGTGGCATTAGTTTTCATGTTTTTTATTAAATGCCCACCTAATTTTTATTGCCAGCTCTTCCATTCTTATAAGCTATTTCATATTTCTTGTAAACCATTTTATATATCTAGTTATGTTTATTATTAAGGCCTCCCAACAGGTTTTGTCATAAAACAGTATGTTCATTCTCTGTTCTAGACTTTACAGTTTTACTGCTATACAAAAAGCTTCTTTAAAAACTGGAAATATTTTAGTGTTAACTTAAAATCCCAAGACAAAGTAAACAAAATATAAAAATGTCACCAGGGGTGAGACACTTGGGATATCTGAACTGTATGGTCCATTCTTAGGGACCAGTTCCATTTTAGAACGTGTCTCCTAATTCAGCCAGACAGCAGTTCTGTGTGAACCTTACTTCGAGAGTCCACAATCCTCTGACAAACATACTGCTGAGTGGCGGAATTTTTAGCTACTGAAGTCATCCTACATTTAACAAGTTGTGGCAGCATAATTACCCCTCTCAATTAAAAAGTTTACACAGGACTACAAAACTCACTGCAATAGCCTTCAACCCTTTGTCTCACTGAACAATGACCACCTCAACACTGCTGGTATTTCGCTATTTCTAGAGGGTTCCTCCCAGTAGATTATTACTATATGGGGTCACAGAGGTGACCTAAGATTTTCAAACATGTCGATAAAGTAGAGCTTCTGGTTCTGAAACTGTGCTAGCAAACCTATATGAATCTCAGCTTAATGAGATGTAAGCACTCCTCTAATGCATTCCCATCATTTGATGCTTTAATTTACAAGATGGTAAGCACTATGAAGCATGGTCAACTGTTCCCTACCTTAGCACTCAGCACGTAACATGGGTGACACTTACTGAATGAATCTCTCTCTCCCACATGGTTCTATTTTCTGCTTTAATCCCTCCAATAGCAGGAAACCCACACACTGTGTTTTTAGAGAATTGTGACTATAAAAAAGATCTTTTTCTCACTGAGCCAAATTCTTAATTCCCTGCAACAACTTCTTGCTGGTCCCTGTTCTTATCCCTCTTCTACAGGAGAGCTTTTCAAATTAGGAGAAATAAAGTACTATCAGCACCAGACCAAAAATCTCTCTTCCAATAACCATTTCTCAAAGGTTTTCAAGTATAACCTAGAACCTTCTTTTCTGGATATGTTACAATTTATCTAGAAAACTTCTAAAGCTTAGTCTGAGCTTAATTAACACCACTCCAAGACTAACCTTTTCTAAACCAAAGTGAATGGTGGCAGTCATTTCAGAATCCAACAGAGAACACTGGCTACTTACCAGTTTGAGAAAGCACTGCTCCATCTGCCCTAGATGTGTAACCTCAAGACTGCCAGAGCACTGAGTGCAGGAGGACTAAGGGGAAGGTCACGAGACAAACGCTCAGTCCTCACCACTGCACTCCCACTGAGCTTCATTCATTCCACATGCGGTGACAGAGCCTTCTGGAAGAACAGACGGTGGGAGCCCTGTGACAGGAAGACTTCCAACCTCCACTAATTAAGAGCTTTTTATACGTAAAGCTGACCCAAAGGTCACAGACTTTCTTGATAGACACTAGTATTTCTTAATATAGTGCTCTATCCTACCTTGGGCACACTGTTCTTCCAACTGGTGTTCTACTCCAACTGCCCATTACCCAAGGATACTCGGGGCTAAAAGCTTAAAAACCTTTAATATGCAAGAAGGTATGAAGTTCTCATTAATGGGTGAACAATCTGATCCAATACACGTTGCTGTGGATGAGGAGTCTAAAGGTTCGCCACTTCAGCATGTACTTGATTTGCATTGATTTAATCACATGAAAAAAACCCTGATAGTTGACAATTAACTACCATATGGTACCCAGGCTTAGATCCCTGAAGAGATAAAGGACACTAATGGACGAGCTACAGAAATACAAATAAAGTCTCAAGGCCAATTAACAGTATCAGTTTCTTAGTTCTGACAAATGTACCACTGTTTCTAAGACGGTAACATTGGGGAAAGCTGGGTGAAGGGTCTAGTGTAACTTTCCTATAAATGCAGTTATTCCAAAATGAAGGTTTTTTTTTTTTCTTTAACTTTACTGAAGTATAGTTGCTACAATATTGTATTAGTCTCAGATATACAGAAAAGTGACTTCGTTATTTTTCAGATTCTTTTACATTATAGGCTTTTATAAGATACTGAATATAGTTTCTTCTGCTATTTATCTATTTTATATATAGTAGTGTGTGTATCTGTTAAACAATACTCCTAATTTGTCCCTTCCCGCCTTATTCCTCTTTGGTAACCATAATTTTGCTTTCTACATCTGTGAGTCTGTTTCTGTTTTGTAAATAAGTTCATCTGTGTTATTTTCTAGATTGCACATATAAGTTATATCATATATTTGTCTGACTTCTTCATTTAGTATGATAATCTCTAGGTCCATCTGGGCTGCAAATGGCAACATTCATTCTTTTTTATAGTGAATATCTCATTTCATGTGTGTGTATGTCTACCATGTATGTATGTAAGGGCTTCCCTGGTGGTGCAATAGTAAAGAATCCGCCTGCCAATACAGGAGATGTGAGTTCAATCCCTGGGTTGGAAGACCCCTGGAGAAGGAAATGGCAACCCACTCCACTACTCTTGCCTGGGAAATTCCATGGACAGAGAAGGCTGGTGGGCTACACTCCATAGGGGTGAGAAACAGTCGACATGACTTAGCAACTAAACAACAATATATGTATATATGTGTGTGCGTATAGACATAGACATACACATGCCATATCTTCTTTATACAGTTATATGCTGATGAATACTTAGGTTGCCTTCTTGTCTTTACTACTATAAACAGTGCTGCTATGAACACTGGGATGCATGTTATCTTTTCAAATTAGAGTTTTCATCTTTTCTGGCTATACGCCAGGAGTAGGATTGCTGGATCACACGGTAGTTCTATTTTCAATGATTTAAGGAACTTCCATATTGTTTTCCACAATGGCTGCACAAATTTACAGTCCCACTGAGAGTATAGGAGGGTTCCTTTTTCTCCATACCCTCTCTAGCATTTATTATTTGCAGACTGTTTTTTTGCAGACTTTTTGTTGAAGCCCATTCTGACTGGTATGAGGTGAAACTTCATTGTAGCTTTGATTTGCATTTCTCTAATAATTAGTGATGTTGTATATATTTTCATGTGCCTGTAGGCCAACTGCATGTCTTCTCCAGAGAAATGTCTATTTGGGCCTTCAAGGTTTATTATTTAAAAATCCCTAAGATTTGATGACTGCTTCAGCAAGAATAAATCGTGATTTGACAAATTCAGCAATTAACTGCTACAGTTTTGAAAAAATCAGAGACAAGACATTTAAAGGAAAATCCACTGGACTTCATCAAACTTTAAAATTTTACTCTGGAAATTTCCTGGTGGTCCAGTGGCTAGGACTCACTGCTAAGGTTTGACCCCCAGCCAGGGAGCTAAGATCCTGTAACTCCCATGACATGGGCAAAAATACAACTTTGCTCTGCAAAGGATCCTATTAAAAGGATGAAAAGACAAGCTATAGTCTGGGAGAAAATATCTGAAACCACATATCTGACAAAGGATTTACATCAAGACTATCTAAAGAATTCTCAAAATTCAACAGTAAAAATCCCTGGTGGCTCAGACGGTAAAGCATCTGCCTATAATGCAGGAGACCTGGGTTTGATCCCTGGGTCAGGAAGATGCTCTGGAGAAGGAAATGGCAACCCACTCCAGTGCTCTGGCCTGGAAAATCCCATGGACGGAGGAACCTAGTAGGCTACAGTCCATGGGGTCGCAAAGAGTCGGACACGACTGAGCGACTTCAACAGTAAAAAAAAAAATCAATTAGAAAATGAGCAAAAGATAATAACAGACATTTCACTGAGGAGAAAATACAGATGGCAAATCAGCACATGAAAAAATGTTTAACAATATTAACCATTAGGGAAATGCACATTAAAACCATAATGAAACATCACTGCATATTTACCAGAAGGGCAAAAATAAAAAACTGTGGTAACACCTAATGCTGATGAGGATGCAGAAAAACCAGATGACTCATACATAGCTAACAGGAATTTAAGAGACCTAGTCACTATGGAAAAGTTAGGCCTTTTCTCTAAAAAGCTAAACATGCAGCTACCATAAGACCCCACAGCTGAACTCCTGGGCATTTTCTCAGAGAAATGAAGACTTAGGTTCACATAAAAAACCTGCATGCAAATGTTCACAGCAGCTCTATTTGTAATAGCCTAAAACCAGAGACACCCAGATGTTCTTCAACAAGATAAAGAAACTTGTGGTACATCCGTATCAAGGAATATTATTCAAAATAATATTGCTGTACCAGCAATGAACATGTTACATGTAACAACACAGATGAACTCCAGGGAATTATGCTGAGTAAAGAAGGTTATACATAATATGATTCCATTATATAACATTCTTAAAATGATAAAATGTGGAAAAAGAAAACATGTTAGCAGTTTCTAAGGGAGAGGGATGCGTAAAGGAGGAGATACAGGGAGGTGGCTGTGGGCAGAAAAGGGTAGGCAGCACATGGGGGGCACTCTGGTGGCAGAACTACTACGCATCTTATCTACGCAGTGGCCACATGAATCCACATGCACCACACACACTAAATACACACACACAAACACACCCCACATATACATACAAATGAATGCACGTAAAACGGGTGAAATCTGAATAGGCAAAATGGGTGAAAGACATACAAATCTCTCTGTATTATTTCTCTCTCTCTACACACACACCAGGAGAATTCAATTACCACACACACACACACACACCAGGAGAATTCAATTACCTACCAGGGGCTTATTCTCATTGAGGTCCAGCTTTATAAGAAATTATGCCTTGTATCTGCAGCACCTAGACTACTTGGCTTGATAGAGCAATATCTTGATAATCTCATGCTCACTACTTTCAGCCATTTTAGAAAAGAAACATGGACTCTTAACCTAGTTACAATAAACACAGGTAACCAACAGAACCCTACTCACTTTTGTACACTGTGTAGCAGGCAAGAGGTCAACAAACACCTTGAGGTCTGTGAAACAACAAGGTTTATCCCCAAACTTTTTAAAATACTGGAACATTAATTCCTCTGGATCACCTAAGAGAGAAGAGGGTAAAATATCACTAAATAATTCACGGACTAAAGAAATTTCTAATTTAAGTGATAAGTCTGATTTGAGAAACATTTATTTCAATTAAATGAAAAGTTTGCTTCAATGAGAATGAGGATGACAATGAGGGCCGGAAGATGGCTTGTTAGTTTAAAAATAAACGAATACTTGAAAAAGAAGTTGAATCTTACCAACTCAGTTATTACACTGAGGAAATGTGAAGTCTTTCATTCAACTGAAGTTTAAATAGTTAAAAAGTTTTCATTAAAGTTTAAATACTTGAGTCTATACGCAAGCATTAAACAAACATGCTTTTCTCCAGTTCTTGAACTACTTAACAAATATTAAATAAATGTTAACTGCATGAAAGATAATGTTTGTTAACAGGCATGCCAACAGAAGAGAAAGTCAATGGGAAGAGCCATGGGCCAATAACTCCAAAGTCACAATGTAAAATTTAAACCTGGATATGCAGAAAGCTACTAGCTCATTTTATTTTTCCTCAAATTAAAAATAAAAATAATAAAAGTAGAATGCTCTCAAATTGAACTAGACTTAGGAAGCAGAGATTTTTAATAAGATCTCTGTAAGATTTCAGGCCTCAGTTCCTTCTGTTCCTAGGAACAGAGATTCCATAGCCTTAATCAGATTCTCACAGGTCTCTGTGATCCAAAAGAGACTAAGAATCACTCACTAGTAAGAAAAAGACAAAAACTTCTTATGTGTGGGGAGGTTCAGTTCAGTTCAGTTCAGTTCAGTCGCTCAGTCGTGTCTGACTCTTTGTGACCCCATGAATCACAGCACACCAGGCCTCCCTGTCCACCACCAACTCCCAGAGTTCACTCAGACTCACGTCCATCGAGTCAGTGATGCCATCCAGCCATCTCATCCTCGGTCGACCCCTTCTCCTCCTGCCCCCAATCCCTCCCAGCATCAGAGTCTTTTTTCCAAGGAGTCAACTCTTCGCATGAGGTGGCCAAAGTACTGGAGTTTCAGCTTTAGCATCATTCCTTCCAAAGAAATCCCAGGGTTGATCTCCTTCAGAATGGATTGGTTGGATCTCCTTGCAGTCCAAGACTCTCAAGAGTCTTCTCCAACACCACAGTTCAAAAGCATCAATTCTTTGGCACTCAGCTTTCTTCACAGTCCAACTCTCACATCCATACGTGACCACTGGAAAAACCACAGCCTTGACTAGACAGACCTTAGTCGGCAAAGTAATGTCTCTGCTTTTCAATATGCTATCTAGGTTGGTCATAACTTTCCTTCCAAGGAGTAACCGTCTTTTAATTTCATGGCTGCAATTACCATTTGCAGTGAGTTTGGAGCCCCAAAAAGTAAAGTCTGACACTGTTTCCCCATCTATTTGCCATGAAGTGATGGGACCAGATGACATGATCTTCATTTTCTGAATGTTGAGCTTTAAGCCAACTTTTTCACTCTCTCTTTCACTTTCATCAAGAGGCTTTTTAGTTCCTCTTCACTTTCTGCCATAAGGGTGGTGTCATCTGCCTATCTGAGGTGATTGATACTTCTCCCTGCAATCTTGATTCCAGCTATGCTTCTTCCAGCCCAGTGTTTCTCATGATGTACTCTGCATAGAAGTTAAATAAGCAGAGTGACAATATACAGCCTTGACGTACTCCTTTTCCTATTTGGAACCGGTCTGTTGTTCCATGTCCAGTTCTAACTGTTGCTTCCTGATCTGCATACAGATTTCTCAAGAGGCAGGTCAGGTGGTCTGGTATTCCCATCTCTTGAAGGATTTTCCACAGTGTATTGTGATCCACACAGTCAAAGGCTTTGGCATAGTCAATAAAGCAGAAATAGATGTTTTTCTGGAACTCTCTTGCTTTTTCCATGATCCAGCAGATGTTGGCAATTTGATCTCTGGTTCCTCTGCCTTTTCTAAAACCAGCCTGAACATCTGGAAGTTCACAGTGCACGTATTGCTGAAGCCTGGCTTGGAGAATTTTGAGCATTACTTTACTAGCGTGTGAGACGAGTGCAACTGTGTGGTAGTTTGGGTATTCTCTGGCATTGCCTTTCTTTGGGATTGGATGAAAACTGACCCTTTCCAGTCCTGTGGCCACTGCTGAGTTTTCCAGATTTGCTGGCATATTGAGTGCAGCACTTTCACAGCATCATCTTTCAGGATTCGAAATAGCTCAACTGGAATTCCATCACCTCCACCAGCTTTGTCCGTAGTGATGCTTTCTAAGGCCCACTTGACTTCACATTCCAGGATGTCTGGCTCTAGGTGAGTGATCACACCATTGTGATTATCTTGGTGGTGAAGATCTTTTTTGTATAGTTCTTCCGTGTATTCTTGCCACCTCTTCTTAATATCTTCTGCTTCTGTTAGGTCCATACCATTTCTGTCCTTTATTGAGCCCATCTTTGCATGAAATGTTCCCTTGGTATCTCTAATTTTCTTGAAGAGATCTCTAGTCTTTCCCATTCTGTTGTTTTCCTCTATTTCTTTACATTGATCGTTGAGGAAGGCTTTCTTATCTCTTCTTGCTATTCTTTGGAACTCTGCATTCAGATGCTTGTAACTTTCCTTTTCTCCTTTGCTTTTCACTTCTCTTCTTTTCAGCTATTTGTAAGGCCTTCTCAGACAGCCATTATGCCTTTTTGCATTTCTTTTCCATGGAGATGGTCTTGATCCCTGTCTCCTGTACAATGTCACAAACCTCCGTCCATAATTCATCAGGCAGTCTATCTATCAGATCTAGTCCCTTAAATCATTAGACAAATCCAATTTATAAGATTCAGGTGGGTGAGAGGGAAGAGGAAGATAGGAGATGAATATAATAGCAAGTGTGAAAGCAGATCCAAATATTTTTCTTTCCATCTTTGGAAAGAAAGCATTTTTTTTTTTTTTGCCTGCACCATGCAGCTTGTGGGATCCTACTTCCTCAACTTGGGATTGAACCCAGGCCCCTTGAAGTGGAAGCACAGAGTCCTAACCACTGGACCACCAGGGAAATCCGAAAAAAAAAAAACAAACAAAAAAAAACAATTCTTTGAAATATATTTTAACAATATTTTGCTGAAAGGCACATGAACAATTTTCATTTGCAATTCGGGAATAAATACAAACTAAAGTGACTGAGGTAGACCCAAAGAAAGAAGTCAACATGGAATACAAAACTGGCTGTAAATAATCGACATATAGAATGACAGAGATAGCCAGTTAATTTCAGAATAAACTGCAGAGAACACTAATTACATGATTAGAAGGGAAAGAGATGTTCTAGGATAGGTTTTAGGTACTGAGAAGTGCTCATCATCTGAAGACAACTGGTCCCTAAAAAAACCCTCTTAATCAAGTTTTAATGAGAACCAAATTTCTGTAATGATGAATGGGGGGGGAGGGGAAAGGTTCTTTGGAGCTTTGTCTTCAAAAAGAAAAAAGAAACTGAAAATGTTTTTAAAGTTCACGATCCTAAACCTAACAAAATTTAGGGTATAACTAAAACTAAAGCTAATTCTAATTCTTAATATGAGCAGATTTTGGCTGGGAGTAGTGCTTCATCCCCATAAAACTGTGAACTAGTACAATATGACCACATTCACTCTTCTGCAGTAAGCTCAACAAGAACCATTTTACAAAAACATCTAAGCGCTTCATCAAATTTCCTGAAGGTCTCTCTTAATCCTCTACTATCCAAATCATTCTTCTCTCCCATCTTGTCATTATCCTTATAAATTTTCTCAACTGTTAACTGCTCTAACTTGGCCAGAAGTTATTTTGTCAGTGTTTTTGTGAGTGCTTAGAGCAAATTTTCAAGAAATTCATTCATTCATTTCTTGAAATCCTCAAACTTTTACAGAACTGGCTATTTTACTTTGAAATTTATTTTGATATTATTGTTAGGTCAGCAAAAGAATGCCTGACAAAGACTCTGATGGCATAGAGAGAAATGTTAAAGTTAAGCCAAGTTGCGTGTATGACTGAGGCCTAATTTTATTAGTGATCCATTCATCAGTAATTTTTTTCAGGTTATGAAGACATTTGCTTCTCAAAACACAACTTTATACTGTAGGCCTCAGAGAACAGATACCGCCCTTGGGTACCGAGTATGTCCCTATCCCTTCTCCATGGTTCCCAAATATTATTACAGCTTCTTACCCAGTTTGTATTCATCATTAAAACCTTGACCTCGTAAACGTCTAATCAGCTCCAGTTTAGCTAGATGTGGTCCTCGGAGATGGCGAGAATTTTTAGATTCTTCTGCTATCCGATCTTCTATAAACCTCACAGCTTCTTCTGCAGAATAATGTACTTCTCCTTCTAAAGAGCTGGGTATAAACACATGAAAAAGGTATTTTGTGCCTCTACTGTTCTGTGCCAAAACTTATAAGTCAAGCCAAACTGATTTCAAGAAACAAATTAAAAATAACAGTAAGTACAACAATAAACAATACAAATGAGAATAAAAGCTATGAGCATATTCTGATGGTTAGCATGACACATGATTCCTCCCAGTTCTGGCATCTGATTATTATAGAGATTAACCACCTCTACTGTTTTCTTAAAAAAACATTATTTATATATTTTGCATATATAAAATATTACCTAATTAAAAATGTAAGTAAATTTTAGTGCTAAGAAAATTAATCTGAGAAAAATTAGAGACTTAGTTAATATTATAAAGTAAGCATCATTTCATAATTGGTTACCATGAATCCTATTTCCTTATTCACTTTTTTAAAAGATCCTATTTAAAAAAAAAAAAAAGATCCTATTTATGAATACTGTCTGTAATAGCCCCCAAAACAGCAATTAGCAACAATACAAGTACCCATCAACAGGAGACAGACTGAATGAATTTCGTACATTTCTAAAATGGAGTTCTCTTAAGTCACTAAAAAGAATTAATCAAATCTGTGTTTACTATATATGGAAAGACGCCCAAGATACATTGTAAGATGGGAGAATATCAAGTTGTAAATCATTACATCTAATTTTTATGTTAAATAAGAATAGTTTTATGTTAAATAAGAATAGTTATGTTAGTATATGCATAATATAAATAAATTTGGAAAATATCAAAGTATTTTTCAAATAAATCTGGAAGATATCAAACTATTATCAAGAGTAATTTCTGTCAATCATATCCTGATAAAACTGAGGAAAAAAACATCCTGGAAACTAACATTTTTCACACCATACGTTTCTGTCCTAATTTAGGATTTTTACAATGGGCATGTATTTATTTTAAAATTTTAAAATCGAAAAAAAAATCTTTCTTTGAAAGAGATACATTATTGAGACAGAAAATTCAATTAGGCTTATAAGGAAATCTTTTTGCTACAACATATTAAAAAGTGCTGTAATTCAGGAAAAAGGACAACTTACTGTTCACCTTCAGCAGGAGGAGTCCAGGCCTCTTCAATCAGTCGAAAGACAGAATCGAAATAAGTCAGATAGAACTGCCAGTCATCTGAGCTAAAATCAGATTGAATGGTGCACACAGGATTAAACCCAAGTTGTGACAAATCTGCCTGAGGAACCATGATACTCAACTTATTTTCTAAGTGATACTTTAGTCTTCATTAGGAGAAATCCAATCTTCCCTCTGGGTTTCTTCTACAGCCCTAAAAGGGCAGCAACTCCAAAGGTATTTTTAAGGTCAAATACTTCTAAGAAGCTATTTTTTCCTTCAATAAAATAACCAGGTCTAAAAACCTAATATTCATTATAGAAAACCCGCCACAGTGCTTCCTAGGTGGGCTGGGGGGAGACCAATCCTTAGTTTAACAAATTAATGAAATTTCAGCATTCATTCTGAATACTCAGCATCCTGGTAGCAAAAGTTTCACTATACTTCTTTACTGAAAGATGAAGGCTCATCAAAAACTTTTAAAAAATATCCAGGACACACAACTAAAGGACTTCACTTTATGCCCAGAAATCTAAAGATATAGTCCAAAAAAATCAAAAAGCCCCACTCTACTCTCATAGTCAAAGAAGCAAATACTTACTTTTTCAGTAAGAGGCGCCGAGAAAGGGCGTTACACTCTGGCCACCTGCTCAGTTTCTTATACATAGCCATGCATTTATTTTCCCGACTCTGAATCTCACTTGTCAACTTCTCTACAATTGAAAGTAATAAAAGTTAGTAAGCTGGTTTCATTTTCACTCAGAAATCAGAACAAAGTCCAAATACAAGAAGGAAACTGTCACGTTCTTAAAATTCCCTCTCTGAGAAAATGGGATCACCGTTAGATACAAAGTTCTATCTCACTAAAGGTTATTTTCCTGAAAAGAAAAATAGTATATTTCTGATATAAACTTTTAAATCCTGTTTTCCGATAAAATAAAAGGATCCAGAACATATTGAGTTGAAGATCTAGTATATGGGATACACATAAAATCCCAAGAGTATCTGAGGACTTGTATATTTAGACCATAGACTCACCATCCACACACTTTCAAAACATTGAATAAGCTTGGACTTGAACAAGATGAGAAAGGGAAGATGTTAGGAGGAAGATTAAAAGAAAAGAAATGAATCAAATTCTTCAACAGCTGGGAACAAAAAAACTAGGATTAAATTTCTGACCAAATTATATCTGCCCTGTTCTTTTAAAACAGTTTAGCAGATTAAGCATGCCAACAATTACATTATGAATTTTCTATAGAAAATTTAAACTTTATCCATAGAACTACAACCTAACTGAATAAAAATACAAAGTTGACTTCTACTCACCTGCAAGGAGGCCAAAGTTAGAAAGTAACATTAAAAATAAAAACAAAACTCTTCCTACATTTTATATAATTAAAATAGTTAAAACTATCAGTTACTGTTATGGTTTTAGTAAAGGATATACAGTACTTGTATGAAACAAAATCCTTTTCATGGCTGGACCTAATGAGAGTTATGAGGCCACAAAAGAAACTGACCAAAAAGTCACAATTAAAAACCAGAGTTGTCAAAACAATAACTACATTCCCATGAATTTCTCCTAAGGAAATTTAAAATGTGTAAATATTTAGGAAACAAATTGTTATAAATGTCTAAAAACAGAGAAATAGTTTAACACCATCTATGAAGTTCATACAAATAAATTTTCCAACAAAAAGGAAAAAAGTATTTTCACAACAACAGAAAAGAGCTCTAACTTCTTTAACATGTAAAGTGCTATTGCAAATCAATAAGATTAACCAAATTTTTAGAAACAGGAAAGACTATGGAAAAGCAGCTCAGAGAAGAAGAAAACATTAATGATTTTTAAACAATTGAAAAAATAATTATGCTCCCTCGTGGCTAAATAAATAACTGTTAAGGTATGTTTTATCTAACTGAAAAACAAAAAGTTTGATAATATAGATGGGTAAGTATGTAAAGAAACAGACCCTCAATTACCTCCTAATTTTCCTCTGATAACATCCAAGGCTTCCTGGTACTTTCCCAAACGTTCCAGGATCATATAATAAAGTTCAACCTTATAGAAAAAACAAAAAGTGTAACCACTGAAACTTTTCAATAATAGAGATATGTCATTTATGTTTTTAAAAAGCTGTCTAATAGAAAAGAACACTATCTTCAAATAAGATGAAATTAACAGTGAGAATCAGACAATAGTATCTCCCCTATCTGTGTATATCTCAGCAGAGAACACTTGCTGGAAGCATGCAAGAAACAATAGCTCCTTCACTCACTATACCTAGGCTGGGGAATTCCACAGTTTCATATTTACACAAAAGACAAGAGTGAGGAACTAGTTCTCTAAAGGGAATAAAGCAACAATTCATAATGTTGTAACAGTATTAAAAACATGCAAATACAAAAGTGAGGTTTAAACTACTCACTTCAGCCTCTGCTTCTATCTTGTCCTCTTTCACCATTTTTTCTACCATTCTCTCAGCGAGGGGCAGAAACATTGTTTTTGAGAGGTTTTCATCCTGTGCTGATATAGACTGGAGGAGAAAGATACATGTTTCATTCAAATTTCTTCCCTGTTTGCACTATTTATATTATCGCCATGCAGACTATTATTGTGACTCTGGCCCATAATTAACAAACCACTATGTTAAATATCAGACCTAATTTGAATTTACCAAGAAGATACATTAGAGATGGTTTGCTTTACAAGAGATTTCTTAAGATTATCTTACACATTCTTGAAACAGTTTCTACAATATGACCTAACTTTTATATAGGTCATTCAAACATTTTTCTTGAAATATATTAAGGGGGGTTACGTTTATACTGTTTATTATAGATAAACGGTACCAAGCATTTGAAGAGAAAAGCTTTTGCAATGTCTTCTTGAGATGTTCACATATTATAAAGGAAATGCCAATTTCTTCTATTTATAGCATGGCTTACTTAACAGCTACAGTTGCCTCAGACTGATCATTAAAATTGATAGATGATAGTAATCATTTTAACATTGCCAAAGATTCTGCTCCGAGCTTATTTGCCTCCTGTAAACAACCTTTCAGAGTAGTTATTATGCTTATTTTACAGATAAACTAAGGTTAAAAAGATTTCGCAACAGCTCAAGACATGGGGTAAAGCCAGTATCTGAAAAGCAGGCTACTCTGAGTCTCTCTGTTCTAAACTGCTATATTTTAACACCTTCCTCCCCATCCTCTCATACACAGTATCTTATTTTGTCCTCAAAGTAGCTCTGGGAGATAAGCATCTCCATTAGGCAAAAGAGCAGACTGAGGCTCAGAAAGAAGTGACAAAACAAGGTCACCCAGTTCAATGATCTGTTCACTAACCAACAATAGCAAACATTTCTAGGCTCATAACTTGATCAAGCAACCTAGTAACAGATCTAAGGATAAGGGGAAATACACTGTGTATTACACACAAATAAACCAATATATCAACTCATAAAGAATACCAAAACTCCTCAATTCAAAAAAATCAGCTGACAGTGTATCAACTCCCTGTTTGACACATGCTGCAACACATTACCCAAGATGTTCAGAGGACACATTAAGGACAATTACTGTACACAAAAACAAAAGCAAATCTCAATCCCATTCTGAATGCCATACTCACCTGCATAATCAAGCTCATCACAGACCAAAAGTAGTAAGGGTTTTTGGGGACAATCTTATATAGAGCCATGCCAGCCTGAAAGACAGAGAGCCATAAATATTTTGTTTAGAAAACATCAGACAGAGCAGTTAATGATATGTGGCAAGAAGTTTCCAAGGAAAATAACCACGTTTACATATGCCAGTTACTGTACGTGCCTAGTAACTTGATGGATATGCTCTATAGGCTAACAAGAGAGGTAATCAAAATGGCAAATTTTTACAAGATCAGGAATGATATTTCACCTTTTAAATCACATTTTCTCAAATTGAAGCCCAATGTTCCTAGAAAATACTGCATCCCAATATAGTCCTCGTAGACTACCAAGCGAAAACAAATGTGGCTTATGACTACATATCAATAAACTTTACTGAAGCCACTGCACTAATCAATTACAGTAAAATTTAAAAATACAGCATATTTAAACTTCAAAGTTAGACAAAATTACTCTGACATCATTCAAAAAATAATTCTTAGGTTAGGAAAATATTCAAGTTCTTTCAAGATACCATTAATTAGAATTGAACCCTTTCATTGTATAATGTATAATATTCAAATACTTAAAAGCAGAAACATGGCATAAAGAAGCAAAAATCTATTCAAGTAAAACTGAGAATCTGTCCATAATTGCCCAATTAGTAATCAATGCTAAGAACTCTGTCAGCTAATTATCACAGTTACTACTGAAAAAAATACATGGAGCCCCTATTACATTAAGTGGAAGGAAATGTCTATTCCTGCCAAGAACACAAAGATTGAGTCCTGATCCCCAAGGCACTTAAAAGCTAGGGAAAAAGACAAATATTCAGACAACTAAAAATATTCTTGGCAATAAAAATAAACATCCTATATGAGGAACTTCCCTGGCAGTCTAGTGGTTAGGACTTGGCACTTCAGTATTGGGGACAGGGTTTGATCCCTGGCCGGGGAACTAATAAGTTCCCACAAGCCACCGAAAAAAACAATCACAAACAAAAAAGCATCCTATACAGAAACACCATGCTAGGGTGTTTCCAGGGGCTTGCCAGGTGGTTGAACAGCAAAAGAATTCGCCTGCTATGCAGGAGACGCAGGAGACTTCGCCCCTGGGTCAGGAAGATCCCTTGGAGGAAGAAATGGCACCCCACTCCAGTAGTCTTTCCTGGGAAATCCCATAGACAGAAGGGCCTGGCAGGCTACAGTCCACGGGATTTTCTAAGAGTTATGATCTGGCAACTAAACAACAGGTGTTTCCAAGGAAAACAAGGTTAATAAGTTTGTTTATTCCTTTTTATTTTTTTTAAGGAAAAGCAGAGAAGAGCCTTCTCCAAAGTAGCAGTCTTTCAGATGGAACTCGAAGGTCAAACACAATGTCTAAAAGCAAAGATGTGGGGGTAAAAATACATATAATCATTTGGAGTGAATCAATTTCTTAGTAGAAGCAAAATGAATAACTAAACAAAAACATTAAAGAAAAGACATGCTGACAAGAACAAGCAGGACATCTAGCAGAAGCAAAAAATTAATAGCAGTAGAAGGGAAAAGAGCTAAGAAGTAGACAGAGGTACCTTTGTTATTAAGGCATTCAAAAAGGAAGCTATACAGAGTAACACTGTGACATTGTATAAATCTATACTCCTCCAGAGTGTTTTAGCAGTACTGTGAAGAAAGAAAATAGGAGGAATGGGGGGAGGCAATGAAAAACTAAACCAAGAATCGGTATATGCAACAGGGAATTCTCTGGCTGCCCAGTGGTCAGGACTCCATGCTCTTACTGCTGGGAGCATGGGATGATCCTTGGTCAGGAAATAAGATCCTACAAGCCCTGTGGCCAAAAAAAAAAAGAGAGAGAGAGAGAAACCTTAAAAACACCTTGGAGGCAGAATCAAGATGATCTGGACGGTGAAACACCAAAAGGGAGGGGATATATGTGTATGTGTGGCTTATTCACTTTGCTATACAGCAGACACTGACACAATACTGCAAAGCAACTAACT
Organism: Ovis canadensis; assembly: GCF_042477335.2. Classification (NCBI taxonomy): domain Eukaryota; kingdom Metazoa; phylum Chordata; class Mammalia; order Artiodactyla; family Bovidae; genus Ovis; species Ovis canadensis. The sequence goes on along the minus strand of NC_091261.1, from coordinate 72,583,531 downwards.
ATATGTTAATAAAAAAACTTTAAAAAAAAAAAGACTCTAGAGACAAAATGGACATAGAGGATAAGGAGGAGAGTCCAGGATTGCTTGAGGTCCCTGTTTCTAATACCAACCAAACTGGAGAAATGAAGTGCAAAGCATTAAAAAAAATTTTTTTCAATAATTTGGGTAAAGATAACATTTTATAATGACATACAGAAATAAGAAGGAATATTAATACGAATTTCCAACATAAAAGAAAATTTTCATGCCTATACCTTACTGTCTTAGAGGTGCAATCACTCTGTTGCTACGGAGAATTTCCAACCACAGAGAAGTTGGAAAAATGTGGCCACAAATTGGTGACTCAGAGAATAGGAATGTCACTAACAGAAAAAGGAAAGTCTAGTCATCTATCATGTGAATAACTAGCAACTCTTTATTCAAGGTGGCTTTAATGTTACCTGCCAGAGATATCTGTGGGGCAGAAATCCTTAAACTTTCTGATTCCCTGGCTTCCCTCCCTCTTACCTAAACCAGTTTATGCAAATCGCTCATTATTTAACAAATATTTATCATGCATATGTTATCCTAGGAACTGAGGATTCAGTAGTGAACAAAAGCCTTTACTCTTAAGAAACATAGCACATAATTTATAAAATACCTATTACCCCAGACGGACATACCCATTTCAAAATAAGCATACATATGAGCTAAGAACTGTGACTACCTTGAGCAGCAACAAAGGTAGGATAAGAGCTAACAAACTCCGTTCTGAGACATTTAACACTAGAGGACTCCATTCCTCCAATACAATAGACTAAGACAATGCAAAAGCAAGCTATGGTTAAAACACTGAGAAGCTGTAACTATTAAGCCAAGTCAGAGCAACAGTCTCCAAAGAGCAAGCTGAAAAATTATACATATCTCTGGCAACAAGTAAAGTTAAACCTTACAAAAATAAAAGTGATCAAGTGGCAGATTATTTTTTCCTTTTCTCAAAATTTACCTTAATATTGCCATTGCATGAACTTCTACTTTTTGTTATTTTATGTGTTTATATTTTATAAAATATATATTTCAAAAATGTATTTTGTGGGATCATAAATTAACAAAGCTTTTTAAAAAAACAGAAAGCAAGCTGGAAAGTAACCACAGCCCTATATCCTAGCAATATTTCAGTACATACATCTAATACTATCTTTTATTAAGGAGAGGTAGATGGGAGAGAAGGGGGAGAAGGCCATTTTACAACCTGCTCTCTTCAATCACTACTGGGAATATCTTTCTATGTGAACAAATAAAGACACACAGTACCACGGATGGGTGCAGGGAGTGAGAATGAGGTGTTGTAGTTTATTTACCTGTGTCCATATTAATGTATATTTAATATGCTTTACTTAAAACATACTCTTACAAGTAAAAATCATACTAAAGATTTACATGTTTATGTTAGTGTTACCAATTTTTAAAAATACACCCATTTTACAACAGAAGAAAAATTATAATTTCTGAATATTTTCCCGAGAATATACTCCAACAATACATAAAAATAATGATAAAATTTCTTCAAAGAATTATATTTGGGCCCCTCAAAATTCTTCCAGTTTAAAAACTTGCCAAGGTGAATACAAAGACTGATTTTTAAAGGATTTATCTTAATACAGTATCTTCCACCTTCCCTGCTTTATCTAGTGTTACAGTTTGACACTTCAAGTGAAAGTGTTAGTTGCTCAGGTTGTGTCCAACTCTTTTGCGACCCCATGGACTATAGCCCATCAGGCTCCTCTGTCCATGGGATTCTCCAGGCAAGAATACTGAAATGGGTTGCCATTTCCTTCTCCAGAGATCTTCCTGACCAGGGATCAAACCAGCGTCTCCTGCAGGAGATCCTGCATTGGCAGGCAGGTTCTTTACCACCAAGCCACTTGGGAAGCCTGATATTTCAAGTAAATAAGACCAAATAAAAACCCAAGTAGGAAATATCTGCCTTCAGAACATATTATATCCACAAAGCATTTCTTTAAAAAATTCTAGCTTGACATCATAACCCTTTATGAGCTTAACTGGGCAAATTTCATTTCTCTGGGGTGGCAGTTTTACTTACGTATCAGCCCCAATGTATCCAAATGAGGCACCTTCACAGGTATACAAGGAACACGGGAAATGTGCTAACTAGCAGAGAAGGAGAAGCTGCATCCAGGGGGAAAAAAAGCATCCCAAGCAACAGGGACTTTTTCCCCCCACTGTGGATTTAAAAATCTTAGCAGGCTATATACACAGTTGAATTTACAAAATAGATGTAAACTTTTAAAGCCAATTTTTCTAGTCTGTTCAGTTATTGTTCTGGGATTTCTGCCCATTTTCTGAAAATATACCAACGATCTGATGCAGTGGGACAATCTAAAGATTGTCCTTTAGATTGTCCTTACTAGAACCAAACAAAACATATATTAAGCGACAAAAGAACAATCACGTTTCCCAGATAAATCAGTTAAAGAATCTGAATAGTTGTTCATCTTTAAAACACACACACACAAATATCTGGTTGATCCACACACACAAATAAATAGACTGACTCCTATACAGTATGCAAGCATACATGTGCAGAGACACACACACACACACACACACACACAAACTGCAGTTCAACCACAGTGAAAAGGCTTTCAGAGAAAACGCACAGCCCAGGAGGCTTGGGTTATCAAGTTACCTGTTGCATTTTCTTGTATTCGCCCACTCTGGCATAGGCCATGAAGAGGTGAGAGTGATATTCCTCACTATTGGGAACTTTCTTCACAGCTGCCTCATAAAGTTTTGTGACTAACTCCGCTAAGACAAAGAGAAATAGGATTTTAATTACTGATGTGTAACAAATCTTAGTAGCAATTTTTTTTTCCTATTTGGGGGAAACAGATGTCTCCTATCATTAAGAAGAAATATCTGCTTTGCCTCACCTGATCATTACTCCTCCCTTGCTCAGGTGTTTTCAAAAAAGAATGGACTAGGTCAGCCCCCCAATGATATTTACAACATATAAGACTCTCCAGGTCTGTTTAGCCTTTCTGTCTTCTTCCAAATTCCTTCCACCTGACATTTTACGCTACAGCTACATCAAAATATCTGTAGTTCCACGAGATGCCCTGGGCTATAGCATATCTCCATGACTTCACATTATTTCCTCTGCCTGGATTCCCCTTTCCTCTCTTTTCTACTGAGAGAACATCACCTCAGAGCCAGTTCAAATGTAATCCCCTCTTGCCAGGAACAGGGCTTCCCAGGGGGCACAGCAGTAAAGAATCCACTTGCCAAGGCAGGAGATGTGTGTTCAATCCCTGGGTAGGGAAGATCCTCTGGAGAAGCAAATGGCAACCTGCTCCAGTACTGTTGCCTGGAAAATTCCATGGACAGAGGAGCCTCGTGGGCTATAGCTGATGGGGTCATAAAGAGTCGGACAAGGTGCAGCATACGCACACCCATGCATGCTGCCAGAAACTATGCAAGTTCAAATGTAATCCTTTCCTGACACCGTCTCTGCCCCTCCACCTCAGTTTGATCACTGCTTCTTTCTGCCACTTTCTTCCTTCTGCCACTTTTAAATCTTTTAAATAACTTTCTTATACAATGTATTAATATATAATGCAATATACTATCTATTGATCTATTTTTCCTTATAGACTATGAGTAACATGAGAGCAGAAAGAATACCTTTCCTTTAGGATTCTAGTACATACTTGTCATAGAAAAACATTCAATCAATACTTGTAGGATAATTTTTTTTTAAGGCTAGGAGAGAATCCATAGCACTAAACTGACATAATCCCTGAATAATCAGATATACCTCAATTCTTTAATCTTTTATAAGAATGAAAAACAAAACTGAACTATAAAATAACATTTTCTGCCTGCTAGGTTGGCAAAAAATTTGTTTTTTCTCCCCAGTTTTACTGAGAAATAATCGACAAAAACTGTGTATTTTTAGGAGCACAACATGATGGTTTGATGGCAAAAAAATTTTTAAGTCTAAGAATACCAATGACAAGGATGTGAAGCAACTAAAACTCTTATACACTGCTAGTTCAGTTCAGTCACTCAGTTGTGTCCGACTTTTTGGGACCCCCAATGAACTGCAGCACACCAGGCCTCACCAACTCCCGGAGTTCACTCAAACTCGCGTCCATTGAGTCGGTGATACTAGTGGGAGGGTAAATTTAGAAGTAGGTTGACATCATGTTTATCTTTAAGCTGAACCTACACCCTATGACCAAACACCTCCATTCCTAGATTCTAGTGTACTTACCCAAAAAAGTATTTTGTGGCAGTGAGCATGAATTAACTACAAGCACCTGGATATTAGATGAAAAGTGCATGTTACAGAAGATGTACAGTATGAAGCCATTGACATTAAGTCCAAGAATAAGCAAAACTAGCAATGTATTGCTTAGAAAAACAAATGTGAAAATATTTTTAAAGAAAAGCAAGAGAATTTAAAAAAAAACTCAGGATACAAATCCCTCTTAGAAAGTTAAAGGGGAAATGAGATTGACAAAGGACAGACAGGAAGTCCTCTCATCGCAGGCATGCCTCATTTCTTTATTACACTTCCCTTTACTGAGATTTGCAGGTCCTGTGTGTTTTACAAATTGAGGGCTTGCGGCAGCCCTGCGTCTAAACAAATCCACTGGCACCATCTTCCCCACGGCATCTGCTCTTTTGTGTCTCTGCTACATTTTTGGTAATTCTCACAATATTTCTAACTTTTTCATTATTGTAAAGTTCTGGTGATTTATGGCCAGTGATCATTTTCTTTTTCAATCCATTAATTTATCCGCCTGTGCTGGGTCTTCACTGCTGAACAGGAGCTTTCTTTACAGTGGTGAGTGAGAGCGGCTCTCTAGTCGCAGTTCGCGGGCTTCTCATTGCTGTGGCTTCTCCAACTGCAAAGCACCAGCTCTGAGGCACACGAGCTTAGGTGCCCGCAGCATGTGGAGTCTTCCCAGACCAAGGATCAAACTTGTGACCCGTGCATTGGCAGACAGAGTCTTAACCACTGGACAACTAGGCAAGTTCAACCAGTGGTCTTTGAAGTTACTACTGGAATTGTTTGAGAGCACCACAAATCATACCCATATAAGACCTTGAACTTAATCAACAAATGTTCGTGTGTTCTGACTGCTCCATTATCTAGCTGTTCCTGTCTATCTCCCTCTCCTCAGGCCTCCCTATTCTTTGAGACACAATATTGAAATGAAGCCAGTTAATAACCCTACAACAGCCTCAAGTGAAAGGAAGAGTCACATGACTGGCACTTTAAATCAAAAGTTAGAAATTATTAAGCTTAGTGAGAAAGTCATGTAGAAAGCCAAGACAGGCTGAAAGGTAGGCCTCCTGTGCCAGTTAGCCAAGTTGTAAATGCACAGGAAAAGTTCTTGAAGGAAATTTAAAGTACTACTCCAGGGATTCCCTGGATGGGGAGTCAGATTCCACAAGCCAAGAGGTGCAGCGCTCCCCTAAAAAAAAGTATCATTTCAGTGAACACATAAATGATAAGAAAGTCAAACAGCCTTATTGCTGACATGGAGTAAGTTTCAGTGATCTGGGTAGACAATCAAACCAGCCACAATATTCCTTTAAGCCAAAGCCTAACCCAGAAGAAGACCGTAACTCTCTTTAATTCCATAAAGGTTGAGAGAACTGGAGAAAAAATTCATGTGACTCCCTTTATTGCAATATTCACTCTAATGTGAAACCAAACCCATGATATATCCAAGGTACGCCTGTCCTAATAATGCTCGATTTCTTAAGCTGGGTGGTAGGTTTATGAACGTTCATTTACCTCATATCAAATGTTCTAGTGTGTTACATAAAACATACTCTTCTATAACATGTATTATTAAAGACATATATCTCATAACAAAACATTTAAGAAATCAACAAGGAAAAACTTTATCTACAGATGAAACTGAACACTACCTAGGATATTGTCAGGAATAATCTGGCAGGCAGAGGGGTATAGACTAAAACTGACCATGTGTCAACAATTGCTGAAGGTGAGTAATGGGCACACTGGGGTTTATTATGTTGTTCTGTTTCTATGTTTGGAATTTTCCATAATAAAAAGTGGGAAAAGGGGCTTCCCTGGTGGTTCAGTGGTAAAGAATCCAGCTGCCAATAAGGAGACCAGGTTTGATCCCTGATCCGGGAAGACCCCACACACCTCAGAACAACTAAGCCCATGTGCCACATGCTTGAGCCTCTGCTCTAGAGCCCAGGAGCTGCAATACTGAAGCCCGTGCTTTGCAACAAGAGAAGCCACCACAGTGAGAAGCCTGCGCACTGCAACCAGAGAGCAGGCCCCATTCACGCCAACTAGAGAAGAGCCAACGAAGCAGCAACAAAGACCCCGCACAGCCAAAAATATATGGATTTTTAAAGTGGGGAAAAAGCAACTCTTTCATTTAGCAAATAAAAATGTCATAAATGAAACGTACGTCGGTGCATCTCCCGGTAAAGAATAGTCAGTGCCTGCAGCGAGTTGTCATCTGTGGGTTCAAGAGCGGCCACCTCCTGTGCCAAGATGAAGGCTTCCTCTTGCTTTCCAGTTCTCTGTAAACCGATTGCCTTTAACACCTGAGAGAAAAGACAAGACTGCTTTTAAAGAACAGAAAAGGAAATGTGAACCAAAGAAAGGCAACTTGAAAGCACAAGGTAAATTACAAGATATGCCTAGGTTGCGAATCAACTATTTCACTAAAAATATCAGCAAATAAAGATTCTTTCCTATCTCAGTCATATTAAGAATGCACAAAGCAAGACAAAAAAACTGTACAACAGCCCTTAAAGGGACCTGTGAAAATTGAATAATTAAATTAGAGAAGTCATGTCCAAAGAAAAAAGCAGTGAGCTTTTAATTAAATACTATTTATGGCATTTAAGGGACCAGGAAAATATATGGCCTAAGAAATACTCTGAAAAACACAGGCACTAAAGAGATTAATGAAACATCTTTCCCTTTAAAGATTATAATATATAACCAACCAAATTATAAGTAACTTGAAGGAAAATGAACTTACCTTAGCACAATGAAGATCTTTATGCTTTTTCAACAACTTATCTGCTTGCTGAATTGCCATTTTATTATTACCATTATCAAGATAATCTATGAAAACAGAAGTTAGGATCATTATATTTCTTCAACAACAAATATGAAAAATGTATAGGCTAGTATCAGATATTTCAAAAAGTGTCCTAATTTGGTATTTAAAAATATCATGGAGCGATATGAACTCTAAACAGCCAGGATGGTCCAGAACCCAATCTTATATTTTGTTATAGTCATTTCTCATCCAAAAGCAATATAATCCAGTTATACTAGTCCTTAATGAAGATTCAAGACCAAATATATTTAGATGACAGATGACACTAATATTTTTACCTATGCGAAACAAATGGGTTTAGTCACACAAAAATTAAAATATCTAAAAAAACAGTTTATTATACTCAAACTTCAAATCTACCAAATGGACCACATTCCCTCAATAAAATGTGTAATGTGTACTTACTATGTCACAGAGTTAAGAATAATTTGCTGGGGGAAAAAAAAGAGACAGTAACAGGGGTGGCAAATTAAATCCAGCAATATTAGTAGTAGACAAGGTAGGAAAAACAGTTCTTTCATATACGTAAGTTGAAACAGAAACTAGCACTGACTTTGAAAAAAACTGACTTCTAAGTTCCCTAACCTATGCATCCATTCCAAAACTCAAGGAATATGGAGACTTGTTATAAAATTTTGTTAAGGAAGAAAACCAATCAATTATTATTCAAAAGTAGAATAACAGCAAAGATTAATTTCCAAATGAGAGGATCTAAAAGAAAATGAGAAGTGTGTTAAATGGGCAACAGTGGCAGATGCCAACTCTAGATACAAGATGACTAAACGCGACGACTACTACCAGATCCCTCTTGGCTCCTCGAGGTCCCGAATCAGCATGGGAACTGACAAAACACGAACAACTCACACTAATCTATGACCAAAGGCTGGTGAGGACAGGGAACCAAAGCAACTCTTACTCACTGCCGCTGGGAATGCAAAGACGGCACTGCCACCTTGGAAGACAGGCTGTTTCTTAAAAAACTAAACATGCTCTAACCATATGATCCAGCTCCTTGTTATCTACCCAAATGAGATGAAAACTTACTTTCACACAAAAATCTGCACACAAATGTTTACAGCAGCTTTGTACGTAACTGCCACAACTTGGGAGGAACCAAAGTGTCCTTCGGTAGGCGAATGGATAAAAAACTGTGGTACATCCCTCCATACAATGAAATATTATTCAGTGATAAAAACAAATGAGCTAGCAAGTCAAAGGAAAAAACAGAGGACTCTTAAATGCACACTGCCAAGAGAATGAAGCCAACAGGACAAAGCTACGTACTGAGAAAGGCAAAAATTATAGGCACAGTGGAACAGTCAGTGGATGCCAGGAGCCGAGGGAAGGATGAATAACTGGAGAGCACGGATTTTTCAGTGCAGTGAAACTGTATGATGCTGTAATGACGGTATGCCTCAATTATTTATTTGTCAAAATCCACAGAATGCGCAACATACAGAATGAACTCTAATGTAAACTAGTCAACTAGGGAGTTAACAATAACATATTACATTGGCTCAGCAACTATAGCAAATGCACCACACCACTGCAAATGTTAGTAACACGGGAAACTGCCGGGAGAAGAGGGGGGTGTGTGGGTGAATAGGAAAAACCACTCTAGAAAAAAAAAGCTGATTGACTTGAAAAATATTTATCTAATAAAAGCAAAGATTCATTTCTAGAAAAGGAAAGAAAGAAGTGTTATAAATGGGAAATCGAGTGGTAGCTGCTGATTCAGAACACAGAAAGATGGCTGAACACAAGCTAGTTCACAATCGGCTACTACAGCTGGTCTCTCTTTGCTCCTCAAGGTCCCACATTAGCAACAGGGAGAGAGGAGGCAAAGACAACTCAAAATCAGCTACGGCCCTGGTGGCTCAAGGCCAAATAACAGAAACGCACTATCATTTTACCTGACGGCTTCAATTTTTCTCCAATGAATACTTTGCCACAACTTTTAAAAAACAACCACATGAACACATGAGTTTCATCTCTAGTCTCTCTTCAATGCACTTAATACCAATGAGCACCAATAATGCTAGGTACAATGATTAAGACGACTTACTCTGGAGGAATCACAATCTAAAAAAGATCAAAGACTTAATACTCAGAGCGAAACCACAGAAATCTAAAAGCATACAAAATCTTGGCCTGAATACCTAATACCAGTTTTCTCAAATTCTTAGTTCCGGCGACAGGCCACCATTTGTCCTCATAGAATATCTGAGAGACATTTCAGTTCAATAAATGATATCTTCTCTTTCTAATAACCTGGTGTTGGTCTTATGCAGAGTGAGTTCTAAGTTATGTCTGACTCAGTCCTGTAAGACTCCAGGTTCATGGACCACATCTTGAAGCCTTCTCAAAGAGTAGGTATCTTTGGTGAAACCCCAACTCAGGATCTCCCCATAAACAGATCAGACCAGAGATTAGGACTACAAGGATATTTAACTTTTCCTCTCTGTTGTTGACAAGGGTCTGATATATTAATATCCTGTACCCTTGCCCTCTTCTTTGGGAATGGTTTCCACAGACTCTGCTGAAGGGGTAAAATTGGATGAGTATGTCTAGATCACGTAACTGAAGCCCAATGGAATGGACATTTGACCCAAGCTGGGTAAACCTGGTAATCCATAACTGCAATGCTGAAACCTGGAGTCAGAAAGCTATGTAGAACTCCATTTGGAAGGCAATAAATATTTCCAGTTTGAGATTATCCGGGGCAGGTCCAGAATTTCCATCTGGAAGGAGCCTTGGGAGATGCAAATTGGTTAATGGGGAGTGAAAAGGGAGTTATCTCTTGGCTCTTCATTCATATAACATTTATAAAAGAATAATGTCAGTTACCTTTATCAAAAAATAGATGGGGGGATAGGGGGCGGTGCTGATTAAGCAAACAACCTCTCCCTACTTTAGCTTCAGCCAGCACTTGGGCCCTGCATAAGTGATGAGTAAGCACATTAAAAAAAAGGCTTGGAGAACCTAGCAGAGAAAAGAACAGACACAAACAGATACGAGCAGCAGAGACAAGCGTTTGAGAAAGAAGCTTCAGATCTTGACAGCCTTCCAGTTTCCATCAGGCTCTAGAACACTGCATTCCTGCCCTAGGCTCCCACAGGGTTTATAAACAACCTCGCTCTACTTGAGCTCGTGTCAAAGGGTTTCTGCTCCTTGAACCCAAAAGAATTTTAGCTAAGATACCCCACCACATTCAGCCTGCTGTCAGGCTCCCCCTTCCTGGAAGCCTACTGATTAATTGGTTGCTGAGTCTTTGGGAAATGTTTATTTCCACTTTACATCACTGACTTTGTAATATAAATTATGTAGCATTTGGTGAAAAAAGGCCAAAAAAATGATATCCTAATTCTATTTTTTTAAGTCTTTTTAAAAGCTTACTCAAGGGTAATTGTGGCTTGACCATTAGGACTGGTATGGTTCCCTTAATGAGAGTAAGCCAGTCAGCCATCCACGAATCAGACACAGGAAATAAGATGATGATGTGTCAGTTAAAGCAGTGTTTTTCAAAGCACAATTATCACTCCAACTACTGTTTTTAGGTGATCTCTGTAGGCAGTACTAGATAACACAGTGAGAAAGTTGACTTCTAATATTTCCTTTATATTAAGGAGATACTCAAATTGGCATTTGCCTGTCACTTCTTTAATATTTGCTAATGTTCCTCCCCCCCCCCCCCATTTTTTTCAAACAGAGAAGCAACAGGTCTCAGATTGAGAGTTCCACAACTATCAGAAACTAGTTAAGGGACTTCCCTGGCAGGCCAGTGGTCAAGAATCTGTGCTTGCACTGCAGGGGGCGCAGGTTCAATTCCTGGTTAGGGGACTAAGATCCTACATGCCACTGGTTCAACAAAAAAAAGATTTAAGACTTTAATAACATTGTTTTCTTTTCATTGTATGTACTTATTCTTATGATTTGTTTTCTCAGGGCAAGTGACAGATTTTCCACTAATGGTAACAATAAAGATTTGTTGTTGTTTAGTCACTAAGTGAAGTGAACTCAAAGTCACTCAGTCGTGTCTAACTCTCTGCAACACCACGGACTATACAGTCCATGAATTCTTCAGGCCAGAATACTGGAGTGGGTAGTCTTTCCCTTCTCCAGGGGATCTTCCCAACCCAGGAATCGAACCAGGGTTTCCTGCATTGCAGGCGCATTCTTTACCAACTGAGCTATCAGGGAAGCCCTGTCGCTAAGTCGTGTCCAATTCTTTCGTAACCCCATGGACTGTTGTCTGTCAGTCTCCTCTGCCTGTCAGTCTCCTCTGCCCACGGGACTTCCCAAGCAAGAATACTGGAAAGGGTTGCCATTTCCTTCTCCAAGGGATCTTCCTGACCCAGGGATCAAACCTGCGTCTCCAGAACTGGCAGGCGGATGCTTTACCACTGAACCACCAGGGAAGCCCAATAATACAAATTATTTTTAAATAAATTTAACAGTCAACTTAGAGAAAAATATTAAGTAATTAATAGTACAGATGATACTATAATATAGCTAAAATCATCAGACTGGATAAAAGAATGATAAAAATCTGGGGAACACAGGGTTAAACCACTGGTAAGAGACTATCAAAATCTACTGAACGAATGAGCCAGCCCCGTTCCTGGGTAATATGGCCAACAGAAGCTCCTCTTCCCTGCAGGTGGTGCAGACAGACAGCAGTAGGCCCTGACACATACAGGCCTACTGTCTACAGGCCCTGTAGAGAGGCCCTGGGACCAACATACTTAAGAATCCTAAGTCCAATCATACTTACGAATACTGACAATAGAAAAGGGATCAGTCTCACAAATAAAAAGGAAAGCCTTTAAATTAGGTGTCCTTGCAAATGCTTTTAAACCTTCCAGAGTAGCTGAAATTGACAACCTGCACTGTTTTCACTTCCTACAAGGACTTCAGAGACTAGTCAAGATATTGCTCCAAATTTAGAAAAAGACTGAATACAAGACAGCTCCACTTTCAAATTATAATGTTCTTTGCTTAAAAATCCTAAATGTTTGAGAACAGAAGTCTTGCTTTTACCAAGAACACAAACTGTAGGTGAAACATTCTTTTAATCAACAAGCCTTTTTAAAATACCTAACGTGGAAGATGGGGGGTGGTGAGGTTGAACTTAAAAATGAATGGTTGAACTTAAAAACAAATAATGCCTTCGAACTGATGGCCTTCCATCCTGCATCTGTCCTTTTTAAACCTACTTCCCACAGAGTCATCCTTTTACAATGCGGGAGAAAGAGATACATAAATACAAAGTGACCACAATAGGATATTCAAGGAACCAATGATTAGTGATGGCTTCCTGTAATCAAACTGGACTTTTAAAAGTCTTTTCAGTTAATTTTTAAATAATAAAAATAATACAGTATAGTGGGAAAAAAAGTGATTCATACAGGTATAACATGAAAAGAATTACTAGTCTTGTAATCTTGCCCTACACACCCACTACCCTCTACTCTGTGCATTCTTCTAGGATTTTTCTATGCATCATGTCTTTCTAAGCTTAAAATGTTTTTAGAATCTCAAAGTCTAAGAGCTTTTTAAAAGGTCAAGATTTCAGAACAGAAGACTACAGGTTGTGCCAAGTGACTTTTCTACAGAAAGAAAAGATAATATTCACTTACCAAGACACCCTGTCACTCTTGGGGCGAAACAGGACAAGACTCACTGAGCTAACACCGCCCAACAGAAGGTTCAGAATATATAGAACAATCATGTGAAGACTTGGGAAGTTTTAATAACAAACTATAGCAAAATAATTACCTGGAGTCTGGCTACACATGGAAGGGAAATGTCCTAAAGCACCAAAGAAGTGATTATCATTCAGGAAACACAGCTAGGACAGGTGACACATGATTCAGGCTAGAGCAAGACTGCAAGTCAGTAGGCAACAAGGACTACTGTGTAGCACAGGGAACTTTACTCAACATTCTGTGACATCCTACATGAGAAAAGTCTAAAAAAGCATGGATACATGAATAACTGAGTCACTCTGCTGTACACCTGAAACAAACACAACACTCTAAATCAACTATACCCCAGTACAATTTTTAAAATAAGTATATAAAAAAAACACCGTAAGTCAGTAACAAAGATTAGAATGGATCTCGTGCCATAAAAGTATGTGTGTGTGTATTCTAAAGACTACAGAGATATTTTTTCTTTGAAACTTCTCTATTTTTATTTTACAATTCCTGCATCCTATAAAAATTTATTAAGTACCATATCTGACCATCACTTCCAACTCTACACCCCTACTAACTACTAAAAACATTTTAAAATAATAATGGTAGAAGCAAGCACTAGAGCTCACCAAGTCACATGGGAATAGAAAATCTGTTCAGAACCACAAAGTACAAGAGAATAATTTTAGTGAAAGGAGAAAACAATAAAGTAGGCATTCTGAGAAACTTAAGATGGTTTTCAAAAACCAAAACTGCAATACCCAAACTTACCAATTTATGAGTAAAGAGAAGCACTCTAAAGACATTAGACTAAACAACTATTACATACAGAGACATCAAAAACAGAATTTCAACCTACCATAATTTTCACAATTAATCACCCTGTGCTCTTCTACCCTCAACTGCATCGGCAAAAGCTGAAGTCATAGGCAAAGCTTCTAACAGCTGTAAAATCCTAAACCTTGGTAATATAAATAATGCTGCACAAAAGACAGCGAGGCTGCAGAGTCTCAGTAAGGGCTGAGCTCTCCAGTGAGAATGGCCACGTTCAAATTCCAGCTCTACAATTTACTAGCTGCAGCCCTGAGCAAGTTAATCTCTGGCCTTCAGTACTATGCTCACAATAATCTTACCTACCAAACAGGACAGTTAGCACACAAACAAGCACTCAATCAATGCTGAGTGTTGTTGAACTTTGGGCTGGTGGGTAAGCACCGCCAAGCATTAGCTTCTTCATGTGTCAGCTAATGAGATAAATTCAAGGGACAATAGTGGTTTAGGGATACCCAGGTATTTAAACACAAAAGCAAGGCTGTCCCAAGGTCCAGAGGTCAGAAGTGCTGAAGTCAAGGGCAGTGCTTTCCCTAATTCTGCCAGTGTATATTAATTGCCTTGGAACTCCTAAAGAAAGTATCTTCTAATCTTCTTCCCATGTAACTATAAGAAAAGCTACATAATTCTGACTTCAGTTTCAATATGACCTACATATCTGGTTAACATAGCCTGATGTCTAACAGTGTGAAAGGGACTAGTTTTCCTATTGGATAGTTCAAAACATTAATTCTAAGCAATTTATGGGGCACCAAAGACATTTTCTTTGGTCCTCAAGAACAATTTTTAGAAATCCAATTATTCTTAAAAATATTCAGTCTTTAAAAAAGAAAAAGTCTGCAGGCAGCTGCTATAAAGCAGTGATGAGCTATCCATTGTGAACTCTGGATTCAGAACTTACCCTCAAGACACCCTTGTATACTTCATCTCTGCCCTTTAAAACGGATACTGAAATACACAAGACTTTACAGCCCTGGGAAAATGGAAATCTACCACTCTCCACCTTTGTGACCTTTGGCAAATCAGTGTCTTCAGTGCAAACTAAGGTGATTTCTAACACAGTGGTTAAAAAGTCTGGGACAGTCCCCAGGGGTTAAGATACCAGTTTCATGTTAGGTAAGTGACCTTAAACGAATTACACATCAATAAAGCCCCCAGTCTCCTCATCTGTGGAAAGAAGAGGGCGAGAGGAAGGGAGGAGACTGGGAAAAACCACCCACCCCAGAAGAAAATGTGAAGATCAAACAATAATAAGTATAAAAGGCCAAGGAGAGTGACTGACATAATTAGCAGACTATCCACATTATTGCTGTTGATAATAATAATTATTATTGTTGTTGTTATCAACAAGGCTGTTGCTAGAATCAAATAAGACTCAAGAGCAAAACATTATACAAATTACAAAAAGCACTGCCAGTTGTACCAGAAACATAAAGTTACCCCCATCCAAAAAAGTTAAATCATCTCAGCTTCCATTTAAGTAACATCTACCCTATAAACACGAGGCCTCCTTTTGGAAAGCCACTGACCTTGAAGCCTTCCTCACTATGAACTAGACCAAGACCACACAAGCATCTAAGGGGAAAGGAAATACAAATGGGGCCACTTTCCAATTACAGAACGTCTCGATTACTGAAGAGGTTTTCCTCCCTTACTCAAATACGTGATTTTTCCCAACTGGAAGAGCAGAATGCCACCAAGGTCTTAAAGCCTGAGGGTTGAGGTAAGCGTTATGAAAGGGGATCCACTTAGCACGCGGAAGGCAGGCTGCAAAGGAAAGACCAGAGAAGCTACAAAAAGGAAGAGCCCTCCCTGCATGCCCCCCGACACCAGCTATTGGAGTCGCTTCACCGCTATTTTGGACCCAAGACCCCCCCACCCCGCCCCGCCGCCCCCGCTTCCCACATGTGCCCAGAGCAGCTGTTCCTCCACCACAGGGCTCTGTATTGGGAACCTCAAATCCGGGCCTGCTCCTGACTCGATATGGGTTGACCTTGCGTCAGTCCCTTCCCTTCTCTGGACCTGTTTCTCCCTGTGCCCCGAGCACAGTTAGTCAGACAACCCTTTAGGCCCCGCTCCCTCAAGTAAAAAGTCTTTAGTGGGGAATTTTCCCTCATGCTGGGGTGTTCCACCCTCATGCCGGAGCCAGCTTCCACCTGCGGACAGACAACGCAGCCTGCGGGTAGCGGAGGTCCCGGCGAGAGTAGTGTCTCACAGGGCCTGCCTGTCAGGCCGGCTCTGCCGACCTGCGGCCGCCCTGGCCGCGCCGCCACCAACTCAGAGCTCGAGAAAGCCAGGCCGGCGCTTACGCGAGGCCCGTGGCTGAGGCCTAGAGGCCCGCGCGGCCCGCCCCCTGTGCCCGCCGGCTCGGCTTCTGGCCCCTCAGCGCCCCTCCCGGGCCTTCGCCCCGGCTTCGGAAGCCCTCGGCGCATTCGGCTGGCGACCAGACTGGCCCCAGGCACTCACCGTAAATGGGTCGGAGGCGCCTGTCGTTAGGGTCCTGCACATGGCCCCGCGTCGCCATGATGACAAGCGCAGGACCGCAGTGCGCACGCGCGGGGCAGGCCCCCGGGAAGGGGCTGTTAAAGGGCCAGCGCCGATCTCGCGCTTCTATCGCGATGGTCGCGTGGTTGCGACAGAACGCGCCGGCGCGGAAAACACAGACACTCAAACCGCATCCCCGCCCCCCGCCCCCCAAGGTGTGTCACTTCATGGCTCCTTTTCCTCCCTTTCGCTGGTGAAAAGTGAGGGGAGGGGTGGGGGAGAAACTTGGTTAAAGACAGGGCTCGGCTGCTGCTGCTCATCCTGTTTCTCCTCTGTGCTGAAGGACCAGTTAGACTTGCCTTTGATTCACGGTTGAGGAACCGGAAACTCTTGTGGGAGGGTGACCCCGGGGACAGTAGGGGGAAAAGGGTGCTGAGCGACAAGTAGAACGTGCCAGAAAAGTTCGAGGTCCCTTCACGCCCTCCTCGGTGCTCAGCCTGCTAAGAAGCATCCTAGGGATCAAAGTTAACATTACCAGTTAGAGGTGATGAGAAAGGAACTTCCCTTGTGTAGTATTTTTTTCTGGAAGACCCATAAACTCAGACTAGTTACAAAGAAAACATCAAACAAATCGCACTGAGTGACATTCTACAAAATGCCTGACCGGTAGGCTTCAGGACTGTCAAGGTCATGAAAAATAAGGCAACAGTGAGAAGCCGTTACAGCCCAGCAATACCTAAGGAGACAAGACAACCAAACACAATGTGATACCTTCCTTGGGATCCTGGAACAGAACAAAGGGCATCAGTGGAAAAAGAGTTGAAATTCAAATAAAGTCTAGAGTTCAGTTAATAGTATTGTGCTAATGTTGGTTTCTCATTTTGATGAATGTACCATGGTAATGCAAGATGTTAAGTGGTTGAGGGGCATATGAAAACTTAATCCTCTTTTCACTCTCTTTTTAAGTCTAAAATTATTCCAAAATCAAAGATTTTAGAATGCTTTTATTGTTTGTTTTTTAAAATTTTCTGCCGCACCCTGCAGTACTTGGAATCTTATTTTCCCAACCAGGGATAGAACCCCTGCAGTAAAAGCACAGTCTTAACCTCTGGACCACCACGAAGGTCCCTAAATGCACTTGTGGGGGGGTGACTACTTTTTAAAAACCAAATGCACTAGAAACTCTCATCCCAATTCTGTCCTGAGTTCTAGCTCAAAGAGAAAATTCCAGAAGCAATTACACAGAAAAATTCTTAGTGAGAATGGGGATGCTTGGGGAGAGAGAGTCCCTCAAATGAAGATATGATCTGTGATCCTCATAGAAAATAGTTCCTAAAGCTGAGGAGAGTTTAAAATACACTAGATGGGGACCTCCCTGGCCATTTCACTCCAGAGGACACGGGTTTGAGCATCACCTAGGAACTTAGAAACATTAGGCACTGCTCCAGACATACTGGATCAAATGCTCTGGGAGTAGGGTCGGCGATTTGTATCTTTACAAATCCTCTTGTGATTTGGATTCAGACAAAAGTTTCATCCTTTTTTAGATCAGAAGCGGGCAAATTATGACCCATAGGCCAAATCTACCTTACTACTGTTTTTGTACAGTTTGTGAGCCAAGAATGATTTTCACATTTTTTAATGGTTGGGGAAAAATAAAAGAAGACTATTTCACAACGTGAAAGTTATATAAAGTTCAAAGGTCAGTGTCTATAAGTAAAATTTTATTGAACCCAACTATTCATTTATGCATTGTCTGTGGTTGCTTTTGTGCTACAACAGAAGAACTGAGTAGTTGTAACAGAGACCTTGTGGCCCAGAAGCTTAAAATAAATTTACTATCTGACCCTTTACAGAAAACATTTGCCAATTGCTATTCTAGAATACGCTCAGGATAAATGAATAAACAGATACCTCCAGGGTAGAGTTGTCAGGTCAAATATGGTACAATATTTGGGGCATCCTTACACTAAAATAATATTCACTGTTTATCTGAAATTCACATTTAGCCAGGTGACTTAGAGTTTTTAATACTTGATTTACAAGGTTGTATCAGTTTCAGGTGCACAGGGGTTCTACACATTTATTTGCTAAACCCTATCCCAGGGAGAACTCCATGTTTCCCAAATCATGTTAACCAGCAAGAATGAAGGTCAGGAGCCTCCAGTAAGCTGATCACAGGCTTGCTCTTAGGTGCTGCGGCCAGGTAGGACTGGGCTGGACTTGGGCTTGGAGAGGGGGAGAAGGGAGGAGACCTGGGGTTCATCTGTGACACAAATGAGAGAGCTGTTGAGTTACCCGAGTTTCAAGAATTTCCCAGAATGGAAAAGTGCAGCACCTTAAAAGGGAGGCTCCTGACCAGGACTGTGGTTACTCAGCTATGTTATTAGATTACCTTTGTTGGCCTGGCCCAAGAGGAATGCTGATGCTTGGCACCCTGCTACCTGAACTTGGCAGGGCTGGAGTCTTATGGACCCACCTAAGAGAGGCCTTTAAATCCTTGAGTCACCATGCTGCGTAGAATATGTCTCCGTCCACCCTGAAAGCCTGTTTGGCATACAAGCAGGATGAATTAGCCTTTTTCTTTTCTTTTTCTTACTCCTTGTCCTCAAAAGCCTAAGACTGAAGCAGTCACCTGAGTCTAGGCCTGTCCTTACCTGCTCCCTGAGCGGCACCTTTCACACGCTTTGGCCTAAATAATTTCAGGTATCAAATGAGATGCCCCCCAAGGGAGCCAAAAGCCTATCCTTCTCTCTGTACCTTAGAGTTGATGTTATGGGAAAATACTTGGTATACAACAGATGTTCATTCAATGGTGGTTTCCATTATATTGACTTAGAACAGGGGGCTAAGCCCTTCGTTCTTATCCTATTTGGTGGCAGATTTGATCTGGTAGGAAACCCTCTCGCTCAGGAGCCGTGAGGCACACCAGTGTGTCGTGCTGGTAGCTGGGGCGTGCTGGTAAACACAGGGCGGGGCTGTGCGTTACTTGGATGTAGTGGTTGTGAGCATCTCCACTGGATAACTTTTCTAATTTTCCTTTGCTTTTCTTTTCCACCTTGATCCAATGCCTAATCCTTATCCTCCACAGAATAAACAGAACAGTGACACAGTTCATATTTTTAATGGATTTCTCGACCTTTTAAAAATGTATTTATTTTTATTTTTGGCTGCACTGGGTCTTCATTGCTGCGCTAGGTCTTCCTCTGATTGTGGAAAGTGGGAGCTACTCTCAAGCTGCAATGCGAGGGCTTCTCATTGCAGTGACTTCTCTGGTGGAACACAAGCTCTAGGTGCGTGGGCTTAAGTAACTGTGGCTCCCTGGCTCAGTAGTTGTGGCACACGAGGAATATCTTGGAATTTCCTGCAATGCTTAGTATGCTGCTGCTGCTGCTAAGTCGCTTCAATGCTTAGTATAAAGGGCAAAAATACCAAATAGGCACAGAATTAAAGGTAGACAGAGATGAAGGCAGAAAAATACAGAACCAAGAGTTAAGAGTTGAGGGTTATGGTCTTGTTTTGGCCAATAATTTAAGATATACTCCTGGGCCTCATTTTTCCCAACAGAAAAAGAGAGAATGGGTCTGAGAGCCCCTTTCAGCTTTCAGTCCCAGAGGTGCAGCCTTTGTTCACTCTAGCACTTCCAATTCTGTCCACCAGGTGGCATATGAATGCTAAATTGCCCAGGCCTCTTTCAAATTAGAAGGGATAGATCTCAATTTAATTGTAAAAAATTAAAAATAAAACAGAGGACATTTACAAAATAAAACAGAGGACATTTCCTGGTGGTCCAGTGGTTAAGATTCTGCATTCCCAATTTCCAGGAGATGTGAGTTCAATCCCTAGTTGTGTAAGTAAGAGGCCGCATGCAGCCCAGTTATCTTTGTAATCATTTTTTCTTTTTTGCCCACAAGGCTTATGGGATTGAAGAAGGAATTCATAGGGCCTGGACTCCATCCTAGGCCTGTTCATGCTGATCATGCTCAGCCACCTTTTCGATGGACTCTGACCTCTGTGTTTAGTGCCTATGAAAACAACAACAGAAGGATAAGACCCCCTCCAGACAGGGGAACCTTGAAGATCTTATCTAGGTTACTCATCGCCTAAGAGAAAACATACACTAATCACCCCTTCCTCCAGACTGGCCATACATTTTTCTGTATTTGTCGGAGTGTAACCTCGGGTTTATTGATTATTGGCTAATTGTTTGACTGTTTGAGCACATGAGCACACAGCACGTGAACGCTGGGGTTATTGGGATTGCATTTTCTTTGGTTTATGTAAGTCTCAAGGAATTTGGGGTGGTGGGTTCAGACACATACACATGGGGTATAAAAGATTTTCACAAATGCTGGTCAGGGTCCTTGGCTAAGAGGAGACTCTGCCCTGGGCCCACCGGTGTAATAAACTGCACTCCACTATCTGCATTGTCCTTCTGAGTGAGTTTGTTTCCTGGAACACGTGGCTACAGCAGGGTCTTAATTCCCTGACCAGGGATTGAGCCCGGGCCCCAGTAGTGAAGGCACTGAGTCCCAGCCACTGAGCCTCCAGGGATTCCTTATATCTTTGCAATATTTATGCTCAACTTTTTATTGAGGTGTTATTATACACTATAAAATTCCCTCATTTCAAGAACGCAATTCAATGCTGTTCTACTACATTTTACCAAGTTGTGCAGCCAGTAATATAGTTTAAGTTGAGAACACTGACATCCTCTTAATAATATTCCTCTAGAAACTATGCTTCCTAACTTTAAAAATAATGAAATGTTTCAAAATCTAAAGCTAGAGAGAGTAATAATCATGTATACATATCACACAGGTCTGACAAATGTTATCTTTAACAAGCATAGACTTGATATTGTAGGTACATTTCTTTATCTCCCCATCTCCCTGGCTCCTCAGAGATAAGCAGCATTCTGCTATTGGCTAGTATCCTTCCTTCTACATTTTCATATTCTTTTAATAACTTTATTTCTTTCAAAATAATTTTTTTTAGTGTATTTACTTTTGGCTGTGCTGGGTCTTTGTTGCTCGTGAGATTTTGTTTAGTTGTGGTGAGCGAGGGGTGACTTTCTAGTTGCTGTGTATGGGCTTCTCATTGCAGTGGCTTCTCCCACGGAGCATGGACTCTGGGGTATGTGGGCTTCAGCACGTGGCTTCAGCAGTTGCAGCTCCAGGGCTCTAGAGCATGGGCTCAATAGTTGTGGCGTAGGGGGGTTTAGTTGCCTGACAACATGTGGGTAGGGACAGAACCTACATAGGGACAGAACCTATGTTTCCTACACTGGCAGGGGGATTCTTTACCACTGAGCCACCAGGGAAGGCCTTTTGTTTTCCCTTCAACTTCTGGGAGATGGGGAGGGGGTGGTTTGCCGTAAAGAAGTGTTTCGTTTTTTTGCAGCCTTTTCCCCACGGCTGTATTATTTTTCAATTGCTTTAGGAGTTCTAGTAATCTTATGGTTTTGTTTTTAACATTTAAATCTTTGACCTGTTTGGAATTTTACTCAGCATGAATAATGAGGTAGGGTTCCAATTTTATCTTTTCCTGTTGCTCCAAACCCTATTTATTGAATAATCCATCTTTTTATTGATTTATTATTATTATTTACTTTACAATATTGTATTGGTTTTGCCACACATCATCATGAGTCCGCCAGAGTGTACACGTGTTCCCAATCCCGAAACCCCCTCCCACCTGCCCCCCAACACCATCCCTCCGGGTCATCCCAGTTCACCAGCCCTGAGCATCCTGTACCCTGCATTGAACCTAGACTGGCGATTCATTTCTTATACGATATTATACATGTTTCAATGCCATTCTCCCAAATCATCCCACCCTCTCCCTCTCCCACAGAGTCCAAAAGACTGTTCTATACATCTGTGTCTCTTTTGCTGTCTCACATACAGGGTTATCGTTACCATCTTTCTAAATTACATATATATGCGTTAATATACTGTATTGGTGTTTTTCTTTCTGGCTTACTTCACTCTGTGTAATAGGCTCCAGTTTCATCCACCTCATTAGAACTGATTCAAATATATTCTTTTTTGAATAATCCATCTTTTTCACAAAGCACACAATGCCATCTTTATCATATATTACATTTCCATATGCATTTCTGTCTAGTCACAGGACAGTCTGCAGGATCCTTTCAAGGGCAGGTCAATGCTGGGGCCACAAATGAGGGCTCTGCGGAGCTGACTGGAAGCTGTGTTCTGAGTCTGAACTTGATCTATACAGCCTCTGGGTTGCTGAACTCTGGGAAGAGCCTTGTCAGCTGCAAATGGCTGCTAGCTGCCAAGAAGGCAGTCTTTGATTTAGAAAAAAGGAGCTTCTAGGAAGTAGTGCTGCTGTGTGGTCAGGTCTCTGGTGAAGATAAAGCATAAAGGATAAGAGATTAAAACTCACAAACTGATTCTAAAATCTATATGCAAAAGACCTATAGTGGCCAAATAAATCTCAAAAAAGAGGAACAGAGTAGCAGGACTTACATGATGAGATTTCAAGACATACCATAAAGCCGCAGTCATTAAGACAGTGTGCTATTGGCCTAAGACAGATAAATAGATGAGTAGGATAGAGAGTCCAGATACATGTCCTTGGATTTATGACAAAGGCCCAAGTCCAGTTCAGTGGAAGAATGAAGTCCCCGCTCCCCAGTAAATGGAGCAACAGGCTATACCTTAAAAATAAACAAACAAAAAACCTGTGGGACTTTCCTGGCAGTCCAGTGCTGGGACTCTGTGTTTCCACTGCAGGGTGCTAGGGTTCAATCCCTGGCTGGGGAACTAAGATCCCTCACGCCCAAGTGTGGCAAAGAAACAAAAAGCCCTTTACCCCAACCTCAGACCATACAGAAATATTAATTCAAGATGGGTCACAGACTGAAATGTAAAAAGTAAAACAATAAGACTTCTGGAAGAAAACATAGAAGAATATCTTTGTTACATGGGGTAAGCAAGTTTTTTTAAAATAAGCACAAAAAAGCACAAATTATAATAGATAATTCTTCCCTTTATTCAATATTTATATAGTGCCTACTGGGCACTATATATGCTAGGTGCCAGACATGCCCATGAAAAAATGTCAGCCCAGACTTGGAGCAGCTGGTTCAGTTCGAGAGGATAGACAGGCACCTCCTCAGGTAACAATACTGTAGCTCTCTAGGGGCTCTGATTGGTGATCACAGGAGGCAGTGGGGGCCAGAGGAGGGGTACCTTACCCAGAGTTCTTAAAAGGCTTGTTGTAATATGTGAGATCAAAGCCAAATCTTGAAGGATAAGGAAAGCCTGACAAGTCACAGCAGACAGAAACTGCTTTCAAAGTCCTAGCAGGGACAAGAGAAGGTGGGTACAACTGCAAGCTCTTCAAGCTGGTGGGAGCAGGTGCTTGGGACTGGATATAGTTTCAAGAATGTATCTATGTTGTTAATTTTCCTGTAATTGAACTTGGTTCTCCAAGTTCACTGTACACAAGAATCTTCTAAAATTCTAAAATGAACCCACCAACTTCTAAAATGAACATTCTGGGACTCTGCCGCAGAAACGTTTACCTATTTATCTAATAGGTGTGAAGTGGGCCTGAAAATGCACCTTAATGAGCCATCCTCCCCACCCCACCCCGCATGACACTACTTCTGCCAGCCAGCAAACCACCCTTAGAAAAACAATGACTATGCACTAAGGTTCTTCCCCCGGGGAAACAGGAAGTACTTTCTTCGGCAGCATGGGGCCAAGACAGCTGTGAGTTTTCTGGAAAATCAGGTTATGACGCAAGTGAGCCTGGTATCTCCTTCTCTGGATCTAGAAGGGCTCTGTGCAAGCATCTAAGGGCTGAGGAAGCCAGGGGGCAGAGAGCAGCAGCTTCTGGGAACTCTGCCTAGTAACCAGGAGCTCTGGACGATTTTCCAGCATGCCCTGGGGACTCAGGTCCAATCTCCATTCTCCTTATGAGTATGTATGAGCCCCCAGAAGTCAGCTGAGTTTCCTAGCCACCTGCTTCAGAATTGACAGAATAATGTAAACGTTTCGGAGCCTGAAGGGCAAACCAATAGCGTGTTTCACGGCCTGGCGCCTTGACTAGGAGACTATGTTCTATCAGTGCTTTCACAAGTGTTTCTTCCGTAATAGATGGATATACCTGTGAGCATGTGGAAAATATCAAACAAAAAGGATTTTTTAAAGACTACCCTGAAAGTTCTATCTTCACTGACAGGGTTGGTGAGTATGAGTGCACTTCTGTAGCAGACACTAGGATGACTCCCTAATAGCAACCTCCTGGGAATTCCCTGGTAATCCAGTGGTTAAGACCCTGAGCTTTCACTTCCGAGGGCCCAGGTTCAATCCCTGGTCAGGGAACTAAGATCCCACAAGCCCCATGGTATGGCCAAAGGGGAAAAAAGTCATTCCAAATGGCAACCTCCCCCTTTACTCCCTGCCAAAGGCCTTATTTCCCCTTCCCAGCTTGTCAATTGTCTAAGTACCTCCAGGTAATCATAAGGTGACCAACTAATGGGCCAGCTCCCGGGATCATTGAGAGATAGAAGAAGAAAGAACCCAAAACTCATTGGTAGAAATTAAGAGGTTAGTGGAGGGGGTGGGGAAGCAAAGGCTAACCATAAATACTTGAGAATCACCAACTCATGAGAAGTGGAGATATTTATGAATACATGGATGGCTGGAACTTATATAACCGATAAATGCATATCCTACAGGCTTGCCCAGGAATTCCACGCTTGAGTGCACATCTAACTGAAATGAATGTCATATCTAATCAAAGAATTAGAAATTCATTCTTCAACAAAATATAAGCAAACCAAATGTTCATCAACTGTAGAATGGGTTAATAAATTGTGATATGCTCAAAATTTATTTGGGATGCTATGCAGAAATGATCATGAACAAACTAAGGCTATATGTGAGAACATGAGTGAATATATTGCACGAAATATGAAATATAAAATCAAATATTACATGAAATAAGTCAGACACTGAAGAGTATATAATAAGTTATTTACATGATATACAGGAACAGGTAAAACTATTTATTTGTCTGTTTGAGCTATAATTGACATAAAATATTATATAAATTTAAGGTATAAAACATGTTAATTTGATGCATTCATATATTGCAATATGATTACCACCTTAGCAATTGCTAATACCTCTATCATCTCACACAATTATTATTTCTTTTTTGTGGTGAGAACACAAAACAATGATAGAAATCAGAAGACTGGTTATCCTGTAGGAATAGGGAAGAGGGTTAAATAGGGAAAGAGCCTAAAAGAACCCACTGGAGCTGGAAATATTCTATTTCTTGATCTAGGTGGTGGTAACAGGCATGTAAACATATGTAAAAATTCATCGTGTAAACTCCCCTTCTAGGTAGAATTTCTCCTAGCAAAATGAGAACATATGTCTACACCAAAAACCTGTATACAAATATTCAGGGACTTCCCTGGCGGTTCCAGTGGTTAAGACTCTGCTCCTCCACTGCAGAGGGTGTAGGTTTCATCCCTGATTGGGGAACTAAGATCCCACATGGCATGTGGCATGGCCAAGAACAAAAAACAAAACAAAACAAAAGCCCAAACGTTGTTCATAGCAGCGTTATTCGTTGTAGCCAACAGGAGGAGACAACCCTTTATTCGTTTGCTAGGTGCTCCCTGGTGGCTCAGACAGTAAAGAATCTGCCTGCAATGCGGGAGACCTGGCTTCGATCCCTGCGTGGGAAAGATCCCCTGGAGGAGGACATGGCTCCCCACTCCAGTATTCTTGCCTGGAGAATTCCATGGACAGAGGAGCCTGGCAGGTTATAGTCTATAGGGTGGCAAAGAGTTAGACACGACTCAGTGACTAACACTTTCACTTTCAGGGCTGCTGAAGCAAAGTACCATAGACTATGTGCCTTAAACAGAAATGTATTTTCTCACCATTCTGAAGGCTGGAAGACAGAGATCAAAGTGTCAACAGAGTTGGTTTCTTCTGAGGCCTCTCTCACTGGCTTCTACTTGACTGTTTCCTCCCTGTATTCTAACAGAGTTTTCTCTCTGTGTGTCTGTGTCCCTATTTCCTCCTATTCTAAGGAAACCAGTCAGTTGGATTAGGGCCCATCCTCATTTTACTTAATTACCTCTTTAAAGACCCTGTCTTCAAATACAATCACATTTTTAAGTGCTTGAAATTAGGACTTCAACATGTGAATATTTCATTTTTTATTTTATTGAAATACAGATGACTTACAGCGTTGTGTTAGTTTCTGGTGTACAGCAAAGTGATTCAGTTATATATATATATGTACATACACATGTGTATTCATTGTTGTTCAGTCGCTCGTTCATGTCTGACTCTTTAGAGACCCCATGGACTGTAGCCCCCCAGGCTCCTCTGGCCGTGGGATTCTACAGGCAAGGATACTGGAGTGGGTTGCCATTTCCTTCCCCAGGGGATCTTCTGTCCCAGGGATCAAATCTGCATCTCCTGTATTGGCAAGCGGATTCTTTATCACTGAGCCACTAGTGAATGTGTTCTTTCTAAAATTCTTTATATGTTATTACATTATACATTGTTAATAGGTTCTTGAGTATAGTTCCCTAATTTTTGAAGGACATAATTCAGGTCATAACAAACCCACACATCCATCGACTGACAATTGGAAAACAGAATTGGTATATCCATCATAAAAGAATATCATTCAGCAGGAAAAAAAAATGAAGCATTGACCCAGGCTACAACATAAATAAATCTTAAAAACATCATGCTAAGTGAAAGAAGCCAGTCACAACAATGTACATATTGTCCGATTCCATTCCTATGAATGTCCAGCACAGAGTAGTGATTTCCAGGCCCAGAGTGGAGAAAAGGGAGACATAGAGAGTGACAACTCATGAGCTCAAAAGTTCCTTTTGAGGTAGCAAAAATATTCTAAAATTAATTGTGGTGATGGTTGCACAACTCTGTGAATATGCAAAACACCACTAAAAGTTTAATTGAGTGAATTGTATTAATATATGAATTATATCCCAGGAGAGCTGTTATGAAAAATTCACTGCACTATACCATTAAGATTTCTGCACTTTATTGTGTCATTTGTCTCAATACAAATTAAAACAAATCAAAACTATATTGTCCCGTTGAGAAAAAGTTTCTATTGCATAGCACAGAGAACTCTATCCAATCTCCTGGGATAAACCATAATGAAAAGAATGTATATATATATGTATAACTGAGTCGCTTTGCTATACAGCAGACATTGGCACAACATTGTAAATCAATTATACTTCAAGAAAAACAAACAGAGGGACTTCCTTGGCATTCCAGAGGTTAAGACTCCATTTTCTCTACTGCAGTGGGCACAGGTTTGATCCCTAGGGAACTAAGATCCCACATGCTGTGCTGTGTGGCAAAAAAAAAAAAGGCAAAACTAGCTAAGATAGTCCCCCGTTGTCTGGGGACTTGCTCAGTGGCAGAGTTGCCCCTCAGTGTATCTGAAAAAGCATCAGAGAGACTAAGCATGCAGGCAGGTGGGACCAGGTACCTGAAAATGGATGAAGCTGGGGAAGACCTGAGGGAAGGGAAAATGGAATGGCTGAGAATAAAACGGAATTCAACTCAATGAAGACAAATTTGATTTTGGCCAAACAAAAATAAAACTATAACATTTCATATGAAGCAGCTCATAAAGAAAATCAGCAACTTCTACAGATCAGAGATGACCATCAGGAACACCTTGCTGTAATCCTGCAAGTATGAATTGAGCGCCTTCTATGTGTCAGAGTCTGGGTGAGGCACCAGGCCAGGAATATGTGACTCCAGACAGCTACTGCCAAGTGCATGTGCAAGGAAGGGAAGAACGAGGGTGCCTGCTGAAGACACAAGGAAAAGCTTCATTCTGCTAGGAAAAGCCCTAACCCTGAGCTGGGGCTGAGGCTGAGAGGGGTAAGGAGGGGGAGGCGGACAGTGTTTGTGAACTGGGAAAGTCAGGCAAGTGCTTGGGTGGGGGAAGTCCATTCTGGCTTCTCAGACAGCTTTAGCTAGAAGAGAGGGACCTCCACTTCCCCATCCTGGTACAATCAATCACTTTGGGAAAACAGTTTGGTAGTTTCCTGTAAAATTAAAACAGAGACTTAACCATGTGATCCAACAGTTTGAGTTTGGCAGAGCCAGGACCAGCAAGGCAATACCTATCCCGAGGGCTTTAACAAAATTCCACTCCGGTCAGTGCTGCATCTGCCTGAACCAGGAAGGGAAAAGTTCAGGTCCTGTTCCCCAAAATTCAGCATCTATAAAGCCGAGTGGCGTTTGCACGTATGAGAGATGAGGGGTAGTCTGGCATCAAATATTGCAATTCTTCAACAAGCCCCTAAATGATCCCGGCACAAGTGGGTGGGAGGTGGGAGGAAGATTCTTAAACTGTAGTTGGAGAAATACTGCCTAAGGGGAACTGCATCTAATCCTCTTTTACAGATTGTCTCCTAGTAAACAAGGCTCCGGGACTTTGTGATGGACAGGGAAGCCTGGCGCAGTCCATGGGGTGGCAAAGAGTCAGACATGACTGAGTGATTGAACTGAGCTGAAGGGGAACTGCATCTAATCGTCTTTTACGGATTGTTGCCTAGTAAACAAATCTCACCTAAACCCTTTCTGCTGTTGCTGTAAATCACCCCACGCTACCTGCCTCTTTTGGTTAGCAATAAAATGTTGGATAAACTTTTCTAAATTTCTGCTGCTGGATACAGGCCAGTAAAAGTAAGGCACCCCTGGGAGTTAGGTGAACTTGGAGCTTGTCATTATTTCTATTTTATTCCTTGGTACCCTGGATGATGCCTCCCATTTTAAACTCTGAATTCAGAGGAACTTCTGGGTCACCCATGCAGGGGAAGAAAGTGAGTTGTTTCCAGGAGATAGGAGCGTGCTATGCTTTTGTTTATTTATTCAAAGCATAATTATATCAAGTTGGTGCGTATGTGGAACGACTGGAACTCTCATACTCTGCTGGGGGGAATGTTAAATGGTACAGTCATTTTGGGAAAACAGTTTGGCAGCTTCTTGTAAAATTAAAACATAGACTTACCATATGATCCAACAGTTCCACTTCTTGGTATTAATCCAAGAGAAATAAGAACATATGTCCTGGACTTTCCTGGTAATCCATTAGCTAAGACTCTGAGCTCCCAATGAAGGAAGAGGTTGGGGTTCCATCCCTGGTTGGGGAACTAAGATCCCACATGCCGCAACTAAAGACACTATGTAGCCAAATAAGTAAATATTTAAAAAATTAATAAAAAACAACATAGGTCCTCCCAAAAGGTTTGTACAGAATGTTTCTAGCAGCTTTATCTTTATTAATGAAAAACTGGAATCAATTCTATCAACACAAATTGTGGTATATCCATTTAATGAAAAGCTAGTGCTGTGCTGAGTTGCTCAGTCATGTCCGATTGTTTGTGACCCCATGGACTGCACCCTATCAGGGTCCTCTCCATGGGGATTCTTCAGGCAAGAATACTGGAGTGGGTTGCCATGCCCTCTTCTAGGAGATCATCCCAACCCAGAGATCAAATCCAGGTCTTCCACATTGCCGGTGGAGTTTTTACTGAGTCACAGGAGAAGCTCAATGGAAAGCTACTAGGCAATGAAAGGGAATATATTATTGATATGATCAATAGCATAGGTGAACATCAAAAAACATTATGCTGAGGGAAAGAGACTGGACACAGAAGTGGACATACTGTGTGATTCTACTTCTATGGAATTTCACTCTGAAGTATACAGAGCATCACATGGGCTGCCAGGGTCTCGGTGAGCAGTGTAGACGGAGAAGAATGATCGGAACTCTATCTTGATTGTAGTCATAGTTACAGATGTCAAAACTGCACTGTGCACTTAAAATGGCTTCTGGGTTTGTAAATTATGCTTCAATAAAACTGAAAAATAGGGTAAAAAAGAGAACTATATTATGCCAGATTACTCAACCAACAAGGCATACAAAGCAGTCAGCAAGTATAAAAGTCTGACTTAGGATTCTCTCATCAATACATTTTGTGCAGATCGGGAGAAGAGGGAGAAATTTTGATTCTTTGTGTGTGTGTGTGCTTATAAAAGTAACCCATTTGTAAGAAGTTAAAGTTGTGTAGAATGCGAGATCTTAGTTCCCCAACCAAGGATGGAACCTATATCCCCTTGCAGTGGAAGGCAGGGTCTTAAGCACTGGACTACCATGGAAGTCCATCTATTTTTTTTTTTCCCTTTTTAACTTAACAGAACATGCTTTATTCAGTAAAACTGGTGAGTGCAGACAGGACAGGGCAGACGTACACAGGGGCTGGGCACAGGAGAGTTAGGGGCTAGTACAGGGGGCCATGACTCAGGGTGCAGGAGCCAGAGATCAGAGGACACGGCTGTGGGCGGGTCTTCAGTAACTTGTCACCTGCCCTTCTGGAGGCTCTCTGAGGCTCAAGAGCATCTGGGGGTTCCAGAGACTTGACCAGTAAGGGAAGGCGTGTGTGTCACACCTAAGGAGGGTAGATGGAAGCCCCCAGCTCCCGCTTTTGGGCCTCAGACACTAGGGCATTGTAGAAGTTCCAGATGATGGTGTGGCCTGTCTAGCACCCGGTGACCAGGGTCAGGACTGCTGCGATGACACACACCTAAGGAGGCCCTGCTGCCAGCATCAGCAGGGGACAGGATGAGAGCACCTGGACAGCAAGTACCCTTCACATGGGGCCCGAAGCTCCAGGCTGGCCTCTAAGATAGGGTTGTCCAGGGTGGAGAGTGACACAGAAACTCAGAAGCATCACCTTTTTAGCTCCATCATTCAAAGCTGAGAAACGCCAGTAACAGAGCCCACGTGGATTATCAAATGGAGTAACCACTGCCCTCCCACCCTCAATAAAAAGCAAAAACAGCCCCCAAATTGTCATGGATCACCATCTCCTTGACTCCAGCTCAAAGGTTTGGGCTCCACTGTCAAAGGAACCCCCACTTCCCTACTCGAATTAGATGTAATTCTTAGTGGGGCACTTGGAAGAACCCCAAATGTGTGGGCTGATGGTGAGTATCAGGCCATATAATGACTGGAGCCCTAGGACCCCCTACCCCAGGAGGGCAGGTACAGGACAGTGGCCCCCAACTCAGCAACAATAGGCCAGAAGTCACCTAGTCCAGGTAGATGGAAGCCTCCAGCTCCCGCTTTTGGGCCTCAGACACTAGGGCATTGTAGAAGTTCCAGATGATGGTGTGGGCTGTCCAGCACCCGGTGATCAGGGTCAGGACCGCTGAGATGACAAAGATGATCTGGAAGATGAGCACCAGACAAGCCTTGGAATCCGCACTTGGTTCCCACGAGGTAGACCAGCAGGTAGAGCAGGACCACAGGTAGAGAAATGATGCAGAGGGTTCCGATAGCCTGCAGGTCCTGGGGCAGCGCCAGCAGCAAGTTGTACACCTCGCACTGCATCCACGCAGAACATCCAAAGCCCCTCCCACACCACCTGGGCCACCACAATGCCATTGCTGATGAAAACGTTTACCTTCCACAGGGGTTGGGTGCAGGACGTGATGACATTTACCCAGCCAAGCAGCGTCAGGATGATCTCCAGTATTTGCAAACCAGAGGAGGCCATGGTGAGGCTGAGGAGCAGCAAAGGAGTCTACAAAGATTTGGAGTAGCTGGCTGCGTCTATTTTTTTTTTCTTTTAATATTTATTTTTATTTGTGTATTTGTTTGGGCTTCCCAGATGGCACCAGTGATAAGGAACTTGCCTGCCAAAGTTCTTTGGAAACATAAGAGACACAGATTTGATCCCTGGGTCGGGAAGATCCCCTGGAGGAGGGCATGGCAACCCACTCTAGTACTCTTGCCTGGAGAATCCTATGGACAGAGGAGCCTGGGCAGGCTAAAGTCCATGGAGTCCCAAAGAATCGGACATGGCTGAAGCAACTTAGCACAGCACAGTCCATGTGTTTATTTGACTGCACCGGGTCTTAGTTGCGGCTCGAGGGGCATCTTCATAGCTGCGTGTGGGGTCTTTAGCTGCAGCATATGAGCTCTCAGCTGAGGCATGTAGGATCTAGTTCCCCAATCAGGGATGGAACCTGGGCCCTCTGCTTTGGAAGTAGGGAGTCTTAGCCACCGGATCACCAGGGAAGTCCCAAGTCCATTTATTTTTTATTGCTGAAAACAGTATTAGTCATCCTTGTAATTACACAGCATGAAGATTCCTATATGTAAGTTAGTTTCCTAGAAGTCTCTTGGTCCAAAAAGCAGCTTCAAGGAGAGAAAAAAATGATTCCCTTTCTGTTCCTGTGGCTAAAGGGTATGTGTGTGGGGGTGGGGCAAGGGAGAAAAGGAGATACATTCTCAAGGATTCAGGTTCTTATAGTGTTGTTTTTTTTTTTAAATCAGACAAGATTATTAATGACAAGACAAAACCCAACTCTGGTTGACTTAGTGAAAATCAAGTTTTGTTGAAAGGATTCTGTTTAGTTCATAGGATTAGGGGATAGCTTTGTTATAAATTGAATAACATTTCACAGATGCGTTTGAGATTGGAATTGCCAGTGTAATACAGCTGCTATGGGAAAATCTGTTTCAAACTTCCGAAACCTGGGCTTCCCTGGTGGCTCAGTGGTGAAGAATCTGCCTGCCGATGCAAGAGAGATGGGTTTGATCCCTAGTCTAGCAAGATCCCACACGCCTCAGCGTAACTAAGTCCATGAGCCACAACTATTAAGCCTGTGCTCTAGAGCCCTGAAACAACCGCTGAGCCCTTGCACGGCAGCTGCTGAAGCCTGAGCACCCTCCAGCCTGTGCTCCACAAGAGAGGCCACTGCAGTGAAGAGCCCTCTCACTGTGGGCTGGGTGGTCTTACACCTTCACTGTTCTGTTTCACCCCCAGCTGGGTGTAGCCCCTGCCTCCAAACATGAACAGACTCAGTCCCTGTGACACGGTGATAAAATAAGAAATATTTGGTCTTGGTCCTAGTTCCTGGCCTAAGAGCTTCTGAGACTCTTGGAAAATCCCCTGAGTGTTAGTGGTGAGGATTCTTTGTTGCTCATATAAGCTCCTTTCAACCACACCTGAGTTTATACTAATGAGGTGACTCTTGGTGTGTCCCTAGATAGCTGGTTACCAGGTAAACCAACCAGGTGATTAGAGCGTTAGAATTCTTAGTCTCACCCTTTGCCCACCTCCTAGAGAAGGGAGAGGGGCTGGATATTGAGCTTATCACAAATGGCCATAATGATTTAATCAATCATGCCTGTGTAACTGAACCTCCATTGTTGTGTCTGACTCTCTGCGACTCCATGGACTACAGCACTCCAGTGTCCTTTGTCCTCCCCTCTCTTCCAGAGTTTGCTCAAACTCACATCCATAAAAACCTCTAAACTATGACCTTCAGGAAGGTGCCACACTTGAACTCCACAGGGACAGACATTCCTGTTCTTGGGACCCATTCAGACCTTGCTCTGTGTACCTCTTAGTCTGGCTGATCAACTAACTGTATCCTTAATAACACCCTTTATGAGAAACCAGGGGTCACTAAGAGTCGGACACGACTGAAGCGACTTAGCAGCAGCAGCAGGAAAATTGAGTAAAGTGTTTCTCTGAGTTCTGTGAGCCAATATAGCAAATTATCAAATACGAGGAGGGAATTGTGGGAATCTTCAATTTATAGCTGGTTGGTCAGAAGCATGGTGACAAACTGGGCTTGTGACTGGCAGCAGAAGCTGGGGGAGGAAGAGCAGCGTGTGGGACTGAGCCTTTAACTTGTGGGATCAGGCAGTTAGTGTGAGTCTTGAATTAAACTGCAGGATATCCAGGTGAAGACCAATGGGTTGGAGGATTGGTTGTCAGTGTAAGGAGAAACTCTACACATGCGTTGTCAGAAGTTAATTGCTGTGCATGAAAAACAGATCTTACTAATCCTCAACAAGATGGCACTCATGTCAATTACTGGCCATACTTCAGGGGTCCCCAGATCAACCAGACTTCTGACCAATTGGCTTCAAATTTAGGGTTTCCCGTGACTCTCTTAGGCTTTTCACTAGAATGAAAACAGGCTTCCCCAGTGGCTCAGCGGTAGAGAAGCCGGCTGCAATTCAGGAGCCGCAGGAAACATGGGTTCTATC
This sequence comes from Ovis canadensis, assembly GCF_042477335.2. Classification (NCBI taxonomy): domain Eukaryota; kingdom Metazoa; phylum Chordata; class Mammalia; order Artiodactyla; family Bovidae; genus Ovis; species Ovis canadensis. The sequence continues at coordinate 72,549,246 of NC_091261.1, read as the reverse complement.
CTTGGGTTGGGAAGATCCCTTGGAGGAGGGCATGGCATCCCACTCCAGAATTCTTGCCTGGAGAATCCCAAGGACAGAAGAGCCTGGTGGGCTACAGTCCCTAGGGTTACCAAGAGTTGGACATGACTGAAGGGACTTAGCACAGCACAGCGCAGAATGACCCACAGAACTCAGGAAAGTGCTAACAACTACTGCTTGATTGTAAAGGATAGAGACCAGGAACGGCCAAATGAAGAGACACATAGGATGCAGCCTGAGGGACAACACACAGCTTTGGTGCCTTCTCCCTGTGGAGTCAGGGTGTGTCACGCTCCAGGCACACTCTAGCCTAAGTGCCAGAGTTCTTATTGAGATTTCATCACTAAAGGCAAGATAAATGAAATCACTGGTCACCTGACTGAACTCAGCCTCCAGACCCCTCCCCTCTCTGGAGGTGGAAAATTCCAATTCTCTAATTATGTGATTGGTCTTTCTGGGGATCAGCCCACCATTCTTTTTTTTTTTTTTTCCCAATATTTATTTGTTTAGGCTGGGCCAGGTCTTATTTGTAGCGTGTGGGATCTAGTTCCCTGACCAGGAATTGAACCTGGGGCCCCTTGCATTGAGAGCATGAAGTCTTACCGACTCAACTACCAGGGAAGTCCCCAGCCCACCATTCTGAAGCTATCTAGGGGTTCACTTTGAGTCACCTCACTAGCATAACATAGATGCTCCTATTTGCTCAGGAAATTCCAAGGTTATTCTGTGCCAGGGACAAAAATCAGATACATTGTGTTCTTTATTATACCACAGCAGTATCATAGTTATTGTCATTGCCATTGTGCCTCTCTTCCTGGCAAGCTTCTGGGAAGGCAGGGAGCTTGACATGTTGTTTGCCAGTAAAGCTCCAGGATCTCATCTGGGGCCTGGCACATATGGTACCCTCTATAAATATGCTGAGCAAATCAATGAGGCTGGTGCTGATGTAGTTGTGGACTTCAGGTATTGGTTATGATGTATTCAAAAATAGCATTTTGGGGCTTCCTTGGTGGCTCAGTGGTAAAGAATTCTCCAGCCAATGCAGGAAACATGGGTTTAATCCCTGATCTGGGAAGATCCCATATGCTGCAGAGCAACTAAGCCTGTGCACCACACCACACCTGTGGAGCCTGTGCTAGAGAGCCTGGGAACCGAAACTACTGGGCCCACGTGCTCATGCTCAGCAACAAGGAGAAGTCCGGGCATTGCAGCTGCAACTAGACAGTATCCCCCTGCTCTCCTCAACTAGAGAAAAGCCACGCAGCAATGGAGACCTAGCATAGCCATACAAAAATAAAAATTTTAAAAAGCATTTTGTAGCCGAAATGTCTATCCACAGGGAACTGGTTCAATAAACCATGGCACATCATAGAACGGAATGACTGCTGAAAAAGTGTAAAGACGCTTCAGATACAGGAGCTAAAAACGAATAGATCTTCAAGACTGAATGTGTAGTATTACAAAAAAATAGTCAAGGTGCAGGACAATACAGAGTGGTATGTTATCTTTAATATACGGTGAAAAGTGTTTAAATCCTAACTGTATAGCCTAGTGACCATTTACTAATTAGTACATGTGTTTACCACTTTGCAGATCAAGTTATAGAACACTTCCAGTACTTGGAAATCTTTTTCATATTTTCTTGCAGATCATACCCTCCAAATGGGAACCGTTATAGTAACTTCTCTCACCTTAGATTAATTTTGCCTGATTTTGAACTTTATATCTTGGGAATCACAGAGAATTTACGATCCATTTAAGTTAAGCATTCTATCCTGTTATAAATAAACAATGCTTTGTGACCTGCTTCTCCTGCTTACCACTATGTCATAAATATCTTGCAATTATAATCTGCAAAAAAATAATTACTTTGAATTGCTATATTGTAAATAATATGTTCTCTTCTATATTCGACTATTTTATATATATAATTCATGAGGGAGGAGGAATTCAGAGAATCTATTCAGGCGGAAAGTGGAGAATCTGAAACTGAAACCTGCCTGTCATGCACTCGCTCTTTCACTGTATAAAGCCAAGTGCTCAAATATGGGCAGAGCCTTGCAGATGTCTTGGCACGAGGGCATTATAATAGCAACGAGAATGACTAATAAGTATTAATGGCCCATGACAAGAGAACAAATGCCGTTAGTTATCTTGATATATAAAGAATATTAGTAATGTTTGTACAGAGTTTATTCATGCAAATATTATTGGCCCATGTCAGCAGGGTCTAGGCTCATAGCTCAGGTCTCTGCCGCTCCTTCCAGATGTGCAGGGGTTGGGACTCCTAGGAACACTCCCCCGCAGCCCTGCGGAGCCAATCGGCACGCAGAAGGTGGGGCTCCGAGACCGACACCAGTGCCGTCCAATGGACAGAGAATCGGGTCCGCTCCTGGCCAATGGGCGCGCTCCTCCGTGACGGTCGGAAGTGGTGAGGCGGCTTCGGGGGCCGTTGTTCAGCCGCGGTGGCTCACCGTAGAGGCTCAGTGTCGGCGACTTAGCGGATTTGCTTGGCGTCTCTCGTCTCGTCCCAGGTGAGAGAAGCGGTGGCCAGCGTCTGGGGAGCCTCCTGCGGGCTCCAGTTTCGGGAGGAGGCCGGCATCTCGAGGGTGGGCTTTTGTGGGCCCCTGAGATCGCGGGATTTCTCGTTAAAAAAAAAAAAAGAAAGAAAGATGCCCGCGTCGCGGAGTCTGTCCTGGCCAGTGGGAAAGGCCGTCCTTGCTCCTCTTTAGCGGAGCCTCGACGGCTCCGGCGGTACCGCCCCTTCCAGGCCTTGGCCCCGCCGGGCTGGGAGTCGGCCGTAGCTCGGAGCGGACGGTGGGCACCGCGCCCCGGGCGGGGCGGGGCGGGGCCCGAGTCCAGAGCTGCCAACCTGAGAGGGGCCGCGGGTGGCCTGGCGTGGGCTGTCGGCGGACGGACCTGGTTCGAGGCCCGGACTCAGAACAGTGCAGCAGCTGTCTCCCCCGGATTTCCTCTTGCGTGGTCTCTGAAATGGGGGTGATGACTTTTTCACCTCGTCGGATTGTGGTCTGGATGAAAAGACTGTCCATGTAAAAGCGTTTAGCCATCAGTAGCGTTAGTTGTTCAGTCGTGCCCGCCTCTTTGCGACCCCATGGACTGCAGCCCATCAGGCCCCTATGTCCGTGGGATTCTCCAGGCAAGGATACTGGAGTGGGTTACCATTTCCTTCTCCAGGGCATCTGTCCAACACAGGGATCGAACCCGGCTCTCCCTGCAGTGCAGGCAGATTCTTTACCGCCTGAGCCATCAGTAAACAGCCGGTAAATGTCGATTACGATCGGCGAAGCTGTTGCCCTCTCCACTCCCCATCGGGGATCACCCCTCCCCCTCGGGAAACTGCCTCCTGGCGTGTGGACCCTGCGGTGGTGTCCCCACCCACCTCGGGCACAAGGAAGTCCTGGGAGTCCTGGCCTTCGCCTAAGAGGGGCTTCCTTCTAAGGTTTAAAAGAAACTTCCTTACCAAAGCGCTTCCATGCATTCGCTCCTTCACTCCTCCCAGTGACCCTTTCTGCGTGAGGAATCCAAAGGCCCAGAGAGGTTAAAGCACACAGCTGCTGAACTGCAGAAGCGGAATTGACCCTCGGAGGGGACCAACTCCGAGCCCTGCGTGCCGCCCCAACCCCCCTGAAGCTAGAGAACCGGGTACTTGACTCTTCAGAGGCCCTGACCCTGGCTTTGGTGGGATGGAATACAGCATGCCTAGGATCAGTCAGACAGCCCTGAGAAAAGTTGTCAGGCTTACCCCTTTGGGGAACATGATTTATTTTCATAGATAGGTGCTTCCTGTCACTGGTTTACATCACATCAGAGTGGATGTCGTTAATCTCCTCACTTCCTAGTTTAAAACTCTTCTGTGGTTTATCACTGAACCTGGAAAATAATCCAGTATTTTCTCTCCTGCAGAATAAGGGCTTGAATCATTACCCCTTTTCATTATGCTCCTCCAGATCTCCCTGTACTTTCTCTCATTGCCTGTTAGGCCCAGTGCCTGAGTGGGTTTTTCTCTGTTCCATCCTCTTATCTTCCTCTGCATGGATGGATCCTTGTGCTTCAGGTCTTTTTTTTTTTTTAAATGTCATGTCCTCAGAAATGTCTTCCTTGACCACCCTTATCTAGAGTAGATTCCCTTCATTCAATCTTCATTTGTCTACTTAACTTTAACATCAAAATACTTGTCAGTTTCTTTGCTTAATTTTCCCCTATCACTCAGTTGTTGTTGTGTTAGAGATTGGACAATATATTTTGTTATTTTGTATTGTTAGGACTAGGGTACAAGTGGCACACGGTCTTAATTATGTTGAATGAACGAGTAGGTGTTTTGAAAAGTGTTAGTTTGGAAAGGTGTAAACCATTCAAGAACCCTACTACGAGGCAGTATTTTAGACCATTTTTGCGTCATGGAAAGGGGTAATCTGAATATTGTAAATACTGGTATTAAAGTTGCCAAAACTTTGCTTTCTGCGTTAACATCTTGTTTAGAAAGACGCAAAGACTTCATAGTGGCAAAATCTGGCAGACACTATTTCAGTGAAGTGATCAAAGTTAGCCTCATCTGTAATAATGACTGTTGACATCATGTGGTTTCTGATATAATGCCCTGAGATGAGCACAACATCACTTCTGTGGTATTTTTGTCAAAAATGTATTAAGCACAGGAAAACATCAAGTAAATTCAACTTAAAGGATATTCTACAAAATAACTAGCCTAGATTTAACAAGGTCATGCAGGATGAAAGACTGAAGGAATTGCTGGCGGTCTAGTGGTTAGGGCTCCGTTCTTCCGCTGCAGGAGGCATGGTTTTGAGGGTTTGGTCCCTAGTTGGGGAACTAAGATCCTGCATGCTGCTTGGTCAAAAAAAAAAAAAAAAAGAATGACTGAAAAAATATCCCTGATCAAAGATTATTAAGGAGAAATAACAAATAAATGCAATATTGGACTCTGGATTGCATCCTGAACCCAAGAAAGGGTATTAGTGCATGATTTGTGACATTAACTGATTGTAGATTAGTTGCTAGTATTGTATTAGTGTTAGTTTCCTGCCCTTTGGTAATTTTACTATGGTTATTTATGATGTACTGGGTGAGAGATATGTGGGAATTCTTTGTGCTGTTTTTGCAAGTCATTACTTTTATTTTTTGTTGGTAATTGTTTCTCTTTGGCTGTTCTGGTTTTTCACTGCTCTGTGGGCTTTGCTCTAGTTGGCAGAGAGCGGGGCTCCTCTTTGGTTGTGGTGTGTGGGCTTCTCACTGTGGTGGCTTCTCTTGTTGCTGTTCCCGGGCTCTAGAACACAAGCTCAGAACTTGTGGCACAAGGGCTTGATTGCTCGGCACATGGGAGCTTCCCAGACTGGGGATCGAACCCGTGTCTCCTACATTGGCAGGCGGATTCTTTACCACTGAGCCACCAGGGAAGCCCTGCAAGGCAAGTTATTTTAAAATGAAAATAATCAGACCCAAGTGTGTTGGGTATTAAGTGAAATGAACTGGCTTTGGTGACATTTTCTGTGCACTGGTGTGTGTGTGTGTGTGTGTGTGTGTGTTCATTCTTAAAACAGAAATGAAATGGAAAGATCCTACTTCTTCCTTTGTTGTTTTTTTAGGAACAGCTCAAGATGGCTGAATTTCTAAATGACCAGGACACTCGACTGTGTGACAATTGGTAAGAAATCGAAGAAATATTATTGGAATGAGGACAGTTCTGTAAACAGTTGGTTTAGTAGTTGGCAGGTTAAAATTCGAGCCATGTAACATGTCATGCAAATATATGGGATTAAAGTTTTTTTAAAACAATTTTAGATAAAATTGCCTGTCTTAGAAATTCCACAAGGTGATTGGTTTAGGTAGCACAGAGCAGTGACAAGACTGATGGGATGGAGATGAGACTTAGGAGTCTGGTTCCTACCGTGAATTAGTTAATGACTTTTGGCAAGTCACTTGACTGCTTTGAATCCTCACTTTTCTGACCTATAGGTTCAGGAATTTGTTTTTCATCTTCCTGAAAAATATCATATGTTTTTTAGAGATAATAAAAATATAGTGAAATGTTTGGACTAGAGCAGTGTTTTTCAAAGTGTATTGCAAGGACCTCCCTGAGTGGTTACAGCGGCTGTCTTGAGGTTGAATGGGATCATGGTTTAGTGTGGACTTGGCTCTATGTGTACAGCAGAACAGCTCAGCTGTTTTTGTAAAGGATTTTACTGGAAGAATGTTCCATTGCTTTAAAAAAAAACTTTAGCCAAAGTCTTTCAGCAGTCCTGCATGATTCCAGAACTGTTAGGAGCAGGACTGGGTGCAGACTTGAATGTCAAGCTTTCTTATATTCGTGTTTTTAACTGACAAGAGTGACAAGAGAGAGCAACTCCTTTTCTGCTGAAATGAAACTTAGGAGTGCAGCTTGTAATCAGCTGATTTTCTGGTTGGGCTTTCTCAAGAACTTGGCATTTTAGGGATATCCAAGTTCCCTTACTGACAGCAAAAGAAAAAAGCAAAGCAGAACTACCTGTGCTATATTTAACTTACCAAATTGTGGTAGAAGGAGAGGCTGTTGAAAGATGAGCCTGATAAAATTTTTTCTTTCTTTCTTTTTTTTTCATTGCCTTTTGCTTTCTTCTCAACTTCTCGGCAGCATTAGGATACAATCAGAGCAACTGCTGGTCACAATATTCTTTCCCTGCATAAAATTAAGATTTTATTTCTGTGAGAATGTCTTGCCTTATAGGGTATTTTTTTGGTACTGTGCCAGCCTTATAGGGTATTTTTTTGGTACTGTGTCACTGTCCCTTTCACCTTAAAAAAAAACTATTTTAGCTCTGTTTAGGTTTTATGCATACAGTTTCTGATGCAAGTGTAATAATCAGTTATACAAATAATCACAAGAAAACCTTGTGTTTTTAGAAAGAAACAGACATATTGGCTTTAACATCAATTAAGAGATTCTTATTTTTTCAGTCCACTACATTTTGAAGGAATCTCAAACCTAGGATAGTATATAAATGTCCCTATGCTAAGGGACTTTTTTTTAAAAAAAGAAAGGGTAAGTTAATGGAAAGCTAATGAAAACAAGGTTATTCAAAGCCAAAGCAATTTAAAGAAAAAAGGCAGATTAGCATGGAAACCTGACCAAGCCAGTACAATCCGCCCATCTAAGTAGCCCTGTTTAAATTCCAGGTTTTAAAATTCTGTCTTTAGAGCCATATTCCTGTTGTTCCCTAAGAAAAGTTAAGGTGCTCATCAGAGTATACGCTGTAGTTAAACCTCCTGGGCCAGGAAAAAGAACAGTTTGTTGTGATTGAAAGTGGTGGTGGTTGTTGTTGTTTTTTTGCATGTTACCTCTTTTCTTACTGTTTTGTCCGTTGATGGGAGAGTTTGGGTCTCAAAAACAGAAGCTTCAGTGTTAGAAAACTTTGACTTCTTATTTTTGCATGGTTCTATGTCATTTGGAAGCTTGCTGGGGACTTTTCTGGAAACCTTGGAAAATAAAATTTCCATTTTTTGGAAACCTCGGAAAATGAAATTTCATCTCTAACTTGGCTAGTTCTTCCTTGGGGCTTTTAGCAGTTTTATCTAGAATTGAATGTGTTCTCATTTAAAACATCTTAATTTTATCTGTAGGTAGGAGGCAAGTATATTAGTATTTTGTCTCTCTTTAGAACTTTTGGTGGGACTACCTTGGCAGCTAAATTTAAAAAAAAGTAACCATCAGGCAACCATTTTGTGTAATTATTGCAGTTGTCTTTTATCTTCTTTCAAGGTTTCCCAAAAGGTGACATTGTAAATGCTCTGTGATCTTACCTGACAACTGCTTTTGACTCTTGCTTCTTTATGTCATGGTCCTTAATATTTTTTAACCCTAAAGCTTTTAGTGGCATTATACATGTAGAATGAATGCTCTGTGCCAGTACATTGTCCTGAAGAGCCCTGTAAAATAAAGGCCAGACACTTACTTTCTTGACTTTGGCTGTTTAAAGAAAATTGTTGTCAAAATTACCAAAAAAGAATCTTGACTCTCAACACTGTAAGAGGTAATTGCTGGCTTTAATTTTTTGTGGCATCTGTGAACACAGGATTTGCAATCAGGATATGGCTTTGCTTCCTGTGCTTTGTCGGTATACAGTATTTAACCGTTGCCTTATAGTTGAGGTATTTTTAATGGTTTTCAGTTTTTTACCATTTTATGATACTAATGAAAATCTTCATAATCCCAAGAGTGGAATTACTGGTCTTTAACAAGTAATTTAATGACAGGGTCTTTGTTTTATTAAACGCACTTTAACTGTTAATGGTCCTAGAAATAGAAATGCAGTTTTAGACTGTTTAAAAGCAGTGGTTTTATACTACCACCAGCAATCTGTTAAGAGTACTAGTTTCATAACATCTTTAATAGTAGGATTTAGTAATTTTGATATTTATTAGTTTAATAGATTTAGATGATAACTTTGATTTATAGCTCCTTCCACTATATATTTTAATATTCTTCAGTTTTGAAAAACTTAAGCTGAATTAATTTAAAACTGACAGTTTCCTTGGAAAGCTGGGAATTTTGGTAAAATAAGGAGACGTTAAGGGTGTCGAAGCATTGGTAGTTTCCCTCTTATCCGTCTGAGTTTTCTTCCCATCTCTCACACTTGATTGTTACTCTGTGTCCCCTTCCAGTTTTGTTTTGAGAGCTGCCTCGATGACTAGGGTGCGAGTGACATCAAGGTACATGCCTTGATGGTTCTACCTTTGGATGAAAATGAATTTTTATATATTTTTTTGGTGTCTTAGTCTTTCAGATTGGGAGTATGACTAGCTGGAGGCACACCTGTCATCCTGCTTTGAAATGTTTCTTAGACTGTGTCTGAAGATGAAAACTATGAAAGAGAAACAATCTGCAGCGTGATGGGGGAGAAGGTCTCTGTAGTATCAGCTTCAGGGGTGAAACAGGTGGTTACAGATTTGTTGTGTAACTGTCTGTATTTATCCTGTTCAGTGTTTTGTTTTCTGAAAATTTATCCTAGGTGACATACTTACAGGTACATTCTTTTCATGTTTCCTTTAGTTAGACTGAAACTGGAGACTTCTAATGGTCATAACCGAATGAGTGAAAGGAAGGCCTTTGAATGTTACGTGCCTCTGGTTTGAGTGTATGTGTACTCTGGGGGAGGGGATTCAGGATTTCCTTTTGGTACATCTCTGCAGTAAAGTTTATACCAACCCAACCAGAGAGCTTGTTCCCAGTTCATGTCCAGCCTACTTTGAAAGACATGTGAGACATAAAGGGGGCAGGATCCCTTCCCCACTGACTGTCCCAAAGCTGGCGTCTGCCCTTTTTGGTTTGACTTTAGTGGCATAAAATCTAATGTGATTAAAGGTAGCTGAGACTGAAAGTAAACGGTAGATGTTGTGTTTTTTTTTTATTTATTAAAAAAAAATAATCTTAGAGTGGATCGTTGTGCTTTGGAGCATGGATGGTTTTGGAAAAGCCTACCTCAGCTAGCTCCTCATGGCATCTGTCTTCATGTTGTTGGTTGTGATGAACTCTGACGTCTAGAAAGTGAGGCTGAGCATTTAGAGGTTGTGCACAGCACTGAGAACTCAGTGTTGCATGAAAGACTGAAAACCTCCAGGAGTTAATTCTTGGAAAGCAGGGGCAGTAACAGTCACAGAGCTTATTTGTTAGGTCCTCACTAAAGAGAAGTAATGGAGTCTGAAGATTGGACCAGACAGATTTCCCTGTGATTCCTCTGGGCATAGATATCAGTAATTCTTGCCTTTTTCTTTGATCTATTTCTGTAGCAAAAAAGAAATTCCTGTGTTTAACTTTACCATCCATGAGATCCACTGTCAAAGGAACATTGGTGTGTGTCCTGTCTGCAAGGAACCATTTCCCAAATCTGACATGGAGACGCACATGGCTACAGAACATTGTCAGGTGAACCACCACGCACTCAGATGTTCAGAAGCGGATTAGACTTGCTGTTGTGTAACAGCAAGTGAGCGTGTTGTCACAAAGCCCATTTACTCATTCTTGCTTCCTACCCTAGGTGACCTGCAAGTGTAACAAGAAGTTGGAGAAAAGGCAGCTAAAGAAGCACGAGGTTGGTTTCCCTGTACCGTGAAGGGAATCACCATGGGGCCAGTCCTGGGGAGATTACAGAGCCGCCTGCAGAGCAGAAAGCCAGTCTTGTGGAGTCTTTGTTCTCCGCCAGCGCCAGGCACACTGCCTCTCAAAGCCTGTTTGAGCCCACTTGAGACTTCGACGGTCTGCTGCCAGATCTGACTGCACGGCTGCTGTGCCTCAGGCTCAAGCCCCAGAGCCTTTGGAACCGAGTCCTTCCTGCTGGGGTGTGACTGTTGGCAGGCTCACTGGGTGCTAAACCAAGCCTGGGATAGCCAGTGTGGTACAGCCTCTTAAGCACACAGCCTGCCTTCTTTCTTCTAATTCCATTTTGACTTCTTGATCGCTTGGGTGACATGCTATTTACACCCAAACAAATTCACAGTATTTGACAAGAGAGAACATAGTATCATTTGGTCTCTAGTCGAGATAAAATTGGGCGTAGTTGGTAAGTGTGGTTTTCTTAAATTAATTTTTGGCTGTGCTGGGTCTTTGTTGCTGCACTCCGGCTTTCTCTAGTTGTGGGGAGTGGGAGCTGCCCTCTTGTGGTGTGCAGGCTCCTCACTGCCATGGCGTCTGTTTTGGAGCATAGACTCTAGAACGTGCCCGCTTCAGTAGTTGCGGCCCATGGGCTCAGTTGCCTTAAGGTACTTGGGATCTTCCTGGACCAGGGATTGAATCTGTGTCCTCTGCACTGGCGGGGCGATTCTCCACCACCTGACCACCAGGGAAGCCGTGTGTGTGTGTACGTGTGTGTGTGCGTGCGTGTGTGTGTGTATATGTGAAGTCACTCAGTCGTGACTTTGCAACCCCACGGACTGTAGCCCACCAGGCCCCTCTGTCCGTGGGATTCTCCAGGCAAGAATACTGGAGTGGGTTGCCATTTCCTTCTCCAGGGGATCTTCCCAACCCAGGAATCGAACCCAGGTCTCCCGAATTGCAGGCAGACACTTTACTGTCTGAGCCACCAGGGAATTCTGTGTGTGTGTGTGTGTGTGTGTGTGTGTGTGTGTGTGTGTATTTTGAATGAACATAAACATATTCACCAATTAATAACACTTTACTGTCTGAGCCACCAGGGAATTCTGTGTGTGTGTGTGTGTGTGTGTATTTTGAATGAACATAAACATATTCACCAATTAATAAATCCCAACAACTGTTTAGTTGGTGGTCATGCAGGAGTGTGTATATATATGTAAAAACTCATTAAGGTATGTACTTACGATTTGTGCATTTCATTCTATGTACCTGAAAAAAGCTATTAACTTATTAATTTATAATTTTCAAAGGTGATTCATAGTGTAGAAAACTTGGAAAATATAAAAACAACTACTTCAAGACCCCAAAGCTCAGAGATAAACATCTTATAAATAATTTGGCACTCTTTCATTGCTTTTTCTAAGCATTTGACCTACATTTTATTAGGCTAGGGAAGTCCCTTTGTTGATGATTCTTGATTTATTTGGTTAATTTAAAGGTAATATGGGACTTTCCTGGTGGTCCAGTGGCTAAGACTCCACTCCCAATGTAGGGTGCCCAGGTTCGATCCCTGGTCAGGGAACTAGATCCCATATGTAGCAACTAAAGATCCTGTGTGTGGCAACAAAGACCTGGTGTAGCCAAATAAATAAATGAATAAATAAATATTTTAAAGAGAAAAAAAAAGCCAGTGCTACATACAAATGTGCAGATTGGAAAAGTCAGTGTCTTTTTAAAGGACAATCACTTTTCCTCGTTGCCAGGTACTTAAATCAGAGTACTAAGGGGAAATTGGTCTGGGGGAGCTTTGACAAGCATACGGGAATTGCTCTGCTTTTGCTGTTTGCCCCTGGACTTTGCTGGCTGATTTTGGGTTCCTTTGTAACGTGTACACAAGATGACGATAGGGTGGCTGTAAGTAGTGAATAGTTTCCTCATAAGATTTTCTTTCCCTTTGTAGAATCTGGTGGCAGGACAAAGAGGGAAGCTGTGACTCTTAAATACATAGAAAACCATGGCAGGCAAAGCTAGGGCTGGAAGAGAATATTTTTGTAAATACTTTTTGCTTTCCTTGCCCTATGCAACAGCATGACCTCTCTTAGGAATATTAACTGCCTCATTATTCTGTTTTACAGGAGACTGAGTGTCCTCTACGGCTTGCCCTTTGCCAGCACTGTGATCTGGAACTTTCTGTTCTCAAACTGAAGGACCATGAAGATTACTGTGGTGCCCGGACGGAGTTATGTGGCACCTGTGGGCGCAATGTCCTGGTGAAAGATCTGAAGACTCACCCTGAAGTGTGTGGGAGAGATGTGGAGAAGAGAGTCGAGGCTGCCATGCCACCTAATGCGCATGATGGATCTTGGGGTCCAGATGGGATCTGGATTGCGTCCCAGCTCAGACAGATTGAGGCTCTGGACTCACCCATGAGGCTCCCTCGAAGGCCCCTGAGAGCCTTTGAATCAGACCTTTTCCAAAGTAGAACCACCAACCAAAGGAGCATGACAGCCCAGTTTCCAATTCAGAATAATCTATGTGAGTTGTGTCTGGGAGTAGAAACCTGGAATGGTATCAGGATCTGGGCAAATGGGAACAGGGCTTTGGAACCAGATAGATCTTAATTATAGAAACCTGACTGTAACATGAGGAAGAATACTTAACTTTCCTATAGAACCTCTTTGCTATTGGATTATTGTTGGGTGACAGTGCTGTTCATAGCTGACATTACTGAGTGTACCCTTGTGTGCCTAAAGGCATTTACAGAGTGCTTTACTTGGGTTAATTCATTTAGTTCTCGCAACAGTTTTCTGAACGTAGGTAAGTGGTAGAGCTGGGGTTTGAATTCAGGCTGTCTGACCTCATGCTTTAAACCGTTCTGCTATCATGCAGAAAGTGTGTTAGTCACTGAGTTGTGTCCGACTTTTTGTGATCCCACGGACTGTAGCCCACCGGTTCCTTGGTCCATGGGATTTTCCAAGCAAGAATACTGGAGTTGGGTTGCCATGCCCTTTTCCAGGGGATCTTCCCAACCCAGGGATTGAACCCTGGTCTCCCACATTACAGGCAGAGTTTTTACTGTCTGAATAGAAAATACACGTAAAATGCTTAGCACAGTGCCAGTTTCATAGTTACAGCTTATTTATACTACTTACTAAGAAAACAATTAGAATAATAATTGAGCCTTTTATCATGGCAGTCTTAATGTTTGGATTCCTGTGAGCACTGTAGGGCTGGGCCTCTTTTGTTCCTGCACAGATTCCTGAAAACCTTGAATATTTGCTAGGCCTGGACTTGAACTAAGGGATGGGAGCATCTAACATTTCTTAAATACTAGTTGTTGTTTCTTTCCCCCCCCTCAGTGGAAGAACAAGAAAGGCAGGAAAGGAATAGAAGCCGGCAGACCCCCAAAGAACGTGGTGAAGACAGTGCAAATTTGGACTTCATGTTGGCCCTCAGTCTGCAGAATGAAGGCCAGGCCCCCGCCTTGGCAGAGCAGGACCTCTGGAGGGTCATATATGAGGCAGACCAGTCCCGTGAAGGTCCCAGCACGCTGAATGACATCAGGGGTGTGTTTGTTTATTCTGCACTAGCCTCTGTCTCTATGTCACAATTCATATAAGATTGCAAGTTTTTCATGAGATAGAATTTGGTTTTTTTCATTTCATTTATTTGCTTTTCTCAACTCTCTGTTTAAAAATTGTCAAGAATAGTAAGTACAGTGACTATCTATTAATATATGCCCCTCATTTATATTCATCAATTTTAGTATTTCCACTTATCTTTATATTTCTTCCCCCCTGAGCCATTTGAGAATAAGTTGCCGACATAACATTTTATCCCTAAATGGTCATAAGATGTATTTCTTTAGAACAAGGGCATTCTCCTATGTGAACACAATACAAATATCACTTTCAGGAAAGTTCCTTACTTATACATAGTGTCCTTGAGAGCTTTTTAATTTTGTTTTGAAATCCAGGATTATGCATTATACATTTAGTTCTTTCTAGGTTCTTTTAGTCTGGCTTCCTACCCTCTCGCTCTTTTTAAAGGACGTATCTGGTTGTGGCTGTGCTGGGTCTTTGCTGCCGCATGTGGGCTTTCTCTGGTCGCAGCGAGCAGGGGCGACTGTGGTGGTGGCGTGTGGGCGTCTCACAGCGGGAGCTGCTCTTGCTGTGGTGCACAGGCTTCAGTAGTTGTGGCGCACGGGTTTACTTGCTCAGCGGCATGTGGGATCTTCCTGGACCAGGGATCAAACCTGTCTCCCCTGTACTGGTGGGTGAATTCTCAGTCACTGTGCCACTAGGGAAGCACCCCTCCTTGACCTCTTTCCTTTCTTTCGGCATTTTTGAGGAGTCCAGGCCTGCTGTTTTGTAGACTCCTCCTTTCTCAATGAAGATGTGTCTGATTCTTTTCCCACGTGTAAGTTCATGTTACAGTTTTGGCAGGAGTGCCATACCGGCCATGCTGTGTCTTTCTCAAGACGTCAGTCTGTCCTATGTGTCAGAGTGGAGTCTGTCAGATACCTCCACTGTGCAGGTAGCCTTTTTGCTTCGTATTAGCTGTGTGTAGGGTGCTATTTCTAGATTGCTGGGGAACAGGATACTCACAGTCCTATCCAGCAGTTTTAGAATTCATTGATGTTTCTTGCGTGAATCCAGTGTTATTATGGCAGTTGTAAAATGGTGATTTTTATGTTTCCTCTGTTCTGTATTTATTAGTTGTCCTTCGTCTGTAGAGAACTTTGGTCCCTCACCCCCATTTAAAAACAGTTCTTTTTTTTTTTTTTTTTTTTAGTATCATTGGATTAAAACTAAGTTTTTAAAAATAAAAGTTGGATTATCAACAGTGAATCACCTTTTGGGTCTCTTGTTTAGAGAACAATATGTTTGAGAAAGGCATGTTGTATTTAAAATGCTCAACTTATAAGATTTTAGGGACCTGAAAATTAGGCAGCTTTCAGTTGTGGTTTTTCTTCATGTCACTGTAAGAATAATGACCTTAAGGACAGTAGGATTAACTTTGAACATTTTGTTGATTTAGAATAGGAATTGGTCCTGGATCCAGATATTTAAGTTTGAGTCTTTCTTTTTCTTTGGCCAAGCTGCATGGCATGTGAGATCTTAGTTCCCCAACCAGGGCTCGGACCTGAGGATTTAGATTGGTGAAGAAAGGAACATTTTAATAGCGCAGTTGTGACAAATGAAGACTCTGGATTCAGTGTCGTTTACTTTCTCCTTTCTTGCTCATTTCTTAGATTGCCTTATTGACTTTGTTCTTTGTTTGCATGTTTCATTATGGTTTGGAATTTATATTCTCTTGTAGTTCTTGTAGTAGTTGCCCTGGAAATTTCAACATACTTATTTAACTTAGTAAAGTCTTAATTTAGTCCACCTCCTCACACTTCTCTTGGTTGACACAGTAAGCTTAGAATGTGGATCATCCCTTTATGACTTAAATGCCACTGATGGATGTTAGTGTTCTCTGTTGCTTTCCTTTTAACACCCTGATGTAGAGTTTTCTTGTTTATATACTCATATTTATCATTTTGTATATTATGTGTTCACCATTTTCTTTGCTCACCCTTGCTTCCTTGTTTCTTCAAATTTCCTTTTAGGATACATTTCTTTCTGAGGTACATTCTTTATAAGTTCTACTGCAAGTATCTGTTGATTATAAAGACTGTTTGGGTCTGAAAATATATTTTGTCTTCATATTTAATAGTTTTAAGGAAATCAAATTTTCCTGTCGACCCCTCCTAAGGGGTATAAAAGGTTGTGGTTTTCACTTTGAGTCTGTGTGGCCTGATACCTAGGTGCAGTTGACGAGACCATGTTGCCTTGTGAATTTTGTGAGGAGCTCTACCCAGAGGAACTGCTGATTGACCATCAGGTGGGTTGTGAGTTCCTTGAGGGCTTTAAGCTTTAAGGAAGAATGTGTGCGGCCGTATTGGTGTTACAGAACATGGAAAATCTTGAGCAAATTGATACAACTCTTGTGATGAGAGGAGCAATTGTGTTTTTTCTTTTTCTTTTTTTTAGTATTTTGGTTTTTTGGCCCGTGCTGCACAGCATGTGGGATCTTAGTTCCCCAACTAGGGATTGAACGGCACCCTTGGCCGCTAGTGAAAGCATGGAGTCCTAACTACTGAACTGCCAGGGAAAATCCAGTAGTAATTGTGTGTGCCTCACATGTGGGTGTGAGAATTCGGCCTCATTCTCTCTGGGCAAAGTAACGTTCATGCCAGCAGGCCCAGTTGCTGCCTCCAGTCTGTGGAGATACTGTACGTTTCTTGAGACCATCTTGTAATCAGCTCTCATCTCATGCCATGTTTGATTTACAGGAGCCTTGCTGAAGTCCCTGCAGTTCCTGGGAGGGCTAGGGGTCTGTTTTGCACTTTACTTTTTCTGCCTGGACGTGTGTGGCCTTTTACCCGTCTCCTTAACACACCCAGCCACACAGACCCCTCGCTCACACACTTGGTTCAGACACGACTCTCAGGAAAGTATCCTGGGGAGTGCTCTGAAAGCTAGGCCAGAGGGCCCATCAGTGTGCTCCCCAGACGTCCTGCGCCCATCTCTCTCTCAGCCCGTCACCCTCACCCTGTGGGGTGGCCTGCTGACCCTGTTGGTCGGTACCACTAGGTGGAGTTCCTAGAGGACAGGTTCTGGGTTTTCTTGGTTTCTGAATCTCTTAATACGTTGTGTATGAAAGGTGTCAGGTAGTTTTTGAATGACTGAAAGTTCCTGTGCTATTTAGGAAGGATTAGAGAATAGCCTTTGTGCTGGAAGAGTGGCTCCGATGGGGGAGGGAGCGCCTTTCCCTCTCAACGTTCTTACTCTGATTTGGTTTGACCTAGTCTGGTACTTCCACGGCTAGTAAGTGGTCCCTATGCTCTGGGTGGAACATGCATTCCCCTATATGTGGAACAATACAGCATTTGAATACATCTAGTATTTGGTTTGGGAGCAACATAAGAAAATCCATACACAGGGATAACAAAGAATATATGGGCCTCTCTTACTGTATGTCTGTGGAAAGAATCTTGAAGCTTTTCAAATTAATTTAGAGAAAATAATCACATAAAAACACACTTAAAAAAATTAAAACAGTACAGCAATGTTTAAAGTAAAAGCAGAGTGAGTGTTTCATCTGTGTTCCCCTGACCCTTTTTAGTCCTTTTCCCAAATATTAATAAGCATTATGAAAATGTTGTGACTTCCTGAAAATATTTTTGGAATTTAGTTTGTTCCTTAACTTCTGTTTTTGTTTTTTTTCCCCTTTGTTTTGTTTTAACCTGTGTTTTTTGAGACAGACAAGCTGTAACCCTTCATGTGCCTTACCTCCGCTCAATGTGGGCAGCACTTCCCCCCAAGGGGTGGAGGACCCTGATGTTATCTTCCAGAAGCTGATGCGACAGTCTGCAAGTGATCAGTTTGAGTCTTTGATGGGCTTCAGCAGCTCTCCTCCCATGGAGGAAAGCGTTGTCATCCCGTGTGAATTCTGTGGGGTCCAGCTGGAAGAGGAGGTGCTGTTCCATCACCAGGTGAGAGTCCCCGAAGAGCCGGGCACTTGTCTTGTCCCCTTCATCCTGTGGGAGTGAACCTGAGGCCTTCAGAGCCGAGAAGGCCTCTCTGGCCTTGAAGTTGCATACATACCTGATCTGGCTACTGGCCGTGTCCTGTTTTGTGAGCTGAGGTACACAGTAGCTCCGGCCTTTGGACTTTCCTTGCCTTCTGGCAGTGGAAACCGTTGTATCACGAGCTGCAGCTGCGGGAGCCAGGTAAGCAGGTATGGAGGGCTTGCCAGAGAGTTTAGAGGAGTCCCCCTCAGGTCCCTGACAGTTTCTGCTCTTGACCATGTGTGTTCTTCCTGTTGGGGCGGCATTTGTATCTTGGCATTCCAGGAATCTGGAAGCTGATTCTAGCTTTGCCCTAATGGTTGACCTCCAATGGGTCCCAGCCCCTCACAGGGGATGCCTGTGAATGAGGGAATTAGACTGGATGATCTGAAGTCCTCTTTCAGCTTTCCCAGTCTGGGATTCCAGTGTCTTAGTGGGAGATATGTTTTCTGCCCAGTCTTGTTTGTTATGGGAGTCAACACTGAAGGTATTTCAGAGGCGTTTGTGTAATTGATGCCATAGAGCTGTTGCTAGAACACCACACGTTTCATTTCTGAAGTCACACTTATGCCTTTGGACCAAGCAGTAGATAAGCTAACTGCTGTTGTCCCCTAGAGGAGACCACAAAATAAGCAGTGGTGCCAGCATTCCGTGGTCACAGTGTAGGCAGACCTTCCTGGGCTCGCAGGATCCGCCTTCCTTCATCCCTGCGCAGATCAGAGCGCCTCCTGATCTCCCTGATCAGGCAGTGCTAGTAAGAGCGACTGCTCTGTTCCAGATCGCTTCCTCTCGCTCCCAGGCCCTTCCTCTCGGTGGTTGTCAAAGTCATCCTGGCCCATCGACACCACCCTGCCACCCTCCTACCCACCATCAGGTGTTTTCCGCAAGCCCGGTGTTCCTTTCCTCCCAGTGCTTCATCTCATAGGAATGACTGGGTACTAATTCTGGTTTTTCTTGTTAGGACCAGTGTGACCAACGCCCAGCCACAGCAAACAACCACGTGTCGGAGGGAATCCCTAGCCAGGATCTCCAGCCTCGAGAGACCTCATCAGAACTGCCCAAGAGGCGTGTCCGACACCAGGGTATGGGCCAGGGCTGTGCCAGGGCTGCACTTCTCATCAGCTACTCAAATGGGGTTTACCTGCACCCCAAATTAGCAAGCGCAGTACAAGTTCACTGAGGACTCCTTTGGGGCTAGTTGTGGTCCTGGGTCAGACTCGGCTGCTTTGGGGACAGCCATGAGATATGCTTAGCATCAATGCTTACTCAGCTGCCGGTCCCTGTCAGTACACTTAGTGGATGACTGGGAGGTAATTTTCACACCTTACCCTGGCTGCCCTGGGCCCCTGCTTCTAGCTGAAATATGCTCACCTAGAGTAGGGTGATCAGAATTATCCTCAGTATTCTTATAGTCTCGAGACTAGGCAAGTAAACTTGTTTTTGAAACCCAGTCACTATTGGAAACCCAAAGCCAGTTAGAAGTGATTTGTCAAAGTTTGCTTATGCACTGCTGTTGACTAGTTGGTGAGGACTTAGGTGGTAAGTGTACAGTGTGGGTTAATGTTCTCAACCCTGTCCTGCAGACACGGGTCTCAGCATCCTTTAGGGACGAGGCAGTCATCTTTTACCCAGGATCTTTTGTTCTTGCCCCAAATCCAGCACTAAGAGCAGCCTTTCCCCTGAAGCTGGTGCTCTTTTCTCTTCTCAGGAGACTTGTCTTCTGGTTACATGGATGATCTCAAGCAGGAAACGGCTAAAGGGCCTGCCTACCCTATCCCCTCTAGCCGACCCCCTAACAATACGACAGTTCCTTCTAACCGCCTGTCAACGTCCACATCAGGCCCCAGGCCTGGGTACCAGCCGAGCCCTCCTCGCGCTCTGAAGCTCAACAACTTAGACAGCCAGGGTGTCCGGGGGCGCAGTCGAAACAGCCATAACGGGGCTCTGGCTACTGGCCACGTCCCAGCGGCTTACCCTGCTCGGAGTCTCTACCCAGAAAACCTTGTGCCCTCTTTCCCCCGTGGGCCTTCAGGGAGATACGGAGCAAGGTAAGAAACATTGCTTGGGAGGAGAGCTTGGGGATAGCTCAGGAGAATGGAAGCGTGGATTTTGCTTGTATCGTGGCCTGATTCATAATGTCCTTTTGCTCGCTGTGGTTTTTTATTTTCGGCTGTGCTGGGTCTTCATTGCTGCACAGGCGTTTCTCTAGTTGCAGTGAGCAGGGGCCATTCTCTGGCTGCGGTGCATGGGCTTCTCACTGCAGTGGCGTCTCGTTAAAGGAGCACAAGCTCTAGGAGCACAGGCTGCAGTGGTTGTGGCGTGTGGGCTCTGGTTGTGGTGCGTGGGCTCAGTAGTTGTGTCTCCCGGGCTTGGTAGTTGTGGTGCACTGGCTTAGTTGCTCTGAGGCATGTGGGATCTTCCTGGACCAGGGATAGAACCCGCGTCTTCCTGCATTGGTAGGCGACTTCCACAGAGCCACCAAGAAAGTCCCTTTGTGGTTTTTATTCATTAGTTTTATCTTCTGGAGAGCTGCTTTTGTCTGTCTCCAGCTGTTTCTGTCCTGAGTTTCCTGACTTTGGCTCAGGGGCATCTCAGGAATGAGTTTCCAATCCTTTTCTTTCAGCGGTAGGAGTGAAGGTGGCAGGAACCCCCGGGTCACCCCCACAGCTGCCAGCTACCGCAGCAGAACTGCAAAGGTGAGAGGGGTCCAGCCCATAAAGCTCAGTGAGGACTCCGGGGGGTGGGCTGGTGTGGTCCTTGAAGTCAGAGAAACTGCTGGGCCTCAGGCTGATGGCAGCTGAAGGACCCCTCTCTGGCTCTTGAGGAGGTGGCTTCATAGAAGCCTGGCATTCTGGCGCTCTTCAGGAGGATCGTCCTTCTTTCTTTCTGCATAAACCTTGTTTTGTTCTGTTGTCCATCAGGCAAAAACCCCCAAGCAGCAGGGAGCTGGGGATGCAGAGGAGGAAGAAGAGGAGGAGTAACAAGTGTCCGCAGAGAACTCGCGTGCTGGCTCCATCTTCTCCGCGTGACTTGTCACGGTGCAGCCCTGCCCCTTGGGCTCTGTGGGCAGGGGCGACCTTTCAGATTTTAACGTTTTCTAGGTTATGGCCATTTTGTGTCTTTTGAGATTGTGCTGTGGGAGTTTGGGGGTTTGAGGGAGGGTTGGCAGGGAGGCTGTTGAGAATGTTTCAGCTTTAGCTGCTGCCTTTGACAGCACAGAAATGTACGTTAGGGCCCTTCGCCCCACCAGGGCTTCATCTTTTGACAAACTGTCACCGTCGCTTCATGGTGCTGTGGGGTCCTGGTGGGAAAGAGGGAAGGTTCTGGAAAGCTGGTCCCACCAGTGAGGTGATGCTCTTCCTGTGCTGGCCTGATTTGGGACCTTGGGGGTAACGTCTCGTGTGTCCTGCCCATCCCCACTGTAGAATTTGGGGTCTGGGGTGCGTGGAGGAGCTTTGGTAAAGTGTTCAGGCCAGTTGTAGTATGTGTTAGGAACAAGGCTTTTGGAGATGAGTTTCAGGTGAGTGGACTATGGGCTTTGTTTTAATCTGCTTCTTTGGCATCTGGCATCACTGCCTTCTGTTTCTGAGGGGAGCACGGCTTCTTTGTCTTCACTGCCTTCTGATGGAGAAGGCCAGGGGCTCCCTGTGCCCTCCAGAGCCATGCTGGGTTCTGCCTTAATCAGGACTGAAGCCTAAACTCGTGGTTGGCTCTGAAAACCAAGAATCAGAGCCCCCTCCCCTCTTTTTATTTTACTATTACTGTTATTATTAACATCCTTGTAATAGAAATAAACTTTGTACTTGGAGTTCAGCTGAGTCGTGTGGTTCCTTCTGCTCCACACTCTTTGGAGAGTGCAGGCGGACCAGGGCGCCTGGATTCAGCTCTGCGGAACGAGGGAAGGCGCGCCTTCTCAGAGAGGGCCAGTCAAGATGCGGCTTTTCTGCCTCCTCAGAGTTAGGGGAAACTGACAGGTGGCTGCAGCTCTGGGCTGACTGGGGAGGGCTGGGGGCCGCCCCCAAACAAGGGGGAGGGCAGGTTCCTCAAAAGCCTCAGTCCCAAGCCTTGCTGAGCCTTAGCAAAATTATCCATCACCCCCTGGCACCTCATACTGTGCACCAGAACATCTAGCACTGTGGTCATTTTGACCTCATTTGTGTTCCTCTCAACAACCTAGTAGGAGTGGGAAAAGTAGGAAGAATTGCTCCAGTTTCACATGTGGAAACGGGTGACTTGTATAAGGCTATGCCGCTATTAATTCATGGCAGCCAGGACTCATCTGGATCTGAGTTATATCGAGAAAAAGAAAAAGGAGGACCTCCCTGGCGGTTCAGTGGTTAGGGGTTGCGGGTTCCATCCCTGGTCCGGGAACTAAGACCCTACAAGTCGTGTAGCGTGGCCAAAATAAATAATTTTTTAAAAAGGTTATTCCCATATAGCTTTCTGGTCTGCCGTTACCATGAGGTTTTGATATGGTAGTCTGCATATATACAAGACTATTTTAAGTTGCTGATGTCTTAATTTCAAATGCGTTTTTTATGTCCTGCATTTGTACTTTCCTTCATACTTGCTGGTTTCGAAATTCTATTTGTTCATGGATGGTTTTCTACCCTTACTGTAGGTTTGCCTTTGCTGGTGAGCTTTCCCATTCATCATTTGCTGTTTTCTGGTTTTGCCCTTTTCCAGCTAGAGATGTTCTTTTAGCATGTTATAAGGCTGGGTTGGTAGTGCTGAATTCTCTGAGCTTTTGCCTGTCTGTAAAGCTTTCAATTTCTCCACCAAATCTGAACGAGAACCTTTCTGGGTAGAGTATTCTTGGTTGTAGGTTTTCCCCCTTTTCTTCCTGCAGTGGAAGCCCGGAGTCTTCACTGCTGGACCCCTAGGGAAGTTTGGTGCCGTGTTTCTACTGGATTTACACCTAGGAGTGGACTTGCTGGTCTCAGAGGAGGAACCAGAACAACTAAAGCGGGTGTAGGGTCCATTACCCCCACAGTGCACGAGAGTTCTCTTGGTTCCACGTCTTCCCCAACCATGGTGCTGTCTTTCTAGCCCTCTTGCTGGTGGTGCAGTATGCTCATTGTGATTTTAATTTGCATTCCCCTGATATAACTAATGAGACTGGATATGTTCTCATCGTTGGATGGTGTAATTCTGAATATATTCGAGACTTTTTAAAAAGGAAATGGCCTCCACCATCCTGGCCAGCTGAAACTGCAATACTTTGGCCACCATATGCAAAGAACTGACTCATTTGAAAAGACCCTGATGCTGGGAAAGATTGGAGGTAGGAGGAGAAGGGGACGACAGAGGATGAGATGGTTGGATGGCATCACCAACTCAATGGACATGAGTTTGAGTAAACTCTGGGAGTTGGTGATAGACAGGGAGGCCTGGCGTGCTGCAGTCCACGGGGTCGTAAAGAGTCAGACACGACTGAGTGGCTGAACTGAACTGATCCGGCCAGCAGGAGAATCCTAGATGTGACAACGGAGGTGTCTTATTCTCTAGCTTCGTGTGTCTGATAGTCTTCTCTCTGCTGTGAGTGGCTGTTTTTTGCTGTTTCTAGCACCCTGAAGCAACAAACTGAAGGAAGTGAAAGTTGCTTGTTCCTTGTCCAATAGGGTTCTTAATGTTTGTATAATAAATATGTAGGACACAACCACTGTGAGCATTTATTGAGTTCAAAGAAGGTGGAGTCAAGAGAATGAGAATTAAGTGGGTCTGGTAGTCTCCTGAATGCAGACCAGAGGGCAAGTATGTATATGTGCGTGTGTGTGTAGGGGGTGTGTGGTGTGGCGGGGAGTATGTGTGTGATGGACACGGGACAAGAAGGCAGAGCATTGATCTTGGATGGTAGTTCTGAGCTAAGTCTTTCCCTCTTCCCTGCATTTTCCTTTTGCACAAAGTAGTTCTAAACCCACTGCCTGTGCCCAAAGGAGGACATGTGGTCTAAGAGGGGCCCAGACTCTTCCAGTGCAACTGTCCACTTGAGGAAAATCCTCACACCAGATGAGAGTATAACCAGCTCCAGGACAAGGAGTGGGCAAGACCTGCAGGGGTAGGTTTACCTTTGACCTTGGATTTCCATCCCTTCGATCAGACTTCCTATATGAAAACCAGAGAGACTTCCCTGGTGGTCCACTGGTTAAGACTTCATCTTCCAATGCAGGAAGTGCAGGTTCCATCCCTGGTTGGAGAGCTAAGATCCCACATGCCAAAAACCAAAACATAGAAAAAATATTGTGACAAATTCAATAAAGACTTTATAAAAAGGTCCACATAAAAAAAAAAAAAAAAGCCCACAGATTTAAGGGGTCGAGTCGGGGAGCAACAGGTCATTTATAAGCATAATGAGTTAAGAATCACCCCAAGTGCAAAGAGACCATAATAATTAGAAACACTTTTAATTTCTAGCCTCTTGGTGACCCTCAAGCATCAGGGCCATTCAAGGATGTTGGCCTTTTTGAATGTTCTCAGCAAGAGTAGATGACCACACAACTCTTAAGGTAAATAAAAATTAGATGAAGGTTATTTATTGGTGTGACTTTTCCTGTCATGAGCTTCCTTTACACAGCAGTGGTGTAAATAGCATCAAATTGAATGAAAAGTTTGTTAGATGCAACCATAAATAATTATAATAAATATACATCAAGTAACTTTACAGCACACATTTTTTAGGGCCAAGGTTTGGATCTGTCTGGACCTTAATGTGTTCTCTGGGAGAAGCAGTCATGTTAGCAGCAGATACCTTACTCACAGCTGTCATCTAGTCAAGAGATGGGCCAACAAAAGCTTCCTCTTGGGGAGGTAGCTGACAATTCAGAGTCCATTCAAGGGATGGGAAGGATTGGGGGGTGGAGGGACAAAGATTTAAAAATACAGGGAGGAAAAACCACTTTTAGTAAATCTAAAGGCTCTTTCATTATGCAGAAATGAAATAAGAGGATCCTTGTTGTCAGGACTATGTCCTGGTGAGACCCCCCAGTCAAGGGTGCTATTGCCCCCGGGAGGCAGTGGCCGACCATGTTCCTTCCAATCAGGGAAACTGCTGGCAGGCATCTCCAGACGTGACTGATCCTGCATCAAATGTAACTGATGCGACTGGAACAATTCATCCAGGTTTATCCTTTCCTTAGGTCAGGGAATCATTTCTAAAATGGTCCTTAATGCATTTCCTAAGAAGAACAGGGAGGCGGTGGATGCTAACGCCTTTAACTCTAAAATCCATACCTTTCCAACAGGCCAGGGCCACAGCCGAGAAAGGAAGAGCAAATCCTGTCTCTCAACCAGCATTCACACTCCAAAGCCTTCTAGACAGCACTCACGCAGAACTTCCAATATTCACAATATTTTACAATAAATACAGTGATGTGATTTTGCATGAACTGGCAAGGTCCAAAAATGACAGGGTCCAACAGGATGGTGTATGCTGCTCTCGAACAAAGTACCACTGGACAAGAGACCTACTAGGGCACAGATGCGCTGGGGCTGCAGCAGCTCAGCCCTGGTACACACTCACGTGGGGAAAGGAGAGGGTGCAGGGTGGGCCTGGCCAGAGGGCCGGAAGGACCCTGGTGTCTCCATCTAGACTTGAAGGTCTTAATCACTGAAGTAGACCCCAAATGGAGCAGAGCACCTCAGACAGCTCTTTTGAAAATGGGGTGTGGCCTTTCTGCTGCTCCTCACATCACAAAACACCGTAGTGAGGAAGGGCCATTTCTGAGGACAGAAGGGGTCGGGTGGGGTAGGGGGGCAGGCCAGAGTCATGTGCTTTCATGTTGAGTCCCGGAAAAATGCCCCCACTTGAGCTCTGTCCCTTCAGCTCCCAGGCTCCTCTCAGCTCCTGAGCTGAGATGTACCTGGCCTGACTCTGTGGACTAAGGTCAGGAGGGATCCCTTCAGTTGTCCGCTCCTAAGCGGCACTCAGCGGGAGCCTGTCAGACTGGGTCCAGGAGAGTCGGAGAGCAGAGGGTTGTCTGGGTGGGAAAGGAAGGGCAAACCACGGTGGGCTTTTCCTTAGAAAAACCCAGACTGTAGACAAGAGTCTACAGCCGGAAGATCAACACACAAAACTCCCTATGTGTGTCTCCTATGTTTGGGTCACTGGCCCAACCATTTCAAGTTGGAAGGAGGCCTGCAGGAGCCATGTCTGGCAGAAACGCCAGCTCGAGGTGGAAGGCAGGGCTGGCCACAGACTTGTCTGTGGAGACGCGAACAGGGTGCTCTCCGGGCTGAGAGCATCTCACTACCAGCTTCCTGCTGGGCGGTTCTGTGACGTAGCATCAGAACCTGGTGGCCACGAAGGAAAATGTCCAGGAAGATCAAATGAGACACGAGCTGTCTGGGAACTAAACTATCCTACAAACATACCACAAACAGGTAGCAAAAGAACCAACCCATCACGAAACGTACAAATACATAAGGTTAAGTCTTCCAGGACGCCCTGGAGTGTGGACAAAAGTTTGGAAAAGCAAAATGTCGCCAACTCCTCACGCAGGGCCCCAGAGGGGTGTGCCCGCAGCAGCAGGCTTCCCAAGCCGGTAGAGCAAAGCCTCGGTGACAGCCTAACTTTGGCTTCCTCTCCTCAGCCACTCAGGGGGTCTTCGCGGTAGTGAATGGCACAACGTAGTTTCTCCAGCATGATTTCCAGCGAGGAGTACTGGGGAAGCTTGATCATGAACATGCAGGTCTCCACTCGGATGTAGCGAGAATCTGGGGAACCTACAGGAGAGACCAGCGTTAGAGCGAGGGCCCCTCCGCCTCCAGGTTTGCCTCTCTGGGCAGCTCTTAAGACAACCCCAAGGCCCAGTTATCGGCGGGGGGCGGGGCGGGTGGAGGGGGAGGGTCTGGGAGGCTGGGGTAGGGCAGGAGGAGATTCTGGGGGAAGAAAGAGCAGCACAGGCCCCAGATGGCTGGCTGACCTGTGACAGGCAAGTCTGGCCAGCAAAGAGTTTTGTTTGGAGTTTTCAAAAATTAAAAATTTTTTGCTGCATTTAAAAGTCAAAAGATGACATTTCTGAATTTTAAGCTTTTGAAAATCTCAAAGGATATGTCAACTTTGGGCCTGTACTGCCACTTGGCGAAAAGTCAGGTTTGGGAAGCACATGACCCCCTCCCACCCCCACCACCCCTGCACCTCATTTACATTTGGGGTGTGGTGTTCGGGGGTACCTATCCATTGTCCTTCCCCCTTCATGCAGGGCCTAGCAGCCCCAGCTCCAAACAGGGCCCGAGTGTCCCTGCTTGGAATGTGACAGGGAAGGCCAGTACCTGCTGTGCCATCTGGGGGGGCAATCTTCATGGGGTACGGGGGCACATGGGCTGTGTCAGGACCCCCGTCTTTGCAGGGGCAGGTGAATGGGATGCGCTCCTGGTTGCAGGCAAACTTGATGAACTTGCACAGCTCCTCCTGGGCAAACATCTCCAGTGCCCCCCAGAAGAACTCGATGTGCTGGTCGGTCTCCATCAGCCCCACCTGGTACATGGTGTGGGCCTGTGGACAGAGGCCCCAGACGTGAGCAGGCCCGAGCCTCTGCTACCCCAGCCTCCCGCCCAACCCCAGGGCGCGGTGATGACCGCAGGACACAGGGAGATCACAGCTATGACAAGGACTGCAAAGGCAGTGGTGGTAAGAGTCTGCATGACTCTGGCCCACCCGCCAGGCTCGGCAGCAGGGGTTCTACCTACGTTACCCCACTGACCCCACTGGGTGGGTCCTGCCGCTGCCCGTTAGAGGTGAGGTCACTTGGGCAAGGTCTCCCAGCTGGCATGGGTGAAAGCAGGCCACGCTGAGCAGTGGAGGGGCTTCGCCTCTGGTTGGTGGCTTAATTCACAGGCTCTGGAGGCAGGTGACCTGCCATTTCCTGGCTGGGTGACCCTGGGCAAGTGACCTCTCTCAGCTTCTGTTTACTCAGCAGTGAGACAGGGATGAGCACGGCTCCTCTCTTACATAAGGGGGACAGAGCGCCAGGACACGCAGTACTGTACAGATGACAGGCCGCATGCACCCACCAACCTGGCCCGGCCACCAACCTTCAGGAACTCGAGGTTGATGTATGGCAGGCCGCAAGTGCGCAGCTCCATCTCCAGTGGGCTGAGCGTGGTGAGCAGCTGCAGGGGGATGATGGCCCCGAGGCCCGCGCGCACAGCCGTCACACACTCCACGTTCTGCAGCTCACGCAGCCGCAGGCTCCGGATGGCGGCCGCATAGATGTCCTTGTTCTCCCACCTGGGGCATGGGCAAGGGATGACACTCAGGAGGCTGCTGGCAGCATTTCCTGGACCTCCCAGGCCAGGCAGCTCAGGGAATTCCTTTCCTGCTCTGGGTGTCACCCGCCCCAGAGCCAGTGTTCCTGAATATGGTCCTTCCACTGAAGATACTCCACCATCTTTCCCGGCGCCCCATCCTGCCTCCTGTCTTCCCCCGGGAAAGCCACCTGGCCCCGTCCGAGGCCCTGCACTCACGCCACGGGGATGTGCCGGCCGCGGCTGCACAGCTCCACCTCCTCGCCGGTCATGGTCAGGTAGGTGAACCGGCAGCAGGGCTTGTTGGGCCCCTCAGGGCTCTCAGTGGCCAGGTGCTGGGAGGCGATCTCGGCACACAGGGCCTCCAACTCCGTCTCGTCGTTGATCTGGAAGGAGGGCATGGCAGAGTGGGGCTGACCACTGCCCTGCTCCTCAGATCCCCAGTGATAGAACCTCATTCCCGATTGGGGACAAACATTGGGTATTTTGGGGTGGGGCTACCCTGGCCACCATGAACAGGTAGGTGGCACTGGCCTGGACCGTCAGCCATGCCCTCGATTCAGGGTTGGGCACTGACCAAGGCCTGGCTAACAAGACCAAATTACACCCTCCCTTTCACTGGTGCGGGCACGGCTGAAGGAGGGTGAGCCTTGTACTGCTGGGGCATCCTGAGACGAGTCATTGACGATGTTATCGGAGCACCTGGATTCAGCTCTGTCTGAAGCCCAATCTATATTTATACTTTCAGTTTTAAGGTCAAATCATTTTTTAAAAAAGTTTTCCTAAGCTGGTTAGAGCTGGGGTTTCCTGTCACTTGTCACCAGAGAACCCTGACAATCCCATCTGTGGAAGGTACACCGGCCACCCTCCACCGTGCGGCATACTGAAGTGCATGCGGGGCCAGCCAGAGGAGAACAGCCCCGTGGCTCTGGGGTGGTGAAGGCTGCGGGCACCCCAAAGGAGGTTCGTCTGCTTTCCCCGCCAACCCTGGGGTGGTTCTGTCTCCCGGCACCCTCTGGGGCCTTGCCTATGCCCTCTAGACGGAAGCCTTGGCTGGACTGTCTGCCTGGACACCGTCTTACATCCCTTGCCTGCCTCAGGTTCTTGGTGCCCACCCACAGCTCTGGGAGGGCCTCTCAGAGCAGCGCCTGGCAGTGACTCATAACCCCCAGCCCCTGGGGGGTGTCCTGCTTTGACCCTTTAAGCAATGCATTGTGGGCCACTTTCTGCTAAGAAGTCAGCCGCCATCCCAGCCCTTCGCTTTGCAGCTCCTGTGTACCAGCTGCCCTCAAGTGGCAGCTAAGGGGATTACAGAGAACCTGGCAGCAAGGACCTGCCCCCTACCCTGCCAGGGACCTCAATCTGTGGGGGGGTGGAGGGGGGATGGGGTGCGGGGGGGGCTCAGCTGATGCCTCCTCCAGCAGACACGGGGCAGGGGCACTGTTCCAGAGCCCCGCGGCCCCCCAGAAAAAAAATGCGCTTTTCACTTACACTCTCAAATTTCTTGACGTAATTGTAGGTGAGTACGTCTGCTTCCTGCAGGTCTTGGTCAGGGTCCAGGGGCTCGCCCACCAGTGTCTTCCAGAAGGAGGGCAGGAGGTCCAGGGGAAGGGGGACATCTGCTCGGATGGCGATCCCTAGCAACTGGCCCAGGAAGTGCAGCAGCTGCTCCTCCCCGTAGGTGATGGGGCTGGGGGTCAGGATGTACTTGCCCTGGAAGCCGAGGCAGGGGCGAGGGATGGACCACAGGGGCTTGTGGAAGGCGCAGAGCTGAGCCCCCGCCCCTCAGGGAGCTGCCCGCGGGGCTCAGGCCCCATGTCTCACCTTGTTCTTGTTGACTGCGGAGCTGGGGCACAGCAGGAGGAGGGATAGCGAGGAGCTCTGCAGCTCTCTGCACACCTGCCACAGGAAGTGGCGGAAGGAGCCGCCTGCAGGACAGAAGGGGACCTCTCAGACCCCCTGCCCGCAGGCCCTGTCCCCACTGGGACACCCTGACCCCACTGGGACATCAGCCACTCTGCCCCCCTGCACCAGGGCTTTGCTGAGTGGAAAGAACCCGCCCGAGGGCTGAGGGACCTGGGTTCAAACCTGAGGGACCACTAACTGGCTGGTGGCTCCCAGGGAACCGCATCACTGCTGAAGCCAGTCTCCATCCCTCCGCCTAGCAGATGGGGGCCATCACCACACCCACCTCCCAAGCTAGTTCTGGGGCATCCATGAGATCAAAGTCAGATCCTTTATGGGTCGGCTGTCATGGCTGCAAGCTGACACTGATATGAGGGCTTGGGGGACCTGTGTCCATCCCCTGCGCTGGGCCAAGAGCAGGGCCCCCGGCTTCCTCAGCACGGCCTCCCGCCAAGCCCAAGGCTCGGCGTGTTCAGTGAGAACACAGATAAACGGATGGACATACAGATACAGTGCGATGGGCAATGGGCAGTGAGCAGCTCCTCTCCTGCTGCCATTTCAAACGTGCCCCTGGGCGTCTCATAGAACTCCTGTCTGTGGCCAGGCTCCTGCATCCTCCCCCGGGCAGCCCCTGTCAGTGCCCTCAGGTCTGGGCGTTGTGAGGAGAGCTGTGTGTGCGGAGGACTTGCTTGGGGGACAGATGCCAAGGCCTGGCCCTCAGAGCTTCCACGGAGAAGCAGGAGACTCCTGCCTGCTGAAGCCGCCAAGGGCTGGGACAGAATCAGACAGGCCTGGGTTTGAACCCCAGTGAGCCTGCCGACTGGGGAAGCCCCAGTTTCCCCATCTTTAAAGCAGGGCAGTGCTGGTGTCAGGAGGAGTATAAGCTGTTGAGCCTGGGACTGGCTTGTTCTCTCAGTGAAAAGAGCTGTCCTCAGCCAGCCTCCGAGTACGGTGTGCCCAGGGGAGGCCACGGCGCTGTCTGGAGGGAAGGCTGCTGCAGGGATGTCTCCATGATCAGGGTGGGCGTGGGAGATGGAGCCGCTGAACAGCCTTCCTGCCCAGGGTGCCCAGTGAAAGAACGTTATCCTCCCACCCAGTGTGGGAGGCATTTTCAGAATGTCTGAGCTTAACTGAGGACCATGAGGGAGCACTTTCTGAGTGGCTGTCCCTCATCCCTGCAGTGTGAAATGGCAGAAGGTGCCATTTTTATCGAGGGTTCCCCAGACCCCTGTCTCTTATGGGGCACATACAAGCTTTTAGCCCGACCAACCCCTCAGTCAAGGGCTCTTCCTGGAAAATAAGTCCAGTCCACACTGAGGGTGTCTCTCCACTGAGGGTCCACTCTGCCAGAGATGCAACCCTAACACTGATCAGAAGCTGCGTCCCTGAGCCTGCATGGCTCAAGGCTGAATTCCCAGACCAGCAGTGGCACCACTCCCCAGAGGACAGGGCCTAGGCCAGGGCGGCTGGGTTTGGAGAACCTGGGACCACTGGTCACTTGGGGGCAGTCCTGGCTTCTGTAGAGAGCAAGGTAATGAGTATGTGGGGAATCTGCTAATGGGGAAGAATTGGCTGTTTAACAGTAACCCTAGGAATTTCACACTCTATACATGGCCTCCAACCTGAACTGGCTGGGGACTCCACTTACTGGTGCCATGGACCTCCTCCCCAGTGAAGCGGATGTTGAAGGCATAGGTAGGGTCGCCGCCACTCGCCAGTTTGACGCAGAGCTGGGAGGAGGGCACTGAGGCCAGCTGCCTGGCTGCCTGGCAGAAGTAGGAGTTCTCAGAGGCTCTGATTTCCCCTGGAATGAGACAGAGGAGTTGCTGAAACCTCTAAGCAGCCACTGGCCACCTCCCGCCTCCCAGGACAGGAAAGACTCCTGGCCGGGCCGTGCCTACTGCTCCCATACCCCCACCCCTGGAGCAGCCCCTGCCTGCCCTCAACTCCTGGAACATCTTCAGTCGTCACGTCTCCGTCATGGGGGCGGTCCTCTCAAGGAGCCTACGGCCCTGTTCTCCACGTGGTCAGCCCCTCCCATCCTGCCACGTGTCCTGGGGATACACCCAGGCTCCTCTCACTACCCGGCTCATGCCCCTCCCGACATCTCTCTGGTCATGTGCTGTAAGGGAGACTCCTGGCTGCCTCCCCAACATCCAGCCTCCCCTCTGCTTTGGTGCCTGAGCCTGGAATTTGGCAGGTCCACGACCAGAGTGAAGCCCACCTCTCCCGCCGTGCCCTGCACGGAGGTGCAGCCTGTGCTGCTGACACCCCTCCTCCTACCTCCCGAGAACAGTAAGCTCTGGACAGACTAGACGGGGAGCCACAGGCTGGAATTCAGAGCAGGGCGGCAGGAGCACTCCCACCCACGAGGGACTGTCGAAGCAGCTCCCACATCCTCTTCTAGAGGCTTCTTTCACGTGTGAGAAATCAACTAGCCAGGTGCCGCTGCAGGCATCTTCTGGTTTGCGTGGCTCATCTCACCTCCCACGATCTCCAGCGGGTCCAGAGTGATCTCTGGTGCCGCGTGGTCAGCCGTCCTCTGCACCGTGGCGTTCAGCACCCGATTCATGACGGTCACCTTTGTGTCATAAAAGATCAGCCCTGGAGGGAGGAAGGTGGGAGAGAGGCTGGGACAGGGTGGGTGGCTTCCCCCACTCCAGTCACCCTGAGGCTGTCCCCTTTGCACTGTGCAGTCTCTTCTTGGGGGGCGGGGGGCGGACAAGTTGCTGGCGGCCGGGCACTGACCTTTGGCCTCCTTGAGCAGGGCGGCGATGCTGTGCGTGTACATGGGAGTCTGGCGCAGCTCCACCAGTGGCAGGAAGAAGGTCTCGAGTGTGGTGTTGAGGGACTGCAGCAGAGCGAAGCGCAGGCGCAGGCTCTCGATGGGCACGTCTGCGGGGCATAGTGGGCAGGGGTGGTCAGGCGGGGGCTTGGTCTAGTGAGCCTCAACTCTCCGTCTATCTGTGAATCCCTTGAGGGGCCTGGTCACCGGGAGGGGTAGGAGGCTGCCGGTGAGGGAGCGAGGCCAGGCGGAAGCAAAGGGCAAAGCCTGGGTTCTTGAGGAAGCCACAGGTCCCCTCGGCCAACTCTGGGGCTGTGCCAGGGCTGCATGCTATACTGTTTTTAACTTTTAATTTTCAAATAATTATAAGCTTAAAGGAAGTGGCCAAAAAAAAAAAATGTAGAGTCCTAGGTACCTTTCACCTAGCTCCCCTCAGTGTGACATCACACATCAAGACCGGAACTGTGATGGGGGCACACTGACTTGTACTTGTCCGCCCTCACGTGCGTCCCCTCTCTGACCGTGAGACTTATGTCGGGGCAGCTTCTTGCTCATGTTCACGGTCGCAGTGCCCGCAAGAGAGCGAGGGCTCGGACATGCGGCTGATGGGAGTGAGCAGGCTGAGGGGCCTGAGGAGCAGCACAT
This sequence comes from Ovis canadensis, assembly GCF_042477335.2. Taxonomy (NCBI): domain Eukaryota; kingdom Metazoa; phylum Chordata; class Mammalia; order Artiodactyla; family Bovidae; genus Ovis; species Ovis canadensis. The sequence goes on along the minus strand of NC_091261.1, from coordinate 72,515,931 downwards.
GGGCACCAAAAGCCTCGAAGCCAGCCCGGGGCCTACTGGGTCGTGGCAGGGCACCCTCTCCAGGGGTGGATTTCTGGAGAGTGTCCGTTTTTGTGTGTGTATTATTTTTCTGTGCATTCCTGGTTTCGATAAAAAATGCTGTTTTCCTGTCATTAAGGATCGTGCCTCCAACACAGGCTACCAGATGGCCTCTTACCCCCAACACCAGGCTGGCATCCAAAGTGGCCTCTAGGCAGGGGGGGCCTGGGTGTGATGGCGGGGGTCTTGTCTCCCAGCCACCACACTCCTGGGTCTGCTCCTTGGCGTGGTTGCGAGGAGCAAGTAATAAGTCCTCGAAAACTTTAATTTGGCCACAATCACAGCCTCCTGTCTTTCTCTCTCTCTTTCCTTACCCACTCGGTTCACAGCAAGTGTTTCTAAGGATTTGTTTAATGGCTGTGTAAAGGGCTTTGAGTCCTGCACACCCCCGGTGCCATCATGGGTGAGGCCCCCACAGGGCAGCCCAGGCAGTGGTGCCTGACTGGCATCCCCCTGGACCCACATACTCAAGAGACAGGCCACTCTGGGGTCAGCGGCATCTGTAGGGTCCAGATACACCTCGTGGGGATGCAGACGCGCGGGCGTGATGGCCAGGTGGCGGCACAGCCGGTTGATGTACTGCACAAGCGCCACATCCATCTCCAGGGTCCACTTCCTGGAGGCCTTGTGCGCGTGCCGGACGTCGATGCAGGCACACCTGGGGGCAGGGATAGGCAAGATAGGGTGGTGGCCACAGGGGGACGCTGGGTTCCTCCACAGTCATGTCCCAGCTCCTGTTTATAAGACAGCCTTGCCTTCCAGGTGTTTCTTGGTGCTCAGCCAAGTGCTGACTATAGACGGAGGGACTGCTCCTCTTGAGCAGAAAGCGCTCTTCAGAAGAAGCAGGCTGAGAGTGGGGTGTGGGGAGGGCAATATGCATCCCCATGTGCCTCCCTCATGTCCATGGATTACACGGTCCGAGGGTTAAAGATATGAGTGGAGTCCTTGGGTGAAATCTAGGCTACAAAGCACACCTACTTCCTGGGCCTCAGTCTTTCCCATCTATAAAATGGAGCTGGTGATAGCATGACCTTGTGCCATCAGGAGAACTAAGAGGACGCCCATAACGTACACGACACGGTGCCCGGCACCTCCCAAGGGCGGTGCCAGTCACAGGTGTCCTTTACCCTGTGACTCTGCCCCAGGTCCAGTTACACAGCTCCTTGAACAGGCAGGCAAAGGTGTGTGTGTGAGGGCTGCCTCACTACTGCCACATAAGGTATAAATTATAGTTTCTAAAACCAACCAGAGAACTTGGCCCTGCCACCGTGAGCCAAGGCCCATCTGGGCATTGACTCTGAGCCTTCAATGAAGGCACAAAGCGCTGGTGCCAAGCAGTACACAATTTCTCAACTGTTTGGAAAACGGGGCTTTAGAAAAGCATGCTTCTGGCAGCCATTCCTTCTCTGAGGTCCAGAGCCTCTTGCTGTGGGTCAGGGTGTGTAGGCCTGTGTGGTGGAGCCAGAGGGAGAGGGCAGGGAGGTTTCTTCCAGTTTGCAAACATCTTGCCTGTTTGGGACTCTCTTACAGAAAGGGAAAACCATATTTAGTTTGACCCTGGAGCCTTGGCGACTAGTGACCCTGCTGTGTTCCCGCCTGGGAGGGAGAGACGGGAGAGGAAGTGTGACGCCAGACAAAAAAAGACTCTTTGGAATAAGTCATCCCTGTAAGGGACTGACCTGTCCCCTCCCACCAGTTTCTATGTTGGAGCCCTAACGCCTGCAATGTGACTGTGCTGAGACAGAGCCTTTAATGAGATGAAGTTAAACGAGGTCACAGGGTGGCCCTCATCCGACAGGACTGTGATCCTCATGAGAGGGACAGACACCAGGGATGCAGGCGCAGAGGCAAGGCCACGTGAGCACATAGTGTGCAGGTGGCCGTCCGTGAGCCAAGGAGAGCCCTCCGGAGAAACTAACCCTGCAGACACCTTGATCTTGGACTTCCGGCCTCCAGACTGTGAAGTACTGGATTTCTGTTGTTTAGAGCACTGTTTCAAATGGGTGAGAAAACCCACTTTAGCAAAATTAGAAAATAACTCAATAGGCATTAGAAACAGGCCAGATGGAATGGCTTCCCAGGAAGTCATCTCTTGGGAACTGTCTAGTGGTTGAGGACAAGTTTTCACAAGGAACTGACTGGGCTGAAGGCCTCTTACCTTTCAAAGTGAAGATCGTAGCCGCAGGATAAAATCGCTCTCCAGACGCTGCGGATGTCTTGCTTGGCTCGGTCGATCACAAACTTGTGAAATCCTTCTAAGGTCAGGTACTTCTCCTCTGGGACTGACGAAAGAGTGTTCACAGAGTTAGGAATTTGGTGAGAAGCGGGGGCCCCACATGATGCTCTCAGTGCACCCTCTATTTCAGGACCCAATTCATCTAGCTCCTCTGTCTCCCGCCGTCACTCCAGGGTCTATTAGCAGACCGTCTCCACCCGCTGCTCAACTCGCATAACCCCTCAACCTGACAGGTGGACACCAAGGGGTGGGGCGCTTCCCCTCCAGTCCCATCTTCCTGTATCTCAAACATTCCTGACTAAGCAATTTTTATGACAATAACAATTGTTTATGATAATAACAATTGTCAGCTTTCTCCAACTCTGCTTGGATCTTTAGGAAGATGAAGCTCTAATGCTCAGATAAGTGCCCTCTGGGAAAAAATTTCTGAGCAGATTGCCAATCTTTACTTTCAGTCACGATCATCAGTTCTCTTGGGGATGTGGTGTTTCTGGAGCTACTAATCTGACCTCCACAAGTTCAGGTCAGCAGAGACGGAGGCCTGGAGAAGTAACTGGAGTCAGCCAAGGATGTGGTCTGTGTCGTGAGCAGGGCTGCCCTGCCTAGGCTAAAATGCGAGGGAGCCAGGCAGGAAGGGAAAGGCAGGGAGACTGGTTTCCAAGCTGAGCTGCCTCTGTCCAGGGTGAGACAAGCCTGTCTCAGGCCCCAAGTGCTTATTTACCTTCTTGTTTCTTGGTGGGTGACTTTTCGGGGTCCTTTTCATCTGGCTTGCTCTTTTCGGGTGACTTGGGCTTCACAGTGGGCTTCTTCTCACTCAAGGCAGTCCTGCTGTAGACCAAAGCACTGGAGTCGGGATTCCTCACGCCCTCACCCTCTCCTGGCAAGGGGAACGCAGAGCCTCACCAGGCAATGGCTCATCCTCCCCCAGCTACAGCAGATGGTTCAGGGGAGGCTGGGGTCAAGACCAGCTCTGTTCTGATCAAGAAAGCTTCCTGAGCAAATTACGGGGACAAACGGACAATTTAAAATGTGGACAATCTTGAGGTGACGCTTTCCAAACATTCTTTCTGCTTACTTCAGAGCTGCACTGCCCAAGACAGAGTCACTAGCCACATGTAACTACTGAAGTTTAAATTGATTGCAATGACAAGTCCAGTTCCTTGGCGGTGCCTGCACAAGTGAAGTGCTCAGAAGCCACATGTGGCTAGGGGCTATTGTGCTGAATTGACTAGCACAGACAAACAGCACATTTCCATAGTCACAGAAAGCTCTACTGGACAGTAATGATTCAAATGCACCATTTGTGTGTAAGTAATTAATGGACACTTTTTTCTCTGATGATTTAAAGGATTCCTCTAGAGACTCTTGCTAGGTAAAGCTTTACTATCTGAATTTTAACTTGGGAGCCATAAACTTGTATCTAAAGAAGATTCTATCAGATAAGTGTACAGATCCACACATGGAATATTATGCAGCTACCTTAAAAAGAAATGGGGAGGGTCTTTTTGTGCTGATATGGAATCATCTCCAAGATCAGGAATAAACAGAAAGAACAAGGTACAGGCTTTCTGTAAAGTTGCCAACATCTGGGTATGCTTACACTTGCTTGTGTATGCCTACACTCACTTGTGTACACCCAGAAGGGTTTTGGGAGGCTATGTATGGGGCATTGCAGCCTCAGGGAGGGGACCAAGGATGGAGAGGAAGAGGAGTGGCTTTGATACTTTTGAATATTACACTATTTAAAATATAACAAAATAATACATATGCACAAACAAAACCTTTTGCATTTGAATGTTACAAGCAGTGGCTATCTGGGGGTACTTCAGTATCTTCCAGTATGCATGGGAGCACTTTACAGTCTTTCTACAATAACCATGTACTATATGTGTTGGTAAAAGAATTCAGGCTTTTTAAAGAATTCTGTACATTTTAGACATTTAATTAATTCAGACTGGTCTGCTTTCCAGCCTGCATGGTCCAGATTTTACTATCCCTGTGTATCAAAAGAAACGTTCTCTTCTAATTGATGAAGGTGAGGGCACAAAGGCCCCCGGCAGTAGAGCAGAGTCAGAATGTCTGGCTTCCCTGAGGTGCCCACAGCCTCCCAGGAAGCCTGCTGGCAGGTGGCCCGCGTCCTCCCACCAGCCTGGCTCTTGTGCTCCTCGGCCGCCCACCTGACGCTGTTGAGCACTGCCTTGTCCTTGGTGGGCGGCTTGGTGATGGGCCGCTTGGTGCTCACCACCTTCCCGGGGTGCTGCTCCTTCCCCGCCTTGCTGTACTTGCTCTTGTCGAACTTGGGCTTCGGCACACCGTACTTCCTCAGGATCTGGGGCAACCAAGAGGGAGGGCCTCAGGCTGAGCCCAGGGCACGCCTGAGGCCCAGCACAGGAGTGGCGGGGACGGGGTGGCTACCTGGGTGAGCTGGTCCTCCAGCACCTTTTTGGGGGGCCGGACATTGGTGAAGAAGAGGTGGAGGAGGTTGCCTGGTGTCTGGGAGTTGATCTGCTCTTTGCTAAGATAAATGTCCGACACTTTGATGGGCTTTGCTGGCGTCAGGCTCAGCATCTGCTCCGAGTGGGCACAGCTCTTAAATATCTCCGTCAGCACCTCTCTGGCCCCAGGCACCAGCTTCTCACCTGTCACAGGATGGAGGGAGGGCAAACGATTCTGCCGTGAACACGCTACGTCGGGACAAGCCCTGCAGCACCTGATTTATTTTTTATTAGCAATTTACTTGGGAAGTGGGTACCAGGAGGTTAGTGGTGATGAGGAGCTGTCCACTGAGACCTGGTGTCCCTGCTCTGTGAGCACACGTCAGTGACACGCCCAGCCTTCTCTGCCACGAGGTGTGGCCCTGGGACACGGGCCCCTCCTGGACCAACCTGCTCTCTTCGGTGCCTGTCCCTGCTGCTGGCTGCGTGGAGATGACAAGCCCCCTGAATGGTGGACCTCAGGGCTTACGCTGGACTCTTACATGTGTTAAGAAATAAAACTTCCACTGGGTCTGAGTCACTGTACTGTGGGGTCTCTTCATTATGGAGGTTGAACCTCCCTTAACTTCAAGAATGTGTCTATGACAGATAGACCCCAGGGAGTGAGAGGATGTAGAGGCTGCAGGAATTTTCAGTGCAAAGTAGTCAATACAGTTGTTCAATGGTTATTGTTACAGGATACATTTCAAACCTGGCACAACCAGCAGGTGGAAAAGAAAGTTCTCTCAGATACAAGAGGGACTTCCCTGGTGGTCCAATGGTTCAGACTCTGAGCTTCCAATGCAGGGGGCCTGGGTTCGATTCCTGGTCAGGGAACTAGATCTCACATGCTGCAAAAGTTTGCATATCGAAACTAAAGATCTTGCCTGCTGCAACTAAGACCTGGTGCAGCCAAATGAATACTTAAAAAAAGAGAAAGTTCTCTCAGAAACAAGAAAACTGTCCATGAGTATGAGAAAAAAAGACTTAGTTTTTCGGTCCCCAAACTTATTTTTTTGGTCCTCCTGAAGATGCTCTTATCTTTCCTAAGGGGCTAGTCAGGATCCACCCACGTGTTCCTTGTGGCCAAGGGTCCCCCCCATCTGGGGGCGGGACTGACCGTTCTCTTCATCCCCTCTCTTTGGGGTGTGGTCAGGGCCACACCCAGTTCAGGGGGACGGGGCTGTGAGAACCAGAGCACAAAGGCTCCCTGGGCATCTGGGCTGAGGGTGAGGAGATGGGTGTATGGAAGGCATGACCAAGACCTAACAGGCGATTCAGTACAACCACAACTCGAAGGAACTCAAGCGAGACGAGTGTGGCTATGATGTGGCAGATTCGTTTTTGAAAGACTGAGCACCGTATGCAGAAGGCTCGGCTGTCATGCAATTGGGAGCTAGAAGTAAATCCATATCGAAGCATGAAAAGACCGGTATAGCATTAACTGCAGCAGGAAAAGACCCAGGGTTCCCACAGATCTCACACCAGCCAAGCCCATGCGGCAGATGAGAGCGAGGGGGCAAAGTGCCACCAGAAAGGGCACAGGGAAGAGAAGCAGAGCCTCGGGAGCGAGAGTCAGACAGACTCACAGACCGAGACACATAGTTCAAGGCAATATTAAAAACATAAAAATTAATATGAAAAACCCATGATGAGCAAAATAGTTAAAGTTCTGTGCTGAGCCATATTGAAGCCTGATGCAAAAGGAAAAGTCTTTAATACTGATCCTATCTGTATTTAAAATTTTAATGGTTTGCTCACCATGGATATTTTACATTAATTTTGACTTTCATAAGTACTGTATTAAAATACTACTTCTGAGTTTCTTCACAGCCCCATTGAATTCTGTGGCCTCACTTACCTCATTCTGGTCCCAGCCTTGGAGCAGTATTTCAAAATTTCATGACTAGAGGATAATAATTTGGAACAGCAACAAAAACCCATACCCAATATTACATTTCTGTCCTCAGCAAACATAAAACAAACTCAACCACTCTATTGTGAAATTTCAATAATGTTAAAGAGTTGGAAAAAAGAACATAAATTAAAAAATTTGAGAGAGACTGATACAAAATAAAGACAACCACACAAAGAACTAGTTACAAAAAGAAAGGGGAAAAACTGCTGTTGCTTCTGTTGCAAAGCAACAGAAGAGATAAGTTCTGAGATAAGTTCTGAGATAAGTTCTCAGCCTCAGGACCTGCTAGACGCAGCTCTGTGGGTCCTGGGTGAACAATAGAAATGGGGAAGCCAGACAGAGACACCCCCCCCCCCCAACATACGAGCCACCAAATGACAAAGGACTCTGTGGAAAAGAAACTGGGACAGTTTCTTCCTCAATAATTCATTTTAAAGGATGAGGCGTCAGCTGTCCTCAAGCATACAAACTAAATGATTACCAGTCATGTACGCAGCACATTCTAGCTCCATAGGACACAACAAAAGAAATACACTTGAATTCAGACAAGGGGAAGCCTGACTAGACAAAAAGAGGAAAAACGACGTGAATGCAAGCCCACATTTGAAGCTGATGCAGGCTGTGGCACAGTCATTCCCGGTGGTCTCTTGGCTGGCTGAACCCTGAGGGAATAAGTCTATTCGTTTAAAAAAACAAAATCTGTAACCCACCTTTAATTGACTTATCATTGAAATAATCTTCTAACCCTGGGCTCCCCTGCGTATCGAATAGACTCTGATTCACTACAGACACCGTGAGGATCTCTTCTGTTGACATTTCCATCAATTCATCCTCACCATCCAAGCTTGACAAACCTATCAAGTCATTGTTGTTAAATAAACTTGCTCGAATTTTCTCAATTTTGGCTCGGGACCTTATCTGTGTGAACAAGAGAAAGAGTCAGGATTTAAGTGGAGAAACCAGTCATTCAGCTGTACGACTGACCTCTCTTTCCCTCCTGTCTGTCCCAAAGCCCTCTGCTAGTCTTCAGCGTTCTGAGCGCCACCTGACCAGGGCGAGCTGGCCTTCCTGACAGAGTCTCTCTCAGGTGCCAACAGCGGTTACTTGCAGAAGATTAACTCAAGCAGACACTCCTGCTGCTAAACCCTGGCCAGGTCTGTGGCTTTACTGAACGCCCAGGTGGTTAAAGGCCATGCTTGGTCCAGGCTCCGAGAAAATCTCCAGGGAGAAGATGGACGGATGAGAGGTGACTCTGGGAGAAAGCCAATCCCTGAATCCTTGAGCTTTCCTGTCAGAGCCCATGGGGTGGGGAGCGAGGGGGTATAGGTTCTCTTCCCAGGGCCTTCCTCGCCATATCCAGTAAGGGGGAGGACCGTTTTCACTTTGCACCTGACTCCTGTTACAGAGGGTGCAGCATTTCTACCCAAGGAGGCCCATGAGACAGATGGCATCATGAAGTGGAAAAGGAACCTGGCAACACGCACAGCACCTGAAACTTGGAGTCACTCGGAACAGAACAGCAAGTCTGTTCTCACATGCTCGATGGAGATCCCTCCTGCTGACGGCAATGATTAAAACAACCCAAGGCCACTCAAAAAGATGCTACTGGGGCCGGAGAGGGAAAGCACTCAATAAAGCCCACTCCTCAGGAAAGTTGAGCCCCTGGAGCCCCTCGGCCTCCCTCCCTCCCACTCCCAGCAATGAGCTGTATTTCCTTCCTGACATCAGACTTGCCATCACGCTCAGAGATGTGACCTCAGACACAGATAACTAACATGATAAATCATTGCTGTTGCTAACAGCTGCCTCAGGCAGCCCCATAAGTGCTCCGATGTCACCTATTAGTCCCTAGGAAACAATAATGCAAGGCGTAAAGAGGCTGGGGGGATTCTAACTGCTCATGATTTAAGTGGTGGCCAAGGCATGAGGTGCTGACCTCCACGACCGCAAAGCCTTTGATGGGGCGTGCTGCAAGGGGCTGGTTGTCCAGGGACGTGACTGTGTACATGGAGCCCATGTCTGACACTGAGGCTGTCTCTGCGTTGTCCAGTGGCTCGCCCAGGCTCCCCAGGCTGCCCAGGCTGCCGGTGCTACACAGGGAAACGTCCAGGCTCTCCTGGCTGGACACCACATGGGGCTCCAACAAGCCTGCAGGGATGGGCAGCTCCAGGCCTGCAGGCAACGGATCCACAGAGAGGTCACTGACTGTCTGTGAGATGCCCTGGGAGCTGCAGATGGAAGCCTGGCTGGTGGACGCGGATGCGCTGATACTCATGGCGGGGGTCAGGCTGCTGGATGTGCTGACCTCCAAGCTGTCCGTGCTGGGGAAGCCGAGGGTCTTTTCCGGCTCGGCTTTCCCATCACCCCCCTCGGCCTTATCTTTTGGCTTCTTGGGGTCTTCGTCCTGCAGGGGGATATAGATCTCGTCCTTGAAGACCCCGCCGTGGGCATTGCAGGCCTTGCGGATGGCACCCCTGACGATGCCCTCGTCCAGGTGGGTGGGGATCCCAGAGATCACCAGCAAGCGGCTGTGGGCGGTGGGACCCACCAGGGCCTGGCAGGCGTCGGCGATGGCGTCACTTGTCACGCCCAGCCCCTGCGGGTCCTTCCTGGTGAGGTGCCGGAGGATGATGAGCAAGGTCAAAGCACGATGGAACCACAGCATGTCCTCGGGCTTGCTGCCCCCAATGCTCAGCACGGCGGGGTCCGAGTCCACAGAGCGCGAGGACTGGTGCTTCCCGGAGGAGGAGGCCTTTTCCCGCTTCATCTTGACTTTCTTCCTCTTGGACAGGAGGCTGGGGCTCTGTGGAGTCTGTCCTGGGGAAGACGACGAGGAGGATGACGAGTCGCTGAGGTTCGGGGCGGTCGCTGAGGTCACCCCACTGGCGGTGACACTCACGTTGGTGGGCAGGGTCACCTCGGCCACCGCCAGGCAGCCCTCCATGAGTGCGTGGAAATACGTCGAGAACCGGCCCTGGTCAGCAGCTGCCGTGGCCCCCGCGCCTCCGCAAGCACTGCCCGAGACCCAGCTCTGCGTCTCCTCGTCGTACAGCTTGTGAAGCTCCGACTGCAGGGCCATCAGCATGGCCAGGCAGGGGTTCAGCTGGAGGGCGATGGACGAGGACAGGCCGGCTGGGTGCTTCCTCTGCTCTAGGCTGTGCACCGTGCGCAGGAGCTCTGCCAGGAGGTGGAAAACCAGCTCCTTCACGCAGGCTGCCATGTCTGTGGTCCAGAGGAAGTTGCCTGAGGCAAATGAAAGCAGTCATCACTTAAAACAATCACCTATACAGAGCTTACTATGCTCCTGGCACTGCTCTGACAGAGTAGATCCTCACAGCAACCACATGAAACAAACATACATCCTTCATCCTCATTTCACAGATGAGGAAACAGAGGCTCAAAGAGCCAAAGGACTCACATGGCTGCTACACAGTCACACGATCTCACAGGGCAGACCGACGCCAGGGCTGGTGGCCCTAACCCCTGTGCCACCTGACTACATGGAGTCAGTTTCTACAGCTCTGACCTCCCAAATCAGTATTTTATTTCTCATAAAGTTATTAAGTAGGTTGGTGACAAACCACTTTCCTCTCATATCATCTGTCTGAACCCCTGAGGGCATATGAGTTTGCAACATGGTTTCCCCTCTGACACTGTATTATGAAAAAACACAGAAAAGTTGAACAACTTGTGCAGTAAATATTTAGATGCTCACCACCTACGTCCTACCATTAACCTTTGCTGTGTTTGCTTTATTGCACATCTATCCATCCCTCTATTCATCTATAGACTCACCCTAGATTTTGATTATTTCAGAATGAATTGTAGGTATCAGTATGTTTTATCCCTAACCACTTAAGCAGACACATCATTAAAGTTCAATATTTAGAAAACTTTTGAGGTCAATATATAGGCTAATTTCACAACTCTTTAAGTTTACCATTCCATGAGTTTTGCCTAAATGCAATCTCTCTTTAACCTTTCAGGAGCTGTTACCATGTTTGCAGGTGATAGGGGGCATGGAAGTGAACACTGTCATAGAATCAAAGTTACAATAATGGCATATGTTTGTGTTTGAAAGCAAAGAAGGATCAAATTAATCTTGTTTTCCTAGTTAGATGCCACCCTTCAAAATAACGACAATATCCTGCAGATCATGGATGTGGAAGTCTAACCTCCACTCAGTTCTCCAGGCCCACTTGACAGCAGCTCGTGAGAGGTATCGCTCCTCCAGGCCACTGTGGCCACCCCCAAGCAGCTTCCCTGGCCGATCCCGGGGATGGCGGGCCTCACCGAGCAGCTCCACCACTTGCAGGAGGACGGACGTCGGGATGGTGTCAGGCTCGTCTTCAGCTCTCCCTTCGCCATCCTCTGATTTCCAGGACAGCAGCTGCTCGGCGAAGGCCATCGCCAGGGGGAACTCGAGGGGCAGGGAGTGTAACACCAGCACGGCTCCGGGCGGGGGAGACACCCCTAGAAGAAGCACCCGGAAGGAAAGCTTGTGATTGGCAGCACCTGATCAAAACTAGCTTGTGAGAAAGACCTGCCAGGTGTGAGCAGAGAAACGAGGCCTGTCCACTCCTGCGCTGGGGTGAGAAGAAACCTCACTCCCCACCTGCCAGACAGAGTCCGCTGCAGGCAGAGGAGCAGCGGAGGATGACCTCCAAGGAGTCCACTTGCTAGTGTGAGAACAGGACAGAGGGGATAGGGAAGGATAAACATCCCTTGGTCAGTCAGATACCACCCAGCCCAATGGCCTAATGTGGAGACAGAAGTCAGACTTTAAGAGATGCTTCATTGGAATGGTCCTGGCTTGGTAAAGAAACAACCAGCTCCTTGGTGTGGCTGCAAGCCCATGGGAGCATCAGCTTATCTTAGGCTGACAGAGCAGACCAGTGAGGAGGTTCCCAGACTTCAGGCACTACCAGGGCTTTGATTCTTTTTTACCACCTTGCATTATTGCGATGATCTAAATCTGACTGAAGCTGTTTACAATGAGAGAGAAAGGCTCTGAGGCCGGAACCCCATCATAACCTGAACTGCACCCCCACCCTCTCTGTAAGCAATGGTCACACGTAAGCTGAGGGGGACTTCTCTGGCAGTCTGATGGTTAGACCCTGCACTCCCAGTACAGAGGGCTGGTCAGGGAACTAAGATCCTACCTGCTGAACAGTGTGGCCTACAAAACAATAAAACCAACAAACAAATAGACAAAAACCCATAAGCTGGGCTACCAGGGGTCTCTGGCCAGATCAGGAGGAACCATGCTGACGGCTCTGTACTTTGGGGTGAATGTGTATTTAGGGAGTGACAGCAGGACAGAGATCCTCTATGTTTACACACAATTTCAAAACCAATGTGGGCAAAACACAGTGAAAAAATTAGACCCTAAAAAAAAGAGATCATAAAGTTGTTTAGCATTGACCAAATCTCTTAAGAAATGTCCTTTCACTTTGTTCCCCAAAGATGCAATGTCCCCAGGACTGGGGCTGTGCAGAAGCCAAGGCCCAATTTTGGCTGAAAGTTCAAAGACATCTTTATGACTGTCACCAGCAAGCACCTGTCTGTCTTTTTCTGTCCAACCTGCCAAGGACACGCAGTGGAAGTCTGAGAGTAGGTTTTCCTTCCTCTGTGTGCTGACTCAGAAACAGAGTCAGCTGGCCCTGGTATATAAAGTAGACAGCCAGCGACAGTTGTCAGGACTTACAGAGGAGGAGCCCTCAGCTCAGTCCAAATCTACAAAGACTTAACAAAGGATGCCAGGGAGACATGGGCCTCCCAGCCTGGCCACTAGCTTTTGTTTATCATTTACGTGGGGAGCGGATAATCACTGAGGCCCGTGCCCCAGGGAGCCACAGTATACCCGAGAGAACTCAGTTTTAATGAGAACTTGAGGAAGGGCAGCCAGGATGGTTATAGCTAAGTGATGGGACTGCTCTGTTCAGGTTATTCTAAACAGCATGTACCCAGCACACACTTGTGAAAGGAGACGAAATCCCCCCGTCATCCGGGCAGCATCTGCCAGGCCTTCCCTGGGCAGGAAAGGGACAACATTTCATTTATTGTCTCTGAAGTACACTGCCCCAAGCAGTCCTATTCTTCACCCATGGGAAATGGGAACACAGCAAGGTAGAAAATCCTTTCAATTTTCACAAGGAAGGAAAGCAGAGAATGACTTCAAATCTGTTTGTATTACCATGAGCTAATTCAGAGACTTACCCAGTTTGATGTGGACTTTGTCTGTGGAGAGGATCACAGAAGGGTACTGGTTGGTGGTGGGAGGTGGCGTGAGCCCTGTGTTGGCCGGAGATGCGTCCCGCGGGTAACAGACGGCCTCGATGAGGTTCAGCTGGCCGTTTCGCTTCACTTTGTGGCCCAGCCCGTACACCAGCACCCGCGCCCATGGTGCCTTGTACAGAGAGGAACTGAAGAGGAGGTATGAAATTGACCAGAGTTCAGCCAGATCAACAGACACTTTGTTGGGAGAAGCGGGGTGAGAACTGGGCACACATGTCATCCCTACCACGTTTTAGAAGGTCATTCTTCATACAGACTAATTTCTAAAACATGGAAATTAGGGAAGAAGTGTAAATCATTTTCAAATACAGTATGCATTAAAGAATAAAAGCAATGAATTTTCTTTTTCTGTAAGTTTCACCAGAATCTGCCTGACTTTTTCTCTCCCTGTCACCATCTGCTGGAGTCAGGTAACTTACTCTTTGCGGAATCCAGACTGACTTTCTTTGCAAGATACGACAACAAAAGCTGCCCCGGGAAAATTGACGTCCATGTTGACTTTGGACTCGGAAATTGGAAACTCTTCAGAGGGGAACTGCTCTGGTGCTGTCTGCAGAGACATTGAACAGGGAAAACCACAGATTCAACACAAGAGGGCATTTCACCTTCCCAGCTCCCAGGCAGGGGAGAGCCGATACATAATACACACACTTTAACGAGATCAGGAGGACAAAAGAGCCCTCTGGGAGGAAGGACACATGGATTGGACAAGGTAGGGGAGCTGCAGAGAAAACAAGGCTAGTGAGGTGGGGGCTTGGGGAAATTAGTGTTATTTTTTAAAAATTATTTATTTTGCTGTGCTGGATCTTTATCGCCAAGGGGGCTTTCCCTCTAGCTGTGGAGAGCAGGGGCCACTCTCTAGGTGCGGTGTGCGGCTTTTCACGGTGGTGGCTTCTCTTGTTGCAGAGCACAGGCTCTAGGGCACTCGGGCTTCACTAGCTGTGGCTCCCGGGTTCTAAAGCACAGGCTCAGTGATTGTGGCACATGAGCTTAGCTGCTCCATGGCACATGAAATCTTTCCAGATCAGGAATCAAACCTACGTCTCCTGCACTGGTAGGCAGATTCTTTACCAATGAGCCACCAGGGAAGCACCAAGAAAGTGTCATTTTTAGCAGATTTCCAATTGGAACCTGTAATCCCAGTTCAGGGCCGTCAGAGCTTTGGACTTTCACCTGCAGGAAAGAGCAGATCTGTTTGGTCAGCTCCAGAAGGCTCTCCTCGCCCTGGTGCAGGGTCCGTGTGATGGCCACGTTGAGCCACTCTCGCACGGTCTGGGAGCTGCCCTGGTAGAAGAGGTCTGTGGCCGAGCAGTTCTGGGAATGGACACAGTGCTGCAGGGACTGCGCCAGGAGGATGGAGCTGGAGCTGATGGTGCCATCTGGGGACGGGAAAGGAAACACAGGCAATGAGGATCACAGCAGCCCAGGGCTGTGAGATCCTGAGTAGCAACGAGGCGCGACCCATCTGGAAAACTGGGATGAGTTAGCTTGGCCTTGCTGCTGCTACTGCTGCTAAGTCGCTTCAGTCGTGTCCGACTCTGTGCGACCCCAGAGACGGCAGCCCACCAGGCTCCCCTGTCCCTGGGATTCTCCAGGCAAGAACAATGGAGTGGGTTGCCATTTCCTTCTCCAATGCATGAAAGTGAAAAGTGAAAGGGAAGTCACTCAGTTGTGTCCAACTCTTAGCGACCCCATGGACTGCAGCCTACCAGGCTCCTCCATCCATGGGATTTTCCAGGCAAGAGTACTGGAGTGGGGTGCCATTGCCTTCTCCAAGCTTGGCCTTCAGTTCAGTTCAGTTGCTCAGTCACGTCTGACTCTTTGCGACCCCATGAATCGCAGCACGCCAGGCCTCCCTGTCCATCACCATCTCTCGGAGTTCAGCTTGGCCTTAGGTCTTGGATAATAGATGTTACCAATCAGATCCTCCAGGGTGGGATTCAGGAATTCAGTGGTCTTTAAATGTTTGCTTTCTTAAGCTACAAAACTGTTTCTTAACATAATAATTTGAGTGGAGGCCCAGGTCTATCAAGCATGTAAAAGAGGATTCAGGGGTTCCCATAGCCTGACCTACTGGCTGCCCAGGTCCACCCTTAGGAATCGCCAGTGTAGCTGAGAGTAGATTTTATAACCCAAGTTAGTCATCGTGATAAAGCTTCTTCCACAGCACTTGGAAGTTTTTCAGGTCTGTTTCAGAGCCTCTAAGTTCTTGGGGGTGGGCCAGTGGACCCCACGTGCTAAAGTCGGCTTGTGGAGATGTTGTTCACAAGGGCACTGGCTGGGACCCCAGGGCTGTGAGATGTCCTCTAGGTTTAGAATGCCATCTGCCCTCTCACTCCTGTTCCCATTGCAGTTGCTAAGAGGTCAAGGGGAACAGGCTGGAGGCCAACGTGCCAGAAGATAGGAGGAGCCCTCTGGTCTTCAATCGGGCTGAGAGCAGAGTCGTCAGTGTTCACCAGGGAGTACCACACCACAAGGGCCCCAAGTTGAGCTGATGCACACAGGCTGGCCCACCAAAACAGCTCTGTTTGAGGTTACGATGAATCAGTTAGATCTCAGGTGGCATTTGATGGCAGGGGCATTTTCTTTTCTTTATAAGCCAAACAGAATGTCTGTAACACTACAGTGACTAGATTTCATAGCTATATTATTTTCCTTGATCCATGATTAGTTTGGGAAGCTCAATGAATGCTTAACAGGTTAGCAATCTTTTCATGCTGTTTATCTATATTAAGTCTAAAGGTCCTGTGATGGGACTCCTCACATGGAGAAGGAGGACACCACGCACACCTCCTGCTCAGCGCCTGGCTCACCCTTAGGGCTATTCTGTCCTGGGTCTGGTGTCTGTGGTGACAGCAGCAAAGGCAAGGTTTACCTGGGAGGGGAGGAGCGAGGAGCTGATTGGACAGCAGCTGCAGGTGCTCCAGGGTAATGTCCCGGATGGCGGGGATGTGGAAGAGGCGGGTAAACAGGTGAGGCAGCTTGGGGGCGAAGATGTTGAGCAGGGCCATGCGGCAGTACAGCCTGGCCAGCGCAGCCTCGCAGCGCAGCAGCTCCCTGCAAGGGAAGGGTGGGGGAGGCGCTGAGCTCTGATGCTCCGGCCACCACATTGGGTGGGCCATGGGCTCCTGAAGAGAAAGGGCCACATCTCAGGCTTCTCTGGCCTCATGTTCTGTGCTCCAAGTTAGATACTTGTGTTTTAAACAAAACAAAAAGCCACATTTAGTTGCCTTTTTTTTTCGGTCATACCTCACTGCATGTGGGATCTTAGTTCCCTGACCAGGGATTGAACCCGGGCTTCAGCAGTGAAAGCACTGTGTCCTAACCACTGGACTGCCAGGAAACTCCCAAATATCAGCAATATTACCACGCACCCTGTTTATGGTCACAACAAGCCCCCATTGGCAAGCTGCACTGGGAGGACTGGAAGAAGAGCTTCTTGGTAGGAGGTGATGGTTTCGGGGCTTTCCAGAAAACAGTGACTCTTACCAATGGGGCATGCCTCTTGCTAAATCTCTGGAAGCTATGCTTGTGGAGTTGTTACAAAAGATGCTGGGTTCTATTTGGGGTGTGGGGCTGTTTAGTCACCACGTGAACATGGCCATGTGAAGTGTATTCCTCACACCTGGGTTGTGACCGGGTGAGAGAAGAGCCCTTGAACTTCTGTGTGGGTGACTTTGACTCCTGCTGAAACACACGCACGCCGCTGCCCTGTGGCATGCTGTGTGGCCCATCCTGGACCTAGGTGAAGCTAGTGCCAAGTACAGCCTATCTGGGTCTCGTGGCCCATCCTGGACCTAGGTGAAGCTAGTGCCAAGTATAGCCTATCTGGGTCTCGTAAAGTTGACTGTCCAGCTGAAATTTCAGACCACCCACATGGGGTGATGAAATATCTGAGTGGAGATGGCAAGGAGGCAGCTGAATACGTGTATCTGGTGTTCCAAGGAGAGGTCTACGCTGGAGATAGATTCAAGCTGCTTCAAAACTGACAATAAAATCAGAAGTTATAATGTTAATGGATGAATGGTATGAAAACAGCTTATGGAAACTTTTATCAGATAGCTCCATTATATTCTCTTCTGAACTGTTTTGAGAATTTTTACAACTGAAAGAAGGAATTCATAGGTGTATGTGAGGGAATTCTGCCAGGTTTTTAGGTGCTAACCCACAGAGGGCAGACACTCTCTCTTAGAGACCCCTACAGGGTGTTGGGCACAGAGCAGGGTTCAAGGCTTTCATTGTCAGATTAACAAAAATGAGCTGGCTGCTCACCCAGTGCCTGGACTCCTCTTGGCTGTCTCTCTTTCTTCTTGGCCGTGTACCATGAGGGATCTTAGCTCCCCTACCAGGGATCGAACCCATGCACCTCGCGCTGGAAGAGTCTTAACCACTGGAACATCTGGGAAGTTCCTAGGTGTCTCTTCTTGACTCGCTTTAGTCTTTAGACTTTTTCTACACTCTCCAAATCTCCAGACGTGCTTCCATCATCCTCAGGCCAGGGGACACTGGATCTTGCAGTGTCCTAACCTGCTATCTCACTATTATCTTACTACTACTACTTACTACTACTACTTACTACTACTAGCTGCCTCTGACTTGCCCAACTTTGAAAGAAAAGTCTTCTTTGTCAATGATGAGTAGCACATGTGACAAAACACAGTAAGTGGATTTCTGTGACTTGCTTAGAAAGAAGGGCTCAACTTTACCTATGCTTTTTTAAAAAAACATTTTTTGGCCACACCACATGGCTTGTGGAATTTTAGTTCCCTGACCAGGGATTGATCCTGGGGCCTTGGCAGCGAAAGTGCTGAGTCCTAACCACTGGGCGGCCAGGAATTCCCTTACCTGTGAATTTGGAGGTTGGTATTGTCCAGTGTGACGAGCCCATTGGTGGCAGTCCTTCTGTAGCCTGCAGGGGGCCTTTCCAACATATCAATAGGGTACCAGTATCGGACCAGCACACCTTCACTTCGGAGGTACGTTTCTACCTGAACTAGTTCATTGACCTACAACAGAAAAGAGAAATGTCTATTTGTTTTTTGAGCACTGGTTTGTTTCCCAGTTTTAAAAATACTTATGTATGTATGTGTATCGGTACCAAACTTTTATAGAAGTAAATGCTAGTTTTGTTTCATTTATTGAGCCTAAAATGCTAGTTTCATGTCATTTATTGAGTTTAAAAGTCCAAAGACACCGGGATAGTGTGTTTAGTTTCTTCATACCAGTTGGCAAATTTTTAAAAATTGTTATTGGAGTATAGCTGCTTGAGAATTTTAATTGGGACAATAAATTTAAGAGCTTTAATGTAACCATGAGTCAGAAATTTAAAGAGAATAGTGCTATATTTCTGTAACAGTTCAACATACATTGTTGCCAGGTAAAATTTATATTCATTGGTTTTATGTTAATTTTACAAAAACAGAGGATAGTCTGATAGCTTTATTTTATTGCTAGTAATTTAAAAAAAGTAAGCTCATGCAAGTGCATTCTGGATTCCAATAGCAATGTAATCTTTCTCTGTGTGTGTTAGTCATTCAGTCGTGTCTGACTCTTTGTGACCTCAAGGACTGTTGCCTGCCAGGCTCCTTTGTCCACGGGATTCTCCAGGCAAGAATACTGGAGTGGGTAGCCATTCCCTTCTTCAGGGGATCTTCCTGACCCAGGGATCTAACCTGGTCTCTCACATTTCAGACAGATTCTTTACCATCTGAGCCACCAGGGAAGCCCAATCTTTATTTAGGGATTACTATTGTATTTAAAGTAATAACAAACAATACTATTACTTTTTAAAATAATAATTCTGGTATTTCTTAAGTAGTCTGATTCCCTTTGTTTTAATCTTTATTTAGGGATTACTATTAAAACAAAGGGAATCAGACTACTTAAGAAATACCAGGGAGAAGGCAATGGCACCCCACTCCAGTACCCTTGCCTGGGAAATGCCATGGATGGAGGAGCCTCATAGGCTATAGTCCATGGGGTCGCTAAGAGTCGGACACGACTGAGCAACTTCACTTTCACTTTTCACTTTCATGCACTGGAGAAGGAAATGGCAACCCACTCCAGTGTTCTTGCCTGGAGAATCCCAGGGACAGAGGAGCCTGGTGGGCTTCTGTCTGTGGGGTTGCACAGAGTCAGACACGACTGAAGCGAGTTAGCAGCAGCAGCAAGAAATACCAGAATTATTACTTTAACAAATTTATATTTTTGTAATTTTCCTGGCACACATTTCCACTGCTGAAATATATTGTCAGTTACATACTTTCTAATAACCAGAGTCAGAAGTTTGTATCAGAAAGGAATGGGAGATATTATTGATGGAATTTTCTACTTGGAAGTTCATTCACCTTAGTAAACCACCAGTCAATAGCTTCTCTTTAAAATGTCATGATTTAAATTATGGTCTGGTAAAATGGAGTCAGTTAAAGATGTAAAACCTTTCATTTCAAAGCATCAGTGATAACTAACATTATCTGTATCTGTAGACAGACAGATAACAAAACTTATCTATGTGGTGATAGCTACTTCTTTATCTGTGACTTTTAGGCTTGATCTGTGTATTATTTCTTCGCTTTTTCCTGAATAGGAAGCATAAATGCAAGCACATATATGTAACCTAAGGATCACAGCCTTCAAAGAGGACTCTGTTTTCAAAAGAAAGCTTTAGTACGGCCCTTACTTTCTTCTATTCCTTCTTCCCTGCCACCTCCAACCCCTTGAGAGGGCTCTGCAAAGCCAAGAAGGAAACAACTGATCTAGTTTAATACACACATTTTATAGACGGGGAAATCAAGGCTTGAGAGAACCAGTAACATGATGTAATCAACATAACTATTTCTTCGAATCTGTATAACAACTGTGACAATGACAGATCGTCCATTCAACAAGGCCAGCGGGAGAATTCTCCCTTGGAACTTGGTAGATATAGGCAGGGGCAGATTGAACATGGCTGATGGAAAAAAAAAAAACAAACCCTGCAGTGGCAGTGTGGTCTGAAGTCACAGACAGCACTGAAAGTTAACAGCTTACACTCTACCATCAACTCTGACCTGGGCCCCTGAGAAAATCTCAGGCAAGTCATCTGGCATGACAGCACTCAGTCTGGTTTCTTTATCCTGACTCTGAAGAGTAATCTACCTGTATAATGACTTTTAAGGTACTTGGAAGCCTGGGCATGAAAGTCTGTGTATATAAAAGGCTGTTCACTCACTGAATCAACATCTAAGACAACTCCATGAAGCCCAAAGGTTTTCAGCATCCCTCGGATAGCAAATTTTGGCAGAGCAGTTCCAACAGTGGTGCTGGCTACGTTATTGCTGTCTGGAGAGCGTGTTACTACTGTGAGACCTGAGGAAAGTAGAGGGGAGAAGATTTTTCAGGAGCAAGTAGCATTAACACGTTGGGACTCTATATATTTTAGGATACAAATAACTCTCCAGCATTTACCAATACCCTCAATTTAGTTATAGCCCCAGAGGAACACAGCTTAGTCTGGAAGATAATAAAACAAAGTGCTGTGAGAACTCTGGCAATTCAACAATAAAAAGACAAGCCAATTAAAAAACAGGCAGAAAATCTGAATATTTTTCCAAAGAGAAAATATATGTACGAAAACATGTTCAACATCATTTGTTTTTAGAGGAATGCAAGCCAAAGCCACAGTGAGATACCACACTTCACATCCATTAAGATGGCTATCATCATAGACAGACACTATTAAGTGCTGGCCAGGATGTAGAGAAATTGGAATCCTCATACGTGCTGATGGGAATGTAAAATGGTGTAATCACTTCGGAAAACCATCTGGCAGCTCCTCAAAAGGTTAAACATAAAATTACTATATGACCCAGCAATTCCACTGGGTCCATATATTTTCCATATATACCCAAGAGGAATGAAGACACGCCCACACAAAAACGTGTACACAAATGTTCACACCAGCATTATTCATGATGGCCAAAAGGTAGAAATCACCCAAGTGCCCATCAATTGATGAATGGACAAACAAAATGGAGTATTATCCATACAGTGGGATATCACTTTGCCATAAAAAGGAAGTACCAACGTGAGTTATGACAAGGATGAATTTTGAAAAAGAATTCCATGTGAAAGAGGCCAGACACGAAAGACCACACATTGTATGATTCCATTTTTTTATGAAATGTCCAGACTAGACAAATCTATAGAGATGGGGAGGTAGAAAGTAGATCACTGGTTGCTAGGGGCTAGAAGGAAGGAGGAATGGGAGTGGTGAGAGTACAGGATTCATTTCAGGGGATGAAAATGTTCTGGAATCAGAGGCAATGGTTTGGAGGCTGCACAACTTTGTGAGTATACTAAAACCACTGAAAGGTATACTTTAAAAGGGTCTGTGAAGTTTTTCTCTCAAACGAAGAGGAATCAAAACAGAAAAGAAAATACATATGCCTGCCCCTGCCCATGAGGTTCTGATATTTTTGTGAAAGTCTAATAATGAGTGGTTTTAGATATTTTTGTGTGCTTTTCTGTATTTTTGTTTCCTCAAAATCTGCAACAGATTTTAAATCAAATGAATATATACCTTCTATAAAATTCTAAAAAGCATAGTACAACTACATATTGATGGTTCATTAGCTGGGCAGCCAGGATTAAGCCTGAGAGGCCTATCTGCAATCCTCCAGCCATGCCCTATTTCTCTGTCTTCAAGTGTTCTGTCTCACCCTGCTCATGCAACAGGTTCTGGGAAAGTGCAAGAGGCCCCTAGAGGCCAGACAAGCATCCAGTTTCCCCACCAGGAGCCAAGGGCCTCACGAGGGAGAGCTCAGGAGACCTCAAATCACTCAGAGTGAAGAGAGTCACCCTAGGAGAACCAGCAGCTGCCTACTCAAACTCAGGTGTGGGAAAACTCAACTTCTCATTTCAGGGTAAGTTTCAAAGAGGAAGGAAAGGGGGGAAGCAAAACCTTTTCGAACTTTATCAATCGTGAACTTGTTCGCTTCATCTTTAATGTCTTCAATGGTGGGAAGATAAAGGTCTCTTGGGATGCCACCATTCTCCTCGTAGAGGAATTCAACTGTCTGCCGGGCAATATCCACCATGCCTGAAAGACAGAACAGAACTGGTAACCCTCCAGAGAGCACACGATCTTCAGTCCAATCATGACACTGACTTGTACCTAGCATGAAGACAGAAGGGGAATTCATGGGAGCAGGCAGCCTTTTGGGAATGGTAATTGTACAGTGTCTATCAAGTTTAAAATACTCAATGCCCTACTTCTAATAAACTCTCAAGTGTCTCCCACAGAAACACAAGCTCAAGTGTATAAAGGTACAAGGAACACTCCCGGTAGCACTGCTGCGAAGTATAACCAGGAAAAAAATGGGAAGAACGAGCACAGTCATCTTAAAAATGATCATACATTATGAAGCAGTCATTTTATTTTAGTCAACAGAACAAACTACAGGACAAATGGAGAGGAAGAAGAAAGTGAGGGTAGTGCTGTATGTTTTTCTTACTTTATACCTTCTTGTACTGTGTTTGATTATTGCTACAACTGACACAGGCTGCTTATTTAAGAGCAATGGGCAGCTCCATCAGCTTCTTCTATCCAGTACTGAAATTTGCTCTGTTCCTCTTTCTCAGTGGGAGAAAAAACAATAATTAAACCGCCCCCAAAATACACACACACACACATACATATACTGATTAGTCCTGGCACCAATCTGAGAAAAAGGAATTACTTAACTATCACTGGAAATCAGGGATTCAGTGTATTAGCTGGTCAAGAAATGAAGGCCTTTTGGTGGATTTTCGCCTTATTTGTTTCTAGTCTCAGTCAGGACAAAAGTTAAAAGAGAAAGAGCAAGTACTATCTCCCCACACCTTCTCTGACTGCCACGATGATGACAGGAAACCTGATCTGATGCTCTGAGAGAAGGGTGGCTGGGCCTCTCAGGAAAAGGCATTTCTGCATCTCACAAAGCAGGTGTTTCACAGATTAGAAAAAGCCTTAAAACAGAAACCAGCTATCTGCATTTAAGCCTCACTAATAATTCACTGTCTGCAGTCAAACTGTTATATTCTGTGTGTCCAGCAGACAAAAAATATCTCACCATCATCATTACCGTGACATTTAATTTTGGTCAGACTACACGGCCTGCAGGGTCTCCAACCAGGGATTGAACCTGTGCCCCCTGCAGTGGAAGCTCAGAGTCCTAGCCACCAGGCTTCCAGGGAAGTTCCATGGATGCTTACTATGTGCCAGAAACTGTTCTTAGGCGCTTTATCTGTGTCAGCTCTTTGATTTTTCATACCGTTATTGGTTCCATTTGAAAGGTGAGGGAAGTTGAGAAAGGTTAAGTAACTCTCCCAAGGTCATAGAGCTGGTAATAGCACAGGCATGATGTCAGAGCCCAAGCTATTAACCACCAGGCCATCCAGTTTACTGGTATAACAAGGCCAGCTTCATTCTAACAGGCCATCAACTCAAAATACTGAGCAGAACTGACAAGCAAAGAAAAGCCTGGCAAAGAAAGCAAAAGACCACAAAGTTCCATAAAGGTCCAAGAAGGGGATACTAGTAAGTCTGGCCCAACTTTAGATGAGCCCCTCTTTTCTGATTTATTCCCTGAGTTTCATGTAAATACATCTCTTCAAGCCATGAAGGGGGTTCCATAGGAAAACATAAAGCACCAGACCTAGTTGTAAAGCACCCTTTATCTGGTCCAGTCCTGATTTCCGCTCTGCTTCGTTGCGGAACCGTCTTCGGATGGTAGGAAAAACCTTGGTCTCCCAGGCTTTCACCAGCAGGGCGTAGTGGTCCTCCTGGAAGGAGAAGACAAACGCGAGTGGAGAAGGAACACCTTGTGTCCTTTCCTGACTTACTACGGCTTTCACCCCTGAGGTCTTCACCCCCCTCAAATGCCAGCAGCAGAAACACAACGTGCAGACCATCAAACTAACTACACCCTCAGAGGCCAGGGGAGGCAACAGCTGGCTTGGGGTGGGCTCTTCCTTTCCCTCTAAAGCCATATAAACACTTCACATGACCCCAAACCTCACTGCTGAATTACCATCGAAGCACTTCTTTCTCCAGCATCTGGATTGCTGCTGGGCCATGGAGCCAAACAGATACAGCTATTGATATGTGGTTTAGGAAAACGAATACCCCAATTACTGTCCAAACACAATGATATAACTGTAAGCATAAAGACTTCAGTTTTGCATGCTCAGATCAAAATATTCCTCGTGGCTTGATTTCATCACCAGGGAGTTAAGTGACTGCTGTGGGGCTCTTACCTGTGGGATGTCGTCATCATCATCATCATCACTTTCGTCATCTGCAATGGGGGGCGGGTGGGGGTCTGGGCCAGAGGTGATGAAATTCTCATAGCTGAGCTCCACTTTATAATGACAGGAAGTATCACTATCATATTCTGTAACAAAGCACAGTGACAGTGAATTCTAGGCAAGGGCATATAAACTCATACATGGACAGAACAGATTCTCTTAATTTGTGAGATAATGGATGCGAGAGTTGGACTGTGAAGAAAGCTGAGCACCAAAGAATTGATGCTTTTGAACTGTGGTGATGGAGAAGACTCTTGAGAGTCCCTTGGACTGCAAGGAGATCCAACCAGTCCATTCTGAAGGAGATCAGCCCTGGGTGTTCTTTGGAAGGAATGATGCTAAAGCTGAAACTCCAGTACTTTGGCAACCTCATGTGAAGAGTTGACTCACTGGAAAAGACTGATGCTGGGAGGGATTGGGGGCAGGAGGAGAAGGGGACGACAGAGGATGAGATGGCTGGATGGCATCACCGACTTGATGGACGTGAGTTTGAGTGAACTCCAGGAGATGGTGATGGACAGGGAGGTCTGGCGTGCTGCGATTCATGGGGTCGCAGAGAGTTGGACACGACTGAGTGACTGAACTGAACTGAAAGACTCTTAGCTCTTGGAGGAATTTTAAACCACAGAGTCAAGGAATAACTAATCATCTACAATTTCCTTGAATCCTAAAATAGTTTATGTGGATATAATTCATTCAACTCAAAGAAGACTTTGGATGGTTCTTCAACAAGATACAGAATTAAACAGATTCTTAAAACAATTTTCAAACCAGTATCCCAAGGGCCAAATATGGCTGCAGACATCTCATTTCTTGAAGATCATTTTTATTCAATCTTACTATGAGATTTTTCAAATAATCAGGAATGTTTTTAGTGCACACCTACACATCTACCACTTAGATTCCACAACTAACATTTTATTATTCTTTGATGGCTTCCATTTTAAATCAGTTTAAAAATGATTAACATTTAAAATTAGGAGGTTTTATATAAAATTCTGTGGTTCTTAGCTGTCTCATAAAAAGTGGACAATCTTTCAGGCCTGCATTTCCATGTGGCAATATTCTGTTGGTTCTGAGTAGTGGCAGACTTCCTCTATGTGGGGGATGGACTCTCCAGACCACCAGGCTTCCTCCTGGCTCCCTATTTTATCTGGGCCTATTACCCCATTACCAGTGTGCAATGGAGTATGTCCAAGCTAAATGGGTTTATGGAATTAACAGCATTTCCATTTCCAGGAAGCAGGTGCACCCTGAGGGGAGGCAGCTTACGTTGCTGAGCAGTGGCTACAGCAGCAATTCGGCATGGTGGCCCGTGAGTGCCCGGGTCTGACGCAATACTGGTGCCAGCATCGTTATCACTGTCAGAGGCCATGGCAAAGGGCAGGGCCTCGAAGTTAGCGCTGATTTCCTCAGCCAGGTCAGTGCACAGGTCGGCAGCGTTGCGGTGGGCCTGCCCTTCAGCGTAGGCAAACGGGCGGGAACCAAAGTTAGCGCGAGTCTTGGTGTTCTGGAAAGGAAACCAAAGAAAGGACTTGAAAGGAGTTAGGTTACTTATGTTTTCACTTTTAACACCTCCAAGTGGACTTCATTCACTGTCCCTAGCTATGGAGAGTCTGTAACCCCAGGAGAAGGGCTGGTGCAACTATAGACCCTGGTGCTTCGAGCTCGGCAAGGCCGCCCTGCCCCTCCCCTCACTCATGCTCTTTGCTATTCAAGTTCAGTGACCCTTCTTGTTTCCAGCACTGTTCCTTTCTACCTGACGCCACTGCACATGCCATTGCCTTCACCTGCAACATTCTTTCCTCCAATTTTGTCCATTTAAACCGGTTAAAATTCCAGATCTGGCTCAAACATCACTTCTTCAGGGTAATACAGATGTGACCAGATTGGCTTGGTACTTGCTTCCCTCAAGTCTACGATTGAATCATATTGTGATGATTAATTCTATATGCTGATCTGACTGGCCACAGGGTGCCAGATTAAACATTGTTATTGCTGTTGTGTCTGTGAGATTAACATTTGAATCGGTGGACACAATATGTCCCCAATGTGAGTGGGCACTATCCAATCCATTGAGGGTCTGAATAAAACAAGAGGTGGAGGAAGGAGGAATTCAACCCTTTCCCCTTTCCCCCTGCTTGAGTTAGGATATCTCACTCCGTCTTCTCTTTTCTCTTGCTATTGGACTGAGACTGCATCAAGCCATGCCTCTCCTGGGTCTCTGGCGTGCAGATGGCAGTTCATCAGACTTGTCAGTCTCCACAGTAACACGAGCCAATTCCTCAAAAGAAATCTCTCCCACCTCTGTCTACACACACACACACACATTCTTTCTCTCTCATATAGATATATATATGTATATACACACACATATATTTATGTGAATGTTTGACTAGTATCTGACTCCTGCAAACTGGATTTAATTGCACAAAGACCATATCTTTTTTTGCTCATTGTTATTGTAAGTCCAGAGCTTAGCACAGTACTTGAGATATAGCACTCAACATAGGTGCTCAATAAATAAATATTTATTGAATGAAAAGAACAGGCTGCCTAAATTATTGACATCTTTAATCAATTCACTGAAGAAAGAGAAAAGATGCTATCAGAGACGTGGTACAGGGGCACATCCTACAAGATCTTCTAAGTCATTCTCAGATTTGGGTTTTCACAATATGTGACACAGGGTGCCACTGACCTGTTGAAAGCAGAAGAGTAACATGACCTAACCAACATTTTTAAGGGATCATTGTAGCTGCTGTGTTGAAAAGACATGTAAAAGGGCAGGAACTCCGGGGATGGGAGGAGAGGGAAATATAGGAATACTGTAACACGCTTCCCAGAAGGTGAGGGTGGCTGGGCCATCAACTCAGTGGTCAGATTCTGGATACATTTTGAAGGTAAGTCAACAAGGTTTGCTGACAGACTGGCTGTACAGTGGGAGGAAGAAGAGGAGTCAAGAAAGAGGCCAAGGTTTTTGGGCCTTAGCGACTGGAAGAATGGAGCTGCCATTTCCTGAGACAAGGCAGGCTAGGGCAGAAGCAGGCTGGGGGTGGGGAAGAGTTAGGCTCAGTTTTAGACACATTAACTTTGACACGCCAGTGGAATATCTATTTCTAAATGTTGTCTAGGCTGCTGAATATTTGTGTCTAGAATTTAGGATGAGATCTAGACTGGATATAAGGATGTGGGAGCTACCAGCATGTAGTAAATAGAAATGTCCCACACAACATTAGTTGTTTATAGGTGCTTCTTAAAAACAAGGGTTCCATGATTAAGTATAAGTGTAGGGATGCTGGGTTAAATAAAGTTTAATTTTTAAATCTTTACTGAAGGATACCTCTGAGCTTTTGGTATACTAAAGCAACCCAAGAGGGCCATGTTCCAAACTTATTTAACTTATTTTCTACTGGCACTGGAAGAACACCAGTGTTCCTTGCCTTGTTGTTTAGGAAAGATGGCCAAAAGGAGATCAAAGCATTTAAGCACTCAGATTCAATGCAAAGGAAGGACCCACTTCTTCAGCTTTTTTGAGGTTCTGTCATCAGGTACCACATACTATGTCAACCAGGCCACGTCTAGTGTCTTTAATTTTTCCATTCTCGATGGGACAAATTGCTGAGGAGAATTTGGTTTTCGTTCTCAACAAGATAACCTGCCTTTTTCTGAATATGAACCACCGGCCACATCCCACCCGAGACATCTTCGAGATACGGTGAGAGGCGCTGCCCACAGTATGTGAAGTACACACGGCCCTTGGCAGGCTGCCCGGGTGGAGGAGGCGTCCCCTCGGTTCTCTCCCAGCCAATCCCTGCCACGTCACCTAGGGCAGAAGGAGACAACACTTTTTTTTTTTTCCTTTTTATTGACTATTAAAATTCCAATATGTAACTGGCATGCGGTCACATACCATTGACTATCATGGTTTTTATTTATTCATGCCATCAGTTACAGTTGAAAAAGACATGGAATACCTTGTATTGGGTTGGCCAAAACATTCATTTGGGTTTTTCCATAACATCTTATGGAAAAACACAAAGGAAATTTTGGCCAACCCAATATTTAGATACATATAAAGTAACATAGTTTCCCTGGTGGTTCAGACAGTAAAGAATTCACCTGCGATACAGGAGACCCAGGTTTGATTCCTGGGTCAGGAAGATCCCCTCAAGAAGGGAATGGCTACCCATGCCAGTATTTTGGCCTGGAGGATTTCATGGACAGAGAAGCCTGGCAGGCTGTAGTCCATGGGGCCACAAAGAGTCAGAAGACTGAGCGACTAACACTCACTCACTCACTCAAAGTAACACAACAGAAATAAACAATTTTAAAAAGAGAAGTCAGAAACTGTTCAGAAGAACAAAAATAGTAGTGTCTACATAGTTATATAATTACACATGAAATTTAACCTTTATTTTCCAGGCAGCGAAGACAAAAAGGAAAAATATTGGATATGATTTTTTAATAGAGGAATACAAGTTTTTCTCTTTTGACATGTACAAGATTGCTTATGAATAAAGGTAAGAAAAGTAGTATTTTCTCAGCAAGTTTGCAGATGACTTAGAAAGGGTCTAAAAAATGTAATTTTAAACTCCACCTACAATGTAAGCTAAACATACATCACTAACTCATATTATGACTCCTTACTTATATTTATTTACGGCGTTTTTCAGGAAGTGAAGATAATACAAGCTAAGCTGCTTTCTGATGAGATGACTAGATACTGGGATGAACTTAGAGAACCAAGGGGACCATGTCCACCACATCAGCACTATAGGCTGCCTCAGGCAAGCTGCTAGTGCACATAGCTTTACAGTTAACCCATTGTAAACTCTCCAGTCAGTGCATGAAGTTCTGTGATTCTGCTTTTGATCAGTCTCACATGCTTTTCTTTTTGGCTGCACTGCACGGCTTTCAGGATCTTAGTTCTCCAAACAGGGATCGAACCAGTGCCCTCAGAAATGAAAGTGTGGAGTCTTAACCACTGGACTGCCAGGGAATTTCCAGTCTCATACGGTTTTGATACCACTAGGCTGGGTTTCCCAATGGCTGGGGACTTGTCATTGTTCACCACGGCATCTGCAGGGCCTAGAAAAGGGCCCAGCACATAGGAGATGCTCAAAGAGTAACTGTTAATGAACAGACACTGAAGGTGTTGGTACTGAGGTTGGGATCCTGTTGTTAAAAGTAGGTTCTTAATTCCTAGTACTACACAGACACATTTCTCTAAGAAAAGAGTAGGTAGCCAGCTTGCTTGAGGTCTGATCCAAAATTTTCTCAAAAACTAAAGTACGATCAAACAAAACAATCAACTGTAACAAACAAATAAACCACTTAACTATGGGTCCCCTGCTCTCTACTCCCCCTCCCTTTGTGCTTAAAGCACTTAAGTACTCAGCAGATCACAGAGTTCTGCTCCATAGAGAGAGAAACAACCTGCCAGGAAGTAACTTTCCAAGGCATAACTTGACCATAACTGAAAATACCATGCTCACTGGTAAAGTACAATTTAATAAGCAGCTCCCTCAAGGAAAAGTGATGACCAAATTACCTCCCAGACAGCTACAAGAAGTTATCTGTCGGGTTCAGTGACTCAGGAATCCCTACCTAAGCATCTCAGATAATCTATCACATTTAATAATTTCAAGTTTCATCAGAGATGATGCTAAGATGTACTGTCTGAAAATAAGTCACCAACACTTTTGGCTGCTTCTAATGTCAAGAGGACAATGTCTGTATATGCTACTTCTGGAGCAGTTAGGACTATTCCTCTACTATTACCGATCAAGTTATTATATGGAGGCTTAAAAAGACGAGGGGAAAGATTTTCTCTTTATTGAACCGACTATGTGACTGAAACACCTGGGCTGAAGATCTGCTGAAGTTGGACTGGATGTTTAGGCTACTGAGAGCAAAGTCTATAGCACATTATCTTACCTACGGATAATGGATTTCTTGAGTGCTTCAAGCTGACTGGTAGGGGTGGGGGTCTTTTTTGAAGCTATTTATATGTTTATTAATGAAAAGCTAATTAAAGACCAAACTTCAAAGTATAGCAAAATCTCAGATTTTTCTAATGATGGAGGAATGACAATTACTGTGACTCCTACGTTACCAATGGAGGCTTTAACGACAACACTGCCTCATAAAATGAAAGGTTCAGTGTAAACTAGGGGACAGCAATGACAAGTATTTCATTTTCACTAGAAGACAGTGTCCATTTCCATTTGCTGAGTTTCATTAATTTTGACCTATTCTGGCCCAAACCTGGGAACAACAGAAATAGACAAGGTGCAAAAAAAAAACCCAAAAAACAAAAAACCTCCCACCATACTCACCAGGAGAGAGAGTTACATCTAATCGAACACTCTTCCACTGTAATAAACTGGAGCCATTGTAATGCACGGCTCGGCCATTGCTATTGAAAAGAAAAAACAAGGAACAGTCAGAGACGAGGCTAATGGGCCAACACAGAGGAAGGTAAGCAGTGAATGGTTGGAGGAGTTTCAGTAGCAGGAGAGTAACTAGAAGACAAATCCTAAGAGCTCTTCTCTTTCATTGAACATGAGTATATTTCCAGCTGGTATTGTCTATATTTTTTAGGGTAGAGACTATAATTATATTACTATAGTTTTAAAATACCCACATCCATGTTGGGGTTTTTTTTCCACACTGTGTGGCATCTTAGTTCCCTGACCAGGGATTGAACCCATGCCCCCTGCAGTAGAAGCACAGAGTCTTAACCACTGGATAGCCAGGGAAGTCCCTATTGTTTTTCAGGTAACAGTGATAGCAGCCACTTACTTATGGAAAAGACAGGTGCCCACTGGATTAGTCCATGCCCCATCTCTTTTCTCTGCTTCTGTAGCAAAGCCAAAGGAAACTATTGGTCCAGTATCATCATCTGTATCTCCATAGGAAACAATTTCAATTTCCCAGTAGAAAGACGGAGCCTGAAGAAACACCAGGAGTGGGCAGACAATCAGGGCTCACCATGGGCCCTTGAACTTCCTCTTTCTCTCACATTTGAAGGACAGAGGCAGAAGACAAGGGGTCCTGTGATTTCTCACCTGAACGGGCAGTGGTGAGGTGGCGTAGATAAATGTGCCCCGGGGCAGACCGCCCCCCGCACTGGGGTCTGCTAGGAAAGTGACAGAAGTGAGGTGCGAGGAGAACATGCAGGCTCGGACAGGTGGAAACACTCGTGAGGGGCTCCATGTAATCTCTTTGGGCTGCATTGTGGAAAAACATTTTCATTCAATAGCATTGTGAACACAAAATGGAGATGTTGAGATTTCAAGTGATATTTTTTCTCTTATATATTTTTAACTGTCTTATTTTGAAATGACTTCAAATCCAGGCAGAAAATTATAAGAATACAGCAATTTTTATATACTCTCACCTAGTATAACTAAAATTTTTTGAGATAAAATTCACGTAACATGTAACTTTCCCATTTAAAATGTACAGTTCAATGGATTTTAGTATATTCACAGAATTCTACAATCATCACCACAAACTAATTTTAGAACGTTTTTGTTCTCCTTAAAAGAAACTGTACCCATTAGAAGTTAATTCCCATCCCTCGCTCCTCCCAGTCCCTGGTAACCACCTTTATGCTTTCTGTCTCTCTGAATTTGCAGGTTCTGGACATTATAAGAAATAGAATTATACAGTGTGTGGTCTCTTGTGACTGGCTTCCTTCACTTAGCATAATTCCAGTTTTATCCATACTGCAGCATGTATTAGCACTCTGCTACTTTTTAAGGGTGATAATACTCATTGTATGAACATGCCCATTTTATGCATTCATTCATCAGGGGATGGACGTTTAGGCTGTTTCTACTTTCTGGCTATTATGACTAGTGCTGCTAAGAACATTCACAGATATGCCAATATTGGACATTTTTGCCTCTTTTGCTTTTGCCCCTCAAGTGAAATTTGTTTTTCCCTGTGAGACTACTTTTTTGTTTGTTTTATTCACTAGTTTTAGATTCTATGTGTAAGTAATATCATACATTCAATGTCTTTCTCTGTGCCACTTTTGCTTTTTAGTCACTCTATGTATACTTTTTAGTATTATTATAAGATGAACTACAGATCTGAAATTTTGAAAAAGTTTTCTTTTTTTTTGTTATTGATAATGCAGAAATTATTTACAGACTGCCGAGTTCTGCTCCCCTGCTGTAATCTTTCAATATTCAGAACGTCAAGTTGATGTGCTTTGACATTCAGAGATGAGAGCATGTCACTGCAGAGCTTATACCTCCAAATGGCTCTGCAAACACCCCTTCTAAAATCATGAACGTGCTGCCTGGCATTCTGTAATTCTCTCATGCTGCGTGCTGCAGACACAGCAGAGGGCTCACCTGTCTCCGGTCAGCCTGCAGCGGAGGCGGCGGGGGCCGAGCACAGTCCCGGTAGAGCATCCTCAGCCGTTCACACTGCACTTCCACAACTGCCAGCCGCTCTCCTGGAGGGGAAGATGTCGAAGATGTGCATATAAATCCTACAACTCCTGAGAGGGCTCCAACTTTTTTGGAGTTGGACCCGAGCAATGAAATACTTATAGAGATTATTCAAATTCTTACAAAGAGCAAACGCCCTGAGACATCTTTGTCTCCTGCGTGTAGCTCAGCAACAAACCAATGTAGTCAAGTGCACGGACCCTGAGGTTGGGCTGCCTGGATCCAGAATCTGGTTCCATTACTTGATATTTAACATCATACTGCCAACATGGGGGTAATAACAGTACCTGTGCCTCACAGGGTGGTTGTGAAGATGAGACAATGCAAGTTAAAGCCTTTAGCCAAGTCCCTGACACATGGTCAACACTCAATAAATGAAAGCTATTATTATCATCTAATGAATGAAAACTATTATTTTTATCATCTAAATCGATTTTTTAAGACTATAACCTGCTGAACATCTCCCACAAACAAAGCACAGGGCCAGATGTTGGAAAATAGAAAGTTAATATGAGCCGAAGTCCCTAATCTGGGAGGAGAGATAAGACATGTATGTGCACACACGCATATGACAAAGAACATAGTGCAAGGCTGAAGTGTATTATTATGTGACATAAGACACAAACATGGGCAAAGATGAGAGACAGACCAAAGAGGGAAGCATTACAATGGCCAAGTCTGAGGCTTAATTTATCACAGATGAAGTAAAATAATAAGAGGAATTCACTGAAAAAATTTTCACTTTAGAGAATCAATATATTATATTGCTTATAAATTCTATGACAATTCATTTATGAAATTAAAAAACCTTGATATATTAAAAAATAAAAATCAAATAACTCTTTCTCTTTTACACGCTACTTTGAATCTCATGTAGTAAACAGCATTTCTTCTGAGCACAGACTAATTCTCTAGTAGGCTATAAGAAACTACTGCTGTGTTGGAAAGTAATTCAGACATAGTTTTTATTTTTTTTTAATACAGGTAAATCAGCAAACTTAGATACCTACTTTAAACCTTAAAATCCTTTCTGGTAATCTAATATGTGAGTTATTAAGGACTGTTAAATTTGACATGGATTTCCCTGGTGGCTCAGATAGTAAAGAATCTGCCTACAATGCAGGAGACCCGGGTTCGATCCCTGGGTCGAGAAGATTCCCTAGAGAAGGGAATGGTAACCCACTCCAGTATTTTTGCCTGGAGAATTCCATGGACAGAGGAGCCTAGTGGGTTACATGAGCCTAGTCCATGGGGTGGTAAAGAGTCAGACATAACGGAGCTATTAACACTTTCACTTTCTTGACATAGGACACTATATTAGAATATAAATTCCTATGTATAAGCTCATAGTCTTCCAATTGTAGCAATTAATAAGAACTTCCCACATGTTTCTTTCAACTCTTTGTTTCTATAGGGTTCTTTTCCACAGTGGGGGGGAAATGGGTTAGATGGGTTATTATTAAAGCTATTTGCTCTAAATTATGATGATTTCTGGCTTATACATCAAGTACCAAAGTTAATTTCACAGAGTAAGATAAAATGTATTCTATTTTATTCTATAAAATGTATAAAAGAGACCCAGAATGAGTCCTAGAGAAAAGCAAGGGATTCATTCAGAAGGTTATATGTTTGCTAAAATAAGTCAAATAAGTCTTAGGATGCAACCTAAGCCAAGAATATTAAAAAAGCAGAAGCAGGGAACTACCTATGACACATACAAAATTAAATAATGAGCAAGTGTTTAGTCACAAGTAATTTCACTTGAGAAGCCGAGCAAGCAAGCTCCTTTTCTTTTGTTCTTGCTGCTTCTTTTGGGGGGATCTCTCTGAGGCTTTTTAATGGTTGCTGGCCCCAGACAGCTATACTTATTAACGGAAGGAGATTTGAGAAGTGAAACAGATATAAAAATGAAGATGAATTAAAAAGCAAAAACAAGCCAAAAGAAATCACTGTCACATGAAAAAGGACAAAAATTTAAGGACAGAAAAAGTTAGAGAGTTAGAGAAAAAAAGGAAATAGCATGAGAGACAGTAGATAATATAGGTAACAAAAATGACCAAAAAAATAGATATGATTAAAACCATTAAGGGAGGTAAAGATATCCATTTTTTCCTTAGTTCATTACAACATTAGTACAAGAGCACTGGAGAAATGCTAATCTAATTGTGAACAATGATAAAGGGTAAATTTTCACTCAGAAAAACCCAGGCCAACCATCAATGTACAAGAAATTCAAGAACAAAAGAACATATTAAATGACACCATAAGATATACAAAATCCAGACTATGGAAAACTTCAACAAGTAAGTTGTAAGGGAAAAAAAGATACTGAGGGGAATCTGTATTTTAAAAGCAATTTAAAAGACAACAATGAATTACAATGGATGAACTCTAATTGGACTCTGATTCAAATAAACAAAACATAAAAACAAGTATGACTTCGAGAAAATTAGAAAGTTGAACACTGACTAGATATTAAATAATATTAAATTATTGTAAATTTTTTACATGTGAAAATGATATTGTGGTTTAAGAGTCCTTACTGAGATACACACTAAAATATTTATAGATAAATAAAAGGAATATCTAAAAATCTGCTTAAAAATAATCCAGGAGGGTGCAGTGTAGGAGAAACAGGATTGGTTATTAGTTGATAACTGTTCAAACTAGATGATGGAAACATGAGGGTTCATTATACAAAAACAGTCTGTTTTTGTACTTGTTTGAACTTTTCCATAAGCACACATACAGACACACAGAAACACAAACACACAAAGATGGATGTTAGTGCAAATTTCTGGACTCTGAATTCACATATGGCCAATGACAATAGTCAGAAAGTATCCATAGCCCTAAGGGCAGGTCACAAAGAATTCTAATACAGAAATGAAACCCACTTATTAATATGAATGGGGCAAAGAAAATACTCTGACATCATGGTCCTAAAGTTAAAATGAAAAATGCTGATTTCCTAATTGGCATATACTGCATCTTTTTATTTACATTTGCAGACTTGAAATGAAAGTCAGTTGTGTAAGTGCTGTGTCTAGAGCTTAGCTGTTGGACGTGTATGTGAAAACAGTCAATATCCCATTCCAAATTGTCAGTGTGCTAACAAACCTCGACACAAAGCGTAGAAAGGAAAGCAACAGGTACTTACCAGCACTGCATTCCTGGGCTACTAGGTTAAGAACTTCAACAGCTGCAGGACACTGCTGTATGAATTCTTCACAAAATAAGCTGTCTTCCAAAAGCTGGGCCATGACCAGGCATGCTCTTAATGTTAAAAGATTTACAATATTTCAAAGTCATCAATGGTCATTCTCTAGAAAGCCAACTGTGAAAAACATTTCAATCAATTTTATCCACTAATTTACATAAGGTTCCAACTCTCCATTCCTCTTGCTTTTTTACTGAGCTGCATTGGTTTGAATATATGTAACTAGTTTCTCTTTTCCCACACAGTAACTGCTGACACTGCATGGACAACTGGAAAGGGGGAAATGGTTGCCATCTCCCTCCATGAAGACACCAAGTGACAGCTGTGAAATAAGCACTGTCTCCTAATAACTTTTCCTAAACTTTGCTTTGTAGGCAATATTAATGTTCTGAGAACAAGAGGGACCCAAATGCTTGGGAAATCTGTATACTGATCTCTCTCACCAGATTCAAAACATATATTAGAACTTTCTGGCAAGTTTCATTGTCAAAAGAAACTTGTTGCTGTTGTTTAATTGTAAATAAATGTGTTTTCTTTCCAATTCTGACACTTGTGAGCATTCCCTAATTCTCTCCTCAGCAGTTTGGAAAGAGACTGGATAGGTACTGATGTGGTCTGAACTACTTTAAAAAGGCCAAGTGACAGAAGACTTCCTGTGATAGAACAGAGCTCTTTGACCAAAGCAAATCAGTGCATGCACTCCATATAACACTCATATTTTGATTGTTTATTTTCTTAGGGAAACAGCTAAACTTTATTTCAAAGCACAGAAGTTGGGGAATGCAACAAAAACTGTAGTAAACGCAGCACAAATGGATGGCTTCTGTTACTCAGTTTGGCATGAAGTTCATGCTATGGACCCAGTAAACCTGGCACAGAGAGGCCCACGGAAGACGCCTGTCCCTCTGGCCTGCACCACCTCAGCACATTAGGGGGTCTCTGGAGCACGCTCACCTTGTTCTTATTTCAGCCAGGAGCCGAACGACTGCCATCACAGGAGCTGACCCATCTCCTGTTGCAGGAAGTGAGGTATGAATAGAGAGACTTCCCTCCTGAGGAAGCAACATGGACTGGACTGCCTGTACTACCTTCTCAGTAATGGACAGTTTATGAAGAGGCAATGCCTGATGGCGGTGGGGGGGGGCATGGCAAAAAGTTAAATTCAAGTAGTTAGTTTATAAGAAATGAGGGTGTTATTATCATCTGGAGTCAATTCTCAAATTTTCAATTAAAAAAAAAAATTCACCGTACAGAAAACTGCAAGCTAGACCAAAACAATTAAACATACAATATACTGCGGAATATTCCTCACCAAAGAAATGAATTTGGTCATTTAGGTAAAAATCTTCACATCAACGTTACTATTAAATAATTACACCTAGTATGTAAATACATAAGTAAAATTTAAGAAAACCACGTATTTGTGCTTCAGCATTGTGCACGTGCATATCATTCATTACAGGATGGTTACCATTTGCAGTGACATTTGAGGATACATTTAAAAATCACCTTACCTCTGATCTTGGAACACAAAGTCTAGACAATGGAATAGTCAGTGTGTCTGATGCTTGCGAAGTCTTTCTACAGTCTATGGGTGGGAATCTGACCGTAGCTATACCTTCCTGTTCGTTGATAGAAGCCACCACTCCGATGCTTCCTGATATTCCTCTACCTAGAACCTAGAGACACAGATGGGTTAGCACTACTTACCAACTCTGACGGTGTGAGCAGCGATCTGATGTGACAAGTGGGAGGAGTAAATCTACAGCTGTCATTACTGGCATTACAGCAATAGGTTCTTATAATGCAGACGCCAAGCCCTGAATGTGAGTTAAAATAATAGGTCCTAAAACCTTATATCAAGGTGATCACAGTATGAAGCAAATTCAAGCCTCAATTCTAAAACACTCCCAATATTAACACTACCACAGGACACAACGGTTTTAGCTACTGTGCAGTACTGTACTGATGTCTGAATAATCTGCAGCACTGTGTGGATGAGAAGCCACTTGTTTCTTAGCTTGAAAAAACAAGAATTTTTGTCCAACTGGGAGGATGATATTTGTCTTCCAGCTGATAGATGAATCAATGGACTTATACACACGGGAAAGCGATGACTTGGGGAAATGGTGGCTGGTTACCTGGACCTCAGACCCGATCTTGATTGTCTCTTTGAAGCCTCCAAGTGCACACAGTGCAGCCACAGCCTGGCGGGCAATTCTCTGAAGTTTGGCAAGCTTTCTGCCACTACTGCTGCCATTTTCCAGAATGCTTTCTGCATATTTCCCCAACTGTGGAATGTACATCAGTGCACGAGACAGAACCTAAACATATGAAGCAGCCAACATGACAGGAGTTAGAACTTTGGTCATTTTGATACTAAGGGTGGTGCAGTGTCGACAACAGGGCCCCTGGACTAAAGGAACTCTGGACACGGGAGGGGTGCAGTAACGAGCAGGAATGACCACTGATGTTCTTGCCATATTGGTCTTATGTAATTGGACAAAACTGGAAACGCACAATCTTGAAATATGAGCAAATCAAACACAGTTAAAAAAAAGAAACAAACCTAAAAAAGAGCCAAAAATTTATCTGAAGAAAGACCATAATAGCATATCAACGACCTTGGAACACCCAATTACCTTTAGGATATGATATAAGGTGTTCACAAGATGAATGACTCGGAATAGGGAAACTGATGACCAAACTCGTTTTTGGGAGACTGGACTAGTTTGTCAAGATGAGTTACTGAAGAGCTCAGGAGTGTGAGTCCGACAGAGACCTCCTTAATACTCATCAACTCCACTTAACAAATCCAATAAACCAAGGATGCATGACTTCCTAATGTTAGTACCGATTGAACACAAGCAAGGAGGAGAAACAAGGTGTGCCATTCTTTCCCTGAGAGTATTAGCCTGCCTTCTGTGAAATCAGAATTGGCAGTGATAGGAGATGTGGGTTAACAGAGTTGAAACCACTAAATCAAAGCAGATTTCAGGGGAAACACAAGTCTATCTGGCTCAAGAGGGAACTCTCGCTGTTACAATGTCCCTTGCTAGAACAAAACACTGACTTCTGCCCTGCTTCCTCCTTTAAGCAATAACAGCGTACTAACCTTCTCTGCTGTCGTGGTCCATATCTGAGCAGCATTTGACTCAGGTGCCATCAGCAAGCTATGAAGCAAGGCGATCACCTCAGCGGCCATGCTGTTTGCCACGTGCCCACTGATGAAAGGTCGGACGGGGTCGGTCCTGCAAGTGTCAACAGGGAAAAGTGTCAAGGCCCCGTGATGGTAAAGAAGCCAGAAGAGTGGCTTTAGACTTGGCATCAGATGGAAACATTTTCTAATTACGATGGGTTAGCCAAAAAGTTGGTTTGTGTTTTTTCTGCAAGATATTGCTGAAAAAACTTAATAAACTTTTTGGCCTGCTCCATACTAGAAAAGTGGATTTTGATGACTTCTCTGCATCTGCCTCTGGCCAGCAAGCATAGAATCTCACCCAACTTATCAGGGGCAACACGTGTTCATCCTTCTGTACACAGCTGGAATGGTGACAAGTACCGTTTAGATGAAGTAAAGGAAGCAAGGCCAGAATTTACTACTGCTGCTAAAAAAAACTGTAGCTGGTGTTCCTGGTGGTGGCCTTTCTCAGAAAAACAGTCCTCCAGCTTCAGATGCGCACTCAGGCTGGAGGGCCTCCCTCTTCGTCCCTCACAGCATCAGATCCACCAAGTGAATGGTCATCACTGGTTGACTCAACTTTGAGAGAAACTACTACGAATGGCTGGGTATTTTAAGCCTCACTTCCTCACTTCCAGCAGGTCAAGGGGAGGATATAAAATTAAAACCTTCAGGACTTCCCTGGTGGTCCAGTGGTTAAGACTTCTCACTCCCAATGCAGGGGGCATGGGTTTGATTCCTAGATGGGGAACTAAGATCCCGCATGTGACGTGGCAAGGCCAAAAATAAATACATATATAAATACTCTACAAAATAAAATATAAAAAAATAAAATTGAAACCCTCAAAACAAACCCTTCACACAGGAAGTCTGAGAAGAGTAGACAGCTTCTTTCCTAGGAAGGCTTTACCTGGCGAGTTCAGAGTTCCTCTCTCGGCAAATGGAGGTTTGGGCTGTCTTCTTCTTGTCCCCTGTGGACAGCCCACTCACGGTCTCTGGGTTGAGGGACTCCACGGGTGGCCCAACACTGACAATGAGGCCTGACTGTGCCCACTTGGTCGCTTTTCGCAGAGCAGCTGCCGCCTCTTCCGTAATCACCTCACAGCAGCCACCCTGGGGGTCAGTTTAAAGATTCTCATGATATTCTTTTCACTCTTCTCAGCACTATACGTTAAAAAATCTGTGTCCTCCAATCTAGGCTCATTTTTATAAATGCAAATATTAAAATATGAGAACTGTAGAAAGTTAAATCTCCACACGCATCCCTTATCCTCAGCCAGAAAGAGATCATTGCTAGTCTGCCAGAATTTTTTCCCCGCAGATTCTGACATACAGAATCATAGGTCATGCTACATGCAGTTTTGAATTCTTTTTAACAGTTATCAAAACATTGTGAATTTTGATCATTGATATGAATCTGATACCATAAAATATCATAAATATCCATGTCAACATAGACATATCTGGTTACTTTTATGGTTATACAGTATTTCGTTGTTGTTGTTTAGTC
Source organism: Ovis canadensis (assembly GCF_042477335.2). Classification (NCBI taxonomy): domain Eukaryota; kingdom Metazoa; phylum Chordata; class Mammalia; order Artiodactyla; family Bovidae; genus Ovis; species Ovis canadensis. Next base: position 72,475,218 of record NC_091261.1, on the reverse strand, counting down.
ACTAAGTCATGTCCAACTCTTTGTGACCCCGTGGACTGTAGCCCGCCACGCTCCTTTGTCCATAGGATTTCCCAGGGAAGAAAACTGCAGTTGGTTGCCACTTCCTCCTCCAGTGGATCTTCCCAACCCAGGGATCGAACTTGAGTCTCCTGCATTGGCAGGTAGATTCTTTACTGCTGAGCCACCAGGGAAGCTCAGATCATCTCATCAAATGGGTATAATAATTTAACAAATCTCCTATTTATGGGTACATGAATTCTATTTTATTTTTTACAAACATAACTGCCAAGAATAAGCTTGTCTCTGGATACTTGAAAATGCCCTATTTACCCTCACCTTGGCAATAAAGGGTATCATCAATCTTAACATTATCAGGGTGATATGGTAAAAATGACACAGTACTATTATTTTTATTCTTTCCCTTTATTTATTTACTGTGTAATTTGTGAGACTGGACATATTTTTTATGGGCTATTTGTCTTTATTTCTTATTATCCATTATTATTACTCTTTTAACCTTTCACCCTATGATCACTTTTAAACTATTTTTATGCTGTAGAACTTTCTTAACGGAGCTAAGAAAATTTCTAGGTCAAAATCAAGAGTTCTCTTCCATATTTTAATATTAAGGATAAATTGATCTTTTTAAATTTAAACTTTTTATTTTCTGTTGGGGTATTAACAATATTGTGATAGTTTCAATATGGGTAAACCTATGGCTGATTCATGTTGATGTTTGGTAGAAACCAATGCAAAACAAATGGTAAAGCAAATTATCCTTCAATTAAAACAAAACACAATACTGTGATAGTTTCAGGTGAACAGTGCAGGGGACTCAGCTATACATATACATGTATCCATTCCCCCCCAACTTCCCTCCCATCCAGGCTGTCATATAGCATTGAGTAGAGTTCCATGTGCTATACTGTTGGTCCTTGTTGGTTAGATGATAAATTGATTTTGACTAATCTTCTTGAAAATAGCCTCAATGACTTCAATTTCTCACCCTGCTTCTTTGTGGTAACGTGAATGTTTTAAAAAAAATTTCTCCTGAAAACCTGAAGCCTGGCAAATGTTCTCAACTGTGGTTCTTGTTGGAGCAGGTTCCTCCACGTTGGGGTTACCTTCGTCATGTCTCGGTCCATTTTCACAACTTTCTCCATGTTGGCACCAGTACCAAGTCGGAAGGGTCGTCCTTCTGAGCTACTGAAATAGGAAGTCAGAGAGAGGCAATGATTTTACAGGATGGTCACAGCTGGGGACTGCAGGCCATGAGGCAACCTGGTAATGATCAGGCCACCATTACATGCTGTAACAAAAATCCACAGTAAGACTCAATTTTTCAAAAGGAAATGCTCTTTATTGCTCAATTATAGCACTTCTAGGGATCAAAACAACAATTTTTTTTAGAGTTATAATGATAATTAAAAACTTGTGTGAAGATGATAAACTAAGTGACAAGCTGATCCTAAAATAAAGAGAAGGCCAGGCCCACAGGAGGCCTCAGTGAGGGATCTAAATCTCCAAGTGAGGCGGTTTTAATAACAGCCTGGACTGGTGCCTGAGTGTGAATGATTGGATCTCCCTAAGAATTTAGTTCCTCCTGCCTCCTCAACCTGGCTCTCAAAAGAGCTTTCACCAAGTTTGTATGATGACATTTCACAGTGCCCAGGAACGTTCCTTGGAAATTTCTTCATCTGTGTGCTGACTTCCCCTGACTCAGCTTACCCTATGCAGTAGCCCATAGTGCTTTTGATTTCTATGATGGCAGACAAGGAACCCGATTATGAGGATGACACCATCATTCAGTCATTTATTTGAAGAGAGGACTCTTCCATCTGAGACAAACATCTCTTCTAAATTTCCTAAATTTCTCTTCTAAATTCCTTAAATTTCTCCTATATTTAGGAGTTTGTATTCTGTGGGACCTTCTCATTGTCCTGGATTCCACTAAAAGGGCCCTGCCGGTTTGTAATCTTTGGACAATAATTATATTTTCACTTCTTTGTTAAGCAATCATATTGTTCATACTTCCAATTAATTATGGCTTTTGAAAAAGTTTCTTACTTCTTTATCTCATAGTCAATGGTATCCCTAATTTTACTATGACTGAGGGATGCCCATAACTGAAAACCAAGCTGCATTATTCCTTCTCACAGATAAGGTCACACTACAGACTTGGTTGGACACAAATGATACATACTCAATAGGACTTTCACTCTGTCGGGTCCAGAGAGACAGTACAGAGTTATGGTTAAAAGTTCAGGCTCTGATGTCAGGGGGAACTGTGTCTACGTTTCAGCTCTGCCTCAGTTTGTTCGTGTGTAACGACAGGGATGATAGTAGCAGTGATTACTTGTGAAGAGGGCTGAGATGGTTGACATTGGTAAGGGGCTTACTCAGCACAGTGTCTGACATGGCTCATGCTTGAAGGCATGGACTATTACGATCATCACCTTAGTAATGGCTGCAGAACTTCATGGGATGACTGGTCCTCCCGCTTGTGGATGAAGATAGAGAGCTTGCCATCCACTGCTTCACTCTCTTCTCCGGGATCTTTATCGCCTTTTAAGGAATTCTTGGGGCTGGTTTTCGTCAACGTGGTGTCAGGTTCGGAGGCGGTTGGAGAAAGGACTGTCTGACATCCTTTAAGCAAACAGAAACATTGCAAAGGTGTTTGTGCAGCTCCCCTGGATGGGGAAGCACTGGCTTTGGAATCTCTCTTTCCTCCCTCTCTCCTGCCCTTTCCCCCTTTCCTTTTATCACAGGAAGCACAGCTGCGACTGTGGACAAGGGAAAGCCTGGTCTGATCATCCACAGGAAGTGACGGTGCCTTTCTCCCATCCTGGAGGTGACTCACCTGGGACCACATAGTCTGCCAGCTTTGCCAAGAGCAGCGAGGCGATCTTGGATGCTGGGTCGCTGGGATCCTCCTGCTCGCTGTTTAGGGAGGGGACGGAGTAGCTCCAGGGTGGGAGCTCCACATTCCCACAGTCTTCTACGCTCATCAGCGGGAGTGCCGCCCGGCACAGCTGAAGAATGATAAGAACCAGCTTTGGGGATGGGCGTTGGTCAAGTAGCAGGGAGAGGAGTTTGGACACACACGCTGGCTGGCTCAGGATGGCTTTACCTATGTGACTCCTGCAAAGAGAGGAAGAAAAGGGCCACAATGTTGGGGACGTTGATCTACAGAAATTCAGAAACAAAGGTTCCCTCAAAGGTTAACCAAACTGAATTCAGATTTCATGCGAAGACACAGATTTTTGGCAATATGTTTTTATGAAGGTTTTTTTTAATAACCATCTGATGAAGGCTCATAATTGACCAGTAATGCTTTAAAAGATTTTTGAAAATTCTTTGATTCCTTATGTTTAGTTAATTGAGATCCTCTAGTTCAGCATGATTCACAGAGCATCAAGGCTTAGAAATCCAAGCTAGGAGGCTTTTAGTCTAGTCTTTTATTCCTTTTCAAGAAGTGCTTCAAGACCAAAGAGATAATACAGTGCTGTACAGACCTCAAGAGTCTGGGCTCTGCCACAGCTGAACCTGTTACATTTCAGCAGAAACCAGAGAATAAGCAGCCTTAGGTGGACAAACCTCTGTGGGCCTCACAGCTCACACATGATTAAACCTCCAAAGAATATCTTCTTTCAAAGACACAGCACGAGAAGGTGAATTAATTACAAGTCCTGGCTTGTTAGTCTTTAATCTTGCTATAACGAAGGTTAAGCTATTTGGTTACTGAATGCAGTGGTACTGACCTGAAAGGCTAGCAGCTGTTACCAGCAAAGTATTGGAGCAAATGATAATATGTTATTTTATGGTATAGATATTCAAATAAATAATTTCCACATTTTGGAACTAAATGCTATTTTTCAACGACTGTATTCTCTATTTTTCTTGAGGCAGGAGCATGTCATGACGGCCTAGTAAATTAGATGTTTCTAAAGACAGCCACCCTTTCCCCAAAGGAATTCCATCACTCAGAGGAAAAGCCACCTCCTCCCATAGCTCCAGGGGGCCTTCCATACCTTGAGAGATCATTGAGGAGACTGAGGACATCCTGGAGGGCGTCGTTCCCGGCAGCCTGGTTGCCACAGCACTCAGTCGCTCGGGCAAGGTGATTCGTGAGAAGGCTGGACACCTGACGGGCCAGACCTGAGTGCACAGCCTCTGTGGAGCCGCCTTCAGAGTTCAAGCAAGAAAAAGCATGGTGAAAACCCCAGGAAGGCATGGTGGGTCTGCAGCTGTGGCGGGTCTGCACTAAAGCCTCCCTTTGCCCAATTTTTCTTTAACATGCTCAGTATTTTGTTAGCCATCTAATTAGTGTCTCTCATTAGATAACAACTGGGCCTGGCAACTCACTCCAGCATTCTTGCCTGGAGAATCCACATGGACAGAGGAGCCCACCCAGTCCATGGGGTTGCAGAGCTGGACATGACTGAGCGACTAAGCACACACAGAAACATAAGGAAGGTAACAGTGACTTGAAAAATGATTCAATGTTGGGGAAATATGCAATTCTTTTTTTTTTTTTCTTTTATCTTCAGCAGTTGTAGCCTGCAGGCTCAGCTGCTCCAAGGCATGTGGGATCTTAGTTCCCCAACCAGGGATTGATCCTGCATTCCCTGCATTGCAAGGTGGATTCTTAAGCACTAGACCACAAGGGAAGTCCCAGGAAAAGACATTTTTCTTAATTAAAATTGAATATAATTAATCCACACAAAACCTAGAAACATACTTTAATAGGGAAGAATGATCATTTTACTGGAATGAAAACATCTTTTTTTTCGTGAAGTAGTTGATGTACAATATAAATTACAGGTGTACAATATAGTGATTCACAATTTTTAAAGGTTGTATTCCATTTTCAGTTATAAAATACTGGCTATATTCCCTGTGTTGTCCAGTATGTCCCTGTAGCTTACTTTATACACAACAGTTTAGGGCTTCCCCAGTGGTTCAGACTGTGAAGCATCCGCCTGCAATGAGGGAGACCTGGGTTCGATCCCTGGGTCAGGAAGATCCCCTGGAGAAGGAAATGGCAACCCACTCCAGTACTCCTGCCTGGAAAATTTTACGGTCTGAGGAGCCTGGTGGGCTACAGTCCATGGGGTCGCGGAGTCGGACACGACTGAGCGACGTCACTCTCACTTTCACAGTGCCCTCCCCTTATATAGCCCCTCCCCTCTCCCTTTCCCCACTGGTAAACACTAGTTTGTTGTCTGTGAGTCTGTTTCTTTTTTGGAAAACATCCTGATATTTAACTCACACCCAACCTCTTCTCAAACACAGTAAAAGATTTTCTTGGATTTTTCCATTTTCAAGCACCTCTCATAAAAGCCACAAAAGTTATTTGCCACTGACTGTTCATTCTACTTGGGAAGTCTTCTTTACCCCTCAAGAAAAATGCTCACATCACCTTCTTTGGGAAGCTCTGCCTGATGCCTTAGTACAGAGGGTCTGTAAGGACCTCTATGCTCCTCCTACAGTACCTTGAGCTCACCTTGATCACGGCATTGATTGCACTGGAATTATTTGTTCACTGGCCTATTTCCCCCACTAGACCATATATTTTAAGGGGAGGAACAATACCTTAGTCATCCTATGCCTGGCTCCCTGAACAATAAAACGCACAGCGAATGACATGTTATATACCTGGGATAGTATGGAGAAGTTATTCTTCAAGTTTACTTTTTAAGTTGGATTGCTGACTGAACATATGATTTGGAAATAGCATCTCAAAAGCACAACTGAAAAATCATTTCATAAAAGTATCTATTCAGACACCATTAGCAGTGATGGCAAGAAGGAAAAGAAAGATGTCTTCAATTTCCTGGGGCTACTATCCTCTTTCAGGTGGTCATTACTCCTCCCAGCCCCCTCAGCTTCACTGAGGTGTGACTAGCAAATAAAAACTGTATATACTCAGACTGTAGAATGTGAGTTTTTTAAAAGGTATACAACATGACGATTACCTCTCTGTGTGTGCGTATGGCGGGTAAAAATACAAGACATCTTCTCAGCGAGTTTCAAGTATAAGTGAAGTATCATGAACTTTAATCACAAAGCTGTACATCAGGGCTCCAGAACTTACTCATCTTATAGCAGAAAGTGTGTCCTTTGGAACAAAATCTCCCCATTCCCCTTCCCCCCTAGCCTTGGTGACCACTGTTCTACCCTCTGGTTTCTATCAGATTGGCTTTTTAGATTCCACACATAAGTGAGATCACTGCAGTATTTGTCTTTCTGTGCCTGGCTTATTTCACTTAGCATAATGTCTTTTGCGTTAGGATATTGCTAACTGTCATAGCACAGTGATAAATTTCCATAGGACCATGCTGATGAAGAGGCTCCCATGAAATCATAATTGATTAAATCAACCTAGTTATGTAATCTAATAGTCTTTCTTTTCCCCATCCAGCACAAATACCAAAAAAAAAAAAAAAAACATCGATAGAAGAAATCAAGGAGCTCTAGTATAGAAAGGGATCCTGCTTCTCACCTTCTTCTTTTTCCCATTCAACGCAGCGGTTGGCAAGCACCTGGAAGGCTGCCCAGGCCATGGTGGCCACCTTCTGCTTCTTGGTTTGTTTCTCACTGGAGCTGGACTCAGTCTGACTGCTCAAGCTGCATAGTCGATCCATGAGCTGAACAAGGCCACTCCGCACCAGGCACTTCTCTTCACTCCTGGCCAAGCAGAAAGGGTTGATTGAAAGAAACATAACTGACCAGCTCTTAGGAACTTCTCACTTAAGATCAAGGTTATCAAAGGGCCATAAAACATGTCAACATAGTCCTTTATTTACAACTTAGGATGCCACCATGTAAAACTCAACACAGAAATTTTTAGAATGATGACTTCCTTCATAAATACTGAATTTCAAGTTCTGGTTAGTTCATATAGGATAGCAAAGTAAAAATCAATGGAATCAACACAAGGTTATCATAATAGAAAAAAATTCCATATTTTATCATAAGGGGATTTAAAGACTGACTTCATGAATGCTTGACATCTTCAAACTCTTAATCAAGTAATGAAGGAAGGAAATGCGCAAAGGCAAAAAGTTTTGCCCAATATAGTAAGTAACTTTCTAGGGAACTTTTCTTTCCTTCAAACTTCTCCATTTTGACAATGTAACATAATTTCTAATGGGGATCCACCTTTGATCATGTAGGAACTCAACAATAAGAATTTACATAGTAACTTTAGGTGTTTGTCAGGCGATAGGCTCATTTAATCAGAGTGATAGTGTCACTGGATAATCAAAACCAAAAAATCCTTTTAAAAAATATTTTTAATAAATAAAAATATTTCTATTTAATTGATGACACTGTGGCATAACTTACATACACTATAAAGCATTTCTTTGCTTACCTGGTGTAAGGTATAGTACACAAGAGTCCAATGCTATTTGCACACGAGATAGGGTAACGTGCGCACAAAGACACCACAGAGGTCATGGTCTCACCGAAGGCTTCCTGGACCTGCTCGACCATCCCACCACAGGTCAGTTCTTCAATTCTAGGAAACAGAACCAAAGCTCAGGCTTCCTCAACCGTGTCAAGAACAGCAATAGTGAACACGAAAGCAGGAGAGGCCTTCTGAGAAACACAAAAGTGGCTAGATGAATCCAGAACTGAAGGAACCTTGGAGACTGGTGTTTCCCAAAGTGCTGGACCACAGAAGGCTGTTGGGCAGGATTCCTAAGAGTGCCTCAGAGACAACGCCCACACTCTAGGATGCTCTGGGAAATCCTAGGTTAGGTAAAGTAAAGGTAAGCAGGGTTCCTCACTCCAGGACAACTCAAGGCGTTAAAATCCTTCATATCTCTCAGAGCAGGAGAATGGTACCCAACATTTCCCAAATTTATTTAATAATGAAACCATTCATTTGAGACAGGCCTGCCTCATCCCATGCAGTACTGAATACTGTAAATGCAATTGTACTAATGAGAAAACCAAGACACAAATACATTAGCTAAGTGTCCTTTGCAAGTTCACACTCCAATTATTAGCAGAATATGAGAATCCAGTTGGGAAATAAGACTTTCCCAATGTAAAAACACAACCTGGGATAGATTCTACAGCAATTAATTTTAGTTGAAAACTGGAACTATTGAATATATCTACAAAGATATGCAACATAATATTGCTTATAATAGTGAAATAAACAAAAACTATGATTTAAAAATAGGAAATTGGCTTAATAAAGGTTCAAGGATATGATACCATGCTATATAAGCACTAAAAACATTATAGGAGATCACTAAGGTTAGAATAAAGACTGAACAAATATGCTAAAACATTAATGGGTTTTATTTTAAAACGCTGGATTTACAGGTGATTTTTATCTTGTACTTTGGGGATTTTCTGCACTTTTTAAAATGTCTGACATATGGTGTTAATAATGTCATGAGGGAAATGTAATAAGGGGAAAAGGAATAATGCTGCCAGTGTTACAGAGAAACTTCTGGAAGTGAACTGTGGTACTCATTAGTGTAACTCACTATGCCTTCTGGGAACCGCTGTGGTCGGGTGGGCATGTGACTAGTCTGGCCAATGAGCCAGAGCTCTGACAAGGGGCCTGACAGCTTTCCAAGGTGGTTGTCCCCTCCTCTATCCCAAGCTCTCTGTAATTACCAGGAGCCAAGATAGACTTGTGAGGGACATGAGCAAAAACTAAAATTTAGTTTTTTAAGCTACTGAGATTTTGGGAGTTGTTTGTTTCCAAAGAATAACCTGGCTTTTCCTGATCGACACAGAAATTTCTTAAGACAGTCATGTTAGCTCTTAGTTCACGTTTCCCTCCAGCTATTGCTTCTGCTTCTTGGCCAGAGCTCCTGAGAGCTGTCAGGAGGCACAAGCAGCCTCCAGCAGTTGCAGTCCAGTCTTTGCAGAGAATGCTTTTTCTATTTCTATCTAAGTAACTTTGAAGCCCAGTCGGTCATTAGTATAGGAAAACTCCTCACAAATAAGTTATAAACCCTTCCTCAAAGTTAATATCTACAATTATGTTATTAGAAATTTGACCCAATAAAAATAAGCACAAAGTATACAAAAATATAGGTATATAAGGTTGTTGCCTGCAGCACTATTGTTAATAGAAAAGCAAAACAAAACAGGAAGAAGAAAGGAGGGATGAAAGAACAGATGGAGAGTGAAAGAGAGAATGAATGAACCCATGTGTTCATCAGCAGCTGAAGAGTTAAATAAATGTAGCATATAATAGAGCTCTATGAAGGTCTTAAAAGTTATAAAGCAGAGCTATACATATTAACATGAAAAGATACAGATGTCCAAAATATATTGAGGAAAACAACTGATTACAATAAGGCACGTGAAATATAATCTGAAGAGTTAAAAAAAATCACACACAAACACTTAAGCATACAAGGAAAATGAAATAGCTATTTACATGTGTATAGTTGATGAAACAAGCTCTTAATAGTGAAATTTAGAAAAGGAAGGTAAGGAGAATTTACTTTTTGTTACATGTGCTGAATTTTTCAATTATATCCTGTACCATTTTTAGAAAAATATATTATTTTAGGGGAAAACACTAGCAAACACCATGATCTAACATTTGGACCCAAGAGGAATCTTTGGAACGGCCTTTGCCCATTCCAGACAGGACAGGATAAACTAACAGAAACAACTGACCTGGGTCCTCCCTGAAGGACCATTGTCACTGGACCCACAAGGTGTGTCACTCCCCCGACTCGCACGGCAGCCGTCAGCAACTCCCGCATGTGCACCAACGCCTGCTTGCGGGTGTTTCCCCGCCGCCATCTCGTCTGTGCGGCCAGAAGAAAGCTGCTGCTGGACACCTGAACACGTGAGAAGGAAGTACACCTGACTCCTGCGGTCACAGCACCTCTCACGCTACTCAGCTACTTGGCAAAACATGATATACAGGGACATCCGTAGCGGTCCAGCGGCTGGAGCTCCGAGTCCACAGTGCAGGGGACCTGGGCTCAATTCCTGGTCGGGGAACTAGATCCCACATGCCACAATTAAGACCCAGCATGCTCAAACAAATAAACATTACAAAACAAACAAAAAAACATGGACGTACAGCTTGGTCAGGGTTGGTGCCGATGAAAGCAAACAGCTGCCCCAGCAGGACGCTGTAGGTGGGCTTGTCCCTGCTGTCCTCTATGGCCAATGACTGCAGGAGTGTGAAGGAGCTGCTGCGGTGGCTGGTCACGTGGCGCCGCCTGCGGCCAAACAAGAGACCCGCTCAGGGAGTGTGTTGTGGTGAAGGTGCGTGGCAGCATGTGCCGATCCGACCTTGGCCCTCAGCTATTTACCTCTGATTTGCTCTAGTAAATTCCAAATCTTCATTACCAATCATTTCCAGGTCAGAAGGAGCCGACATGCTGCGAAGGAAAACAGGCTGCCGCACAGCATGAGAGATCACCTTTGTTTCAGAGGCTGATTTACAAGCTGGAACAGAAAGGAAGAAGGTTGACGTATCTGCTATCCTATTTGTAAGAATGACACAGCGACAGCAAAAACCAACAAGGAACCACCAAACTAAGAGTACCTTCGTTTTCCAGGAAATTGGCCCCCAAACCAGCCAGCACAACACATAGATGATTTTTAGGCCAATTTTTAAAAAATTTGAAAACTGAGGTTTCAACCTCAAATACCAAGGTTAAAAATTACTTCAGCTTGAAAAACCACATTCTTTTATTAAATTGAGTTTCCAAGGAAAACCTGAAAAATTCATTTAATTTCATAAGCTAACAGTGTTAACTTTATGTTTTTATTTATTTTGGCCAGGCCATGTGGCTGGTGGGATCTTAGTTCCCTAACCAGGGATTAAACCAGAGTCCTCAGGAGGGAAAGCTAGGAGTCCTAACCACGGGACTGCCAGGGAATTCCCATTGTTAACTTTAATATAAGGATTCTAAAAATCAAGAGAGGACAGAGAAAATAGTCTCTGGAAGCAAATAATCTTAATTTAAATAAATGCAGATCATTTTTTTTTAGAGATGGCCTTTGATTCCCCCTTTGATCCTGGATTTACTTTGCTGACTTACTGCCATTTGGTGAAACCTCTGCTTTGATCACAGCTGGTGTGACTAAATATTACACTTTTCCAAGAATCTGACTGGCCCTTCCTATAAGACACATGGCTCCTATCCAGGAAATAGGTGTTTTGTAAAAGAATACTTTAATGGAAGCAGACAAAACTGCATGTGCTGATCAGCTAAGAAAAAAGATGTTAAGAAAGTTGAGGTCATTTTGAATCTGTCTTAAGAACAGTTAGATAGCTTCAATTAAAAAAAATATAATTTTTGAAGATATTATCTCTTAGGAAACTACTGGTTCATCATCTCTGGTGCCAAGAGCCTCTTGGAAAGCACCACTAGCCTTACTGAGTGGGAAACTTTTGGGGGGGCCTTTAATGAACTCAGGCTAACACAGCCCTCTGACCGTGGCACAGCAGATCACGTGGCATGTGATCATTATCTCATGTCTGGAAAGCTTTCCCTGATGTTCTCAGGGAGGGAAACCCTATTACTGAGATCAGAAACCTAGGAGTCATCCTAGGCTTCTCTCCCTAGTGAGAAGAGCCCTGGGTAGTCAGCTGGGATGAAAACAAGTTCACTTGTTCCATAGTGTCCATCGGGCAATGGGGCTAGACGACATGGAGTCTTTCGTTTAAGAACATGTTTACAACTTATTCTCTTGAGTGAGAATTAACACTTGCTATTACGGGCTCTGCCCAGTGTTGTGGATCTGACTTAAGTAGAAGACTCATTGATTTCCCTGAGAAATGTAGTCTCAGGCTAACAATTAAAATGTGACCAGGAAAAAAATTAATAGTGCAAATGTATGCTAGAAGGTTCCACATAATCACTAAAGAGGAAATGCAAACTCAGTTTCAAGAGGAAAATATGATGCAGTACAGGATTCACAAAGTTGATTAATTATATGTTGCTATGAAAATGATAATCTATAATCTGAAAGTGAGGCTCACTGGATTATAAAAATATATGTCACTGCTCTCCTTAGATGCTCCCCCAAAACTAAACAAGGCAGGTGACAAGGCACCCCCCAATGCTCAGATGACTCACAAAGCACCACATGACTTCAGTGGAAAGTATTTCTTGGCTGGAAAAAGTAAAAAGCAAAATAACATTGAAATTTCCTTTTTTTCCTTTCTACAAGTACACAAGAGTTATTTTCTTTCTTTTTTTAAAAAAAATAACTAGTATATGTTTTATGAACAGACTAGCGCAGAGAGCCTTGCGGGGCTTGCTGTCAGCAGTACCCGGTGTTTCCGCGGGGGTCCCTGAGATGCTTCTCGTGAGGCCAGACTGGGCCGCAATGGTGACGTGCAGCAACAGCTCAGCTCGGTTCATTAGACTCTTCACTAACGTCTTCGTTTTAGCCAGTGGGTGTGAGGGTTTCTGAATAAGAGAATTCACTTCTTGTAGGAACTTCTCCCTATAAAGAAAGACTGATGTGCATTTAGTCGTCCTCTGGTTTACCAAAACCAAAGTGTTTAATCACAGAGGGTATGAGAAGACAGAGGAGAAATGAAATGGAAGTAACCTGACAAACATTGCCCGCCTTCTCCCTGCCCCTCCAAGGAAGGCAGTGCTTTAACTGTGGCCAGTTTTAGTTCCTCTTGCCCAGTTTTAGATGCCTATATGCTAACTCCTGAAGGTTAAAATCATAATTTCCAAATACCAAAGAAGTTCCAACTCTAAAATATTTAGTGAATGCATAATATTTTTAAAAATATCTGTTAAGAGATGCGATCTTTGCATTTTATTTTGAGCATCAAAGTGATAAATTAGCTTTACACAGTTACTAACATCACTAACCTCAGAGATAGCACCATGTTTTCAAGATCATTTCCATCAAAGGAGACTTCCTTCATTGAACACAAAAGTTCTAGTTCTTTCATTTTGTTCTAAAGAAGGAAAAATCAAGAAAAGATGGTATGCAGGATCTGCAGAAACCGAATTTTACTGTACGTGTTACAAGAAACAGAAAACTTCAGGGACAAAAACCCACCTTTGGTCCATGTTTCTACACCAGAAGCACATTTATAAGTTACTACTTGATATTTTAATGATTAAAAATGGCACTGACTACTTTCCAGGGATTTCGTTATTGCTTATAACTCTTGTCTTTTTTTAAAAAGGCTTGAAAGCAGAATTTGACAATGATAATAACTGTTCTATAAAACTATTAATCAGTTGAATAATTTGAGTAACTGACTCTTTGTATCACTGACATGTTAATCTAATCAACTTTATTTAACCTTTTTTAGAGATTGGGTACATTTTGAGGTATGCAACATTTTAAGAATGATATTTTTTAAATTTCCACATACAGTATATATCATTGTATTGGGCTGGCCAAAAAGTTCGTTTGGGTTTTCTGAAAGAGGTTACAGAAAAACCTGAGCAAAATTTTTGGCCGACCCAATATGACAAACAGCAATGCCCAGTGATGAGTCATACAACTTGCTCACCTCGTTAAAATGATAATCATAGAAGAAAGGCATGTTGTTCTCCAGTTTCCCCTGCATGGCATCATCAACTTCACTCTGCCATTTCTGCTCCAATTCTGCAACACTCTGACATATTAAAATAGAAAACAATGTGAAACTAGATGCAAAATAAGGAATCTGTGACTTTAGAAATTTTAGTCACAATAACTTTTTAAAATTCAGACACTTCTTTTTCTACTATGTTAGTTCCTGTTACAGAATACAGTCATTCAATATTTTTTCTCTCTTTTTCAGGTCACTTTTTAAACATCGTTAAATTTTAGGAAAGACGTCATTTCCAACAGTTATAAGAGACATCTAAATGCTTTTAACTTTCACTTACCTGCAGCTGTCTCTCCATGGCATTGAGTTTCTTAAATGTCTCTCCCATGATTTTACACAGTAAATCATATTCCTCAGCATGTTCTTCTTGATACTGGAAATTTATTAGGGACTGCAGTGCATCAACTAAGTTCAAGTGCTTAATAACACATGATACCACCATTTCCTCCATCACATCTGGCTGAATTACTTCTCTGTGATCACAAGGGAAACTAGTCAGATACGTGCCGTGCTCTAGGTGTACCAACACCGTATTTTTATAGATGGAAGAATGTCACTTTAAGTATGTTAAATATCCACCACACGATCTCTAGTACAATAAAGTGGCATGAACATGATGATGGCTTTCATAACAAGATGGCAATAACTTAACAGGTAAAACTGACACTGGCCAATGAAGCTGAAAATCCAAATTAAACAGACTTGATTTTCTACTATTTGTAAAATTTTGAGCTGGAGTTATATTAAAGTTGGAATAGATCTAATGCTAATAAAAGATTTTTGGCACCATTTATCTGCCAATTCATTTTATGCAGTATTATGGTTCATAGTATTTTAGGCGTATGGATGTTAGGCTGAAAACAATGGTGCTTTTGTATTTTTTTCACATTAAATTTCATCTATTCTTTAAATTTTTCTCTCTGAAATGGCCAATCTTGCCTCGGAAGGCAGAACAGAGGCCTGCAAAGCAGACTTGACTTTAAGCAAGAATAGCACAAAGACATTTGTCACTGTGACACCTCATATTCTAAAGACCGTTAGCATCTCTCTGGGCATCGAAAACAAATAAATGCCTGCAGACTCCATGGAAACCATGATGACTACCATGACTCCTTAAAGTAGAAGGTTGAACTACCTGAGAAAAACCTAGAACTCATCAAGTGTTAGCCTGTATCAAAATCATATGGAAAACTTGGGCCCCATTCTTCAAAGGTTCTGATTTAGTAGGTGTGAAATGGGGCTAAAGAACTAACAAGTTCTCAAGTGATACTAATGCTGCTGACTGAGAGCCCACACTTTGAAGCCTGTTGACCGGGAATACCACTTGGGGTACTCCCCACAATACCTGGTTAACATTCATTAAGTACATGTAAAATTAAAGGTTCAAGAATGTCACTAACGGTACAATGGTTAAGACTCCACGCTTCCAATGCAGGGGGCACAGGTTTGATCCCCGCTTGGGGAACAAAGATCCTGCATGCCAGTTGGTAGGGCAAAGATAAAATAAAAATAAATGAAAGATCAATTTGTTAGACTACAAAAAGAAATGCATCCCCTTCACTTGTTTAAACATTTTTTCATTGGGAAAATAAAATGCTGTATAGCAACATACTTTATACTTGGTCTAAACTGTGGTCTAGCACGCCCAGAAATTTCCCTGAGCTTTATCATGATTCCTGGAGGCAGCCTGATCCGGGGCAGGTCAAAGTAGTTTCCAACAGGAGGCACGAGGACATCAGATGGGTAAGTGAACTCTCTGTCTTCCTCAATGGTCAGAGGCAGCGGAGATGGGCTTGGAGTAAGGGCAGGGGAGATCACACCGTTGGCCTCTACCTGCCACTGGCACCTGAGCATAAAGAAAAAGAGATTCTTCACCTCCTCCTCTATCTGGAAAATTACTTAACATTTGCAGATATATTAAGCACATGAAGGATCACACTATGTGCTAAGAACTTATTCATCAAACCTCCTCCAGAGGCTTAAGAAAAATGAACATTACATGAAACCCCATCTTTGGGACTCTGCCTGCTCCCAGCATTATGCAAACTTTTAAATATATAGAAAAGTTGAAGGAAATATATGGTTAATACGCAAATACACACAGCTGAGATTCTAGAATAAGCATTTTGCTCTGTTTGGTTTATTATCCATCTGCCCATCCTTTTGGGGATCCTTTAATTTAATTATACAATATTTGGGTTGGAGAAAGGTTTATACAGTTCAAGGCTGCAATTTCACATTTAGTACAGGAAGGACCACAAGGCACTGTGGTGTAATTTTCATCTTATTTCTTAGACACAGAGATACCCACAGGACTGGCAGGCAGTAGGCCCAATCAGCTGGGAAATGTACTAAAAGCAGTTTTTCACATAAAGTCCTCTTTCCTTTGTGAGCAAAACCAGTCTGATTTGAACTCTTTGTTACCTTTGTAAAAGTTTGGACCGCAACAGTTCCTGACAGGTTTCTTCTTCTTTGGTAATTTCTGGTCCGTTGTATAGGATTCTTAACATGGAACAAGCTAACACAGATAGACCTAAAGCCAGGTCTACCAGAAAGGGTAAGCCTCCTGACACATCCTCCGAAGACTCCTACAATGCAGACAGGGCAAACC
Organism: Ovis canadensis; assembly: GCF_042477335.2. NCBI lineage: Eukaryota > Metazoa > Chordata > Mammalia > Artiodactyla > Bovidae > Ovis > Ovis canadensis. The sequence goes on along the minus strand of NC_091261.1, from coordinate 72,459,025 downwards.
GCACTGGTCAGTTACACGGCGGAGCATGTCACCTGCGCTGCATCACGCTGCACTGTCCCCAACCACGAGGGCTCACAGAGCAGCGTCAAGTATCATTGCTACGGGACACAGAGACAGCACCCAACACCATGAGGAGACAGATGGTGGCTCTGGAATGACCACAGAGTGAAGTCTCAACACAATTCTGGAGAGAGAAGAGCCGGTAAGACTCCACATTAGATACAGCACAAAACACATGTGAGATTTTTTGGACGGCTTCCTCTCTGCTGAACTATCCAGGCATAAAGCACTGTCGTGTTTTGCCACCTCCATCCTGTGCCTGAACGAAGATGCTGTCAATGATTACACTGAATTCATTCAATAACTATTCACTGAGTGCCTAGTGTGTACCAGCCATTGTGCTAGGTGCCTGAGAGAAAGCAGAGAACAAAATGAAGATGCCTGCCCTCATGGAGCTTACATTCTAGAAGATAATCCCACTCTAGAGAGTCTTGGCTTGGTTAAACTTAAGCAACCTCCCAGTGCTAAAATGCGTTATACAAATCAGTCAACTAGAGGGGTTAGGAGAACACTTACTACTCTCTCTTCCTCTCTTTTTCCATGTGGGAGAATTTATTTAAATAGATTCCTGGGAGGAAAGTAACTGGCACTATTAAAACGAGTAGATTTAAACTATATACAGAGTGTAACATGAGTAAATAAGCACAGACAGATCTAGACCGGCAAGAAGAGCCTTTGGGAACTGAATAAAAAGAATCCAATTCTACTGCTTTGAAAACCAGAATCCAAGTGCTTACTTCTATCAGGTGTTCAGTCTTCCTCACCCTCTGGAGAGATGCTAGCGGCAGACCACCTCTCCAGGCTTTGAAGCTGGGCCCCTAACAAGGGATTCTTTCTGTGGTGCTACACTGAGTTTAGGTCTTAGCTAGTTTTAGTCCATGAAACTATAACTTCTGTTAATGGTCTTACTACAGCCAAGTGGAAGAGATGGATGAAACAGTAGCTCATATTCTGCCCTGTTTCCAAGGCAAATATGATGTACGTAACCAAGGCACACAGGAAAAAGTACATTCTGCCCACAGCAGTGGTTAGGTTCAAATACCTGAGCGCGAACTGTGCAAGCAAAGCCCCACATAGCCTTATCGGGAGTGTTGTGTTCACGGCCACTTCTCATTTCAAAGGAGAAGGTGACTGTATCTCCTTCCACCTTAAAATTTAAGGGGGGAAAATGCACTTTAAAAACAAAACACACAATTTGCAAGAGAGCAATGAATTTTAGAGATTTACTTTGGAAAAGGACCACAGCAATATTTCACTCCTTTCCTCACTTGCTTTTCGATTCAAATTCCATCCCCTCTCAGCTGGAAACCAACCTTTCAGCTGTCTCTCCTGACCAGGGAGCTTTGGGAATGAGGCATCTGTGAAATGGGCCACAATTGCCCAATGGTGGGACCAGAGTAAAGATCAAATCTTGAGCCTAACTTCAATAAATTCCCCAGGTTTCTACGCTTTCTGCCTTCCCCTCTCCACTATTACCACCTTACTTGTGCCAATAAGGTGGGCAAACAGACAATGTCTTGAAAAACACAGAGAGAGTGCTGAAAGACCATGCTCTGTGTTGTAGAACCAACAACGTGAGTAAGAGACAAAACGTAGGAAATCAGAAAACAATTCAGTCTTGTGCTAATCTGATCTGGCTGCATCTGGGCTACCCATCTGGAGGTAACTTGCTGCCTTGTGGCTAAATTAAAGCAGGTATGTAATGTATTTTAGATAAAGGCTATGGGAACAGACTCTGGAGAGGTCTGCAGGTCTCAATGGGCATTTCCGTTCATATTTATATTCTAGGTAGACATACTTCAAGTTGAAGCCCACATTACAAAGCATGGCTCCAATCTCATCAGTTTGAGAATGGATCATTGCTTTTGCTCTCAAGTCCCCAGTTCATTTGAAAACATTGATTCCACATTTTAAAAAGGCAACAGCCCTGTGGTTCTAGGACACCCCTCATGAGGGAGTCTAGACAACAAGTGAGCGGGAAGAACTAGCCGTCCTTTCCATGGCCAGGGAAAAGATGCTCCACCTCAGCCCATGGAGTGACCTATGGAAAAGATCCAAGTTCTGGAGTGGATAGGGGTCTGATGTCTTATAAATGAAAGGAAGCTCATTCTAGTGAGTTTAAGGCCTATCCAAGACCCCCACCTCAATAAAAGTCCCCATGGCAAAGTTTCTCTAGAGTTACAGTTAATCCTTGGGCCCATGAGGAATGCAAGGTCATTTTCTTTTCTAGGAAGCGAATGTGCCTGAATACCATACCTTTACCAAGTCTTTCGGCCAACCAGTTCCTAAGACACTACGGCTGCCATATCCCAGTGTATTGCCTCCATACTCAGCAACCTTCCTACTGTTTGTGTTAGGCCCCGCGTATATCACCAACTTCAAAACAGAAAATATACTGTTAGACTGTAAAAGAAAAACAAAAACAACATCTACAAATAAAAAGGCTGCAAAAAAATGTTCGTTTAAAAACACATTTATAACCAGGCACTGGGGTCATTATAACTAATATTTCCTGATTTTTTTTCTTTAGGTACAACTGATACTGGTTTAGATGCAATCAGCCATTGGTATTTACAGGGTAGCCTCAGAGTAGTAACAAATATTAGCATGATTTAATTGGCTTGGGGACCTCACGTTAAAATAAGTTATACTCAGCTACTATACACATTATTTTTAAATCTGTTTTAATTCTAAGTAATGAGATATAGCCTCCTAATGACAGCTATAGTTTGCCCCTTAAATCCTCCCCCAAATTAATAAAATGAGCAAATACAGATGGTAAGATGGTTATAGCTAACATAACAACAAAAGTCAAAAAAATTTAATGAGTGAATATTTTAAAAGATGCAACAAATTGAAAATAAGCCATGTATTCTTAGAATGTTGCTTAATGGTATAAAAAGAAAATGACACAAATTTGGGTCAGAAAAGGGGCTGCTTCTTCTTGGGTCAATTTTCATGTATCAGTATTTTTCTTCAATAAAAGTCATTCATTTATACACAGTTAACAAACTTTCTATTAATAACATGCAGGAAAAACATTTAGAGGTCATTTGGCATTCAAATACTTTCATAGGAAGAAGGCTCTGGCTTCTGTAAATACCAAATTCTATCTTGTAACATGTACTCTGACCAGCACTGAGTTCAGTTCAGATCTAAAAGCTGCATTTTAAGCCCTAGATGCTTCATCACTTTGTGATTTCTTACCCTTCTGCACCTTTGGAGGACACCAGCCATGGACCACTGGAAAAGTAAGCATTACTTTTATCCATGTAGTAAGCCTCCCTGAGCCTCCATTTTAACACTAATGTCTATGGCAGGTGGAGGTTAGCTTACATCAGAAGATGCAAGTTACTATTTTTTTTTAAAAGGAGAAACAAAATGACACCAGCGAAAATGGTAACATCTTCCATTTCCATTTTAAATAGTTATTAAATGAATGTAGGAAATAGGGGTAGCTACTGCCAGGAGCTATGAAGCGGGATAGACTGATGCCAGGAGATATTTTTTTGGAAAATCCACTAAAGAATTTTCTAATTTCTCTTGCTTCCGGCTAAGGTGAGTTTGAGGGGCAAGTCTTAAACCCCTTTAGACATCTGGGAATCATCACTATCCTAGAAGATAAGGGGGGAAAGAGGATACTATAATTTGCCCAGTAATGTGTTTCACCATCTCAGTATTTACAGTTAACAAATTCTCTATTTTTAACCTAAAACCCTCCCTTCAAGGCATTTAAGATCATTTGCCCTATACAGTTCACAGAAAAAGACAACAGATAATTAATAATTCACATAAAAAAACCCTGTGTGCATACAACACTATCAGACAATCCTTCAGCTGTACCTGTATGTTACATGTCACAATTTTATTAGCCTTTCCACATAAGTTCAACAGAATGGTTTGCAATGTAACAATTAGAGACAAAGGAAAATACTTCAACCCCTAAAATGATTTCTTTTACTTACTACTGTTAAGCCACTAGGTTAAAAACTATAATTCCTCAAACTATGTGGGCTCTGAGGTAAGGGCAAAGAAGAACAAATAATTTAAATAAATATAAACCAGGTCCTAGGCACATCTGAAGCCCTTCTATAAAAAGCCACCTTCTCCCAAAAGATACATGAGAAGCCCCAAGAACTGGGCAGCGAGACCTTTTGAAGTGAATGGACACTCACATCCACAGGAATCCCAAGCACAGAGGGAAGGCAAGAGGTGAACAGCATGCAGCACTTTTGAAAGCTTACAAAAGTCCACTTTCAACATGTCATTAAAACACTGCTCTTGGACTGCAGAGGTGCTGGCTCTGACTGCCAGTCACTACCCTTTAAGGCGTTATCTTAGAAAGTTCTCCCTAAGAGATCTCTGCAGACAGAAATAAGTCAAGAATGGTGACCAGCAGCAAAGAAAAATAAGAAGCATCTAAAGAAAACAGCTTATTAGAGTTGAAACCAACACTAAAGCAGTTCTTTCTTACTTTGTCATAGTCATATTGCGAAGAGCATCTGCTATCAAATCTAAGGTACAGGCAGCGAGCTCCGGGGATGTGGACAGTTTCTTTAAATTTATAGTTGTCTCTGACAGGGTGGACTGTTTCCACAGTCTTCCCAGCAGCCCATGGAGCAGGAATCTTTAAACCAGTGAGAAATCCTGGCTCCTCCTTCTCTTCCAGCATTCTAAAACCAGACAAAGAGAAAGCAATGGAGCTTAACAGAAAGGGAAGGAAAAGGTATACACAGTAAAATATGAAAGGTTAAGAAATTTTGCTTCAATTTTCTACAATATGCAGTACGACAACACTGTAACCAAAAACAAACAAACAAAAAACCTTTTATTTATTATTGGCCGCACTGCACTGTGTGGCAGGTAGGATCTAGTTCCCCGACCAGGGATCAAACCCAGGCCCACCGTGCAGTGTAAGTGCAGAGTCTTAGCCACTGGACCACCACGTAAGTCCCCAGAAATGTTTTTTAAACTCCTATATTTAAGGTTATTTTCCCTTTGTTAGACAACATATTTGCATTCCCCCCCCTCCCTTTTTTTTCAAGGGAGAAGCTGAATTCATACCCAGAAGAAGACCACCTTGCCAACTCTCATTTAAAATTCCTCAGGGGAAAAAAAAAGATACTGTAAAGGGCCTTTAAGACTGGCTACTTTCCAAAAAAAAAAAAAAAAAAAAAGACTGGCTACTTTCCAAATCGCACAGGAAGGGTCCTGCAAAGTCTCCTCTTGTTGATAACTAAAATGCCAACTGTTAAAAACCCCATGAGTCTACATGACTACTTTTGCTATAATTTTTACTAAGGAAAAGTGCCTTTGAAGGTCCTCGTCTCTATTGTAATTCAACTCTCAGGGTCTTCACAGCCCAAGTTTGTATCATGGAATGCAAACTCCTATACCCTAAACTCAGCTGTTGTGGAATTCTCTTTTTCTGTTTCAGCTTTGTGCTATCCAATGTGGGGGGTTACTTTGTCAAGTGTGGCCATTTAAATTGAATCTAAATGAAACACAATTAAAATTCAGTTTCTTGGCCACACTGGCCACTCAGAAAGAGGTCAATAACAGCAGGTGGCCATGGGCAACAGCACTGAACAGAGATACAGACTTTTATCGCCACAGAAAGCTCAACGGGACAGCATGCTGCTCTAGAAAAACCAGGAAGTCCTTCCTTTCTGATCAGTGTTCTTAAAGACAGCTTTAGTGAGAAGTAATTGACATATAATAGATAGCACATATTTAAAGTATACATTTTGATAAGCTTAGCCTTCTGTATACACCTTTGAAGTCTCCTCCTTCCTCATGGGAATCCTGGTGGTCACTTCTTCATTTTCTTTCACTGGAAATTAGTTTGTATTTTGTATCTTATATAAGTAGAATCATAGTTTGTACTTCTTAAGAGGGCTCTGACTTTTTCACTCAGCCTAAGTATTCTAAGACTCACCTGTGTTGTTGAAAATATCAGTGGTTCATTCATTTTTATTGCTGAATAGGATTCCACTACACAGATACACACCACAGTGTGTTACCCTTTCACTTGTTGATGGACATTTGGACTTGTTTCTTATTTTGGACTATTCTAACTAAAGCTGTTGTGTGAACCTTCACATACAAGTCTGTAAGAATCTGTGCCTTCTTTTCTTTTGTGTACAGACCTAGAAGTGGAATAGCTGGATCTCATGGTAGATATATTTTTACTTTTTAAGAAACTATCAAGCTGTATATTTCCATCATTAGTATATGAAAAATTTTCAGTTTTGAACTAATCTCTTGATCTGCAGGGAAATTTATTCTAACCTGTTCCTATAATCTCCAAAGACATTCTCTTAATTATCTGTAAAGGTTTGGCCCTGAAGTCTCTGTCTTTTCCCAGTTAAAAAAATCACAAAGGGAGTACTACAAAGGGAGTAGTAGGCTTTCACCAGAGGAAAACATGGCAGAGGTTCTGCAGGAAGCAGTGCTCCTTACCTCTCATCCGGCAAAAGCCTGCCCTTCTGGTCTGATGCACCACATGGGGAACAGCTCATCTCAGCAAAAACCGGACACTGGGTTTTAAGCAGCAAAGCCGTCTGAAACACAAAAGCATCGTGTCCTAAAGTGCTTACATGTTCAGTTATCTGGACGGTGAAAGTGAAAGTTGCTCGGTCATATCTGACTCTTTGCGACCCCATGGACTATACAGTCCATGGAATTCTCCAAGCCAGAATACTGGAGTGGGTAACCTTTCCCTTCTCCAGGGGATCTTCCCAACCCAGGGATTGAACCCAGGTCTCCTGCATTGCAGGCAGATTCTTTACCAGCTGAGCCACCAAGGAAGCCCAAGAACACTGGAGGGGGTAGCCTATCCCTTCTCTAGCAGATCTTCCCGACCCAGGAATCAAACTGGTGTCTCCTGCATTGCAGGCGGATTCTTTACCAACTGAGCTATCAAAGACGCCCATCTGGATGGTACTAGAGCCAAACTTAGAATTCTCACTTAAGTCATCTTTTCACAATCCCAGTCTGTTCTCTTTCACTAAGAAATGCTTTGCTACTTAGACCACTTAATATCATTTTAACTCTGGAACATATCATTTATATTCATTACCAATATCCAGCAAGGGCTCAGGAGACTAAATATAATGGAAGGATCTCAGTCGTGCCATAGATAGCATTTTTACAGTTCATTGGCAATTAATATTTGTTAAATGAATGCAGTAAGTAATTTAGTCAAACAAACTGTTTTCCCTTACTAGTTCAACTTATTTTTATGACACAATGTTTTGCTTCATTGCACCTTTATTTCATTTCCTGCTCCCAAAGAGCAGTTCACTTTGGCACACCTTAGGACCATACCTGACTGGTATAGAGTACCAGCTGCACTAGCTGAGGCATCAGGGCGTCGGCCATGGTCAAAGTTTGCAAATTTGGATGCATCAGGGAAGTGAGTAACACTGGGAGAAGGTGACCAAGCATAGTAGCCTTAGTAACTTGTTCCAAGCCTTTTAACCTACAAAAGTTCAAGAAAACATACAGCTTCATCAACTCTCAGGCATGAGAAGAAGCCACTATCATTATTCTTTGACACATTCTCTTAAACTGCATCTCCTGGTACTAGCTAAGCATTTATTGTTCCAGCAATTCAGTCTACAAATGTCCCACCTCACACGAGGGAGAGGGAAAGAACAGAAATCTAGTAATAGATTTTACCTTTGAACTGTGATTTTCTTTTTGCCCTACCAAGTTTATATGGTGCATTTCATAGCACCTTTGAAGCACTTTATAAATGGGTTCTAAAATGCAAACAGGTACTCTAGTTACCACCTGCAAGTTCCTTTGGCTCTGGGGCTGCAGGTTGCAGTGTTGCACTGAATCTCTGATAAGGAGACAGGGAATGGCTACAACACTGACTCAGCTGCCTAAAGAAACTGGTTCCCATGTGAGACAGAGGCAAGTAGATTTTTAAATTTGTCTTTAAAATCATGCTCTTCCCCCCGTCCCCTGTGTTTTATTGACATATAACTGACATCACTGTATAAATTTAAGATGTACAATATAATGATTTGATACATGTGTATATTGTGAAATGATTACCTAAAATCCTATTCTTAATAACTCATCCTCTGCTCGAAGAAAGAAGGTATGTGACTCACCCAAAGAAACATGTGGGTTATGTAAATTCTCTAAACTACTTAGGATGCTGGGGTTGGAACCAGAGACATCCCTCACATCTCCCCGGCTCTCGGACTGTACGGACTCTATGTCCTCCCCAGGCAGATCTGCTCCACGTGCCCACAGTGAACCTGACATGTCCCAACAAGCCCCAGTGCAATGCCTTTCTGGATCATATTGTTGGCAGCTCTAGCCTGCCCACCTGCCCTCTGGGAGTGGGCAAGAAACAGGGACATGGGACAGACAGCATTACTGGAGAAAAAAGACACTGCAGGGCACTGTTTCAGATCAGCATCTCAACAATGAAATAATCAAGAAACACAGGATGTAACTCATCTCTGACAAGAAACCATAGCAGAAATCTTAATGGGGAGGACTGAGAAAGAGCTTTAGTACTGGGAAAGAGAAGTTTACCCTCTGAATAGATCACTCTTGTATTTGGAGAAGTAAAACTTCAGTAAATTCTTGGGATATTGTGTCAGTGTCGTCTCTTGCAGGGCAGTTCTTTATCTGTGTCACTGAGTCACTGCCTCCTCTCTCAAGTACTCACCATGAGGAAACTAAGCGCACACAGCGCTGAGCGACGCAATGAAAGGAAAGGCCCATGTGTCAGAGAGGACGGTGTCCACACCTTGTGGCCCTCAGATCATGGCTGCCAGCCCACTCCTCCCTAAAAGCACCATTAAAGATTTCAACTGTGTTTGGCTTTGAAACACTTGCCATTCCAACCTGGTCTCACAAAAATGCCTAAGAATTAAGTGAGCATGTGGTAGTTCTATTCTAAAAGATTTCACTTTCATAAGCAAATTCTTCCTGAAGGGCAGCAGGCCACAGTTCACAACCCAAGTCCTCACCTCTGCTCCCGGTCGGGTATGTCACTATTTATGAGGGCAGTTGTGACCTGCTGTAGCATTTCCAACACTTCATCACATCCAGTCAGGATTTGGGTAGCAAGAGCCAAAATACTGACCTTTAACTCCTAGGTAGGAAACATCATACAATTATTTTTAAGCTCTGTGATGATGATACACTCACAATGACAACACGAAATGATGTATTTAATGATGCATTTCCAAATTAAATAGTGAAGTGTCCAGAGTAAGCCCAATGCAGTAAGTTCTGCTAAGGATGGCAAGTAACAATCTGAGTTGGGAAGCTAAGGTCTGGAGTGCTGATAGAAATACGCAGTATTTCACGGGGAGCACACCGAGTCCCTGGGAGAAAAGGCGTTTCTCCCATCCCCTCCAGCACAGGAGAGCTCCCGGTGACCAGCCCAGAAACTGTCCAGGTGGAAGAATGCCGTGGGCAGGATGAGGATAGCTAAAGAGAAAAACACAACAGCAAAAGGCGCATGGAGAGGCGGTGAATAAAATGAGACAAAAACACAACATTCTGAAACAGTCCAAGTGACCTTTTTACTTAACGTTTTAAACCATTACACTTGAAAACAGGCAAGTTTAAAAATTCAATGAAAGTAGCAGGCAGTTACAGGCTATTAAACATTAAGAATAACTATTAGAGAGTTCGTGGGAGTACAAGTACTGAATAACGTGTTAAGAAACATTAGTTAAGATCATAGAAATGTTTAGTTGACAGTTATTTCCTATTAGGAAAAAAAATACAACCACTCTAACCCTTCAGGTAAAGTGTGTATCCTTTTTTTCCCCAGAATTCCTAGACAAGCCAGCCTATTCTGCTTTTACCAGGAGTATTTCCTTCCAGGAGTTCAGATTTGTAACATTTAGCCTTTCAAATAAAAGCACTGCTTTTTGTTGTTGGAATTTTCTGGGGTCTTTTGGGGGTATTATTTAGACATTTTGATCATTAAGAGAAAGGCATTCTGAACTGACTACATGACATCCTGTCAGCCTTCATGGGCTGACTACTTGCGGGCTGCAGCGCATCCAGGCACTGCACAGGCCTCAGCTCTATTCCTCACAGCAGCCTCACAAGGGAGAGGCTTTGGCTCCTTTATACTGATTAGGAAATTAGAGCACTTTCATATTAAGTGTCATCAATTTAAATGATTAATTCATGTCTTTCTGCCTGTTTAAAAACTGATTACATAATGAGATAAAACCCATAAATATGAGCTAGCAGTGAACTCTTTTATATGTGTGTGTGTGTAAAAGGGTAAGAAAAGGGCAAATTATAGTGGTTTTTATCTTTAGCTATAGCTTTCTTGGTTAATTTTTCAGTGTGTTTTGTCAACATTTTAAAGAAAAATCAAGTTCTTATGGATTTCTCTAATTCTCCCACAAAGATGAAATTCTGAAGAACAATGCAAACAACAACATCAAGCATCTGTCAAGATTATAACAACCACAGCTATTAAAAAAAGAAATCTGTGGATTGCTATAAATTGTCACGTGGGAACAAATTATTGAGTTTACACAGAAGCTAACTTAAAAATAATTACCAAAAATGAAATGAACTATAGGTTCAGAAATTATTCAATATAAGGAGTATGAGAAAATTATCACCTTTTTAAAGTTATCTGAATCAAGAGAACACAATAAACCAGCCAAGATGTCAAAACTGTTTAAAATGTTACGCTCCCAGATTCATTTATCTATATTTACTACATATACATACATATATTTAAACTTCTCAGGTGCATATGAGATCACTTGTTAAGTGCCAGTTCTTAAAAACAGATGAAAATAAAGCCACAAAAAGACTGACAGGAGCTCATGGATGACACACTATGGGAGTGTCACAAATATGGTAACCACCGTGCAATGACATAAAAATCTATGAGATGAGTGACCTAATATTACCTCACACAAAAATATAGGCCACACGGTGAACTCTGACATCATCATAGACAGAAATTTAGTCAGTTAAGCTGGGCTTTTACACATTGGGTAGAAAGCATCGTTAGAATAAAGCTTGGTGTTTACCTGTACCTTCAATGTCTCTCCCTGCAAGGAGTTGTCACTGTCATCATTCTCATCAGGCTTAATCAAAATAGTGTTACTGAGAAGGTGGTTCTGAACTGCCATCAGATAGCGCAGGCAGGAGGATGCGGCCTTTAATACAAATAAGGGTATTTAAATGATCTAAACTGTACTGAAAGAAGGGCTCACGTTTTTAAAAGATTTTGATAAGGGAAGCAAAAGAGAAAGTACAGAAAACAGACCAAGTTAGCTTCTCAGGTGACTTATTTCAATACATTTATCATAACGTTCTGCCCTCTGCTATACATTGCTCACTAATCACTCTGATACTTGAACTTCTGCCTCTTAATAAGTAATTCCTCTTCCCCCGTCTACCCCTCGCATGCATCTCTGTGACAGAAGACTCTACCCAAACCCTTAAAAGAATCTTTTGGTTCTTATCAGTCTCTGTAAACCATTGCTGGTTTAGAAAACAATGCTAAATTAAAAATTAATAGAAGGAAAATCCGCAGTATTTTATACAAAATCAAAACATCCAAATTCAGTCTAACAATTTATTGCTTAAGATATTTAAGCTGGAGGAATAAAGTCTTTGGAGAAAGTAAGTGGATTTGTCTAGTTTTACATTTCTAAGACAAGCACAGCTGTTCATTGACTTTCATCAATTAAGTCTATCCTTGAAAAGCATGTGTATAAGTATGTGTGTACACACATACTTTAAAATGGTAAAATGAAAACAAGGACCCTTGATATAATTTTGCTTTCATTAAACACATTTTTACTTACAGGCACAGTTGAAAGGAGTTTTTGAAAATCATCTTTAGAGACAGTTTGGCACTTGGTGATTAAGATACAGGATTCTCGTACAACAATCTTCAGAATGTAGTGTAAAAGTTCATCATTTAGTCTTTAAAATGTAGGAAAAATGTAACAATAAGATACCGATGGCTAACTAATAAAAGGATAAAACTTATACAATCAGTACAAGATGACAAATAGCAGATACAAAAGATTCACTGGCTCTGTAAGTGAATCATCTTACTTAGTAATGATGCTAACAACTAGATATACTGTCTAAATTAAATTTATGGAAACACAATGGTACTCAAGGACCTAGTTCAAGTATTTTATAAATAGCAGAAACACACCTTCCTCTACTCACCAGCTCTAGCCACACCTCCCAGCCTCTCATAGACCAGCAATTAGATGATGCCCTTTACCAAAATTTCCTAAATAAGCTCCACCTGTTACTTCCGCTAAGTACCCTTTTTGCCAGGCTCAAGCTATTTCACTCATAAAACTGAAATGTGCTATTATCATTTATTAGGGCAACTGTGGGATTTTTTTATCTTTCAGTTGATCCACAGTTTAGATTTAACATGCTAATTATAGCAAAAGATATTACAGGAGACTCAAGATGATCAAACACATTTAAGTGTAAATTAATTACTGAGGAAAACACTAAGAAAAGGCTAGCAGTGAATCATATCACATCACCTGTAATGATCCTCCTCCTCGCTGCCGAATCGGTTGTTTTGAAGTTGTTCAGCTAAATTAGTGAGGATCACATCCCGCAGCTGGGAGAGGCCACTGTTTCTCTCTCCTAGCACAGAACAAAGCTCCATAAACTATCTTACCAACCATGCTTAGAAAACTGATACTATTTTTTTTTTAAGTTTGTAAATGAGAAGACTGTTGACAATTGAGGGCAGGCACATGTACTAAGACAAACAGCAGCAAAAACTATATCACAACCAATCAGACTTTCTTTAACCAGCAAATCCTGATTAAAGTGGAGTTACTGTCTTGATATTTCATGAAGTGTGATTTCTAATTCTTTAAACTAATGTTGCTTATAAATGCAGAGTGTCCTTAACAAGGTGAGTTTTGTTGCCGTCATTGAGTCTAACTTTGAAAGTTGAGTTTTAATGTGTGGGGGAATAACTGGCTTAGAAATCCCAAGAAATCATTATCTTTAACGTTCTTTGCACGTCTACAGCCAGGTACATTATGCTATACAGTGGGGCTAGAAAGAGGTTTACAAAGCTTGACAATATATAGAATATGGTTTCTGCTTTCAATCTTGTTTAAGTGTTGGCATATGTGCACTTTTTAAAATAATACTAATAGATATGAAGAAAAAAAAAATTCAGTCATTTCCTTAGGGACAAAAAAAGGATAGTTTTTCAAGGGTAATTAAAGGATAATTCTCACCTTCTGTTAAGACCAGCTTAAGTAAGTTATTGATTTCAGTTTCACCTGGGTACAAGATATTTAACCCAGAGCTGAAATGACAGAAAAATTGAAAAGTTTTTAAACACATGTTCTAGAATATCCCAACTCTAAGTTTTAAAATTTTTATTAAAGATGCCATTCTGAGTACAGTTTCACCACTAAAAAGGCAGTTGAACCTAAATTTACAGTTGTGATTCAGCCCAATGACCTTCTTGATAAACAGGATCCCACTGCTCATATTCGTGAATTACCAAAATGATAACTTATCTGAGGCTAGATGCTGAACCAGTTAAAGAGAACTGAGTTATACAAAATCACTGTAGTGAAGCCAGCTAGATGTAGACTGTGGCAGAAAATCATTTGAGAAGTAACTGGCAGAGCAAAGACTAGAATCCAGGTCTGCCTGGTGCCAAAGCCTGTTTCCTTTTTTATTTATTTGGCTGCGTGGGACTCAGTTGCAGCATGTAAACTCATAGTTGTAGCATGTGGGATCTAGTTCCCCAACCACGGATCAAACCTGGGCCCCCTGCACTGGGAGTGTGAAGTATTAGCCACTGGACCACCAGGGAAGTCCCCCAAAGCCTGTTTCATAACCACCTTGCCACACTTTGACCCAAATGAGAAGAACATCTACTTGCAAACCACCAAAATATCTACTTATAGGGACTGTTTTTTTCTTTTGCTGTTTTAAGATCCATCATACATGAGGAACGTCTGAGTCCCTGAGGTCCTGACTATGGGATGGGGGAGGAGACATGGGAGGCTAACCGCCTAGAGGGACAATTACAATGAAGCACAGAAGAAGCCTTTGGTAGAGAGTATTAAGAAAACCATGTGCTGACTACCTGATGGCAAGGCAGACCTCCTTCTGAATTTCAGGGCAAATTTGATCTTTGGGTGCCATCAACAACTGCCAAAGAAGCAATCCTGATCGTCGAATGATGTCTCGATTCCTTTCAGTTTGTGGGCTGAAGAAAAATTTAAACACCACCTACAGAAACAGAAGGGGTATATCTGAAAATGCTAATTCTACTGGGAATAAAATTATCCTTATGAAGAAAGAACATGCTGGTTATTCTTATGAATGTATACCCAGGTGTATTTTTAAACACAATCTCTTCTATTGTGTAATGGTATAATTAAATATTTTACATATATTAATTGCAATGAGCTACATATAGCAATATTCCATTAACTGCAGTGCAATGAGTATGATGGTTATTCTAATTACAGGATTAGAACGTGGTTAAGTTGCAAAACAGGAATGTTATAACATTTTTCTCCTGGTAGAAATTAGCTGACAGAAGCCAGAGTCTGTGTTTCTTTTTCCCTATTTCAATTATCTCAAAACAGTATATTTACCTGAAAGACAACAAGAATGCAGCGTATAATACAGGTGTCTCCATTAACCATGGCCTTCTCCATAATGTCACAAATACTGCTAAGATGGTGTGCTTCAATGGGATGCTGTTTGCCCAAGACACTTGTGATTGGAAGATTGGGGTTGGTAGCAAGAAGATTGAGTTGATGTATGCACATCGCACCAACGTGGTGCAATAATTGGTTTATAACCTCATTCGTGGTTATAGCCTCTTCTAGAAGATGAAAAGGAAAGTCTGTGAGGAAAGACAACTCTGTGGGTGGTCACCACAGAACATACCTCTTACTTACAAAAGGTACACGCACACTGGAAGAGACTAATGTGGCTCCAATCTCTGCCACTACTGCTGGAGAACTCTCTTCCTTGCCACAGAGTGCTGGGGTGAAAACACTTGGGAATTTCCATTTTTAAAAAAGAGCATAAATAGCTACCACTTCTTGAGCTTTCTATATGCTAGACAATTGGCTGAATGCTTTACATGCATTACCTTATAATATTGCTATCAACTTTGATTATTTTAGCCCTGTTTCGTAGAGAAGTGACTCAAGAATCAGAGTCAGTAACTCACCTGAGGTCATACAGAAACTAATGGTAGGGTTGGGATGTGAATTCAGGCCATTTCAGCTTAGATTCCATGCTGGTAACTCTTCTAGAAAAATCTCTATTCACCTATATTCAACTTTGCTGATTATTTTTCTGACCATCTCGAATTTGCTATTGAACCATTCTAGTATTTTTTTTTCTTAGTCACTGAAATTTTCAAATCCAGAATTTCCAACTAGTTTTTTTTTTAATAAACTCTTTGTTGAAATTCTCTATTTGTTTATAATTATGATCATTATCCTTTCCTTTAGTCTTTTAAACATGGTTTTCTTTAGTTCTCTGAATTTATTTATAAAGGCTGCTTTAAAGTCTTCATCTGCTAAATCTGAGTTTTGCCTGCAGTGTTTAGCTACTGGTTTCTCTGCTCACTTTTTAAAAAATTATTTCTATTTTACTACTTCTTTTCTTTCATTTGTTTATTTTTATTATTCTCATTTTTCTTTGTAAAGCTATCTTCCTAGTGGTAGGTAGGAAGTAACCTCGTCTGAGTCATAGGTTGTGCTCAAACACCCTGAGCTAGTACAACTTCCACCCTGGATGGATCCATGTTTTATGAGGGAAGGACAAAGTTTAGGCAGTTTTAAAGTCTTCCATGGTTTTCACCTTCTGCTGGACCCTCTCAAATTTCTGCATGTGTATGAAGGCTCATTTTCAGCCAGGCCTATGTGACCAGCTTGGGCCTTCTCTGGCTTCTTCAGATGTTTGGGGGAGCTTATGAAGGTCTTTTTGTAGCTTTCTCATTACCCAAATCTCACCAGTAAATTTCTGGCTAGTTTGCTGGTTTGCTGCTTGCCCTAACCAGGACCACAACCTCAGGCTAGTTAAGCCACTGGTTGTCTCTGTTTGCCACCAAGACCACTACTATTATTGACACTGCTGCTGAGCATGAATTTTTTCCATGCTCCACTCCAAATCAGTTAGCCACTTCTGGCAGCAAAGCTGTTGGCTCCCATGATCTGTCCCACCCTGCCAGAATTACGGCACTGATCAAGCTGAAAGTGGGGGACAGGGGTATCTCCAGCTAAGAACACCACAGACTTCTACTGTTCCTAGCCAAAGTTCAGTGGGTTGTTTGTTTGTTTGTTTTAATGAATACTGCTTCTCAATTTGTTATATCCCTTTGGTCAATTTCCAGAGTCTAGAAATACTTTTTTAGTTGGTATTTTCATTTTGTAGAAAGTTATTTGTGATAATTCAGTTCATCACTGCTTTATCAAGAGAGGATTTGCTGAGCTACTCACTACTCCATATATACCACTGTAGTTGACTCTGAAGTCATGAGATTTTAAAATAATATTAAAAATTAACAATTCTTAATATTAAGAACTTTAATATTAAGAAATCTAAAGGTCATTTGCTGGATATTCTATCAAATTGTAAGTCTGTGTATAAGTAGGTTGTTTTTAAAGCAAAACATAACAGCTTATATAATCCCATGCCAAATACAAACAGTGAATTTCTGTACTAAAGTTCTGACAATTCAGAAGGGTCGTAACAATTTCCTTTTAAAAAAAGGTCTGTGGACCACCTCAAAAGCTCTATTTATTTACACATTTATTTATTTAATCATAAACCAACCAGATAACAAGAATTCTAAATTCTAAATTTGAAGAGGGAAGGCTGCTGACACACTTTGCTGCTTGGGGTACATTCCCACTTATACTGCTGCTGTGCTGTCTCTTATTTCCCAGGGGAGAATCTCTTCCTGTAGGACAATGAGTGCACCCACCTTTGGGCTCAGTGATGATATGGCTGACTCCAAGTCTCTGGCAGACGTAATGGAAGGCCTGATTCCCAGGATTACACCACTGATCAATATAGTCATTCGAGCATGTCCACAGCATGTTGTTCACTGTATCATAACAGGCACCTGCAAAAACAGCAACCTTTATACAACTATCACGTCATTATCTGCTGGATATATACTTCTCATAAGCACTGCTAAAGAGTGGAAGGGCAAGGATGCTCCCCAGAGATGGCAAAGCAGTAGACTGGGGCTCAAAGGATTCAGTCTACTTGGCTTAACTCATATGTGAGAATGGAATAGTCTCAAGGAATAGAAAGTTTTTAGTCACTGACTTACATGTGACCTTTTCAACTCCAAAAAGGATTCAAGTGGCTTACATTAAAACCCAGGTACAATAGGACTAGTTAACATTAACACACAGTAAAAGCCTTAGTAACTGAACCCTAAACTCAGAATCAAGTTTCCTAGGTGCCAATGCAAACAGAATATCCAATATATTACATAATGCTCATCTTCTAACAATAAGAAGTATACCAAACCCTTAGGGGAAAGAAGTTTCTTTATGGCATGAACTTGAGAAAAATTTGTTATAGGATCATCATATAACCTATAACGGACAGTATCTTCAACCATAATTTATGCAGAGGAATTTCACATAGGACAATTTCTTATATTAATCCTCACAACTAAACAGTAGCGTAAAAAAAATTCTTTCAAGGAAACTAGAATACCATAGAGAACCAGCAAGACTTTTTGAGAGAAATTGCTAAAATTTTGAATTTTCCAAGGACAATAAATGTGGGCTTTCAATTCTTACCCAATCCTGGTACAAGGGCACCACGCCCCAAGGAGCTTCCAGCAGCATCTATGAGGTCGGCACGGCTTGTGAACTGACCATCCGAAATATTATACACCAAGCTAGAGGCAAGGACTTCAGAAACAAACAGTTTAGTAAGCCTTGAGATGAATGATGGTGAGTTAAATTTTAGCCTCTTAATATAAAGATATATAAATATGACATATAATATAAAGACAAAAATATGAAGAAAGCTGAGCACTGAAGAATTGATGCTTTTGAACTGTATTGGAGAAGACTCTTGAGAGTCCCTTGGACTGCAAGGAGATCCAACCAGTCCATTCTAAAGGAGATCAGCCCTGGGTGTTCCTTGGAAGGAATGATGCTAAAGCTGAAACTCTAGTACTTTGGCCACCTCATGGGAAGAGTTGACTCATTGGAAAAGACTCTGATGCTGGGAGGGATTGGGGGCAGGAGGAAAAGGGGACGACAGAGGATGAGATGGCTGGATGGCATCACCGACTCGATGGACGTGAGTGTGAGTGAACTCCAGGAGATGGTGATGGACAGGGAGGCCTGGCGTGCTGCGATTCATGGGGTCGCAAAGAGTCGGGAACGACTGAGCGACTGAACTGAACTGATAAAGATTTTCATCAAAATCACATCTTTTTTTGGTTGTCTATTGGTGTAACAGTGAGGAGACAAAAGACACATGTTAAGATCACACACTCACAAAAAAAAACTGTCATAAAGTCTCTTCCAATGTAGTGAACCATATTTTTTTCTTTTTTTTCCCCAATTGTTTGACTCCACAAAATTCAGAAGGCACTAATGGACAGCCAACCCATCCCGATGGTGCCCAGAGTGAAGACAAGTCAGCTTAAACACATGATGGACTAAAATCCCACTACTCAGAGCTCCAAGCAATGAGAGGAACAGCCATCAAAGTGAAGCATATTTTTGAAAGTGTTTTTAAAACAGCAACTTTTACATACGGGTTTTTTCAATATAGTTTGTCAAAAGGGTAATTGCAAGAGGGGTTATGATCATTAACATCACAAAGTAGCAACATTTACAAGCAATACTTTACATACATTTGGTGCTCAATAAAGTTCAGAGGGTGTTCAAACACAGGTCAGTTGCTATCCTTCCAAGCACTGGCTCTAAAGTTTGGAGAGATTTTGGCCTTTTCCCTTAACAAAGGAGAGTGCAGTGATGACAAGCATGCACTTCAGGATTCTGAATTTGAATTCTAGCTCTACCACTTCTGTGTGACCCTGGCAAATTTACTGAACCTCTCAGTTGCCCCACGTGTAAAGTGGAGATAATAAAAGTATCTACTTTATATAGTTATTGTGAAGATTAAGTGAGTTAAAAAACACGTCAAGGATCTACACCAGCACACATATGCTAGCTGCTAATTTTTCTCCTGAAAAGGTTTTACTGGGACAGAGGGGAGGGGGCTCAGCCCTTCTTGGCTGCTGCTTTCCTCACAGTGGCCGGGACATTACTCAGCTCCTCTCTCTCCCTCTCGGCACGGATGTACGTCCCCACCTTTTTTCTTGATGGACTTGAGGGCCGGCTTGTTCTTGGGAGCCCTTGGCATGCCGCTCCATGGCATGCTGCCCCTCGGAGGCAAAGGCGCACACCTTCTGCATCATGTCTGGTGGGGCTGTTCTTGTTCTTGGTCACCTGGTGGCCCTTGCTGAGGCCCCTGGCTAGGGGGTAGCCCAGAGCCATAGTCACTGCTCTTCAATGGCTGCTGTGGCAGATGGGCTGGCCCTATTACTGATGTTATTTTCTTCCCCACTTTTCAACAGAAAATCCGAGCAGTGCCTCTCAAATTTCTCGTTTTTAGCTGCATCACCCTAGTAATCCAGATTCTTATCACGGCTGACTTGAGCTGTGATCTAAACGGCACTCTTTGTTTCTTTTCTATTTTCTATTGTTCTGTCCTGCACACCAACAAATGGTCTTCTCCAAATCTCTTTTTGATTGTTTCCCATGCATAGGCCTTTCCCCATGTGGCCACTTACATGAATAACAGCCATTTTTCAGGACAAATTCAAAACTTCATGAAGTTTTTCCCTTCTACCCCACTCGACAATGACCCTGTCTTTCTCTGATTCTGCAGCATTTACATCTGCTCCCCATGGTTCAGGCACTGAACACAGCATCATGCTTCGTTTTCCAGTTGTTTCACACACAGACATCATTTATCCTAACCAGACTATGAGCTCCTCAAGGCAAACACCACTTTTTCCACTTACTGAGTAGCCTCCACAGTGACCACTGTGGAAGAGGGCACAGAAAGAATTTCAGCATTTATTTGTTGGTCTAAAATAGAATCATTGAGTAAGCTATAATCTCATGAAAAAATGGTGCCATGAAGACCTGTTTTAATCAAGTGGGGCTAATTTCAATTGAGTGGGGGAAAAAAACATGCCAAGGAAACTAAAAAAAAAGTTTAAGATGATTAATGATCAATGAAAAGACAAATAACCCAATTTCAAAATGGACAAAGAATTTGAATAGATATTTCCCCAAAGAATATACAAAAAGTCAATGAGCACAAGAAAAGATGTTCAACATCATTAACTGCTGCTGCTGCTGCTAAGCTGCTTCAGTTGTGTCCGACTCAGTGCGAGCCCAGAGATGGCAGCCCACCAGGCTCCCCCGTCCCTGGGATTCTCCAGGCAAGAACACTGGAGTGGGTTGCCATTTCCTTCTCCAATGCATGAAAGTGAAAAGTGAAAGTGAAGTCACTCAGTCATGTCCGACTCTTTGCAACCCCATGGACTGCAGCCTACCAGGCTCCTCCATCCATGGGATTTTCCAGGCAAGAGTACTGGAGTGGAGTGCTATTGCCTTCTCTGTCATTAATTGCTAGGGAAATGCAAATCAAAACCACAATGAGATACTACTTCATATCCACTAGGATGGCTAGTAAAACAACAAAAACAACAAAAAAGGAAAATAACAAATGTTAGAGAGAATGTGGAAAAACTGGAACCATTGCTAATGAGCCTCTAAAATGGTACAGCCACGGGAAACCAGTTCAGCAGTCCCTCGAAAAGATTAAACATAGAGGTACCTACCACAGGACCCAGAATTTTCCTCTTACACATACACCCAAGAGAAATGACAACATGTCCACACAAAAACTTGTACGTGAATGTTCATAGTAGCATTATTCAAAAGAGCCAAAAAGCAGAAACAACTCAAATGTCAATGCAGTATATCCATACAATCAAATATGATTTGGCCAAGAAAGAAATGAAGCAATGATTTGTGCTACAACTTGGATGAAACTTGGGAACATTATGTTTCAATTAAAGAAAAAGCCAGTCACCAAGTCTGAGGAGGCCTTACAAATAGCTGTGAAAAGAAGAGAAGCAAAAAGCAAAGGAGAAAAGGAAAGATATACCCATTTGAATGCAGAGGTCCAAAGAATAGCAAGGAGAGATAAGAAAGCCTCCCTCAGCGATCAGTGCAAAGAAATAGAGGAAAACAACAGAATGGGAAAGTCTAGAGATCTCTTCAAGAATATTAGAGATACCAAGGGAACATTTCATGCAAAGATGGACTCGATAAAGGACAGAAATGGTATGACCTGAAAGAAACAGAAGATATTCAGAAGAGGTGGCAAGAATATACAGACGAACTGAAAAAGATCTTCATGACCCAGATAACCACGATGGTGTGATCACTCACCTAGAGCCAGACATCCTGGAATGTGAAGTCAAGTGGGCCTTAGAAAGCATCACTATGAACAAAGCTAGTGGAGGTGATGGAATTCCAGTGGAGCTATTTCAAATCCTGAAAGATGATGCTGTGAAAGTGCTGCACTCAATATGCCAGCAAATTTGGAAAACTCAGCAGTGGCCACAGGACTGGAAAAGGTCAGTTTTCATTCCAATCCCAAACAAAGGAAATGCCAAAGAATGCTCAAACTACCACACAATTGCACTCATCTCACACGCTAATAAAGTAATGCTCAAAATTCTCTAAGTCAGGCTTCAGCAATACATAAACCATGAGCTTCCAGATGTTCAAGCTGGTTTTAGAAAAGGCAGAGGAACCAGAGATCAAATTACCAACATCTGCTGGATCATCAGAAAAGCAAGAGAGTTCCAGAAAAACATCTGTGTCTTCTTTATTGACTATGCCAAAGCCTTTGACTATGTGGATTACAATAAACTGTGGAAAATTCTGAAAGAGATGGGAATAACAGACCACCTGACCTGCCTCTTGAGAAACCTGTATGCAGGTCAGGAAGCAACAGTTAGAACTGGACATGGAACAACAGACTTGTTTCAAATAGGAAAAGGAGTACATCAAGGCTGTATATTGTCACCCTGCTTATTTAACTTATATACAGAGTACATCATGAAAAACGCTGGGCTGGAAGAAACACAAGCTGGAATCAAGATTGCTGAGAGAAATATCAATAACCTCAGATATGCAGGTGACACCACCCTTATGGCAGAAAGTGAAGAGGAACTCAAGAGCCTCTTGATGAAAGTGAAAGAGGAGAGTGAAAAAGTTGACTTAAAACTCAACATTCAGAAAACAAAGATCATGGCATCTGGTCCCATCACTTCATGGCAAATAGATGGGGAAACAGTGGCTGACTTTATTTTTGGGGGGCTCCCAAATCACTGTGGATGGTGATTGCAGTCATGAAACTAAAAGATGCTTACTCCTTGGAAGGAAAGTTATGACCAACCTAGAAAGCATATTAAAAAGCAGAGACACTACTTTGCCAACAAAGGTCCATCTAGTCAAGGCTATGGTTTTTCCAGTAGTCATGTATGGATGTGAGAGTTGGACTATAAAGAAAGCTGAGTGCTGAAGAATTGATGCTTTTGAACTGTGGTATTGGAGAAGACTCTTGAGAGTCCCTTGGACTGCAAGGAAATCCAACCAGTCCATCCTAAAGGAGATTAGTCCTGGGTGTTCATTGGAAGGACTGATGTTGAAGCTGAAACTCCAATACTTTGGCCACCTGATGCGAAGAGCTGACTCATTTGAAAAGACCCTGATGCTGGGAAAGGTTATGGGCAGGAGGAGAAGGGGACGACAGAGGATGAGATGGTTGGATGGCATCACCGACTCAATGTTCATGAGTTTGGGTAGGCTCCGGGATTTGGTGATGGACAGGGAGGCCTGGCGTGTTGCAGTCCATGGGGTTGCAAAGAGTTGGACAAGACTGAGTGACTGAACTGAACTGAAAAGCACATATATTACATAATTCCACATATATAGAAAGTCCATAGTCAGAAAGCACACTGGTGGAGGCCACAGGCTGGGTGAGGGGGTGGGGAAAGGAGTGGCTGCTAATGGGTATGGGGTTTCTTTTTGGAGTGATAGAAATGTTTTATAATTAGATAGTGGTGATGGTTGGACAACTCTAAATATACAAAACCACTGAACTGTATATTTTAAATGGGTAAATTTTATGGTATGTAAGTTATACTTTAATCATGATAGTATACCTCCCTCTTTTATAAAAATATGTGTACACTTAA
The DNA here is from genome assembly GCF_042477335.2 of Ovis canadensis. Lineage (NCBI taxonomy): Eukaryota > Metazoa > Chordata > Mammalia > Artiodactyla > Bovidae > Ovis > Ovis canadensis. The sequence goes on along the minus strand of NC_091261.1, from coordinate 72,435,627 downwards.
CACTAATGAATTTTTGCACACTATTTTGTATCATATACATTTTTTGCTTAACATTTCAGACACATATGTGTCCTAAAATGGAGGCATTTCACAGACCTTTGCTTTTTACATGTTTTATTTTGTATTTGGGGTACAGCCAATTAACAATGTTGTGACAGTTTCAACTGAACAGCAAAGGGACTGAGCCATACATATACACATATCCATTTTCCCCCCAAACTCCCTTCCTGTCTAGGTTGTTACATAACATAGAGCCGACTTCCCTGTGCTATACAGTAGGACCTTGCTGGTTATCCATGTTAAACATAGCAGTGTGTACATGTCTATCCCAAACTCCCTAACTATCCCTTGCCCCCATCCTTCCCCCCAGGAACCATAAGTTCGTTCTCTCATAGACTTATTTTAATAGCTCTATGGTGGGTGGAGTTCTTGCTGTGTCATAAATAAATAAAGTGATGACAGATTATTTTATTTCCTAAGATCTTTCTGACCTCATTATTATTTTGAGTAATTTTACAGGACAATAGTTTTCAGAAGTGTACTATTACATCATCTACCAAAATTCTGTTTTTCATTCCTCCTAGCCTCTGATGACACTGATATGGTGTTTTGTTGCTATCAAAGAGGTTTTGCAAACAAACATTTAAGAGAGTAAGTGCAAAATCACTATTTGGAAAAACATTAAATTTCAGAGTTGGAGACGAATTGGGAAAAGAGCCATAAATAAAGTTCACTTACTTTTTAAAGACGACAAACCACTTGTTCCACCAAAAAGAGATCGGGTGGCAGAGCTGCCTGATCCCCCTGGAGGTGGGACCAGCATCACCAAATATGTACCACAGGTATAAATGGGTGTCTTCCGAAGCATTTTTAGAGGAAGTCCACAGCTAGTATTTGCTGGTAAAAAGGATGAAAATGGTGAGTAACAGCAGTTGACACACAGATTAATTTGATTACCAAACCAAATTAGAGTATGACAAGGGGGCCCCAAATTCTAGCAAGGATATACTAAGACTCAGAAAATAGAGCAAAAAATAATACGCTAATGCAAAAATAATGATCTAGCTCCATAGTCTGGCCCCAAGCCCCCTGGTTCTATGATCTGAACATTTCTCAAAGGTGTTCCCAGTACTCAATATGCCCTTATGGCTCTAAAAAATCTTTCAAAGGAATGAATCCTCACATGGACTAAATCTCAAAATAAAAGAAGAATCCTATTGTTTATATTTCCCCCTAGGAAACTGTGCTCCAGTAGAGATCTTTTCATTTTATACAGAACAAATTATTAATAGGCTTGTGATATTTCATTCATTATAAACAGCTTTAAACACGGAATCAGCCAGAAATTTCAACCCATAACCAGTTAATAAAAGCTTTCACAGTATCTATCACAAAATAATTTATGCCTGCAGGATTTATAACCTATGATGCATTTTCTTTCTTTTTTTTTTTTTAGGATCAGTGACATAAATTTTCATTAAGAAAATAATTATAAAGTAAAAATAAAAATTTTAAAAAATAATAATTATTATTGTTTATAATTAAAAGGTATAAAATGTACTTTAATTTCCCTTACTCACTGGCAGATATGAAAACGTAGGGTGAACTGAAGGATTTTCTATGTATTAGTTTAGTGAGGATTGATGATGGCAGCAGAAAGTCAATCAGAGTGTTTTACCTAGGAAGCTGTCAGGGTATAAAATATAACTGCCTACATAGACATAAAATAATCTTTAGACGGTTTAGATTAGAAAAGTGAGACAAGTGAAATCTAATCTGTCATTGCTTTGAATGCTTGTGGTTCTAAATTCCATTTTTTAAAACTTCAAGCCTCCAGCAAATATATTCTTCATTTAGGACATAAACCCAGTAGCATAAATTTCCATAAGTAAGAAACCCTAAAAAGCTAGCAACTTTGTGAGCATAACATTTTCACTGAGATTTTTTTTTTAATAGACATACCCTTATTAACATAGTAAGAGGTATTAGTTTACCACAGAATAAAAAACCCTAGACCTTCTGAATGTTGAATAATTGTCAAAAATTCACTTAGCCTATTACTGGTGAATTTTTATGTAACAACAGCGTGTTTAAATGAATACATCAAGAATGCACATAGAAGTGCAGTGATTGAGATCACATATTTAGAACACAAATAATAGTTTCAGAGGAACTAAATATACCTCGCCTACTGAGTCCTCTTTTTGATATCACTCATATTTTCTTAGGTAACAAGAAAATAGCATTTCTATTGTGCAGGTAGGATTCAATTTTCTTCCAAGGGACAAACCCAGATCAAGTCTTCAGCTTATCGAGAAAACATTTATTTAGGTAATGAGGACTGCTCTCTACAAAGTATTGCCTATAACTCAAATTATCCAAAGAACCAAGTTATAATAACTATTAATAAATTTCTAACTTGTATTTGATATAATAGAGACCTATAGAAGTAAAATATTATCCTTAAATTCTAATATGGACTAATAAATATTTAAAATTTGATAGTCTCACAAAGAATTAATCACAAATATTTTTCGTAACATTTCACTATATAAAAGAATGAAAACACAAACTTGCATTAAATTCATTAAACATATATTTATTCAGATAATTTTTCTCTACATGGCATCTTTTTCTAGCCTTATCTTTTACTACAGGTCATGATTTGTTATAAATTCATGTAGTTGATATATAATATGAAAACTCTCCAAGAATAATGGTTCTTGACTTTTGGCGGGGGGGTCATAAGTGACCATGAAACTCTGATGAAAATTATGATGATACACATACTATGTTATTTAAAACTTTGGGAAAGGATGCTTATGAAACACTGAATTCTTACCCTAGTTAAGGATACCTGCTTTAAAAATACAGAACAGTGTGTTTAGAAGGCTACCTTTTACTGAGAAAAGAAGAACAATAAAAAATACATAAATGTATCTTTCTACATGAATTTAATTTCTCTTTGCATTAAAGAAACCAACAACTCTGCCAGGATAAATAGAAACTAATAAATAGAGCTACCTATAGGGGGCAGGGTGGGGCAAATAACAGAATACACCAGGATACTGGAGTAAGATTTTTCTGCATGTACCATTTATATTGTTTTCACTTTCAAACTCTGTAAACACATTATCTATTTAAAAATATTACAGTGCAAACACTAAATGCCAAAGTCCAGAAAAATCAATCTCTGTCGTAGAGGGTTTGCCTTTTATTTGCTTGGTTGAGAATATGTTTAGTGAAAGTGGAAGTGTTAGTCGCTCAGTCCTGCCTGACTCTTTGCAACCCCATGGACTATAGCCTGACAGTCTCCTCCGTCCATGGAACTCTCCAGGCAAGAAAACTGGAGTAGGCAGCCATTCCCTTCTCCAGGGGATCTTCTTGACCTGGGAATGAACCCAGGTCTCCTGCACTGCAAGCAGATTCTTTACCCATCCGAGCCATCAGGGAAGCCCATATTTAGTGAAGATGATGTTAAATGTGAGTTTTTTACATTCATGAAGCATATACTAAACATGAAAATAATTTATTCTAACAGTAAGGACAAAGTATTTACAATTAAGGAGAGAGCTGTGTTGAATTCTTACAGATTCTTGCTAATTCATGTTCACAGCCAACAGTATGTATTAGCTTGGAATTAAAAAAATGAACAATGACTGGAAGGACACAAAAAGGTGAACTATGTAAAGCAAACTGCTTTGTAAGTCTGTAAGAGCTCAATAACAAGTACTGCCTGAATTCCACAGGCAGCATGCACTAACCACAAGCTGAATCCATCAAGCCATGAAAAGGCATGGAGGAATTGTAAAGGCACACATTATTAAGTGAAAGAAGCCCATATGAAAAGGCTATATTCTGTGTAAATCAGATTATATGATATTCTGTAAAAGGCAAAACTATGAAGACAATAAAAGATCAGTGGTGGCCAGGGTTTGGGGGGTGGGGAGGGATGAATAGGTAGAGTGCAAAGGATTTTTAAGGCTATACAACTACTCTATGTGATACAATAATGATGCACACAGGTCATTATGCATTTGTCCAAACCCATGGAATGTACAACACCAAGAGTGAACCCTAAGGTGAACTGTGGACTCTGGGTGATTATTACGTGTCTCGGTGGGTTCATCGATTGTGACAAGTGCACCACTCTGGTGGGGGATGCTGATAATAAGGGGGGCTGTGCACATGTAGGGGTGGGAGGTACACAAAAAATCTGTACCTTCCTTTAATTTTGCTGCAAACCTAAAACTGCTCTAAGACAATACTCTCAAAACATATATAGAGCTGAATGAAGCTGAACAAGGTAAACATGAGATAAGCGAAGGGCAGCCAACCTGCTTGGTCCTCTTTCAGGGTGTTGGAGATGGTGGAGCCGGTGAGGGCAGCCAGTGTTGCGGACGGCGAGGCTCGGTAACGGGACAGTCTGCTCAGGAGCATCTCATTAATGCTTTTTGCAGACTCGCCCTCTTTTCTCATTAGAATTGTGCGTTCCTGAAGTGGGCTGGCTACGAATACACCATTTTCCACCTAATATTTAAAGAAAAAGAAGTTCTTAAATGGAACCTGTTTCCATTCAGTGAGCAAACTTCTCCTTCAGAAGTGTATTATTGTCACCTGGTTACTCAAAAACATTTCCCAAAACTGTACCTGAGTAGGTGTACACCTCAAAACCTAATTGCTCTACAGAAACTGAGAACAAAAGGGAAACTATGAGATGTTTGAGAGCTTTCATTTTTAATAGCCCAGATTCTTAAAAGTAATGAGCCAAGTTTAATAGGTTCTACGAAAGGTTGTTGATGAAAATTCCTCATACTGAATTCCACAGGCAGCTCTCACTAATTACAAGCTTCTGACAGGTACAAGTAAGATGAGAGGAAAACAAATCAATCAGGTCTTGATTTACTATTAAGTACAGCTATGAGGATTATATCTTCTTGAAATATAATTAGTGGCTAAAATCCAAACTCTGTAATAACAGCAGTCAACATTAGCCCCAGCTGCTCAGGGATTGGCAGAGCAACGGTGGAGAAAGGCAGACTTTGTCTGCTAAAAATATATGCCAGCTTCAACTGGATCCTTGCTGGTACTTGGCAGTTCTCCTTCATCGTTTGATTATAACCCAGCAAAAGCTCTGGGGTGGTGATTCCAAAATTCTTCCACCAAATTTTCAGTATGGCTTTAAGCAGACCACCTGGCTTTTATTATTACTGAAAAGATCCAGACCACTTACTATAAGCTGCTCCCACTTGTCTCTCTTCCCACTCAAGAATCTTGTGTTCAGCCTCATTTAATCTTTTTCTCTTAATTCAGAGGAAGAAGCATTCCACCTCCTTTCTAACTGCCCCCTCAATTATCTCCCATCTGCCCCCTTCACCCTCACAGTCTCCCTCTTTGATCTCCTTTTTGGTTTCAAATATTCACAGGTCTCCAAGATCTTAAAGAAAACATTGGTGGCCCATTGCAATACCATCCCTCTTCTCAACTTCCATTCACTGTCAGATGTCTTAGATATACCTCAAGCAGCCTCTTCACCCACTGCCTGCTCCAGACCAGGCTTCTGGGTCTGGTTGGAGTCTCAGAAACTGGTGTCATGAGTGAAGAGAGGTAGAAATAGAGATAAGAAAGAACAGGAGTGCGAAGTGGAAAGGCTTCCAGAAGCAAATAAAAAGCAGTGAAGGAGTCCTAAGTGAAAAGTTGGTAACAGAGAAGAGGCTAGAGGAAGCAACCTGAGGAGCACAGCCAGGCAAGGTTCCCGGAGAGGGATGGACCTGCTGAGGGGGGCTTTTATGAGACGTTCACAAAAGAGAAGTAAAAAGGCTTCTCAGAGTTTGCAAATGCTGTTTCTATTTCCTCACCTCTGCCTCTTAACGCTTTACAGCTACTTAACTCAGTTCCCTCTAACAAGTGAACATTCTTGATGGTCAAGAGGAACCTAAAACCAAAATCATCAAGGTTTTCCTTGTCTTCTGTGTAGGCTGTGCCATGGTTGCCAGAAACCTTGGGGTTGTCCTGCCTCAGTCTCAGTGGCAGAATATAATCCTGGTTTCTTTTCAACATGAACATGTACCTATGTGTAAGGGACTCTTCTAATGAGCAAAGCCAAGACAGTTCTTGCCCTCTGTGTGCTCCTCTTATCTGCTGGTTCCCATCTCCACTTACTTAAACGGGAGCCTGCTTAGGATTAGACCCTGCCTCTGGTTCTAAAACCTTTGCTGGAACACCCTGTCCCTAGATCCTCCTGTGTGTGCCTGGCTCTTTCCTATCATTTAGGTCTTACATAGAATGTCACCTCCTCAAAGAGGCTTTCCATGATTACCAAAGAAGAATCCCCTCCGCCCTCTCCTACTCACCCCCACAAGCCAGAGCACAACATCCAGTCATGTTACCTGTACAGCACTTACCATTCTCTGAAATGATCTTACTCATTAATTTATTTATTATTTGACCTTCTACCTCCATTCCACCTTAGCTGAATGCTGGCTCCCCAAGAGCCAGGATCCTGCCTGCCTTGTTTGCTGTCTCATTTCCAGCACTCATGAAGCAGACAGTAAATACTTGAAGCTCTGCTGAATAAACAGATCTGTGTCCTGACTCAAGACGAGGGCATGCAACCCACTCCAGTATTCTTGCCTGGAAAATCCCATGGACAGAGGAGCCTGGCGGGCTACATCCATGGGGTCACAAAGTCGGACACGACTGAAGCGACAGCATGCACACATGTCCTGACCCAAATCCAATGCTACCTCTCCACGGCAACTCCTACATTGCTATATACAGACCATCCTTGCTCCTGGGATTGAGCACAACTTTTCTAACTGCCTCCCACTCCCCAGCACTTCGGCTGGAATAGCCTCTGTCGCCTAAAATTGAACACATCCACATCTTCCCACACTGTGTTACCCCCACCCTTCAGCTAGATTCACGTTTACCAAGTGTAGCTCTATTTATGTTGCACAACTCTAAATATGACCCTTCAAAGGCATCCAGACTAAAAAATCAATCACTTGGCATTCAAAAGCACTGCCCAATCTGGCTCCATAAGAAAAACAATGGCTAAATTAAGAAAAAAAAAAGTCATGCTATTGTGTTTAAGTACTTTGAAAATATTGAAAAGAAAACCTGATAAAGCACCCATGAGAAGCAAAGAGGACTCAGCTTTGGTGCCCAAGTAGTAAATCTGGGAACCTCTATACTTAGCAAAGTATCTCTTTGGGACGAAAAAGCTACTAGTGATTTTGAAAGGAGGGGGAAGCGCCTGGGAGGAGTGAGAAGCAGCACACAGCTAGTGATGACAAGAAGCTTCCCTCTGGCTCCCTTCCTGGCCCACGCTACCACCTCAAGTCCAGTGACCATCCAGCCTCAACTTGGTCTCCCCACTTTGACCCCGTATGTTTTACTACATTAGCCAAAGATTCATTTACAGATGAAAATAAAATTATGTCCTTCCTTGTCTGAAGCCCTGCATCAGCTTCCCAATAAATTTAAAACAAAACTCAAATGGCTGGTAAGGCCCATGGGGTCCAACATCCACTGACCTCCGTGCTTTGGTTTCCCCTTCTCCCCACACTTTCAGGGCACTGCCTTCTGTCCCTCCTCTAAAATGCCTGCATGCTAGGCCTATACTTGGTGATCCCTCTTTCTGGACTGGACTAGTTCTGATTTGCCTGAGACTGTCCTGGTTTTAGCACCAACGGTCCTTGTCCTAAGAAACGTCTCAGGTCCTGGCAAATGGGGAGGGTTGGTTGCCATCTCTGGCAGGATAGATGGCTGCTTCTCATCACTCTCATTTCAGCTCAAATGTCCTTCCTCAGAATGGCCCTCTCTGCCAGGCAAACCGGAGTGGCTCACCATCTCTACCCCCTCACTCTCTATCGCATTACCCTCTTTTATTTTCTCCCCAGCATTTGCCAGTAGCTGAAATTATTTTCTTCTTGTGTTTCCTTTCTTACTAACTCCCCACACTCTGATGTAAGTGCCTTGAAAACAAAGGCTTATTACCCTGCTACCCAGACAAGGCACTGGATTAACACTGAATGAATGAAGATCACCTCAGCTATCCGAATCATAATTTAAAGAAAATCATAAACCAATGGAGTTGAAGGGGGAGAGGCACCTAGTGCATCCGTTATTATACTGACCATATAGTTAAGAACAGACCTAAGAAAGAGACAAAACAGCAGTAAAACTGTCACTGAATCTATCTGAAGAACAGCAGCTTACAGAAAGCACATGGGCACAGGAAGAGGTCTCAGAGCAAAACAGAACTGAAGATGTAAAACAAGTGCCCTGAAAAGGTAAAAGAGAGTTATAGAAGATTCTCAAGCAAGGATGTGTCCAGTGCACAGGTAATGAAATCACGCAGAAAGAGTCCATGCCTTGGTTATTCTATAATCTTGAAGGAAAAGGCTAAAATTAAGAATAAGGTATTTCCTGCTGATCAACATGTTGGTACCGTCACAGCTGAATTCTGCACCAAAGCAAAAGGGACAAGGACGGATAGGATTGTATTTTACATAAAATAATTTATAAAGAATGGTAAGAAAGGTCTTTTTGATAAGATGATATTTGAGCAGAGACCTAAAAAGAGAGAACGAGCTGTCTGTTTATCTGCAGATGACACTGCACAAGGCCCGGAAGGGAGAACACGTTAGTGCCTGCGTGTCAGCCAGGAGGTCAGGCGGGGCTGGAGTGGAGTGACAGAAGCCCCAAATCACACAGTACTCTTACAGAGGTGAAGGGGGCTGGGAGACACTTAGAAGGTAAAGCAGGCAATATATGCTGACTGGGCAAGGAATCAGGGAAGGGAAAAGAGGAGAGAGAGGGACACAGAGGTCTCTGGCCAGCACTAAAAGGACACAGATGTGATGAAGTGAAACGGGAGAGCCTGAGGCAGAAGCGGATCTGGGGTAAAATCAGGAGTTTGGTACAGGGCATATCTAGCTTGAGGGAACTATCAGACTTCCAACTGGAAAAGTCTCATATCCTGAGCATATACAAACACCCACCCACATCAATATGCATGCAGAGCCTCAGGGACAGGTTTTGGCTGAGAAGCAAAATTGAGCATCATCTGTACAGAGAGGTGTTTAAAGCTATAAGACAGGATGGGATCAATGAGGGAGTAAGAGCAGACAGAGTAGACAGAAGGGGTCCTAGAAATAGGTCCTGGCACCCTTGACTGTTGAGAGGTTAGGAAGACAGGAGATAGGAAACACCAGTGACGAGACAAGCCCTAGGAGTGTCCCAAAGCCCAAATGAAAACAGTTTCAAGAATGGGGGGGAGTGAGATCATATTAAATACTGCTAGAAGGTCAAATAAAAAGAAAAGAGAAGTGCCCTTGAATTTACTATTGTGGAAGTCCCTGGGGAACGTGAGAAGAGCTGCTATGGTGGCATGGTGAGACTGCAGCAGGTTCAAGAGTGAACAGAAGGGAAGAAAGTAAAGCAGTAAGAATAAATTATTTCAAGCATATTGCTGTAAAGGGGAACCAAAGATAGGGGAGTGGAGGAGAATGAGGGTCAAGGGAGTTGGTTCTGCTTTTTCAAGACTGAATATCTTCTCCTGTATTTATATGCTGTGGTGAATGATCCACTGAGAGAGGAAAGCTAGTATCATAGGAGAAGGCCAATTCCAGAGAGAATCCATACCTGCCCACCACAATTTTTATCACACAGTAGGCAGTGATTGATTACACACAGTGCACTGAACCAAGCTTTCTATACTAAACAATGTAACTTGGAAATTAATTTACTTCAGTCCACACAGATCTGCCCCATGCTTTTTAATGGCTACACAGTGTTCCTTTCTGTGATAGTATCATAAGCAGAAAGCCAGGTAGGTATCTTTGTTTAGCTTCCCAAGTCAGTATTTTAGAATTTGCTAAATTAATGGCAGGTGATGCTTAAAATTTTTTAATCTTACAATGAAAAATTTCAAACATAGGTAAAAATTGTGAATAGTATAATGAACTTTCATATATTCATCATCCAATTTCAACTATTATCCGGATATAGCCAAATTTGTTTAACCCACCTATCTCTTTTTTACTCCATTTTAAACATGTCCCAGACATCATGAAATTCCACTTCTGAATATTTCACTGTTGCTGCTGCTGCTAAGTCGCTTCAGTCGTGTCCGACTCTGTGCGACCCCAGAGATGGCAGCCCACCAGGCTCCGCCATCCCTGGGAGTCTCCAGGCAAGAACACTGGAGTGCGTTGCCATTTCCTCTCCAATGCATGAAAGCGAAAAGTGAAAGTGAATTCACTCAGTCACGTCCGACTCTTCGTGACCCCATGGACTGCAGCCTACCAGGCTCCTCCATCCATGGGATTTTCCAGGCAAGAGTACTGGAGTGGGGTGCCATCGCCTTCTCCGCACTACTCATCTCTAAAAATATGGACATTTTCTTATATAATCACAATGCCATTATCATAACTTTAAAAATAAGAATATACTCCTTAGTTTCCTCTAATACTTATTTTATATTCAAATTCCAAATTGTCTCCAAATTTTCTTTTCTACAATTGGTCCATTGGATTCAGACTCCAAAAGTAACTCAAAGGTTACTGTTTTAATCTAGAGCAGGCCCTTGAGCGTCTCCCCAACTTTTTATTTCATGCCATAGGCAAAGGCTTGTAGTTGTTCTATTTCCTCCAGGGCAGGTATGAGCTTTTGATCCTGTATGCCTAAAAATATCTTTATGCTGTTTTTATGACTGATTGATATTTTGGTTGACTATCTGACTTCTGGGTTAGATATTGATTTCCCCCAGAATTTTTGGAAGTACTGCCCCATTTTTACATTCAGTAATGAGACTGAACAGCCTGGTGTTCTTCTTATACCTCATTATTTGTACATGATTTTATTTTACCTCCAGAAGCTTTAGAATCTTCTTTGCTCCTGATAATCTGAAATTTCAAGATGAGGTGCCAGTGTGGACATTTTTCATTCACTGTGCCAAAGACCTTTTAATCTGGACATCAGTGTCCTTTAGTTTGACATTGTCCTTCTATTATTTCTTTGATAATATCTTATTTTCTGTTCTCTTTTGGGAACTGCTGTTACTAAGTATTCAGAAGGATTATTCCTTTATGTCTTTTATCTTTTCATATTTACTGCTCTTTACTTATCCTACTTTCTAGATTTCATATCTTTAATTCCCTTATTAATTTTTAAAATTTGACAATCATAAACTCCTTCTCATTCTGAGAGTCCTTTTTTCATGACATCCTGCTCTGTTTTATGAACGCAGTATCTTCTCATCTGTCTCACAGAGTAGTAAGCGCTAATGAGGTCTTTATCTTACTCTATTAGCTGTTTTTCTGATTTCTTTTTCTTATTTTTAGTTTCCAATCTAGAGACTTTCCTAGTTTGTCTAGAGTTTCTCAATGGTCTGCTTTAAATTTTTTAAAAGAACTTTATTAGTGTCATTTTAAAATGTACACAAAAGAAGAAAGAGTAGTATAATGAGCTCCCCATGTGCCCAGCTTCTGGCTTCAGTAATTATCACCACCTTGCCAAACTTCTAAAATCTATTCCTCTCCCCTCCACACACACAGCTCTCCAAAGCCCTGGCCTTTGCTTGTTTGGGGTGTTTTTGTGTCTGCTCTTTTTTAAAACAGTTCACCACTAGAAAGGAATGCTATGCACATGGTTGGGGAAGCTTACTTACTAGAAGACATCACTGTGGGTGATTCACTGGGGCAGCAAGTCTTTAACTTATATGAGCCCAAATATCAGTACAGTGGGGTCTTTTCTCCAGGGTCATTTGGTTTTTTCAGACAAACATCAAGACTTTTGCCTGGGCAGCTGGCATCTGAGCACAAATGTAGTGTGTACCAGGAAAGGAGACAACAGACAGTTCCTTTAACAAACTTGCAGTCTATACCCCCGTCTCACAATGGTTCTGTGCCATACCTGATGCCACCAATCCTTAAGACTCTCTAAGGCTGGATGTTGGTGAATCATCTCTCTTCCTCTTGGGAATTCCCCTGAATGCATACTTTTAGTTTTGGCTTTCCCCATACTAAAGGACAAGAAGAGACACTATTATCTATCTCCATCTCCTAAGGTCAGGGGATAAGAGATACTACTTAGAGCTGAGGAACAAGTAATAAAGGTTTAACTATAAGTTACAAAGATATCCTCCTCCAAAGAAGAATTAAAATGAATCAAATAAATACACTAGGAGGAAGGAAGAAAAAAAGGAGGTGAATTGAGCGAAATCCTCATCTGTCACAGCAAAAAACCAAAACACAAACACATAATACATGGAGTTAGTAAATCAAGAAACAGCAATGTAAGCCTTTCACTTAGAGACATGAAAGTAACCACTAGAAGAAGGAAAAGCTGACACCGTTAAAGTAACTATCTATAAGGAACTTGCCAGGGATGGGGCAAGAGACTCCCACTTTTCATTATGAGCCCAGATGTACTAGATGTACTACCTCAAATTTTAATGCATGTGCATGTTTTTCTTTGACATGATCTTTAAAATTCAACCAAAGCACATCAAGGAAAGGGGAATTCTTTGATGTTTTTCCATTATTCTTAGGTGGTGGCAGTGGTGGTTTATTTGCTAAGTCAAGTCCGACTCTTGAGACCCCATGGCTATAGCCAGTCAGGCTCCTCTGTCCAGAAAAAAGATCTAAATCCTTTAACCAGCTGGTTAAGTTTGTTTGAAAACAATTTTCTTTTTTCTTTTTTAAAAAAGACATTCCTAGTTGTACAACCTCTAGCAGATCAATTTGAAGGCTCACTCTGGCTAAGACATTTTATAAGAAAAGATCATTTTTGGAGAATACTGTGAAACTAGATAATAGAAAAAGAACAATGTATACTGAAAGGTTACTAAACTGATAGTTAGCTGGCAGGATGGATGACTGATTTTCCAGAGCAAGTTATAACCTCATTAAAGTTTATTAGAAATTACTTCAGTGTCTTTTCTCCCTTCCCAAGAAGGCTAAAATTCTTCCCAGAAGGAGGCTGTTAAATTACATCATGAAAAAAGGTTTTGTTGAACCTGGCTTGGAGCAATTTTTTCTTTTACAAGTCTCTACAAATACTATCTTGACGTCTCAGTGCTGTCCAAGAGAACTTTCTTTAATGATGGAAATGTTATCTTTGACATTCAATATGGTAGCCACTAGTCAGCCACATGTGGCTACTGAGCACTTGAACCGTGGCTAATGTGACTGAGCAACTAAAGTTTTAACTGTATTTATTTCTGATCAATTTAAACTTCTGATTAAATTAAACCACAGCTTCATGTGGCTACTGGCTATTGCACTGGACAGTGCAGATCTGGACTCTCATAGTTCCCCGTCTCTGCTCGCCTCAAGCTCTGCTCTCTGCACTCATCTACTCTGGCTCACTGTCATTTCCTACAACACACATGCCTGCTCCCACCACAGAGCTTTTGCACTTGTGGTCTCCTTTTCCTAGAATGTTTTCCCCTCCCTTCCCCCCAACTCCCTCATCTGGTTAGCTACTACATTTCCTTCACTACCTCAAATTACGCTGTCCATTTATTTGTTCACTCAATTATGGGTGAAGTTTTATCTCTCTCCCACTGCCACTCAACCCACCCACTAGTCAAGATACAAGCTCCATTTGAGCAGGGATCCTACCCCCTTGCCCATCACTGTATTCCCACCACCTGAACACCACTGTGCCTGGCTCTCAGGAGATACCTTGCCAATATCTAATGAATGAATGAATGATTGCCTTTCACAATTTCAATCATCATCTCTCTCGGAGACGCCCAATATCCATGTGTAGACACAATCTTGCTACTGTAATCTAGTTCCAAATTTCCAGCAAGCTCATGAGCATTTCTCCTTAAAAACCCCACTGTCTACATATTAACTATTGTTGTCTCCATTCTGTTGCTAGATTAACCTTCAAAAAGCCTGCTTTACTTGTGTCATACAACTCCAAATAAAGAAGCCTTCAAAACACATCCAAGAGAAAAACCAATTTTGAGGCAAGAGTGAATATACTGCACAAGTACTCCAGTTTCTTAGGTCCCTTGTACATCAACATAAAAAGAAAGCAAGTGAAAATGTCTCTGCAAAGACATGGGATGAGAAAGTGAAACTCACCACAAGTTCAAAAGTGTCCATGAAAACAGAATGTCCCTTAGGTGTTTTCTCATTCAGGCTGGCAGGAGACCAGATCCAATAGAAGTAAGTGCCGTCTGAAGAAAGGTGCACAGTGCTCATAGTGCTGCCAACAGGGAGGTGATTGGCTGGCATTGGCACCACCTGGCACACCTGGACAAGAAAGGGAGGAAAATTTCATTCGTGTGACATGTAAATTCTGTTCCTATCAATTCATCATTAATGCCATTAAATCCAAGAAGAGAATTCGGTAGGCTTCCTGGTCAAAATAAAACTGACATTTATCTCTAAGAATAATATATGAAAATCACATGACAAATATATAAAACTTCATACAACAAGCCATGCAACATATTAAAAGATCCTTGAGATTAATTCAAATTACATTTTAATAGGAAAAAAAAGTATTTGCTAAACACTTTATTTCTGCTTTGCATGTGTGTTTTATCAAATATTTATTTTTTAAAAGTCTTAGAGAAATAGTACTTTCTGAAATTTCCTTAGTAAATAAATTTAAGACTTCATTATATGTAAAGGACAGGAACCATATGTTATTCATCTTTATACTCCCAGCACCTAATTTAGAGTCTAACTCAAAAATTAATAATTATGGAAGGAAGCAAAAAGAGAAGGCAAGAAGAAAACAAGAGGGAAAGCAAAGAAGAAAGAGGAGAAAGGCCTCAAAAAAAGAAGGCACACATAAGCTCCTAACGTAGAACACGAGACGTTATTGAAATTTACCAGGAAGAAAGAGACAAACAGCCATTCTATACATTAGACATGAAGGCATGTGTTTCTAATAGCAAACATCCTTTGGTTTCAGTATAATGAATAAGTTCTTATACTAATTTTTATTGCCAGAGAAAAGCACTTAAAATAATAGAAAATAAGAATCAAGAAACATGCTTTTTTTTTTTTTTTTAAATCCAAGAATAGGAGCAGAACTGAAAATTCCCAAATAAAAATAATTAGAGATGGTCAGGTGCCTTCAGGGAACATTAAGAATGACCTTCAGTTACTCCATTTCTTTGGGTGCATCACTAGTTTTCCTCAGGTTACTTTTGACTCCTGAACTCATGTTATGAACTTTTTTCCAGACTTGTTTTGTCTACCTCAAAAGTTTAAAAGTCATGGAGTTGCTGTAACTACACTTTGAAATATGTAATGCCAATAAAGTCTATAAAGTTAACAGCCACTGATGGCCTAAGTGAAGTCACTCAGTCGTGTCCAACTTTTTGTGACCCCATGGACGGTAGCCAACCAGGCTCCTCCGTCCATGGAATTTTCCAGGCAAGAATACTGGAGTGGGTTGCCATTTCCTTCTCCATGGGATCTTCCTGATCCAGGGATTGAACCCGGGTCTCCCGCATTATAGGCAGACGCTTTACCGTCTGAGCCACCAGGGAAGTCACTGAATGGCCTAAGCCACCCCAAAATTGTTCCAATGCAGATATCTAGTTAGTGAGAACACTGCTTTCTTGGACAACAGAGTTTTTACGACAACACAGGATACTAACATTACTTCAAGTGTAAATCACATTCTAAGATTTAACATCTGTTTAATTCCCTAGCTTATAACTCCATTGCAAATAAATACAGGCAGTGTTCTCATCTATATGAATTACTGATAGGAAATGGAGTTAATATGGCCTCTATTTATTCACTTTTTCAATTCACTTTCACAATTTCTGATTACCTCCAATCTGATCTGGAGACGCAATGGTGACAACTCCAGGAAAAACACAGCTGAGAGGCAGACAAGAAAAGGTGTAACATCTCACTTAAGCCCTGGCTATGACTACTCTTAGGGCACTCACTCCACAGATGGCAACTATAACTGTTGTGTTCGAATTTGGTTGAAAGGCAGACAGCTGTAGCATAAAGAACTCAGACTCTAGAGTGGATGGGTTCAAGTCCTCTTGCTGCCATTACTGTGTGCCATGATACTTAATCTCTCTAAGTGCACTCTTCCACTGAAGGACAAACACTTACTGGACGCTTACAATGTGCCTAGCCTCAGGTGCCTTAACTGTAAGATGAAACTGCCGTAGTTATACCTCCCAGGTAGGACATGTCAATTGCCCAAACCAGGGCCTGGCACAGAGAGACAAGCTTATTATCATTATCATCAATCAAGTGCTGTGGCTACATTCTAGGGACACAAATATGAGTAAGACAGTGTCCAAAACTAAAGGTGCGTGTGGTCTTGGCGAGTAGTTCCACACGAGAGCAGGTGATCTCAATATAATGTGGCAAGTGACATCACAGAGTGCTACGAGAGCACCATGGTTAAGTTCGATCCTGGGCACATGATGATTTTATCTAAACTCACTTCAAAGCTCCCGTTCCCACAGAAAGGCTGTTTAGAACAAACTGAATAAGGGAAATACTGTCTTTTCAAAACAGATCTAGTTGGGAAAAAAAAAAAAAGCTGGTATTTATACCATCTTTGACTCTAGAATTTTTTTAAATCAAAAGTTTGTTCTGGGATGATTTGGGAGACTGCAATTGATGTATATACACTATTGTTACTATATATAAAATAGATAACTAATGAAGACATACTATATAGCATAGGGAACTCTACTCAGCGCTCTGTGTAGTAACCTAAATGGGAAGGAAATCCAAAAGAGAGGAGGTACATGTACACATATAGCTGATTCATTTTGCTGTACAACAGAAAACTAACAAAACTGTTGTAAAGCAACTATAGTTCAATAAAAAGTAACTAAAAAAAAGTTTGTCTTTGGCCTTAGAAACTCTAACAGAGCACATTCACTCAGATCATGTAGGAAAAGTTAAGACACTAGAGAAAGAACAGAATGCCCAAAACAATGACAGTTAAAAGGACGTCACTCCGGCAGGAAACTGCTGTAACGTCTTACGGAAAAACCCAAACGAACCCAAGGTATCAACTGTGTTATTGCTTCTGATCATGTCATGAACTTTGCTTACCATCTCCAAAATATAAAACACAAAGCCTTGGTGTTCTGTTTACCTGAAGGGTATTCTGGTCAATGACCTGGAAAAGGGAGTGAGGTTTATTGTCAAAAGATACAGGCCGGTGGAGAAGACTGCCACTGCCAAAAGCAAGCCATCCTGGTTCCAGCTCCTCGTTCCGGCAGTACACAAAACCTCTGCGGGGGAAAAAGGCACACAGGCTAAGTCAGCAGGTCAGGTCTGACACCCGACAATGAGCTACCACAGACAAAACTATATTTTCCTCCTCATTTCTTTTCAATGACTAAGTATATAAAACATCTGAAGGAGAATAACAATATTAACTTTGAGACTGACAAACTATGGCAAATATTAATTTCCCACAACAAATTGGAGAGGAGAAAAGGTTGGGGAAACAATCTAATTAAATATACATAAGGATCTCAAACTGCGGTTTCTTTTGGCAGCAATTCATAGATCTTATATCTCAACTGAAAAAAAAAATCACTGCTGATCCAATGTCAAATCCAAGGACAAAGAGACTTAACTAGAAATATACCCACTTTTTGACATGGAGAAGTCACTAATATAGAAATTCTGATCACGGAGGGATTTTTGGCTAGAAGCTACAAACAATGATCTTAGGGCTACCAAACTCAATTTTTATAGAGTCAAAAACAAAGCTGAAATGCATTAATAGAACCAGGAAAAGAAAGTGACAATAAAAGAAAACCAGAATCGTATGAAGTCACTCAGATTTGTTTAGTCACTAGTCAGTCTACAGGGAGTTAGCACGCACTCCCAGGGGTCTTCACCACAGATTTACGTAACGAGGAAAATGTTCCAGCCAAATTATTCAGCAAGTTCCATGCAACTGACCTGAGAGTACCATGTAATCCAGACCCCAATTTGCTTACTCCTCTTCCAACTGAGTTAGTAGTATACAGGTAAAGACCATCTGCCGTGAGACAGCGTCCCAAGTCAGCATCTGAAATTGTTTTTTCACAGGTAAATTATATACATGCTTTTTCTAATGAAATTATAAATGTGCTTTTTCTAATGAAAAAACCATTAGGAGGCTGAGTGAAAGATAATTTCCCACTTTTAAAATAAGTGCTTCTTGAGAACTCCCTGGTGGTCCCGTGATTAAGACTCAATGTGCTCATGGCCAGGGCCCCAGGTTTGATCCCTGGTCTCAGAACTAAGATCCCCACAAGCTGTGGAGTATAGCTAAAAATAATAATAATAAAATAAGTGCTTCAGTGTGACTTCCAGGGAAGACAGCTCGAACCCCTACATCAAACTTCAAAATGCATATAGGGTTAGGGACCAAGATCAGGGAAAGAGGTCAGATAGTTATTATCAGGAGAATCTGGTTCAGTCTGCCAAAGATTTTTCTTTTTTCTTTCTGAATAGGAAAAATTCATTCCTAACTCTAATCTGAAATGACTAAGAATACAATACTTTCCCTAAGGAGTGCATAATAAAAAAAGGTAGAAGGTTCAAGAGTTTGGGACACTTATTAGTTGACTTTGGACCTCTCTGAATTTCAGTTTCTGCAGCTCTAAGCTGAAGATAGTATGTACCTTAGTGTGCACCGTATAGTGCATACTGAGATATGCAGATAGCATGCACAGTAAGAGTGACTGTGACGGTTGAAGGAGACAATATAAGCACACACCACACTGTTCTCTGGTACAAAGCCAGTGCCCCTTAAATGGCAAATGATATTATATTGATAGACTAATGATAATTTGAACTAGAATCTGCTCCTTGTGGATTTTCCATCAAGAGATCCTAATGTTAAATTTCTGGAGTGTTGTGCTCAGTTGCTTCGGTCATGTCTGACTCTTTGCGATCCTACAGACTGTAGCCCACCAGGCTCTTCAGTCCATGGGATCCTCTAAGAATACTGGAGTGGGTTGCCACACCTTCCTCCAGGGGATTTTCCTGATCAAGGGATTGAACCCAAGTCTCCTGCTTTGTGAATGGATTCTTTACTGCTGGGCCACTGGGAAACCCAAATTTCTGGAATGACACAGTACAAAAATATAATATTGCTTCTATTTAAAAACAGCAATTATATTTCCCTTTTGGTATATCTTCCCCAAGCTAAAACAAAGTTTCTCTCTGAATGATAGTAAATGGTTTACCAAAACATCCTAGAGAATTTACCTTTAAAAAAAGAACATATAAATAAAACATTGGGCTTATTTTCAAAATCAATCCACTTACTATGTTTAAGTGGAGTTTCTTTACTACTTGACATATTAGAGAAAATTCAGCGTCACAGCACTCAAATTGGCACTGAGCATGTGGTTGGGAAGATCCTCTAGAGGAAGGACATGGCAACCCACTCCAGTATTCCTGCCTGGAGAATCCCACGGACAGAGAAGCCTGGTGGGCTACAGTCCAGGGGGTCGCAAAGAGTCAGACACGACTGAAGCGACTCAGCACACGTGCACATCCACATCCACACGTGATTATCTTACAAATTCAGTCTACTAATCCAAGACAACTGAGACTTGTTCCTACTGGTTCTTCAAAAAACAGTTAAAGTAGGTCATCATTTTAAAAACACTAATTTCATTCCTTAAACATTTTAACTTACAACTTATAAATAGACACTTATTCACCACTATTGAGATTAACGTCAAGGCCTTATGAGTATGGATCTGACAGGGAGTGGGAGTGAAGGGGACAGAACAATAAATAAGATGGACCAGAGCTGACACTTGCTGAAGCTGAGTGTTTACTATACAATTTACTATAGAATTCTTTCAACTTCTGTGTATGTTGAATGTTTCCAGTATTAAAAGTTAAATAAGATTACATTTTAAATTTTTATAAGAAAAACATCCTCTAGCCAGAAGCAAAACCAAAGGTACAAGAGACTGAAGGGCATATAGATCAGCTTGATATCATCATCCTCTGTGAGAAATTACATGTCTGTGAGATTCTCTAGGCAAGAATACTGGGGAGAGTTGCCATGCCCACCTCCAGGGGATCTTCCCAACCCAGGGATCAAACCCATGTCTCTTATGTCTCTTGCATTGGCAAGTGGGTTCTTTACCATTAGCACCACCTGAGAAGCCCAAAAGGACTAAAGGAGAAAGTGAAGAAAAGGGTTTTGGTTTTGTATGAATTTGTTTATTTCTGCCCATAATGTTTAAGAACTTCTTGGGCACTGCAGGTTTTCACTTTTCCTGTTGACTCTAACTGAGTCAGTGAAGGTGGTAACTCACATCTCAAAGTCTTGCCTGCTCCTCTCATCACTTTAGCATGACTATCCAGAATAAACAGTGGACCATGAAAAGGCACAGGCACCAGACGAGAGATGGGGGGTGGCCCATCGCTGAGACTGCACCCCATTTCCATACGGTTATCTGAGAAAGTTGCCCCCATCAAGAGAATGAAATGAAAGGGTAGGGAGAACAGACTCTGAATCCCATCCTAAATTCTTAGAGAACATCAATTTCTTAGAGATAGTTCTAAAGTATTCTATTTCTAAATGGAAATGATTTCCTAGGGTTTTTTTAAAAATTCTTACTTTTATCAGTTATGCAACATTTAATGATATAATCACAAGTACCAACTACAATAACAAACAGGTTTGGAAGCAAGGCAGACTCCTTGCAAGGCTGCAACTCCAGAAGTGGAAGCAGCAGGGCACAGACTATTAAAAGAGTGTATTGGCCTCATGGGTTGTGTGTGCCATGGCACACTAGTCAGTACATCCACCAAATGAAGAAAGAGGCCTAATTCATCTGGCAAGTCAGTTAACTGCAGGACATTTCAGAGACCTTCTGCCATTTTCGCTGAGATCACAGAGTAAATCAGATATGTAATACTTGTGAAACTGTGTAAAACATTTTAATCTCCTTTGTTTAAAGGAGATACTTCACAATTCATGCTCCTTTGAACAACCTTTTTGTTGTTGTTGTTGTTTTTAGGACAAGAGGGCTCACCAACACACACATACAATAAATTACTCAAAGAAACAGAATCAGGCAGCAAGACCTGATACTCTACTCGTGGATATAAAAATTCAACTTAAGGTTCCCATGCCCAAATTTAAATACTCAGGAATCAATTTAAGTAACTCATGCCTCGTTTGCAGGACTGTACGGATGATCCTTTTCCCTTGCGATAGTAAAACCTATCAATTTTCTTACCTCACTCAGTATCAGCTTTTATACTTTTACTGATAAAGCAGACAATGAATGCACTGTATAGGAAGCTTGAGCTCTTAATTAAAAGGAACACAGAGTTATATCTAAATCGTTTGCCACAATGATCTAAAACCACTCTTTTCATATCTTAATTTCAATCATAGGACCCAAACCCTTGCATTACCTTTATTTTCAGAACTGGAGCCAGTGTTGCTATCTGGTGCAGGCAGCATGTCTTCATACCCCCAGGATACTATATGTTTGCCACCAAGCAAACAGGATGGGGATCCGGGCCCCCCTTCCAAAAGCAACAGCCTAAAAGAAGGAGGTAGAGAATCATATAGACACTGACACTATCCATTCCAGCAAGAAGATAAAAGTCAATTTACCATCTCAAAGAGCATAAAACTACAATAGTTCTACACAATACTATGTATCTGAAAAGACATTCATGAAACTTATATTTTTACATTAAAAAAAATTATGAAGTAGTGCTTATATTATAATAAATTTGCAGCTGTGTATAAAAATGTATATATTTTACATGTATACATGTATGAGAGAAAGGAAGGGATGGAGAGAGAGGGGGTATGAACTAGGAAATACATACAACATTTGGAGTGGTTATCTTTGAGGAGCGAAATTATGAACAACTTTCACTTTTTCACTTTATGTCTTAACATATTATCATCTTGAAATCTACAATAAAAATTTAAGACAAGCTACTGCATTTTTTTAATCCACTAAAATTAAAAAATGAAAAACAACATGCTTTTTTAAGAAGGAAAAAACAAAATTCTTACTTACAATGATTAGAATAGCACACTTACTTAAAAGCATGAGTAATTAATTGATTAAAAAAAAAAGTTTACCAATTTACTTATTGGAAAAGCTTTAATTCTCAAGGCTCACTTTTGTAAGAGGGTGAGGATCCAAAGTGACAGCTTACCTATACAGCACATCGGCTACAGGCAGAGACCCTAAATCAGTCTGTTTCTGTAATAGATGGACTGTATGAACAAAAGTTTTCAATGATCCCCTAAAAAAAGAGGGAACAGAAAATCATTTAAATTGAACTGTCAAATAATAAGGTTGTTGATGTCAATGTTATTAATCACTTGGGAAGCTTCCAAAATAAGTCTGTGTCTGCTGAGCAACTGAGCATGCATACATGCTGCCAATCAGTAGCTGTGCTGTACAAGATATCAGATATACTTGCCTCTTACCGTGCTGGTTCTTCTTGTATTTGCAAAGGTAAATTATCTCCCCCTAACATGAAAGCTCAAAACAGAAAGCTCAAGCACAAAACACAGGTGGTGATTATGCCTGGATACTCTTGCATCAAGTCAATCTCTAGTCTAGAGGAGCGATTTCACTGGAAGAGATTATATTTAAAGTCTAGCACTATTTCCAGGCTTAAATTTTTTAATATCTTTGTTAAGTTCATCCATTTTACATCTCACCAATTTCCCATCACATTAAATATGACCAAAAAGAAAAACATTCAAATAGTATTTTGTGCTGAAGGGTATTCCTTCTGCTTTCCCCTGCTGTGAAGTATGTGATTGTAATGCTTGCAGAGCTCACAAAGACCCGATTTCCTTTTGGTTCCAAAGGCTTGAGGCCCTGGGAAGTCTGTAATACGGCCAGCAGGATCTAAAAGAAGGTGCTTTTAAGATGCACAAGACTTACCTGGCCAGATTCCAAGTATAAATCACCATAAGAACATTTCCTGAACTAAATGATCATGGGTATCAGATGGGCTGACTTCAGACTGCTGCCTTATTTCTCTTAGCCAAGGCTTTAATTGCTAGGTATCATGTGCCTAAACCTCACAAGAAATGGAATACCCAATGGAGGATCAAGGAGGCCTAGAGTTCTCCTCTTAATTGTCCCCTTCCATATCTCTGGTGTTCAAAAGAATCAAAACCAAAGAACCATACCGGCAGGGAGGCAGCAGAGAGAGTGTAAAAGCACAAGCTGGGAGAAAAGACCCCTAGGCTCTGAAACCAGGCTCTGGCACTCAGCAGCGGCACCATCTCAGTCTTGTTACCAAACTCCTATAGGTTTTTACTTCATCATCTGTCCAACAAGGATACCTCCCTGTGTTACAACGAGGTTAAAATTAATGGGCAACGGCACACTGGAATATTTAAAACCAGCAAGCCAACTATAAGATATTACTGGCTGCCAGATTCAGACATTAGAGTAAAATTTAGACTCCGTCCATGGCTCCTAAGCCCCAACATGGTCTGGACCCTCCTCTCCCACCTCCCCTTCTACCACTGCATTCCAGCCCCCTGCTCACTTTGCTGTCCCTCAGCTACCCCAAGGACAGGAGGAGGATCAGATTTGTGCTGCTTGATGCTCCTCTTGCCTGGAATTCCCTGTTACTTCCTCTTTTGTGTGGCTGGCTCTTTGTCAACTGTCTAGGCCTCAGCTCAAATGTTATCTCTTCAGTAAGGTCTTCCCTGGCATCTCTAGTTAATGCTGGCCTCCACCTCCTCTTAAGCTATTCTCTATTAGCAAAATATCCTGATTTGTCTTCTTTCTCTGGAAATTATCCTATACATTCATTCATTGCCAGTTGTCTGTCTTTCTCTCACGTAAACTTTGCAATCTTAGGGACCATTTACTTTGTTCACTGCTATGTTCCTACTGCCTAGAAGAGCCCCTTGCCTGTGGTAAATGAGCAATAATGATTGACAAAATGCAATCTACTCAACTGTAAAATTAGAGATCGTGAGTCACCCACCATGAGTCACTATTTCTCTAAGACCTAGCAAGGTTCCTGGCACATCAGAAGTGTTCAATAAATGTTAGCTAATTGAAATGAATATCTTCAAAATAACTTTTTGGAAACACTGTTCTGTCTTTAAGAGCATCAGTCTCAAAAGTTAAATAATATGCTCCTAAACACGTCATTAAAAGAGATGATCCAACCCTGAAAAGCATATGACTTCTGAGGTAAATAAAGTCCAGACAAGGTGATAATACTAGCAACAGAATGTAGGCACTAAGATAAAAACAACACACACACACCCAAGAAGAAGAAAATAAAAACACTCATTTCTTCAGGATGGACTTTGGAATCTCAAGTACATGAAGCAATTTCAACAACCATCTTTTGGTTCAGACTAAATTAGGGCACAATAAAAAAGTGAGTTTTATGACCCCATGTTTATTAAAACATCTGAAAGTAAAGAGCTGGTAATTATTCCAAACATCCTAAATCTGTCTAAAGATAGACAGAAAAACTTCCCAAAGTAGGACTTTTGCATTAATAACAAATCTATTTAGGGATCAAAACTGTCTTCTGCATATCCAAAAATTAATAAATCAATCCAATATAAAGCCTTTACAGGGAAACTTATTTTGGTACCACCCAGTAATGTCTCCAGAATTAAGCTCATGTCAGGATTTCCATAATCAACTACAGTCTTTCAGCATCTAAAAGTAAGCTATGACAGTTTGCTCAGGGCAAAGAAACTGACAATAAATGTTGGTGCCATTTTGCCTTAAAAATCGCTTGAGATTGAACCATTTGAAGGTCAACTTTGAAGCCATAAAAATGGAGGAAGGAGTCTAAGGACTTCGTAATCCTCCAAGAAGTTATCCACATTTGCTTTGCTAACAAAAGGAAGAACTCAATCAAAGAAAAAATTTTGAAAGGAGAGGGACAGATTAGCAGCATTAACCTGTCAGACCATGGTCCTAATGGTCCCTAGACAATTAGGTTAGAAGAAAGCAAAGGCAGTGAACCTTTTCTTCACAAATATGTTAGAGGGATCATACAGTTTACTGAGCAGGAGAATGTAAGAAATCCTCTCCTGGAAAAGTAACTCCAAGAATATTTCTTTTTTTTTTTTTCCAAGAATATTTCTTATTGACGGTTATCAATAACATCAACTTACATGCGAAGTACAGTACACTATTAAATCCTATGCAAGCACACACACACACACACACACACACACACACATACACAGAGAGATCTTTCAATCAGATTGATGGAGCCAAGCATCAAGGTCCAGAAATATAATTTGTGACCATATCTGTGTGACCGAGTCCAGGTGAGTAATAACCCCTTCACTCGCTGACACACTCCTTACAGACATGTGTCACAAAAAAATTTAAAAGCTCTACACATTTTTTTCACTGTCCTTCTGGGAGAAATACAGATATAACATCTTCCACTAACCACTTGATGTAAAACACAAATCATCTAAGGGTAAGTAGATAATGGCAAGTGTTAATTCTCCATTTTAAACTGATTAAGCTGTTATCATGATATAACACAAAGCAAAACCTTGAACTTTGGTTCCAGCTCCAACTCCTGGTGCCAAGTTTTGATGAAAACATCTTAGGCACTGTCAAGGCTGTGAAATTCAATACTGAAAACAAAGAACTTCAGAATGTTAAGACATCCATCAAATACACTTGCTCTCTCATTCACTCACCCAACCCAGGCAGCAGCTATGACAAGGTCACCGGGGAGTACCTTTGATTTTCCTTACCTGGCACATGCCAAAGCCACGAGGGCAGCAGCAGCATTTTCTTTTTGCTTAAGTGGGATATGTCGGCCTGTGTCAGAAGTCTCCTCTAGCCAGGAGCACAGCAAAGTTTCAATTCCATTGAGACAGTCAGCAGGCTCCTTGGTCAGGCTCAAAGGCTGGCAGTCGCGAAGGCAGTTCAATAGCACCTCAGCAGTGATGTTACAGAGAGAGGGGTCTGTTCTACTCTGGGACTGAATAAGGGGGAAGACCAGCAGGAGCCCCATCCTCGATGTGAAGGGAGCTTGCTCGGGTTGCTGCAACAAGCCCTGGCGTTTGAGCAAGGCCAAAGTTTCTTCATCACCTGAACTCTCCCTTTCATGCTGTTCTTCCAAGGCCAGCTGGCGCTGGGCATTCCACAGTCCTCGCAAGGCATTCAGGCGGTATTCCAGCAGGCGGGCATACGCGTTGCTCTGATTCCCACAAACAGAGCGTAGACGTTCTGCTAATTCCGTTGGGTTCTTGGTCTCAAATGTTAAAATCTAAGGAAAGAACCAGTAGAGAGGAAGTTGGTATGTATTGCTTCCACCACCACTCTCATCTATGATAAGAGTAAATCTATCCGCTGGTATCTAAAAATGGCCCACATCATGGCAGCCTGGATGGAAGGGGAGTTTGTGGGAGAATGGATACTTGTATATATATAGCTGAGTTCCTTTGCTGTACACCTGAAACTATCACAACATTGTTAACTGGCAATACCCCAGTACAAAATTAAAGTTTAAAGTTAAAATTTTAAAGTTGAAAGTTAAAAAAATGGTCCACATCAAAAAATCTTCTGTGACCAAATATGAAAATGTGTGCTATAAAGCCAGGCTGCTGATGGAGATTTTCTTTTCTTGGCATTTCTGCTAATGTTACTATTAAAAGTTAGAACCTGAATCATGAAAATAGTTTAAATATGGAAGCCAAAGTTAATTTGAATAACTTAGAAAGCTGAGGCATAAATATTTACTCAATCAATTTATAAATCTGTCTCTAACTTCTATTACCAATTAGATTGTCAATGAAAACAGAACAAGTTTCACCTTCAAAATCTAAAATACCTACTAATAAATGATTGCATATTATTCTCTCCGTTTGAGAAGCATTCCACTCTTACTACTGCTAATCCATTATTTCAATTGGTGGCATCGTAAATAGATTTACACAGTTCTCATTGATAGCAGAACCACCACTATTTTCTTTCCCAAAACACACAATTATCAGGAGACCTCCTTGAGATTTTCAGCAGCTGGGGAAATAATAAAACCTCAATCAACTAAGAAATAGATACTAAGATAAAGAATCAAACTAAATTTATGATGCAAAGAGTTTATACACAGAAGTTTGACTAAGTTAAGGTGAATAGACTGGTATAACCAACAAATAAAGGCAGGCACTACTGAAGCAAGCATATTAAAATAGATTATCAGCCACTAGAGTGTCTGGTTCTCAGTAGACCAGGAAGACAGAGTGGGAACAGGCTTGGAACAAAACCAAAGAAAATTCTGTCAAGTCATTGGCACTGGCATTTTAAAGGGTCATAGGTCATTCTATTTCACTCATAAACTGCAAAATCCTTTTTTTTAACCTCAAATTTTGCCCTTAAATCCTGTAACTGACTAGCTTAGCTATACATGCAAGCCACTAAACTAAAAAAATGTTCAGTTTAAAAAGACATTCTAATTCAGAAAATCAACTACATGTGTATCTCATTTAACTGATTAAAAAAATTAGTCAACCCAGTTAAAAGCAACCAATTCAAACTTCAGTGCCAGTGTGTCAGATCAGAAATAATATCCAAATGCCATAACATTTCAACCAACAACTTGGCAATAAAAAAAAATGAGCTACTGATCCCCACAACCTCAGTGAATCTCAATGGCATTTTGTGAGTGAGAGAAATCAGTTTCAAAAGGTTCCGTCTGCATGATTCTATTTATTACTTTCTGGGGAAAAAATGTATAGTGATTTAAAAAACAGATCAATGGTTGCCAGAGGTTGGGATACACGCAGGGTGTGACTATTTAGGGACAGTATAAGAAGGTTCATGAAGACAAATTGTTCTATATCTTGGACAGCACTGGTGGTTACATGAATCTTACATGTGCTAAGTGGTTGCATGAATCAATACATGTGTTAAATGGTTACATGAATCAATATATGTATTGAGTCATAGAACTGTACTTTCCCCCCAAAAATGTCAACTTGATAATTTTTAAATAAAATTTTAAAAAGTTCTAACCAGGCAATAGTTGTATTCAACTAGGTATCATTAAGTAAAACTATATTGCAAACCATATTATTAAAAATAAGAACTAGGGACATTTCTATTTAGTTTTTACTAAAGAGTATCAAACAGATAATGATTATAATGTCCTTCACCATCAAGTCATACAAATTCAATCATCCCACCCTTTTGTCTAGATTCAAACACAAATTACACTTTTGATTATTTTTCACAAATGGTAGCAGATAAAATAACTACAAATTCCTATAGAAAGGATCACATTTCAGAGGCGACTATCTACCCTGAAGTAATCGTACCTAAGGAAGCTAGATTGCCTATTTTTTTTTAAGATCTCCCCTCAAAAAGTCAGTAACCAGCTTCCACCGTCATGGTCAACAAAGATTAAGATACTTTTAATGTGAAAAACCATAGAATTTTAAATTTGGTCATCTCAAGTTATGAAGATCTAAACAAATTTTGTTACATTTTTAAAAAGCTTTCAATATTGATTTTGTGATTTCTACTCAGTACAACCCTTTGATACACAATACACTGAGCAGCTACTTATGTTATATGAAGCAACTCCTGAAAAATTCAATATAGGCTTTTATTGCACACAAGAATCAAACAACAATTCAGTATCATTCAGTTCAGTCGCTCAGTTGTGTCTGATTCTTTGCGACCCAAGGACTGCAGCCCTTCAGGCTTCCCTGTCTATCACCAACTCCCAGAGCTTGCTCAAACTCATGTCCATCGAGTCGGTGATGCCATCCAACCATCTCATCCTCTGTGGTCCCCTTCATCTCCTGCCTTCAATCTTTCCCGGCATCAGGATCTTTTCTAATGAGTCAGTTCTTCACATCAGGTGGCCAAAGTATTGGAGCTTCAGCTTCAGCATCAGTCCTTCCAGTGAATATTCAGGACTGCTTTCCTTTAGGATTGACTGATTTGATCTCCTTGCTGTCCAAGGGACTTTCAAGAGTCTTCTCTAAACACAGTTCAAAAGCATCCATTCTTTGGCATTTAGCTTTCTTTACAGTCCAACTCTCACATCCATACATGACTACTGGAAAAACTATAGCTTTGACTAGACAGGCCCTTGTCAGCAAAGTAATGTCTCTGCTTTTTAATATGCTGTCTAGGTTGGTCATAGCTTTCCTTCCAAGGAAGAAGCATCTTTTAAATTTCATGGTTGGAGTCACCATCTGCAGTGATTTTGGATTCCAAGAAAATAAAGTCTGTCACTGTTTCCATTGTTTCCCGATCTGTTTGCCATGAAGTGATGGGACCAGATGCCATGATCTCAGTTTTTTGGATGTTGAGTTTTAGGTCAGCTTTTTCACTCACCTCTTTCACTTTCAAGAGGCTCTTTAGTTCCTCTTTGCTTTCTGCCATAAGGGTGGTATCATCTGCATATCTGATATTGATATTTCCCCATGCAATCTTGATTCCAGTTTGTGCTTCATCTAGCCTGGCATTTCACATGATGTACTCTGAATGTAACTTAAATAAGCAAGGTGACAATATACAGCCTTGATGTACTCCCTTCCTAATTTGGAACCAGTCCATTGTTCCATATATAGTTTTACCTGTTGCTTCTTGGCCTGCATACAGATTTCTCAGGAGGCAATTCGGGGCTTCCTTGATAGCTCAGTTGGTAAAGAATCTGCCTGCAATGCAGGAGACCCCAGTTCAATTCCTGCTGGAGAAGGGATAGGCTACCCACTCCAGTATTCTCGGGCTTCCCTTGTGGCTCAGCTGGTAAAGAATCACCTGCAATGCGGGAGATCTGGGTTTGATCCATGGGTTGGGAAGATCCCCTAGAGAAGGGAAAGGCTACCCACTCCAGTATTCTGGCCTGGAGAAGTCCATGGGGTTGCAAAGAGTTGGACACAACCAAGCAACTTTCAATAAGGTGGTCTGGTATTCCCATCTCTTTAAGAATTTTCCATAGTTCGTTGTGATCCACACAGTCAAAGGCTTTTTAGCATATTCAATGAAATGGAAATAGATGTTTTTCTAGAATTCTCTTGCTTTATCTATGATCCAATGGATGCTGCCAATTTGATCTCTGGTTCCTCTGCCTTTTCTAAAGTAACATTGCTGCTGCTGCTGCTGCTAAGTCGCTTCAGTTGTGTCCGACTCTGTGAGACCTCACAAATGGCAACCCAGCAGGCTCCCCCGTCCCTGGGATTCTCCACACAAGAACACTGGAGTGGGTTGCCATTTCCTCCTCCAATGCATAAAAGTGAAAGTGAAGTCACTCAGTCGTGTCCGACTCTTAGCGACTCCATGGACTATAGCCCACCAGGCTCCTCCGTCCATGGGATTTTCCAGGCAAGAGTACTGGAGTGGGCTGCTGTTGCCGTCTCCGAAAGTAACATTAAACTCAACTATTTACTTTTACTACTAAGTGCTTCTGAAATTTGTTCCTTCATGGTTCATAAAATGATGTATATGGCAGAATCTGAGGTTAACTTCAAATATTAAGATTATCTGAAAAAATACATACTACTGCATTTTTCTGATGGTTCTATTTTTTAAAAGCACTTTAGTTATATTTTTAGCATTCCACTTGAAAGACAAATACTCTGAAAGGATCTGAGTTATAATTAACCAAATAATACATAATATACACACTTAAGTGACTGTTGTTTATTGATTTAGCAGTATCTAAAGTACCCTATGCTTTCAGAAATCCATTAGGTTACTCAGCATTATCCATTTCAATGGCCTCTTATGAAAACTAAGAACTGTCTGATATGCTGCTGTTTTTAAGAATTCTAAAGTTCGAAAGTCATGCCCTAAAATCATTTTATAAAGAGAAAGAGATCATACCTTTGGGTTTTAGTGAGTCAGCTATGGAGGATCTTTTCTGGTACTTATGAATATTAAATAATTTGTCTCTGATGCTCATATAAAACCACTACTGTTAGTAAAGATCTTGATCAAGACCAAAATATCATTAGAAAATTAAATTTTTTTTAAAAAACGAAAAAGGCTATTTGAGGAAAAAGGAAGATCCTTGACACCTTTAATCAGAAGACAGGTTTACTAACTGTACTTTGGTGACAATGCTGACGTCACCAAAGTATTAAGGGAATGACACTCAAAATATTAACTTAAAGCCTTAATGTAATTTTTTCATCATACATGACACATGTGTTTTGAAGCTAAAAAACAATCATTCTGGAAAGTTAAGAGAAAGGAAGCAAAATATTCTTTACCAGCCATATCTAGCTTTGAACAAGACTCCAGTAGTGACAGAAGAGTTAGAGAGGACTGTATCATTTTAACCAACTTTTTTTCATTTGGAAAACACAGAACACATACCTACCAGTCATGATGCAAAATATGGTAGGAATAATAAGCATATAGAGGCTTTTTGGGTAACAGAAAATATTATATATACACATTAGGAAATTAACTAGACTAATAAATCATTAGAAAAATCAAGATTAGGGAATGAACTACTATACTCTCCTAAATGTAAATCTCAATTTCCATCTACTTTGCTGTTCAGAATACTAGAGATGTAATCCTCTAAAAGGGTCAAGATGTAGCTAAAACATATATAATCTCCTAACTCTGAAAGAAACAGAAAGCACCCCATTTCTAAGAATTTATCTGAAACATTCCAGAAATAAAAACACACAGAGAGATTTTCACTGCAGTCTTATCACAGTGGAAAAAGTAGAAGCAATCTCAAAATTCAGAAGTGTTCAATTAAATCATATCATAATGGAGTATTGTGGAATAAATTAAAAATAATTAAAACTATACAACAATAAAAAGCAGTATAAAAATTATATATGCCCTATAATAAGGTAAAATGTACTTATTCAATTTTGAAATGTCATTAATATTTGAGGTAATATAAACAGGTGGGTTTTTTTCCTCTATTAAAAAAAAACTGTGATGACAAGTTAAATAGTTTATATTGAAGAAAAGTAGTCCTAACCAGAGCTGGTATTTTACAGCAGCAAGCATTATCTTTAATAACTCCTAGTCAAACAAATGGTAACTGATATATCAACATTTGGGGGATGTATCTGACAAAGCACAAGCATAAGGACCCCAGGGAGTGTTTTCTTTGAATCAATTCATTAGTCCCATCTATTGTACTTCAGCAGCAGTTTTTCTCACTGTAGGGCTCATTAGGTGGAAGACTGTGGTGGGATGGGGGAGACCACCACAGATGCTGAGAACTATCAGTGAACAGTAAAACTGTTCATTCTCCAAAAAGAAATGAGATTGAAAACTCAGGATCACGGAAGCTCCAAATAAATTATTACACTCCCTATTATGAATAAATTATTATACTCCCTAGTAAGGTTCATTAACTGATTCAATTCATTGTGTGAACTTGTCAGCATTAAATGAATTTATACCTGAATTATTCCAAAGCAGATTGAACTGGCCCGACTTGCAACCCCAGGACAAAACTTTTCAGTAGAGTCAACAGAATACCAAAATTCTCTCAAACGTCAGAGTGAGTTTTTAAACCCTTTTACAGATTTTCCTACAATTTTTTTTACATTATGAAGATGGCAGTTATGGTCAAATTGAATTGCATCTGGCAACTCAAAGATCAGAAAGATTTCATGTGAACCAAGTAAATGAATCAAGAATGAAAGGATGGAACTCTATCTCTAATACAAAAGCCTAAATCAAAAGTGGATCCGTTATCAATTAAATTAGACCCTGAAGCTGCACAACCTTATTCAGTCTTGTATGTATGCAAACTCTCATCAGCATCTATTTTTTAAAACGATCTTAACTGATAACCACAATTAAATTTCACACTTTAATTCATGAGTTTTAGCCCTTAGCTTGGTGCCAAAACTAGGAATGGACTCTGCCTTGTTACCACGCTAATTAGCTTTGGCTCAGTTCTGGAACTCCAGTATCCGGTGATTTCTCCCAAATCGCTGGATAAACTGAGAACAGTTTTTATTGACAGCACAACTGTTAGAACTCTGAGGACTTCCATATGTAAGAAATCACTGTTCAAATTCTTTTTGCATAAAAGTTCCATCTTATCCTAATCCTTGCTTAGTTTTCATCTCTGTCATGTTCTATGACCAGGGTTCTATTTTGCCATCTCTCTGCTAATGTGGCCTGAATGTCCTATACCACTAAGTTTAAATCCTACCTATCATTCAGAACTCAGCTCTGCTCCACCATCAACTTTGAAATACACTTTTCTTCCTCTCACTTCCCCTTCTGAGAATAATCTTTTATTATTAGTTGCTTTATAAGTTTTGTTGCTAAGTCATGTCCAATTCTTATGACCCCAGGGACTATAGCCCACCAGGCTCCTCTGTCCATGGGATTTCCCAGGCAGGAATACTGGAGTGGGTTGACATTTCCTTCTCCAGGGGATCTTCCTGACCCAGGGATCAAACCTGAGTCTCCTGAATTGCAGGCAGATTCTTTACCTACTGAGCCATCAGGGAAGTTCCAGATAACCTTTTGGTATTCCCATATCATCTAGAACATACCTCTATCAAAGGGTCAGATACAAACTCTAAGAGAAATTGTGCCTGCTATTTCAACAGATGTATCAAAGATTTGTTTTTTAATATTTATTTTTATTTATTTATTTGGCTGCAGCTGTGTGCAGGCAAGTGAGATCTTTAGCTGAGGCATGGGAACTCAGTTGCAGCATGTGGGATCTAGCTTCCTGACCAGGGATGGAACCCTGCATTGTGAGCATGGAGTCTTAACCATTGGGCAACAAGGGAAGTCTCTCAATGAATTTGTTTTTCTCCCTATCAGTTCAGTTCAGCTCAGTTCGGTCACTCAGTTGTGTCCGACTCTGTGACCCCATGAATCGCAACACACCAGGCCTCCCTGTCCATCACCAACTCCCAGAGTTCACTCAAACTCATGTCCATCAAGTCGGTGATGCCATCCAGCCATCTCATCCTCTGTCGTCCCCTTCACCTCCTGCCCCCGATCCCTCCCAGCATCAGAGTCTTTTCCAATGAGTCAACTCTTCTCATGAGGTAGCCAAAGTATTGGAGTTTCAGCTTTAGCATCATTCCTTCCAAAGAACACCCAGGGCTGATCTCCTTTAGAATAGACTGGTTGGATCTCCTTGCAGTCCAAGGGACCCTCAAGAGTCTTCTCCAATACCACAGTTCAAAAGCATCAATTCTTCGGCACTCAGCTTTCTTCACAGTCCAACTCTCACATCCATACATGACCACTGGTAAAACCATAGTCTTGACTAGACAGACCTTTGTTGGCAAAGTAATGTCTCTGCTTTTGAATATGCTTTCTAGGTTGGTCATAACTTTTCTTCCAAGGAGTAAGCGTCTTTTAATTTCATGGCTGCAATTACCATCTGCAGTGATTTTGGAGCCCCCCAAAATAAAGCCCGACACTGTTTCCACTGTTTTCCCATCTATTTCCCATAAAGTGATGGGACCAGATGTCATGATCTTCGTTTTCTGAATGTTCTCCCTATACCACTTCATATTTTTTGTTTTTAAATTTTTAAACTTTTTTTAATTGGAGGACAACTGCTTTACAACGTCATGTTGATTTCTGCTGTACAACAATGTGAATCAGCTATAACTATACATATATCCCCTCCCACCCCCATCCCAGCCTCAATGATTTGTTTTTAATAAATGATGTCCATGAAGGAAATGTAGTGAGCGGTATGTAGAGTGACTGTTCAAAGTTGATCTGAGGCACAGAGTCCAAATCTAAAAATTTCTGCATGTTACAAAATCATTTTTCTTCACCAAAGTATTGACAAAACCAATACAAATCATCCTTCTATGCTTAGTAATCAACAGAGTAAAATTCGGAGAAAGATGTAGAAATGAACTCTCAAAATGGTTTCAATGCTATTATAAATTTTATTTTTTTTCTATTTAAAGAAAAATGATAACTATGCAAAGACTAACTTTACTTGTTATTGCTTGAATTACATATTTAATGAAAAGACTATCATTGTGACATATTCACTAAATGCTTAGCATAAATATCTTAGTAAGAAAGCCACTGATGACAATTTAAAAATATAAAAATATAACAACTTATAAAAGGAAATTATGCAGCCCCCAAGATGTGTAACACACTCTACTATAACATTATTTAAATCTGTACCCCTATTTTAACTGTGAACTCTGAAAGAGGGAACCATGTCTTAGTCATACTTGTATCAGTGTCTGGCACATAAATGTTTGATAAATTAATGAATGAGAAGATACATAAATTCCAAGAATAATGCTCTTAGGATGTATAGCTGGTTCCCACTGTTACATCCAAGTAAACTTCCCTCACTTGGACTAATTATATTTCTGCCTTCTGGAGCAATGGAAAATAACTATTCCTCTTCCATGTAAGAATCTTCTAATTAGATGAAGAAAATATATGTGACAGAGGAGGGAACATGAGATATGAATTAGGGTAGTTGCTTTCAACCCTGGCTAAACAATGAGAACTGCCTTGAGAGCTTTCACATAATATTTAATGGGCCCCACCCCAGCCCGATTAACTCAAAATATCTAGGCATTTGTTTTGCTTAACTCCAGAGGTGAATGAGATACACAGCCAAGATTACAAACCACTGAGTTAAGGAAACTAAGTTCTAGCTGAGCCTCTGCAAGTAATTCTCCACTTAGGCATTTTACTTAAATTCTCTCAGTCTGTGTTTCTATATTTATAGAAATGAGGGGTTTACACTGTTAAGATCAAAGGAAATCATGTACAGAGAGTGCTCTGAAAAACCTAAAATCTGATGGAACCCTGATCTAGAAGTGAGATCCAGAGATAAAGCTACAGGAAATTTAGAGGACAGAAAAAGACATGTTAAACTATACCAGGCAGGTACAATAAGCATAAACTCAGCAGTGGCCACAGGACTGGAAAATGTCAGTTTTCATTCCAATCACAGAGAAGGGCAATGCCAAAGAATGTTTAAACTACCATACTATTGTGCTCTTTTCACAAGTAATAAGGTTATGCTCAAAAATCCTTCAAGTTAGGCTTCAGCAGTATGTGAATCGAGAGGTTCCAATATACAAGCTGGGTTTAGAAAAGGCAGAAGAACCAGAGATCAAATTGCCAACATTCTTCAGATCATAGAGAAAGCAAGGGAATTCCAGAAAAACATCTACTTCACTGACTATGCTAAAGCCTTTGACTGTGTGGATCACAATGAACTGTGGAAAATTTATCAAGAGATGGGAATACCAGACCACCTTACCTGTCTCCTGAGAAACCTTTATGCAAGACAAGAAATAACAGTTAGAACCAGACATGGAACAACTGACTGGTTTCCGACTGGGAAAAGAGTACAACAAGGCTGTATATTGTCACTCTACTCATTTAACTTCTATGCAGAGTACATAATGAGAAATGCCAGGCTGGAGGAATCACAAGCTGGAATCAAGACTGCCAGCAGAAATATCAACAACCCCAGATATGCAGATGATACCACTCTAATGGCAGAAAGTGAAGAGGCTCTAAAGAGCCTCTTGATGAGGATGAAAGAGGAGAGTGAAAAGGCTGGCTTAAAACTCAACATTAAAAAACTAAGACCATGGTATCCGGCCCCATCATATCACAGCAAACAGATGGGGGAAAAGTGGAAGCAGTGGCAGACTTTATTTTCTTGGGCTCCAAAATCACTGTGGATGGTGACTGCAGCCGTGAAATTAAAAGACACTGGCTCCTTGGAAGGAAAGCTATGACAAACTTAGCATACTAAAAAGTGGAGACATCACTTTGCCAACAAAGGTCCATATAGTCAAAGCTATGGTTTTTCCAGCAGTCATGTACGGATGTGAGTTGGACCATAAGAAACGCTAAGCAATGAAGAATTGATGCTTTCAAATTGTGGTGCTGGAGAAGACTCTTGGACACAGCAAGGAGATCAAACCAGTCAATCCTAAAGGAAATCAACCTTGAATATTCATTAGAAGGACTGGGGCTGAAGCTGAAGCTCCAATACTTTGGCCACCTGATGTGAAGAGCCAACTCACTGGAAAAGACTCTGATGCTGGGAAAAATTGAAAGCAAAAGGAGAAAGGGGTGGCAGAGGATGAGATGGTTAGATAGCATCACCAACTTAATGGACACGAATCTGAGCAAACTCCAGGAGACAGCAAAGGACAAGGAAGCCTGGCGGGCTGCAGCCCATGGGGTTGAAAACAGTCAGACACAACTTAGCGACTCAACAATACCAAAGGAAACTCAACAGGACAAAAAACCAACTTTCTGCAAGGCAGAGGAAGGAAAAAAAAAAAAGAGAGAAGTAACATGTAGTTCAGAAACATCAACCTGGGACTTCCCTTGTGGTCTAGTGGGTAAGACTCTATGTTCCCAATGCAGGGGCCCAGGTGTGATTCCTGGTTGAGGAACTAGATCCCACATGCATGCTGCAACTATGAGTCCACATGCTACAACTAAGACCCGGCAAAGTCAAAATAAAATAAATATTTAAAAAAAATCAACCAATGTCATGCTGCGTCCTATTTATATCCTGATTCAAACAGCTTCCCTTGTAGCTCAGTCAGTAAAGACTGCCTGCAGTGCAGGAGACCCAGGTTCGATCCCTGGGTTAGGAAGATCCCCTGGAGAAGGAAATGGCAACCCACTCCAATATCCTTGCCTGGAAAATCTCATGGACAGAGGAGCCTGGTGGACTGCAGTCCATGGGGTCACAAAGAGTTGGGCACGACTGAGCGACTAACACTAACTCAAACAACCAATCTTTTTAAAAATATTAGCACAATCATAAGACAACTGGAAATCCAAATGCTGCCTACATATTTAATTATATTTTAAAAAGTTAAAGATATGAAAGATTATGATTGTTTTTAAGGATTCCTCACCTCTTTAGATACATACAGAAATACTTATGGATAAAGTGATAGGATGTCATGTATTTACTTTAAAATAATATGGGAATAATATGAGAAAGAGAGAAAACAGGTGGCAGTATAGCTGAAAGAAGATTGGCTATGCGTTGAAAACTGGTAAAGTTGGTGATAGGTACCTAAGGGTTTGTTACGCAACTCCGTCTACTTTAATGTTTGGGGATAATTGTCCAAATTTTTTTTATAAGAAAAGGGTTTTGGGGAAAAAAAAAAAAGCTTGTCAAAACCAAAAGCTGAAGAGGTTATAAGAGCCCCACCAATGGGCACAATCAAGAAGAAACTAGATTTTATTCCAGTTCTTATAAATGGCAGGTAAGAATTTCCTCTCCCAATGCTAGGGTTCCATAATCTCAATTTGCCACTTAATTTTGCTAATAGAAACTTTTTCTTGGGCCTCTCAAAACTGTTACAAACAACTATGATTCACCCAGTTTCGTAAGTAAATATATCTGGTTAAATGTGTACCCTTAAGGAACCCAAAAGAAACAAATTAATCAAATGAGGATATATGTTTTAAAATTAGTTTTTAAACTGCCAAAAGCAATTCATCCCTAAGGTATTTACACTTATTGTTAGTATGGGCAATATATTTATCATCAAACAATATAATTCATGAGACAAAGGAATGGTAACATTTTCTGAGATTGATGACTAAACATCTGTTCGCTCAAAATACATACAGAAATACACTATTTTATTGAGCAGATAGTTTATAATTACTGCCCACTGTCCATCCTCCACAAAATACTATTTTACCAATTTATGTTTAGCCAAAAAGATTTAACATGGGATAGAGTAAAAACGGAAACAAACCAAACAGAAACTAAAGGACATGCCAACTCATGTAGTGAATACCAAAGAATCAGTAGATATTCTTTTAAAGTTAAGTCCAAACAGCTTATATTTTAAAATATTTATTCATTTGGCTGTGCCAGGTCTTAGCAGTGGCACATGGGATCTTTAATTATCATTTAGTTATGGTCTATGGGGCCTAGTTTCCTGATCAGGGATCGAACTGGGGGCCCCTGCATTGGGAACGTGGAGTCTGAGCCTCTGGACCAAAATGAAAGTCCCCCATCACTAGATTATTTTCAAGAGAAAGAAGAGTGTGTAGAGAACATACTAAGTTCAGTGGTTAGGAGATAAGGCAAGAGAAATAATAGGTATAATACAGTGTTTATAGCATATTTATCAATTTAACCAAACCCCTTATCTTCTTTATTATAGTATTCAATATCAACATTTTTACCTTATTAGCATATTCAGTTTTTTGCTTGTTTTGCATTCTAGACTAAAAATTTCAAAGTTTACACCAAATTTAATAGACTTGCTTTGAAAAATTTCTTATTGGTAAAATGCAAAAATACCTAAGTGCTGAGAAGAACGTCAAACAACAGGAATTGAAACACTTCTAGTGGAAACAGAAATTGGTACAAACACCTCAGAAAACAACTGGCAGTGTCCAGTTAAAATGAAAATGCATTGTTTTAGTTCGCAGCAGCTGCTATAACAAATCATCATACTTAGTGGCTTAAAACAACAGATATTTATTTTCTTACAGTTCTGGAGGCCAGAAGTCCAAAATCAGTGTCAGTGGGCCAAATTCAAGGTGTTGGCAGAGCCGAAATCTATCCAGAGGCTCGGGGAAACAGTGTGTCTCTTGGCTGCTCGACCTGTGGCTGCCGCTGGTGCCCTCAGCTGTGGCTCCATCACTGCAGTTTCTGTCTCTGTGATTACATGGCCTTCTCCACTTGTACTCCGAGGAATCTCCATCAGCCTTTCCTGTACTAAGGACACCTGTGATTATATCCACGGCCCTCCTGAAAATCTAGGATAATCTCCCCAGCTCAAGATCTTTAACTTAATCACATCTGCAAAGATCCTCTTTCCACATAAGATAACGTTTACAGGTTCCAGGCATTAGGACCTGATATCTTTGGGAGCCATCCTTCAGCCTGCTCCATAGATACAGCCTAAATACAGCCATCCACTTCTGGGTAATTCCCTGCAGAAACTCTTGCACATGAACACCAGATGACAAGTACAAGAAGAGTCACAGAAATGTTGTTTACAGCCACAACAAAACTGGAAACCAAGCAAACATTCAGCAACAAAATGGATACGCTGTGATGTATTCATATAATTACACATCAGTGAAAATAAAAGTACAGCTACACACATAGGTATGGAAGAATCCCAGAACACATGTGGGACAGAAAAAAGAGCAAGTCACAAGAAACATAATATGGCATGCTATGTTTATATAATAAGGTCTTAAAACACACAAAACTGAGCTCTGTAATGTTTAGAGTTGTGTGCATAATATGAGAAAACAATAATGAAAAGCAAACACAAAACTCAGGACAGTGTCTCCTATGTGGGAGAGAGGGAGGGTTGGATGGTACAGCATTGCAGGGGTCTTTAAAGGTATTGGTCAGGACCCACTTCTTAATTGGGTGGTGGAAAAACAGAATACATACTTTAAAAAATTATTTTATGTATAGACTCAAAGTTATACTTATGTATTTATACCTCACATATATATTATTCAAATTCATAATAAATTTAATAACAAAAAATGAAATTCCCACTGATTATTCTAGCTCTGAAAAGCAGATCAAGATCATTGTCCCCACTGCTGATAAGCACTAAGTGACACTGCAGAGACACTGTCACTGCACATGATTGTATTTCCAGTATAAGGTGTGAAGAGCCCAAGCAGTTCACATTTGTAGGAAGAGAGTGAGCTGGTGGCACAAGCTAAATGTTGGGTGATGCTGCGGTTGGCTTTGCCTTCTGGAAGAGCTGCTGAATGTCCAGGGAGACTAATGCCTAGAGCAGAGACTCTCTGTGCCTCCCAGGGGATGTTTGGCAATGTCTGGGAATATTTTTAGTTGTCACAAGTACAGAAACTGACATCTACTGAGTAGAGGTCAGGGATGCTGCTAAACATCATATAATGTACAGAGAAGCCCCCACAATAGAGTTATCTGGCTGAGGTTGAAAAACCCTGCTCTATAGTAAACACTTGATTGAATGTATGTCTAACTAACTACTACTAACTACTGTAGTTAGCCTAACTAACTACTGCCACCTGACATTAAGTGTGTCGAACAACTTCCCATTAAGGACACAGTCTGGTTTGCAAAATCTGTCAATCCTGAGTTGTGCATTGGAGGGATTCTAATATGCTCAATTAAGTTCTATAGATACTGTTACCTGGAGAAGGCGGTGGCACCCCACTCCAGTACCCTTGCCTGGAAAATCCCATGGACAGAGAAGCCTGGTAGGCTGCAGTCTATGGGGTCGCACAGAGTCAGACACGACTGAAGTGACTTAGCAGCAGCAGCAGCAGATACTGTTACCAGAGAGATTCTGATAGATTGTAAACTTCTTGAGGGCACATACTTAGATTTGTTCCTCTTTTTATCCTCTGCACTTAAATCTCAGCATGTTTTGATGGCTTCCCCTGAAATAAAGCACTGAGCAAA
Source organism: Ovis canadensis (assembly GCF_042477335.2). NCBI lineage: Eukaryota > Metazoa > Chordata > Mammalia > Artiodactyla > Bovidae > Ovis > Ovis canadensis. The sequence goes on along the minus strand of NC_091261.1, from coordinate 72,394,231 downwards.
GCACTTGGCAGATAGCAAGCACACAGTAACACTGCGTGTGTGCTCAGTCGCTCAATTGTGTCTGACTCTTTGCCACCCCGTGGACTGTAGCCCACCAAGCTCCTCTGCCCATGGGATTCCCCAGCCAAGAATACTGGAGCAGGTTGCCATTCCCTTCTCCAGGGGATCTTACCCACCCAGGAATGGAACCTGTGTGTCCTGCATTGCAGGCAGATTCTTTACTGCTGAGCCTTCAGGGAAGCCCCTTCAATAACATTAGTTCATATTAATTGGGAAAAAAAAGGTTTTTCTCTGTCAATATGGATTACAACTTTGTCTATCCTGTTCCTTAATGTATACCAAGCACCAGAGAACCTGGCAGGTAACAGGTGCTCAATAAATATTTACTGAGAAGAAAATGACTAAAGATGCTACCCAAGACTGCACACAGTCCAGTTCAGTCGCTCAGTCGTGTCCGACTCTTTGCGACCCCATGAATCACAGCACGCCAGGCCTCCCTGTCCATCGCCAACTCCCGGAGTTCACTCAGACTCACGTCCATCGAGTCCGTGACGCCATCCAGCCATCTCATCCTCGGTCATCCCCTTCTTCTCCTGCCCCCAATCCCTCCCAGCATCAGAGTCTTTTCCAATGAGTCAACTCTTCGCATGAGGTGGCCAGAGTACTGGAGCTTCAGCTTTAGCATCATTCCTTCCAAAGAACACCCAGGGCTGATCTCCTTCAGAATGGACTGGTTGGATCTCCCTGCAGTCCAAGGGACCCTCAAGAGTCTTCTCCAACACCACAGTTCAAAAGCATCAATTCTTCGGCGCTCAGCCTTCTTGACAGTCCAACTCTCACATCCATACATGACCACAGGAAAAACCAAAGCCTTGCCTAGACGGACCTTAGTCGGCAAAGTAATGTCTCTGCTTTTCAATATACTATCTAGGTTGGTCATAACTTTTCTTCCAAGGAGTAAGCGTCTTTTAATTTCATGGCTGCAGTCACCATCTGCAGTGATTTTGGACCTAAAAAAATAAAGTCTGACAGTTTCCACTGTTTCCCCATCTATTTCCCATGAAGTGATGGGACCAGATGCCATGATCTTCGTTTTCTGAATGTTGAGCTTTAAGCCAACATTTTTGCTCTCCTCTTTCACTTTCATCAAGAGGCTTTTTAGCTCCTCTTCACTTTCTGCCATAAGGGTGGTATCATCTGCATATCTGAGGTTAGTGATATTTCTCCCGGCAATCTTGATTCCAGCTTGTATTTCTTCCAGTTCAGCGTTTCTCATGATGTACTCTGCATAGAAGTTAAATAAGCAGGGTGACAATATACAGCCTTGACGTACTCCTTTTCCTATTTGGAACCAGTCTGTTGTTCAATGTCCAGTTCTAACTGTTGCTTCCTGACCTGGATACAGGTTTCTCAAGAGGCAGGTTAGGTGGTCTGGTATTTCCATCTCTTTCAGAATTTTCCACAGTTTATTGTGATCCACACAGTCAAAGGCTTTGGCATATTCAATAAAGCAGAAATAGATGTTTTTCTGGAACTCTCTTGCTTTTTCCATGATCCAGCGGATGTTGGCAATTTGATCTCTGGTTCCTCTGCCTTTTCTAAAGCCAGCTTGAACATCAGGGAGTTCACGGTTCATGTATTGCTGAAGCCCGGCTTGGAGAATTTTAGGCATTACTTTACTAGCATGTGAGATGAATGCAATTGTGTGGTAGTTTGAGCATTCTTTTGCATTGCCTTTCTTTGGAATTGGAATGAAAACTGACCTTTTCCAGTCCTGTGGCCATTGCTGAGTTTTCCAAATTTGCTGGCATATTGAGTGCAGCACTTTCACAGCATCATCTTTCAGGATTTGAAAGAGCTCAACTGGAATTCCATCACCTCCACTAGCTTTGTTCGTAGTGATGCTTTCTAAGGCCCACTTGACTTCACATTCCAAGATGTCTGGCTCTAGATGAGTGATCACATCATCATGATTATCTGGGTCGTGAAGACCTTTTTTGTACAGTTCTTCCGTGTATTCTTGCCACCTCTTCTTAATATCTTCTGCTTCTGTTAGGTCCATATCATTTCTGTCCCACACACAAGTGCCCCTCAAACAAAACATGCAGAAGGCAATGGCAACCCACTCCAGTGTTCTTGCCTGGAGAATCCCGGGGACAGGGGAGCCTGGTGGGCTGCCGTCTACGGGGTCGCACAGAGTCAGACACGACTGAAGTGACTTAGCAGCAGCAAACAAAACAAAACACAGAAAGCTACAGACACAATAAGGCACCAGGTGCAAATACACTCCAGGCCAGTAATTAAAAAAAAAAATTGTTCATTTGGCTGTACCAGCTCTTAGTTGCAGCCTGCGGGGTCTTTAGTTGTGGCATGTGGGATTCAGTCCCCCGACCAGGGATCAATCCCAGGACCTCAGATTGGGAATTTGGAGTCATAGCCACAGAGAAGTCCCTAGGCTTCTAATGAGACTCCTGACCTCATCTTCCTCTAGTCAACATGAACAAAGAAGCTGAAATCAGTCATCCATATTTTGACTATAAGATCAGAGATGTTAATTTCTAGACCCGTAGCCTGTAATTGTTTGGCTGGGTTAGGTAAAAACATGAACAGGCACCCAGCAACTATTCAAAAATGACCGATGACCATGGCTGACCACTAAGTACCTCTAAGAAAATGAGAAATATTGCATCTTCTATGTCATTGAATCTTGCCCTTCTCATCAATTCCTGCTCACAGCTGTGCCTGACTAATTAGAACTGCCTGGAATCCTTGTCTATCACTTTACTGGTTATTTCTTCTACTAGCTCAAAAGACCCCACTTTAGAATTCAAATCCATCTGTCTCCCTCGGTCTACAAAGAACAAATGTTCAGAAAAACTATCCAACTAGCTAAAATTAAATGTACCTTTTGTAGCTAAGACTTAATATGTTGTTGGGGGCAGGAAGCAAGAAGTACATGAATAAATCTATGGATAAAAAGAAGGTGACACAAAGCTTAACTATACTACTTATTCAACTCCTATCTTAGCAAAACAGGGATAAATCCAGAAACTCATGGGTAAAAAAGGTTTCTCTAAAAGCAACTTTCTGGAGAAATGAATACTTGTCAAATGCTGCTCTTCCAAAATAACTACACAGGGCTATCAACTCCAAAGGTTTGCTCATCCATTTTCCTCTCATCTGAACATTCGAAAACCTAAATAGGCTCAAAATCTATAGCTTTACTCTTGAGATCTGAAAAACAGATGATTCATTGCTGAGCTACTGGGTCCTGTCCAATGATTAGAAAAAAAAAATCCACTTTTTATGGCCTCTATCTGGAACCTATAACTTTAAATGTCTAAGAGTTTTACAAATTATGACAGCAAAATACATAAAATTCCCCCTCTTAATGCAGATTTTACTTCACTTCTGAGTTACAGAGTCCTTCCCTAGGTATGATAAAGGAGGAAGACATGAAAAAGACCTATTTCATTATGGATTTTAACTGTGAGTCTGTAGATTGATTTTTGCTGCCCAAACCACATATACCAAATTATACCATGTTATACCTATGTCCTTAAACATCACAAAATGTCTAAAGTCCAGTTTCTCTTTGCAGTACAATTTTTTTTACCAAAGAAATCCTCTCTCTATTAAGTAATACAACAGACAACAAAATGAAACATTAAAAATTTTACATTTTGGAAATTTATTTGAAAAAACACTACAATTTACCACATCAATGTATATTTAACTTACAACACTCTGTACCCAGGAGTTACAGCTCCTTATTTTTCTTCAAAATCATATAACTGTAATTTTAGAATTTCACTAAAACTCTTAAAACTACAGACAAAATCACTTCCAAAGACATATCTTTTTTTTTCATGGCACAGGAAATATGCTGCAACAAATTTAACAGAAAATAAATTTCCACCAACTAGGTTAAAAACATTTTTGTTACATAGATTTATTGTACAGGGGTTCAACTAGCATGAGCATATAGGTAGTTAGTGATACTGATATTCTCTCAAAACTATACTTCAAATTTTTTGATAATATCGCTACTTTGACAAATACTACTGAATTCCATTTATAAATAAATAAACCCACATTCTTCAAATTCAGTCAACAAACTTTATTTCTGATGTGGCTTTTCATGTACAAAGTACTGATAAGCACTGTGAGTATTCAGAAACATTTGGAAGTATAAAGACATTAAACATTGTACTGGAGAAAAACTGGAATCAATCTGAAATGTCTATCAGCAAGAGAAGGGCTAAATAATCTCTGAGGAAGTTTAAAAGAATGAGGCTGAGCAAGTCATATAAATAAATAAGCAATTTGTATATATATAATTATATACAATTCATATGAATTATGTAAAACAGTTATATACAATCCATATGTCATATATATACACAGGTCATATATAATTATATATAACATAATATAGTTCATATTCATATATATAATTCATATACACACACATGAATCAAGCTCTAAGATATACTGAGTATAAAAAATATAAGTTGCAAAAACATGCATATAACAACACTGATACTAAAAAAAAGGCCAATACTACATATCTCCTACAGGCAGAATCTACAGGCTCTGTGAGCAAACAAGCCAAGAGCTGAGACGAACATACTTGGAAGAGACCAATAATGGTGAGGGACAATGGAATGGGATTTGAATAGGGCAGAGTGTGAATCCTCAGTATCTCTCCAAAGAATTCCTCAAGCAAGCTTGCAGATCACTTAAATTTTTGTAATAATTGATTTCCATTTACTTAGAACTGTTACTCTTGGGAAAACTCAAAATTTTAACTCCAAAGCATTTCCAACCCTTAATGGCTTCAAGGAGAAAAATCAACCACCGCAGAAGTATCCTATAATGTCCTGTTTTAGTGAAACAACTAAAGCTGTAAACCAAAAACTGCAGGGGTGTTATAATTGGCTCAGTGATTTCCGGAACAACTTGGAGGAGTGTTCAGCATAAAGAACACGGCCTGGAAAACAGCCACACTGTGAGAAACTAAACAAAGCGGCAATGTCTCTGTTCAAAATACAAATCCAAAACTAGCTTCACTCAGAGTTCATAAAAAGCTTGACAAAGCAGAGGCACAAGGGTACTAACAAAAAAGTAAGGAGACTGGAAACAAAAATGGCTGTAGGTCTCTGGACTATCTTGAGTTTTCTTATTGCATACAAAATGTTTGGATTAAGAAAAAAAATCATGATCAAACAATACAGAAAAAATAAACAAGGCTCTAAACCCTATCTATAAGAACAACCAAAAACTAAGCAACCAGAATAAAGAAAGAAACAAACATAAATAGCAAAATAAGCAATTTGAGAACAATAAAGTATTTTATAACAGAAAATTACTAGTTATATATTAATCACATTATAACACTTGCCTACAAAGACTGGAAGCAAATTCATGACATTATGGAGTACAAGTAATTTATATTCCTTTTGCTTTTTCAAATTTTTCCAGAGAACATGCATTACTTTTACAAGAATTACTTTATTTTTTAAGATTTCTTCATTTTTAAAAATTGAAGTATAGTTGATTTACAATGTTGTGTTAATTTCTGCTGCACAGTAAAATGATTCAGTTATGTGTGTGTGTGTGTGTGTGTATGTGTGTGTGTGTACATTCCTTTTTTCTATTCTTTCCCATTATGGCTTATCATAGGATAATGAATACAGTTCCCCATAAGAAGCTATTTTAGAAAGAATACAAAGCAAATATCTTTCCAAAAGGCACTAGAAAACTGTAGTTCAGGAGCTCACAGAATGGAACTGTTTAGTAGTGAGGGAACTACATTTACAAAATTTACCAAATGTTTATGTGCCAGAAGCTGTGCCAAGAAAGTTCCATTCACCGTGGTTCTTAATCTGGAAAAGCATAGCATGAGGCGGGTAAGCAATAGCGCTGTTAAGCAGTGCAACAGCCCCACTAGATAAGAAAATGACTGGTTTGGGAGGGAGGGATAAATTGGGAATTTGGAATGAACAAATACACATTACTATATTTAAAACAGATAAACAACAAGGACCTACTGTACAGCACAGGGAACTATATTCAATACCTTGTAATAACCTATATAAGATTATAATGGAAAAGAGTCTGAAAAAGAGTGTATATAAAAAAACATATAACTGAATTCACTTTGCTATACACCTCCAATAGTGTAAATCAACCAATAGGAAATGGCTGGTTTACCAGGTTAAAGCAATGACCAAAATCACTTCACTAGTAAATGGTGAACTTGGATTAAAAGGTAGTCTGTAAACTCAAGTCCACATTCTGAACCACACCACCAGTATTTCCACACATGTTCAGAATAATCTTCAACACTAGTTTAAAAAACATGCTCCCCTACACCTTCTAACATGGACCTGGAAATCTCTGTATTTAACAGGTGTCCCAGTAATTCTTACAAGCTATAACTTGGAAGATCTGTCCACCCTCTGCTATCACCCAAACTTTTTGTTTAGGATGAAGCTTATTGCTGCATACAAATTGGCCCTAGTTGGTATGAACTGTTTAAATGCCAGATACTACATTCTGCAAAACACAAAAGAAAACCAGGTCAATTTATTGGTTGAAGTCACCCTTGGATTTCCAAAGAGAGAAAAAGACTATACAACACAAAGCAGGAGATAAAGCTTTTGTATTGAGGCTGTCATAGATGCTGAATTTCTACAACCTCTACAACTGCTCTGATGAGAGTCACTGTCAGCTTGTTTTCCCGAAACACAAACTGGGGAAATCATGGTTGAGGAAAGGAGGAAGGAGTAGGAGAATGAGTTCAGTGACCTCCCTCCTCTGTTACTCTCATTTTGAAAATCCTAAATAAGATTTCCCAGTAGAAACAGGTAATCAATTCTTGAATTAGTATTTCATCTATACATATATGGGGCTTCCCTGGTGGTTCAGACAGTAAAGAATCCACCTGCAATGCAGGAGACCTGGGTTTGATCCTTGGGTCGGGAAGATCCCCTGGAGAAGGGAACGGCAACCCACTCCAGTATTCTTGCCTAGAGAATTACATGAAAGAGGAGCCTGGCGGGCTATAGTCCATGGGGTCACAAAATAGTCAGACAAGACTGAGCAACTAACACTTCCATTTTCACTTTCACATACATATACACAAGCAATGGTGAGGTCCACCACAAACTGGAAAATGGGAGTTCCTCTTAAAGGCATTCAAATATTTCGTAAAACTCTGCATGCCAAACAAAGCCTATGGGTTGAATCTGACCTTCTGACTATAGTTTGCAATCCTTGTGGGCCCAAATTTCTTCTTACCTCAGTGTCTTTTTCCATAAATACATATCATTCATTATACTATGTGTGTGTGTCTGTGTGCGTGTATTCATGGAGAGGACAAATGTTGCATTTAAATTCCTTGTTTGTCAATCATACTTCAGTAAGCTGAAAAAAACCTCTGATGATAAATGACTTGGCATCTGTCAAGTAGGCTCTTTAAAAAGTGAAACTCAGGATTGGTAATACTAAGTCAGCTTAAATAAGGAACTTATTTGCACTTCACTTTCTTATCATTAATTATCAATATGCATATTGATATAAGGAATAATATCGGACCTAGTGGACAGAACTTGGAGCTATGATTCACCACCCTCCTATTCCAACAGAACCAAAAGACGTATCATACTGTTTCTCAGTCACCCTAATTTCCTAACACAGTGATGCTTGGGGCAGAAGGAGAGGGGGTCCCCATGGCAGGTGTTAAGAATTGCTGATTTAGAACATAAGGACAGTATGCTGGCCCAAGCTGTGCTTGTGTTCATGCCAACTGCTTGCCATATGAACTATAAGCACATTCCATTTACATGGATGACGTGTAACAGGACAATACAGAGAATTCCCTGCTTGAGCTTTCTCAGGCTGTCACTTCCTTGGCTCTGCCAAGTACTCGCCCCAGGCTGGACTAGATAGTTCACGTCTTAGTTTGGACAAACCATAGAGAGACAAGGGTAGGACACCGTGAACGTAAAGGTTGAACGTTTTCAAAGACCAAGCTTTGATATTAAGAAATAGAGTAATATATAAAATTATGACTGATTTGCATTGCTATATGGCAGAAACCAACACAAACTTGTAAAGCAATTTCCCTCCAATTAAAAAATAAAAGAAGAAAGAAATAGAAATAAAAAGGTAAATGAAAAAAATTAAAAGGGAAAAGAAATAAAGTAGATTAACACTTTAAATAAAGTGCCCTACAAGAGGATGCATTGAGAGGACTATATATTTTATCTGGGTGACCCTAGCCTCTTTCTACTTTTGTCAAAAACCTCAAAAGGAAGATATAAGGAACTGACCAATTTTAGGGCTGAGAGAAATAAACCTCATCAAGAAGATTCTAGACTGTCTTTGAAATAGGCTTTATGATGCTCCTGCTTGTTTTATCAATCAGAACAATGGATCAAAAACCTAAAATTTACATTCACTAAAATGTTAGATAGAGAATGATCTTATTTTTCAAATGTGCATGTGTGTTTTATGTATGTGTGTATATATTATGTGTATATATGGTGGGGGGAGGGAGAGGAGGAACAGGTTCAAAATCCTTAGAGTGGAGAAATTATGGTTGACTTCTATCTTTTTTTATTTTCCAAGTTGTGTACAATAAGCACAAACTGCCTTTGATTTGGGGAGATGGGTAGATATATGATATCATGGGAAGAACACTTAAAATACAACATCAGGTAAATAAATAAAGCAGGTTACAAAACAAAAAATGTTTTTACTAACTTAAAAAAATCATAGAGATGCCTAGAATGAAATACCCCAAAATCAACATTTAAAAACTACTTGCATGATATTTCCATGTCAAATTATTCTCCAGTGAAGACTCTAATTGGCAAAGATAAGCCTTGCTTCTTGGGGAAGAAGTCAGGTAAAACATCTAGTTTGGCTTCTCCCTCATTGAATGAATCTCAACTTCTCCATGCTGAGAACAGATGGCAAAAGAAATTGGCGCAGCACTCAGCTGCGGCAGCACCAATGTGGTGGTCAGCGGGAAATACATAATTCTTAATTTTAACCTCTTCCTAGAAACAGTGCCTGGAATGTTATAGAGTAAAACTGGTTGAGCCAGTGTAGGAGGATTTTATTTTGGGCAAGGTCTGCGTGCAAATGAAAAAAAAAAAAAAAACTGATTAAAGAAACCTACTTAATTCTAGAAAAGCAATAATGTTGAGAATACCTCAAATAATGTTATGTCCCTGAAAATTTTTCTGTGGAGGTGGGGGGCTGGTAATAAATATACAGCATTTTTTATTTTGGTATCAAATGTCTTTTTAGGTTTATATCCCCAAATAAACATGCCGTTCTCAAAACATGCTGCAAGGAGGAGGTAATGATCATTTCTGAGGAAACAGCATGTGCTATCAGAAAAAAAAATTATCTTGTATAACTTTTCTTGTTTTGATTTCATTGATTTAGGAAGCAATACTGTCATATCCTCCTAACCTTCTAAGTAGTCCATCAGGCAAATTCCAGGCTTTGCTTCTTAGAGGTTTAGTGTCTATTTTGTTTTTCTTTATTAAGGATATAAAGCCAATGAAGAGGACCCACCCCTCCAATTTCTCAGTATATTTTTATTTAATAGAATTTTACGCTTTACTGTTCTTGGATGAAATCATTTTTCAAAAGAATCCCTCAAGTGTTCCTCAAGTGAATAAGTGAATTTCATCGTAAGAAAATAATCCAATTTTAAAAGCTTAAGGCTGTCAGCAAGACACACCCCTCAGTTTTCACCGTCCACATGCAATCAGCTCTGATTTATGATGCCAAAGCTCTGGCCGCACATCATACCATACTTTGCTCTCCTGGTTATTAAGACCTTTCAGTGAGAGGGCTGGGTCAGCTCTTTGGGCTAATACAACTAGCCCAGTCAGTTGGAACCAAATACTAAATTGTGGTTCAATCTACATTAAGGGCCTTTTAGTATCCCTAAGAAAGAGCTTCATTCTGTGTCAGAAATCCAACAGAGTGTGAATGGCAGCATAAACCATCACCTTCGTTTCTTTTTTTATTTTTATTTATTTATTTATTTATTTTACCTTTTTTAATTTATTTTTTTAATTTTTCTTTTTTTTACCTTTTTATTTTATTTTATTTTTTTACCTTCGTTTCTTAGCCACCTCATTTCCCGTTATAGCCATCAGTTCACTTCAGGGATTATTTTCTATACTTTGGGGTTATTTTCTATATCTTGCATATCTAAATGATCTGAACCCAGCTTTCTGCGTAGAGGCATCAAGTAACCAGCCCTTGCCCAGCCTATCTGCCTCACTTCGTTAGTGTTTACAAAGAATTCAAATCTCTTTGCTTCCAAAGTAAATCAAACTTCCTGTGAGGACAGAGGTCCCCAGCGCAGGGAGGGACCAGAAGTCATCATCAACTAGGACACACTATCGCCTCTCACCAAATATACCAGGGTGGAGTTCATTTACAGTGTCTGTCAGGACACAGATAAGGACATACAGCTGGCCCTCCTTCTGCTATCTCAGAATATGACTCACAACACCATGGAGGTCTCCTCTAGGTAACCAACTTACAGAATCTTTTAATGGAAAAAAAAAAAAAACCAGGTAGGAGGTTTAAGAAAGATGACAATTTAAGAAGGTACCCCAAAAAAGGCAACTCTGAAGAGTTCTAGATCTATCAGCTACCCATAGAGACAAATGGAGAGATAGAAATGAATCCCATGCTTTAATAAACAGACATTTCTAGAGAAAGGGATAAAAATGAAAGTTTTAAATTTAGCATGTTTAGTTGGTTTTTTCCCCTGTTAAAGCTACAGATAAATCATTAGAGATCATAAGAGAATATTTTTACCTATTTGTATGCTACATGGCCTGACTTAAATTGGGCCAACGCACTGGATTTCATTACCTAAGGCCAGCCATGCATGCTGACTTTGTAACACAGCTTAACAAAGAAAACACACTTACTGTGTTAAGAGGCAAAAAGTCTAACCCAAGTTATGACAGTCACTAATCTTTCTGTTCCTCAGGTTCCTAGTCTTTAAGACAAAGACAGAATGATTCCTATCTAGCAACCGCTCAGAAATGTGACTAAACCTGTTTTAATACGCCCATTCTCTCTCATATATTGGTGCTTTCATTCAATTTAACAAATATTCACCAAACATACCATACTGTGGATAATAAGTAGGCTGAGTGGCTCTCATTCACAAATGTACATGCAGTCATAGGGAAATTTCTGATTAAGAAGGTTTTTGTTTTTTATTTTACAGAATGCCTGGCTCTTAAAATACATCAGGAAATTTAAAATATGTCATGGTTTCCATATGACTTAGAAACAATAAAATTATCAATAAACATAAGGCATCTGTTTAGATTTGGCTACTTGAGGTCCCTTAAAAGTAAAAACACAGAAAAAAGAAAGAAAAACCCAAAATAAGATCACTAGGTACAACTCTTGCTAGCCTAAGACTAGGAGGCCAACAAGCCAATGGAAAAGCCTAAGAATAAATCAGAAACGTCCAACAGACACCTATGTTAGATGAAATACCGTCACTGAATATTCAGTTCAGTTCACTCGCTCAGTCGTGTTCGATTCTTTGTGACCTCATGAATTGCAGCACGCTAGGCCTCCCTGTCCATCACCAACTTCCAGAGTTCACTCACACTCACATCCATCGAGTTGGTGATGCCATCCAGCCATCTCATCCTCTGTCATCCCCTTCTCCTCCTGCCCCCAATCCCTCCCCGCATCAAGGTCTTTTCCAATGAGTCAGCTCTTCGCATGAGGTGGCCAAAATACTGGAGTTTCAGCTTTAGCATCATTCCCTCCAAAGAACACCTAGGACTGATCTCCTTTAGAATGGACTGGTTGAATTGCAAAAAAAGAAAAAGAAAAAAAAGTTGCAGCTGTTTTGTTGACATTCTGAATGCTTCTAAGTAAATACAATTTTTTTTATTAGTAAAAAAAAAAGAATGGACTGGTTGGATCTCCTTGCAGTCCAAGGGACTCTCAAGAGTCTTCTCCAACACCACAGTTCAAAAGCATCAATTCTTCGGCGCTCAGCTTTCTTCACAGTCCAATTCTCACATCCATACATGACTACTGGAAAAACCATAGCCTTGACTAGACGGACCTTTGTTGGCAAAGTTATGTCTCTGTTTTTGAATATGCTATCTAGGTTGGTCTAGAAATGGGACTGAAACTCCCATTTCTCTTTTGGAGGTTTAAAAAAAACTTGGGCTATAATATAAAAAACACACAAAGTACTTGCTGCATCTTTTACGCTTCTATAAAAAAGTAACATTAATGTTAAGTTTGAAGGCTCATTTTTAGATAAACTGGATTGCGGGTGAATTTATTTCAGAAACTGAGAAGGAAGTGACTATCAGGATAACCCTATCAGGACAGGGAAGCTGAAGACTTCTCAGTAAAAGGTTTCCTATCTATTTTACTAACATTTCAAATCCCAGACAGGGAAAAACAAGCTGTAATCACTCAGATATAAAAGCAAGCTGTAGAAGTTGTCTTTAAAAGTCAGTAAAACATTAGCATCAGCTAGCCTCCCTCACAGCTATTTAAAAAAACAAACAAACAAACTTCTAAGGGACATAAAAAGGAGGCTGGGATGAAGAGTGACAATAAGCAGGGACGGGCACAACCCAGCCCACTGCAGGGCTGAACCTCATTCAGATCATCTGTACTAAAATCCCAAGGCCCCATAGGGATATGGCCATGGAGTAACACCTTGTCACAAACACAGTTTTTTCTCTGCTTTATTTAAGCATTTGAAAATACAGGAAGCAAAGGGAAAAAATTTTTTAACTATCAATCTGAGTTTTAACCACAGAGAGCATAATTCTGATCCTCAAAACCTGAAGAGCAGAAACTGGGGCAGAGCAATGAGGAAACCTTGTCTACAATGAAGAAAACACCAGGATTCCAACAAGTCAGGCGCCAAACAGCTGGAAGCATACTCATTTTCAGGTTAACAAACGTTGGTGACAAGGATGAAGTCACCAAGGATTTTGTATGAATCAGACTGGGCAGCCCCCTAACCAGCAGCCACCATTAACCAGGTTAAAATAATGCTGACCTCTCTAGCAAGATTATATTTTTGTTTTTGGCTGTGACACGTGGTTTGTGGGATTGAACCCAGGCACTCAACAGAGTGAGTGTGGAGTCCTGACTACTGGATCTCCAAGGCGTTCCCTCTAGCAATATTATCTTGACAGCTTTGCAGTTCTCAGGACCAGCGTGTGGTTTTGTTACAGTCAAGGAACAACTTAATAACTGGTGAGGGTTTCTTACAAGGAACCTTTGTAGGCTAATGAAATTTCCATTAATTTCCATTAATTCCAAACCTGGACTATTTCCTTAAACTCTAAACATGGTATGTGGGAGAATGGGCTTCCTTGGTGATTCAGTGGTAAAGTCCACCTGCCAACGTAGGAGATGTGGGTTTGATCCCTTGGTCGGGAAGATTCCCTGGAGAAGAAAATGGCAACTCACTCCAGTATTCTTGCTGGGATAATCCTAAAACTGAAGGAGCCTGGTGGGTAATGGTCTCTCTGTGTGTGTTAGTTGCTCAGTTGTGTCCAACTCTTTGCAACCCCATGGACGGTAGCCCACCAGGCTTCTCTATTTCCCAGGCAATAATACTAGAGTGGGTTGCCATCCTCTCCTCCAGGGGATCGTTCTGACCCAAGTACTAAACCCAGGTCTCTTGCACTGCAGGCAGATTCTTTACCATCTGAGACACCATGGAAGCATGAGTAACAGTCTATAGGCCACAAAAGAGTCAGACATGAAGCAAAGTAAACAACAACCTGGGAGAAAAGACTCTCCAATTATTAACCCACTTAGAGACTATTTAGTGTTTTCCAGCTCTGTCATAGAAGAACATATTATACCACTACAAGAGTTCCAGTTTCTTCTCTTTCATATTTTCCAACACATAGCTTTTCCTTGAATTTCAACATGACTGCTAACAGAGATAAATTATTAAAAAAAAAAAAAAAACTACAACCAGATCCTCTCATGCATCAAAGCAAAATCCCAAAATAAATTCTAAACTTTGAAAAGTTAGGGTGAAAGAACGTTCATCTCCTGTCCACCTAGGATCTACCTGCTTCTTAGTGACATTACAGAACTGTAACTTTTAAAATGTGAAGGGTAATCTTCACCTCATCAGCCAGACGTACCAAAATGCAACATGTGCTCAACAGGATTAGTAATGGTGGGTTTTTTCCCTGAAGTTCTTTAGCCTGACACCTAAAAGACACAGAAAGAGAGGAAAACCTGGATGTGTTATTCAAATGCTCCTAGTAAAACCAGGGAGTGACACTTCAAATCTCAAATCGTTTTAAGTCATCACTTCAAAAATACTCTCAAGCATGGTATATGCTGGTTACTTCAAATCCTAGCTCAGTCGCAGACACCATGGATACTAATAATTTGATCTTTTAAAAGAATGAAGTTTTGCCATTTGCACAACATGGATGGACTTGGAGGATGAAATAAGTCAGACAGAGAAAGAAAATTCTGTATGGTATCACCAATATGCATAATCTAAAAAAAATAAAACAAACTAATGACTAGAACAAAACAGAAGCAGACTCACAGACATAGAGAACAAACTGGTTCCCACTGGGGAGTGGGAAGTGGAAAGGGGCAACAGGGGATTAGTAGCTACAAACTATTATGTATAAATTAAGCTATAAGAATATATTGTACAGTATGGGGAATATAACCAGTATTTTATAAGTATAAATAGACTATAACCTTTAAAAACTGTGAATCACTACATCATACACCTGTATAAAATACTGCATGTCAACTACACTTCAATGTTTAAAAACAAAAAATAAATTAAAAAAAAAAAGACGTAACCAGGGGACTCCCTTGGTGGTCCAGTGGTTAGGACTCCATGTTTCCAGTACAGGGGGTGTGGGTTCAATCCCTGGTAGGAGAACTAACATCCCACATGCTGCATGGCACAGTCAAGAAATTTTTTAAAATAAATTTAAAGAAAAAAAGAAAATTTGAGCCTTGTCCAAATAAAATTGAAACTGAAAACAAAACATATTTGATCTGCCCTACAGAGCAAATATTTATTCTAACATTTAAATATGCATAAGATTAAGGATGTTCCAAACAGGATTTTTTTAATGTGTCATTCCACTTCATTTTATGGACAAAGATTTATCCTATTATGTTATGTGTATGGTATTACATGGAGGTAGATGGTACTGCCAAGGAAAGAGCAATCCTTTAAGGTTTCTCAACATTCAAATAACTTTTTCAATTTGCCAAAATGAAATCTCATAAATCCAAGGGATTCATTTTTAAGGATTCTTGGTTATAAACAGAATTTTTAAAGGGGTGACATTTGAGGAGAATCACCTGACTTAGTCATTGACCTTTCTTTATCCTTAAATAGGGAGAAGCAATTTCAAGATCTTGAGTAATATGAAAAATGTCCCTCAAACCTGTAAACCAGGATAAGCTAACAACCTCTGATACTCTATACTTACTATAAGCTCAACTACAATTTAATTTAATTAAAAAATCAGGACAAGACTAATTTCAAAATATAGTCAAGGATTGCTAAAAATAAATATAAAGGCTATCATATGTGGCATTCAATTGCTTCAAAATGGGAATGCCAAATAATATTACAACTGTATACTTTCCAAAAGCTGAATGAGGTGAGAAAACTGACAAAAGCCCCAGTGCTTCTCACTAGATCTTCTCCTTTTATCCAAGAAGATAATATATGCATACTGCCGTGACGTATTCAAATATTTATGGATATGGCTTGCTACCAAAAAGTTTAAGTTCCTTCAACCTTGCTGAGCTGAGGGTTTAGCAGCACATTAAACATTATAAAGGAACTCCAAGAATCAGTGCAATTATGTATTACAGTTCTACCCTGTATAAATCTCTCTTCAAAGCACAGGCTAAACTTAAATAGGAAAAAAAACCCGAGTTACTTGTATGTGAAAACAAGCAATGTCAACTTTAATCACCTCATTTCTATAAAGTAATGTTTCATTTATCTACTACTCAGATCTCTAGCATCCTTACCCAAAATAAATGCAAACTTTTACAAAACAAGGAAGCATTTGATTTTTTGAGAGCCTGCTGCTGCTGCTACTGCTACGTCACTTCAGTCATGTCAGACTCTGTGTTACCCCAGAAACGGCAGCCCACCAGGCTCCCCAGTCCCTGGGATTCTCCTTTGAGAGCCTACTGTATGCCAAACATTATGTTAGATAATTCTATATCAGTTGCTTCTCAAACTATCTTGGGTGATCGCTGGATCGGAAAGATCCTCTAGAGAAAGAAACGGCAACCTGCTCCAGTATTTTTGCCTGAAAAGTCCCAAGGACAGAGGAGTCTGGTGGGCCACAGTCCAAAGGGTCCCAAAGGGTCGGACATGATTGAGCACATGTGATGAAAGTTTTGTAACAAAAAGTGAACAAAAGTGAACAAAAAGTGAAAAAAGGCACAAAATGCAAGTCCCAAGTTTTATTGCTACAGATATAAAACTAGTCTAGCAATCTGCTATGAAGTTTCTGAATGTTGACTTTCAGTTTCTGTACTTACCTTGTTGTTACAGGTAACAGTTCATGTTATGTGGCCCACACTTAAATATGCAACCATTTAATTTTTCAAAGTAATTTTCAAAAGTCTCCAAACTCTTAGTAATGATCACAACAGGCTAAAGGAACTCAGTGTCTTCTGAAAAAAGAAAGCTAGATTAAATGATCTCAAGATCCTCTTCAGCCCCACACATCCTATGATTCTGAATGCTGAAGATGTGACATGACCAGCAAATAAAACCCTCACTACCTAAAGACAGCCAATTCTGTCGCAGCAATGGAGCGACTAAATGAGGAAAGGCAGTAAAGCAGGGCACTCAAAGCTGGAGCTCTGGAACAGCCCAGAGGGATGGAGTGGGGAGGGAAGTAGGAAGGGGGTTCAGGATGGGGGGACACACGTGCACCCGTGGCTGAGTCATGTCAATGTATAACAAAAACCACCACAATATGTAAAGTAATTACCCTCCAATCAAAATAAATTCATTTAAAAAACGAGGAAAGGCAATAAACAGGGAGGAAGAGTAAGCTCAGAAAAAAGGAATAAGAATTTACTGGGAGGCAGATACTGACAGTGAGCTGCAGCTGAGTAAGGATAAACACCAACCACAACAGCATTTATCTGGGAGAATTCGGACGGGGTGGGGACAGAGTGCAACTCTCCTACAAATTAGTTCCTAAAAATTGGACATTGCAAAAATTAAATCTAAGTCATGAAAAAATAAGCTTAAAATATAACCAAGAAATGGAAGTTTGGACAGGTGACAGAATGTTGGCTAGATGTGTGGGTTAATGCCAAAGCCTATTGGCTTAACCACTGGGCTCAACTTTTGTGTCTTCACATCCCCTGAAGACTTCTATATTTAGAAGTCCCAGATCTGTCACTGACTCAGTATACCACCATTCTTTAAATCCCAGAGGGTACCATATTCTGCATAGCCCCATATATTAACATGCCTTCTAAAAACAACAGGCAAGAAAAGAGCCATACAACACAGTACTTGATATACATTTAAAAACCCGTCCTGCGCAAGATATACAGTTGCTTATCATGTAGGTGCCTGTCTGACTTCTGTAGCAGGCAGGGAGACATTTTAGCACCAAACAGAAATACTTAGAGGAAGATGAATCTGTAGACCAGAATTTGGGAGAACTGTTCTAGTTCTGGGTAACGCTATATGTCCCAATTATGTGGAATTACCACACAGTCCTGCAACAAGAGAACCTCTGAACCAGGAAATTCTCTGTCTCCTTTGCCATGCATGGCACTCAAAGCAGAGGTTTCTATCTCGGATCTCTAGAACTGTGTTACACATTTGGCTGATTGTATCTGTTTGAAAGATTCATTGTTTAAGTTGTTTCAAAGTTTTTCCCACTGGTCTGCTATCAGAGCTAAAGCTGCCCTTAGTAATACGGCTATCTTTGTTTTCTAATATGTTTAAGTTTCTAAGTTTTTCATACTGTAATATTCACAAAATACCACCTCTATCTCCCTTGTGGATTGCTGCCTTGTAGAAGCTAATTTCATCCAGAGGGAAGAGCAAAGGTTCTGAAGAAGGGACCCACCAGCCTGACCTCGAGGAACACCAGGAGGCCCAGGTGGCTGCAGGGAAGTGAAGGAAAAGAGGGGGAGCATAGTGGGAGCAGAAGTCCCAAGGAATCTGCTAGGCACTGGCTTGTATGTGTATTAAATACCTCTGTGGGCACCACTGGCTCCTGCCAGGGAAGAGAGGCTAGGAAGGAGACTTTCCCCTGAACTACCTTTTGGCTAAGTCACTTCAGTCGTGTCCAACTCTGTGCAACCCCATAGATGGCAGCCCACCAGGCTCCGCCGTCCCTGGATTCTCCAGGCAAGAATACTAGAGTGGGTTGCCATTTCCTTCTCCAATGCATGAAAGTGAAAAGTGAAAGTGAAGTCGCTCAGTCGTGTCCAACTCTTAGTGACCCCATGGACTGCAGCCTACCAGGCTCCTCCGTCCATGGGATTTTCCAGGCAAGAGTACTGGAGTGGGGTGCCATTGCCTTCTCTGAGCTCCCTTTTGAACCCTAATAATTTTAAACCATGCGTTGCTTCCCTAAAATTTTTAATAAAGCACCTCATGAAGTCACAGACTTCACATGTAATTTATATATTACATAATCAAAAACATGAACCTGACTATGCATATAAAAACACACAAGGAAACAATCCTATTAATTGATACAGTTACAGCATAGTTCTGAAGCCTCTCATTCTGACTTATGGTAAATAAATGTAGATGGTCATATATCTGTGTTGAAGCATACTTAAAACAGAAGAATCTCACTATTTATAAAAATCATTTCCCTAATCTTAAAAACCTTTTCAACAGAATTGGCTAAATATCCAACAATTGAGGAATGGGTACATAAATCATTGAATATCCATATAATGAAATGCCATGCAGACTGTAATATCTATGCAGGTATTAAAAATTATATTCTCAACAATACCGGAAGTTTTAGAGAAATGCCCCCCAAATAACATCAATGTTAAGTGACAAAAGCAAGATACAAAATGCATATAAAATGAACCTGATTTCTTAAAAAATCTCTGAAGTGTACATGCATAGAAAAAATTCTGAAGGGAAACACATGAAATTATAAATTAATCTCATCTCTAGGGCAATATTATTTTCTTCTTTACACTTTTTTTAATATCTTACAAGTTTTCTAAAATTATAATATTTTAATTTTTTTAATTGTAAGCATTTTATAATATTTTAAATAAAGTATGATTAGTAGCCTTATTATGCTAACTAGAGACTAAATCCTGTACGATAACTTTTTTGACAGTTCAGTCCTCAAGGCACCACTGCCACTCAATAAAAGCTGATAAATGGTCACAGTTGAATGAAAAGCCTGAAAAATAAACAAAGCCTCTATGTGGAAATGTTCAAAATAAACACAATAATGCTCAAGATCACTACCTAACCACAGAACAACTAAGTTAAATAAAAATTCATTCAAATTCATTGAGTTTTAGAATTATGAGCAAAGCATTTTTAATTAACTCCCTTTAATCTAGTTGTTTTCAGAAATCTCTTGTGAAATGAAAGTCGCTCAGCATGTCCAACTCTTTGCAACCCCATGGACTATACAGTCCATGGAATTCTCCAGGCCAGAATACTGGAGTGGGTGGCCTTTCCCTTTTCCAGGGAATCTTCCCAACCCAGAGATTGAACCTAGGTCTCCCGCATTGCAGGTGGATTTTTTACCAGCTGAGCCACAAAGGAAGCCCAAAAATACTGGAGTGGGTAGCCTTTCCCTTCTCCAGGGGATCTTCCTGACCCAGGAATCAAGCTGGGATCTCCTGCACTGCAGGTGGATTCTTTACCAACTGAGCTATCAGGGATATCAGGGAAGCTGATAGCAGGGAAGAGATTCAGAAACCTCTTGGGAATGCATTATTTCTATGAAAAACAGCACCGTACTCTACACAAAACGAAAGATGTTAACCATCATATTATCCATATTCCAGCATTACCAACATGTATTACAACTGCTGGAATGTGTTCAATCTTCTTATCTAAAATGCAAAGCACAACCACAATTAAAATTCCTTAAGTCTCACCTGAACTATTACTTCAGTTCATCAAAAATAACTACCTATTCTTATCTTATTCTCTATTAATGAATTTTTCCTTACCTGTGTCCTCAACTCGTGATGGTGGTAGTGGTTTAGTTGCTAAATTGTGTCCAACTCCGGCAACCCCATGGACTATGGCCCTCCAGGCTCCTCTCTCCATGGGATTTCCCAAGCAACAGTACTGGAATGGGTTGCCATTTCCTTCTCCAGGGGATCTTCCTGACTCCAGGACTGAACCTAGGTCTCCTGCATTGCAGGTGGTCTCCTACATTGCAGGCAGAGTCTTTACAACTGAGCCACCTTCATTAAATCACACTTTTTCACACATTTCAAATGCACCTTTTAAAATTCAGTTCAATCAATATCCAATTTTGGAGCTGCTGCTATATTAGCAGGTACTTGATGTACAATATGAAATGGCTGTTCTCAAAGAGCTTATAGTAAGATAACTTTTACATAAAGCAGTGCTACAGAGATACAGAAGAGCGTGTGACTACCTCTAACCATAGGCATCATGAAAATTTCATGGACAAGTAGCATTTGATCTGCCCCTTGAAGAATAAAGAGTAGGGTGTCAAAGGTGAAGATGGGGTACCCCAGGGCAATGGAACCACATGACCCAAGACTGTAGGAGTAAATGTGGTCAATTTATAAAATATGGGGGAAGGCAGGGCAAGTATTAATGATACAAGACTGGAAAGCTAGATGGAGCCAAGACATAGCTATGTTGAATTATTATTTTATTTTGTAGGAAATGGGAAGCTGCTGAAGACTTGAGCAAGGAGGTAACATAACTGTGCTTTAGGAAGATTACTCTGGCAGCCTGCGTAAGCTGTGCTATGTAGTTATTATTTAAAATAGCTGCCATTAACTCCTGTCTCAGAGATAATAGGTTATTAAGATCAAGTGCTACCTAAAGCACAGTTTTAGTGGAAAATCGCTCAAGAAATGAAACAGAGTCCTGCTGCTGCTGCTGCTGCTACTGCTAAGTCGCTTCAGTCGTGTCCGACTCTGTGAGACCCCATAGACGGTCTCCTACCAGGCTCCTCTGTCCCTGGGATTCTCCAGGTAAGAACACTGGAATGGGTTGCCATTTCCTTCTCCAGTGCATGAAAGTGAAAAGTGAAAGGGAAGTCGCTCAGTCGTGTCTGACTCTTAGCGACCCCATGGACTGCAGTCTACCAGGCTCCTCCATCCATGGGATTTTCCAGGCAAGAGTACTGGAGTGGGGTGCCATTGCCTTCTCCGAACTAATTATATTACCTTGGACAAATCATTTCACTTCTCTTAGTCTTTTTTCCTAAAATAATAAATATCTCCTCTACTGTCTCATGAAGCCACTGAAAGGATGAAATGAAAATAGTATGTACGGAAGCCCCCGGAAGGCTTGCTGGCCATAAGGTCTCTGTCACAAACACTCAGTTCTTCCTTGTAGCATGAAGGCAGATACTACGTAGAGTAACCATAAAAGAAACCACAATCACATAACTGTACTCTACAGAGATGAAAATAAATGATTTTTAAGCTTAAAAAAATAATGTTCTCCTGGGATACCAACAGTTACTGGTTGAGGCCATTTGTTTAAAATGGTTCATTATTAGCAGTATAAGATACCAATATAAAGTATGTTGATTAATTTTTATTTCCATAGTTTCTGTTGACCAACATTCTCCCCCGATAAGGGGGAAAAAACCCAAAATATTTGGTTAACAAAAAATTGTTCTATTTCAAAAGAACTGCTTGTCATTTTTTAGCAAGTATTCAATTTTCTTTTTAAAAAAAGTTTCCTTTTTCAATGGTACCATATTTAGCAAATGGGCAAAAATCAGATCACCCAGGAAAATTATTATAGCTAAAAGCTTACAATTAGTAGGTAATGGAAAAAACTAGGAGATTAACATTTGAAACCACAGAAAACATTAAGGATTTTCCAACATGTGGTCACTTTTATTTCAAACAATTGCAAACTATGCTGGTCTTCAATAAACTGTGACCAAAAAGGGAGAGATGCTGGCAGAAAGAGAGTCTATCTCTGGATGGCTTTTAACCCTCACATGTTTGGTGATGCCGACAACCCTTCTCAGGTAACATTTTTAAATGCATAAAACAAAACACATGGAATTATAAAAAACCAATTACAGTATACTAAAATATAGTTACCAAAATACTTTAAGAAATAAACCTGTGATATCAGAAACTTCATTATTAGTTCATACATTGGAATAACAAGATCTAACACTTGCCATAATTTCCAAGTGGTGGTGAGGCAAGCATAAACAATACTTCAAGATATGTTCAACAACCATAACAGCAATATGATCTGGAAATATTCACGATTTCTACGGACTTCCTTGGTGCCTCAGTGGTAAAGAATCTGCCTGCCAGTGCAGGAGACTCAGGTTCGATCCCTGGATTGGGAAGGTCCCCTGGAGAAGAAAATGGCAACCCACTCCAGTATTCTTGCCTGGAGAATTCCATGGACAGAGGAGCCTGGCGGGGTCACAGAGTCAGACACGACTGAGTGACTAAACAACAACCGGTTACAAGGTCACAGGTACTGCCAATACTAGGGTTTGTTGACTCCATTCATAACCGAAGGAAATGCTGGGGAAGTGGGTGGGAGGGAGGTTTCAGAGGAAGGCGATATATATATATATACACACATATATATGTACATATATAGTTATGACTGGTTCACATTGTTGTACGGCAAAAACCAACACAGCATTGTAGAGCAATTATCCTCCAATTAAAAATTAAATTTAAAAAAGAAGGAAATGCTGAGTTCTAGCTAAAGGTATGAGTAAATAAAGATATAATTTTCCCCATACAAGTTCATGGGACTCTCCCTGTCCCCCATCGAATTCTATTCATGTTCAGAATCCCTTTCCCCTGAGGGAAAGCAAACTTTTATTATAAGCTCATCAAAAAAGAGAAAAAAAACTTCCCTCAAAGTTCCCCAAATGTATATTTACCTTTCTACCACATATTTTGCTCCTTTTCAGATTAAATAAACCAGTAGTTGTCTTTCAGCCACACCACCACTGGATAATCAGGAAAGAATTCATATCAAGAACTAAAAAAGGTAATTACTCTATTAGAGGCCATTGTTTTGATAAAAACATGCTGACACAGATTCTCCTTTAACATTCTTAATGATTTATCTCACAAGTAAGAAAAGCAAATATATCTAAAGATAGGAGGTCCAGATTTTCTAATCTGTCCTATAAATAGCTATACCTTTTATATTAGACTTCGTTCATTTGAAATCAGTCATGCAAACTACAGAGCTCAAAGAAAATATAGAAAACCCAGAAAAGGTCCATTACAAATACAAGTTGAAAGTTCATATTGATATTTTGTTGGTATAAAACCACCACTTGAACCATGAATCTGTAGTTATTAGGGTTGCTAAACCTACAATTTGCATAAAATACCCTGCAAATACCATATCTCTTTATTGTTAATCTAAAATTGCTACACACTGTGCTCTGACCTAATAATTCAGTCAACTGCAGGTTTCAGTAGAAACACCAGGGATTCAAGTGTGTCCACTTGAAAGTGTCCCATCATGGAACATTAATTAATTATTCTACAATTGTGCTTTACTAGCACTTCATAAACTCAAAGCTCCACACAAATATTCAGCATTACTGGGAGAGGAATCATATAGCACTATATTAAATAAAAATCTCCTTCAATTATAACTGCTAATAACAATGGGTTGCAGAAACACACTTTGTTGTTGTTGCTGCTTTTCCTTTTTTAATTTTATTTTTTATTGAAGTATAGTTGATTGAAACATACTTTTAAGTTACCACAAATTAGCAATTTACCAAATTTTGTCGATAACACTCAAAAAAAAAAAGAAAATTATACTCCAAACATTAAAAATTTTTTGGATTTACAATAATATATATAAATGTGAATTTAAGAAGAAACTACTAAAAAGTGAGTTAATATGGCTATTTCTGGATAGTGCAATCAAAGGATATTTCTTTTCTCTCTTATACCTTTAGAACTCCCTCTAAGCAATCAAAGGATATTCTTTTCTCTCTTATATCTTTAGAATTCCCTCCAATTTCTATGACATCCATGTATTCTTTATAATCAAAAAAGTTTTGATAGCATAAAAATATAATGAACTCACTATCAATTATTTTCCATACAGGTTAAAAAAAGAGAATTACTCCTTATATTGGCATGTACGAGAGAAAAATTTAAGATGATCTGAGTCCAGACAGTCTGCCTAACAGCTACTACGCACTCTGCACTCACTGGTGGCCGCTGCATCTCCTCCCAGGGTGGGCAGCTCCCTGCCTCTGCTGACCTCTGGCAGCATCCCCAGACCACCAGAATACACAGCTGGTGCTCTCACCTGCCCATATATGGACATAGTCTGTATTCACTGGATTACTGACTAACATGAGCACATGCCAGGAGCTGAAGGCAATCAAGCCACCAGAGTTCTCTGAAGTGAAGTGATAACAGCTAGGCACCCTCACAGAAAATTCAGGCTTCTTTCTGCTGACTAGGATTTGGCACGCATGTGCAGGTACCCAGTTACATCTATTGGACTCATCTTTGGGAGCAAAAGCCACTGGCTTAAGCAAATGATAAATTTAAGCAAATCTACACGTTCTACGAGGGTGTGAGGAAAAGAGGCCTATCAAAAGCCCTGTTCTTTGGGTGCATGAACTGGGATAGCCACTCTGGAGAGCAACTTGGTAGTATCTATTCTAATTTAAAATGGTCACCTGTGACTCAGCAATTCTACTTCTCAGAAACTGCTCTAGAGAAATACTCCTACATGTGCACAAACAGGCATACAAGGATGTCCGCTGAAGGATCATTTCCGTATGTTTGTTTACATATTTACTTGGCTGCACCATGTCTCAGTCGCGGCACTCAGGATCAGCATATGGGATTTAGTTCCCTGACCAGGGACCGAACCCAGATCCCCTAAACTGGGAGTGTGGAGTTTTAGCCACTAGACCACCAGGGAAGTCCCTGAAGGACTGTTTTAAAGAGAGAAAAACTGAATTCAAACAAACAAAAAATACTCATTGTGGGAAGCCAAATAATGAACCGCCCTCAAGATGGACATACCCTAATCCCTCAAACCGGTGAATGTGACCTTAGAGGGCAAAAGGGACTTTGCAGATGGGACTAAATCAAGGACCCCGAGATGGGGAAATTACTCTGGATTATCTGGGTGGGCTCTAAATGTAATCACAAGGGACCTTGTAAAAGGGAAGGAGTCAGTCAGAGCAGAAGGTAGGATGACAGATCAGAGACGAGTGATGCACTTTCAAGTTTCGAGGAAGAAGCCACAAGCCAAGGAATACTGGTGCCCACTAAACACTGTGAAAAAGGCCAGGGAATGCATCCTCCCCTAGAACCTCTAAAAGGAAGCAGATCTGTCAACACCTGACTTTAACTCAAGGTGACTCATTTAGGACTTCTGATCTCCAGAAACGTAATAGGTAAGTTTGTGTTGTTTTAAGCCACTAAGTTTGTAATAACGTGTTAGCATAGCAACAGGAAACTAACACACCCGTCAACAGAGGAACTGCTAAAAAAACTATGGTATTTCTGGAGTCTTGTGCAGCACTTAAAAAAATGTGGTAGATCTATATATATGGAGACACAGAAAACCAAAACATTGAGTTGACTTTTTTTTTAAGAAGTGAGTTATACAAAGATATGTCTAGCATCAAATCTTTCATGCAAAAGAGAAAAATAATAAAAAGTGTCATGTATACACACACACACAAACATACACATTCAACAATGGTCTTGAAAAGTATATTAAAAAATTATCATTGTCTTAACTGAGCTGGGGAGTAGACGAAGACAGGATTAGTGATGGTAGTCAAAAGGAACTTCAGTTTCCCCTGCATTTTTTATAAGAATGTATTCATGGGCTCGTTTTTAAAAATATAATGAACACATAAAAATGTTAAAAATGCAGGATCAAAGTAATAGTTATACAATTTCTGCAGGTTTCTCTCCTTTCGAAGTAATTATGCATTCGTCCCATAGTTGATCACCTGCTGTTATTTACATTTGTCTACAACCACTGACTAAACATCTTGAAGAGCAGACTATACTGCTTGTGTTCACCCCACCACCACCATTGTAAAAACAATCCAGAAAGAGGGGCAAAGGGGAGAGACAGCATGGGGTATATGCAGGAACTGACAGTCCCTTTATAGTGATCACCACAGGCACCTTACCAGACTTAGGAAAGAACAGGTGCATGATTCACCCAGCAGCCCTGGTGGTATTTTGTGATAGCCAATATGGAAGTCAAGAAGACAGATAATAATCAGAACTGATTTATTTAGCAAAAGCCTGGGCATACAATTGGAGGAAACCTGAATGAAGACTATTATCTCATCTGCCAGCCAGATTCCAAACAAATTGGGAAGAAAGAATATTCCAAAGGGATCATAAACACACCAAAAAAGCACTATACCCACAATTCACTACCAGAAAAAAAAATGTTGATGGGATAGTTTTGCTTTCATAGACAATAGGCAGTTAATTTAATATACATAAAATAACTTAAGCAGCATAGCACCTTCCAAAGAGAATGTACAGACTGTAAGTACATATTCACATCCATCCTTATTTAATCCTTACATTAGCCCTATTATTATCTCCCTAGTACAGATGACTAGGCCGTCTAACAATGCTTTTCAAGCCTCGACCCTGGGCTGGAATCAGACAGATCTATTTCAGCCTCAGCATTACTAGTAACTGTATGAGCTTCCTCAAGTGACTTCATTTCTGTGCCATGGCTTCTTTATTCGTAAAATAAATAACAATAATACCTACCTCATAAAGTCTCAGTGAGGATTAAATGAGATAGTGGGTGGGAAGTGCTTAGCACAGAGCCTGGCCTGCAATATGCTGACACTGTCGTCCTCCTGGTGGCAGAGGTGGTGACAGTGATGACAGAGATGTTGCAGTGGAAGAAATCAGGGATGAGCAAAGGTAACTGAACTTGCCCAAGGTCACGCAGCTAGTAAGAGTGCAGAGCTGGAATTTCAATCCCAGTCTGACTCTCTGAATCTGATTTTAACCTCTAGGCAATACTACCTCCCAAGGTCTTCAGGTACTTCATCCTAACTTTGTAGCTAGCCAGCCAGGCCTGAGAATGTTTTTTTTTTTTTTATTCAAGTATAGCTGATTTACAATGTTGTACTAATTTCTGCTGCACCACAAAGTGACTGAGTGATACACGTATAAACATTCCTTTTTATATTCTTTCACCTGAGAACTTCTGAGACATTTGCTGAACTGAAAGAACTGTACCAAAATTCAATGACTCTTATTCCAGTGTTCACTAAATACCTGATAATTAATTCTCTTGGTGAACAAAGGTAGTTTATTCATTTACTCATTAACTCTTCCAAATCTAGAATTTGAATTTCTCTAAAAGTACATAAACACTTTCCAAAGATTTCTGACCAAAGGATAAACAGGTGGTAGTATCCTCCTAGGAGAATAGATCAACATTTATGAATTTAAATATCATCTCAAAGATTTTACTTGAGTGTAATATAAGTATTCAAAGCCTTGTCTATTTCAGGTGACCACCTCCAAGCCCAAAATGTTCCTTCCCTTATATGACAGGACAAAACGAAATCAAAGAGCTATTTAGTCTTTTTCACTTTTTGCTGCTGCTGCTGTGTTGCTTCAGTCGTGTCCGACTCTGTGCGACCCCATAGACAGCAGCTCACTAGGCTCCCCCATCCCTGGGATTCTCCAGGCAAGAACACTGGAGTGGGTTGCCATTTCCTCCTTCTCCAATGCATGAAAGTGAAAAGGGAAAGTGAAGTTGCTCAGTCGTGGCCGACTCTTAGCAACCCCATGGACTGCAGCTTACCAGGTTTCTCCGTCCATGGGATTTTCCAGGCAAGAGTACTGGAGTGGGGTGCCATTGCCTTATCCGTTTTCACTTCCTAAATAATATCAATAAAGTGTTCTGGGCTTCCATGGGTTTTGTTTTATTGAAGTATAACTGGCATGCAATAAACTACACAAATTTGAAGTGCACAATTTGAAGAGTTTTGACATATGTACACATACAACATGAAATCATCACAATCAAAACAGGGAACATTACTATCAGCCCAAAAATTTCCTCATGGACCTTTGTAGTCCTTTCTCCCAACTCTTCCTGCCTGTCTCCATCCCCAGGCAGCCACTGATCTGCTTTCTGTAACCACAGATTAGTTTACATTTCCTAGAATGTCATATACATCTTACAATGTGCACTCTTGTAAGACCGGGTTCTTCCGCATAAATCCATGTTGTCAGTATCAACAGCTCATTCATTTTTATTGCTGAGTAGTATTCCATTATATGGGTGTACCACATCTGTTTACCTATTCACTTGTTAATGGATGTTTTTATTATTTCCAGTTTTTGGCAATCACAAATAAAGCTGCCCTGAACATACATGTTGAAGTCTTTGAATGGTGTTGGGGGTTGGGAGGGGGGCGGCAATGAAGAAAGGGGTCCTAATAAACAAACACAATGAAAAATGAGAAACACTAAGCAAAATGCTTGGGTTCAAAATTAAACTACAGAGTAAAAAATATCTTGGCTACCTTGGGCAAGTCAGTTATTATCTCTACCAATACCCATATGTATGCTGCTTGTCCTCACTTGGAGTTTGTAAAGTAAAATGTGACAGGAGGCTGAAATCTTTTGCAACTCCCACAAAGAAACTGAGACCCGGGTTCAGTCCCTGGCTTGGGAAGATCCCCTGGAGCAGGAAAAGGCAACCCCCTCCAGTACCCTTGCCTGGAGAATTCCATGAACGGAGGAGCCTGGTAGGCTATAGTCCACAGGGTCGAAATGAATCAGAACTGATGCTTTTTCCTTGAAAATTCCCTTTTGTTTAGAAGGACTAATGTACTATGAAATGTAATGCAAAATATTTTGAGTTCAATAATATTTGAGTTGTCATTTTTGAGCTATTGCTTTTTTATTTCTCTTAAATTTATATTTATTTCAACACTTAAAAATAACTTCCTGCATGCTTTCACTTTTTGCCAACAACATAAAATGAAATACAGATGGCTATTTTCAGGGGCTTCCCTGGTGGCTCCGTGGTAAAGAATTCACCTGCCAGTGCAGGACACGTGAGTTTGATCCCTGGGTTGGGAAGATCCCCTGGAGGAGGGAATGGCACCCCAGGCCAGTATTCTTGCTGGGAAATCCCACAGACAGACAAGCCTGGCAGGCTACAGTCCACGGGGTCCCAAAAGAGTTGGACAGGACTTAGTGACTAAACAACAGCTATTTCAGAAGCCAAGAAAGAGCTCCACTCTGCATCTTTAATTCACTCAGAGTAGATTCAGAGTTCCTATCTACCAGGCCCTACTTGATCTGCGGCTCCCACCTCCATCCAATCATTCATTCTCCTCTCTCCCATTGCTTCCTGGGCTCAGAGATCCACACTAAGGATGCTACGGCTGCTTCCCTCTCAGGGACTTGGCTCTCGCTGTTCTCTGTCTGGGATGCACTTCCTCTATTAGTTATACGGTACACTCTCACTACGCCAGCCTTTGACTGTGTGGATCACAACAAACTGTGGAAAATTCTTCAAGAGATGGGAATATCAGACCACCTTACTGGCCTCCTCAGAAATTTGTATGCAGGTCAAGAAGCAACAGTTAGAACCAGACATGGAACAGACTGGTTTTGAATTGGGAAAGGAGTACACCAAGACCGTATATTGTCACCCTGTTTATTTAACTTATATGCAAAGTACATCATGTGAAATGCTGGGCTGGATGAAGCACAAGCTGGAATCAAGACTGCCGGGAGAAATATCAATAACCTCAGATATGCAGATGATACCACCCTTATGGCAGAAAGGGAAGAGGAACTAAAGAGCCTCTTGATGAAGGTGAAAGAGGACAGTGAAAAAGCTGGCTTAAAACTCAACATTTAAAAAATGAAGATCATGGCATCTGGTCCTCTCACTTCATGGCAAATAGTGGGGAAACAATGGAAACTGTGACAGACTTTATTATCTTGGGCACCAAAATCACTGCAGATGGTGACTGCAGCCATGAAATTAAAAGACACTTGCTCCTTGGAAGAAAATCTATGACCAACCTAGACAGCATATTAAAAAGCAGAGACATTACTTTGCTGTCAAAGGTCCGTCTACTCAAAGCTATGGTTTTTCCAGTAGTCATGAATGGATGTTGAGAGTTGGACCATAAAGAAAGCTAAGCTCTGAAGAATTGATACTTTTGAACTGTGGTGTTGGGGAAGACTCTTGAGAGTCCCTTGGACAGCAAGAACAAACCAGTCAATCCTAAAGGAAATCAACTCTGAATATTCACTGGAAGGACTGATGCTGAAGCTGAAGCTCCAAAACTTTGGCACCTGATGTGAAGAACTGACTTCTTAGCAAAGACCCTGATGTGGGGAAAGATTGAAGGCAGGAGGAGAAGGGGATGACAGAGGATGAGATGATTGGATGGAATCACCGACTCGATGGACACGAGTTTGAGCAAGCTCCGGGAGTTGATGGAGAAGGAAGCTTGCCGTGCTGCAGTCCATGGGGCTGCAAAGAGCCGGACACGACTGAACAATTGAACTAAACTGACACTGTCACTTCTTTCAGGTCTCAAATGCCATCCCAGCCTTTCGTCTCTTGCCCACTGCATGTGAAATAGAGCCCTCCCCCATCCCCATTATCCCCATCACCCTCCATCCCTCTAACCCAGCTACACTTTTCTCCATAGCACTTATCATTTGACATAATGTATACACGTCTTACGTTTAACAATATTTGTTATTGTCTATATCCCCCACTAAAATAAAAGCTTTTTTAAGAACAAGGATTTTATCTGCCCCCTGCTATGCTCACTTCACAACAGTAGGCTCAGCTTACCTCTGAATTCCACAAACACTTGAATGAATTTGTTGATTAAACACTATTTACTGACAAAAATACCCTTCTGTTTAGAATTCACAGAGAAGAAAATTTTTTTTAATTAAATACCCTGCTACTGCTTAAATTAAAATGCTAAGTTAATGCTGATCTACTTTTCAGGATGGGTTCTTTTTTCAGATTGACATTTAACTTTAAGCTACACTTACAGATGAAAAGAACACTGGAATTTAAAGACAGGAAAGCCAGGGTCTAGTCATTTGCCTTGCCATAACTAGCTATGTTGTTGTTGTTGTTCAGTCGCCCAATAGTATCCGAATCTTTGCAACCCCCTGGACTGCAGCACGCCAGACCTCCCTGTCCCTCACCATCTCCCAAAGTTTGCCCAAGTGCATGTCCATTGCATCCGTGATGCTATCCAGCCATCTCATCCTCTGACACCCTCCTCTCCTTCTGCCCTCAATCTTTCCCGGCATCAGGGACTAGCTTGCTCCCAGCCAAAACCTTTCCTTATCTCAGATAACTTCTCTCTAAAATGAGGGGAAGGAAATTCCCTGCCTGTGCTCTCACTGCTGACGGGCCTCGGTTCAATCCCTGGTCAGAGAACTAGGATCCCACAAGTCACACGGTATGTCCAAATTAAATAACATTTTTTAAAAATGAGATTGGTGTTTGACAGAAAACAACAAAATTCTGTAAAGCAATTATCCTTCAATTAAAAATAATTTTTAAAAATGAGATTGGTTTAAAAAAAATTTTTTTATAATAAAATGAGAGAAACAAATATCTCTAAGGTTCCTCCTAAAATTCTGAGACTCTGTTACAGCTAGTGCAGTCTTATGAAAGTTGCCAATCATAAATCACTTAACTCAGCTTGAATCTCATCTTTCTAATCCAAAACTGAAAGATTCTATATAACTATAAAACCCTGTAAAAATCAGTCATTTTTACCCAGGTGTCCACTAGAAGGTGTGAGCTGGAAGAATATACTACATAGGGGTGGCAGCATTTCAAAAGTTAGGTGTTTTGTTTTGTATTTACCTAGCTGCTCCATGTCTTGGTTGAGGCATGTGGGAGCTAGTTCTCTGACCAAGGACTGAACCTGGGTTCCCTACATTAGGAGTGCAGACCTCTGGCCACTGACTGCCAGAGAAGTCTCCAAAAACTAGTTTTTAAAAAGTTAATGAACCTCTAATCTTCCTCAAAAATAAAAAGAATAAGTCACTAGAAAGGAAATAAAGATATCTGTTTATTACCCTATCTTTAACCAGTTATTGAATTTAAAGTAATTACAAACATGAGCATCATACATACATGATTAGTAGCAGGTATGTTTGAGACCAAATAGAGCTGAGTTAATGTCAGGCTCTCTTTTCCAGTTATGTGATCCTGAGCAAACTGCATACCTGCTCTGCAGTTTATTTGCCTCATCTGTACACGGATACAATATTTACAACTGTTAAAACAGGTAACAATATTTAGCTACCAGGATCCTTTTTTAAAAAAACCAAGATCCCTTTGAGAATTTAATAAATGCTTGACACATATGACATACTTAATCAACATTATTATTAAATAAATAAATGTGAATACACCCACACAAAACACAAATCTAACAAAACATTCTTAGCTGCTTCTTCTGATACTATGTTGCTTGTATCACACATGGAAAGAAATGAAAAAAGTTCTGACCATAGTCAGAAGTGTTTATCACTCATACACATATTGGTTTCTGAGAGGTCAGACAACAAAAAAATGTTTAAGAGTTTAAAAAAAAACTTCCAGGCCAGAGAGGTTCCTTCTTTTAAAATCATTCTTCTGTGGAAATACCTGGCAAATACTCAGTACATTTATACAGTGAACATCTTAGGAAAGCCAACTTCACGTATTTTTAATGGAGCCTACACTTTTTAATCCTAAAAATAAATAAACTACATACATACAAAAATTTTGGATCTGTGAACTTAGTCTTGAGAAACAAAGAGCTTTCCACATTTCACCTACAAGAGAGCCAATTAAATCCAAAGATTCCACCATCATAGCATAATGCCCCTTGAGCTTTCAAGCAGATAAGACACTCAGACACACCTTGCTTTTTATAGGAAAGGCCCAAATGAGACATGATAAACCTCTAATTCCATGTTAGGAATTCCCTATCAATATGCACATGCCTTTTTTTGGTAGCTAGACTGTAAAATAAGTCATTAGGAGTTCACAGTGGAAATGCTGCAACCTCAACCTCGAATCCAGACACAAAAATACAGAGGTCGGTATTCCCATCTCAGACACATCCAAATGTCTCAGCCAACGGGATCCCGTCACTGCCCTTTCCAGAAACACACAGTAATGGGGTTTAATCCGTTTCTATAAATGTTCGTTGTGTTGAAAGCCAAAGCGCCTGCAAAACCGCAAAACACAAAAAGATTCCTCGCATTCCGTTTATAGCCAACAGACAGGCCAGCCTCTCTGCGCCCTACCCCTGACAGTCCTCCTTGCGACAATAAGAATTTCGTGCCACCGGATGCTTCCTACACGTCAAAATGTCATCCCGCAAAGTGGAGGTGGGGAGGGGGCAGTGCCTGGATCAACCGATCCTGCCGGAGCTCCCACCCCGGGGCAAACACGGGAACCAAGTGAAGTCGGTGCAAAGTTCCCATCCATCCAGCATATTTGGTTTCCTTCTGCCCCCAAACCCAGCGGCACAACTGCTGAGATTTGCTTTTGCACCTGCCATGGCTGCTAAGCCTGGGCTTCTCCTTGACCCCCGAGATCATAGATAAGGCCTTGCGGCCTAAAACGTTCATGACCCTTGCGGAGAGCGCATTGAGGACCGCCGCAGCATCCCCCTTCGCTGTCCACACAGCCAGCTTGCTTCCCTGACAAAGGCCCCGTGCCAATCCCCGGCACGACACACAGTAGTTGCTGGAATGCCCATCACCGACTGGCAGCTGCCACTACCTTCTCCCGAGAAAAATAAACAACACACACGCACGCACACACACACACACACACACACACACACACAGCACTGGGGTATAACAACACGGCGGGAGATGTAAAGCATTAAAATTAAAAAGACCCCAAAGCTAAGCAGCCTGGGTGTGCCCTGGAAGTGCGTCCGAGGGGCCCGTGGGGGAGGGGATATAGGGCCCGGGAGGCGGCGGCGGCTCCTCTGGGGCGTGAAGGCCGGGCCGGGTGATGGTCTAATAAAATGCTGGGAGTCGGAAGGTTCAAAATGAAACCACAAATGAAATCCCCGGCGGGCCTGAGGCCCCGGGTGGTCTGCAGACCAGCGGCGCGGCCCGCACCTGCCTGCCCAGCGCCCACCCACACACACACCTGCCAGGGCAGCCTTCTGGGACCCTCGGGGTCCGGGGTGAAGCAGAAAGAAGGCCCGACCCCAGGGTGCGGGCCGGGTGGGCTAATCTGATGGCGGAGGCCAGGGGGCAGCCTCGCTCACCTCTAGGTCAGTGTCGGCGGCCTCCGGGGCCCCGAGGATCTCGCTGGGCAGCTCGGCCAGGTCGGTGACCCGGATCAGCCCGTCGTGCAGGAAGATGGTCTCCTCCTTCACCGAGAGCCACTGCGCCGAGTCCGCGGCCGCAGCCGCCGCAGCCGCCGCGGCCGCCGACGAGCCCATGGCCCCAGCTGAGGGGTTGGCTATGAGGAGCAGCCGCTCGGCTCGGCGAGATGCGAGCAGGAGCCGCCGAGTTCACCAGTCCATGGCAGCAGCCGCCGCGCCCGCCTGCAGCGCCCCACTCGCCGCCTCGCGCGTGCAGCTCCGCCCTAGGAGGTCCGAGCTGCCATCCTCCCACCCCTGGCCCCGGAGACCCCGGCCCCGCCGCCACCGCCGCTGCCGCCGCCCTGAGGAACAGGATCCGCCTCTGCCGCTAGGCAGCCAACTGTCAGTGAGGCGCCATGTTGGGGGCGGGGCTCCCGGCATGCCCCGCGGAGCGGACAATACCGGCCCCGCCCACTCATCTGGCCCCGCCCACCTACCGAAGGCCCGGGGACAGCCAGGTTGGCTGGATCTCTGCCTAGCCTTTTTCTGCACCTTGCCCTCAGAGTGACCTCCCACGTCCTTTACAGTTCCAGGGCGCCCTACGTCTGCATTACTCCAGGAGAAGAGGGCAGCCTTCCTCTACTCTCCTCCCCTCTGCTCATGTGTGCAACCCTCTCTGGCCTGAGTCCCACCGTGGGCACCTGGGCAGA
The DNA here is from genome assembly GCF_042477335.2 of Ovis canadensis. Classification (NCBI taxonomy): domain Eukaryota; kingdom Metazoa; phylum Chordata; class Mammalia; order Artiodactyla; family Bovidae; genus Ovis; species Ovis canadensis. Next base: position 72,358,869 of record NC_091261.1, on the reverse strand, counting down.
CACATGGAAGTTCACGGGCTGCTTACACGTTTAAATAAGATATATGCAAAAATATGGCTCACAGTAGGTGCTGAAGTTTGTTCATAAGCACTTGGTCGAAATGCACAGTAGGTGCTACATATTCACCACAAATTCTTGTACCCAATAAGCACTCAAAATCTGGTGAAAATAAAGCACTAGTCACAATGTCTGGTGTCTGGACCTTAATAAATGCTCCAAGAGGGAGTTAAAATTATTCTTATATTCTATCACTATTCAACACTGATTGACATACACCTTAAAAATATGCCAGCCATCCCGCTTTTATTAAAAGAAGAAAGGAAAGAACTATGTGTTTAGAGAAAAATGTGTGGGTGACTATGTACTAAGTTGTTAATATGAATTGCCACACAGAGCAGGACTAGCGTGGAATGGCTGAAGTAAGGTTAACTTTGTATTGCTTTTATACTTCCAAAAAAAAAAAAAAGCACTCTTTGGTATCAAAGGACTTGAATGCATATGTCCACCAAAATACCTGCACAGGCCTAGATGTCCATCCATACATGAATGGATAAAGAAGTTGTGGTACATAAATGCAATGGAATATTACTCAGCCCATAAAAAGGAATGCATTTGAGTCAGTTCTAATGAGGAGGATGAACCTAGAGCCTGTTACACACAGTGAAGTAAGTCAGAAAAACAAGGATTGTGTGGTAACCATATATATGAAATCTAGAAAAATGGTACCGATGAACCTATTTGAAGGGCAGCAGTGGAGACACAGACATAGAGAACAACCTGTGGACACAGTGGCGGGAGGAGAGGATGGGACAAACTGAGAAAGTAGCACTGAAACGTATATATTACCATAAGTAAAATTAGATAGCCAGTGGAAACTTGCTGTATGAGGCAGGGAGCCCAAATCAGCTCTCTGTGACAGTCTAGAAGGGTGGGATGTAGAAGGGAGACTCAAGAGGGAGGGTAAATATGTATACCTATCACTGATTCATGTTGGTGTATGGCAGAAACCAATATAACACTGTAAAGCAATTATCCTCCAATTAAAATAAATTTAAAATTTAAAAAACTTGCATAGGGACATTTATAGCAGCTTTATTCATAATTGCCAAAACCAAGATGCCCTTCAGGAAGTGAATGGATAGATAAACTGTGGTACATCTGGACAATGGAATATTATTCAGCACAAAGAAGAAATGACTATCAAACCAGGAGAAGACAATACCCTGTATGATTCCAACTATATCATATTTTGGAAAAGACTAAACTATGGAGATGATAAAAAAGATCATTGGTAGCTAGTGGATGCAGAAAGGAAGGGAGGGATGCAGAAAGGCAGAGCACAGAAATTTTTAGGGCAGTGAACAGTACTCTGTATAATACAGTAATGATGTATACATGAAATTATACATTTTTTCAAAATCATAGAACATACTACACCAAGAGGGAGCCACAGTGGAAAATATGGACTTTAGGCATTATGATGTGCCAGTTCAGTTCATCAGTCATGACAAATGTATCACATGGTGGGGCATGTGAACACGGGAGAGATCATGCACGCATGGGAGCAGGGAGTATGTCTGAAATTTCTGCATCCTCAGTTTTTGTGTGTGTGTGTGTGTGTGAACCTAAAACTTTTCTAAAAAATAAAAGTTTTCATAAAGAAAGAATGAATGAGAGCATTAAAGAGCATACTTTTTGATCCAGCAATTCAGCTTTGAGGAAGTTGTCTGAAGGAAATTATCAGATTCACAGTCCAGGATGAACACACAGGGATGTGCAGCTCAGTATTGTTTATAAGAGGAAAAATTATAGTCAGATTAAATACCCAACAATGTGGGACTGGTTAACTATTATAATGGTATATCTGAAACATGGAATATTATGATGCCATTCAGAATAATGCTTATAAAGGATATTAATACAAGTGAATGTTGAGGTATTAGTAAATGGAAAAAAATCAGGCTAAAATAGTAAAGAAATTTTGAAATTTAATTGTTTGTTGTTAAGACTGCATTTTAAAAATTACATACATGCATGACTGTAGATGTAGAAGACAGGGAAAGTATCATGTCTGATAATATTTTGGTAAATTTCAGCAGTGCATTTACAGGAGATGCACTACATTTACAGCAGTGCATTGACTGGGAGATGAGTGGTTTGTGCTTTGCAATGTTTTCCAAATTTTCTTTCTCAAGCTTGCATTACTTTTGATAAAACCAAAAAAAAAATCTATTGAACCTCTAGGAATGGAGGTACCTCCACTCATATATCTATCATACTATCCTTCTGAGTATTCATTAATATTTGCATTTTACAAGGAACTGAAGCTCAGAATTAAGTGACTTGCACCCACCTAGAAATTGGCAGAATTGAGATTTGAATCCCTGACTGGCTCTATCCTCTTCTGCCTCCCTCCCAAATAAGCAATTCATATACACTGCCCTGTAACAATCTCATGTGCTTTACAACAATTGTTAATTTCATTTTCAGGATATTTATCCCCCATGCATGTGTTAAGCTTCTAGCAAGTGTCAAATCCTGGGAGGTATCCAGAATGGAGATATTATTACCCCTGTTTTCAGCTAGGAAACCAAGGCTCAGTTGGATGCTTTAATCAATATCTCACAGACAGCAAATGTCAAATCTCAGATGCGAACCTAGGTTTGTTTGAATCTATAATCCCAGCTTTCTTTTTTTAAAAACTTTCTCTATTGTATAGGTGTATAGCCAATTAAGAATGTTGTGATAGTTTCAGGTGAACAGCAAAGGGACTCAACTATACATATACCAAACTCCCCTCCCATCCAGGCTGCCACGTAACATTGAGCAGAGTTCCTAGTGCTATGCAGTAGGTTCTTGTTGGTTATCCATTTTAAATACAGCGATGTGTGCATGTTCATTCCAAACTCCCCAACCATCCCTTCAACCCAGCAACCATAAGTTTATTCTCTAAGTCTGTGAGTCTCTTTCTGTTTTGCTAGTAATTTCATTTGTATCATTTCTTTTTCGATTCCACATATAAGGGATGTCATATAGTATTTCATCTTCTCTGTCTGACTTACTTCATTCAGTATGACAATCTCTAGGTCTATCCATGTTGCTGTAAATGGCATTATTTCATTCTTTTTAATGGCTGAGTAATATTCCATTGTATATATGCACCACATCTTTATCCATTCCTCTGTCAAAGAACATTTCAGTTGGAATCTAAATAGCCTTGTGTGGCTCAAAATAATTCTCCTCCTCATATTGTTTATATTTCAAGATAAGGAGTCAAGATGCCCAGGAATTACAGATCTTTCTTGACCTATGATGGGGTTATGTCCTGATAAACCCATCGTAAGTTGAAAATATAAAAAACAAAGCCTCACTGAACTTCATAGCTTAGCTTACACTACCTTGAAGGTGCTCAGAACACTTACATTGTCTGTAGTTGAGCAAAATCAACTATATCCATTTTCCACCACTGTAAAGTTGAAAAATCTGTAAGTTGAACCATCCTAGGTTGGGGACAGTCCGTATTGCCCTTCACTTCAATGAATTAAAACAGCACATATCCATAGCTGAAAGTCTTTAGACTGCATAATGAATAGTTATTTAATATTTTAGCAACAGTAATTAATTAGTCACTGGACTACATGGCTACCACTGTACCATGAAGAGGCAGCTGATGAATTAATATTTATAGAAGCCCTATGGAAAAAGAGACCATTTACTGGAAATCTCTTAGAACAGATCAGCAAGATGGAAAAAGTCCCTGCTCAAAAGAATTTTATGCTAGAAACCTGGATACAGAGAATCCAAATTTAGTTAAGATCACACACACACACACACACACACACACATACCATGCATACAGGAAACAGCCATTCATGGAAGCATATAGAAAGGAAAGGTTTATGATTTACAACTTATTTTCATTGGAATTGTCCTCTCCACTCTTCTGTTTGAGAACGGGTGCTTGGGATAGGAAAAGGAGCAGGAGAAGGTGTTGTCTGGACAACCCTCTGTTGGAAGCAAAGAAGTCTGAACAAGAAGGAAGAAAAGCCATGAGTAGACTGGACTTCAGTTTCCCCTGGGAGGCATCTCCCCAAGAGAGCGAGCTTGTTGGTAGAGACTGTCTCCCCGCTGCCCCAGCTGCTGACGTGGTGTTCACTGGCCTTGCCTTGAGCTGGGGCCCCTCTGGGATTTTTCAATAGCTCTCCCTTCTGCTAGCTTTCCTGTACCAGCTGACTGTCTAAAATTGAGTCTGTAAGCCGTACCGGGCCCACAAAAATGCAACTGTAGGGTGGGGATAAGTGGTCCTTGATAAGCCTTAATAGAGCTTGAAATAGCTTTAAACAAAGCAGCCATGTTAATTTTTAAGGCCTTTCAAAACACCACGGGAAAAATACATGCCTACATCTGCTACATAACTATATGCACACACATCGACAGAATCTGTGGGGGAGATTGATTATTTCCATCTCACTAATCACAGTCTCAAAGAGGAAACACGCACACCTACTCAAAATCTTTTTTCCAAATGATATGGTTGGCCGTGTTTTCTCTTTTTTTTTTGTAATTTAAGGAAAATTCCTTCAGCTCATAGGAGGGTCTATGAGGCATCGGAGAAAAGAATTTGAAAGAAAAGATATTTGAAAAGCAGAGGGAGAAATTCTCCTGAGAGCTCCCTTAATTACGGTTACCAAGGGAAGAGCCTCCACGTTGATGAAAAGCATCAAGAAGTGCAATCGTCATTGGAGGAATCCGGCACCTTGGAGTTCCAAAAGATGCCACGTCCTCTCTTGCCCCCTTGTGGATACCAGAGGCCTTATTCAATAGGGAAGGGGATATGTGTACACATATAGCTGATTCATGTTGTTATACAGAAGAAACCAACACATTGTAAAACAATGATCCTCCAATTTTAAAAAGCTAGTCCCCACAAAGGAAAAGCAGGCAAAAGGCACAATCCTAGAGTCTGCACAAGAAAAAAGGCAAACACTGTTATCTTTTCATTCATTCAGTATTCCGAGTGCCGGCAAAGTATTAGGTTTGGCACTCCTCCCCTCTAGGAGAAAAGCATCTTTCCTAGCTCCAGCTTAGAATGGGAAAATGACTGGAAACAAGTAATTCCAAAGGGGATGAGAAAGCTAGGGACCTGATCTGAGAAATGAGGAAGGTTCCCCTAAAGGTTTTCCTTTTTTTTATAATTTTGTCCAGGGTGTTTTTGCTCAGGTTTTTTTAGGTTTTTTTTTTTTTTTTTGAGATATAATTGACATAAGTTTGGGCTTTTTTGCTCAGATGGTAAAGAATCTGCCTGCAATACAGGAGACCTGAATTGGATGCTTGTGTTGGCAAATCCCCTGGAGGAGGGCATGGCAACCCATTCCAATATTTTTGCCTGGAAAATCCCATGGATGGAGGAGCCTGGTGGGCTACAGTTCATGGGGCCACAAAGTCGAACACAACTGAGCAACTAAGCACAGCACACAGTTGTGTAAGTTTAAGGTGTACAGTGTAATGATTTGACTTACATCATGAAGTGATTATAACAACGAGTTTATCAAACATCCATTCATCCCATGTACAAACTAAAGAAAAAAGAAGTTTTTTCCTTGTGAAGAGAACTCTTAGGATTTACTCTCCTTAGGCCAGAGCCAATCTTGATCCAAGAGTTACCCAGGCTTCTTCCGGGTTCTTTAGCCCTTGTACAGTTGTTCCTGCTCAGGGTCTTTGCACATGGTAGTCCCTGGCCCAGATTGTACTTCCCACCTGTTTCACTTGACAAACTCCTATTCATCCTTCAGGTCTCAGCTACCTCAAAGAGAAATTCCTTGGCTCCCCCAAACATGACAAGTCCTCCTGTTTCTCAATCTCTTCGCACAGCATACTTTCTCAGTAGTACCTATTTTGTGCTAAGCCGTGTCAGTCGAGTCCAGCTCTTTGTGACCTCATGGACTGTAGCCCACCAGGCTCCCCTGTCCATGGGATTCTCCAGGCAGGAATATTGGAGTAGGTTGCCATTTCCTCCTTCAGGGGATCTTCCTGACCTAGGGACTGAACCTGAGTCTCTTACAAATCCTGCATTGGCAGGCAGTTCCTTTACCAAGAGCACCACCTGGGAAGCCCACCTATTTTAACTGCAATTAAATAATTATCAATAAAAATTTAGATGCCCTTGTTAGACTGTATACCTTAAATACATTTTAAAATATATGTTAAATATTTGCATATTTAATCAAATACCTATATATTAATACATATACAAATATATATTAAATGTGCTGTGTTGTACTATGCTTAGTCACTCAGTCGTGTCTGACTCTGCGACCTCATCGACTGTAGCCCACCAGGCTCCTCTGTCCGTGGGGATTCTCCAGGCAAGAATACTGGAGCGGATTGCCATGCCCTCCTCCAGAGGATCTTCCCAACCCAGGGATCAAACTCAGATCTCCCTCATTGCAGGTGGATTCTTTACTGTCTGAGCCACCAGGGGAGCCCAGTATATTAAATACATTAAATTCTTAGTGCCACTGTATATTTACAGTAGTACCTGTACAGGTGGGAACTGTATATTTAAAGTGTTTAAAATGGTATGTTTTGTTATATATAATTTACCACAAGAAAATAATTCTAGTACTTCCCTGGTGGTACAGTGGATAAGAACTTGCCTGCCAATGCAGGGGACAAGGGTTCGATTCCTGGTTCCGGGGAGATCCCACATGCCACAGCTACTAAGCCCGCATGCTGCAGCTATTGGAGACTGAGCACCCCAGAGCCCATGCTCCACAGCAAGAGAAGTCACCACACCACAACTGGAGAGAGCCTGTGTGTAGCAACAAAGACCCAGCGCAACCAAAAAAATAATGACTAATAATTAAAAATACAATTCTAAAAAAAAAGTATATACTTTAAGTGCTTGGCACATAGTCAGGACAATAGCTTTTGTCATTAGGATCACGCTGATTACCTGAAAGGTAAATGAATAGCAGCAAAGTTAGGTTTCAAATCCAAGTCCATTGGATCTCCAAAGCTACAACTTGAACCTCTATACCATTTTCAATTGACCTGTATTCAATGAACAGTTTTTGAGCGTAGTCCAAACCTTCTTTGCCCAAGAAATTCCAATTTTATACTTGTACAGTCTATGGGAAATTCAGAACACGGTTGCCTTTCCTTACTTTGATACTTTTTATTTTGAATTACATACATGGAGCATAGCACTGAGGTGTGTTCAACACTTCGGGCTGCCAAAGGTGGTAATCAGGCTCTGGACTAGAGTAGGAATCCTCCCCAAACCCACGTAACCAGAGCTTGGTGCTTGATGCAGGCTACATAATGGTCCCAAAAAGTGTCCTGTCTTAATCCCTCAACCTCATGCATATTACTTTATATGTCAAAGAGTACTTGGCAGATGTGATTAAGTGTTTTGCTTGCAGGATCCATCCCTGCAGTGGAAGCAGAGTCCTAACCACTGGACTGCTCGGGAAGACCCAGATGTGATAAAGTTAAAGATCTTGAGGGACATCTCTGGTGGTCCAGGGGTTAAGAATCCACCTTCCCATGTAGGGGATGCGGGTTAGATCCCTGGTGGGGGAACTAAGATCCCACATGCCTCAGGGGGTAACTAAGCCCACGAGCCACAAGCAGAAGCCTACACCGGAAAGATCCCATATGCTGCAACTAAGACATGATGCAACCAAATAAATAAACATTTTTTTTAAGAAAGACCTCAAGGTGGGGAAGGCAGTATAACACAAAAATATATTTGGTCTTTGTCCTGGGTCCTTGGCACAGAGCTCCCAAAGCCCATGCAACTTCCTGAGATGGGAGTATCTTTTGTTATTGGTAAGGAGCTCTTTTTGATCACTCTTGTGATGCCATGGATTAGGGCCTGTCAGCCTCCTCTGTCCATGGAATTTTCCTGGCCAGAATACTGGAGTGGGTAGCCATTTCTTCTCCAGGGGATCTCCCCAACCCAGGGATTGACCCCAGGTCTCCCACGTTGCAGGTGGATTCTTTATGGTCTGAGCTACCAGGGAAGCCCCTTTTTGACCACACCCAAGTTAATGAGTTGACTTAGGGTCAGACTCTAGCCTCAGGATAGGGATGGTCACCAGAAAGACCAAGGGATTAGAAGGCTGGAACTTTCAGCCCAACCGACTTAAGGAAAGGCAGGGAAGTGGCGGTAGTGCTAGTGACCAAGTTCTATATAAAACCCTTGAATAAGATTTGATGAGCTTCTTGACTGATGAACATATCAAGAGGTGCTGGAAATAGTATACCCAGAGAGGGTTCAGTGCTCCCAGCACCACCCTTACTTACTTTGCTCCATTTATGGCTTCCTGAGTTGTACCTTTTATTGCAAACTGGTGAATGGAAGTGAAGTGTTCCTCTGAGTTGAGAGCCGTTATAGCAAACTATCAAAGCTGAGGATGGATTTTTAAGAATCCTCTATTTGTAGCTCAAACAGAAGTGTGGGTCTGACCCAGGGACCCAGTACTTGTGATTGGTATCTGACGTGAGGGGCAGTCTTGGGTATTGAGCCTTAATTTTTGGGTCCATGCTAATTCCAAGTAGTTAAGTGTCAGAACGGGACTGTAGGACATTCAGCTGGTATCTGCGGAGAACTGGAGAATTGCTTGGTGTGGGAAAATCCACACATTTTGGTGTCAGAAGTATTGTGAGTGGAGAAACTATCTTCACAAGGAGATACCCTGGATTTTCCAGTTGGGATGTAATCACACTGGTCTTTTAGAGATCGAGGGTCAGAGAAAGCTGATATGACAGAAGAACCTGGGCTGGAGCACCTGGGAGGAAGGGATCCCAAGTCACGGGAGATGGATGGACACTCACTACCGTAGGCTTGACACTAAACCACTGAAACTGGCTTTGGACTTCTGACCTCCAGAACTCTAAGAGAATGTACTTAAGTCACAGACTTTGTGGTAACTTATTACAGCAGCAACGGAGAGGTGTTTGGATGCTAAGGAAGAAGGATCTCAGACACAGGGTTCCCAGCCTTGTTCTCTACAAGCAGTCCTGCCCTAAGCATTGCACAGATGCACCAGAGCTACAGGAAGCAGATGGATGGAAAGGAAGGACATCTGAGACGGAAATACTGAGGACTTTGCTGCTGGTCCAGCGGTTAAGACTCCGAGCTTCCACTGTAAGGGGCATGGGTTCAATTCCTTGTCAAGGAACCAAAATCCCAAATGCTGTCAGCATGGCAAATGTATTAAAAAAAAAAAAAAAAGAAAAAAAGAAAAAAAGAAATATCAAAGAATCTGGAACCTTCCAAAGGAGCTAGTAGAGTGGTACTATGATTTTGGAATCCTTGGTGTCCCTGACATATTAGAATGAATCTGTGATGTGAAAGCCATTTGCCATGTTGCTACTGAGACGCTGTCTTCACGTTCGTTCTCTGGTGAGAGAAAAATGAAGTGTCCAGAGGGTGCAGGACATATCTGACACAGCAACAGACTGAATGTAGTAGCACGCATGAGAAGCCAGCTGTCTTCCATAAACCCAGAAGTTAAGAAATTTGCAAAACCATGAAACAATGCCATTTTGTTTTGGAAATTATTTTTCACAAAAATATTGCATTAACATGGAATGGTTTGTCATTTAAATACAAATATTTTAATAATTATTTGGTCTTAATATGGTATACTATCAACAGACATAACTCACATGAACAAAAAACTCTTTATCACTAATAATTTAAGACCATAAAGAGCTCTGGAGACCAAAAAAGAAAACTCAGTCTTTAATGTACGTAAAAATTTCTTGTGGTGATTTTTATAATCACATTTATATTAATAAAATAACATTTTATCCACATGACTTTTGCATATTTATGATTATTTCAAGACTCTTATGTTGCTCTCTTGAATATTCTACCCATCTCTCTCATAAACTTTCATGGACTTCCCTGGTGGCTCAGACAGTAAAGCGTCTGTCTACAATGTGGGAGACCCAGATTCGATCCCTGGGTCGGGAAGATCCCCTGGAGAAGGAAATGGCATTCCACTCCAGTACTATTGCCTGGAAAATCCCACGGACAGAGGAGCCTGGTAAGCTATAGTCCATGGGGTCACAAGAGTCAGACTTCACACGACTGAGCGACTTCACACGACTGAGCGACTTCACTTTCACTTTCTTTCATAAACAGCACATGAATGTTCAAACAAATCAACACGAAGTATTAAAACATATTTCATAAATCTTAATAGATGAATAGATTTTTTTGGTAGTGCAGTCGCTAAGACTTCTCGTTCCCAAGGCAGGGGACCCAGGGTCAGTCCCTGGTTCAGGAACTAGACCCGGTGCAGCAAAACCACCACCACCACCCTGTTATCAAAAAAAAAAAAAAAAATCTTGTCATTTTTCACCTATTGCTAAACTGAAGTCTGACTACTTCATTTAGTGAGTCTGTAAGGTAACGGGCACTCTCAAGTTGGTACAACCTTCATGGAGGGTAGTGTACTTTGGCACCATTTACCAGAACAGCCTATGGCTTCCCAGGTGGCTCAGTGGGTCTGCTGGCAATGTGGGAGACGTGGGTTCGAACCCTGAATCAGGAATTGGCAACCACTCCAGTGTTCTTGCCTAGAAAATCCCATGGACAGAGAAGCTTGGCAGGCAACAGTCCATGGGTGAGACACAGACGGACACACCTGAGTCGGACACAAATGAGCGTAACCACAACGGCTTAGTAAGTTCTCTAAGCAAACTTTTCCTGGTACTTGCTCATCTGTATGCATATTTCAGACTGTAACTCTCAGGCACCCACTGCTGAGTCTACTTTAACCAAAAAAAGAAAGTGGGGAAAAACAGCTGTCTTACAGAGCCATTAAAGAGGTGTGTCTAGGCTGTGGGAATGGCATTGCCAAGCTCCTTTCCTGGGAACTGCATTTAGCATTTCAGGTAAAGAACCATTGCTGTGAACTGTGAGCACCTGTGTTTTATATCATTTTATACCTGTTAGCAAGATATGTCATAAGGTAATTTCACTTTATGCCATTTTAGCTTACAAAAGGTTTCAGAGGAGTACTCTACTTATAGATAGCAGTGAAAACCTACCAGTTCTTATCCATGTAGTTAGTACAGACTCATTCAGTGATGACTGGGGAAATCCCACTGTTTTGTATTGGTACGTGCCTGGCGAAAAAGCTGAAAAGACACTAAGGAAGCTAAGAATGCTTATCCGAAGAGGAGACTCCTCTGCAGTTTACAGCCCCCAATCCCACTCCTTTTAATAGAGGCTAATGTCCCATTAAGTTGGCTATAAGTCATACCACACCTAGAGGCAGATCAAAAAAAAAAAAAAGACACAAAGGAAACGACAAGTTATTTAATTAGGTTCTTTGCAAGAAGTTCAGAATACTACTTTGTGAGGATAAATTCCATTTGTGAGAGCAAACACAGAGCGGAGGTAGCCCTGGAGCTGAGGGACAGCTTTGATTCTTCGCAGAATTTGCGAGTCCACAGCCTTCTGGTCAACCTTGCGCTGCTCTGTGATCTCGTATTTCTAAAGAAAAAGAAAAATCATTAAAAAAAACTCGGCCCAAGAACCAAACTCCTCATAAGAAATCCTCTTTCACAAGTACTCAGTTCTGGGGATATTCAGAAGGCAATTCTGATAATCCTCTTTGGAGAGCTGTGAAACATAACCTATTTTAATATATAACAACCAGTTTTACCCTTTTGCCTACTTTTATATAATATAAAAGGATAAATGATCTATAATTCCCAGGAAAACAGTAGTTCACAGAGTTTCATCAAAACCTCAGGCTTCTGAATTGAACTCCTAGCTGCCAACTAGGAATCCAGCACACTACCATTTATTATTATTTAATATTATTTCCCAGATATTCCTCACTCGTTATTTACAGCCTTTCTTTTTAACAGTTCTTAACCTTATTTATTTTTACTCCCAACAGAGGAGCCAGAGTTACCAAAGGCAAAGACAGAAATAGCAGCTTACCTCTCTCTCTGTGTCGAAGATCTCACCCTCCTGGTGTCTGGGTTTACGCAGCTTCTTCTTCTTGAAATAAGTGTCAGTGAGATATTCCGGAATTTTCACACCACTGATATCGATTTTGGTGGAGGTGGCAATGACAAATTTCTGGTGTGTTCTACGCAGAGGAACTCGATTGAGGGATAGAGGCCCTGGGGGTGGGGGAGGATCAATATAATGAGGGAAAGGAGCAAATGGTCAAGACCTGACTGGATTTGAAAAAAATATCTGCTGACAAAGGTTCTAGCTTTTTTCTAGGTCAGAAGAAATTCCAAACTGCTTTCCACTGCCAGCATCAAGGCTTTTTTCAAGAGGTGTGGCTTCCCCCCATCCCTCACACCTTAAGTTACCCAGACCACCCCTCCCATCTTTAAGTTACGCAGACCAGGAGAGAGCAGAGTTACTCATACAGGTTGGTTAAAAAAAAAAAATCACCAGTGCCTCATGAAAAATTCAAACTGAGGACTTCTAGGAACTCCATCCTGGGGCCAAGTGGCAAACCAATCACAGGCCTTGTACAGTATTCCTTGGAATTAGCAGACAAACACTCTGCATTACAGGTGGCAATTACTTTATGATATGCCACATTATCATAAAGTTAAATACCTGCTCCCTTAGAATGCATTTGTACACAGGCAATGAAATAGGCTGAAGAATCTCATGGCACTGAAACCTCTACTTAGGTTCCCACCTAAGCAAAATGTATACTTCAGGCTTTTAAAAACACAATTCAAGAGAGTAGTTTCTAAGAGTTTTCATCACAAAGAAAGAACTTTTAAACTTGTCTACTATGGTAATTATTTCATAATATATATATTAATAAATCAAATCATCATATTGTACACCTTCAACTCCTAAGAGTGATGCATATAAGTTATTTCTAAACAAAACTGAAGATAGGGAGAGCTGCAAATTTCAAAGAATACTAAATCCAAGGACTTTCTTACCAGTCACAAGTAGCAAGCCACTGCCCAGCTGCTTCAGGAAAACGACCCTCTGTAAATTAAAAAGAAATGTTACATGGCTTCACAAATAAAACCTGACTTCTAAATTAATCAAATCACAGACTAACGTTGTTAAAGCAAATTTCTACCTGTGTATAGATACAACAGTTCTGGAAGGAATTATACCAAACTACTAACAGGGGTGACTCTAGGATATAAGCAGTAATTCGGTGTGCCTTTTTTAACTTAGCAGCCACCACCTTTAACAATGCAAATAAATATCCTTCAACTCTAATTCTATCCCTGCAATTTCACTCTAAGGAAGTAACTCAAACATTTTTTGAGTACAGGGACACCCGAATCATTTGTAACTAGTATTACCAAAAACAGGAAAAGGTACTCACTTATCTGTTATAGACTAGACACATAATGCTAGGGACTGGATTGTTGGTTCTGTTATGGAGCATCCCATCTCGCCCACGGGACCTCCTGCTGCTAGATGCAGTTAACACAGGCAAACCAATCCCATCCCAAGTGCCAGCGTATTCGGATGCAGTAACTCCGGGCAGCTGAACTCACCTTGCCTCTGTGGCGCCCAGTGAGGATGATCAGAATGGTCCCAGGAGTGATGCTGGCACGCAGCTTCCTCACATGCTTACTGAAGGGTTTTTTGCCATGACTCAACAGTTTCCGAGGCACATCTTCCGTAGGGTAATACCTAGGCTGGAGAAAGCCCATAGGTCCAACTTATTAAAGTAAGCTAATCAAGTCAGTAGAGCTGGTTCTTGGGTAGGTAAAACCTTTACTACAGTCTTGCAGTTAGTTGAAACACTTTTGTTTACACTATTGCATTTCACTTTTAAGATTTTAAAAGTAGAAAAGGTCAGTGCTGCTTTATTAGCTTTTCATGCAAGAACACAGGGTAGAAACTGAGAGAGCTGTGTGTTCAAGCAGAGGGAAAGATCCAGCAAGTAAATCTGGGGTCAAACCAAACTTTAGTGTACTGCATGGCTTATGCACTGTCGTGCAGCAGCCATTCTCAAGCTTTTCTAAGGTTTCTGACTCTGCTGTAAACCACATTTCAGAAAACAAAGGCCTGACACATTCTGTTTGCTATGAAAAAACCAAGGCTTGTTTTCCAATTAAAATATGTTCACACACATCACACTAACATGCATGACTTCCACATCATTCACAAAGAAAAACAAACTGCATAGAACCAAAGATACTAGCTTAGATCATCAAGACTGCCAGTTCATTTATTATAAAAATAAGACCCCACAGACAAGTAACAGACCCTATGACAAGTAACTCACAACAATCTATCATTTTAGTGGACACTTCTGCTTTTACCACAAACATGAATGGCTAACAGAAAAATCAGCTCACAAAACCTTTGATAAGAAGAAATCAAAGTGCCATTTTTGCTCTTGTGCAGTAATATTCAACTGCGCAGAGTGAAATACCTCTGGGAATAGTCCCATAATGGAAATCAGAGCAAACCTTTCTTTTTCACAGAGAAAATGTTGTGTCTTGAGCATGGTAAAGAGGGGCCAAGAAACACAGCTTTAGTGGACAAACGTTCTATAGGTCTGGCCGCATTTCTAGGCTCTGTGCAGGGTAAATTTCACAAACCCGAGACGCGAAACTTTATTCCAGCTTTATAAGAAACAAAAGCGCAGAGAAGTAACTCTGCTGAGGAATAGTAATAAGTGAACTCGCTCAGTCCTGTCGGACTCTTTGCGACCCCGTGGACTGTAGCCCACCAGGCTCCTCCATCCATGAGATTCTCCAGGCAAGAATACTGGAGTGGGTTGCCATTTCCTTCTCCAGGTGATCTTCCCGACCCAGGGATGGAACATAGGTCTCCCGCACTGCAGGCAGATGCTTTAACCTCTGAGCCACCAGGGAAGTAATAAAGCCAAGTCATAAACCCAAAACTTGCTACCCTCCATTAGTAATCCTCTGGTAAACACAAACTTCCAGAACCTTGAGCACACACAAAAATGCTCACAAGATACAACTCAACTCCCAACTTAAGATCTCCAAATCTTACCATTTTGCGAAGTTTGACCACTCGGGTACCACCGTTCTTGTCGCCACCAACTGGTTTTGTGACAGTAGCAAGGGCACGAACCTTCTTTTTCTTTTCGACCTATGAGGAGACAAACACATCACAAAGTCAGAGGCAGACAAACATTTTAAGCTTAAGAAAATGCCCGATGAGTTCCCCTCATCCCTTACCTTGGATTTAGGTGCTGAATATTTTCTCTTGTACAAGGCCTTTCTGGAGTACATGGCTGATCGGGAATATCTGCCAATTCCTCTGACCAGGACAGGATTTCGGCTGCAGTGGGGCTTCCCCTTCTTAACCTTCTTCACCTTTTCCACCTTTTTAGCCTTCTTGCCAGCATCAGCCTTCTTGGCTTCAGGTTTTTTCTCCTTAGTATCTGGCTTCTCAGCCTTTTCACCCGCCATCTACCAACACATTTTTTTTTTTTTAAGGCATTTCACCAGTTATCCCATAGCTATACACTGACAGGCCTCCCAAACTACAAGTTCTCATCCTCCAAGTAGCTAAAACGTCCTTTTCAGTCTTCCCACTCTTAAGATACAGGCCTTCCTCCTAATCCCACCTTTGCAACAACATCCGTAATGCTGTAATTTTTAGGTTGTCTCCCACAATACACTATAACCTCTTCGACGAGCCGAAGACACCTCACGCCCGTTAAGTGTTTGCTGCATATTTTGATGTCACAGGTCCTTATTCCATTATTTCTATTTTGCAAATTAAAAATTCTAGGCACAGGCCAAAACAATTTCCAAAGCCAGGAAGCAGCGAAACTCTAACTTGAAATCGCTCGCTTTCAGGACTGTTCTTACCAGACTGCCTCATTCAAGAAATTCGGTTTAGGAGGCGAAGACACACACACACTAAGTCCAAACTAAGCCCTGAGAGAAAAAAACGCAAAGCCCCGGAGCAGACTTCCGGCCCGCGGACTGGGCAAGAGGAGAAAGCAGCATTTGGCCTCACCCTCAAATCCACAACGTGGCAGAGACAAACTAGGTTGCGTATTCTGGAACCCAGATTGGGGATTCCGGAGCGCGCGCCGCCGCTCTAGTCCCTGCGGCCCCGCTAGTCCGCTACGAATCCCTGGAAGGGCCCTGTTTCCCCAGTACAGGAAGGTGGCGAGCAACCGGAGCCTCTACAACATTCCACCTCACCCTCTTCGTACCCTACCGTAAACCCAAGAGAGAGAAATGAAGCGTCCGGGAGGCCTCTCAGAAGGCCCCGAGGGTGTCTGACCCCTGCAGATGTCGACTTGATACCCTCTCGGCTAGGATGGCGAAGGATTGGGATCTTGAAATCTAGTCCTGAAGAGACATACCACCATTCTTACCTTGCAAGATGGGAAAGAGAACTAAGATCCTGGCTTCCGGTCTATAAGGAATGAGTTTCACTTCCTTCCGGGTCTGAGGCATTATGGGAAATGTAGTTCAGCCTCTTTGGTACTGTATACAGGACTGATTTTCTCAGGAGGCGAAAGTGGAGAATACGTTTTCTGAAAATGCTTCATTTTATAGACTGGTAGAATTCTCAGAGTACTTTTGGGAACGGGCCTAAAGTTGAAACTTTTATTTTGCCTACCAAAGATATTAGAAAGCATTACCATTTTAAATAGTAAGAAAGTATAGATGAATGGGTATATCTTTCCTTTTGTCCTTTGCTTTTTGTCTCTCTTCTTTTCACAGCTATTTGTAACGCCTCCTCAGACAGCCATTTTGCTTTTTTGCATTTATTTTTGTTCAGTTCAGTTCAGTCGCTCAGTCGTGTCTGACTCTTTGCGACTCCATGAATCGCAGCACGCCAGGCCTCCCTGTCCATCACCATCTGCCGGAGTTCACTCAGACTCAAGTCCATCGAGTCCGTGATGCCATCCAGCCATCTCATCCTCGGTCGTCCCCTTCTCCTCCTGCCCCCAATCCTTCCCAGCATCAGAATCTTTTCCAGTGAGTCAACTCTTCACATGCGGTGGCCAATCTTAATCCCTGTCTCCTGTACAATGTCACGAACCTCCATCCATAGTTCATCAGGCACTCTGTCTGTTAGATCCAGTCCCTTAAATCTATTTCTCACTGCCAGTGTATAGTCATAGGGATTTGATTTAGGTCATACCTGAATGGTCTAGTGGTTTTCCCCACTTTCTTCAATTTAAGTCTGAATTTGGCAACAAAGAGTTCATGATCTGAGCCACAGTCAGTTCCCAGTCTTGTTTTTGCTGACTGTATAGAGCGTCTCCATCTTTTGGCTGCAAAGAATATAATCAATCTGATTTTGGTGTTGTCCATATGGTGATGTCCATGTGTAGAGTCTTCCCTTGCATTGTTGGAAGAGGGTGTTTGCTATGATCAGTGCGTTCTCTTGGCAGAACTCAATTAGCCTATGCCCGGCTTCATTCTATACTCCAAGGCCAAATTTGCCTGTTACTCCAGGTGTTTCTTGACTTCCTACTTTTGCATTCCAGTCCCCTATAATGAAAAGGACATCTTTTTTGGGTGTTAGTTCTAGAAGGTCTTGTAGGTCTTCATAGAACCGTTCAACTTAAGCTTCTTCACCATTACTGGTCAGGGCATAGATTTGGATTACTGTGATATTGAATGGTTTGCCTTGGAAATGAACAGAGATCATTCTGTCATTCTTGAGATTGCATCCAAGTACTGCATTTCGGACTCTTTTGTTGACCATGATGTCTACTCCATTTCTTCTAAAGGATTCCTGCCCACAGTAGTAGATATAATGGTCATCTGAGTTAAATTCACCCATTCCAGTCCATCTTAGTTCGCTGATTCCTAGAATGTTGATGTTCACTCTTGCCATCTCCTGTTTGAGCACTTGCAATTTTCCTTGATTCGTGGACCTAACATTTCAGATTCTTGGGCAATATTGCTCTTTACAGCATCAAACCTTGCTTCTATCACCAGTCCCATCCACAACTGGGTGTTGTTTTTGCTTTGGCTCCATCCCTTCTTTCTTTCTGGAGTTATTTCTCCACTGATCTCCAGTAGCATATTGGGCACCTACCAACCTGGGGAGTTCCTCTTTCAGTATCCTATCATTTTGCCTTTTCTTACTGTTCATGGGGTTCTCAAGGCAAGAATACTGAAGTGGTTTGCTATTCCCTTCTCCAGTGGACCACATTCTGTCAGACCTCTCCACCATGACCTGCCTGTCTTGGGTGGCCCCCCACAGCATGGCTTAGTTGCATTGAATTAGACAAGGCTGTGGTCCGTGTGATCAGATTGGCTAGTTGTCTGTGATTGTGGTTTCAGTCTGTTTGCCCTCTGATGCCCTCTCTCAGCGCCTACGATCTTATTTGGGTTTTGCTTATCTTGGACGTGGGGTAGCTCCTCTCTGCCACTCCGGCGCTATTGCAGCCACCACTCCTGCACCGTGGACCCATTTGAAGGACCCATCTGAAGGACCCATCTGAATGTAGAGTTCCAAAGAATAGCAAAGAGAGATAAGAAGCCTTCCTCAGAGATCAATGCAAAGAAATAGAAGAAAACAATAGAATGGGAAACACTAGAGATCTCTTCAAGAATATTAGAGATACCAAGGGAAAGTTTCATGCAAAGATGGGCTCAATAAGGGACAGAAATGGTCTGGACCTAACAGAAGCAGACGATATTAAGGAGAGGTGGGAAGAATACACAGAAGAACTGTACAAAAAAGATCTTCATGACCCAGGTAATCATGATGGTGTGATCATTCACCTAGAGCCAGACATCCCGGAATGTGAAGTCAAGTGGGCCTTAGGAAGCATCACTAAAAACAAAGCTAGTGGAGGTGATGGAATTCCAGTTGAGCTGTTTCAAATCCTAAATGATGATGCTATGACAGTGTTGCACTCAATATGCCAGCAAATTTGGAAAACTCAGCAGTGGCCACAGGACTGGTAAAGGTCAGTTTTCATTCCAATCCCAAAGAAAGGCACTGCCAAAGAATGCTCAAACTACCACACAATTGCACTCATCTCACATGCTAGTAAAGTAACGCTCAAAATTCTCCAAGCCAGGCTTCAGCAATGTGTGAACCATGAACTTCCAGATGTTCAAGCTGGTTTTAGAAAAGGCAGAGGAACCAGAAATCAAATTGCCAACATCTGCTGGATCATGGAAAAAGCAAGAGAGTTCCAGAAAAACATCTATTTCTGCTTTATTGACTATGCCAAAGCTTTTGACTGTGTGGATCACAATAAACTGTGGAAAATTCTTAAAGAGATGGGAATACCAGAACAACCTGACCTGCCTCTTGAGAAATCTGTATGCAGGTCAGGAAGCTACAGTTAGAACTGGATATGGGACAACAGACTGGTTCCAAATAGGAAAAGGAGTATGTCACGGCTGTATATTGTCACCCTGCTTATTTAACTTATATGCAGAGTACATCAAGAGAAACTCTGGGCTGGAGGAAGCACAAGCTGGAATCAAGATTGCCAGGAGAAATATCAATAACCTCAGATATGCAGATGACACCACCCTTATGGCAGAAAGTAAAGAGGAACTCAAGAGCCTGTTGATGAAAGTGAAAGAGGAGAGTGAAAAAGTTGGCTTAAAGCTCAACATTCAGAAAACTAAGATCATGGCATCCAGTCCCATCACTTCATGAGAAATAGATAGGTAAACAGTGGAAACAGTGCCTGACTTTTTTGGGGGAGAGCTCCAAAATCACTGCAGATGGTGACTGCAGCCATGAAATTAAAAGATGCTTACTCCTTGGAAGGAAAGTTATGACCAACCTAGACAGCATATTAAAAAGCAGAGACATTACTTTGTCAACAAAGGTCCGTCTAGTCAAGGCTATGTTTTTTCCAGTAGTCATGTATGGATGTGAGAGTTGGACTGTAAAGAAAGCTGAATGCCAAAGAATTGATGGTTTTGAACTGTGGTGTTGGAGAAGACTCTTGAGAGTCCCTTGGACTGCAAGGAGATCTAACCAGTCCATCCTAAAGGAGATCAGTCCTGGGTGTTCATTGGAAGGACTGATGTTGAAGCTGAAACTCCAATACTTTGGCCACCTGATGTGAAGAGTTGACTCATTTGAAAAGACCCTGATGCTGGGAGGGATTGAGGGCAGGAGGAGAAGGGGACGACAGAGGATGAGATGGTTGGATGGCATCACCGACTCAATGGACATGGGTTTAGGTAGACTCCGGGATTTGGTGATGGACAGGGAGGCCTGGCGTGCTGCGGTTCACGGAGTTGCAAAGAGTCGGACATGACTGTGAGACTGAACTGAACTGATAGACAGATGAATGAGCTTCCCAGGTGGCGCTTGTGGTAAAGAACACACCTCCCAATGCTGGAGATGCAAGAGACATGGTTGGATTTCTGGGTCTGGAAGATTCCCTGGAGGAGGGCTTGACAACCTGCTCCAGTATTCTTGCCTGGAGAATTCGATGGCCAGAGAAGCCTGGTGGGCTATAGTTCACGGGGTCCCACAGAGTTGGACAGGACTGGAAGGACTTAGCACATAGATGGATGAAGGACTTATCCTAAATAAAGTGAAACCTATCCGATGAAAGGCTAGATGGGAACCTTCCAGGGACATTTTCTCCACAATTACCTAAAGCCTGTATCGCCTAATCAGACTACAGCCTGTGCTCAATGACAGCAGGTCTAAAAAGCTAGAATTTGTTTTACTGTATTTATTGAAATATAGTTGATTTACAATGGTGTGCCAGTCTTTGGTGTATGACAAAGTGAGTCAATTTACACATACATACATTATTTTAAAAATATTTATTTTTCATTATGGTTTATCCCAGGAGATTGGGTATAGTTCCCTTTGTGATACAGTAGTAGAAAAGGCTAGAATTTAAAACCAATGAAGTACATTCCTGCCCTTGAGAACACATATTCAAGGAAAAAACAAACAGAGAAATGAATAATTATAAGTTACTTCTTCTGGCGGATTTAGGAAAGTTTTGCAAAAGAGTTTGGTTTTGCATTGGATTTGGAAGACTAGATACAAATTTAGCAGATGGAAGTGGCAATTGGTACAATAAATGGAGGGGGCATGGAGGCATCAAGGGGCATGGAGGCATCAAAGAGCATGATTGTTTGTTCCCTCCACATTCCCTCCCTGGCCACTTTGCCCTGTTTCTTCATTTCTAAAATGGAAAAAAAAAAAAAAGGAGATAACCATAATATGTATCTCACAGAATTGTTGGGAAGATTAAATAAGTTAATATATACAAAATCACTAAGTATGGCATTTTATGCATGGAAAGGGCTAAATAAATATCTGTTCTTGTTGTCACTGCCACCAGCACCATCATCACCATCTAGGTCATAGCTGTGAATGATGTAATGGAGCAGGACCCTGTGGGGTCTTACTACGTGCCAAGTATTCTGCTAAAAACTATACACCAGGGGTGGGAAGAGCAATGCACCTAGCACTGCTTTATGTATCTTGCCTTATTTCATTGAATCCTCCTGACAGCCTATAGAGGATACTATTATGGGAAAACTCGGACTCAAAGAGGTGCAGTAACTTGCCCACAGCATGGATCAGATTTCAGAGAGTGCGCTCTTAACCAATAGTCTGTGAAGATTAAAGAACTGATTAATGAAGATGAATAAGACAGCTTGCTGTGCATATTAATAGAATTAAAAATAAGAAGTTATTATCTCTTGCAAAACCAATAGCACGGTACATCTTATAGCGTTTTGTGTGTGTATGTATGTTTTAAACTTCACTGCAGCCCTTAAGGTAACATGTACACAATACAATATCTTTCAGCTTGAAGTTTCCATTCTCTTCCGTTTGCTGTTGCTGGTGGCTAGAGCTTTATGCCTTGCTGTATACAAACCACTTGCTTCAATGCTGTGTCCCTGAGAATAATGTAGCCTTTTCTGGTTTCAGGTGACTAAGGACACAAATGCAGTGATCAGATGCTTACAAAGGTCTCAGAAATATCAGTGGGATACTTCTGACCACAGTAGAGGCAGAGTTGCCACGTATGTTGAAACATGGGGCTTCTACCCATGTCTGCCTTCCACATGGGTTAGGATGAATAAAATCCTAATAGGCTGCATTTAGAACCAGTAACTAAAAGTGGGGTCTGGCTACTCACTGCTCAAAAGACATTAAAGAGTCAAGGTTGGCAAAGAGGAAAGTTTGCTTTATTTTGGATGCCGGCAATTCCTGTCCAAAGGCTGACTCTCTAACCCAACAATTGGGGGCAAGAGTTTTTATAGGCAGAGGGAGGGAGCTATGTGTATAAATAGCAGTCAGCTCTGGTAGTCCTCTTGAAATTGGCCTGACCAGCATCATCTTTAACTAAGTACAGTTGGTCTTCAGTTCCAGGGTTGATTTGTTCCCATTTTCTTGAGGTCGGTTCTCGGAATTGTGACAGCTTGTTTCACGGCTTCAGTCTGGTCATCGTGTAGATAAGTTCTTCCACCTGGTGGGGGTTTTAGACTCTATAAGACAGCTCACAGGATGTGGCTCAGAATACTATCTACAGCCTTTGAGAAGGAACTAAAGATCCTTGACTTTGCTTACAGACTAAACTATTATTGTTTTGTCCTGTTTGACTGCTTTTCTTTGCTTCTGCATTTTCTCAGTTCTCTAATTAAACGTGTTCTTTGTCTAAAGTTTTTCTACAGATGAAAGGCAAGTTGAGGCAAGGACCGTAGTGTCCTACTCCATTTCATACCCATTCAGGATTATTCACTGTCCAGGCATGTAATTTTCTCCAGGAAGAGCTGACACTGGTTTTTTTTTTTGAGAATGGGAATGTCAGCACATTTATTTGCTCAGCTTCTTAAGAAAAACACCTCTTAGAAACTGCTACTTCAGAAAATGTATCACAACGAATAAAGTGCAGAATGGCTTACTTGAACCCCTCAAAAATTCTGACAGTCTCAGAGACTTTCTCCTAGTGATGACTCCAAAACGTTTCTTAAATGACTTGCCATTGACACAAAAATATAATGAACTCCCTCTAGTGTTTTGTTTCGGTATTGCAAAATTTAGCATTCACTGTGCTGGGCCTTAGTCACTCAGTTGTATCGCCTCAGTTGTGTCGGACTCTTTGTGACCCCATGGACTGTAGCCCACCAGGCTCCTCTGTCCATGGGTATTCTCCAGGCCAGAATACTGGAGTAGGTTGCCATGCCCTCCTCCAGGGGATCTTCCTAACCTAGGGATCAAGCCCAGGTCTCCCGCACTGCAGGCAGATCCTTTACCGTTTGAGCCACCAAGGAACCCCTTAGTTGGGCAAAACATTAATATCATCATTCTGTTATAGAGTAAACAGTATGATTAAGCACCTGGTTTTGCCATCTATAAGGAGGTCATAAATTTGTTCAGCAGTTTATTAATTACAATGTAAATATTTGAAGCCTCAATGCAAGACTTTAACACGATGTAGGACTTTAACATGAAAGAACTGAGGTTTGATTGCAATAAATGGCTTATCCAAGGTCACACATACATTTACATTGAATCCTATCTCTTTGAGCTACTGGAAAACAGAAAACCAGCGGGCAGTTGTGCTACAGAAAGAGTACTACTCTTCTAGCCAGGGATCATTTGTTCTCTGACTTTGTGATAAATCTCTGCACGTGAGTTATCTTATTTTTAAAATGGAGGATGATATTGACAATACTAATAATCACTCCCTTAATGTTAATGTTAAGGTTAATAGCGGTTCACTCCCTCACTCAATTTTCTCATAAGGAAGTTCATGCAAGCACCATTAAAACAGACCACCCTGTAAATAAATTGTCTACCAACACAGTAACTGACTAAATACTGAACATCCACACTGTGGAATATTATGCAGATATGGAAAAGCGTGAGTTACATCTCAGTGTGCTGTCCAGTATGGTTCAGTTCAGTTCAGTTCAGTCGCTCAGTCGTGTCCGACTCTTTGCAGCCCAGTGGACTGCAGCACGCCAGGCTTCCCTGTCCATCACCAACTCCCAGAGCTTGCTCAGACTCATGTCCATCGAGTCAGTGATGCCATCCAAACATCTCATCCTCTGTCATCCCCTTCTCCTCCTGCCTTCAATCTTTCTCAGCATCAGGGTCTTTTCCAATGAGTCAGTTCTTCACATCAGGTGGCCAAAGTATCGGAGCTTCAGCTTCAGCATCAGTCCTTCCAATGAATATTCGGGACTGATTTCCTTTAGGATTGACTGCTTTGATCTCCTTGCAGTTCAAGGGACTCCAGCATTACAGTTCAAAAGCATCAATTCTTCGCAGCACAACTTTTTTTCTTTCTTTCTTTTTTTTTTTATACCTAACACAATGTAAAGTGAAAGTGAAGTCGCTCGGTCGTGTCTGACTCTTTGCGACCCCGTGGATTGTAGGCCACGAGGCTCCTGCGTCCATGGGATTTCCCAGGCAAGAATACTGGAGTGGGTTGCCATTTCCTTCTCCAACAACTTTCTTTATAGTCCAACTTACCTCCATACATGACTACTGGAAAAGCCATAGCTTTAACTAGACAGACCTTTGTAAGCAAAGTAATGTCTCTGCTTTTTAATATGCTGTCTAGGTTGGTCATAGCTTTTCTTCCAAGGAATAAGTGTCCAGTATGGTTGCATCAGCCAAATGTGGTTATTAAGCACTGGAAATGCAGCCAGTTCACACTGAGATTTCACACATTGTCTGTAAGTGCAAAATACACACTGGACTTCAAAGGGTTAATAAGTAAAATAAAATAATGTAAAATAGTTTTTATATTTGATATTATTTTGGGTTAAATAAGCATATTTTTACAAACTTATTTTACCTGTTTCTTTACCTTTTTACGTGTGACTACCTGAAGTTTTGGGGATTCACAGGTGGCTCAGAGGGTAAAGAGTCTGCCTGCAATGTGAGAGAACAGACTTTGATCCCTGAGTCAGGAAGATCCCCTGGAGAAGGAAATGGCAGCCCACTCCAGTACTCTTCCCTGGAAAATCTCATGGACAGAGGAGCCTGGCAGGCTCCAGTCCATAGGGTCGACAGAGGATGAGATGGTTGGATAGCATCACTGACTCAATGGACATGAGTTTGGGTGGGCTCCGGGAGTTGGTGTTGGACAGGAAGGCCTGGCGTGCTGCAGTTGATGGGGTCGCAAAGAGTCAGACACGACTGAGCGACTTCACTTTCACTTTCTTTCACTAGAAGTTTTAAAATTACATATATGGTATGCTACTATGTATAAAATAGATAACTAATGAGAACTGACTATATAGCATAGGGAACTCTATTCAGTGCTCTGCCACCACAGAACAACTTCTCTAAATGGGAAGGAAGTCCAATAAGGAGGGGAATATATGCATATGTAAAGCCGATTCACTTTTCTGTACAGCAGAAGCTAGCACAACATGATAAAGCAACTATACACCAAAGAAACAAATAGATAAAATCACATATATATGGCTATTTTATTTGTATGGACAATCAGTGCTGGTCTAGAGTTCAGTTCAGTTCAGTTCAGTCACTCAGTTGTGTCCAATTATTTGCAACCCCATGAACTGCAGCACACCAGGCCTCCTTGTCCAACACCAACTCCTGGAGCCCACCCAAACTCATGTGCATCGAGTCGGTGATGCCATCCAGCCATCTCATCCTCTGTCGTCCCCTTCTCCTCCTGCCTTCAATCCCTCCCAGCATCAGGGTCTTTTCAAATGAGTCAACTCTTCACATCAGGTGGCCAAAGTATTGGAGTTTCAGCTTCAATATCTGTCCTTCCAATGAACACTCAGGACTGATCTCCTTTAGGATGGACTGGTTAGATCTCCTTGCAGTCCAAGGGACTCTCAAGAGTCTTCTCCAACACCACACTTCAAAAGCATCAATTCTTTGGCACTCAGCTTTCTTCACAGTCCAACTCTCACATCCATACATGACCTCTGGAAAAACCATAGCCTTGACTAGACGGACCTTTGTTGACAAAGTAATATCTCTGCTTTTTAATATGCTGTCTAGGTTGGTCATAACTTTCCTTCCAAGGAGTAAGCATCTTTTAATTTCATGGCTGCAGTCACCATCTGCAGTGATTTTGGAGCCCCCCAAAATAAAGTCCATCACTCTTTCCACTGTTTCCCCATCTGTTTGCCATGAGGTGATAGTACCAGGGTTTGGGTGAACTCCAGAAGTTTGTGATGGACAGGGAGGCCTGGTGTGCTGAGGGTCATGGGTTCGCAAAGAGTCGGACACAATTGAGTGACTGAACCGAACTGAACTAAACTGATGGGACCAGATGCCATGATCTTAGTTTTCTGAATGTTGAGCTTTAAGCCAACTTTTTCACTCCCCTCTTTCACTTTCATCAACAGGCTCTTGAGTTCCTCTTCACTATCTGCCATAAAGGTGGTGTCATCTGCATATCTGAGATTATTGATATTTCTCTTGGCAATCTTGATTCCAGCTTGTGCTTCCTTCAGCCCAGCATTTCTCATGATGTACTCTGCATATAAGTTAAATAAGCAGAGTGACAATATACAGCCTTGACATACTCTTTTTCCTATTTGGAACCAGTCTGTTGTCCCATATCCAGTTCTAACTGTTGCTTCCTGACCTGGATACAGATTTCTCAAGAGGCAGGTCAGGTGGTCTGGTATTCCCATCTCTTTAAGAATTTTCCACAGTTTATTGTCATCCACACAATCAAAGGATTTGCCATAGTCAATAAAGCAGAAATAGATGTTTTTCTGGAACTCTCTTGCTTTTTTGATGATCCAGCAGATGTTGGCAGTTTGATCTCTGGTTCCTCTGCCTTTTCTAAAACCAGCTTGAACATCTGGAAGTTCATGGTTCACACATTGCTGAAGCCTGGCTTGGAGAATTTTGAGCATTACTTTACCAGCATGTGAGATGAGTGCAATTGTGTGGTAGTTTGAGCATTCTCTGGCATTGCCTTTCTTTGGGATTGGAATGAAAACTGACCTTTACCAGTCCTGTGGCCACTGCTGAGTATTCCAAATTTGCTGGCATATTGAGTGCAGCACTTTCACAGCATCATCTTTCAGGATTTGAAACAGCTCCACTGGAATTCCATCACCTCCACTAGCTTTGTTTTTAGTGATGCTTCCTAAGGCCCACTTGACTTCACATTCCAGGATGTCTGGCTCTAGGTGAGTGATCACACCATCGTGATTAACTGGGTCTTGAAGATCTTTTTCGTACAGTTCTTCTGTGTATTCTTGCCACCTCTTTTTATATCTTCTGCTTCTGTTAGTAATGCCCATTATATTTTAAGAGGAAAAAATATCAGAATCTTATTTTTTATATGTATACACATATATATGTACATATATATACAAATGTACGTGTATGTTCAAATACATACTTATTATTGTTGTTGTTCAGTTGCTAAGTCATGTCTGACGTTTGTGATCCTATGGACTGAAGCATGCCAGGCTTCCCTGTCCTTCACTATCTCCAGCAGATTGCTCATATTCATGTCCACTGAGTCACTGATGCTATCTAATCACCTCATCCTCTGCCACCATCTTCTCCTTTTGCCTTCAGTCTTTCCCATCATCAGCGTCTTTTCCAATGAGTCGGCTCTTCCCATCTGGTGGCCAAAGTATTGGAGCTTCAACTTCAGCATCAGTCCTTCCTTCTAATGAATATTCAGGGTTGATTCCCTTTAGAATTGACTGATTTGCTCTCTTTGCTGTGTCCAAGGGACTCTCAAGAATCTTCTCCAGCACCACAGTTTGAAAGCATTAATTCTTCAGTGCTCAATCTTCTTTATGGTCCAACTCTCACACGACTACTGGAAAAACCATAGCTTTGACTATATGGACCTTTGTCAGCAAAGTGGTGTCTTTACTTTTTAAGGCACTCTCTAGGTTTGTCATAGCTGTCCTTCCAAGGAGCAAGCATCTTTTAATTTCACAGCTGCAGTCACCATCCACAGTGATACATATTATGAACCCATAAATATATATGCACACTAAGACTCTATTTTTAAAAATCCCTATATATGTTATGTGCGTGAGTGAGTGTGGGTGTGGGCTATGTGTGTTTGTATAGGTATAGAAAAAAGTATGGAAAGATACACACCAAACCATTAACTCTGGTAGGGGTTTGGGAAGGGAGGGTGTATACATTGTAGAGCAGGGAAAAATCACTGTTTTATTTGATCTGTTTCAAGGAACTTGTATTGTTTTTGTAGCTGAGGAAGAAATTAAAATAAAGTATATCTAAAGGAATATTTGGTTCCAAATAGGAAAAGGAGTACGTCAAGGCTGTATATTGTCACCCTGCTTATTTAACTGATATGCAGAGTACATCATGAGAAACGCTGGGCTGAAGGAAGCACAAGCTGGAATCAAGATTGCCAGGAGAAATATCAATAACCTCAGATACGCAGATGACACCACCCTTATGGCAGAAAGTGAAGAGGAACTAAAAAGCCTCTTGATGAAAGTGAAAGAGGGGAGTGAAAAAGTTGGCTTAAAGCTCAACATTCAGAAAACGAAAATCATGGCATCTGGTCCCGTCACTACATGGCAAATAGATGGGCAAACAGTGGAAACAGTGGCTGACTTTATTTTGGGGAGCTCCAAAATCACTGCGGATGGTAACTGCAGCCATGAAACTAAAAGACGCTTACTTCTTGGAAGGAAAGTTATAACCAACCTAGATAGCATATTCAAAAGCAGAGACATTACTTTGTCAACAAAGGTCCGTCTAGTCAAGGCTATGGTTTTTCCAGTGGTCATGTATGGATGTGAGAGTTGGACTGTGAAGAAAGCTGAGTGCCAAAGAATTGATAGTTTTGAACTGTGGTGTTGGAGAAGACTCTTGAGAGTCCCTTGGACTGCAAGGAGATCCAACCAGTCCATTCTGAAGGAGATCAGTCCTGGGTGTTCATTGGAAGGACTGATAGTGAAAGTGAAAGTGAAGTCGCTCAGTCGTGCCCGACTCTTTGCGACTTGTGGACTGTAGCCGACCAAGCTCCTCTGTCCATGGGATTCTCCAGGCAAGAATACTGGAGTGGGTTGGAAGGACTGATGGTGAAGCTGAAACTGCAATACTTCGGCCACCTGATGCGAAGAGTTGACTCATTGGAAAAGACCCTGATGCTGGGAGGGATTAAGGGCAGAAGGAGAAGGGGACGACGGAGAATGAGATGGCTGGATGACATCACTGACTCGAAGGATGTGAGTTTGGGTAACCTCTGGGAGTTGGTGATGAACAGGGAGGCCTCATGTCATGCGATTTGTAGGGTTGCAAAGAGTCGGACATGAGTGAGTGACTGAACTGAACTGAACTGAACTGAACTGAACTGAACGGAATGTTTATTAAGCTTGTCCATGCCTGTGCTAGGCTCTGGGCATAAAAAGATGAAGACAATGAGTTTAAGAAGAGCTCCTGATCTAGGGGAAGAGACAGGAAATCAACCAACAATGTTAGGGACTGACAGAGGCATGAACAGGCAAATCCCAAAGTTTAGGGAGAGTTTTTTTTTTGTTTCTGCTTTCTGTTCACATTAGTTCCCCAACCAGGGATTCAACCTGGGCCCATGGTAATGAAAGCACAGAGCCCTAACCCCTGGGCATGCTCAGCTGATCACTCATGTCTGATTCCTTTGTAACCCTATGGACTTGTAGCCCGCCAGGCTCCTCTGCCCGTGGGAGTCTTCATGCAAGAATACTGGAGTGGGTGGCCATTTCCTACTCCAAAGGATCTTCCCGATGCAAGGATCAAAGCTGCATCTCCTGCGGCTCCAGCACTGGCAAGCGGATTCCTTTCCACACTGAGCCACCTAGGAAGCCCCCTAACCACTAGACTGCCAGGGAATTTCCAGGGAGAGGTTTCTATTTTATTTTGAGGAAGTAGTCAAGGGATGTGTGCAGTGAATGTTTCCTAGAGGAGCTGATTGAGTTGGAGCTGAATCTTGCATGACGTTCAGTTTCCCAGATGGAGATGAACTTAAAGGGTATTTAATTAATTAATTAATTTAAAAATTTTACTTGACTGTACTGGGTCTTCGGTGCTGCAGGGAGGATCTTTTAATTGTGCTATGTGGGATCTAGTTCCCTGACCAGGGATAGAACCAGGGCCCCTTGCATTGGGAATGTGGAATCTTAGCCACTGAACCACCAGGGAAGTCCCCTAAAGGATATATTATTAAGAAGGATTAAATTTTGAAAGACAAGGATACAAGAAACAGCCAGAGGCCTTTGGAAACTACCAGATTATGTGAAGAAGTTGAGGTAAATGAAACTGACCAGGTAGGCATAGTTCATGTTTAGAAGTGCCCCATGGAAGAATTTTCACTCACAGTAAAGGCTTTGAACTTCTTTCATGGAAAGGACATGACTAGATTTGTATTGTAGAAAGATCATTCTAGCTGTTGAATGCATAGAACATAGAAGATACTGGGGGAGCAATGGCTTCTTCACTCACACAGCTTACAGCTTGGGAATTCCCTGGCTGTCCAATGGTGACTTGGCACATTCATCGCTGTGGCCTGTGTTCAATCCCTGGTCAAGGAACTAAGATCCTGCAAGCCATGTAGTGCGTCCAAAAGAAAAAAAAAAGCTTACAGTTTACTTTTGAAAAGAGACTAATGATAACCAGCATTTATCACATGCTGACTTTGCCAGGCACTGTTCTAAGTACTTCATAAACATTAACTCTTTTATTTTTTATGCTTACCCTACAGTAGGTGCTGGACTGGATGAAGCACAATCTGGAATCAAGATTGCCAGGAGAAATATCAATAACCTTAGATATGCAGATGATGCCTCCCTTATGACAGAAAGTGAAGAACTAAAGAGCCTCTTGATGAAAGTGAAAGAGGAGAGTGAAAAAGTTGGCTTAAAACTCAACATTCAGAAAACTAAGATCATGGCATCTGGTCCCATCACTTCATGGCAAATAGATGGGGAAACAGTGGAAACAGTGTCAGACTTTATTTTTGGGGGCTCCAAAATCACTACAGATGGTGTTTGCAGCCATGAAATTAAAAGACGCTTCCTCCTTGGAAGAAAAGTTATGACCAACTGAGACAGTGTATTAAAAAGCAGAGACATTTGCTGATGAAGGTCCATCTACAAAGCTATGGTTTTTCCAGTAGTCATGTATGGATGTGAGAGTTGGACCATAAAGAAAGCTGAGTGCCGAAGAATTGATGCTTTTGAACTGTAGTCTGGAGAAGACTCTCTAGAGTCCCTTGGACTGCAAGGAGATCATAGCAGTCAATCCTAAAGGATATCAGTCCTGAATATTCATTGGAAGGACTGATGAAGTTGAAACTTCAATACTTTGGCCACCTGATGTGAAGAACTGACTCATTGGAAAAGACCCTGATGGTGGGAAAGAGTGAAGGCAGGAGGAGAAGGGGACGATAGAGGATGAGATGGTTGAATGGCATCACTGACTCAATGGACATGAGTTTGAGTAAACTCTGGGAGGTGGTGATGGACTGGGAGGCCTGGTGTGCTGCAGTCCATGAAGTCGCAAAGAGCCAGACACGACTGAGTGACTGAACTGAACTGATGGTAGGTAGTATTTTGATCTCTCCATTTCACAGAGAAGTAAACTGAGAAACAGAGGACCCAAGTGACTCGCCTGAGGACACCCAGGCAAGCTAAACTTTGGAGATTAACAGCTTAATCCTCATATGATATTGTGTCTTAGATTTATAATGGAATGTGTTCAGTTCTAAGCTACAATAGGTGTCTTAGTATTGATCAGTCAGTCCTGTCTGATGCTTTGTGACCCCATGGACGGTAGCCTGCCAGGCTATTCT
Organism: Ovis canadensis; assembly: GCF_042477335.2. NCBI lineage: Eukaryota > Metazoa > Chordata > Mammalia > Artiodactyla > Bovidae > Ovis > Ovis canadensis. The sequence goes on along the minus strand of NC_091261.1, from coordinate 72,327,139 downwards.
GTCCTTAGGATTCTCCAGGCAAGCATACTAGAGTGGTTTGCCATTCCCTTCTCCAGGGGATCTTCCTGTCTTAGGGATAGAACTCGGGTCTCCTGCATTGCAGGCAGATTCTTTACCATCTGAGCCACCAGGTGTCTTGGGGACCATCTAAACTGGGTTGGGAGAATGAGGTGATTCTTTCTGTTCCAGAGGAGATGACTTTTAGCCTGAGATCAGAGGCATAGACTAGAGTTCATGGGGAGGGTCAGAATCCTCCAAGGAGAGGGAGTAGATTGTTTAAAGGCCTTGAGGTGGACGAGAACATGGCTATTGAGAGGAACTGAGAGTCATTCAGCATGGCTGGATCATAGAGTGGTGGTGAGAAAAGGGGCTGGTAAAGTGAGCAGGGACCAGACCAGGTGATTGTCAAATGCTTTTAAAAACTCAAGCTGCATACTGTGCATTTTATATATGTTTTCATTTTGGGGGGGCCACGTTGCATCATGAGGGATCTTAGTTTCCCAACCAGGAATTGAACTGTGCCCCCTTCATTGGAAGAATGGAGTCTTAACTACTGGACCACTAGGAAAGTCCAGAAAAAAATTTTTTTGACCGTATTTTAAAAGCAGTGAGAATACATTGAAGTGTTCAACTGAAGGAGTGACTAGTTTTGCAGTTTAGATTACCGGGGCTATTATGTGGTGAATAGTTGGAGAGAACAAGCCTTCAGGCTTAAGGTCAGATAGGATGTTGTTTGCCATCTGGGTGGCCAGATTCAGGGGAATGAAAAGAAACAGGCTGGACAACTGCTTGTTCAAAGTCTATGGCTTAAATTGGCATATATTAAAGACAATTTTTGTAAGAATTTTTGAGTAGCATCAGTGCTGAAGAAATTAGCATACTGTATGAGAGTTCTTTGTATAGGAATGATGTGGGGAACACTGGGAGGGGAAAAAAATGAGAATTTTGGAGCTCTGCAGTTGTGGGTTTGAATTTTGGTTCTGCCATGTACTAGATCTGTGGCCTTTCATGAGTCACAGGGGCAGATTTTTCTCTGAAAAAGCTCTACCATCTCTCTCTGGTCTGAGCTCCCTCATGTCCATCATCTCCAGTGTTACAGTATTCTGACCTGGTCTCTGTTTCCAGCCTTGCCCTTGTGATTCAGTTACTGAAAGTACCCAAAGGAATACTTTTAAAGCATAGATTATATTCTTCTCTGCTTAAAATCTTTTAATGACTCTCCATTTTACTGTTCATTTATCTTGTTTTTTTTACTAGATTAAAAAAAATTTTTTTTGGCCTATGGGATCTTACTTCTTCAACCAGGGATGGAACCCAAGCCCCTTGCATTGGAAGCACAGGGAGTTAACCACTGGACTGCCAGGGAAGTCCCTACTATTTATTTCAATAGGCTTTGGACCCTATATCATCTCTACCCCTTCCTCATCTCATTTGCTGCTATCCCCCTGCATCTCCTATATCACCTCCCCATCCCCCACCTCCTGCTGTGCTCCAACTTCTCTGGAGGTTCAATCTTGTGAAGAATTTGCCTGCAATGCTCTCCCTTTTTCTTCAAATACAGAAGTCAGCCTCTAGCCTCAGAGCCTTTGCACTGGCCTCCTCCTGTACTTGAAATGCTCTTTTTCTAAATTTCCACTGACTGCTCAGGGCTTCCCTGGTGGCTCAGATGGTAAAGTGTCTGCCTGTAATGTGGGAGACCTGGGTTTGATCCCTTGGTCGGAAAGATCCCCTGGAGAAGGAAACGGCAACCCACTCCAGTACTCTTGCCTGGAAAATTCCATGGGTGGAGGAGCCTGGTAGGCTACAGTCCATGGGTGGCAAAGAGTCAGACACAACTGAGCAACTTCACTACTAGACTGCTCCTTGACTCAAATATCATCCTTAGTGAAGCTTTCCCTAAATACCCCCATTTAAAGTAATATAAAGGGCAATGGAGAAAAGAAGGGAGATGAGTATTGGGGGTATTATCTCAATTGTTTTATTTATTATCGATTACTGTAGCTCCTCCCATGAGAATATCGGGGATTTTTGTCTTTTCAGTTCACTCTTTTATCTCTATAGTGGAAAATCAGTGCCTAGCAGACAGAAAACGCTCACGTTTCCTTCTAATGATAATAGAGCTAATAATGACACACAAAAAAAGTGAAAAAGTCAAAGTGTTAGTTGCTCAGTTGTGTCCAACTCTTTGTGACTCCATGGACGATAGCATCACAGGCTTCTCTATGGAATTCTACTGGCAAGAATACTGGATTGGGTAGCTATTCCCTTCTCCAAGGGATACTCCCGACCTAGGGATTGAACTGGGATTTCCTGCATTGCAGGCAGATTCTTTACCATCTGAGCCACCAGGGAAGCCCCAATAACTACAGGAGAGAGTGAGTAAAAGTCGCTCAGTCGTGTCCGACTCTTTGCAACCCCATGGACTATACAATTCTTGGCATTCTCCTGGCCAGAATACTGGAGTGGGTAGCCTTTCCCTTCTTCAGGGGATCTTCCCGACCCAAGTATCGAACCAGGGTCTCCTGCACTGCAGGCGGATTTTTTACCGAGAACTTATTAAACAGACCAGGCCTAGTTCTAAACATTTTACATATTTAATCGTCCTCATAATCCTAAGAAGAAAATACAATTACTATTCTTTTTACAGAAATCAAGGATGGAGGCTCAGAGAAATCAACTTTCCTAAGGTTCAGTTCAGTCGCTCAGTCGTGTCCGACTCTTTGCGATCCCAACCTCTTTCCTAAGGTTACACAGCAGTAAGTGGAACAACTATTTGAGGAATGAAATGAATGAAATTCGACTTCACAGCGCAGGGATGGAAATTGACGCTGTGGGAGCAGCTAGAATCAATTCACGCGACTGCGTGTAACTTTGAGCACACAACGCACGGTTTAACGCCAGGATCTAAAGGAGAATGAGAAGGTCCTTTGGGAACAGCGCGGCAGAGGCTCCACAGATCCACTGAACTGCCATGACCAGCCTCAGCGCAGAATGGAAGCAGGAAGTAGCGGCGGGCGTCGCGTGGGAGTGACGTCACGGAGGAGCCGGCGGGGAAGGGCGGGGGAGGAGGAGGAGGAGGAGGAGGAGGAGCGAACCGGGCTTGGGGGGCGGCTGCACAGTCTCCGGGCTCCTCAGGCCTTGAGGGGGGTCTGCGCGCGGCCGGCTGGCTCTGCCCGCCCCCCCCCACGTCCGGTCCGGAGCGGGCCTCCCTCGGGCCAGCCCGATGTGACCGGGCCCAGTGGAGCCTGAGTAAGGAACCGGTTCGTCGCGGAGCCGGAGGGCGGGAGGAACATGACATCGCGGAGGTGAGGAGCCCCGAGGGCCTAGCCCGGGCCTCGGCCCGGCCCCCGCCGCTTTCAGTCAGCTCCGCCCGGGAGGGGGCGGCTCGGCTGGGCTTCGGACTCCCGCCCGGGGTCGCGGGGCAGGCTCCGTTCCAGCCCCCTAAGCCCTCCAGGGCCCCGGGGCCCGGCCCTAGCGCGCCCCCAACCCCTCGGGTCCTCATTCATTTCCTGCCTCCACGGAGTTCCGGCTCCCGCAGCCCTGGGGATGCCCGTCAGGACGGGGACAGGTAGAGCCGCCCGGGGAACCGCGGACGCTAGCGGCTCGGCTCGGCGCGCCGCATTCCTGACCCATTGCCTCATGAGAATTGCCTCATGGTGATTCCGAAATAACCCCGCTCACTTAGGGGAGGCTCCTCGGCCCGGGACGCGGGAGGGGAGAGGAGAGAGTTGCGCGAGGCCAGGCCGATAGTCGAGCCTTTTTGGGTCACTCTGCGTTTTGCGCGCATTTGGGGGCTTTACTCAGGGTCCTTGACCACTTTGTATGCCTCTTTGCATCTTCTTCTCCCCCACCCCCCCACCCCTCACGTGCCAGAAATGGAAAAACTGACTATATCTGCAGCTATTAGAAGTATTTCCTTCCTCTGCGATCTTCGCTTTGGGAGGTGGGAGGGAAGGGATCGTATCTCTAGTTATTTTAATCCTTCACCACAACCTTAAAAGTCAGGTAACATTAATTACCTCCGTTTTACGGATGTGGAAACTGAGGCTCAGAAGAAACATACTGGTAAATGACAGGGTTTGAACCTAGAAGTCAGAAGGAAGATGAGTGAGTTAATGAGATCCTTGGAAAGTAGTATAGTAGACTATACTACTAATTGCTAACATTTATTTAGCTCTTACCGTATGCCAAACACATTTAATCCTTATAACCCTATCAGGTAGGTACTGTTATCCCGCTCTAAAGAGAGTAAATGAATTTCAGAAGTTAAGCAACTTGCCTAGTAGTTCTAGTGCTAGTGTTGGTCGCTCAGTCGTGTCCGACTCTTGCCTAAGGTCACTCAATCAGTAAGTGGTGGAGACAGAACCCCACTGTTAATTGCTATTATAACTATTGCCAATCATTTGTAAGCCTTAATTTTGTTGTTAAATATTAGTATGATTGATTGTTTTCAGATAATGATCCTGCTATTGTATTGTCATTCTGTATAGAATTCACACTGTCTTAGACATTTGGAAAACTGTTTCAAGCTGTTGGGGTTATTGACTGAGAAACTTCAAAACATTAGGAATGTCTTCTCAGAAATACACCTGCACATTATTCATTGATGGGATGAAAAGAGTGAAAGGAGAAAACTGAAAACTCAAGCAGTGAGTGATTTGGACAGGTCTTCTGGCAAGTGCTTACAGATCTGGGTAATATATAATTGCATTTCAGCAGAACAGCGTATAGCCTCAGATGTTCTAATTCTTTAGAGAGCGTTTAAATAAAACAGTTTTCTATTCTTTAATCTGTCAAATAGTCATTGAGCCTTTTGTTCCTTGTGTCTGCTTTTCCAGACAAGTAAGGATCTGCTTCTTTTAGGAGACAAAAAGTCTGGGGACTGGGGGTGGGGTAGGGGCTGGGTAGTAATAGACCCTACATTGTCCAGCTTGTTAATTTAGAAGCCAGGAAGTGTGAGAAGAGCCAAAGCAGCAAGTGGTAAAGATGACAGTTTGAAATGAAGTAATTCCTCCTCTCCTCTTCCGGCTCTCCCATACTTGTTTTGGAAGAGAAATATGTGCCCCCTAAGAAGTCAGATTATGATTGTAATGCACACACACACACACACACACAAATGATTGTAATGCACGACTTCCCAGGTGGCTCAGTGGTTAAGAATTCACCTGCCAATGCAGAAGACTCAGATTGGATCCCTGGGTGGAGAAGATTCCTTGGAGAAGGAAATGGCAACCCTGTCCAGTATTCTTGCCTGGGAAATCCTATGGACAGAGGCGCCTGGCTGTCTGCAGTCCATGGAGTTGCAAAAGAGTCAGAGATGATTTAGCAACTAAATAACAACAACAACAGTGCACACAGTTGGGGATTATTTATTATTAGTTTTCAGATCATAGGTCTTTTATTATTTTTAAACCAGCTTTATTGAGGTATAAGTGACATGCCACAAATTCCATATATTTAAGCATACAATTTGATAAGTTTCCACACTTATACACTCAAGAAACCAGCAATACAATCAAGATAATGAATATATCCGTCACTCCTGTGATGGCTCCCGGAACCCTTTATAATCCCTTCCTTGTTGCCAGGCAGACACTCTTCTGCTTTCTGTCACTGTATGTTAGTTTGCATTTCCTAGGATTTTATACAAGTGGACTTTTGTGTGTGGCTTCTTGTGCTCAGCAGAATTATAGTGAGGTTCATCTATGTTGTTGTGTATGGTAAATAGTTCCTTTTTATTGATCAGTGATATTCCACTGTATGCCTGTACCACCCTTCATTTTTCCATCCAGTTGTTGGTAGACATTTGGGTGGTTTCAGAGTTCGAAGTCAGGTGAAGTCGCTCAGTCGTGTCCAACTCTTTGCGACCCCATGGACTGTAGCCTACTATGCTCCTCTGTCCATGGGATTTTCCAGGGAAGAGTACTGGAGTGGGTTGCCATTTCCTTCTGAATGCCCGTGTTCGTGTATTTATATGGATGTATACTTTCATTCCTCTTTGATAAATCCTTATCAGTGGTATGGCTGAATCACATAGCAGATGTGTATATATATATTTAGGAGATATAATTTTTAAAATTTTTTATTGGTGTGCAGTTGATTTACAATTTTTTTTACTTTAAAAAATTATTTATTTTTTAATTGAAGGATAATTGCTTTACAGAATTTCGTTGTTTTCTGTCAAACCTCAGTATGAATCAGCCATAGGTATACATATGTCCCCTCCCTCTTGAACCTTCCTCCCATCTCCCTCCCCATCCTACCCCTCTAGGTTGATACAGAGCCCCTGTTTGAGCGCATATATATTTAATTTTTTCAGAAACTACCAAACTTTTTCAGAATGTTCCCACTGGCAGTGTATTAAGAATTGTAGTTTCTCCACATCTTGGTCAACACTTGGTGTGGTCAGTTTTTAAATTTCAGTCACGTAAAGGTGTGTCATTGTAGTTTTTTCCTATATCAGTACTTTTTAATTTAATTTACTTATTTAATATTTTAATGGAGGTATAATTGACATGTAACATTATATTAGTTTTAGGTGTACAGCATACTGATTTGATATTTATTTATTGTAATTTTAATTTGTATTTTCCCTGGTGACTAATAATGTTGATCATTTTTTTCATGTGTTTGTTTGCCATCTGTATCTCTTCTTTGGTGGCATATCTATTGATTAAATATTTTCCTTTTGAAAGTTTATGTGTAAAAAAAAATTTACTTGTTTGTTTTCTTATTGAAATTTGAGAGCTTTTTTATTCTGGATACAAGTCTTTGATCAGAATTGTAAGCATTTTCTTTTAGTCTGTACCTTGTCTTTTCATTTTTTTAAACAGTGTCTTAAACAGAGGGTTTTAATTTTGATGAAGTCAAAATTATCAGTTAAAAAAAAGTGGATCATGCTTTTGGTGTTATTCCTAAGAAATCTTTGCTTAATCTAAGTCTCAAATGTTTTCTCCAAGTTTTATAGTTTTAGGTTTGTGATTGACTTTGAGTTAACTTTTATGTGTGGTATGGGCTGTGGATATATCTTCTCTTTTTTACATATGAGTGTTCAGTTGTTCTGGCACCACTTGTTGAAAAGACTGTCCATCTTTACTGAACTCGCACCTTTTTTGAAGATCAGTTGTCCGTTTGTACATGGGTCTATTTCTGGACTCTCTTCTGTTCTATTGATCTATTTGTCTTTATGCCAATACTGCAGGATCTTGATCACTGTAGGTTTATAACAAGTCTTGAAATCGGATAGTGTCTTCAGTCTTCAAACTGTTCTTTTTCAAATGACGTTTAACCTCAGAATTCATACACTGACCAAGTAGTTACTGAACCAGGCAGGATGAGGCAATAAAGTAGGCAGAGATTGCTGTTCTCGTGACTGAGAGAGAACGAGAACAAACCCATGAATAAATAAGACTATTTCAGGTAGCAGTAACTTATGGGGAGGCCGAAAAAAGCAAATGTGGAGAATGTCGTTAGTTTTGATAATGGATTTAGGAAAAGTCTCTGAGGAGGTGATCATAGGAGCTGACGCCTCAGTGACGAATATCCTGAATTTTGTGTAGCTTAATTATCAAACTAATCTTTTTTGGTTCATGGGTTTAGAGTCTCTATGCGTTCAGTAATTAAAATGTCATATTCAGTATGCTGATGCCTCTTAGCATCACAGGTAGGGAAAGGAAGTCATGAGCAATTAAATGACAAGCCCCACCCCATCCCCACCCCGCCTTTGCCATGGGCTTCCCTGGTGTCTAGGCAGTGAAGTATCTGCCTGCCAAAGTAGGAGATGCAGATTGGATCCCTGGGTTGGGAAAATCCTCTGGAGAAGGAAAGGGCAACCCACTGCAGTATGCTTGCCTGGGAAATCCTATGGACAGAGGAGCCTGGCAGTCCACGGGGTCGCAAAAAGTCAGACATGGCTTAGCCATTAAACAACCACCACCCCAGGTAATAGAGTGATGGCAGTTCTTTGTTTAGATTTTGAGATTGCTTGGCTGCTCTACTCTGCCTCACCCGGCTGACCGAACAGGTTATATCCTTCAGCATCTGGTACATCTTTGGCGTTTGCTTTTGTTCCTCTGGGAGAGACTGTCCAATGACTTGTACTGAGAGGGGCAGAAAATTTAGCTTGTTCTCTAACTCTAGGCTTTTGGTTTATCTGTTGCAGGTCAAGTACATTTTGTCCCAGGCTCTCCCTGGTGGCCATGTTTGTTTATCTCCTGTGGGAGTCAATAAACTTGCCTTACTGAAAAATAACAGCTCTGTGTCTTTCCAGTTGAAACTGGTTGTCTTTGCTAACGTCCTGTCCAGAACTCGGGTTTTTGTCCAGAGCTGCTCAAATGCAAGGCCCACTGTGAAGATTACTTACCCCTCTTGCACGTGGTCAATGTGGTGACTGTTAGAGAGTCACACGAGATCTGGAAAAGCAGAGCCAACCCTTGTTTGTAATTGTTACTAGTGGGCCTTGGTGTACTTTGTTAGGCAGCAGCAGAACAATAGAAGACACTGTGCTTATTCCTTTTTCCCTTTGGGAAACACAAACAGCACTTGCCCTCCAATGCTGCCCTTTTTAAGGAAGGGGAAGACAAATACTGATGTTTGGTAGGTTCTGTGGCAGGTGTGGACTGCAGCCAGGGGTTTGAGACCACCCCTCTCGCCCCGCCGAAATGGATTCAGACACCCTAAAATTGCAGCCCATTTCACTGCTGAGTTTTGGAGGGTGATGTACATTTAGCAAACTCCTGGCGGTGCTGAAATATGAAAGACACAGTTCATGTTTTCAAGTAGCATTGGCTTTAGAGGGAGACAGACTTGTAGGCCAACATCGAATGAGTCTGATGAAAGTAGGACCAAACTGAAACTGAAATTTGTCAGTATCGAGCGTACTGTTTAGAATACACACATGCTTGTGTACTGAGGTACACGTTCATACACACTGTTCACACACACACATATAAACGTATGTCTGTTTATATACACATACCTATACCCACATGCAATATGTTTATTTTAAAAATAGTAGGCTATAGATCCAAGCCTTTGTCATTCCACTGACCCACTCTAATGGAACCTTGACTTATTCATTCACGAATGTGGGATTTAACTTAGTTATTAGGGGATTACTACGTATGGGGGGCACTGTACTAGGCGTTGAGTGTCCAGGTTTTAAGGAAACAGCGAGTGTGAAAGTGCTGAGGTGGGGAGTTCTCAGAGTGCTTGAAGGACAGACGGGAGCACGTGGTAGAGCTGACACTGGGGCTGTAGGTGGGGACTAGACCACGCAGGGATTATTAAGGTCCTCAGCATCACGTGGACTACAGAGAAGAGTTTGGATTGTATTTTAAGAGCAGCTCAAACCCATAGAAGGATGTGATCGGGGAGTGGCATGAGCTGATCTATTTAAAAATATCCCTCTAGCTGCTCTGAAGGGAGGGTTGTAAGAGGCTCGAGTAGACCCTGGGAGAGCAGACAAACGAGACTTTGAACAGGGTAGAAGCCATTTGTGGAAAGATATTTGGAGGCAGTTTCCAATGCCTTGTCATCAGAGCAGAGATGCTGACCAGTGAAATTCTGTGAAAAGATAACGATCGATTAAGCCATAGCTCTTTACTACCATTGAAAAACTGCCTTAACTTTTTTTCTAACCTCTGTTACCTAGAATCCTTTTCCCTATCGACTACCCCTCTCTCATGACTCATCCTTTTCACCATAGAAAATTAGCATTTAATTGGAAAAAAGGAACATTCTTGTAATCTGCAGAAAGTACCACTCTAAGCTTTCTCCCCAAGGACAAAGAATCATTTTTTCTGGAGCAGCGGGTAAGAAAACCATACCCAGTATTACTTTATATTTAGGCAAGAAACTGAGATTAGACTTTGAATCCTTAGTTTAAACTCCTTTCGTAGCATAGCAGCCTTGAGAATAAGTTCCTGAAATTAACAGCCTGCTCGACTGTTTCCCCACGTCACTGGGGGGAAGGGGACTCGTGGATAAAATAATCAGCATCATTGTTTTTTCTTTTTGGTTCATCAGCATTTTCTTTTTTAAACTCATTTGACATAAAGAAGAGCCTAGTCTCAGTGAGCTAGGGCTTTGTAGAATCTGTGTTCAGTAATGAGAGATTTACATTTTGGTATGATTTCCCGGCAAGTAGTTTGGGTTAGTAAACTCTTATGGAGGTGGGGGATTCTGTCTTTCCTTTCTTCAAGCCCACTCAGCACAGGGCTGATTTGTTTCACACATTGATTGAAGGCTCTTTTTTCCACAGGTGTTGGGATTGTGTGAGTGTTATGTGTTTTCAGCTCTTTCTGCGAGATGGGTGGTCCCCACCTGGGCCATGTTATGACCTGAGAATCTTAATAAATAATAGTGCCACAGACTAAGAGAACAAACTTACCAGGAGGAAGGATGGGGAAAGGGATAGTTAGGGTGTTTGAGATGGACATGTACACACTGTTATATTTAAAGTGGATAACCAACAAAGGCCTCCTGCGCAGCACAGGGAACCCTGCACAGTGTTATGTGGCAGCCTAGACGGGAGGGGAGCTTGGGGCAGAATGGACGCATGTACAGGTATGGCTTAGTTTCTTTGCTGTCCACCTGAAACCATCACAACATTGTTAATTGGCTATACCCAGTATAAAATTAAAAATAAGTTTTTTAAAAAATAGTGCCAGAGGATGACCAGTTAGAAGGGGTTGTCAAGCACCTGCAGGTTTGTGAGAGTTACAGTGTACAAGAGAACGCTCATATTCCCTGGTGGCCCAGTGGTTAAGACTCTATACTTCCACTGCAGGGGTCACCAGTTTGATCCCTGGTCAGGGAACTAAGATCCAGCATGCCTTGTGGCAAGGCATTGAGAAAAAAATACAGAAGAGAACTTTCTTCCCCTCTTCTGCATGTGATTTTTTCCCCTGTGCCCTTCCTCTCTGGCTTTTCTCCTCCCTGGTTTTTCTTCATTCCCCAAAATTAACTCAGGCATCTATCCTTCACCAAGTGCCTACGGTAGACGTTAGGCAGACTGAAATTTATCTGTTTCTTCTCATCTTTTATGGACCTACCTTGTTGATAAACCCAAATGCCCTTTTCCCCTCCTTTAAGGTGACATAGATACATTTACATGATTTGGGGAGACTAACCTCTGCTGTTTGAATTCACATGAAGCAGAAGATGGGGGCAGGATTTAGAGATGTGTGGCCTCGGTACCTACTATTACAAGTGTTTCTGTCATCCTTGAGGCTGGCTCTATAATCTAATATTAAACCTATTAACTTCATGATTCTTTGGCTTCCCTCGTGGCTCAGTGGTAAAGAACCTGCCTACCAGCACAAGAGATGTAAGGGACATAGGTTCAGCCCCTGGGTTGGGAAGATCACCTGGAGAAAGACATGGCAACCCACTCCAGTATTGCCTGGAGAATCTCCATGGACAGAGGAGCCTGGTGGGCTACAGTCCATAGGGTCGCACAGAGTCAGACACAACTGAAGCGACTTAGCACATGCATATCCTCTACCCTCCCTCACTAAGATCTCAGGGAATGAATGATCTCTTAACTGCTCTGTGTTGCTGCTGCTGCGTCGCTTTAGTCGTGTCCGACTCTGTGCGACCCCATAGACAGCAGCCCACCAGGCTCCCCCGTCCCTGGGATTCTCCAGGCAAGAACACTGGAGTGGGTTGCCATTTCCTTCTCCAAGGCATGAAAGTGAAAAGTGAAAGTGAAGTTGCTCAGTCATGTCCGACCCTCAGCGACCCCAGGGACTGTAGCCTACCAGGTTCCTCTGTCTATGGGATTTGCCAGGCAACAGTACTGGAGTGGGGTGCCATTGCTCTGTGTTAGAGGTGAGCATTTTGCAAATCACAAAACTGCTAGTCATTGAACTACAAATATTAAATATGCAATTGGGAAAAAGTTTCTGGTAAATACGAAGAACTTTTTGAAAAGCGTAGCTCGGGAAGGAGAGTTTACAATATATCAAAACTTGTGGGTGGATTATGTTGTAGAACTTTCAATTTCTAATTATACACCGTTCGAAATAACATGGGGACAGCCCCTGAGCCCTGAAGTTCAGTTTTTGCAAAGACAGTGTAAAATAAATGATTCATACGTCAAAATGGGCCATGTGAAACTGACATAATTATGCAAAAGAAGAATCTATCTGTATATCTTCCACCAAAAATAGTAATGATAACAACAGCGATAACCAGTGTTTGTTAAGCCCTTACTCTGTCTAACCTTTGTGCTAAATGCTGGTTACTGAGTTTCCCCAGTAAACATTACTCTCCTCTGTTCCCTCTTAATAACATGATAGGCATAATTAGAACTTGGCAATGAAGCAATAATAGTTTGTTTAATAAAGGGGTAAAGAGACCACTTGCTTTTTCTCCTGTGCCAGTCTGTCTGATGAGTGTCCGTGGTGGTTACCTAGCCCTACTTTCAGCAGTCACTTTTATAATGTCTCTCAGCCTCAGCAGGATACTCTACATAAATGTTGTGTTTTTAAAATATACAAAGGTGGGAACACATGGTTATGAATGAAGACCATCTAGACTCAGAGTCTTGCTCCAGAAATTTTTAGAAATAAATAACAGTGTAAAGGCTAAAATTTTGATTTCTGGAGTCTACAGTGTATGCTGGCCCCATGGAAATGTGGCCCCATGGAATGTCAGTAAATGTGGCCACAGGTTTAGAAAAGCATGTACTTATTGTTTATTTTTATTTTTGGCTGCGGGGTCTTTGTTGCTGTGTGTGGGCTTTTTCTAGTGGCGGAGAGGGGTGGCCGTTCTCTAGATGCGATGCGCGGGCTTCCCACTCTGGTGGCTTCCTTGTTTCGGAGCACGGGCCCTAGGATGCGTGGGCTTAGTTGCCTGCATGGCATGTGGGACCTTCCTGGATCAGAGATCGAACTCGTGTCCCTTACATTGCAAGGTGGATTCTTAACCACTGTACCACCAGGGAAGTCCCGTGGCCGCAGTTTTAACCAGCCATAATAAATAATAGCCAGTAAATTATTTTTTTCCTTGCTGTCAGAGCTAGTTCATAATTGAGGAGAAAAAAATGTATGTAATAATATGACCATGGAGAAGTCTTTTCTGTTTTATAATTTGCAACTTTTAATTTAAATCTGAAATATTTGTAGGGGAGAGAGACTCAAAAGGGAGGGGATATATGTATATATATAAATAATTATGGCTTCCTTGGTGACTCAGACAGTAAAGAATCCACCTGCAATGCAGGAGACCTGGGTTCAATCCCTGGGTCAGGAATATCCCCTGGAGAAGGAAACGGCAACCCACTATAGTATTCTTGCCTCAGAAATCTCATGGACAGAGGAGCCTGGTGGGCTACAGTCCATGAGGTTTCGAAGAGCTGGACGTGACTGAGTGACTAACGCTTTTCATGACTTGATTTGTGTTATTGTACCTCAGGAAAAAAGCACAACATTATAAAGCAATTTTCTACCAATTAAGAAATATGATTAGTGGTAAACATATAATTATGCCTTCTCTGTCTTCATACTCTTTCCTGATGTAAATTCTCATCTCTGTCTTATTTACTTTCTTCTTCCAGTCACCCTGTCTTTTTAGTACCTATTGTGAAGGGTCCTGTTAAAATCTATGCCTTTATTGTAGGTATTTTATTCTGACCTAAAACAGAATTCCTAGTTCCCAAGGTGAAAGTCCTTAGAGTTTTTTCTGTGCTAAGCATTTTATGTGTTATTAATTTACTTCAAGCTCACAACAACTTGCTGTCAGTTAAGGTTTTCTAAACATAGCAAGAAACCCAGAAGCCATAAAGGAACCAGCTGATAAATTTAATCATGCCAAGATGCATTTCTTTGGGGGCAAAAAAATTAACCACAAGTGAGTAAAAAAGGAAAAATGCTAAGACAAATGTTGTCACACATATAATAAAGGATCGTTTTTCTGGTTCTATCAAGAGCCCCTTTAAATGAGTAAGAAAAAAAATCCAATAGAAAATGAACAATGGCAAGCTGACAGCTCATAGAAAAGGGAAAAAAAATGGTCTGGAAACATGAAAAATTGCTCAGTCTCACACAGAAATGCAAAGTAGAATGGTACCATTTTCCATGACTCAGATGAAAAAGTTTGGTAATATATGTAGTATTGGCAAAACTGGGAGAAAACAGGGACTTTCACACTCATTTCATGGGAGTTGAAACTGTTACCTTCTTTTGAGTGCAGTTTGACAGATTTGTCAGAGTTAAAAAAGCACTCTTGTCAAAACAGTTTTGTTTCTAAAATTTTAATTTACAAACATACTTGTAAACGTGTATAAAGATAATTATAAAGGGTATGATATTCTGCATTATTTGTATTAACAAAAATCTAGGAATAATATAAATGTCCTTTAATAGGGATTAAATTATGAATAGTACATTCTTATAATGGAATAATGTATAGCCATTAAAAAGAATAGAAAGATCATATAGAAAGATCTTTGTGTTGTAGTAAGTGAAAAAATTGGGGTGTGGATCAGGATTCCATTTGCGTGTGTGTTTCACATAGCCTGGCATGGACTATGCACCTGTGCACACATAGGTAAGTGTGTGTGTGTGTGTGTGTGTGTGTGTATGTGTGTGTGTATGTAGGCATGAGACGTTTCTCAGTGTTACAGGAAACTTGCTAACTGTAGTTACTTTTGACGAATACAGCTGGGAGTCTATGGAACCTTGGCCGTTTTTCTCTGAATTTCATGCCTATCTGTGCTGTTTTAATAAATAAATTTTAAAAGGTTTTAGAAAGTTTTAAGCGTGTGTGCTCAGCAGGATCCTAGAGGGCATCAACTCTATACAAAATTAGAGCCGCCTAAAGTAGCTGGCTGAGATAAGGAAAGATGAAACAGGAATGAAAAACAGGATAACCAAATAAAAAGATCTTGCTAGAAGCAGTAAACAATGCTCTTGAGGCAGCCCTCCCCGTGGTGAGGTTGAGGGCAAACCCGAGAAATTCTTCTAAGAACCTGTTTTTGAAAAACAAAGAGGAGGTAACAGTGGTGGAACAGCAAGGGAACAGGCCTCCCGTAGGTGGTGGGGCCCAGGCAGGGTGGCCAGCCAAGTGGAGCAACCGCTGGGCTTGCAGCACGCGTCCGCAGAGGGAGACAAAGTGGCTTCCCTTCATTCACTTCAGCAACCTGAGAACTGTAGGGTTAAGGAGTTTTCAAATACTGTGATATAACCATCGTTATAATTTAAAAATAATTAGAATCTTCTTTGAATCAGGAACAAGGTATCTGCCTTCCATATCACTGAAGTAGCTGTCTTTATCTGGTATAGATATCAGTGTTATACTTGCTTCATGAGAGGAAGTGGTGCATTTTCTTTCCTTTTGCTTCTCTGGAATAAATTACAGAGCATTGGAATGGTATGGTCTTTGAAAGTTTGATAGAATTCCATTTTGAAACCAAAAAAAAAGCCTGGTGCTTTTCTGTGGGGCAGTTTTAAAATTGCTCTGTTTTTATATAGAAATTGGTTTGCCTGCATTTTCTCTCGAATGGACCAGTTTTGGCAGTCTGTATTTCCTTAGAAAATTATTCACTTTATCTGGATTTTCTAATTTATTTGCACGCCAGTTTGTGAAGTAGCTTCTTAAAAAATTCTCCTTCTTCTGTTTCAGTGGTTATGGTTATTTCCCCCTTGTCATTTCTTATTTTGTGTATTTGTGATTTTTTTTTCTTGTTTTTGTACTCCTGAATAAGTTAACTAGTGGTTTGTCTATTTTGCTAATTTTAAGAAGCAGGATTTTTATTAATTACATCTGCTACCTTTTTGTTTTCTTTGATTTTTACTTTTAGCTTTATAAAATATGTTTCCTTCCTTGTGGTATACTTTGGCCATTTTTTGGGGATGGGGGTGGGACTTTATTATTTATTTTTTTATTATTGTTAGTGTTTGTGTAGGGAATTTCCCACTGACCACTCCATTAGTTGTATGCTATAAATATAGATACATAGTGTTTTTGTGGCCATTATTTTTTACAAATTGTGTAATTTGAGCTTATATTTCCCCCTTTACCTAACAGTTGTTTAATGGAAGGTTTTAAAATTTCCAGGTAGAAGGGCCTTTCAGTTTTTTGCTTATGATAGTAGAATTCGGTTTTATTGCTTTATGATAGTGTATTTGGTAATACTTTTTTCTCTTAATATATATATATTATTGAAATATAGTTGACTTACAGTGCTTCAGGTGCACAGCGAGGTGATTGATTTATGTGTATACACATGTACTATTTTTAAGATTCTTTTCCATTATAGGTTATTATAAGATACGGACTGTAGTTCCCTGTGCTATGCAGTAAACTTTTGTTGTTTGTTGCATGAAATCTAGCTTTCTATTCATACTACATCAAACAAGTGGAATCAAAATGTCATAAATTTTTTAGCTAGTCAAAAATATATATATAAGTTTTCTAACATATATTATACATGTATATATAGACATGTAATATGTGTATAATACATATATGGCTATATATGAAAAAATGGAAAACAGAGACTAAATAAAATGGGAGCACTGAATATGAAATAGATAAAGTGAAACAAGCTAGATAAAAAGTAAAAGACAATCATATATTCCAGTTGCTCTGCAACATGGCTGCTCATTAGAAACACATCTGGAGAAAAAAAGCAATACCTGGGCATTTGTATTTTTCAAAAAATTCTAAGATAATTCTGATGTGCATCTGGATTTTAAAAAGTGATCACATTTTTCTGTTAAATGGTAGTTTTGCTGATACAGAATTCTATTATTTTCTATAGACCAATCATGATACAATGGTATTAAGTTGTAATACTTCTACTTTATAGGCGTTACTGTTTTCTTTTCTTTGTGACCTAATATATCTGATCAGTTTTTATGAAAATTCTCTGGGCACCAGGGAAGAATATGTGACTATTATCAAGGTGTGGAATTCAACATATACACAATGTATCTACCATATTGTTCACGTTGTTTAGATTTTCTATCTCTCACCTATTTTCTTAGTCTGTTTTCTTTTGTATTGGATGTGGACTATTAAAATCTTCTGTTATTAGTGTGTTCCCTTGCATCTCCTATAGTTTTTGCTCCATAAAGGTGATTATACATAAATATTCATAGATTTGTTGTTTGTTAATTTTTTTTAATAGATAGCAACCTCATCTACATTTATTGTTATGATTGATAGGTTTGGTATCAATTCTATCATAATATTTTATACTTACAGTTGACCCTTGAACAACACAAGTTTGAGTTGCACAGGTCTACTTAAACATAGATTTCCCTCAATAAGTATGTGCCACAGAACAATACAGTCTGCAGCTGGTTGAGATCATGTGGCTGGAAGCAGAACAGTGGGTATGGAGGGCTGTGTATAAAGTTAAATATGGATTTTCAACTTGTGTAAGGATCAGTGCCTCTAACCCCCAAGTTTTTCACGGGTCTTGTGTGTAATAGTGTTTCCTTGCATTGTTTGTCTCAAGATGTGTGTGTGTATAATTTTTTTCTAAGGTGTGTATTTAAAAGTTTTTTGTTGAAAATAGTTTTTTGGAAGGTTTGTGTCTTTTTTTCTTAGTTCTAGTACTTAACACCCCTCTGTTTGGTTATTTAACTTTCATTATCAGGCTTATCAGATTTTTTTCATTTCCTTTAAATACCCATCTGTTGCCTATTGCCTATATAGCAGTGGGGCTTCTCTGGTAGCTCAGCTGGTAAAGAATCTGCCTGCAACGCAGGAGACTCTGGTTTGATTCCTGGATTGGGAAGGTCTGCAGGAGAAGGAATAGGCTACCCACTCCAGTATTCTTGCCTGGAGAATTCCATGGACAGAGGAGCCCGGAAGGCTACAGTCCCTGGGGTCACAAAAGAGTTGGACATGACTGAGTGACTTTCGCTTTCACTATGCAGCAGTGAGGTTTTTATTTTGGCGGTGTTGGGTCTCAGTGGTGGCACTGGGGAATCTTTCCTGGCAACACACAGACTCTTCAGCTGTGGAGATTAAGAGGACTCATGTGGGATCCTAGTTCCCCAACAATGAGGTTTTTATTGTTTTCCCTTTCCCGTTTTCTGGTTGTATTTCTCCTGTGTGACAGTATGTAACTACTGTGCATTAGCCTTCTACTCCCCTTCCCGTCTTTGCTTCAGTTGTCCGTGTACACTTACAGATTATTAAATGCCCACTGTCAGGTATTTTGTCAATGTTGCTTGTTACCATTTGCTTAGATGAAGTTTATCCTCTAGGAGATTCATCAGGAAAGACTGATATGTGCAGCATTCCCTTAGTTCTTGTATGTTGAAACTTGTTTTTTTCTATAGCTTTGATAGTTGAAGGATAACTTGGCTGGATATAAAATTCTTGGTTTACACTTTTCTTTCATTGTGTTTTTAAAAAAATTCTTGTTCATTTGTCAACTTGCTGTATATGTTGACTTTGAAAAGTCAGATGCTAGTCTCATTTGTTTCCTGTAGCAAGTTATTTGATTTTCCTGCAGGCACTGAAGATTTTTTTTTTCCCCATTTGTTTTTAAAGTGTAATAGTTTCATTAGAACAAGTGTCAGAGTGATTGTTCTGGGCTAATTTTCCTAAGTACCTGGTGACACTTTTCAGTGTATATGTTCACATCGTATTTATTGTCTCAATTTATTTTTTAAAATTTTAATATATTTATTTAGTTATTTATTTTTGGTTGTGCCAAGTCTTTGTTGCTTTGTAGGCTTTTCGCTGGTTGCAGTGAACTGGGGCTATTCTCCAGCTGTGGTTCCTGGACTTCTCATTGTGATGGCTTCTCTTGTTACAGAGCATGCTCTCTAGCACACACAGACTTCAGTAGCTGTGACACGTGGGCTCAGTAGTTGTGACACATTCCTAGCTGCTCTGCAGCACGTGGGATTTTCCTAGATCAGGGATCACACCCATGTCTCCTGCATTGGCAGGAGGATTCTGTTGCATGTTTTTTTTTTTCTTGGTTATATGTGTGTTCCCCCACTCAGCTTCAGACTACCACATCAAGTAATATGTTATTTTGTAGCCAAAAGCAAAAGAGATTTGACATTCTAACTGGCTTATATAGGTAGACAAATTGAATGTTAATGTAAGATTTTCACTGTACTTTTTGAAAAGTTATAAGTAACTGGAAACCCTCTGTTATTGCTTTTTGATTCCCTAGGGCTGTGAGGACTCAGGTGGGAACCACAGATCAAAGAAATCAAAGGAAAAAAAAGAGTTTAGTAATCATGCTGTATGCTAAAGTATGGGATGTTGGGATGATAGGTATATATAACTTGAGGTTGAGTTTTCCTGGGGTAAAATTCCATCTTGATTTTTTGACAGGCTCTCAGAGGGAGTAAAAAGCCAACTAATATATACATATTTTTTTCACCTGAGCCCTGTGATTTTTCTCTGGGACAATCAGAGTGATGTTTAGACTTTCCCCCAAATGCTCGGAAGATACAGTAGGAAAAATTAAAAAGAAAATAAATTTCAGTTAATGTAAATAACAGGAGTGTTGGTAGGCTATGTCTGAATTCTTGCCTTTTCTGATTATTCCTTGTCAGAACAGTCTTACATTTATTATTATGATTGGCAGTAATAATATCTAACCTTAGTGCGTAATATAGATGCACTCTCGGATGACTAAGCATCTCGTATTTAGCACATGCCAAATCCAACACCTGAGTTTCCTCTCCCCACCTTTTTCCCTTGTCTTGTACACAGTACCTCCAACCTTCTACTTACCCAGACCTGAAACCCAGGCATCTTTCTTACTGTTTTCTCTTTCCCCATCCATTTGTTGATAAGGAAATCCTGTTGGCTGCCTTCAGCGTATTCCCAGTTGGACTGTTTATTACTGCTGCTTCTGCCACCTTGGTCCTTGGTACCATCGTCTCTTGCGTGGATTATCACAGGAGCTTATCTAACTGATCTGTGTGCTTCTGTCCTTGCATGATAGCTTGAAGGATAACTTTAAAATGTAAGTCAGGGACTTCCCTGATGGTCCAGTGGCCAAGACTCTGCTCCCAATGCAGGGGACCTGGGTTCGATCCCTGGTCAGGGAACTAGATCCCACATGCTGCAACTAAAAATTCTGTGTGCCACAACTAAAGATCCTGCATGTCACAGTGAATGCTGAAGATTCCTCATGCTGCAACTAAGACCCTGCACAGCCAAATAAATAAATAAATAAATAAAAAGTAAGTTAGATCATGTTGCTCCTCTACCTAAAAACCCAGTAGTCCTTTCCCATTTCACACAAAAATAAAAGCTGAAGTTTTTACAGTGTCCTCCAAGGCCCTCCCTCATCTGGCTTTTCATTACCTCACTGGCCTCATCTCCTTTCCCTCTGACCCTTGTCTGTTCTGTCCCAAGTTGAACAGGTCAAAAATGGTCTGCCCCTGTGCCCTTTTCTTGTTCCTCCGTTTGCCTGCTGTGCTCCTGTCTTATATGGCTACATGTTACTGCCTTGCTTCTTCCAGATCTGATCAGATATTCCCTTATGGCTGAGGCCGTCCCCAGCCACCCTGAATAAATATTATCCATGTCAGCCCCAGTCCCGTTAACCATGCCCCCAGCCTCACCTGCTGTGCCAGCGGGATGCCAGGTCCCTACAGAAGGGAAGACAGGGAGAAGGCAGTGATCAGAGAGAGTTGGGGAAAGGTTGTGTTGATATTTTTATCTGCTACTCTTCTCATAGGCATTTTAGCGGCAATGGTGTGGAAAGCAGTGCTTTGTTTTTCATTGCTCTGTTTCTCTCTCTCTCAAGATGGTTTCACCCAAATATCACTGGCGTGGAGGCAGAAAACCTACTGTTGACAAGAGGAGTTGACGGCAGTTTCTTGGCGAGGCCCAGCAAAAGCAACCCTGGCGACTTCACGCTTTCCGTTAGGTGAGTCAGAAGAACAAGAGCACATCCTGAGATCACCTGCCAGGTGGGAAATGTTAATACCACATTTGGACAACCTGCTACCCTCATTTAGAGTCTGAAGACCTGTCTGCAGCCCTGTGAGTGAGGCCTTGCCAGTGCCCTGGTCCCCAGATCAGGGGTGATTCAGGCCTGCTTGTGGTGTTTCAGGACATGGCCTCCTGCGAGTGAGCAGATTAGGGAGTCAGCAGAAAGGGCCTGAAAGATGGGCTTTTCTTCTCTCTGGAGGGACCACATAAGGATGAGTTGGAGCAGAGCATAAGTTCTTAAATTGAGCCTGATTTGATCCCGGTGTAATCCCACACAAGGCGCAGTTCTGGTTCCACTCATCCTGAATTTGGTTCCCTTTCTCTTCTGGTGATTACTGAATGGGAAAAAAAAAAATACTCTTGAAGTATTTCTTCAAATAGACTCACAGACATAGAAAACAAACTTAAGGTTACCAAAGGGGGAAGTGGTGGTGGTGGGGGTCTGGGATTAACAGATACACACTATATTATATATAAAGTAGGTAACAAAGACCTACTGTATAGCTCAGGGAACTGTGCTCAGTATCCTGTAATGTTCTGTAAGGGAAAAGAATCTGAAAAAAAAAAGTGTACATAACTGAGCCATGTTGCTGTACACCTGGAACTAACACAACACTGTGAATCAGCTGTACTTCAAGTAAAAAGAGAAAGAAAGAGAAGAGTTTCTTGAGATCCCTTTTCTTTTTCAAGAAATAAAGCATCACTGAGGAAGTTGTGGTGCCGTTTGTTCCCCTGTCCAGTCCCATTCCCCTCGCTCTTTCCTCAGAGGAAACCACCATCAAGAGGCTGGCATATCTCCTTCCTGAACGTGTTTTTATGCTCGTACTGCATTTGTCCTATGTGTGAATGATATGGAGTTGGTTTGTGTGTTTTTAGAATTCATATCCCTGGCTTTATAACGTATGTATTCTGCGACTTCCTTGAAAATTTTTTTTTTTTTAATTCTGTGCTGGGACATATAGATCTAATTATCAATTTTAATGGCTATATAATACTTGAATGGTGTGAATATACCACAATTTATCCCATCCCCTATTGTTGGACACTAGGTTATCTTTACTATGTTTAAAATTGTTTTGAACAGTATGGCCAGCCCATCCTGTTGCATGTCTCTTTGAGCCCACATGGGAGTTTTTTCTTGAAATTGAGTTTCTCTTATATACTCTTATATTCTCCTTGCTCTAGCTCATTCCAGGAGCCAGATCTGAACTGCTCTATGAATTTTCTTTTGTTGTTATTATTTTTAAATAAAAAAGTAAGGAAAATGTGCTCTGAGGATTTATCTAGGACCCTTTTGGGACTTGAGAAGTCCCTTTTTGATGGGTATTAGTTTCTCTAGGAGCCCATGTCGTCATTAGCTTTTACTTCTGTTTTGCTCCCAGGAGTGGGCAGAAGCCTTCGTGAGTTTTCAGGCCTTGTCCTAGCACAGACCTCTAACCTACAGTTGAGTGACATTTGACTTACAAGAGTTTGCATGGAGATTATATAATAGTAATGATGATGAGGAGGAGGAAGAGAAGGATGTTAGCAAACATTACTGAGGACTTGACACATTCCAGGCCATCTTGCTAAACACCGTGTTTCATTTTGTTTAATCTGTCCAGTAACCTAAGAATAAATACCACTTTATTAAGTCCTAAGAATAAATACCACTATCTCCAGCTTTGAGGTGAGTAAGCTGAAGCTCAAAGGTCAAGTTAGAAAGCTGGTCTCGTACCTAGTAGGCAGCAGAGCCAGGACTACAGAACTGGTGAGGGTTTTTTTTTAAATTTACTTTTCCTCAGCTTTTTATTCTGAGCAATTTCAGGTCTATTGGAAAGTCAAAAGGTGAATACCATGAATACCCGCAGTCTCTTTACCTGTTATTATAACATTTCACTGTGTTTGCTCTTTCTTTTTATGAGTGTGTGTGTGTATACTCCTACCAAACCTTTTGAAAATAAGTTGCAAATGTCAGGATGCTTATTTTTAACCTCTCAATATTGTTAGTTCAGTGTGCATGTCCTATGAACAAGGATATCCTGTATAATTACGATATCATTTATATTATATATGAGAAATTTTAACATTGATTCAGTGTTATCTAATGTACACACTATATTATATATAAAGTAGGTTCAAATTTCTCTCTTCATTTCAATCGTGGCTTTTGAAGCCATCCCATTATGTCACATCAGAAAGCGCAGAATATCTGTTTGTCTTATCTTCTGGTGTTTGTTCTCTTGGAGTGTTACTTCTTCTAGGCCCTTGTAGTAGACAGAGCTGGGGAGTAAATATATATTTGAAAGCAAATTTTGAATATATCAACATCAATACATACATGAATATATATCAAGCCAAGTTTGATAGTTCCAGTTCAACACCAGCTTCTTCACCTCTTCTCATTCCATATTTGCATTTCCGTTCACTTACAGCGAGAACCCTGTTTTATAGCCGCATCAGTGTATGACCTCATTTGCCCAGTCCTGTAATAGGAAAATAGCTTCAGAATGACTATACCACTATCATTTCTAATTACAAACATTTCTAATTAAGTAAAGTTCATGATTTCCCTGGAGTCTTTTTTGTTCTTAGAATATACCCCAATAAGGGTGTACTGTTAGTACTGTTTTCAAAAGCTACAGGAATTAATTTTCTGTGTAGTTATGAACTTACTATGAAGTCAGATTCATTTCTTTCTGTATTCATTTTTGGTTATACACTCATTTTTTTATGTATATGATAAATATGGTTTCTTATATATGATATAATAGACACTGAGATATGTGTATATGTGTATGCATGACATGTTTATTGTTCTAGTTTTCTGCAGGTGATCTAAACTTTCTGTTATGCGCCCATGCTAGTTAGTCAAGGAAGATACCCAGTTTTAATTTTGAGGAAAAAAAAATACAGAAAAATACATAAATTTATGTACAGTTACCCATGTTGTGTTTATTGCCAGTCATTTTTTTCTTCAAAGTAAAATATAAAGTAAAGCAAAGTTTCCTCTTTTTCACCACACTTTCTGCTGTTCTTTTCTTTCCCAGAAATAACTACTTTCTGAGTTTGGTATATTTCTTTCTAGTTCATTTTAAAAAGGGTACATATAATAAATAATGGAACATAAAAATAATAAAATGTAAACATAATTATATGTATGTCTGTGGTCTGTGTCATGAATAATATATGGTATGACTTGTGTACATTCTGAAATTTTCATAAATGGTACATGCTAAGCATATTGTTCTGCATTGTGCTTCTTTCATGCTCTATCGTGTATATTTATGTATATATACATTTTTTTTTTTTGGCTGCACAGCAAGGCTTGCTGATCTTGGTTCCCTGACCAGGTACCGAACCTGGGCCCCAGGAGTTAAAGCACCAAGTCCTAACCACTATACCATCAGGGAATTCCTAATATCGTATTTTTGAGATCCACCTATGTTGCTTTATATTGATCTAGTCCATAACTGAAATATCTGTTTCTGTGTTCTTAAGATTAGAGGTAGAAAGCTCATGTGCTAAATTAGAATCAGGTGTAGCTGGAGGCGAGGCTTACTTGAAGTAAGTCTTTTTTACATGGAAAAGATTGTTACCACACATTAGAAGTAGATATTGTTGTTAACGTTGTAGGGTACTTTTTCATACTTTGTTCCCATTTTCCTTTATCTTTGGATAAAGATAGTAGTGTTTATATTTAACAGAGGCCTCCGTCGATAATGCTGTAGGGTCAGACTAAAAAATATAGGTTAGTGGCTATCATTTTGGGATTGCCAGACTTCTTGGGTCCACAAAGATGATTATGAGTAACGAGGTATATTTAGTAGTTCGGAAAACCAAATGGAAAATCATCAAACTGCCTAGGCTAACTAAAATAGCAAGTTTTAGAAACTTTTGGCCAGTGTGTTACATCAGTTCAGTGGGTTGACATATTAGCCGTCTCATTTTGGAACCTCTGTCAGTTATATGTCTTTAAAATGATTTTTAAAGATACAGTTATGTATGATATCTTAAAGTGTATAGTGAGACAAGTTTTGACTAGTGTACTTATTAATGTAACCAAAACTCCACAGTCAAAATCTTGACTATTTCTTTCACCCTCGAAAGTCCCTTTGTGCTCCTTTCTAATTTTCCTCCCGCTAAGAGGTCAGCAATATTAATATTCTTTTTTCTATCCCCATTGACTAGCTTATTTGACAGTAATATATAAATGAAGTCATACAGTATATTTTCTTTTGTATCTGACTTCTCCCTCTCTTTTTTTTAAAATTATGAAATGCTTCATGAATTTGCATGTCATCTTTGCGCAGGGGCCATGCTAATCTTTGTACCATTCCAATTTTAGTATATGTGCTGCCAAAGTGAGCACTGGCTTCTTTGTCATAACCTAATGTTTTAGAGATTGACCTATGTTGTTTGTGTATATCAATGGTTCTGTGTCTCTCTTTGTAAATTCCTATATGATATTCCATTGTATGAGTATTTGTATACATTTTGGCGATAAATATTTGATTTTTCATTCTTCTGCTACTACAAAGAGGCCGCAGTGAATATTCTTGAGCCAATCTTTTGGTAGCCATGAAGTTTCATTTTTGGAGGGCAAAATACTTAAGAGCGGGTTTACTGAATTACTGTTTAATTCTAATGATATTCATCTTGATTAATTAGTGATGAGAAAAATGATTGCCCCTTAATATACACAGAACCCTTTGTGTTGAAATGGTTGACTGTGTGGTTATTTTTCACTCAATGCATTTGTTTTAAAAAAGCATAAACTTGTACCTTCTTTGGGTTTGTTTCAGTTAGGTGAAATCTGATAATGAATGTGAGATCCGTATTTACTAGTATAGCTCTTTATTTGTCTCCCCACCCCCCCATCTTTCTAATGGACTATTTTAGAAGAAATGGAGCTGTCACCCACATCAAGATTCAGAACACTGGTGATTACTATGACCTGTACGGAGGAGAGAAATTTGCCACTTTGGCTGAATTGGTCCAGTATTACATGGAACATCATGGGCAATTGAAAGAGAAGAATGGAGATGTCATTGAGCTCAAATATCCTCTCAACTGTGCCGATCCTACCTCTGAAAGGTCAGTTCTGGTTCCGTAACTGTGGAGCCTGTGTCTCTTCCGTGTCATAGGTGTGATGTGAATGCATCATGGGGGTTTGGCTTCTATCTGTTTATTAATCTTAAAATCTTAAAAATCTCATAATCTTAAAAGTTTTACTAAAGTATCAGTGGTAGGATCAGTTTACTCTCAGAGTGGCCTTTTTTACAAAAGCTTCAGTCACTATTACTGAGAACTCATCGAAGTCTCAGACAGTTCCTGTATAGATTATACTTGGTACATGCGATAATTTTAAGATGATTGAATTTGAATGTTACTGAACTTTGAGAGTTAGGAGAGGAAGACAAACACTAATGGAAACACCAAAACGGTAGTAGTTCCCTGTAGCTCCTGACTAGCTGTTCAGCAGTGCCACCAACAGATGTCAGTTTAAGCTCAGAAGTGGGAAAGCAGAGAACTCAGACGGTTCAGATTGTTCATAAGTTCTGTGATGTTATATCCACGAATGTGGGGGAATGACCTTGCTTAGAGGGAATTGTATTATTTCTGAGATCTTTCCCTTATTTTGGAACTAAGCTGATGAAAGCTGGGGCTAGATTTATTTGTATTGATTTTATTGGTTTTCTTCTGCATTCTCGGTCCCCTTTCTGACTCAGTACCAAATCAGGGTCTCTTAATTAGGTTTATATATTTTCCATCTTCAGATAGGTTTCTTCTCTTTATACCTTCATGTCATTGTTATTTTATGCTGATCATTTGTTTGCCAGCCAGATTATTAAGCAAAAGACTGTCAGCCAACTCTCTGCAGTTTATTTCTTAATTTTACTCTTTGGCTGAGAGTGGATGAAAAATATCTTGATACATATACCTTCAGTGATGAGCGATTAGCACTACGTGCAGATCATACTTGTTTCCTCACCAAGATCCTGAGGGAAAAAGCCACATTATTAATATGACTATGTTAAGATATTTTCTATAGTAACTTAGAGTAGTATTTTCTTAAAGTCTGACCTTAGACCGCCTACATTAGGACTCTAATGTGCTAGTTAAAAATGCAAATTGCTGGGCCCCATTCTGACTTAGTGTATTGGTATCTCTGGTTGTAAGGTATGAGAGTTCACATCGTTAGCCCAATCCTTTGCCTCTACTCCAGGTCTCATGTGCATTAAAATTTGAAATGATAACCCAGCAGATAGTCCAAATATGTGGACAGCAAACTTGGAGGCTCTTGAAGTATAAGTTGAAAATCTGGAAAAGCTTGGAATGTTTGAATTCATTTCTAACGCAGATCCCTTTTTTATGGAGTGTTTGCATGCCAAAGCAAGGGCAAACATTCACATGATTCTCTGTCACTACCATAACTTTCTATTATAATTTTTTTAAATGACTGTGATTAAATAGTTGGTCATTTTAGAGTTGGGCAGTGGAGAAATGGCAGACTGCCTTTTTAAAAGATGAGGGATTTAAAAGAAAATAAGGAAGATTGAGGATATTTGTGTTCAAATGACTTTGGGCTCATTTAAGGAATTTAATGGTTACTCATAACATCTTTATCCTTTTTCCTGCATGCTGGGGATGCAGGTTCAGTCTTGAGTGGGATGGGTCAGTCTCTTGGACGAATGTGTCTATTTTAAATTGTTTTGAGAGATGACTGTGGATGGTAGTTTTATAAAAGGATGTTGTGAACTCATTGCAGAACTCAATTGATTGTCATTTAAAAAAAAAATTAGGTGGTTTCATGGACACCTCTCTGGGAAAGAAGCAGAAAAATTATTAACTGAAAAAGGAAAACATGGTAGCTTTCTTGTGCGTGAGAGCCAGAGCCACCCTGGAGATTTTGTTCTCTCTGTCCGAACTGGAGATGACAAAGGGGAGAGCAATGATGCCAAGTCTAAAGTGACCCACGTCATGATCCGCTGTCAGGTAAAGCCCCAGCTGAACCGTGAGTCTTCTGAAATGTCATCTTTGGGTGGTTTTTCAATTGGGAGAAGACCAACACCATTTCTTGCAAAGTCAGGTTTTCTTTGTTCATTTAGGCGAGGGCTTCTACACTTTGAGTACCTTGTTAATTATAACTGTTTTCATCATTTCATGGCTTTATTATATTACTTATTTCCTGTGTGTCTCTAGCAAGTCACCTTCTGCCCTGTGGTATCTTTTTTTATTTTTTTTTGGATGCACCACGTGGCTTGCAGAATCTTGAACCCTGGTCCTTGGTGGTGAAAGTGTGGAGTGCTCCCCACTGGACTGCCAGGGAATTCCCAGCCCCACAGTATCTCAATCTACTTGGACATGGTTGCAGCTGTAATCTGCCTCCGTCTGAATTTCTAAAGCGACGGCCTCAGCTCCTCCCTTGGGTTGGCACAGTATAGCCTGTGACTACATGTGATTTCATATCAGTTAAGGCTGGGAGAATTGAACTCACCATTTCTTATTTTTAATGTGGTGGCTAGACTGAGGAGGTTAGGTTTTTGGTCAACTACATCAAACTTTGTTTTGACATAGGTTTTTTTTTTAAAAGTTTAATTGGAGGCTAATTACTTTACAATATTGTAGTTGTTTTTGCCATATATTCACATGAATCAGCCATGGGTGTACATGTGTTCCCCATCCTGACCCTTCCTCCCACGTCCCTCCCCATCCCATCCCTCAGGGTCATCCCAGTGCACCAGCCCTGAGCACCCTGTCTCATGCATCGAACCTGGACTGGCAATCTATTTCACATATGATAATATACACTGACATAGTTTCTTAAATAGTAACTGTGTATTCACTTATTGCTTTGGTTTTTTCATAAGATTTAAAAAAAACAGCTTTATTGAGATATAATTCACACACCATGAAATTCACTCTTTTTAGGGTGGACAGTTTGGTGGTTGTTTTTTTTTTTTTTTTACTATATTTACAAATTATGCAGCCAATAACACTAATTCCAGAATATTCTCATCACCCCGAAAAGAAACTGTGTTCTTTACCAGTCACTCCCTATCTTTCCCCCTTTCCCCCACTCTTGGCAGCCACTAATCTCTTCATTTCAATGGATTTGCCTGTTTGGGGTATTTTATATAGATGGACTCACGTAATATGTGGCCTTTTGTGACAGACTTCTTTTACTTAGCATGTTTCTCAAGACTTATCCATATTGTAGCATGTGTCAGTAAACTCTGTTGTCAAACTTTCTGTCGTATGGATATATACCACATTTTGTTTATCCATTAAACAACTGATGGGCATTTTGGCTATCGTGAATAATGCATTTATGTAAAAGTTTTCATGATATTCTCTATTTGATGAGACGTGATGTTCATATTTTCTTTTAATTTGTATAGTTTCCTTTATTATACTAGCTGGTTTAAAGTTTTGTCTATACTTTCTCAAGGACAATTTCTACTGAATGCTTTCCTCCCATTCCCAAAAAATGGTCCAGTTTCCTATTTCTTTGCATGGCTCATGAGTTTTTGTTGGAAACTAGACATTTTACTTTTTAAAACTTTTAAATTTGTATTGGAGTATAGCCATTTAACAATGTTGTGATAGTTTCAGGTGGACAGCAAAGTATTTTACGTATTAAAAAAATTTCCCCCATGCATATGGCTTGTGGGATCTAAGTTCCCCAACCAGGGATTGAATCTGGGCCCTCTGCAGTGGAAACTTGGAGTCCTAACCACTGGACTACCAGGAAATTCCTGGAAACTAGACAGTTAAAGCAATATTATGTGGCAGCTCTGGAAGTCTGATGTCCTCCTTTCCCAGGGTTTGTTGTTGCTGCTTTTTATTGTTCCTATAGTTGTTGCTGTTTGTATGTTTATTGACTTTCCTATATTCTTTGTCATGTGGGGCCACTGATGTCTCTGCTTGGGTAGCATAGTGATCACCTGATGGTTGGACAGAGATTTCCTTAAATGCCGTGAAACATTAAATCTCCCAGACTGTGCCAGCATAGCTGTGTGTGTGTGTGTGTGTGTGTGTGTGTGTGTGTGTGTGTGTGTGTGTGTGTGTGTGTGTTGGGGCACATCTGCTTTTAGTGTTCTGATACCTTAAAACTCAGCCTTAGCCTTCACTTCCTGCTTGTACACAACCTCAGAATCAGCCAGAGATAAAGATTAGGGCCTTTTTGGATCTTTCCTGAACTTCACATAGCCCTGCACGTGCACATGTCCTTCTGGATTCTTAAGAGTATGTTGGAGGTTTTCAGAGCCCGCTATGGACGTTGCCTGGATTTTCCTTTTAGGTTTTTGCTCAGTCTCTTATAAAGCACTGACTGGTATTGCTGCCTCAGGCAGCTGTGATATTAAACAGTTGCTGCGGATTGTTTTGGGGAGATCCCCTTAAGGCAGGGCTAAATAGGCTCTAAGTCAGGTTCAAAGACAAGCTCTGAAAACAGGGAGCTGCTAAACAGATCAAATAGTGATAATTCTCTGGGGACTGGTCTGGACAGTGTTCCAGTTTCATCTTGTCTGCTCCAGTTGTGCTGAGCTGCTTCGTTTTCCCAGCTACTGCGGTTATGAAGCCATCGGTTTTCAAGACTACCTAGTCGGGGGAGAGTTAGTCTCTGTACTTGAGTGGGGAAAAGCAGTCATTTAACCTAAAGGTCATGAGCGTAATTTTTTTGTTGTTTTTTGTCATGAAAGGAACTGAAATATGATGTTGGTGGAGGAGAACGGTTTGACTCTTTGACAGACCTCGTGGAGCATTACAAGAAGAATCCTATGGTAGAAACATTGGGCACAGTACTACAACTCAAGCAGGTAAGCATATTGGAAAGCTAAACTCCACCTCGTTATACAATTAAAGAAGTCCCAACATAAAATATTCCAGATGGAAGTAGAATAGTATCATAAACCTCCATGTACCCATCATCCACCTTCAATTATATCAGCTCATCAAGTCTTGTTTCATTTATTAGTCCAGTCACTACCTTCTTCCGTAGTATTTGTAAACGAATTCTAGACATTACATCATTTTCACGACTGTTTTCATATATAATTCAAAAGGCCTTACGGGGTTTTAAAGCAAAGTTTTGATAAAGTTTTCATTGTAAATCCAGCTTTGATTATCTTTAGGTGATCATTGCTTTTCACTTGGGAGTTACTACTATTTTAAAACTCACTCATTACTTAGTGGCAAATGACATCATCTCTAACATGTGGTCTATTTATAAAGAAAAATAGGTTCAAATTTATATCAGCAGAGTAAAGTACGTGGAGATTCAAGAAAGGTATTTCCTGACTGAACAGAAAGGAAAGTGAAACTCTATTTGAAAACTTTTATTGTGAATACTGTGAACTTCCTGTCCTTGGTTTTATGAATGCCAACATAGAAGTCTTTTTTTTTTTTTTTGCATTGACGCTTTTTTCTGTAATACTTTCTTCATTTTGCACCGACTGCTGAATTTGATTAGCCCCTCAACACAACTCGTATCAATGCTGCTGAAATAGAAAGTCGGGTTCGAGAACTAAGCAAATTAGCTGAGACCACAGATAAAGTCAAACAAGGCTTTTGGGAAGAATTTGAGGTAAGTTATGAAAAAAATTTTTTTTACATGATTTATTAAATCCTAATCTTAGTGGAAGGGAAGTTAGTCTTGTGTTTGGGATTGGATCTCAAATACTCACTTGGATTTGCAGCTCTTCTTAATTTGGTCGTTGATTGACATGGAGCAAGTTGCTGAGGGGGCTTTTTCAAAAAAGTTGGCGTTATGTTCTAGGAGAAAGGAGTTGGCAGTTAATATTAAATGAATGAGCCATTTGGCTCATGGATTTGGCTCTTTTGGTTTGGACTGCTGGCAAAATCCCAGAAACATAAAAGTACCTAATTCTTCGGAAGATTTCCAGCATTGGCTGGGGTCTTTAGGAAGAATATATAGCTTTGCTGCAGCGAATAAGTAAAAGACAGTTAGCTCGATGTGGCTTTAATCTGGGAGCTTATACCTTTTATAAGGTATAATCTGGAAGTTTATACCTTTTCAGAGATTAACTGATTTCTTTCCTGAAACCAGCTTGGGTAGGAGAATGTCCACAGTGGGAGTGGGCTGTGTCCCTGTTGCAGTGAGACGTGTCACCGTTGTAACCTTGTTCTCTCCCTTGTCATCCCTTTGACAGAAAACGTCCTGAAAAACAATTGTGTGTGTGTGTGCTGTATCTATCTTCATAGTTACCTTTAAGCAGCATGCCTAGTAACCAGCAGAAGCTCCATAAATGTTTGTTGAATGAGTGTTTACATTTAGCTAATATTTATGTTATTATATTATCGTTATTCTGTTTATGGGAATGATCATTACACACTTTTTGTAGGACTTTGAGTGAGTGAAGTCGCTCAGTCGTGTCCGACTCTTTGCGACCCCATGGACTAGTAGCCTACCAGGCTGCTCCCTCCATGGGATTCTCCAGGCAAGAGTACTAGAGTGGGTTGCCATGGACTGTAGGATTCATAAATATCTGTGGAATGAATGAACAAGTAAATGGCCACATGGAGTCCTTTTAACCACCATATGTCAGATCGCCTTGGCAAGATATTATTTCCATTTTACAGATGAGGGAAGAGCCTTCAGGCTGAGAGAGGCTGAGTAAATTGTCCAACATTCTGTACCACGAACCTTGATTGACTTGGAGCACTGAGGGTGGGTACAGAATAGAACAGTCATGGGCTTTGCTCTGTGTTCTTGACCAGAGATTTGACCTCATGTTTATTCCTTTATACCAGCATTGGGTTAGTCACCATGGACACCCTGGTGAACAAGATGGACAGGGTTTTGTCTTTAAGGAACTTTGAATTGAGAGATGGATAAGAACAGAAATTTCAGAGATCTTACATCAGAGTTTGAATGAAAAACCTATTTTTTAAAAAAACTTTTTATTATGTAAAATTTCAAATATATACAAGTGCAGAGAGAATCATCTGATTGTAGCAGTATATACCTGTCACCCAACATTAACAATTGATGTTACCTGGCCAGTCTTTTTACACTACATTCCACTTATAATGAAGATTCATCAAATAGTAGTCATTGTTCTCATTATACTAGTTGTCTCTTGTTGTTGTTGTTGGATCATTTTTCAAATAAGTTCCCCCTGGATCTCTGTTTTAAAATCCTAAGCCTCTAAATGTTCTCATGTGGGAGGCTCTAAGAACAGGCTAGCACCCCCACCTCCCCCTTCTTTCTTTCTTGGCTGTGCTGCATGGCACGTGGGATCTTCGTTCCCCAAGCAGGGATCCAACCCATGCACCCTGCATTGGGAGCGCGGAGTCTTAACCACTGGACCACCAGGGAAGTCCCCTGTATTTTTTGTAGGTTGGTCTATCTAGAAGCTTCGTCAGATCCAGTTTTTCCTCAGCAGGACTGCATATATGTTGGTGTGTCAGGAGGTGCTTGTCACCAAAGACAAGATAAATGTTTGATTCTCTTCCTTTTTACTAAGTAGTTTTCAAAATAGCATTCTCCAAAAAAAATTTTTCTGTCAATATGTGCTCATGGATTTTAAAAAACGTTTTGTACGTCTTTATTTTTACTTTATTTTTGCATTGGCACCTTACATTTTAATTTTCATTCTTTATTTATGGCTGTGCAGGGGTCCTACGTTGCTGTGCATGGTCTTTCTCTAGCTGTGACAAGCGGAGGCTACTCTCTAGTTGGGGCGCGTGGGCTTCTCAGTGTCGTGGCTTCTCTTGTAGTGCAGCACGGTCTCTAGCTGCATGGACTTCAGGAGTCGTGGCTCACAGGCTGGGGCTTAGTAGTTGTGGGCATATGGGCCTAATTGCTCCACAGCATGTGAGATCCTCCCAGACCAGGGATCGAACTGGTGTCCAGTGCATTGCAAAGTGGAATCTTAACCACTGGACTACCAGAGGAGCCCTACTCATGAATTTTTAACACGTTCCGTGTGCGTCTGTTTACAGCATTCATCATCGTTTTTGTTGCTCAAATTATTTTAGCTTTTGCCACTGGGAGCTTCTGCAGGTGGCTTCTACTCCTTCCTGTACAACTTTAGTAGTTTTTGCTAGATTCCTTAACTTTCTGGTTTAATAAATTGTTACAGGTAATACATTTCCCATATCAGAACTGGAATCAGTCATTTCTCTAAGGAGTGAGTTAGCTTCTCTCTTTCCTCCCTTTTTTCCCTTCCTTCTCTTCCTTCCTTTCTTGGGAAGTGGTATTTAGAGACTGTAGTCCGGGAGCCAGAAGTGCTTATTGCTATAATGTTGGTTATTGCCTTCTCAGTGGGTGGAGCTAGAAAAAGTTATTTTCTTGAAATAACTTATGAGTCCAGATGAAACTTCCAATTCAAATTTAGGGCTCAGAATTATAAGACTTCCACTACCTGTAATAATATGATTACTGAAAACAGTTTGTTTTCCTAGTTTTTATTTTTTAATCCTTAAGGTAGTTCCTTCAGAGAAATAGAGTCATATTACTGTTCTTTCAATTCATTTGTAATAGTTCTTCTCTATATGGTTATTTTCTAACTGGATATACAGTTAGGTTGTTTCATTTTATATTTGAATTTCAGAAATTTCTTTCTATAAAATTTTATTTGTAATTATATAAAATATTACCTTTGATTCTAAAGTCAGATATAAAAAAATACATTCAAAGAAGTCTATCTTCTGTTCCCATCTTTTCCTCCTTATATTTATAGCCCTTTAAAAAAAATTGTAGCTTATCGTTGCCTTTCAAAAAGCATAAGCAAATATGTATCTGTAATTTCATAACCCATCCTTTCGTGGATAAATAGTTGCAACATTTTACACCCTTTTTTTTCCCAGCATTGTCTTTTTGTTACATTGGAGATCCACCGGACAATAGTGTCTACAGATAATCTTCACTCATTTTTACTGCATAATACTCCATTGTGGGGATGTACCATAGTTTATTCAGCTTATTGATCTGCATTTGGATAGTTTGCAAATGAAAGAAGTACAGTGGATAGCCTTGTGCATGCTTGTTTCTCTATTTTTGTGGATTATTGTTAATATTAACTTTTTTTTTTGGTATTCTATATTTTTTTAAAAAGTGATGGTTGTTACTCATCTTTATTCTTTTTTGGCCATGCCACATGGCTTGCTAGATCTCAGTTCCCTGATCAGGGATTGAACTGGGCCACAGCAGTGAAAGCTCTGAAACCTAAGCACTGACTCCCAGGAAACTCCCTACTCATCTTTAATCTTTATTATCTATCCTGCATGATTTTGGTTAGCATGTTTAAAGTCTGAAAAGTACTGGTTTTAATTAAAATTTTAAAATATCAACCCTTTTTGGTAAATGTAAGAAATAATTATAAGAAGTAAATGGTGAGTAATTTTGTAATCTAGACCCATTTTTATATTACACTTTAAAATAACTGGGGCAGTCATTTGCATCAACCACTTTTCCCATAAAATGTGACCGTGTGTGCGTGCGTGCTTAGTCTCTCAGTCGTGTCTGACTCTTTGCGAGCCCATGGACTGTACCCTGCCAGGCTCCTCTGTCCATGGGATTTTCTAGGTAAGAATACTGGAGTGGGTTTCCATTTCCTTCTCCGGGGGATCTTCCTGACTCAGGGGTTAAACCTGTGTCTCGTGTCTTCTGCACTGGCCGGCAGATTCTTACCACTGAGCCGCCAGGGAAACGAAAGTGACTATGAACTTTTAAAAAATTGTAGCAGCCAGTTGGGCATCTGGTGCATTGGGTATCTGGATTCGTTAAGTTCACTTAGGCAATGCTTAAAGAAACTAAGTCCTTCCTGCCGCTTGTGGCAGCAGGGAGTTTTTCCTGATCCCATTGGTAGGGTTAGGATAAGAACTTAGAAGGAAGGTGCCTAACCTGACCTTTCTGGCCATGGAAAGAAGATTGACTCTAAATGCTCACCTGATGGTTTCACTCCATGACATGTCAAATTAAGTTCATGTTTTATATATTATTAACAACAAAATGAGGGAGAACTGAGTTGGCTTTCAGGGGAAGTGGGAGAGAAACAAGATCATGTCTGAACTCTCCTATATCCTCTTCAGAGGTCAGGCTGGGGTGATGAATTGTCAGGCACTCAGTCAGGGCATTATCGTTTCATTTAAACTGAAGCTAGATCCAAACAGCTGGTGGCCTGCTTTCTAGATCTCTTATGTACCTGCTTCTTAAATCCAGTCAATTTTTTTAAAAAATGCCCTTTAAAGTTGGGGCCAGGGGAATAAGGCTGGGAGCAGAGCAAACAGTTATAGAAGAACTTAGGTCTGTGGAAGCAGAAACTCGTTAAAATCTAAGTCCTCTGAAGGTAAAGCTTGATCCAACAGCAAGGCATTGTTTTAGTGGTTGTACCTTAGTTTTTTCCCAGAAGGTGATAAATTTGGGATTAGTTCCTTCTTACTGTGTGAGGTCTTTAGAGTCAACCAGAGCTCTAAATTGCAGTGCCTTTGAGAATTTAGCTCTGATGGGTACATTTTGTTTGTCTGTATGCCAGGCTTCTGGTTTTCTGTAAAATTCTGAGTGTTCTTTCAGCTATTTCTCCCAGAAGACACTTACAAATTACTTCCGATCTTGACGCATCTTAAAATATACAAAGTCTCTTCTGAAACTCTTTGGTTCTTTCCTCCTTTGCTCCTGAAATAAATTCAGATTGATGGTTTTCTTCTAGGTCATGTGGTGTGATCAAAATGTTGCAAACCCAAGCTTTGATTTTTCTTCTCTGTAGATTCTCCATCTTTTTTTCTTTCTCCCCCACCTTTCTTTTTTTAAAAAGCCACA
Source organism: Ovis canadensis (assembly GCF_042477335.2). Taxonomy (NCBI): domain Eukaryota; kingdom Metazoa; phylum Chordata; class Mammalia; order Artiodactyla; family Bovidae; genus Ovis; species Ovis canadensis. The sequence goes on along the minus strand of NC_091261.1, from coordinate 72,290,436 downwards.
TTTACTGTGGTAAAATGAATTTGCCCTTTTCTGTAAACATCTTGTGTCTCTTGCATATCTCTGCTCATGACTGCGAAGAGGTGGACAATATTTCTAGATTTGGTGAAATGAACTAAAGTTCTGTTAAAATGAGACTGACACTAAATAAATGACCAGGTAGGTTATGATCCTGCCATTTTGTCCCTGTGATGTGCAAGTGACCTGAAACCTGAATTCACCACCTGTGTATCATGCGTGAGAGTGTGTGTGCTAAGTTGCTTCAGTCATGTCCAACTCTGTGACCCCATGGACTGTAGCCGTCCAGGCTCCTCTGTCCATGGGATTCTCCAGGCAAGAATACTGGAGTGGGGTGCCATTTCCTCCTCCAGGGAATCCTTCTGACCCAGGGATCAGACCTGCTCCTCTTACATCTCCTTCATTGGTTCAGTTCAGATTAGTTGCTCAGTTGTGTCCGACTCTTTGTGACCCCATGGACCGCAGCACACCAGGATTCCCTGTGCCATCACCAGCTCCCGGAGCTTGTTCAAACTCATTTCCATCGAGTCAGTGGTGCCATCCAACCATCTTTTCCTCTGTTGCCTCCCTTCCCCTCCTGCCTTCAGTCTTTCCCAGCATCAGGGTCTTTTCCAGTGAGTCAGTTCTTCGCATCAGGTGGCCGAAGTATTGGAGTTTCAGCTTCAGCATCAGTCCTTCCAATGAACATTCAGGACTGATTTCCTTTAGGATTGATTGGTTTGATCTCCTTGCAGTCAAAGCGATTCTCAAGGGTCTTCTCCAGCACAACAGCTCAAAAGCATGAATCCTGCATTGGTAGGTGGGTTCTTTACCACTAGCACCACCTGGGAAGCCCATTATGAGTTATGGTTTTGTTCAAATGAAACTGTTGGTGAACAAATAGATACACTTCAGCCCTGCTGTTTATGTCTGCTGTATGCACATTATCTAAGAAAATAGTCTGGGTGAGTCTGTGGCCCTGCAAAGACATGTAGTCCTTTTTGTTTTGTTCTCTTCACTGTAGCCCCAGAATCCAGCAAAGTGCCTGGCACACAGTAGGCACAACGTATGTTTTTGTGTTTTGTCAAGTGTGAGCTGTTTTCAGTAGCAAGAGACTTGTATTGGCTTTGGACCCTTTGCTTATATTCAGTAGGGAACAGATCTCTGACGCTTAAAAAGTATGGAGGAATGTTCCAGGCTTTGCTTTGATATGTCCCTCTTTATTCTCATGCACTTTTCATTTGGAGTCCCTGTTGGAGGCTTGGCGAATGCACATTTTAGTCCCTGCAACCTCCCTACAGACTTGCTTAAAACGATGTCATTCAAGATCGTAGTAATGAATTTCAGAAAGATTTCAGTTATTAACTTTCTGACTTTAAAAAAAATGCACACAGATAAACCCAGCACACCTTCTTCACTGGGGTTCTGTTTTACAAAGCGCTTTAAAGCTTGTTTTCCTTAGTATTTTGGTTTTTCTTCAAAGCCCATCCTTCTTCCATTATACACAAGCATCTCTTCCCTGTCATGGTCTGAAACTATTCTCCATTTGCATGGGCATTGCAGGCAGTTTGCTGACAGCCACACAGATGTCCTGGATTTTGCCAGCAACTCTGCCAGCCAGCGTGTCTCCGGAAGGAGCTCGTGCCTATCTTCAAACCCACAGTCTGGTTTGATTTCTTTAAAGTGATTACATCCGCTCAGGGGAGCTATAAATTCTCCTTGGAGGTGGTTAGGTTTTTATGGAGACAAGACTTTTAACTGCACCCCAAAGCTGTGCCTCGAATAATGATTCTTGCTGGTGATCTCTAGCGGAAATCTTCCGCTGGGTGACTAAGCAAACCCATGTTGAACAACAGCCCCCAACCAGGGCTCCAACTTCGTGCTTAAAAATGCCCTAGGATGGCAGCCTTGAAGCTGTCATCAGGGTTTTCCATCCAGGCCCGAGCTCCCAGCTGCTGTCTTCTTGCAGGCAGAGCATCACAGTGGCTAAGGGGGTCTATTCCACAAGCTTCATTCTGGAGCAATTCCTTTGTTTCCTTTGAACTCTCTCTTTCAGCCTCCCTCCCCTCCTGCTTTTGTTCTGCGCCTCTCCAGTGTCAGGTTTTTCTCTTTAGGAATGTTTTCATTTGCTGGAGCTGCCTGATGTCTTTACAGAGAGTTGAAGAACCTGAGATACTTCCAGCTACTTTCACGTCTATGCTTAACCTTCCCTTTTGCTTTTGAACACCCTTGGTGCTTTCTACACCTGTGGTTGTCCTTCTGTCTTCTCCATCCAGTGGGCCTGTATTGTGGCCTCCATTTCTTCTTAGCCCCTTTCTTCCTTAACTTTGGAATGTGACAGTCCCCAGTATATTGACATAACACTTTTAGAAGACACCAGTGGCTTGCTTGCTTTCTTTTTAGGGGGCTGTGCTTGGTCTTCACTGTGGCACACGGGCTCAGTAGTTGCGGTGCACAGGCTCTCCAGTTGCAACACGCAGGCTTGGTTGCCTTGTAGCACATGGGATCTTAGTTTCCCAGCCAGGGATTGAACCCGTGTCCCCTGCATTGGCAGGCAGATTCTTAACCACTGGACCACCAGGGAGGTCCCACCAAAGGTTTTCTTAATTGTGATTTAAAAACAGTCTTTTCTCTGGCCTTTTTTTCCTGTGAGCCGGTCTTGGAACAGCTGTCTAGCCTTTCTTTCCCACCATCTTCTCATTTCTCTGATGGCAGCATGTGCCTGGTTTATTCCCTCCTCCCATCCCATGTGCCCTTCCTGCTATTCACTGCTCTCTCTTCTCCTGACCAGTTAACTCTGCTGGTTCTCCAAGACATGGCCTGGGCCCTCTGCTCTTCTGGCTTTAAAATTGCTCTTCACTGAGAGCACGTCCATTTTCACCCCAGTCCAATTACGCCAAGTGGCTTCCAGGCTCTGGTTTTACCTTTTTGATTTGTGCCTTCCACACTTCTTGGCTTTCATGTCTCTTCAGATTCAAGCATCCACAACCAGACCTGTTATTTTATTTTTGCCTTCAAACCAACTATCCATTTTTACATCTCCATCTCTGGTGCTTGTCCTGTATATTCTCTGACCCTGTATGACGGAATCCTCGGAGCATCCCTTAACGCGTCTTTCTCCTCTTTCTCTGATTGTCATGCACCAGGTCCAGTTGATTTTCCTTTCCTAGTTGTCTTTCTGTTTTTAGAGGAAGGAAGGAAGCAAGGCAGCATTTACAGTCTGTTTGGTGCTGTGCTGTGGGCTAAGGAAGTCATCTCATTGTGTCTCCGGATCTTTTGAGGGAGGTAGATCTTGTGTCCCTGGACGCTCTGTGATCAGGGCAACTCCCCAGGACCACCCAGGCGGGCAGCGGCTGAGACAGGAGTCTCACCTGATGCCAGGGCTGTAGGTGCTCACCGCCCCACAGGACACCAGCTGCTCTTTTACCCTTGACCTCTGCCCTTCCATTCACCCTTCATGCTTATCTGCTCCCAGCATTTCTCCCATCACTCTTCTGCTTACAAACCTGCAGTGACTCCTGATGTCTCACCAGAGGTATAGCATTTTCATTCTGAAGATGAAGTACCCCGAAGAAAGGGAGAAAGCTGTCCCCAAGGATGTGGCGGGCAAATAGTTGGCTGTGGTTTGAACTTTCAGAACTTCTGACTCCCAGTCCACTGCACTGTGCTGCTCAGCTGTTGAAGATCTCCTGCCCAGTTCCCAAAGCCCCCCCAGCTCCCCGCCTGACGTCATTCCCCACCGCTGACAGCACAACTTCCAGACTCTGACCAGTTTCCTTCCCCCCAACTCTGAGGTTACTCGCTCTGGCCTGTTAGCCACCTTTGCTCGCATCCCTACCTTGCTGGGATGTCTTGTCTTCTTCCTTGCACTCCTCTGCCTCTGCCTCACCCCTCACCCCTCACCTACCTCAAGCCTCAGCTCCTCCCAGAAACCACCTTCCCTTCATTTTCATGAATCTCGCTCCCAGAGTTCCACATCACCTAATCCATTACACACTGAATGGCAGAGTGTTAATGATGGATTTGTCTTGTGCTGTGGGCTGCTATTTCCTGTGTCAGATCCTGTTCTCATCTGGGGACTGTGTCTTCTAAATGTGTTTTTCCACTTATTCTTCCCCTTGTTGGAGGGAGGTGATGACTTACAACATGCACCTGGAAAGGAACCAGATCTTAGGTTGGTTTTGTCTATTCATGGTGCTTTGTAAGTGCTTGTCCATCAGTGCGGACCTTCTCCGACCATGAGAGACTCCATCAGCCCTTTCATTTCTCGAGGTTGCCGTGGACTCATTCGGGACTAACCGCTCAGACTCCACCGTGAGGAAGTGGTAAAAGGCTAGGCTGCGTAGCACCTGGAAGTGGGGGCTTTCACCCGCTAGTGGTGCCTGGTAACATTGCAGAGTTTGCAGTAAAGAGGACAGAGTGAGAATTCCAGTGTTCCTCTTTGCAGAGGGCAGGCACCAAAGGGAAACAGAAGTTCATTCAGACAGGGAAGAAGGCCTGCACACGTGGAGCCTGCCCACATGGTTACCACTGTCTTATTCATGGCCCCAAATCAGAGAGGCCATCGGCCCAGCAGCCCTTCTCAGCCTTCTCTGTCTCCTTCAGGAGGCCAGCCATGCATAGGTAGCGGGAGAGTTAATAGCAACTTTTACATTTCTGTTATTCTTTTTTACAATTTATAAAAACCTTCTTTTATTATTGATGTTTTCACATACCCTAAAGTCGAGAAAATAGGATGATGAACCTTCTTTTTCCCAACACTCAGCTTAACACTTAGCAATACTTTGTTATTCTTGTTTCCTCCCCTCCTAGTTTGTTTTTAGAAATAAAGTAACTGCTGGGATTTCCCTGGTGGTGCAGTGGTTAAGAATTCACCTTCCAATGCAGGGGACGCAGGTTCGATCCCTGGTCAGGGAACTGAGATGCCACAGCCCACATGCTGCACAGCGACTAAGCCTACGCACTGCAGCTAGAGAAGTCTGCGTGCCGCAGCTAGAGAGCTCGTGCGCCAGGACTACTGATCCCACGTGCTTGAGAGCCCATACTCCACAGCTGGAGAAAGCCTGCACGCCTCAGCAAAGACTCGGTGCAGCCAAAAAATAAGAAGAAGAGGAAGAATTAGAATTTAAAAAATAAAGTAACTGTACAACTTGGTCTGTCCCTAATGGTTTATGGCATTATTTCCCCCCCCCCCCTTAGCAGTTAGTCCCGGTTGCTTAGAGCAGTGAGGACAAATGGTTCTCAGGCCATGTCCTGGCGCGTGGGGCTGCCTGGCTCTGCCCATCCACTTGGGTGTCTGTCTTTCTTTGATCCTGTTTTTCCACTTGCATTCATGACATTCTGTTCAAGAGCCAGTTCCAGTGGTCTTTAATCAGAGGGCTTTGGAAGTCTGTGAGGGGGTGTTTCGAGGGGTTTCTTTCGATCATCACAGAGACTGAGGATTCTGCTACTGGCTTTTGGGCTGGAGACCGAAAGGGGTCCAGGTGTGGGGAGCATGGATGTTCAACAGCCATACGTGTAAGGGATGGTTCTGCACTGTGAACACCTGTTCTGTCCACACTGGTGGTGCTGCTGGGCACTCCTAATGTATAGTGTGGATCAGGGGATTATCTTTCTCTTCATGGCTTTTATAAAGGCTTAACCATTTGATATAATCCCTTTGTTGATCAGCTTTGGCTCATGTAATCAGGTGACTGTAGCCAGCCTCTGGTCCTTTTGGAGGGTTCATCCTTGGGTGCAAATCTTTGGTTGTATTGCTTGGGAGAATGGGATACTTGCAGCCTGTGCCCAAGCTTTATAGTCTTTTTTGTCATTGTTGGTTGCACATGGGCTTCTCTCTAGTTTAGTACTATCCTTTTAGCTGCTTGTCCCACGCCTTATCACTGACATCCTGCCTGGCCCAGTGGATAATGGGGACAGAAACAGTGACAGTCAGCTGCAGGTCATTCACAGCTTTTGGTGACCTGGGGGCGGCTGAGAGGGAGTTCATGGAAGACCAACTGGGAAGGGATTGTAACCTCCTGGGGGCAGGGCTTGGTGACAATGCCTGGTCCACCAGCCTGGTGCTGGGGAGAAAGCACCCCTTAGCAGGTGGTAGCTGATAATCTCGGGTGCAGTCAGGGAGCCTCTGCTGGCAGAGCACAGAAACTCACAACTTGTGAGTTCTTTTTATTTTCAGCCTCACTCTAGGGAATGGCAGCTGTCCACTGTGAGAAATGAATTGTGTTCAGGCAAGTGGGCCCCAGGCATAGTTGAGAACAGGCTGATGTGGTCTGAGGAGGGGGCAGGGCTGGAGTGGGAGACACACGGTTACTCAGTTCTAATCCATGACAGCTGCCAGCCACCGGCAGTCAGCACCCGGCAAAGCCAGGGACACAGGGCCCCTGGGCCTGTCCTTTCTGGAAGACTCCAGGGCCCAAACTGTTTCAGCTTGTGTTCTGTTTAAACCTACCGCATGGAAGAGACGGTTGGTAACTTAATGCAGGATGAGGGAAGCCAGAGGCTGAGCTGAGTAGATGGTCCAGCCAGCACGTGCTGGGTATTGGTGAGGCTTTCCTCAGCCTGGAAGTCTGAATTATTCTAGCAAAGTGTTTTTGGTGTGTGAGGTGATTTTCGGCGGCCCTATTACAGTAAGATTAAATTAGTGAATGAAGAAGGTTTTCTCTTTTTTCTTCTCTTTTACCCTTATCCATTTCTTTGGTCATGGCTTAGGAGAAGGTCTGAGTACAGTTTTAATATGCCTCTTACATCTGCCTCTGGGCTTCCCTGGTGGCTTAGTGGTACAGAATCTACCTGCCAGTGCAGGAGATGCAGGTTTGATCTCTGGGTCAGGAAGATCTTCTGTAGAAAGAAGTGGCTCCAGTATCCTTGCCTGGAAATCCCTTGAACAGAAGAGCCTGGCAGGCTACACAGTCCATGGGTTCACAAAAGAGTCAGACACGACTTAGTGACTGCACAGCAGCAACATCTATTTCTTAACACTTGCCAGTATACCTTTCTTTTTTTTTAAATAAAGCCTCAGGCATACCAGGGCTTCCCTGGTAGCTCAGCTGGTAAAGAATCGGCCTGCAATGCAGGAGACTCTGGTTCTATGCCTGGGTAGGGAAGATCTGCTGGAGAAGGGATAGGCTACCCACTCCAGTATTCTGGCCTGGAGAATTCCATAGACAGTAAAGAGTCGGACACGACTGAGCGACTTTCACTTTCAGGCATGCTATAATATCTAGATAGGATTTGACAATATTTCATTTTTATTGTATTCCTTCTTCTGGTTACCTTCTATATATGGCAAGTGATAGTGGTTTTCTTATGTGCTAGTAATATGCAGTTTTCTCTTGAAATACATCTTCCAAAGGGGAAAAAGTGGAGGTTAGTTTAAGAAAACAACTGATATAATAGGCAGTGTGCCGAGAAGAGACAGCATCTTGAAGATGCTTTCCTTTCTTTGTTTTCATTTATCTTTTTGTTTTTGGCTGTGCTGTGCAGCTTGTGGGATCTTAGTTCTTTGACCAGGGATTGAATCAGCACGCTTGGCAGTGAAAGCTTGGAGTCCTAACTACTGGACCGTCAGGGAATTCCCTTAAATATGCTTTTCAGGTGACTAAAGATTGGGAAATGCTGATCTCATATTTTGCCTCCAGTGGCTTTCCTTTACGTTGAAGGTCAGGTCAACAGTGTCAGCATGGAATGCTGAGTGTGGGGCCTGCAGTTCCTGGCCATCGCCAATGATGGTCTGTGGTTTGTCTGTCTCCCTTCCACCCCCCAACCCCTTCCTGTATTTATTTGTCCATCCAGCAGATACATTTGGAGGGCCTGCTTTGTGCTGGATGCTGAGCTGGTTACAGGAAACAGGGGTGGTCCATGCTCTCTAATAGAAAAGACAGGTTGTAAAGACGTAGCTGTATTCAGTGTGACAGGAGCACTCACGGAGGGGGGTGCTGCAGATCGTGTGTGGGTATCATGAGACACAGGGAGGTCGTGCTGAGTGGGTCAGGAGAGCTTCCCAGAGGCGGCGGCATTTGGGGTGGGTCCTAATGAATGACCGAAAAGTAACATTCAGAGGTATTCAAGGCAGAGAAAAGGAATTCTAGGCAGAGGCCATGAACAAGAACATGAAGGCCTGAAGAAATACGGTGGGTTCAAGACACTTGGTGTGGCTGCGGTATAGACAGTGCGCCTTAACTCTTATACCAACTCTGTGGGGTAGGTAATTAGGGTTCACCCTGCTTTATGCTGGAGGACACTGAAGGACAGTCAGGATAGTGACCGGACAGTCAGAAGCTGAGGTTAGAGGCAGGCCTCCATCCACTTAGAGAAGAGGTCTCCTGAGTTGTTCGGAGAAGCATGCGCTTGTCTTGAAGGCAGGGGGAGAAATTGAACGTGATTAAACAGGGAGAGATGGATGAGATTTGCCTTTTCTAGAGCTCGCTCTGGCAGTGTGCCCTCCACAAGTGAAGCATCACTCGAAGTGTGTTCCGTAAGTGAGCACTTGAATGCTTTGCTGTCAAGTTTGTTTTGAGTCAAGCCCCTAGTTATTTCCTGGCGCGTAGCTTTTGTTGATGTTGTTTCTCTTCACTTGGTTGATGTTTAAGTGATTGATTCAGTTCATAGGGTTTGAACCTCACCTTACTGTCTAAAAATCAAGATCAAACTTTCTTCCTAACAGCAGTATCAGAGGATATGCCAGCTCCGAGAATGCAGATGGCTCTAATTACTCTATGTGAACTCACTGAGGAATTTTGAGTGACCATTTGATTGTCAGAGTTCTGTGTATATTGTATTTTATTTCTGTCCAGGTTTCAGCTGGCTAAACATTTTGGTTTTGAGCTGTGTGTCAAGGCTGAATTATTGCATTTTGAAACTTAGAGTCAAATAGCAATTTAAACTCCTGACTTTCATACCTGTCTGTGAAATGCAGATAAATGAAATAGAAATATAATAGGGCCACTGTGTTATGAAATACTGGCTCTGCCTTCCCTTGTAGAGAAATCTCTTAAGGGATCATCATTTTGGCATATATAAATATATTTTTAGTATGTAACACTTTTTATTTTCTTTTTAGTCTGCCTTTCACTTTCTTGATTTGCCCATTTGTGATTTCCTATTCAAACGAGGCTTGTCTGAAACCATTGGTTCCTTGAAGAGGCACTTTTGGTGATTCTGAAAATGAAGCCTACATCCTTGAAAATGCTTCATTCAGCCTGGCTGGTCCACCTTCCTGTCTGTTTCTACAGCTGGTCTTCCTCTCCACTTCCTTACGTCGTCCCTTCTTCCCTGGGGCCAGCCCCGCTGTGGCTGCCTGCTTTGTTTAGGCTCTTCTTTCCTTGGTTCCGTTCGCCACGTCCTTTCCCTGCAGAGGTGTCCTTCCTGACCACTCGCTTCAGGAGCCTGAGCATTCTCCTCCTCCATCTCTATCTGGGGAGACGGAGGGGCGCCCCCTCCCCTCAGAGTGCAGGGGAGCGGGCGTCTGTGCAGACGCAGGCTTGACTGCCCAGGGCACTGATGTAGGTTTGGGGCACAGGAGGACTCTAAAGCTTTGCTAACAAAGATTGCATGCCCACGGTAAACCACTTTTACTGTCCGCCAGAATCCAGATTTGAGAACTGAGTTTCAGCTTGCTTTGAACTCATCAATGGTTAAAGTAGGCAGATTACAAAGTCCTCAAGAACATGGATCACATCTCCTGTTTGGGTACTGTATACCAACGTTCACTGGCTTTCATTCTTAATAACTTACTTTTAAAGGTCTCTCTCTTTTCAGGGTAGGGGCGCACTGAGCGACTTGGGGGATCGGATCTTAGCTCCCTGACCAGGGAGTGAACCCAGGCCCTCAGCAATGAGAGCAAGGAGTCCTAACCTGATAGGAAATTCCCAAAGTTTCTCTTCTCATAAATACTTATTGTAGAAAATTTAGGCAAAAAATGAGCAAAACAAAACATAATCTTACTGCTGAAAATAAAAAAGCCCCATCCTTTTTTGGTGTACAGACTTCTGCCATTTCTTACATACATAGGTGCACACAGACATAAGGGTTTATGTAACACACTGTTTGGAAAATTTGACCTTCTTTTTAGTTAACACTCACTCTGATCATCTTTCCAAGGCATTAGATATTCTCCTAGGCTGTCTCTTAAATTTCTGTAGAACATCCTTTGTTTGAATGAATGAAAGTGTTTATTTCGGCAGCTCTTTCAGTGTCTCTGCCCCTCTTGATGTAGCATTAAGGTGAGCATTCTTATAGCTGTCGCCCGCGACTCTTAAACATTTCCTGGGATAAATCCCCTAAAGCAGAACTGCTCAGTCAGGCTTTTTTTGGGAAGCTTTTGATTCATAATAATATTTACTTTTGTTTCTCTCCAGACACTACAACAACAGGAGTGTAAACTTCTCTATAGCCGGAAAGAGGGTCAGAGGCAAGAAAATAAAAACAAAAATAGATATAAGAACATCCTGCCCTGTAAGTACCAATCTCCGTAATAGTCACTCTTGGAGGTTTTGATCCCCAGTGTCTCTCTCACTTCTCTGGGGAGGTGGGGCATGTGCTTTTTCAGCAGATCCAAGGCCTTAGCTTCCTTTAATTGTGAGTAGTTTCCAAAGTAGTCAGCTGTGGTGGAGACGGATGGCCTCGTTCATTGCGTCCCTGTGATGCTGCTTTTTACAGAGTGAAATTGCCACTAGGAGGCTTAGAGTGTGGTTGTTTCCTGCTGTTAATTTAGACTGCCCAGGAGAGATCATGTCAAGGCTTGTTCTCTCCCAGGGTCTCACCGTCAGCCTCAGGGGTCCCAGGATTGTGCCCTTGCTCTGCAGTCCCTGGCTCTTGGGTCTGCATGGGAAAACCGGTACTGGAACCACCAGAGTCACTACTCTTGGCTCCAGGCTCTAATGCAGCGTCTCCAGAGTGGGCCAGGAAGAAACATTTAGAACTTCTCTTGATTTATATTCTTTATCCAAAAAAAAAAAAGAAGAGAAAGAAAAAAAAATTAAATCTGATATGCAGCTTGATAGCAGAGTGTGTATAATGTATTTAATAAGCTTTGTTTGTATCTATACTTGTATTGGATTGGCCAGAAAGTTTGTTTGGGTTTTCTACATTGTGAGCATACAGAAGAACCCGAATGAACTTTTTGACCCATCCAATATGTATACATTTCAATGTCCAAAAACTTTATTATTAGAGTTTATTGGGGAGCATGATCAGATTGGAGAGCCTTGCTCTAATGTCTCATCGGGTCAGAGCTACTTTGTTATATATTGTAAACCCATCCCGTGTGTGTGTGTGGAGCATAGTCTTCCTCTTTCTGTGTTCATATAGGCACATACATGGTGTATATGAATATCACATCCATATAGATGTGTGTAAGTGAGGATGGGAGACAGTGGAAGATCTTCTAATATCGAGGAGAGAAAAAGAGGAATTTGCAGGGAATCATTCTGAGCCACAGCGTGGTGCTAATGACCTTGGGGAAGCATTATCCTCTCTACGTCTTAAGTTTTCATTTCTGCTCAGGAGGTCTGAATGGTGCTCATTAGTAAGATGTGGGCATGTAGGGAAAGATGACGGGAACAGTGGTATGCAGTACTAAAAAGAATATTACTGTCCTTTCCTTCCATAAAAATCCCAAGCAGATGTTTCTTCTGATTAGCATCATTTTCTTTAAAGATGGGCAGTCTGAAACAAAAGAACAGTGTTAAGACTTAAGGACTTTATTACTAATTCCCAGTGTAAAATGTGTTGCTTGGAAGCACACTCAGATTTTTATATGAGTAATGTACTTTTATACAGAATTTGGTCAGTAGATACTGTTGTCAGAATCTTGTTGTCTGGAGACTGTATTTAATTCTACTTCACTTTTTAAAAATCCTTTTTATTACAGAAAGTTTAAAGTATATTTGAAAGTAGACAGTATATACAACCCGCACATGCCTAGCACCCAGCTCTACCAATTGTCAGCTCGTCCCCAATCTTGATTCATTTCTGTTCTTTTTTTTTTTTTTAATATTTATTTTTATTTATTTTGGCCTGACAGGTCTTAGTTGCAGCACATGGGATCTTTAGTTGCAGCATACAACCTCTTAGATGTGGCATGTGGGATCTAGCTCCCTGACCAGGGATTGAACCTGGCCCCCCTGCATTGGGAGCATGGAGTCTTAGCCACTGGACCACCAGGGAGGTCCCAATTTATCTGTATTCTGGTACACATCTCTTCTTTCCCTGAATTGTTGTGAAGCAAATCTCAGACATACGTCATTTACCTATACTTTTCCTTTAAAAAAAAAACAAGAAAGCAAAAAACCTTTTGTTTTGAAATAATTTTAGACTCACAAGAAGTTGCAAAAATACATAGAGGGTTCCCGTGTACCGTTGTTTTCTCCAGCTTCTCCAGATGATAATATCAACAATAAACTATTAAAACCAGGGAATTAACATTGCTACCTTATACTCCTTAAGGAAAGCATTTGGGGGCATCATATTCAGATTATCATGTTCACGTTGGATTTAGTTTTTAATGCCATTTTATCATGAAATGAATAAAACCAGGACTCCCTGAGGATGAGCCGATTTGACTTGACTTATCCTGAAGGGGTCTGAGTACCACTGTGACCGTGGTCTCTTCTTCTTCCAGTCGATCACACCAGGGTCGTCCTCCACGATGGTGATCCCAATGAGCCCGTTTCGGATTACATCAACGCAAACATTATCATGGTAAACTGCTTTCATGGTGTTTTCTGATTGTATATTGCTAGCCAGTGTTTGTATTTTAAATCCTTCCACATGGCCTGAAAGCAATTTTCGAACATTTGAAGTTGTTTTCTTCCTCAATCTCTAGCCTGAATTTGAAACCAAATGCAACAACTCAAAGCCCAAAAAGAGTTACATTGCCACACAAGGCTGCCTGCAGAACACAGTGAATGACTTCTGGAGGATGGTGTTCCAAGAGAACTCCCGAGTGATTGTCATGACAACAAAAGAAGTGGAGAGAGGAAAGGTATACTGCGTACTATAGTTTCTTGAAGTATTGGACGTGTCGGGTTGATCACATTCAGTTCAGTTCAGTTCAGTTCAGTCGCTCAGTCGTGTCCCAACTCTTTACGACCCCATGAATCGCAGCATGCCAGGCCTCCCTGTCCATCACCAACTCCCGGAGTTCACTCAGACTCATGTCCATCGAGTCAGTGATGCCATCCAGCCATCTCATCCTCTGTCGTCCCCTTCTCCTCCTGCCGCCAATCCCTCCCAGCATCAGAATCTTTTCCAGTGAGTCAACTCTTCGCATGAGGTGGCCAAAGTACTGGTGCTTCAGCTTCAGCATCATTCCCTCCAAAGAAATGCCAGGGCTGATCTCCTTCAGAATGGACTGGTTGGATCTCCTTGCAGTCCAAGGGACTCTTAAGAGTCTTCTCCAACACCACAGTTCAAACGCATCAATTCTTCGGTGCTCAGCTTTCTTCACAGTCCAACTCTCACATCCATACATGACCACTGGAAAAACCATAGCCTTGACTAGACGGACCTTAGTCGGCAAAGTAACATCTCTGCTTTTCAATATGCTATCTGGGTTGGTAATAACTTTTCTTCCAAGGAGTAAGTGTCTTTTAATTTCGTGGCTGCAATCACCATCTGCAGTGATTTTGGAGCCCCAAAAAAGAAAGTCTGACACTGTTTCCCCATCTATTTCCCATGAAGTGGTGGGACTGGATGCCATGATCTTCGTTTTCTGAATGTTGAGCTTTAAGCCAACTTTTTCACTCTCCACTTTCACTTTCATCAAGAAGCTTTTTAGTTCCTCTTTACTTTCTGCCATAAGGGTGGTGTCATCTGCACATCTGAGTTTATTGGTATTTCTCCCAGCAATCTTCATTCCAGCTTGTGCTTCTTCCAGCCCAGCGTTTCTCATGATGTACTCTGCATAGAAGTTAAATAAGCAGGGTGACAATATACAGCCTTGACATACTCCTTTTCCTGTTTAGAACCAGTCTGTTGTTCCATGTCCAGTTCTAACTGTTGCTTCCTGACCTGCATATAGGTTTCTCAAGAGGCAGGTCATGTGGTCTGGTATTCCTATCTCTTTCAGAATTTTCCATAGTTTATTGTGATAAACACACAGTCAAAGGCTTTGGCATAGTCAGTCAAGCAGAAATAGATGTTTTTCTGGAACTCTCTTGCTTTTTTGATGATCCAGCGGTTGTTGGCAATTTGATTTCTGGTTCCTCTGCCTTTTCTAAAACCAGCTTGAACATCTGGAAGCTCACGGTTTGCATATTGCTGAAGCCTGGCTTGGAGAATTTTGAGCATTACTTTACTAGCATGTGAGATGAGTGCAGTTGTGCAGTAGTTTGAGCATTCTTTGGCATTGCCTTTCTTTGGGATTGGAATGAAAACTGACCTTTTCCAGTCTTGTGGCCACTGCTGAGTTTTCCAGATTTGCTGTCATATTGAGTGCAGCACTTTCACAGCATCATCTTTCAGGATTTGAAAGAGCTCCACTGGAATTCCATCACCTCCACTAGCTTTGTTCGTAGTGATGCTTTCTAAGGCCCACTTGACTTCACATTCCTGGATGTCTGGCTCTAGGTGAGTGATCACACCATCGTGATTATCTGGGTCGTGAAGATCTGTTTTGTACAGTTCTTCCGTGTATTCTTGCCGCCTCTTCTTAATATCTTCTGCTTCTGTTAGGTCCATACCATTTCTGTCCTTTATCGAGCCCATCTTTGCATGAAATGTTCCCTTGCTATCTCTCATTTTCTTGAAGAGATCTCTAGTCTTTCCCATTCTGTTGTTTTCCTCTATTTCTTTGCATTGATCACTGAGGAAGGCTTTCTTATCTCTTCTTGCTATTCTTTGGAACTCTGCATTCAAATGGGTATATCTTTCCTTTTCTCCTTTGCTTTTCACTTCTCTTCTTTTCACAGCTATTTGTAAGGCCTCCCCAGACAGCCATTTTGCTTTTTTGCATTTCTTTTCCATGGGGATGGTCTTGATCCTTGTCTCCTGTACAATGTCACGAACCTCTGTCCATAGTTCATCAGGCACTCTATCTATCAGATCTAGGCCCTTAAATCTATTTCTCACTTCCACTTATTATTATACAATTATTATACAAATCCCTTATTATACAAATCATAAGGGATTTGATTTAGGTCATACCTGAATGGTCTACGGTTTTCCCTACTTTCTTCAATTTAAGTCTGAATTTGGCAATAAGGAGTTCATGATCTGAGCCACAGTCAGCTCCCAGTCTTGTTTTTGTTGACTGAATAGAGCTTCTCCATCTTTGGCTGCAAAGAATAGAATCAATCTGATTTCAGTGTTGACCATCTGGTGATGTCCATGTGTAGAGTCTTCTCTTGTGTTGTTGGAAGAGGGTGTTTGTTATGACCAGTGCATTTTCTTGGCGAAACTCTATTAGTCTTTGCCCTGCTTCATTCCGTATTCCAAGGCCAGATTTGCCAGTTACTCCAGGTGTTTCTTGACTTCCTACTTTTGCATTCCAGTCCCTTATAATGAAAAGGACATCTTTTTTGGGTGTTAGTTCTAGAAGGTCTTGTAGGTCTTCATAGAACTGTTCAACTTCAGTTTCGTCAGCGTTACTGGTTGGGGCATAGACTTGGATTACTGTGATATTGAATGGTTTGCCTTGGAAACGAACAGAGATCATTCTGTCGTTTTTGAGATTGCATCCAAGTACTGCATTTCAGACTCTTTTGTTGACCGTGATGGCTACTCCATTTCTTCTGAGGGATTCCTGCCCATAGTAGTAGATATAGTGGTCATCTGAGTTAAATTCACCCATTCCAGTCCATTTTAGTTCGCTGATTCCTAGAATGTCGACGTTCACTCTTGCCATCTCTTGTTTGACCACTTCCAATTTGCCTTGATTCATGGACCTGACATTCCAGGTTCCTATGCAGTATTGCTCTTTACAGCATCGGACCTTGCTTCTATCATGTTATGTTATGTTCTATCATGTTATGATCATGTTAAGAACTGAATAAACATGCTAAGCTTATTCTAACTGACCCTCTGGAAAAAGGGGAGTGGAAGAAATCTGGTGTAGTTTTCTGCACTGCATGGTCTAGTGTTGTATACCTAGTTTCCTGAGCGGGGATCAAAACCCGGCTCTCCTCAATGAAAGCGTGGAGTCTAACCACTGGACCACCAAGGGGTTCCCTTATAAGGTTTTCGTTGTTGTACTGCTAGTTGTTAACACGTCTGAATACCTTTGGTGCCAGGTCTGGTCATGGTGAAACAAGGGCTTCCTCCAGCAGCTGCCCGCAGTAGCATTAGATGTTCTTGAATTAGTGGACAAGTTGAAACATTTTTAAAATTTCTGCTTCAGGGGAGGATCACCTGCTCTGAGTGTAGAAGGGAAAACTGAACCCTGCCAGTTGCCTGGTTGCAGGTATAGGAGGCCGCCCATTCTCATTCTCTGGTGCGGTTGTAGGAGGCCGACTTGGGGGCTGGGAAGAGAGGGTTCTCAGGTTACTTCAGAGGGATCAGGATTGGCCCCTGTCAGAAGAGCTGCCAGAAGCTCCTGGAACAGACAGACGTTGGGACCAGTCACCCTGCCCCACTCCTTACCTCCTTCTCCTGGCCTGCGCCTATGTTCCCATTCTCCCTCTTCACTCTGCAGCTGGAGCGGAGGGCGTGATGTGCTCTCGGTCTCCCCACAGGTCTTTCCAATAACTTGTGTTGGCCTTGGTATCCGCCCCCCGCCGCCAGCGCATAGAAGAAAAACCAGACTCTGGATTCCTGGGCTTTTAATTTAAAAGCTAAAGTATCGGTGCTCACGTTTTAGAATTTGTTTGCCAAGGTTTACATCAGAGTTTGGGAAACTGGGAGGAGGGCGCAGTCATTCACAGATGCGTAGAGTCGGCTACAGTGTTAGGAGTTGTGATTTGTGTTCTCTGGGGTGACCAGCAGCCCTCAGAATTGATTGACCAGTGAGAGCATTGCATACATTTAATAGTCAAAGTGTTCATTTGGGGATAATAAAAATTGTATCAAATCTGTCAAAGAGGTATTTGGATCTACAAAATACTGGAGGGAAAGCCAAATTCAGAATAATAAATAAAAGGCCGCATAAAGCATGTCAAGAAAAACAGTAGTGCTATCCAGTAATTCTTCTGTTGATCTTTTCTCCTACCATATTTTGTTTGCTTTCGATTAATCATTGACTGGGGGGGGTGGTGTCTACAGCTGTTTTCTGAGTTCTTGTTCTTTAACAGTGAGTTGCTGTATCTTCCTAATGTACCAGGTAGATTTCTCTTGCTGGTAGTTGTGTCTTGGGGGCTGTGGAAAGTGAGTGGTGTGGGTGACTGCTCCTGGGGAAAAAAGCAAGACACAAAAACATTCCCTGCCCAGGATGCGTCACCAGATCTCTGCAGACTCATGTCTCATTGAACAAAGTGTCTTCCTCTTTGGCAGCAAGACTGATTCCCCTAGTGCCATATTTTCCAACCCGAAGCCAGCAGCTATTGCAGGCTCGACGTTCCCAGGCGCCCGGTTAAGCGAGGGTGACGTGTGCAGCAGGTATCAAGTGGATCTGGATATAGAAAAAGCAGCTGGTTCAAAACTCCATCAGCTGCCTTTCTGTGCTGGAGTTGTTCACACTCGGGTTAGATAAGGCGCGGAGGCCTCCTACACGGGCGCGGAAATGAACCAGACAGTCTGGCTCATTGGGTAGCCCGTCCACCTCCAGAGCCCCTGCCTGTCTTCCCTGCAGAGTGACTGGCAGATCTCTGGAATTCAGCGCTCAGCGGCTGCTAGACAGCACCCTGTGCTCCCCTGCTCTCTGCCCTTTAGTTCTTTTTTAATAAGATAAGTTCAAGTCCTTTCTTAAAAAATATATTTATTTATTTGGCTCTGCTGGGTCTTGGTTGCGGTATGCAGGATCTTTGGTTGAGGCATGCAAACAGTTAGTTGTGGCATGTGGGATCCAGTTCCCTGACCAGGGATCGAACCTGGGTCCCCTGCATTGGGAGCACAGACATTGGGAGCACAGATTCTTAGCCACTGGATCGTCAGGGAAATCCCTCCTTGGTTCTTTAGAGACAAACAAGCACCGACTCTCCTCAGACCCGTGACTTAGATGAACCACTCTGCTACACTGGCTTTCTCTTCCCACTTCTCCCTGGTTCTCCCTGCATCTGCTTCTTTAGTTTGAACTCTTCTTTCCTTTTCTTTGAAAATCCAACAGACACTAGGCAGGCCCTTTTCCATGTTAGTAGTCAACACTTGAGTGTTGCTCTTCTGCTGGTTAAGGCTTTCATGTCAGAGTTCACAGAGATTAACTCTTTTCTTGGACTCCTTCCAGAGTAAATGTGTCAAATACTGGCCTGACGAGTATGCACTAAAAGAATACGGAGTCATGCGCGTTAGGAACGTCAAGGAAAGTGCCGCTCACGACTATACCTTAAGAGAACTTAAACTCTCGAAGGTTGGACAAGTAAGTATACTGTCGTACTTTAGACAGTCTGGTAACTGCACAGGGGGTGTGCTAATCCAGGGTCGTGCGGTCACTCCTGTCTGCATACCTCCAGGCATTTGTTCACTCACTGAATAACATCCAGTTGTGGACGCCCTCTGTGTGCCAGGTACCACCGAGGTACTTGTTTCATTGTCATTGTGTTAGCCACTCAGTTGTGCCTGACTCTTTGTGACTGTAGCCCGCCAGGCTCCTCTGCCCTTGGAATTCACCAGGCAAGAATACTGGGGTGGGTTGCCATTCCCTTCTCCAGGAGATCTTCCTGACCCAGGGATCGAACCCAGGTCTCTTGCATTGCAGGTTGATTCTTTACCGTCTGAGCCACTTGGGGAGCCGCAAGGTACTGGACTGGTACATGGCAAACCAGATCTGCACGGTCCCTTTCCCCACAGAGCCTAGGGAGGTGGGAGGCTAAGGAGTAAATAACCAACCAAGCTTTCCAGTTGTGCTGGGGCTATGAACGCCACAGTGTGGTGTGTTAGAGAATGAAGTGGAGTAAGCAGGGAGGACCTCTTTCGGGGGGTGCCAGGCAAGCTGAGACCTGAAGGTGGAGCAGCATCTGAGGCTCGGGAGAGGAGAGTTCCAAGCAAAAGGAGCAGCAAGTGCAAAGGCCCTGAGGCCTATTTTAGTGCTCATGTTCCATGTGTCAGCTTGTAATTGTACGTAGTTCAGTTTTGTCCCTGGGATGACTATGTTTGTTTCTTTTTTTTTTTTTAACTTTTTATGTTGTATTGAAGTATAGACTATCAGCAATGTTGTGATACTTTCAGGTGGACAGCAAAGGGAGTCACCAATATGTGTACATCTGGGGTGACTAACTTTGCATCCAGCGTGATTTGGATTCATCATGATATCATGGTGAGACAGGCTTACTTATTCAGGGGCCTCTTGGGACACAGAGGTGAATGAAACAGCCTTTGTACTCAAGGAATTGTAGTCATGTAGCCATGAGAAGCCATGGTACAAGTCCCTATGCCATCGAGCAGACACCCGCTGTCACACCCACCTAAGGTGCTGGGGTTCCTCAGCAGCGGGTGGAGAGAGGGTTGGGGGAGTGCAGATCCGTGATGGAGAGAGTGCACGGAGTCATAGCTGGGCAGCCGGGGCGGGAGGAGGCATGCGGAGGGCAGAGGAGGGACTGTCCTCTGGTGAGTTTCATGAGGTGGTCTGGGGACCTGAGTGAGCCAGGAGCCTCAGCGGCTGTGGTCCAGGGTGAGATGTCGGAACTTCTGATGTGCCGTTCTGTTGCTGGCAGGGAGAGGTAAGAGGGAGGTTAGGTCGATTGCGAGACTGTGTGGGGAAGCTGGAAGAATGTCTCTGTCAAGCAGAAATTAGAGATTTAGAGAACATCAGACAAAGATTTCAGATAGATTTTTCTTCAGCTGTAGTGGTAGACTACTCGTCTTCTCTTTATCAGGTGTTTCTCAGTAGCAGGTGGATTTTTCTTCAGGTTTTTTTTTTTTTTTTGATAAACCATCCGTCTTCTTGTTAGCAGAGATTTGGGAGTACCAGGTACAGGGAATGTTGGTGTTTGGGTTTGTGTTTTGCACTTGTGGGTGCAGGTGCTGACACAAGGCCGATCATTTCTCCAGGATTACTGGTCACGGGTTATCTGCTTTTTGTATAGCATGCTCCATTTTTTTTAAAGTGCTATCAGATGATCTCATTTAAGCCTCCTAATCGCCTGGGAAGGAGGAGTGGGACCAAGACCTCAGTGGCCATTTATATAGGAGGAGGAACAAGGATGCTCAGGGCAGCTGGGTCTCTCTCATTCCCTGTCCTTTCTGTGACCCTGGGAACCCCCTGAGTTTTAGCTCACTGGTAACCTCCAGAAAAATCCTTTTTCATGACTCAGCAAACTAAATGCACATAATTCCCGAAAAGATCTTGACTGCGGTTCAGATTCCTTGGATGTTCTGAAGGTCACAGGTGGTGGATACTGGTCTGGTTATTCTCTCTCTTTCCTTTTTTCAAAATCCCCTTTAAAAATGTTACTTAGCTTATGTAGTCTCCAGATAATGTAGGAAGAAGACACAGTGACAAATAGTGACCTAATTGGGTGAACCCAGAACACGATGCCTTTTAGTTTTTCGTAGTCTCAGTACCCTTGTTGACCTTTATTAATGTCAGTCCTCAGAAGAGCACCAGCGTGCTGAGTCTCTTCCTGTCTGCTTCACAGTGGCTCTCCGTTTAACTGGTCTTATTTAGTCCTCACAGTGATAATTGTGGTAGAGAGTCTTATGCCCATCCACACATGAGGGGTTTGAGGCTTGGAAATGTCCAAGGACCACAGTGAGCGTGAATGCTGGGGTTGGGGCCTGAATCCACCCACCTGATTGCAAAGCCTGTCTTACCTGCTCTGCACCAAAATGGAAGTTGAAATAATTCTAATAAAAGTGCATGTTGCAGGAGAGGCGGGCCAGGTACAAAAAGACAGAGACGAGCAGATGTCTGGAGGGAATTCCCCTTTCTCAGGTGGTGGGAGGAGAGCCCCCGAGTCCCAGAGGGCTCTGCTGTCTCCCACGTGCAGCTGTGCTCGGCGGAGGGGGAACAGGGACCTCCTCTGCCGCTGGCTGACAGGGCAGGCACGAATGCTGGCTGTCGTTTCCTCAAGAACAAACTGCTATAAGAGACATCTTGTTTCTTTGGACAGAGGCAATGGGTTCCAGCCTCCAGGATTGCTCAGCCAGACCCAGGAGGAGGAGAGGTCTGGGGAACTTGTCGGGGGGACCTGTGAACGGAGTGTCGGGAGGCGGTGCTGGCCTGGTCCTCCTGGCTCACGGAGGATCTGGGAAAGATAGGACCCGGACGATGTCTCAACCCCTTGATTTATTTAATTCTTTTCTGGTTTTTCTTGGCTTTACTCCAGGGGAATACAGAGAGAACGGTCTGGCAATACCACTTTCGGACCTGGCCGGACCACGGCGTGCCCAGTGACCCGGGGGGCGTGCTGGACTTTCTGGAGGAGGTTCACCACAAGCAGGAGAGCATTGTGGATGCGGGGCCCGTGGTGGTTCACTGCAGGTGACTGGCCCCTCCACCTCTAGGATGTCACCTGTCCCATCATCTCTCAACGCCCAGGGTGCTTGTTTGTACTTGCCCAGCCCAAGCCACAGCTCTTTAACTGTGGGAAAAATTTAATGCCTGTTTGTGGCATTAAGGGACACTTTGACCCCAAAGTATATTTCTTCTAGATCCTGTGGGACCACCAGGTACTGGGGTGGTGGGGCAGGGGGTGGTGAACACAGTCCTTATTCTTAAGGCACCCTTAGTCTGGTAGTGTTTGATTGGTTTTCTCTGTTCATGCAGTTATTTTAGGATTCATCTCTTTGATTGTGATCCTCTTCTTGTTTTCCATGGAAATATGGTGTATTTTTTTCCCCCTGACAACATACCTGTTTGTTTCAGAATATTTGGACCGCTCCCCGTTCAGGCTTCTAGAAGCCAGGCCCATGGCCTCCGCACCAGAGTTTGTAGGTGCCAGTTCCCAAGTTTAGGCTTCATGATTATACTGGGGAAAGTTGGTATATGTTGGGCAAGTAGATGCGTGTGAAACATTATTTATTCAGTTCTATAAAAGCTCCCTTTTATTGAGCCCTTGCTCCATACCAGCATCTGCATCAGTTGTTTTTCACCCATTACTGATATTTGATACTCACAATAGCCCATTTCACAGATGATGAAACAGAGGGTCAGAGAGGTTAAGGGATTTGCCTCAGGCACACCGTGCTGGAGAAGCTGGGCTCCAAGTGCAGGATGGACTGAGTCCAAAGCCCTGGGCTGTTTGCTAATATGTTCGCAAATATAAATAGACAGTCTTATAAATACTCCCAAGAGCAGACATTGTTTCGGTTAGTATTAATAGCTTGGTTTTGAGCATAAAACCCTCATGAATGACTCCATTGTCCTCGCTCTTCCTCCTTCTGCCCACAGTGCTGGAATTGGCCGGACAGGGACGTTCATTGTGATTGATATTCTTATTGACATCATCAGAGAGAAAGGTAGGTCATTTGGAGGGCAAGAAGCTATGATTCCTGTTTTCAGTTTATGCAAGGAAAGTGCTAGTGAAAATAGCCTGCAGAAGAAAATTGAACGTTAAGGTATTTTCACAAAAATCTAGGCCAGAGACTTCAACTTTCAATGTGTTTGCCCAAGAACAGAAGTGATGCTGTTTGAGCTTTTGGCATAAAACACAGCCTAGGAGAGTGGTGGTCTCTGTCCATCTGCTCGCTCTTTGCTGATGGTACAGGGTGGTGGTGTAACCTGTGGGGTTCCTCACTGCCGACCCCTGACCCTATAATCTTCTAGGATCGTTGTTGTTGGTCAGAAGGCCAATGCCGTAGCCCTTAGAACAGCTTCGGTTAAAACACGAACGTGTAAATTTGCTTTATCTCTGCTCAAAGTTGTGCTTTAAACTGCTTCACCTTGTCTCTGCAGTTTCTCCTGATGCTCCGCGGTGCTTTGCTTTGTAGGTGTCGACTGTGACATCGACGTTCCCAAAACCATTCAGATGGTGCGGTCACAGAGGTCAGGGATGGTCCAGACAGAAGCACAGTACCGATTCATCTATATGGCCGTCCAGCATTATATTGAAACACTACAGCGCAGGATTGAAGAAGAGCAGGTACCAAGCCTACACGGCTGACATGTAGATTTTTGGTGTTTTTTTCTGGACAGCTTGGCTTGGATATGCTCTCCTTCTGAGAGAGAATACAGGCTTTGCTAGATAACTGTCTTTATCTGAAAAGGAGAAACAAGTTCCCAACCAGGAAGGACCTCTCTGGAAATGAATTATTCCCTACCGCACAACTCTGATTTTTCACTATGGAGTAGCTCAGGGAGGGGCAACAAGCCTGACAGATGGGTTTGGGATTTCCCCAGGTTCACCTGGTAGGCTTAGAACTCCAAGCCTCAAAGTTTCCAGCCTGTTCCAGTTTTGATCCAGGCCTTATTCATCCTGATTCCATCTCTTAAATGAATGCCTTACTCTTTATAGCACATGAGGGTTGGACCCACCAGTGTGGTCAAGTTGGAAACAGAAACATTTCCATTTTTAATAAGCCATACATAATGAACAGTGTGGCACTGGAGCCTTTCCATTGGAAGCTCTTTATAACACACAAAGCTGAGTTCCTGAGGACTGAGGAGACTGCTCTTTTGGGAGCTGTCCTTAGCTCACTGCCCACCCCCAACCCCAGCCCCATCACCGTGCTGCTCACTGGATAGATGTGATATCTAAACAGTGGTATTTGCCTTCTTTACCCTGTTTATCACCTTCTGGAAAATTCAGCTTCTCAAAAAGGGGACCTACAACCTTACTGAAAGGCTTCTAGCCTAGCAGCGCAGCGGCCACGTTATCAAAGCGTGGTTAGCCCGAGTTAGTTAGTTCAGCAGGTTCTCAGTCCATGCACAAATACTCACTAGGTTGTTTCCTTGTACAAAAACGTCTTCAGAAACAGTGTGGATATAGAAAGGCATGGTCAAATGATTAACAAGCTCTGCTGTGGTTTTGAACTTTACCGCTTTAGGTTGTTGTCTTAATGTAAGTGCTATGAACTTAGAATAGAACTTAGAAGTGTTAATCTCTCTGTCATGTCTGACTCTTTGCAACACCATGGACTGTAGCTCACCAGGCTCCTCCACCCATGGAATTCTCAGGGAAGAATACTGGAGCGGGTAGCCATCTCTTCTCCAGGGGATCTTCCCGACCTAAGGATCGAACCCAGGTCTTATGCATTGCAAGCAGATTCTTTACTGTCTGAGCCACCAGGAAGCCTTTAGATGGTTACTGTAGGCTATTTCATATTTACCTTCCCAAATCACACTCCTGATTTGGGCCAGGAGTACTTACTTAAAGCATGAAGTTGCCTCAAAAGAAGGACTTCTAATAAGTAGAATGCAGTACCACTGGTACAGATGGGAAATTACTTGGGAATATTTTGAAGACCATAAGGTCGTCTTGTTCAGAAAAGCTGGGGGAAAAGCTCTCTCTTTCATTCAGAAGCTTTGGTTTTTCTTCTGGTTTTGGAGAATTTAGGGACTTTCCCTCCCAGCTTATCTGGCACTTCACGTCTTCCTGTTACTTACCGTATATGGTCCCTCTGACCCTAAATCTGAAGTTGTAATTTGGATTTAGGAACTAGTTAAAACCAAAATACCTTTATTGCTGCCCTTTTGTTGGGGATGAGAGGTAGGGGAGGTAGAATCACTTAAATATTACAGAATGTAGACTATAGAAATTGGATGTCCCCAGGAATCCCATCCCAAGAGTACCGAATGAGTATGTGTATTCGTCCACTCAGCCAATACTTGTCAGTGCCATTATGTGTCAGCGCATTAGCTATTTGGTATATGAACCTTTGGATTTAAAAGAAAAATATGTAGGCTAAGATTGTATTTGTGTTTTTAAAATTAGATTTTGTGGGGACTTCCCTGGTGATCCCAGTTGTTAAGACTCCATGCTCCTAAGGCAAGGGTTACAGCCTTGATTCCCTGGTCAGGGAACTAAGATCCCGCATGCCAGAGTGGGGCAAAAAATAAATTAAAAAAAAAAATCCACTAATAAAAAGAAATAAAGTAGATTTTGTGGTATGTTGTTTCTTTCAATATACTGTTTGATTCAATGTAGGAACTTGCTACTTGATTTGGGACTAGAGTAAGAAGTACTTTAATTTAGTAGGTTTCAGTGGCAGACTTAAAAATATTACACCCATCTGATTTTTAGATTAAGCAAACGAACAAAACTCATTCAGCATAATTAATTATGCTGAAATCCAGGTATTTCCAAAATTATTAATATGAAGCATTAAGGACCTTTGGGAGTAAAAGACTGTGCTACAGAGGAATAAATGGAAAAAAAGAAAATGACAGTCAGAGGTGGAGAGCAGGGTAAGGGAAGAAGAGACACCAAGGCAGCGTTGGAAGGAGGAAGTGCAAAACAGAGGTGGGAATCTAGGGGAAATGCAAATGAGCAAGACTGAGAAAATTTTCCAGTCTTTATATACCGATCTCACACTCTGCTATTTATTTGGAAGTTGATTTCTTTTGTTAACTTCCATTTACAGTATTAAAAAGACATTTTTAAAAAATACGCAGAAACAGTGTAATGGAATTCCCTTAGAATGTTCTGCTGCTGGTAAGTCGCTTCAGTCGTGTCTGACTCTGTGCGACCCCATAGACGGCAGCCCACCAGGTTCCCCCGTCCCTGGGATTCTCCAGGCAAGAACACTGGAGTGGGTTGCCATTTCCTTCTCCAATGCATGAAAGTGAAAAGTGAAAGTGAAATCACTCAGTCGTGTCCGACTTCACGACCCCATGGACTGCAGCCTACCAGGCTCCTCCATCCATGGGATCTTCCAGGCAAGAGTACTGGAGTGGGTTGCCATTGCCTTCTCCATAGAATGTTCAGTAAGGCGATATCATTATTTTGCAGTTTGTATTTTTGTACCTAACATTGTGTATGAAATCTGTTTTGGTGTGCATGTATACATACGTACATTTCCTCTTATTTTGTGATATGAATACATCACATTCATTTGTTCCCTTGGTGAATGTTGTTGGAAATAGCATGTCACTGGACATTCTTATCAGCTCTTCTAGGCTTGTGTGCATGAGCCTCTGAAGAAGAAAATGTTTAAAGTTGTAGTACATACGTGCCTTTTCATCATTACCAGATACTAACTAGTGTTAGCACCATCCGTTCTGATGAATTGTGCATCAAAGTGATGGCATAGTTTACCCTCCCACCAGCAGTGAACGAAAGTCACTGCTGTATGTCAATATTTGATATGGATACCCTTTGTAATGTTTGCTGTGTCTTGAATAATCCTGAAATGAAAGCAGCATTGTATAATGATGAGAACTTTATGGATTAGATTTTTGGAATTGGTGAATTTAGGAGGAAAGAGTGATAAATCATCTAACCAGGAGTCCTACCGAATGCAGTTCATTCTGTATCTGAGATGAGATTGTATTCTACTGATTTTCTTTGCCTTTTTCCCTCCAGAGTTTATCATTAGGCTGAAAATAAAGTATTAAATGTGCTAGGGTTTTTTCTGGTGTAAGGGTGGGATGGGGACGATGTGATAAAATGTATGATCCTGATAAGATGCTGACATCTTTTGTACCCGTGGGCCATTTCTACTTGGAGTGCATTTATTTCTGGAACTCTTTTCCCACCCGTTAACTTGAAAATCATTAAATGTGTTGCAAGTGAACTATGAAATGATTAGATGCTAATGTGGCAAAGAAAGTGTGAATTCTCTCTTAGCCTAGAAGCAGGTACATTTCATTTAATACGGTAAGTTGTTAATGCATGATTCTCTCTGCTTTTGAGTTGTATGGTTCAAAAGTCCCTTTCACCCATAGGGTGAATTTATATGGAGGAGGTGAATTCCCTGGCATTTGGCCAGCATACCAGTATTCAGGGTTCAACTTATCTATATGTCCAGTTCTGTCTTTCTCTCTCTCTCCTTTTTCCTTTCCTGTGAAATGCCTTTTTAACTTCTTCATTCCTTCAGAAAAGTCATAGGACTTCATATATGCAACCTTTGCTTTTCAGAAAAGCAAGAGGAAAGGACACGAATACACAAATATTAAGTATTCCCTGACGGACCAGGCAAGTGGAGATCAGAGTCCCCTGCCACCTTGTACCCCAACACCATCCTGTGCAGAGTAAGTAGAAATGAAGGAAATTCTTTTTACCTGAACACAGTCCTTTAGAAAAGCTTAAAAAATGACATGCTTTTCCTTGGTGCACATTATTGTTGCCTGACTAGTTTGTGAGTGTGGCTAGCTAAACTAAATTGTAATTCACCTAAACTGAAGGCTGCTTGCTACACTGGGTAGGAACCTAGGGGATTATAAATATATCAAGTGCTGTTTCTCCAAGAAGAATTTTATTTTTGTTTCAGTGGGGTGGGGGATTGTTGCAGAGGTAGGTAACACCCCTTTTGATGAGTCAGGATTCTTTGCTACATAAAATAATGGTGTAATGGTCCCTGGTGGCTCAGGTGGTAAAGAATCTGCTACAGTGCAGGAGACCCAGGTTTGACCCCTGGGTCGAGAAGATCCTGTGGTGAAGGGAATGGGAGCTGACTCCAGTATTCTTGCCTGAAGAATCCCATGGACAGAGGAGCCTGGCAGGCTATAGTCCGTCGGGTCACAAAGAGCTGGACTTGACTGAGCGACTAAGTACACAGTGGTCCACACAGCCGTGGTCTAATTTTCCATAGTCAGCAGAAATCCACCGTGGTTATTTAAACCAGGGGTTAGCGAACTGTAGCACCCAGGCCAAATCTGGGCCACAGCTTGTTTTTGTACAGCTCATGGATGGCTTTTAAAGGGTTATTAAAAAAAAACCACACGCACAAAGAATAATACGTGACAGAGACCGCATATGGCCCACAGAGACTACATAATTTTCGGTCTGGTTCTATACAGAAAAACTTTGCCAACTCCTTTTTAAAACTAAAACATGTGATAGGAAAATATTTGTTAAATCAATGATGTAATAGTAATTATAAGTTATGATTTTTCTGTATATCCTGAAGTCACTCTCTGGTATAACATTTACTTTTTATTTTCCCCTGCGAGTCTTATGTCTGTTTGCTTCTGATGTGGATTTTTAAACCCCTGCTGGCTTTAATACTCTATATAAACGTTTTGGGTAACATATATGAGGTTCGTATTTACATTTGCTTTCTATTTAGCATTGAGATGAAATGATGCAGCAAAAGTACGCTTTTCGCCAAGCTCCCTCTTCCTTCTGGCTGCTTTTTTCTTTCCCAGTAGGCCGATGGGGAAAGTTGATACTTTGAATTGTGATCTGCAGTGGAACCAGCACGTCAGGGCCCCGATTTCTTGCCAGGAAGCTTTCCCCACTCGTTGGCTCAACAGAATTAGCTCTGATGACTCCCCTGTTACCAGTGGCCTCCTTGTGAGCGACAGGTTCTCTGCCTTTCCCATCATCCTCCTCATAGGGTGCAGACCCAGGAGACCCCAGCCCCTGCTGCTTGTTTCAGCTTGTTCCTCTCCGGCCAGCCTGCTGCTGCTGATTTCCTCGTCCTCCTGGACTGTTCTGGTCACCAGGGGCCCTAAACCACCAATCAGCTTCACATTCACTTTCACGTGACTGGATAGGGACTGAATGGATCTAGAGTCACTGCCTGACCATTCTTACATTTTGCCTTCATAGAGCTCTGGCCATCAGATCCCTCTCCTCGCAGTGAATACCATTTTTTTCTCTGTGCACACTCCCCAGCTTCCTTCACGGTCTAACCCAGGACCTTGTTATACAGGCCTCCCTTACTCCAACCTCCTGGGAAACAACTCTCCGTGTGCCAAACCCTTGAGAGCACAGGGACTCAAGGCTCTTCACAGTGATTTTGATATGTGTTTCTGTCTCAAATCCCCTCCTAGAATGTCAGCTCCTGGGGACAACAGCTATATCTGTGCCATACTCAGTCCCAGAGAATGAAGTAGATGGGTTATTACTATCACGTAAGGTTAAGCAGTATGTCTGTGTTTTTGTTAGTGTCTTCTTTCTCTTCTTTTCAGAATGAGAGAAGACAATGCTAGAGTCTATGAAAACGTGGGCCTGATGCAGCAGCAGAAAAGCTTCAGATGAGAAGACCCACCAAGATGTCAAGCACAGAAACAGGTATTTCAGTGCAAGTGGTCTCGGGTTCATTGTTCATATCAATTCAGTTCAGTCGCTCAGGTCGTGTCCAGCTCTTTGTGACCCCATGGACTACAGCATGCCAGGCTTCTCTGTCTGTCACCAATTCCCGGAGCTTACTCAAACTCATGTCCATCAAGTCGGTGATGCCATCCAACCATCTCATCCTCTTACCGTCCCCTTCTCCTTCTGCCTTCAATCTTTCCCAGCATCAGGGTCTGGTGAATTTGTGGCATTTCGGAGCTGGCATATAATCTGTGACTGTTATAATAAAACAAACCTCCTTCTTTTTAGAAATCAGCCTTCTTTTTCTTTTGCCTGTATTTCTTTTTCCAAGCTGGATTCATTTAAATATTGAAATCAAATGCAAAATTAATTCTGTTAAGGGCAGGGTTAGCACTTAACTGAGAAATGGTTAAAACTGGTGATAAAGAGCATATATCATCATTCCTGCAATTTTTAGTAAAGTAGATTAACCCAGGCTGTGCTGGGAGAGGATCTCTAGGGATTTAGGAAGTATGGGGACACGGTCCTGGATGATTGGAGTCAGGATGCCTGAGTTTTCACCTTAGTGGGCCTCTGATTGCCTGCCTGTGTGACACAGGGCACTGAACCTCCTGGGCCTCTCTCACTGGCTCGACTCCACACCTTCCAGCTCTGATGCTAGGAATTATCTCCCTTGTACATCTCCTGCCTGTCAATCATCTTTTTAGAGAGTGACCCAAGTGCGTGTATGGATGTAACCCAAGAGAATTTAGAAGCTCACAGTTTTTAGTATTTCATGTTGACGTTCTCATTTCTAATGAATAGTATATTTAAAAGCTTTAACTCTGCTTTAAAATGGTTTACTGCCTTGCCAGACTTTTCAATGTATGCTCCTTAAAAATTCTAATTTCTTTCTTTGCTAGATGTGAACTTTCACCCTCTCCCTGAAAAGATCAAGAACAGATGCAAGAAAGGTTACATGAAGAATGAACTTGAATTTGGAAAACTTGCACTGTGGTTGGCTACCTTTTGATAAGCAAAATTTGAAACCATTTGAAGACCACTGTATTTTAACTTGATGATACCTGATTTCTAGTTACTCATGTCCTCAGATAAGAAATCATCTCTATGATGTAGACAGTGTTATATTTTGTGGAATTTTATTTTAAATTGAGGAAGCAGTTAAATTGTGTTGTATATTTTACAGATGATGGTGGCTCAAATTCTAGTTATTGGCATTTTTTTTTAATAACCTCAACAGATTGAGTTTCCCCTCTTTGTGGGGGATGCTAGGGCACTTGTAAGAGGAAAAATGATTTGGAAAAATTAAGTAACAACATCCTGTAGAAGAGTGAACAGTTTTATTTATCATCACTTATCCAGTAGTGGATAATTCATTTTGATGGCCTCTTATTTTGGCTCAAGAATAATTAAGCCAGTGCCCCAGACTGTCTACCTTTGCATTGACATTAAAAAATCACGGAGGGGAAAGATCATGGGAACTTAGGGTAAAAGGCATGCTTTCTTCTTAGCAGTTGACCAGTTACCATTCAGCCTGTTGACTGAAAACGTTGTGGTGGGAAAACATTTGCCATCTTTTCTTTTCATTTGAGTAATTGTCTTGTGTTTGGGGAAAAAAATTGCATCTTCAGATAACCAGTTTTTGGTTATCATTTGTTGCTGACAAACCACCTCAAAACTGAGTGGCTTAAAACAAGAGCTTGCTTTTCCTCATCTTCTTCAAACTGGGCTGGGCTCAGCTGGGTGATTCCTCTCCTTGTCTTGCTGGTGTCACTCATGTGGTGGGCAGGATGGCTTGGCTTCTCTGTCTGCGTGTGGTCCTCAGGTCTCTCATTCAGCAGCAGGGTAGCTGGACCACATTCATGGGAGCTCTGAGGCCCCAAGGGTATAAAGTAGTAGTGGCCACACGCACTGAAGACTTCAACCCAGAACTGTCACCGCATCATTTCTACTGCCCCGTGTTGGTTAAAGCCAGTCCCAGGCCCAGGCCCCGTTTGGGAAGAGGGGCCTGCATGAGGGCGTGAACTGGAGGTAAGTTTCCTTGGAGGCCCCCAGCATAACAGTCAGGACTAGGGCCATGGAAAAACAGCTAAAAAAAAAAAGTAGCAAAAGTAGGAGCCGCTAGTGACCTTGGAAAGCTGAAGCTGGTTATGATAACTGGTGTAAGTTGGGAGTCGGGCAGAAACAGGGCCTTCAGCAAGCTTCTTGAACCACTTCTGCTGGCTCTTAGCATATTTTCTGAACCATCACTTTGGGCACCTGACCTCTTAAGGATGGATGTGTTTGTGAGGGCAGAGCATTTGAAAGCAGAACCAGCTCACTGCCCTAGCCCCTACAGAGAGGGGTGTATGGAGTGCACTCCCATATGTGAGAGTGCACCTCTCACATATCCCACACCCATGCTTGCCGTTGGCTGAGTGAGGAGGAGCAGTTCTCCTGAGGCCACTAATCTGACTGAATTAGCAGTAGCTCATTTTTGTTTTAACTGAGCAGTAAGATTTGCTAACGTCCTACCTGAAGTGCCTTCTCCAAAGACATCCCTCTTTGCCCTGTGTGTTGAATCATCATTCAATGAGTGTATTTCAATTAAAGCGTCATTGGTGGACATGGTAAAGATAATAAAATGCCGTGGCAACTTTGCTGTTAAGTCATGGGCTCCTTCATCGAATTCTTCTTGCTTTGTCTCCTGAAAAGGAAGGACTAGATCCAGCCCTGGTAGTAGTTCCTTCCTGAGGGCTTTACCTCCTTTAAAATCCTGAGGAGATTTGTTTGAGGAGAGCCTGGCTGCCATTTTCAGAAGACAAAAATGTACATTGGAAAAAAAGAGTACGTTGATTTCCTCCCTACCCCACCTCCCATCTCGCCTAGCCGTTGAACTTCAGCATTGAAGCACTGCCTTCAGTGCTTCAGAACACAGGTCTGATCTGAAGGTAATTACCTTGTAAGAGGAATGTAAATAACTACTGTCTTCTTGTCAAACCTGTAAGGAAAGAGATTCCAGTTAAGTATTAGCAACAAGGATCTTGCGTCCTGTTATTTTTTATTACATTGTCACATTGAACGGTTCTCATTTTTGCGGTAAATTTTTGACTGTGGACTTTGGGGGCAAGGTCTTTCACCAGCAAACAAGGGTTTGATTGTACAATATATCTGCTGCAGTAACGTCTCTGCCTGTAGCTTAAGCTCAGTTGGTTTTGCACTTGGAAACCACCTGATCTTGGCCAGCTTTGTAAAGGGACATTGATTTCATTTAGATTTCCCTCCATAAAGTCAGCAAACTATCATGTGCTATAAACTGATGCCAAGACAAGGTTGTAATAGTCCCTAGGGTGCTGAGGTTTGCCGTGTGTTTGGTAAAGGTGATTGTAGGTTCTTGGGTAACGTTAAGTGGGATGGATTCAGGTGGAGGGACTGTGAAGATGGGTGGGGGCAGGGGGCGGGGGCTCAAGGTGCAGGTAGGAAGAAATACAGCGGAAATGGAAGTTCCAAAGAGGTGGTTTCTGAGGAAGTCAGAGGGCCCGGGGCCAGAGCAGTCGGTAATAGCTGAATCAGGTCACTGGGAAGCAGGCGTGACAGCTGCATGCCTACAGTCTGCTTCCAGGGTGCTGGCGGGCATTAAATTTGCACAATATCCCGAGCTGGCCCCGTATTTCAAAGTTATAAGCATAAGATTTTATATTTGGGGTGAAGAGATTACCTGGCACGTGGTATTGGGGTTTTTTAAAAAGAAGCCAAATTTCAGAGTCTTAATAACTTTTTTAAAAAGGAAAAAAAAAAGCAAAAAGACACCTTGTATTCAGTGTGTGGCCCTCCTGAAAATTCTGGTCATCTCTCCCTTTGAAATCAGTGACTCAGTGACTTTTTAAATGTGGCTAAACAGGGATGAGAATGTACATGTGTGATTTTCTTGGTGTTTGTGCGTCCTTTACAAAGCCCAGTTGCTTTGGAACACCCAAGAAAGTCATCAAGATTATTTTTAGGTGTTACTAAGGGGTTGTTAAGGGTTTACTGGGGTTTTTAAGAACTAATATAATGTCCTGGGTTCTTTCTAGTGCAGAGGAATGTGGAAAAAGGTATGCAGTTGTGAAGTGCTTTGTTGTAGCTTATTAATCCGCAAGGGAGACTTAGGTTGTAGACAAAAGTACAAACCCAGTGCAGTTTTTGTTTTCTGTATGTTGTTGGGGGAATAAAGTTTTATATGGCAAGCACATGGCCTCCCTGATTTCAATATGCCTTTATTAGGATCTGTATTAGCCCTTAATTTCTTTAAAATCTTTTTTCCTCTTCCTCTTGAAAAGTAAGTTCCAAAATATAGTTTATTGTATCTTCCATCCCTAAAAAGTTTATTCCTTTTTCATTACGGGCAGTTCACACAAGGCAAAAATATTAAACAGTTGGTTTTAGTGTGTTGTATAACTTTACTGTATATCAAACTAATTTTTACAAGTTTTCATCCTAAACCTCAAATCATGTAATTAATAATTTGCCTGTTTATTTATGACCTAATTGTGATTCTTTTATTAATAAAAGCTAATGGAAAAGGATCCTTTATTAAGTTGATGACTAGACCTACAGTTAATTTTCCTGCAGTATATGAAGTATTGTACCAGAGTATTAAAAGATATGTAATATTTTATTGATAAATCTATCCTTTAAAAGGAAGACGTTTTAGGATGTCATCATTTTGATGTGAATCATGTAAATGTTGATAATATGCACTGTTTATTATACATTTAGTGTTTCAAGAGATTCAGTTAATCGCCTTTTTGCCCACGTATATTACATAGTCTATTTGCAATTGTTTTTAAAAAATGACATTAAGAGAATAGTTTATGTAGAGGAACGTTAGTGGCTGTTAATTGTCTCCCCACCTATATTTATGGGTGTTAGTTTTAACTGCTTTGCTAGTTGCAAAGCTGCATTATCAGAGTAAAAGTGTATTTGTAAACTGTATGGGAACTAAAAATTAGGAATAAAACCATTTTCTTATATTACAGTATTTGTCATTTACTTCATCAAAAATGTCCAGAAACAACATTGCAAAGCAACTATACTCCAAAAAAAAAAAAAAAGGTCCAGGAAAAACTGGGTTTATATGTCCCTGAACCTCTATACTGGCCAGATGCTGACATTTAGCAACTCTTACCTAGAAGGGAACTTGGAATACAGAATGAATGAGTCAGTTCCTCAAGCACTTACTCAGTACCAACTTATTGAGCAGCTCTGGGAGACACAAAGGCAATTTTATTCGAAAGAACTTATGAGTAAGTAGCAAATAAAAAATATGTCTGTGTTATATACACAGAAAACATATAGAACTGGATGTAAATAGTGTTGAGCGGGGCCCTGAAGTGAAGATATGATAAAGGAGGCTTGCAGGAGCAGTAAATCAGCGTGGTGCAGGACATCAGTCTCCCCTTAGGAGTAGCGTAGGTCTCATACCTCATGCCAACAGGGCCGTTTGCTGCTTCTGACATCGCTACCCAGAAAGAAATCCTTTTTTATAAATAACAAAACAGGTATTCCTTCTGTATTATAAATCCAAGGAATGATCTGTATTATTTACTTACTTACACTTTTGTAAAATACTGTTGCCCTCCTCTTGGTCTCAGCCAAGTTGCCTGTAATTAGATGCAGGTGGTTTGGTCATGTATCCATTCAGGAAATACAGAGCCCCTGCGAAATGCCGAGTGCTGCGTCTGTCTGTGTTAAGTCACTGGGACTGAGCAGTGAGCAGAATAGATGTGGGGGCCATCGTCACAGTGGTGGTGCTCCAACACGGGAGCTAGGCCTGGTACAGTCAGAAGGTAGTTAACTGGGGATTCCCTGGTGGGCCAGTGCTCTCAGTGCTAAGGGCCTGGGTTCGATCCCTGGTCCTGATCCTGGTCGAGGAACAAAAATCCCACAAGGGACTTCTCTGGGAGTCCAGTGGTTAAGACTTCACCTTCCAATGCAAGGAGCTTGAGTTCGACCCCTGGTCAGGGAATTAGGGTCCCACGGGCTGTGGGGTGGAGTCAAAAAAAAAAAAGTCCCACAAGCCACATGGTGCAGCAAAAAAAAAGGAAAGCAGTTAGCTGTACTTGGGATAAGCACTACTGAAGATGCAGGACAGTAAGACAAGCAGGAAAAATGGGAATTAGTGAATTTCAAATGGTATGGGAGTTGTGAAGAGGAACTGAGGGTATCTATCAAGGGAATTTTCTTGAGAGGGGAACCTCTGCTGGGTTTTCATAGCGTGGTACTTTGCTGTGTAGCGACTGAACAACAACTTTGGTGTGTACCCTCTGGGGTTTCAGAAAAGGTATACACTGCTGGCCTGGAAACTCTTTCCCCTTCAGCCTGCCTGAGATCCTGAGTTGTTACATTAGATATTAGTTGCTGGTTCGTGTCTGACTGTTTGCAACCCCTTGGATTGTAGCCTGCCAGGCTCCTCTGTCCATAGAATTTTCCAGGCAAGAATACTGGAGTGGGTTGCCATTTCCTTCTCCAGGGGATCTTCCCAACCCAGGGATCGAACCCAGGTCTCCTGCATTGCAGGTGGATTCTTTACCATCTAAGCCACCAAGGAATTTCTGTACATTAGATGGCAAAGGCAATATCTTTTACTTGTCATGAAAGAACTTTCTAGTTCTATAGGTCTTACACATAAGAAGAGTCCCTAAGAGAATGTGTAGATTAAAGGGCAAAGCAGGAATCCCCATAACCAATTAATTGTGAATGGAGCACTAAGGGTTTATTTAGCTTGTTGTCGTGTTAGTTACTCAGTTGTGTCTGTTTCCAACCCGATGGGCTGGGCTGTAGCCTGTCAAGTTTGATCATCTTGTAAATGAAAAGCTTTTGAAGAGAGCACCTGTTATTGGATCATGTGCTTGCTTTTGTATCCACCCATTTGCTTTGACTGATTCTTCACCAGCTGAGCTATCAGGGAAGCCCACACAAGAAGCAGTTGGAAAAAAAAAGGGGATGGAGACCTGAAGTAAATGGTTTTATTGCAGGTGCTGTTTTTTCCCCCCTAGGAACTAAGTGAACTTCCAAACACTGAATTTGAGCCAAGAAGAGTGATTTGCTATTTTATCAATAGCCACAGTTACTGGTGAGCTGATAGTCTTGTCATTTGAGGTTAGATGATTTAAATCTCCAAATAGCATCCTGATATAAAACACAGCTACTCAAACAAGAGTTTATAAGAAAGAATCTTATAAACATTTTTATGGACAAAAAAATTCATATGTTACTCAGACTTGTCTCTACCTGATAAGACTGTAGAGTGTTTGGGTACAAACTCTCTTCCATTCAGCAAAAATTAAATCCTTGCTAGAGACTAGACACGGGAATAGATGGATAAAAGTCCTTGTTTTGACATGTTTAGTGTAGTCAAGGAGACAGATCTATATACAGGTAGTAATTTGATGGGAGTAGACAATAAGAGTATTAACTGAATGGTTACATAGAGGAGTAAATTATAGGGGAGTTGGAATTCAATGTTGGGGGTCCCTTAAGCTTATTCTTGGCCATGGGGGAGCCTCTGTGTTTGTGTGCGTATGTACAGAGAAAGAGGGGAAGTGTGTGTGTGTGTGTGTGTGTGTGTGTGTGTGTAGAGAAATAGGAAAACTGTCCTTTCATTTTCTTGTGGGTTCAGTTAAGGTCAGTTTCTTTGCTTCTCTTTCTAGAAATGAACATGCAAGACAAATAGCTATTTCCCTTCTTCTCTTTCAACTCTTCTCTATTCATCTTTGAATAAAGGAGAATAATTCTGTTTGTCATGATCTGCACCAGTGGCAGTTCTAGGACTCTCTGGACACATTTTGCAGCAAAACAGTACATATTTTATCAGTGTCTTTATCCTCTATCCATGCATCTGTTCACCACATTTTTAACCATCCTGTTCTTGGTGAAGTATAAAGTCACTATTTGGATAATCTAGGCTAGTTTTGTTAGGACTTCCTAGTATAATTTAGAGTATAACTATGGTTTGGAATGAGCCATTTCATTCTGAATATAATCACTGTTGAGACCACATTTTTCAAGGGAAAAATCAAGTTCACGTCCTAAGGCGAAGGATTTTTTTTTCCTACATTGTAAATGTTTTCATATAAGTTCACAGAGTTACATTGCAATTTAGTTTTACAATTAATAAATGTTCCTTTATTTATTAATTCAGGACTACCCTAGAGAATGTATATAATCTAGGCCTCTGAGTTTTAACAGCTTGGCAGAATGTATCTTCCAAGTGCTGGTGTTTTCTTTTTTTTCGGCTCTGCGGCTTCTGGGATCTAGTTCCCCAACCAGAGATCCAACCTGGGCCCTTGGCAGTGAAAGCTCAGAATCCTAGCCACTGGTGGTCATTCAATCACTCATTTGTGTCTAACTCTTTGTGACCCCGTGGACTGCAGCACACCAGGCTTCCCCGTCCTTCACTGTTTGCTGGCGTTTGCTCAAACTCATGTCCATTGGTCCATTGAGTTGATGATGCCATCAACCATCTGGTCACCAGGGAATTCCCAAGTAATTGTATTTGAATGTGATCTCATGATTCATGAGTTCTTTTGTGTTTGTCTTTAGTTTGTTTAAAAATTTTTTTTTAAATTGTGAAATGTGAGTAACACAAAATTGAACGTTTATACCACTTTTAAGTGTATGGTATGAGGAATTCACATTATTGTGCAACATTAACCACGATATTTCCAGAACTGTATCATCACCACTGAAATTCTGGACCCATTAACCAATATGTCTGTTTTTTAAAAGTTTCCCTCCCTTAGGCTTAAAAAATTGTGTTTGTTTTTGAATACATAATAAATTCACTTAGAACAAAGTATGAAATATTCAAAAGAGCATTTTTTTGTCGTTCGGTGGCTGTCGTGTCTGACTCTCTGTGACCCCATGGACTGCAGCATGCCAGGCTTCCCTGCCCTTCACTGTCTCCCAGAGTTTGCTCAAACTCATGTCCGCTGAGTCAGTGATGCCATCCAACCATCTCCTCCTCTGTCACCTCCTTCTCCTCCTGCCCTCAATCTTTCCCAGCATCAGGAGCTTTTCCAATGAGTCGGCTCTTTGCATTAGGTGGCCAAAGTATTGGAACTTCAGCTTTAGCATCAGTCAAAAGAGCATACAGTGGGAAATCTCTTCACACCTGTCTCCTGTGAACAGTGTTTCTCATTATCCCCAAGGACTGAGAGCAGCTTTGAACATATGTCCCACTGTAAGTGCCAGTTCCAAGAGTTTACATTTGTTACTTGGATATGGTGTTGGAAAAGACTCTTGAGAGTCCCTTGGACTGTGAGGAGATCAAACCAGTCAATCCTAAAGGAAATCAGTCCAGACTATTCATCAGAAGAACTGATGCTGAAGCTGAAGCTCCAATACTTTGGCCATATAATGAGAAGAGCCGACTCATTGGGAAAGACCCTGCTGCTGGGAAAGATTGAGGGCAGGAGGAGAAGGGGACGACAGAGGATGAGATGGTTGGATGACATCGCCGACTCAATGGACATGAGTTTGAGTAAACTCTGGGAGCTGGTGAAGGACAGGGAAGCCTGGTGTGCTGCAGTCCATGGGGTTGCAAAGAGTTGGACACGACTGAGCGACTGAACAACAGCAACAACAAAGTGCTGGTTCCAAGAGTTTACACTTGTTTCTTGGATGCAGAATGCTGAACTGTCCCCCAGTGTGGACATATAACTAGTGGCTGACACTAGTTATAGCCCGACCAGCCTCTTTCCCCTCGTATCTTTACCCTGTGGGCCAACATGAGCCCTCATCCCTCTAATAGATGAACAGAGATGGTTCAATGTAACTAAATCTGCTTCTCTCA
This sequence comes from Ovis canadensis, assembly GCF_042477335.2. Lineage (NCBI taxonomy): Eukaryota > Metazoa > Chordata > Mammalia > Artiodactyla > Bovidae > Ovis > Ovis canadensis. The sequence goes on along the minus strand of NC_091261.1, from coordinate 72,251,457 downwards.
AGCATCGTTTCAAATGCTTTGTATATCCCTTTCTGTGAATTCTTTATGTCACTTGCCTTTTTGTTTTTTTCTTTCCTTTTCAGTTCTGGATCTGTCCTGTTCTGAGTTTAGGACTAAAGATATTCAGTTCTCTCTGACTGGCTGACTTGTCTGGAATTACTGAATCACCAATCAATTTCTGTAAATGCTCTTTAGGTGCATATGGAATATACCTGTCTGTGCATTGTGGTTTGGGCCTTGCTGTGATTGTCATTCTCAGTTTTTTTCCTTCCTCAGGTTGATGGAAAGCATTCTTGGCATTGCCAGGATGCTGAAGCTCTCTACCAGCTACCATGTGAGACCAGTCTTAATTATCCTGGCTAGTGAGTTTAGGGGAGAAGGCAGTGGCAACCCACTCCAGTACTCTTGCCTGGCAAATCCCATGGACAGAGGAGCCTGGTAGGCTGCAGTCCATGGGGTCGCACAGAGTTGGACACGACTGAAGCGACTTAGCAGCAGCAGCGAGTTTAGAATTTCTTCAGGTTTTCTTTCAGATTCAAAAGCAACAAGCAGTATGCATTCATGCATCCATTCAACCCCTTTTTAATGAGTATGGTGAGCCCTAGGCTAGCTGCTATGAGGGATGCAAAACAAATATCCATCTTGACCCCTGTCTTAAAAGACTTGATGCCCCATTTAGGGAAAGGAGACACACACAGGCTAAATAAAAGATGGAAAATAAAGCTGCTATGGAAAGACTGTCAGAGATGATTTTAAAAACTGAAAGGTACCTTCCCCTGGCAAAGCAGGTACTCTCCCCTGTCTGTCTTGCTCACCGCCATGTACCTGTGCCTAGCATGATGCCTGGGTGGCTCAGTAGTTATGGATGAATGGCTCATCTCCATTTTACAGATGAGTAAACTGAGGTTCTGTCTTCCCCAGTGGCTCAGTGGTAAAGAATCCGCCTATAATGCAGGAGACTCAGGTTTGATCCCTAGGTCAGAAAGATCCCCTGGAGGAGGAAATGGCAACCCACTCCAGTATTCTTGCCTGGAGAATTCCATGGACAGAGGAGCCTGGGGGGCTACAGTCCATGGGGTCGCACAGAGTCGGATACAACTGAAACAACTTAGCATGCATGCAAACTGAGATTCAGGGACATAAGCAGACTTATCTGAGGTTCCACTCACTCAGTAAGTGGGGAATTAGGGTCTGTTGAGCCCAGGAGTGCAGGATAAGCAGGACTCAGGTGGAGGCAGCCTCACTCTGATTCCCTGGGGCAGCTGTGAACTCTGAACAGTCACACCCAGCCCCTGCACAAGCCCCTTGAAGCTCTGGGCCAGCACTCAGCATCTCCTCCACTGGTGCAGGCCCCAGCATTACCACCGCTCTATTGTTTCAGCCAGAAATGTAGGGATCATCTGTGACCCCTCCGGTGCCTGACCATCCCTCCGGCCAGTTCTGTTCACTCTCCTAAAGTATATCTAGCCCTGGTCTGTTGCGTCTATTACTGCCATTCGAAGGTCAAGGAGACAGGTAGTGGTGTTCCTGGAAGTTAAGGAAAGGCAGTGTCTCAGGCCCTCCTTCACCCTTACTGGGTCAGAAAAGTGAAAGTGTTAATTGGTCAGTTGTGTGTGACTCTATTCGACTGTAGCCCACCATGCTTCTCTGCCCATGGGATTTCCCAGACAAGAATACTGGAGTGGGTAGCCATTTCCTTCTCCAGGGGATCTTTCCGACCCAGGAATTGAACCTGAGTCTCCTGCATTGCAGGCAGATTCTTTACTGTCTGAGCCACCAGGGATTGAATCACAAACTGTATTTTTTTTTTTTTTAAACAAGATTACCAGGGGGTGTGTGGGCACATTTGAAATGAGCTGCACTGGAGAGAAAGGTAGTTGGAAATTAGACCCCGTGCTTGGTTCAGTCCACATCTGCAGATGGGGATTTGGGAATCACTTGACATCACAGGAGTACCCACGAAGAATAGGAAAAATCCAAAGACTGAGTCTCAAAGAACCCATAAGGCCTCAAAACCAGCTTTAGATATTCTTAGACATCGCACCTACCAAAACCGAGTTTGTGAAATCCCAAGCATATGTTAAATCCATCTAACTATGGGAAGAGAAGGGGAAAGAAATGTAGAGGAAGCAAACTCTAAAATTAAAGTCTGTTTGGGAGGTGACAGATGTCTGGGTCCTGATGGATTTCTCGGCTTGTAAGAAGTAGTTTTTTTCCATCTTCATTCATACATGTTTGACGGTTGCTTCCCCTTTTACCATTATTTTTTTTTCTCATACGAAAATCAATTTCCTTCTTTCTAAAGGGTGGATTCTCTCAAGTGTTACCTTGTATAAAGGCTTTAGAAAATGTCTTAACAAAGGTTTGAGTTATGGACAGAAAAGATTCCTAAGCTTCCATCATACAAATAAGCTTCTAGCAGTGCCCCACTGTGAATTGATTTATTCTGTTTAATATGTTCACCTTTGACAATGGACTAAGATCCTTGTTTGTGTGTGTATGCTTAGTCGTGTCCGACTCTTTGTGACCCCGTGAACTGTAGCCCACCAGGCTCCCTTTTTCCAGGCAAGAATGCTGGAGTGGGATGCCATTCCTTTCTCCAGGGGATCTTTCCAACCCAGGGATCGAGCCCATATCTCTTGTTGTAGCCACGTGTTCTGGGAAACAGACTCACTCAGAAGGACAATGCAGATAGTGGAGTGCAGTTTATTACACTGGCGGGCCCAAGGCAGAGTCTCCTCTTAGCCAAGGACCCTGACCAGTTTTTCTGAAAACCTTATATACCCTAAGTGTACGTGCCCAAACCCACCTCCCCAAATTCCCTGAAACTAGTCTGAACAAAGGAAAAGAAAGATACAATCAAAGTTAACCTGTGATTCATATGCCTTAAGCCTAGGTAGTTAACAGTGGACAATTATCAATAGGCCTGTGGTCATACCCCAATAAGCATGATAGAATTTATGATTCTATTCAGTTACACAGATAATTAGGGTATTCTTTTAGGCAACAGAGAGTCTAGGTACGAGCCCTGGGGCTCTTCCATCCCGGTGGCCTGGTTTTCCAGTTGGTATGTCGTTTCCATAGATACTGGGCATATAGCTCAAAGTCCACAGTCCGGCCCAACATGGAGTCCTGCTTTCAAGATGGAGCCTGTTCTGTCTGTTTCCTCCTTCATTCCCCTCTCTTGATGCTCTTAACTCATAGTATGAGCATCATTCATAGGGATATATTGCACCCTGACTCTCCAACCTCCAGTTTGGGAGAATGACATCAACCTTTGGGTTACAAAATTCATAATACATTGTAAAATAAAGGGTCCACAAAGCAGAACTATCAAGGCAACTATAACAATGGTAAATATAGTTTTCCACCAATCGCCCTTCACCCAAGATAGGACTGAAGTCCAAAAAGGAAGATTATCATCAGACATAACCTTTACCTGACCTTTCATGTCATCCTGGGTGGCTGATATATAGCCAGATAAATCAGGAATATATACACAACATTCAATTTTAATTATAGCACAGGTCCCTCTTTGTACTGAAACTAAGGTTAGTCTCAAGATGATACCAGCAAGTCCTTGTAGCAGCAGTTGATCGTAGAGCTTCATCTTTCTTTCTTCTTTAAGATGATCTTGGTTTCACGGGGATCAGTGGGGTCCTGTTGCGTAGTCCGCTCAGCGTCCTCCGAGTCTGCCTGGTATGCTCTCTTCACCCTCACGTGGTGGATCCAGGGAGTGACACCTGCAGCTTTAACTGCAGTAGGGCTGGTTAGAACAACAGTATATGGACCCTTCCAATGTGAGGCCAAGGAGTCCTGTTTCCTGTCCTTAACCACACCTGATCCCTGGGCACAAATTCATGAATCTGTTCCCCAAGGGAGAACGGCACCCTTTCTTGTACAAACTTAGTTACCTGATTTATTACCTTACCCAGTTCCATCTGCTGTGAAATCTCATCGCCCTTTACCTGAGGGAAATTTGTTGACACCTGTTTTATTATGGGAGGGGGCCTCCCACACACAGTTTTGTATGGAAAAGAGCCACGGGACTGTGGGGTCATCCTGAGTGAGCAGAGCCGTCGGAAGCAAATCCACCCTGTAACAGTCAGTCTCTAAGATCCACTTGGAGAGTGTCTTTTTAAGTGTCTGGTTGGTTCTATCCTCCATCCCAGAACTCTGGGGCCTATATGTTGTATGTAATTTCCACTTGATGTTTAAAGTTTTGCTTACTTGTTATACTAAATCAGCTATGAAAGCCAGGCCATTGTCCGATCCAATGCTGGTAGGAAATCCAAATCTGGGAACTATCTCCCTAAGCAGGCACCAGGCTACTTCTGATGCTGTTTCAGTCTGGGCAGGAAAAGCTTCTACCCATCCCGAGAACGTACATACCATGACCAGCAGGTAACAGTAGTGTCGGTGAGGTTTCATCTCAGTGAAGTCCGCTTCCAGGTATTCAAAGGGCAGCGTGCTTTTTAGCTGAATCCCTGGAGGTTTCTGTCCATGCCGAGAGGGAGCATTGACCTGTGAGCAGGCAGTGCAGTTCTGAGATTTTGTCCTGCATTAGGGAAGAGAGGTGGGGAACTAAGAAATATTTTCAAATTAGCTCTTCCAGTTTATCATGGCCTAGATGGGTCGTTTGGTGTGTTTGGCTTATCAGAGTGGCTGCCAGTTCCTCCGGTACCAATAATTTGCCACTTGGCAATTCCCACCATCCCTTTTCAGTCTTGATGGCCCCTTCTGCTTTGGCTAGTTAGTTTTGGCTTCAGTGTATTTTGGAGAGTCTAGCGTTACCTCAGGCAGCTCCACCAATATGAGAGCTTTAATAGGGGCTTCACTTGTCACCCCCAAGCCCTCAGCTGCTTGTTTAGTGGTCTTGTCTGCCAGTCTGTTCCCTGAGCCTGGGGGGTATCCTCTTTTTGACGTCCTCAGCAGTGTATGACTGCAACACTTTCTGGTTCCCAGGCAGCATCTAACAGGGTCTTAATTTCTTCCTTATTTTTAATATCTTTTTCACTAACTGTCAAAGGCCTCTCTCCTTATACAGAGCCCTGTAGTGTGGCAAAAGCATACCTGGAGTCTGTATCAATGTTTGTCTTCTTACCTTTTGACAGCTGGAGGGCCTGGATTAGAGCATATCGTTTGACCCATTGAGGAGACCAGTGTGATGGCAGAGAGCCAGCCTCAGCGATGGTTTCTTCCATGACTACTGCATATCCTGACAGTCATTGTCCTTGTTTCACCAGGCTGGTGCCCTTGGTGTACAGGACCAAATCTGGGTCTGGGATTGGCTGGTCTCTCAAGTTAGGTCTGCTGGCATATTTCCTTGCAATCATGTGAGGGCCCACCTTCAGGGCCTGACAAGGCTCAGTAGTAACATGGGGGTTCTCACATAACAGTCCTTGGTATTGAGTAATCCAGGATGTCGACAGCCATTTATGGGGGTCCCCTCGCAGGAGAATGTTGACCTCATGCGGGACTTCTATGAAAAAATCTTGGCCCAAAGTCAGCTTCATTGCCTTCTGGACCAGTAAGGCAACTGCAACAACTGCGCATAAGCATCCCAGCCACCCAGTGGCAACATTGTCCAGCTGACTAGAGATAAGTCACTGGTCTGTCCCATGTCCCCATAGTCTGGGACAACACTCCCACAGCCACCTTGTTCTTTTCAGTCATGTAAAGAGTCAACGGCTTTGCAAGGTCTGGCAGGCCCAAGGCGGGTGCTGATGTCATTGTACCGGGTTTGAGTTCTATTACCAGTGGGACATGTTTTGCAAGCCTGGCACAGGGGTTGGTGGGGGGGTTGTCTTCCACCCAGACCTCAGGGAATTGTTGAGTTAACTCTCTCTCTTGACTGTTTAGCCCGTCTAGTTTCCCTTCCAGGAGCTCGTGCAACCTCCATTCATCTTGAGGGGTTACTGAAAGGAAGAGTAAATAGGTGGTTGAGCCCACTCGAACAGTGGGTGTTTTGTGGGGGGAAAGGTCACTTGTGCCCCCAATTTCAGAGAAGGCAGTGGCACCCCACTCCAGTACTCTTGCCTGGAAAATCCCATGGATGGAGGAGCCTGGTAGGCTGCAGTCCATGGGGTCGCACAGAGTTGGACACGACTGAAGTGACTTAGCAGCAGCAGCAGCCCCCAGTTTAGACAGCAAGTCTCTTCCCAACAAAGGTACTAGGCATTCAGGGATGTATAAACATTCATGAGCCACTTGGTGACCCCCACCATCTGACATTTTCGGGGTAGGCTTGAGACACAAAGGCTGCATTTAGTCACCATCTGAGACCCAGCAGCCTCTGGCTGGGGCTATTGGCGTATAAAGTCTATAGGCCTCACACAGTCTTTCACAGAACTCAGAGGGTGATTCGCTTTCCCTTTGAATCACTTCGGAGGGTTTTGCCATACTCATACCTTTTCGGGCCCCCCTCTTGAGGCCTTGTAAAATAGCCGCCTGGTATCTCTCCAGGTGGCCCCTCCCTTCCTCTGTGTTACAGTCCCAGCGGGGCCTCTCATCGGGGGTGGCTAGCTCTGTCCACCGCCGCGGGTTTGCAGTACCCTCAGGTGCCATTGCTCTTAACCATTTTCTGGCCTCAGTTAGGATCCTGTGTCTGTCCTCAGTGCTGAAGCGGGAGACTAGTAGTTGGATTACGTCATCCCATGCAGGGCGGTGGGTTTGAAAAATAGTCTCCATTAGCCTAATCGTGGCTTGTGGCTCCCCCACACTATGGTGGAGCGTGTCTCTGCCAGTTTAATGTATCCATAGAGGAAAATAGCTGGTAATAATAGGCTACAGGGGGCTGATGGTAGTGCCCCATGTGTCCTGAACTGGAGGCTGTTGTAGCTCTCTGAGGGGCATCTGTAGTGGGGTTCTTTCCCCCTGTTCCTTGATGGAGCACAGCCTCTGTCTAATTGCTGTGTTTTCTTCCCCCTTCCCATCAGTACTCACCAAGAGAGTGGATACAATCTAGGAGGTCCAGCTGAGGTGGAATTCTGGGGGCACTGATTGACCAGAGGTCTCCATTGCTGGGATTGGAGCCTGCTGAAATGGCGGCTCTACGAACTCCAGGAGAGCTGGTGGAAGAGCAGTGGCTGCTGCAGGACTTCACCTGGCCCTGGATCGGGCAGTAAGGCGGCTTCCGGTCCTGGTGGAGCACTGGGAGGCAGGCGTGTCATTATCCAGTATGGGGGAGGGGTCAGGTCTTCCCCGTCCAAATCCTATAGAATTTCCTTTTTTATCATCAGTCAATTTTTGTGCCATTAATATTTTTCCCTTTCCCTTCTGGATACAGAACCTTGTCTAAGTAGGAGGGTCTTAAGCTAACCCTAGCCATGAGTCAGTATGTGGATATTGATCCAGGTGTCCTGGCCCTCCTGTGACTACTGTAGAGACTGCTTCCAGTATTTTTAAGTTCATGGTGTTCTCTGGTGGCCGTCCTACTCCCATACAGGGCCATTCGACCTCACAGAGTATGTGGAGGCGGTTAGGCTTCATCTTCACCCCAGTCTCCTCCAAATCCCTTCTTTAAATTTTTAATCATGCACTCCAATACAGTTGCCTTAGATTCACTTCCCCCATCTTGCTTACCTTCTCGGACCTTCTACTTTTCCTTTTTGTTCTGTCTACAAAGTTCTCAGTACCCTATGTACTTCTGATATTTCCACTCAGTGACACTTAAATTGCCATTCTGCCTCTTTCCTAATTGGGTTGAGATGAGCCTTACCTGCCAGGTCCCAGAGGGAGAAGGGGGATCGGCGTGTCTTCACCTGCCGGTCCTCATAGCCAAACCAGAACATCACGTGATCCAAGACTGTTTCTCCCTTAACTTTTAAAGTCCCTTCTGCCTTGGTGGGCTTGATTAGGTTCAGATGAAAATACAGATGGGTTAAATATCCCACGTCCCAGGCCGTCTCCGGAAAAGCCAATTCGTACTCACTTATGTATCCCCCTCCTTCTAGCCTGACAATTCCGAGGGGGTCGAGAATTTCATAGCAGATGGGACACCTCCTTGGGGAGGGCAAATACGAGCACAGAAAAACCAAGTTTCTTCTCCTAAAAATCCCCTGACAATTGCTTGGTAATAATTTTCCCCAAGACAGTGTGGACACCACCTCCTAAATGACCTACACAAATTTCCTTCCTAAGCCCTAACTCACTCGTCAACCTGTGTACCAAGTAATTGTTGCCACCTGCCTATTCCAGGCTCCTGTGGGTCTGTGCCCCTTCTAATCCCTCCCAGGAGGGTGATCAGGCCCCCTCTTCCATCCTACTGGGTAGGTTTCTCCTCGCCTGAGAGCTCAGTTCCTCTGCTGCCGTCCACTACCTGCTAACGTGAAAGGTCCAGGCATTGAGAAGCACAATCCTTCCAGAAGGGCGAGGCGCCTTCCCCCTCTAGAAAATTCGAGCTGCAAGGCCTTGGAGTAGTCCCAAATGGGACTTGTCTCCTCAAAGTGAGGAGTTTCCCGGCCAATGCACCAAATGTTGTATCCACGCGTTCCGGGAAACAAACTGTCCTTCTGAGTGAGTTTGTTTCCCAGAACACATGGCTACAACACTCTTACATCACTTGCTTGTCAGGCAGATTTTTTACCTCTAGTGCCACCCGGGAAGCCCCAAGATCCTCGTTGGGGATGCATAAATCCTCTCTTTATTTTTAATTTTTTGAACACACTGTGAGGCATGCAGGATCTTAGTTCCCCAACCAGGGATCAAACCCGTGCCCTCTGCAGTGGAGGTGTGGAGTCTTAACCACTGGACCAACAAGTAAGTCCTAATTCCTCTCACGAGAGAAAAGAATAAACCATCAAGTTTCTGCTAAGGGGAAGTTAAAATATATGTTTTGGTACAAGGTGTTAATTACGTTGGCGTTTTAGGCTCCAGGAGGAGGTGGAACATTCTGTGCTAGGCGTGTTAATTTAGTGGGAAAAATCAGGGCTTTGAAATCCTACAATCCTGATCTTGTTTCTTGGTTTTATCACCTATTGGCTATAAGATCTTAGACAAATCAGTTCAGGCCTTTGATCCACGGATTCCTCTTTGGGAAATCTACCTTGTTGTGAAGGATTGTTGAGAAGTTTAATGGGGGTGGATGACTCGGCACATAGTAGGAACTCAATAAACATCTATGTTTTTCCTACAGGACTTGGAAATCTCTTGCAGACCCTTGACATAGCTTGTTCCTGTGTTATATGAATTTACTAGCTAATGGCACGTAGCAGGGAGGATATGAATGAAATTCATGGGTTGCTTTAGAGTTTACATAGCCCTTCCAAAAGATAATGGTTGAGCAAATACCTTTTACTTTATTACAATCAACAAGTGGGAAATTGCTTCAATTTGGGAAGCGTGATCTGAAAGAGCTGAGAATGGGGATGAGCTGACGGTAAAGACTGGGTCGTAAATTTTGCTCGTGTGACTCTGGGAAGTAATTTAAGCTTTCAGAACCTCATGGAGAATGGGGTGATGATCATACTGCCTGTGCAGATAAAATGAGCTAACAGGATACACAAGAATGATTCTTTGTAGGAGCAAAGCAATGAAAGATCCCCCAAAAGTCCCTCTGCAGAAGAATGGATGGGATCAGTAGTTGTGGTGTTTTCCATACACTGACTGATGTGTGATACAGCAAAGGGAAGGAATGGATCCTGTCAATATGACTGAATCCTTCACACAAAGGGACAAGGAAATCTAGGGAGAAGACGAACACAGTGAGATCATTTATTCTGCCTGCCCAGCCACATGCAAAAACAAATAATCATGTTTAGAGAAGAAAATTGTTCATAGTCAAACTCTAAAGGAAAATACAGGAACAATAACCCTCACTTTCTGGTAGTTGTTTCCACATTAGGAAGAGATGAGGCTGGATAAGAGAGAGGGACCAGTGGGCTTCTGATGGCTTCCACGATGCTTATTGGAGCAATTTATTAATGTTATTAGTTTTTACGTCTTATCATCTATTTACATGATAAGAGCATAAGTTCCATATAATTTTAGATTTTGTGACGTTTTATAAGGTATTTACATTATAAGATGATATGTTTCCTGTTTTTATGGATTTTATAACATTTTGTAAATATGTTCATATTATAAGATTATATGTTCCATATATTCTTTTGAACATTTGAAATATGTCAGGATGAAGCATTAAAAAGATGATGGTAATAAATGTGACAAGCACCTCGTGAATAGTGCACTGCTCAAGTCAGCTTGTATAACAGCCAGTAGTTGCTGTTTGTTGACTGACTTCCAGGTGTAGGCACTCTGCCAAGGGCTTGACCTGCATTCTCTGACTACCTCCACACAACCACCACACCCTGTAGCTGCCATGTTTTTTTCTTCACCACACCACAACTGCCTTCTCAGATGATAACTTAGGGCAGAGATTATCTATATGAACTCTGTGATTTCTTTCTTTTCCTTTTTAAAAAAAATTTTAGCTGCACCACAGAACATATGGGATCTTAATTCTCCCACCAGGGATCAAACCCACGCCCCTGCAGTGGAAATGTGGAGTCTTAACCACTGACCTGCTAGGGAAGTCTCTGTAGGTGCAGTTACCTTCACTTGTCAGATGAGTAAATTGAGACAGTTAACCAAATCACATTGTCTGAGAATTTATTAAGTGCCAGATGCTTCTGTTACACTTGCCTTATCTTACTTCATCTTTTGGCGACCCTAGGAAATCAACTGAAAATACAACTGTTGACCAGAGGTCGGCGAATTTTTTTTTTTTTATAAAGGGTGAGAAAGTGAATCTTTTGTGCTTTGTGGGCCAGATTGTCATTATCATGACTCTGCTGTTGGGACACAACAGAGATAATGTGTACCTCAATGATGGGGCTGTGTGCCAATAAAACTTTATTGATGGTCATTTTGTTTGAATTTCATTTAATTTCCATATGTCACAATTTTTTTTTCTTTTGATTTTTTCTAAGCATTTTAGAATGTAAAGTTTTTCTTCACTCGCGAGTGAATGAAAAGCAGGCCAGGGGCTGGATGTGGCCTCTGGGCTGCAGTTTGCAAAAAGGGGCTGTCGACCATCGGTTCCATGAGGGGAGGAAACTTCCTGACTTTGTTCAGCATTGTATACTCGGCACACCGTTACGTGCCCACCATACATCTGATGAATATGAGTGTTACATGCTGACATTTCAGAAGTCAGATGGTGGTGATATTTTCTCTCCACTTTGGGCAGCCATCTTGGTTTTCAGGGGGCACTGTTAATAATGCTCTCTGTCTTGGGCAAACCAGGAGGCCTGGTAACATTGCCAATCAGGGAGGTGACTCTTCACCACAGTGGCAGCAGGACACTGGCTGTGTGCTGTATGTGTGAGCGTTGAAAGAAGTGACTGATTTTTCCCCACAATTTATAACTTGGGAGATTTCGAGAGTGCAGAAGAAACGTAGGAATAATGGATTAGGGCAATGAACACTTACATAATAGTTACCTCGATAGAGCCATTTTTGACAGGTGCCACATTTATGTCATCTCCGTCTACCTACGTCTCTCTACCTACCTACATACCTACCTGTCTTTATCTACTGATTTTATCTATCTACCCATCTATCTGTCTTATTGTCTACCCAGGTAACCTACCTATCTTTATCTGTCTACCTATCTTATCTATCTACTTTATATACCTGCCTATCTATCTTCTTGTTGTTCAGTCACTAAATCGTGTCTGACTTTTCGAGACCCAGGGACTGCAGCACACCAGGCTTCCCTGTCCTTCACTATCTCCCAGAGTTTGTTCAGACTCATATCCTTTGAGTTGGTGATGCCATCCAACTATCTCATCCTCTGTCACCCCTCTTCTCCTCAATCTTTCCCAGCATCAGGGTCTTTTTCAGTGAGTCAGCTCTTTGGTCAAACTATTGGAGCTTCAGCTTCAGCATCAGTCCTACCTACCCTACCTATCTTTCTACCTACCTATCTTATCTATCCGCCTACTAATCTATTTACCCACCTACCTACATACTTTCTTTGTCTATCAATATCATTATTTTTCCTTAGACTCAAGTACAGACAGCATGACACTTCATCCTTTAACATCGAAGGGTGTAAATCCTAAAAGCATTCTCATCCTTCTTTATAATTATGATTATGCTGTGTTCACACTTGAGAAATTTAACATTGACCCAACATCACTGTCTAATATATAGTCAATATTTTTATTTCCCCATTGTCCCCCAAATGTCTTTCTTTTTTGGGAACCAGGATCCAGTCAGAGATCACACATGTCATTTATTAGTCGTTTTGATTCAGTCTCCCGGAATTTAGAGCAGTTCCCTTCTCTTTCTTTTACGACATTGGTATTCGAGAAGCACAGGCCGTTTGTCTTGTACAAAGTCCATCGATCTGAATTTGTTTGATTGTTTCTTATGATTAGATTGGGGTTAAACATCTTTTGGCAAAAACACAGTGTGGGCATCGTTGTGTCCTTCTTGGTGTGTCCCATCAGGAGGCACGAGGTGTCATTTGTCCTGTTATTGATGATGTTAACCTTGATCATGTGGCCAAGGTGATATTGTCTAATTTCTCCCCTGTAAAGGAATCATTCCCCTTCATGATGAACATCTGCCATTTTTTAATTCAAGGGAAATAGTCAGGAGAAATCGCTCAAGAGTGTAAACAGGAAAAGACAAACAGGCACAAGGGGTCCTGTCTGGCAGACAGTTCGCTCAGCTTCCAGGTTCTTGCAAGCCTTAGGGGTGACTGAATGTAACTGGTGCATAGCTCTGGGTCCCTTACTTCGTGCCGATATATATGCAGAGCAGTGCTCTTGCCCAGCAACTGTGGATTTATTGATTGTGTTAGCTCTCCATAATTCGGTGGTTTGGGTGGGCTGCTGGGGGCTGCAAATCTTGCCTTGGTTGTTGCATTAGTTTTCATTTCATGTAGCTTCTAAGATAGAGCACGTGGCCGGCCTCTCCTCCTCTCTGTGGCCTTTCCAAGGGCAGCTGTTTGGACACATGCCACCGTGTTCCAGGCCACCTTCTCTCCCCTGATGATTACAATCGTCCCCGAATTGTCCCTCCAAAATCTGCCTTCCCAGTCCATTCTCCTTCAAACAACCCCAGTGGATTTCTCAAAATTCAAATCAGACTATTAACCCTCTCCTTCTTAAAACTTTACCTATTGTCTTTACTTATTATTATGATTATTTTGCCTGTTGACTTTAGGATGAATATCTAAATACATACTCTGGTCTACCCTCGATGGTCTGACCCTTACCTTTCTCTCAGAACTTATTTCCTTCCACTCTTGCCTGTCCCTGGTGTCTGCATCCCAGCCACATTCTGTTGTGCAGAATGGCTGCACAACAGCCATTCTGTTTCACAAAAATAGATATTTCCTTTCTGTTTCTGCCTCAGGGCCTTTGCATATGCCTGAGTGTTCTACCTGAGATATTCTGCTTTCACTCTCCCGCTAAGGTAACTACTTGTGTTGTATGCTCACTAGAGACTGCTCCGATTTCAGGTATGGCTGGATCCAGAGGCTTTAGTAAAGTTACTAGGGATTTATCTCTTGATAAAGTGTTGGCTTTATTTAGGCTGTTTCTTTCCTCATGGTGGCAAGTTGGCTGCCAGTACATCCAGACCTATGTCACACTCCCTCAACAAATCCTATGTAAAGAGATTACCTCTTTATTAATAGTTCTGATAAAAATTATGGGGTTGGTAATTGGATCACCACAGCTCACATGCCCATTCCTGAGTGAATCCTTATAGCCAGAGGGATGGAATACACACACGCATTGTAAGGCCTGGGTCATTGGAAGGGAGTGTGTGTTGGCATTTCCTAAGCCTCATGGATTAAGAGTGGGGGATGGTCCTCAAAAGAAAACAGGGTGCTATTACCAGAAGAAGGGGTATGGGTGCTGGGTAGCAAAGTAATAGTGCTTATTACTGACTGCTGGAAAGGTTTAAACCCATTTTTTCCCTGGAATATAATTAGCATTGTATAAATAAAAGCAAAAATAAATAATAAAAGGAGAGTTAGCAAGATTTGGCATGCTATGTGGATGGATATGATGGAGATAAGGTGCTTAGAGGCCTCAAGTCTGGAGTCCTGGTTCCTAGGAGGATGGCCAACCTTCAACTAAGAATAATGTGGGGAAGGGCTGAGTGTGTGGGTGGAGGGGCAGCTGGTTTTCTCTGTTACAGCTCCTGTGTGTGTGTGTGTAAGAGATGTAAGTGGCAGTCATTAGAGACCATTAGTTGTTTTTCAGTTGAAGTATACTTGATTTGCAATGTTGCGCTAATTTCTGCTGCACAGCAAAGTCATTCAGTTATACACATATATACATTCTTGTTTTATATTCTTTTCCATTATGCTTATCCCAGGAAATTGGATATGTCAATAGTTCCCTGTGGTATACAGTAGGACTTGGTTGTTTATCCATTTTAAACTTAGTAGTTTGCATTTATTAGCCCCAAACTCCCAGTCTAGTCCCCTCCCTTTCCTCCCTCCCCCTTGGCAACCGCAAGTCCATTCTCTACGTAGAGACCATTAGTTTCAGTTCCCTATTTTTTAAGGTGAAGAACCCAGGCCCTGAATGAGGTAAAATAATTGGTCCACTTCCCACAGCGACAAACTCTATCTCCTGGTTTCATCCCCCTAAACCTGACATTTTTATTTTTTATTTTATTCCTTACTCTCCTTTTGTCTTGAGGGATGTGCATTTGCATTCATTTTGAAAACCAAAGAAGAATATCACAGGCATTTTCAGTGCCCAAAAAATTGCATTTCCTGAGGCTAACTGCAACACTGATTGCAATCTACCTGTGTGTTCAAAAGCCCTGAGAGGGCTCTAAAACCTTCATTTTTATAGCTGTCTTTTTCATAAAGGCAGTTTGGAGAAGATGAAAATACTCGAAGCTTCTGCAAGTCATTTTGTGTCACGGCCATTGACTGCTTCTCAAGTTTTTATGGAATTTTATTAAAGATTTCTTTTACATTTCAGGTCTTTCCAGGTCTGGTGCCTGAAAATATAAACCCACTGAACAGAGCTGAACTGGGGCTCTTGGTTATCCTTGTCTAGAAGAGATTTTAGGAATTCTGATGTCCAAAGAACTTCCAGCTTGGCTGAGAATGACATCTGTATTAGATTGCCTGTGCCCTTGGGCAGGCCGACGTTAGGACCTCTGTTTGCCCCTGTCCTGGAGGGTAAAACCAGAGTGGACTATAGTGTATGAAACAAATTTTAGTTGATACAAGGATGGAGCTTTAAGTATCATCTGGTTAAAGTATTTTTTGTTCAATTCTCTCTTTTTTTAGGCTGCACCAAGAGGCTTGCGGGATCTTAGTTTCCCAACCAGGAGTCAAATCCAGGGCCTCTGCAGTGGAAGCTCTGAATCCTAAGCACTAGACCCCTGGGGAATTTCTTTCCTTCATCAATTCCATTTGTCTTTTCCGTGAAGAAAAATGCAGCTTGTTGCTAATGATATTTTAATACCTGCATTGGCTAATATCTCCTTCTAACAAAGAAAATTTAATAACATTGCCTTTTTAAAAATTTTATCTTTTTAAGTTGAGGGATAGTTGACTTACAATATTATATAAACTTCAGGTGTACAACACAGTGATTCACAATTTTTAAAGGCTATACTCCATTTATAGTTATTATAAAACAAATGGCTATATTCCCTGTTAGTGAGCTAGTAAAGTTGCTCAGTCACGTCCAACTTTTTGAGACCCCATGGACTGTAGCCTACCAGTCTCCTCCGTTCATGGAATTTTTCAGGCAAAAGTACTGGCGTGGGTTGCCATTTCCTTCTCCGGGGGATCTTCCCGACCCAGAGATCGAACCCAGATCTCCCGCACTGGAGACAGATGCTTTAGCATCTGAGCCATCAGGGAGGCATATTCCCTGTACTGTATAATATATACCCCCATAGCTTATTTATTTTATACATAGTAGTTTGTATTCTTAATCCTCTACCCCTATATTGCTCCTCCTCTTCCCTCTTCTCACTGATGATCACTAGTTTGTTCTCGACATCTCTGAGTTTGTTTCTTTTTTGTTATATCACTAGTTTGTTGTATTTTTTAGATTCCACATGTAAATGATATCATACAGTGTCTGTCTGTCTTTATCTGATTTATTTTACTGAGCACAATACCATTCAAGTCTGTCCCTGGCAAAATTTCTTTCTTTTTTATGGCAAAATTTCATTTTTTTTTTTTACCACGTCTTCTTTATCCATTCATCCATTGATGGGCACTTGGATTGTTTCCAAATCTTGGCTATGGCAAATAATGCTGTTATGAACATCGGGATACATGTATTTTTTTGAAAGAGTATTTTTGTTTTCTTCAGATATATATACATAAAAAACATTGTTTTTATTTTCTATTTGTGTTTTTCCTTGCCCTTCTCTTTGTGTAGCCAGTGAAAACTAGTTTTCCATTTATTTATAATCCAACAATCACCACTACCAACACCAACGTAGTGCTTACTAATTCCAGGAACTTTTCTCAAGATTTTACATGCATGACTCATTTCCTTCTCTTACAAGATAGGATACTATTATTATCCCCACTTTAGAAATGAGAAAATAAAATCACAGAGAGGTTGATGCACTTGCCCAAGGTCACACAGCTAGTATATACCAGAAGGGGGATTTGAACCCAGGAATTCTGCCTTCAGAGCCTGTGACCTTAACCATCCTAGTTTGCTGATACATGACATAATGTTTCCTTTTTAAAACAGATTTACCAAAAACAAGAACAAAGAAAGGAGGTGAGAGTTAATTTAAAGAAAAGTATTAAACAGATAATAAAGCATGCATGACAAGGGTACAGCCAAATTGCGACCACGGCTTTGAGTCACTGAAACTCAGGAAGCGCTTCACACTCTAGAAACCTAGAATCCACAAAAAAGGAAAATGCCTGCATCAGGGAAGACGCCAGATGGGGGCTCCTGAGTGTATTCTAAGCCACAGCTCTGGTAGCTCACAAAATCGCTTGTCTAAGATGAGAAATGTCTTCCTTTCGTAGCCATAGAGCCTGGTGACTTCCACTAAGGGCGTCATGCACGCCGGACTCCTTCAATCTGACCTTGCTGGAGGCTGAGGTTTGCATCCTTTTGTGGAGGTGCTGGCTGCCCCCAGAAGGACCACCATGTGACAGGTGTTTTAATGTACTGTCTGTGGGGTGTGTCAGCTGACCTTCAGCCAAAATAATTAATGGGCTTTTTGCACAGTACAGTCATCTCACGGCCCCTTGGGCAGCAGAGATGGGATAGAGGAGCCTCCACACAGCACCAGAGACAGCTGTGGGCGGCTCTGCTTGCCGTGATGACATCCCTTCTCCCTCTACTTTGCAGACAAACCCTAGCACTAACCCTAACCCCAGTTCTAACCCTAACCCTTCAGTTCAGTTCAGTTCAGTTCAGTTCATTTCAGTCGCTCAGTCATGTCCGACTCTTTGCAACCCCACGAATTGCAGCACGCCAGGCCTCCCTAATCCCTTACCTTACTCTAACTCGTAACTAACCTCAACCACAATCCTCTGCTTCTCCCCTTTACCCACCTCATTCATCCATTCATCCCCCTCCAGATTTACTAAGGTATAATTAGTATTGCATATATTTAAGGTCTCCACTGTGAAGACCTCCTATGTGTCTGTTAGTTGCTCAGTCGTGTCTGACTCTTTTTGACCCTGTGGACTGCAGCCCACCAGGCTCCTCTGTCCATGGAATTCTCCAGGTAAGAATACTGGAGTAGGTAGCCATTCCCTTCTCCAGGGGATCTCCTCGACCCAGGTAGCGAATCTGGGTCTCCTGCACTGCAGGCAGATTCTTTACCATCTGAGCTACTAGGGAAGCTACTAGCGAATATACGTATATATTATGAAATGATGACCACAATCAAGTTAATTAATGCATTCATCACCTCACACAGTTACCATTTTCATCCACTCAGTTATTCAAATGTTTGTTCATTTATTTTTTTAAAAATCCGTATTTATTGAGCACCTATTGTATCCGCTAGGGTTCCAGCAGGAAAGAGAATGCACACTTCAACTGGATAATTGAGGAGAGTTTGGTAAAAAAGACTATAGCTGTATAGTTATATAGTTATGTAACTGTAACCTAGTATAACGATGTGGTTGTGATCAAGGGGACTACAGGGCATACTGAGGTGTTAGGGCTGGCAGAGAGAGAATCGTTACCACCTCCAGGGCAAAGGGAAGGAGCGCAGTTGGAGGCGGTGTGCAGTGAGGGGGTGGGGAAGGACAGGTGAGGCTATGCAGGAGGGGCCACCGTAGGTCAGAAGGTAGGTAGTCAGAGCAGGGAGGGGCCAGAAGGAAGCCCCGTCCCTCCTTCCTTCTTGCACATCCCCGATCGCTTTCTAGTGCCTCTGAATTTGCAGCTGGAGTGTCACTCAATGCTGTGTATCAGCACATAGATGTTGTTACAGTAGAGAGGAAACCAAAACGTTTCTTTTACTTAATGCCCCTTGGAGAGGAAGGACAAAGTGTAGATGGAGAGGGCTTTTCCTCAGAAGCAGATGAAGAAGGAATGTTTTCTTTTGCGGAAATAGTGCTCTTGGCAAAGCTTTAATGTGCAAACGATGTGTGACTGGGACAAAAGAATACTGAGACATCATTTGGAAACAAACGTATCTGATTTTGCTTTGTGTTATATCTGGCTTCCATTAAGGCAGAATTCACTGTGCTCACTGTCACTCACTCACCTCAAAGCTCAGAGAGGGCGAGTGGCTTGCTCAAGGACACACAGCACGTTTGTCAGCGAAGTTTTGTTGCTGAACTTCAGGGCCCCTGCTTCCTCACTGTGTACTTGTTCCATTTTGTCATCATCTGTGAAACTGTCTTCAGTTGCTACCTCTCTCTGGGGAGAAGCCCAAGTCCTCACAGTTTCTGGAAGAAAGTGCAGTGTTGTTATTTAATCTCCTCGGCTGCATTTCATCTTTTCCAAGTGTTAATGGCATTTCCCGTCATGCAATGCTCCAGACAAATGCTGGGTTATCTTCCTGGCCCTTTGCCAACTCAGAGAGTTCAAAACATGGTGATTTTTTTCATATCTATCCCTGAATGCAAATTTTCCCTCTAGCAATCTCTGCCACAGGCCACTTGGTCAGATCAGAACCTGTCACCTCTCCTCCCTCCACTGACTCCGCATCCCAACTTGCCCATTTGTCAGGGATGCCATCATATACTCAGGCTCCCAGGCTGTCAAACCACAGATTGGTCTTTCAGTCTTTTCTGTTTTATTCCCTTTATCCAAGTCATTATGAACTCCTTTGCTTTTTACTAACCAGTGTAGACTAGCAGTTTAAATAAGAAGTACATGCTGGTGGGGAAAATGTTGGCATCAGACAGATCTGGGTTCAAATCTTGGCTCTGCTGTTTCGTCTGTGTTGTACTTATGAGACGTTTGGCAGGTTGCAAAAACTCATCAAGTCTCAGTTCCATGTGCCACTCAGATCCACTTTTAGTGGAGGGCTTGTCAGGGGGATGCTGACAGCAGATGGCCCTCAGCTGTTAATTCCTTCAAGGTTCCCTCAGCTGCAGAGCCACTTTGACCTTTTCCCCTTCTGGGTCAGCCTGCAACTCAAGGTGGAGTATGAAGGCCTAGCCATCAAGACCCAACTTTTGAACATCACCAAATTAGCACCGGGCCTCCCCATGGGGGTTGAGGATGTGGTTGAACCTGCATCACAAGCTCAATTTCCCCCTCTATCCACTCTACTTCCTTCCCTAGCCTTCCGCAGGGATCCATCCCAAGGGCTCTCCTTAATACATAGCCCATATGCTAAGCTCTGTCTCCAGGTGGATTTCCTATGGATTTCCTGTTTTCCAGGTGGATTTCCTGGTTTCCTGTGGATTCCAGCTTGGAACACTGGATGACAATCACACTTACTCCTAGGTGGATGGGAGGACATGTAGCCTTCCCATCGTCAGTGAATGGGAAGCTCCTAAGACGCTTTAAGGAGGGGAACAGCACCATCCAATTTCCTTTAAAAAAAAAGAGAGAGAGAGAGAAAGAAAGGAAGAGAGAAGAAAGAAAGAAAAAGAAGAAAGAAATAAAGAAAAGGGAAGAAAGAAAAAAAAAACTCTGGCAAAGGAAGGGGGTTCTTATCAGCAGTATCAGCATCCATGGTAATAATAATGGGGATTGGTCTCTGTTGTAGCAGACATTCTGTCCTTTCCCCATTTATCCTGAAAGCTAACTTTTTTTTCAGGTTGTCTCATCTTTACTAGACACCCTGCTGGAAGAGAATTCCATCCTTCTGTTGCTACAAGTATTCTTGATGTACAGCCACAACATCTGAGGGGTTCATTTCTTGCAATTTGTGGGAATCACAGGAAATGAATCCGATTTTTGCATATTTTTAGGGTAGAGTGATGCACAAACAAATCTAACATACAAAGACCCATCCTGTTGTGGACCATTGCAGGCTTTAGTACCCTCCAGATGCTCTTCTAGGATCCTGCTTATCTTGCTTCTTCCCTCCCTCCGCTCCATGGAGTGGTCTGCCCCCGCTCCCTCCCCACTCCCCTGGCAAGTTCATCCAGTTGAGAGGGTGATATTTGCATGATTTGAATAATAATTGTGCATAATAGAGGCTTTCATTTAAATGATGTAAATTTCCTCCTGTCCTCTCTTTAGATTATTATTTATCCATTCAGTGAGATCACTTTTTAGGGGATGCGATAGAAATATTTACAAAAGACAGAGCATCAAGTGTGAAGGTTTTAATGATTTCTAGCAAAAATTAAAATGATTTTTAATGGTTTTGCTTTTTTTTGTTCAATACATATGAGGGTGGAGGTTGCAGCTGAAGGCACAATTTCTTTTATGAGATTCAGTGAATTTTAAGACTCTGTTTGCCCTGAGTCAGTTGAGGTGGGGGGAATTGGGGACGGAGGATCCAACGCAGTCTCTGGATACCTCTTGTGAGGTGTACCTGAGGTTCCATCCTACCCTCCCCTTTCTACCTCTCTGTGTCTTGTACATCTTCTGGGGATGCAGACCTGATGTGTATTTACCTCCTTTTCTAATGGAAGGAACAATGAATTTGGGGGTGGGAATATCTGGCGGGTTCTTAGGTTGGAAGCTGCTGCTGCTGCTGCTGCTGCTAAGTCTCTTCAGTCGTGTCTGACTCTGTGCGAAGCAACAGACACCAATTTGGGCTCAGTTAAGTCAAAGATGTTAATCAGAAGCTTCAGGAGTCAGACTGTGGGAGAGGGGACGTGCTATCAGCCCAGCATGGGTTCCAGGCTCACTTCTTGGTTTGGGGTGATGGGGGCACCTCTAACATTTGCAGGCTCCAAGGCAAGAGTGCAGAGGGAGGCCAGGATATCTTTAGTTTGTGTATTTGAAAATTATACATCAAGCAAATAAACAAAATGTGTTATCTTTCTATCTTGACACACTTATGGGTTTGAATTTAGAATGTTGGATTCCTCAGCCATGGTCCAGAATGTGATGACTCAGGAGACCTCATGGCCCACCCTTCTTTCTCTTCTAACTCTTGGCTCTGTCCTGTACCCCTCCTT
Organism: Ovis canadensis; assembly: GCF_042477335.2. Taxonomy (NCBI): domain Eukaryota; kingdom Metazoa; phylum Chordata; class Mammalia; order Artiodactyla; family Bovidae; genus Ovis; species Ovis canadensis. The sequence continues at coordinate 72,229,931 of NC_091261.1, read as the reverse complement.
GAGCTGTTTGTTTCAATCTGGATAAGATAAGCCTCAGTTTCTTCATCTGTTAAATGGCAAAGATATACGAGGCCCACCTACCCCGAAGGGTTGTTCCCTCTTTCATTCATCCTCTCATTCAGTATTTATTGAGGGCGCAGTATGTGATGGTCACTGTGACAGGTGCTGGGACAGAGCAACAAATAAGGCGCACATGAGGTTTATTTTCAGCTGGAGGAGAAAATAGTAAATAAGAAAATAGATAAATAATCACAATTTCATACAATAATAGAAGAAATAAGACAAATAAAATAGGATAAAGGAACAAAGAAAAATAGAGATGGGGGCAGTGGGATGCTGTTTTAAATACAGAGATCAGAAAAACATGTCTGAGTGACATGTGAAATGACAGAGAATGTTTATCGATTGACATAATGACATTATGCTGATGTCTAGCTTGATTATCGCAGAAGTGGATAAGCTGATTATTGGTAATCAGCTGGAGAAGGAAATGGCAACCCACTCCAGTATTCTTGCCTGGAGAATCCCAGGGACGGGGGAGCCTGGTGGGCTGCTATTTATGGGGTCGCACAGAGTCGGAAACGACTGAAGCGACTTAGCAACAGCAGCGAATTACATAAGAGTTCTTCCATAAACATTTTAAGGTTTTTTGGCTTCCTTTTTCTGTGTTGAATTTTACTGTTTTTAAAAGAGGTACCCCAAAGGGCAGATTCATCCATCCTTATAGAACTGCATGGACATTTCTCTGAATGAGCTGATATTCCTCCCGGAGGGCTCTTAAGGCAACAGAAAGACCCTGACAGCCAGGTCCATGCTGTGTCAGTGACCTGCCCTCTGTGCTCAGCTGCTGGAAGCCTCAGCAGTCTCATTAATGTTGGAAAAGCACTCTGGGTTCCCAGCTGAAAGATACCAAGAAAGGCAAGGTTTAATTATTTTGTTTTTCCCATATCTTCAGTGTGCAGAAAGGCCATCAGAGGCAGCCAGAACTCGCCATCAAGAACAAGAGGCTACAGTTAGTGGAGAGATGAGACGAGACTAGCAGAAGCAGAGAGAGAGGCGGAAGATGGAAGGAGGTTTTCCTGGCTTCTAGCTGAGGACAGGTCATGTGGTGGTGGTCAGTCTCCTGTGCCCATGACCCATCCTGTTTCTATGTGGCTGGTGACATCAGCTTCTTAGGGTCCACTCTGGTCAGATTCATTTCCCTTTTCCATATCAGAACATGGCTCTGTGATAACCCCCCACCCCCAGGGCGCTCTGTCTTTCTAAGGTGGTCAGCAGAGCCCCGAGGAGGTGGACATTGGCTGGAGGAGATAATAATAGCTTTGAGTTACTGTGCACCAGCTGTGTCACTGGCTCCCCACCACAGCTGCCAATGGAACGATTATCCCCATTTTACAGATGAAGAAACTGAGGCTCGGAGAGGAAAACTGACACATCTGAGAAAATGGATGAACTGGAATTTGAACTCAGCTCTAACTAGATTCAGCACAATCTTTTGGCTCTACTTTCAAAATATGTACCTGCCCACTTTTCCCCAACCCCGCTGCTATCACCTGGTCCAGCCGCTCTCACATCTCAGTAGCCTCTTCCCTGGTCTCCCTGATTACATCCTCTCTCCCCACCTCTTTGTTAATCATCCCAGGCATGCTCCTACCTCAGCCTTTGCACAGGCTGTTCCTACTGCCTAGAATGCTGCTGCTGCTGCTAAGTCGCTTCAATCGTGTCCGACTCTGTGCGATCCCATAGACAGCAGCCCACCAGGCTCCCCCGTCCCGGGGATTCTCCAGGCAAGAATACTGGAGTGGGTTGCCATTTCCTTCTCCAATGCACGAAAGTGAAAAGTGAAAGTGAAGTCGTTCAGTCATGTCCGACTCTTCGTGACCCCCTGGACTGCAGCCTACCAGGCTTCTCCATCCATGGGATTTTCCAGGCAAGAGTACTGGAGTGGGGTGCCATTGCCTTCTCCTCTGCCTAGAATACTCTTCCCCAAATAGTTGCATAAACTTGTTTCAAGTGTCTGCTCAAATGTCACCTCTTCTCTGACAGCCCTTTTAAAAATTGCAACTTTTCCCCACTACCCCTAATTTCCCCTTCTTTCCTTATTTTTCTCCCTGGCACTTCTCATTATCTAACACACTCTATCACTTACTTGTTTTTGTTTGTTGTTCACTCTTCTCCTCAAAAAGATCAGCTCCATGAAAGCAAGGTGCTTTGTCATGCCCTCTGCTGCTTCCCCAGCATCAAGAGCAGCACCTGGCACACAGTAGGTGCTCAATCTATATTTGTTGAGCGAATAACTCCAAAGTCATCCTTCTGTCCACCGCAGGCATGGGGCCTCCCTTGACTGGCTTCCTGTCTATAAGAATTACTCATCCTTGACAACACTTGCTATAGCCAGACACTTCAATTTTCTCCAGTGCTTGGGTGTAAAATAGTGGTTTTCCCACACATTTCTTGATATGCCTGGGAACTCAGATGTCAACATTTCTGAGGGACAGTGGAGCTGTGTCCCTCCAGATTCCCCCCCACCCCGCCCAGTTTTGTTCAAGTCCAGAGCTCCGAAGTAGATCATCTCTCGGGATTTCTTGATATGGGTCTTTGTTTCGGGTTATAATAAGACAAGCGACTTACGTAAAACAAAAGTTAGCATCTGCGCTGCACACCAGCTTTAATATTTAGGGATAATTTAAACCCAAGGAAAAGGCAGAGTTATTAATAAACAGTTGAGGGGAAGTGTGAAGAGAGTATGAAAATCTTCCATTGAAAAAGCTACTGTAGTTAGCATCCAAAATAAGACCCTGCTTAGCATGCTGGTTCTGCTCATTTGCAAATTAAGAGATGTATTGTTTTAAAAATAATTAACTCTAATTTTGCATGTTTGGGAGATGGCTCTCCACTGGCTTAAAAATCTTTATTTATTTGCAATGTTCTGAATACAGATTAATCTCCATCGCTAAACTAAGCTTTCACTGCTTGATGTGCTCTCAACTGGGGCTTCCCAGGTGGTGCTAGTCATAAAGAACCCACCTGCTACTGCAGAAGATATAAGAGACATGGGTTCAATTCCTAGGTCAGGAAGATTCCCTGGAAGATGTGGCAACCCACTCCAGTATTCTTGCCTGGAGAATCCCATGGACAGAGGAGCCTGGCAGGCTACAGTCCCAAGGGTCACACAGAGTTGGACGTGACTTAGCATGCATGAGAGAACACGTGCTCTCAAAGGCTCATGGAGGCAAAGCTGGTATCACTAGAGGAAGCTGGTGTCACAAAGCTGGTATCACTGGATCCTTAGAAGTTATATTTTGGATTTCTCTGTAGACCCCAGAATTCCTATCACTTAGAGTAGGGATCTTAGCAACCACTGTTCAGTGGTTCTTCATTTTACAGCAGTTCAGTTTTCTTCATTTTACAGGTAAAGAAATGGGAGCCCAGAGAGGTAAAGGGACTTGTCCAAAGTCACACAGCAAATCGGTGGCATAACTGGGATTAGAATGAGGCCTCTTCCAGCCTCAGTAGTTGTATTTTCCATGAAAATTTTGTGTTCCCATAGTTCAGTCACACTTGTAAGATATTCATGTGCCCCCAGTACTACTGTGCACGTACGTTTTTCCTTTAAATAGATTCCCTTTAAAAAACATAAAGCTGTCTATTTAAAAGGAAATAACTGCCCAAGTGTAAATGGAAAATCTTATTACTCACAAAAATAGAAAATAAATGATAATTATACAAGGCAAGTAAAACCATGTATGAAGCTCTAGTAAGGCAACTGTGATTGTTTAGACAATGGCTCATGTACAACAAAAGCTAGCATCTGCTCTGCCCATCAGGTTTAGTATTTAGAGATATTTAGGGCTACTTACGGAGAAGGCAGTGGCATCCCACTCCAGTACTCTTGCTTGGAAAATCCATGGACGGAGGAGCCTGGTAGGCTGCAGTCCATGGGATCGCTAAGAGTAGGACACTACTGAGCGACTTCACTTTCACTTTTTACTTTCATGCATTAGAGAAGGAAATGGCAACCCACTCCAGTGTTCTTGCCTGGAGAATCCCTGGGCCGGGGGAGCCTGGTGGGCTGCCGTCTATGGGGTTGCACAGAGTCGGACATGATTGATGCGACTTAGCAGCAGCAGCAGCAGCAGCAGCAGCAGCAGCAGCAGCAGCAGCAGCAGCAGCAGCAGCAGCAGCAGCAGGGCTACTTAGAACTCTGGGTGGGACTTCCCTGGTGGTACAGTGGCTAAGAATGAGCTCCCATGCAGATATCCGGGGTTGACTGCCGAGGAAACCAGATCCCGCATGCCACTACTAAGACCCAGAGCAGCCCAATAAATTTAAAAAATATTAAAAAAGAACTCTGGGCTGAGACTTCCTGTTAAAAGGAGGCAATAGCAAGTTTGAGAGCAGCATTGGGGACCTGTGGTTACCAACTCGAGACTTTCTCCTTGTCGTGCTCAGGATTGGAAGGGAATGAAAAAAGTGACGAATTTCTCCCAAGATAAAGATTATGTGTTAGTGGCTCTTGTCAGGCTCCTCTGTCCATGGTATTCTCCAGGAAAGAATGGAGTGGGTTGCCATTCCCTTTTCCAGGGGATCTTCCGGACCCAAGGATCGAACCCCAGTCTCCTGCATTGCAGGCAAATTCTTTACAGTCTGAGCCACCAGGGAAGCCCAACGTACCGTTTAGGATGGTCTCAAGCACTACGGTCCTGGGGGGTGGGGGGCATGTTACCGCGAGACCGTTGGAACGAGATCCAGAGTGTGCGCAGGCGGGAGGTCTCGCTAGTCCGGCTGTCAGCCTAGCAGCGGGTGGTCCTCTCAGAGGTGAGTGTGCCCGGAGGTGGAGCTCAGCCTTCTCCCAGGGGCCCTCCAGCTCAGGGCTGGCAGGTGAACCAGGGGCCCAGGGACAGGCTGAGGGCTGTGTCTTGCCCGCAGAGCTCCAGAGCCCTCGTCCTGGCCTCCAGGCAGAGGCGAACCTTTCCCTGACCTCCGCCTCCTCCACCTAATGGCCGCCGTCTCGGAACCTCCTGATGTCCTCAGAGGACGGCGTACGTAGATGCTGCCCTTAAGGAAATAGTTTCCAACAGCTTCAGTCTCTCTGTCCAAGTTTCACAACTTGGTCCAGTTTAGATCAGTTGTATACCTCTAGGAGGTAACCAGAGGCCAGGGTTAAGTTGCAAGGACGTTGCACTTTATCACCTCAAGTCCACCTCTGTGGTTGTGTTGGAGGAAAGCAGACCCCTTCCAGGGCCTGGAGGCTGGGCTCTGGTCTAACACTCAGAAAGGAATTGTTCGAGGAGACACCCGTGCTCACGGAGCAAGAGACGTTAGTGGGGAGGGCCGCCCTGGACGGAGAGCACCAGGAGGACTGCTCTGCCCCGCGGCTCACAGTCTCGGGTTTTATGCTGATGGGGTTAGCTTCCAGGTTGTCTTTGGCCAATCATTCCGACTCAGGGACCTTCCTGGTGGCACGTGAATTGCTCAGCCAAGATGGAGTCTGATGAGAAGGACTCTAGGGAGGTGGCAGGACGTATGGACTGGTGTCTCACCTCTTTCCTTTTCTTTTTTTTTTTTTTTTATTCTGGCTGGTAGTAGCTTGTCAGTTCCATGTTCCTTACCAGCACCTCCTGTTTGATAACTCATGCAAGTGGTTACTATCATGGCTAGCGAGGGTGGGCCGTTTTGGTCAGTGACTTCCGTAACAGTTGGGGCTGTTCTCAAAGAAGGGCAGTTGTGATGAGCTGGGAATTAACCTGATACTTGCTATGACACATATTCTATTGATCCTATACAACTATTCTCTCCTGTCTAAATGAAAAGCCTGAGAGCGGCAGGGTCCTGGGTGCCTCGCTCCCTCAGTGAAGATGACTGGACAGGGTCTGGGGACCTGGCCCCGAGGGCACCACCAGCTGAGAGCTGCCTCTTCAGCAGGATCTGGGCACAGGCAGAAGAACCCAGACTGGATGCTGGACAAGTGCTCCTGGGCAGAGTAACTGGCTGGCATAGGGGCCCTAGAGGACAAAAGTTAAGCCTTGGGACCTTGCTCTTTATTATCAGAACAGAGACTAACATTTGTTTTGATGGAGGTTTATAGGTTTGTAGGTTTATATATCATAACCTGATCATGTCCTGACCTTAAGAACAAAGGATCTGACGCCTAGATGTTTGCAACAACTAACCATGCCCCTCCCTCACCTTTCCTATAAAAGAGCTTTGCCGAAAGCTTTTAGGAAGTTTAGGGTTTTTAAGACGTGAGTCATCCGTTTCTTTGGATGGCCCTGCAATAAGCCTTTCTCTGCTCCAAACTCCAACGTTGTGGTATTGTTTGGCCTCACTGTGTATTGGCGCACGGACTTGTGTTCGGTAACAACAGATGAGGTATAAAGGAAAGTGTCAGGGGGCAGTTTTAAGGAACCTTCTTTAAAAAGACATTTATTTGGACCGTTGCTTTTATTTCTTCATCGCTTTCTCTTTGCTGTTGGTTGGAATTTGGATGTGATGGTTAGAATTAGGCAGCTATGGTGGACAAAGAAGGGACCATGAATATGGAGTCTAGTGGAGCAATAAGGGGCCCCCGGCCCCCCGAGCCTCTGGAATTATTGCTTAATGAGTTGATTGGATTTATAAAAGAGAAATGAGCTTCTATTTTAAAAAGTTTCTGTGTTGGATCTTTGCTGTTCATAGCGAAAGTTCATTCTAATACAAAAGGAGAAAGAGTGAACTCTGTTACTAATTAGACGACCTGGAGTCTAGTCCCACTCCTCCAGTTCATCTTCCATTCAAATTTGGGGGTGAAAAAAAATAGTCCCTGCTTCACAATCCTCAGCCTTGAATTTAAGCTTCCATTGGGGTTCACCCCTCGGGAACTCTCAGTTCTGCTCAGGGCACTGGGTGTTTCTGTTCTGAGGCAGTGATGTGGGCAGGGTGCCCAGGGAAGGAGCAGGATGGGAACTCGCTCCTGCTGGAGTTTATCTCAGGCATTACCCTGTCAAGTAGGCGATCAAGGTAAAATGGACTCAGAACTGTGAGAGCATCCTGTGTTAGAGGGAGAGCAGACCTTGATAGCTGTTAAACAGCATCACACAGGGAGCACGTCTGTCCTTAAACTGCCTTATTTTTTTCCTTCTGAACCACACCAAGCACGGATCCATAAAGGAACAAACAGTCCATTCCTCTCTTCCTCTCACAACATCCTCAGCAGCTGCACAGTTGTTATGTATTTTAAATAAAGCATTTAAAGCCTCTCAGAATTTAGCAACAATCACCATGGATACTCATCACTGAAATCCTTTGTTACCATGGCAACATTCCACCCTTCAACCCCCCCCATCCCCCACTCCATCTTGCCTGTTTACCCTGAAACTGACACATTGGTTATGGTGAATGAAAAAAATTTGAGAGGAACTTCCAAGGGCATAGAAGCATGAAATATCTTGCCAGAAAATAGGTATTTTCCCATTATTGTAATAAGTATGTTTCATTCTGCTATTTTTTCACAGATAAATGACTACTATTGTTGGGGGGAGAAGAAGATCAATGATGAATTAAAGCTAAAATGATCCCTTTGTCATATCCTGTAGGTGATTTTTAATAGCTATTCTTGCTGTATTGAAAATGTGGTCAAAAGCCATTCTGGAGTATTAAACCATTGGTACTATTTGACCCACTTCTTGCAGTTTTTGAAAACACTTCAAGAAAAAACTTTAAAAGGAACAAACAATCTTTCCAAAGCTCTCACAGCAACCTTTGTGGGATGGTAAGACAGGGGAAACAACCCCATGCCTGATGGAGGGGCAGGGAGTAGTTCTGCAAAGCGAACAGAATATGAAGCAGCAAGATCTGTTGTAGCATTTATGAATGACACGTAGGATGGGACTATACATTTCCTGGTTCAGAGAAATAATGTTGAGCAGATTGAGCAAAATACAGTTGATCCCATAATTATTGGCAAGTGTCCTGGGATTGTGTGTATGCTCCCTGAGCAGCACTGGGGAGAATCTGGAGATTTGGAACTCCCTTTCAGCAACCTTTCTAAGAATCTGAGAATGCCTTGGACCATCTCCCCAGAAAAAGCCCTAGACATACAACATTTTACATATAATTCTACGAGATTCAGTGGTCCCTCAATATCCATCAAGGGTCACCCCTCTCCACAGATGTTCCTCGACTCCAGGTTTAGGGGATAATGTTCATTTAATTCAGTCCTGGCCATTAAGTTATCTAATTCCATTAAAAAGCCCAAACCATACTAAACATGTTCAGAGATTTCAGATATACTACTTATTTGCTGTCTGTTCCCTTCACTAGAATGTAAGATACATGAAGGCAAGGGTTTTTTAAGATCTTGTTTACTGTCTCATCTCCAGTACCTTGGGCAGTGTCTATTCTCGGAATTGTGTGTGTGTGTGTATTGTGCTCAGCTGCTCAGTCATGACTCCACGGACTGTAGCCCATCAGGCTCCTCTGTCCACGGAATTTTCTAGGCAAGAATAGATCTCCAGGGGGTCTTCCCCACTCAGGGGTTAAACCCCCATCTCTTGCATTGGCAGGCGGATTCTTTACTACTGAGTCCGAGAACCAGGGATGCCCCTTCTAGCAATTACTTCTCAGTATTTCTTGGAATTATTTAACAGTATGTCCAACTGTAAAGTATTATTATTAGAATTATACCTGTATGGGAATCATCCATGTTATTGTGTGTTCTTGGAGACTGTTCACATTGCTGTACAGTGTATAATGATACTCTGTGTAAATATACCACATTGTGTAAATATACCACAGTTTGTTCATTCATGCTACTGTTGGTCAGCACTTGTGTTGTTTCCAGTTTCTTTGTTTTGATTGTTTTGCTCTAATGAATAGCATGACCTTGAAGTCTCTAGCACATGTCTTTAGTGAACAAATGAATGCATTTCTCCTTGGAATATGCCTAGGAATGGAATTGCTAGATTACAGTGTTTATGTCTGTTTAATTCTAATAGATACCACCAGTTTTCCAAAGTGGTTGTACCCATTTGCACTCCTCTTCGGGTAACTCTGCATGTCTTTCTGTCTCTAAGTCTATTGCATCATTCCCTGTCCCTGTATTCCCTGTAAAGACACTTGTGGATAACAATCACCCCCTTTTCTGACCCCCGCCCAGTATACTTTCTTTCTTGGCTGTGAACAGTTTCATCTCTGCTCATATGATTTAGCTCCTTGAGAAAGCTCCTCTGTCTACCAGTTGCCTTGAAAACGCTCGATGCTCATGTTTGTTGAATATGTGAGTGATTGATTCAGATCTTCTGGAGCAATCCCAAATGTTTTCTCTTCCATGTTTGTTTTTGGACCATGTGTTAAGAGGAAAACTCTGAGCCATTTGAAAATACTGAACTAAAAGCACATCACCAGCTGAAAATGACCACATTATTCTAACCCTCAGCTTATAATTGATGCCAATCACAAAAAAAAAAAAAAAAGATCTGCCCCTGGTGTATCAGGACCAAAGGTAATTTCTGGAATTTGCTTCCAGAATTGGGCTGGAATGTTACATGTGTGTTAGTCATTCAGTCATATCTGACTTTTTGTGACCCCATGGATGGGCCCACCAGGCTCCTCTGTCCGTGGAATTCTCCAGACAAGAATATTGGACTGGGTTGCCATTCCCTTCTGCAGGGGATCTTCCTGACCTAGGGATTGAACCTGGGTCTCCTGGATTGCATGCAGATTCTTTACTATCTGAGTCACCAGGGATATCACATGGAATTTCAATAAACCTGCCAAGGTGGGCTGGGAAGTCCGTTTCTATTGTCTGTTATTTCCCAGAGATTAAATGTTTCCCTCTTTGTGGGCCCCAGCAGGCTTTGATATTGTCTCCAAAGAAGATGAAAGTGGAAGGTAAAACACAGAACTTTACTGAGAGCCTAGCATAGGGAAGGCCCCAGACTAGGTGCAGTCTCCTTAATTGAATCAAATTCCACAATAATAGCAACATTTTTTTCTCCAGTTCCTTCTCAGAGAATAGCATCTTCATTCACCTAGTGGACAAAGCCAGAAATTTAGGAGCTATCCTTGATGCCCCACTCTCTCTCAGGCCCACATCCCATCCATCATTCCACATCATCCCTGCAGTTCCTACTTTGAATGTATCTCAAACCTTCCCACTCTCTCCACCCCCATCCGCCATACCAGTCCAAACTACGGCCATCTCCTGCCTGAGTTACTGCCAGCAGAATCCACGCTACACTTGTGTTTCCACTGATGTCACCTACAGCCTCTTATCTTCCCAAAGACCAGAGTGAGCTTTGAAAATCACTCTGCTTAAAATCCTTCAGTGACTCATTACATGTTGTGGGTGCCCTGCTCATATCCGCTTGGCACACTCCATTTCTGGGCACACAGAACTGAAAACTTTCAGCAGCCAGCTGCACCTAATATTCATAGGCAAGGTTTTTTTTTTTTTAAATTTAAAAATAAATATGAACTTAGTAATAAACCTAGTGTTTAGTATTAAATACATATTTATTTATTTACCTATTTGGCTGTGCAGGGTCTTAGTTGTGGCACATGGAATCTTCTACCTTCATTTCGTCGTGCAGGATCTTTAGTTGCAATATGCGGGATCTAGTTCCCTGAGCAGGGTTTGAACCCTGGCCCCCTGCATTGGGAGAGTGGAGTCTTAGCCACTGGACCACCAGGGAGGTCCCTTGATGTGGACCTTTTGAGTTCTGCCTAAGATCTACTGCTGAGTTTTCTACCGTTTACCCGAGAAGTAATTTTCACTATTCCCAATTTACGAGTAAGGAAACTGAGGATCAGAAAGGTCTAGTGAATTGTCCAAGGTCACACAGGTAATAAACAGCAAAACTGGAATTCAAATCCAATCTTTATATCCCAAATGCCTGAGGGGTAAGGGAAAGTATAAAGGGAAAAAGTACTTTACACCAAACCATCTTTTTGAACAGAGTATTTTTATTAATAGCATCTTTTGAATGCCAGTTTCTTAGGATTGTTTAACAAGAATTTAAATTTTTAGCTTCATCTGAATTGGCAGTACCCTCTCCCCCATTCACTCTACTTCCTTTTTTCCCCCTCTCTCATTTAAGCACTTTGGAAAATTTCTAAAATTTTAACTAAGATCGAAAATGTTTCTTATTTCATCTGCTCCTAGTTACTGGCAACCGTGAGTATTCTTTCCTTTCCATTTCTTCTTCTTCTTTTGCTTTCTTTATTTATATTTTACTCTGTAGTTTATAAATTTGCAAAATCAAAGTCTTTCCTGTTTTCAATTAAGGTTGTGCATTCTTCTAGCTCAATGAACACATATAGGAAAAAGATGTGTGTTTTTTCCTGGTGGTCCAGTGGTTAAGACTCTGAGCCCCCAGTGCAGGGGACAGTTTTGATCCCTGGTGGGGGAACTAAGATCCCACATGCCACGCTGTGCTGCCAAAAAAGAAAAGGGAAAAAAAGTGTGCTGTGCACATACACGCCTATCTATATGCATTCCCACTTCTAACAAGCTTTTGCTGTCTCTCCAGGTATCTTTGCCCCCAGATGTATTTCATCCTAAACTCAGATGCCAAAGTCACTAAGAGTTATTTTTAATAAGCATAATTCTACTTTTCACATGAAAGTTTAAGAAGAATTTGATTCGTAGATGACCTGCTTCTGGGTTGGGGTTTCATTTGTAGCAAGGCACCGCCCTTGCTTCGACCTATTGAAAGTCAGCCCTTGACACAAGGGTTTGAAAAAAAGAAAAAATGATTTAAAAATAACAACAGTAAAAACCAATTTAAAATAAAAAAAAATAGAAAGTTAAATAAAAAAGCAAATTAAAAAGTTTGGTTGCAACCAGTGGCTCTAAAAAAAATGACCTTGGATTTGTCAATTTTGTATACATGTTGATGACTAATTCAGAAGAATCCTGAATACTGCGTAGACAACCTCCTTGCCCACAAAAAGACTCGTATCCAGGCCTGACTCAGCTAGTTTGTGGCTTCCGTTCTTGACTTTTAGGGCACTCCTTAAGATGCGTCTACCCCACGAGGTCATCGGGGAAAGCACTCTCCTTGAGCCCCTGGGCCATGTTGGTCCTCTCTGTGGTGACAGTGTGGTCTGTCACTCATTCCATTCTGTCCAGTTACTCTGAGCGCGGGATGGGCGGGTGGATGGAGGAAGAGGGGAGGGCTTCAGAGATGACAGATTGGACAAGAGGGAGTTCACTGCAGTCCATCTTCAGCATCAAGCACCTTTAAGGTGTAACTCAAACTGTGGTCCCCAGACCAGCAGCTTCAGCATCAGCATCAGCTGGGAGCTTGTTAGAAAGGCAGATTCCTGGGCTCTGCCTTAGAGCTACCGAGTCAAACACCTGGGGTGAGTCTCCCGGGGAATCTCTGGTTCAACAAGTCTTCCAGGTGATTCTCATGAATACTAAAGTTTGAGGTTAATGTCCTCCTGTGTGCTCTATGCTATAAGGATTTATGCTTTTAATCTTTCTGCACCTCAGGTTATACTACTACAGGCTCCCTTCTCAGTCGTCCTGGCCAGACCCCAGAGAAAAATGGAGACTAGGAACCCCTCCCATCACACTGAGAATCTTGAATAACTTCACCCCTTGCCTTTGGAATATATCATCTTATAATTCAACATTGAGCAAATGACCCAGTCAAAATGTGAGCAAAATACTTGACAGTTCAAAAAAGAATGTATATAAGTGGCCAGTAGACACATGAAAAGGTGTTCAACGGTATTAATCATTAGAGAAATACAAACTAACACCTCAATGAGACAACCACTACGCATCTACCAGGTTGGCTCACACTAGTAAGACTGACAATATTAAGTGGTTGTGAGGGTGTGGAGCAACTGGAACATTCATGAGCTGCTGATGGGAACACAAAGTGGTACAATTACTTTGGGAAAATAGTTTGGCAATTTCTTATAAAATTCAGCATACACTTTATCATATGACCCAGTAGTTCCACTCCTGGGCATTTACCCAAGAGAAATGAAAGCATATGCTTATACAAAGATTTGCACACAGCAGTGAAATTCATAATAGCTCCAAAATGGACATAACCCAAATACCCATTAATGTGTGCTTAGATAAACAAATTCTGGTGTATCCATATAATGGAATACTTGTTAGTGATGAAAAAGGAGTGAACTACTGATACAGTCAACAATGTGGACAAATATAAAAAAACATTCTGCTAAGCAAAAAAAGCCAGATAGAGAAATGTGCATATTGTATGATTTTATTTATATGAAATTCTAGAGCTCTTTCACATGTCAATGGCCATCTAGGATTGAGGGGGTGGTGATTAAGGGCAAAGGAATATGAGGAAAGTTTCTGGGGTGATGGAAAGGTTCTGTATCTTTACTGGAGTGGTGGTTATGCAGATACCCAGGGATTGAACCCTTGTCTCCTGCATTGCAGGCTATCTCCTGCACTGTAGGAGTATTCTTTACTGCTGAGCCACCACGGTAGCCCCAAAATGCACCAAACTGTCCACTTAATGGGTGCATTGTTGTACGGAAATCATACCTCCATAAAGTTGTTTCTTTCTTTAGTGTTATGGCATGTCAATGACATTTTGACAAGGATGATTATTTTTAAGTGCCCATCTTGGCCCAGCTGTGCGCAGGAAGGAGCTAACACCAAAATAGGCATCTCTGCTTGGCATCTGGTCCATCTCAGCGTGGAGCTGGTACGCTCTCGCTGTTCCCACAGCAGCTTAGAGGAAGTTCAGCAGTGCAGACACTTTTCCCGCATCAAATAACTTCAGATGCCCAGTAATTGGGAAGCAAGCTGCCCAGCTCAATGCAATTACCAAGCACTCCTCACTCTGCCCTTTGAACCAGCCTAACAACCCTGGGATAGAGTTTCTGTAAAGAGTGAAGAAGCCATCCTTCCAGGGCTGTCTGGGGACTCTCACCAGCCACCTGCAGGCACCCGTGATCCCGCCTCTAACACTGCTTTTCTAATTGGAGTCAGGATTGTCAGAGCCAAGTCCCTGAGCCTTTTGGGGGAGAGGAGAAAGACACAAACTTGGGGAGGCAGTGGCATTCCAGCCAGTCAGATCTGTTTCTGACCCTAAAGGTGGAGCTGCCATGTCTCACAACTCTAGGGGGCGCCACTCCTGTAGAATGAATACCGTGTAAATGGCACCCCTGGAACTGGGCAGTGTGGCAGCCCCACATGTGACATGGAACTAGGCACCAGCAGCAAAGTCTCTGGCATTAGCTAGAATAATCCCTATGAGGGATTTTTCAGAAAAATTCCCATTTTTATGTTCACAGGTCTTTTTTTTTTTTAATTGATCTTGCATGAAATTAACCATTTTAAAAGGTTCAAGTCAGTGACATTCACAGTGTTGTGCAACCATCGTCACTATGTAGTTCTAAAACCTTTTTATCACCCAAGAAGGAAATGTGTACCCAGTTAACAGTCACTTTCCATGCCCTTTTCTCCTCCTACCCTCTGGCAACCACTCATCTTTCTGTCTTGATGGATTTACGTATTCTGGACATTTCATAAAAATGGGATCTTACAATATGTGTTCTTTTTTTGTGTGACTGGCTTCTTTCAGTGAGCATAATATTTTCAAGACTCATCCATGTTGCACCATGAATCAGTGCTTCCTTCCTGTTTATGATTGAATAATATTCCACTTTATAGATAGATAGCACTGTCTCTTGATCCAGGTCTTTTTACAGCCATTACCTTAGTTCTTGGAGGTGAATAGGACTGTGATTTCCTGGAGGACAAATCCATGCCTTCTGAATTCTTCAGCTCTCTAGGCTGCTTAAATAACATTTATTTCTCATAATTCTGGAGGCTGGAAGCCTGAGATCGAGGTGCCAGAACGGTGGAATTCCTTTTTTTTTTTTTTTTGGCTGTGCTGCGGGGCCATGTAGGATCTTAGTTCCCCAACCAGGGATTGAACTCACACCCGCTGCAGTGAAAGCCTGGAGTCTTAATCACTGGACTGCCAGGGAAGTCCTAGCATGGTGGAGTTCTTCTTGAGGGCTCTGTCCCAGCTTCTGTCCTCTTGTGGGCTTTCCTGAGTGTGTGCTGAGAGAGAGAAGGAAAGCGAGAGATCTCCTATCTCCCCCTCTGCTTGTAAGGACACTAATCCTGTCATGATGGCCCCACTAACATAATCGCCTCCCTAAGGCCCACATCCCCACCTCCAAATACCATCACATCTTGGATTAAGATTTCAATATATGAATTTGGGGAGGATGCAATATTCAGCCCAGAGTACTTGCCCCTAACTCATCCTGCCACCCTACTCAAGCCTCCAGTCAGTTCCCTAGGATGTGAATATACTCTCTAATATTGAAGGAAAGAAGGTGGAGGGAAGGGAGGGCAGTCATGGGACAAATAGTAAAAATACCATAAGGCTGCTATTATTCATTCTGCAAATATTTAGTGGGTACTTACTACCTGGCAGGCAAGGTCTGTGTTGGAGATACAGCAGTGGGCAAATCTTCCTGCTGTAATAGTCCTTACCTTTTCCCTCTCCAACTTTTAACGTTTTAATTTCACAACTCCACTCTGTCTTCCCACCTGCCAAGTTGACCTGGTTTCTTCTTTCCCATCTCATACTTTGCTTCTACGCTGTTCCATGATTGGGTCATTATCTTCCCATCTTTATTTTATTTTGTGAAATGAAAAAGATATTTCACAAAAGAAGATATACAAATGGCTAATAAGCCCATGAAAAGATGTTCAGTGTTATTAATTATTGTGCTGGGTGTTCTGTCGTGTCTGACTCTTTGCGACCCCCACAGACTGTAGCCCACCAGGCTCCCCGTCCATGGAATTTTCAGGCAAGAAAACTGGAGCGGGTTGCCATTTCCTTCTCCATGGGATCTTCCCAATCCAGGGATTGAACCTGCGTCTCTTGCATCTCCTGCATTGGTAGGTGGATTCTTTACCACTAGCGCCACCTGGGAGGCCTGTATTAATCATTGGCACAGGGGGAGTAGAGGCACCCAGACATGTCCTGTATGATTGAAATGTCAAGAACAACCAACCAACCAACCAAACAAATGTGTTGTAGCTCAGTCGTGTCCGACTCTTTGTGACCCCATGGACTGTAGCCTACGAGGCTCCTTCATCCATGGGATTTTCCAGGCAAGAGTACTGGAGTGGGTTGCCATTTCCTTCTCCAGGGGATCTTGGGAAATGCAAAATTAAAGCCACAATGAGATAACACTCCCAGCAGAATGGTTAAAATTAATAAAGCTGACAACATTGAATACTGACAAAAATACGGAGCATCTAGAACTTTCATATGTTGCTGGTGGCAATGCAAAATGGCACAACAACTTTGGAAAATAGTTTGCTATCTCCTATAAAGTTAAAGAGACACCATATGACTCAGCAGACATTTTCCTGAGCCAGGTTTAAATCCAGACCTTCACTTTCCAAATGTGTTAACTTGAACAAATGATTCAATCACTCTGAACATCAACTTACTCTTCTGTGAAATGGGCATAATGATAATCACACTTTGTTCATTTGTTTAATAAATATGTATTGAGCACCTCTGTGAAGCGGGCTTTGGGTTTACAGTTGTGAATAAGACAGACATAGTTATCCTCAAAGAGGCTCACAATTTGGGAAGGGAGGACAAATACGTCATTCCAAGTGGTGATACAAGTTCGGATGAAAATAACTGGGAGCAGACAGAGGGGTGCTGAATTTAGGATGATGAGTGAAAGCTCTTCTGGGGAAATGGCCCACAAGTGAAAAGGAGAGAGGGCCTGTAGAAAGGCCCTGAGGCCACCTCTCAGCATGTCTGAGGAGGTGAAAGCCTGGCTCACTGAAACACTGGAGTAGGCCGCAGCAGGGGCCAGGCCACTCCTGCGATGTGGGCCCGAGAGGGTGCTGGGGTGGTATGCTAAGCGCAGTGTGCAGCGTCCTCATTCGTGCTCCTCCCCAGCAGAGATTGGTTCACACACAGAGCAGGGAGAGACCAGAGAAAGGGGCAGCCACACCAGCTGGCAGATGGCAGTTTCAGTAAGTAAGGGAACTTACTTCCGAGGCTGGTCTTGGGCCAACACAAGATGGGGATATCTCCACACCGGCCTGCCAGTCTGAAAAGTTTAGAGACGCCATAACTGCGCTTGATTACATATACCATCCAGATGGTCTCAACTGCACCTTACTCTCCCAAGGCTGTCCTGGAAAATGCTTCTCACTGCAGGAACAGTGGGCAGAAGGTACATTGCTAGATCAGAAGAGGGGAAGTGAAGAGCCTCTGATTGCCCAGGGCCACCTCAAGGGCCAAACAATAGTCACATCCTCTTGATGACCTCCTTCAACAGCTGAAGTGAAGTGAAGTGAAGTCGCTCAGTCGTGTCCGACTCTTTGCGACCCCATGGACTGTAGCCTACCAGGCTGTTCCATCCATGAGATTTTCCAGGCAAGAGTACTGGAGTGGGTTGCCATTTCCTTCTCCACCTTCAAGAGCTGACTCTGAGACAAAGATGTGAGTACAAATCAATTACTGGGGGAGGCGACCTCAGGAAGCATCAGTGGAGGAGAGGGGAAAGAAAGGAAGGAAGCAAACACAGATGCATCTTGAGCAGACTGCCACTGGGGCACCAGAGCCCAAATCCACATTCAATGTATCCTCCACCAAGAAGTGAGGGATCTGAGATCTGATGCTTATCCTCCACCCCCACCTTTGGCCAGTCATTGGTTGAAACACACTCCGGGAGAAGGGAGGGGAGCTAACTCTTGACATTAGTCAGGCTCTAGCCTGCCCTGTAAATAGCCAGAATAAGCCCAACGAAGATCCTGTAAGCCACAATGAATATCTGATGAAGCCAAATAAATTAATATAAAGGTTCACAGGGGCCAAGAAGACCTTGTAAACGAGGAAAGTGGGCCTAGTGGAAACTGACTAATCAGAAGAAACACCCATGACTTCCCTGGCTGTCCAGTGGTTAAGATGCCATGCTTCATGCAGGGGGCGCAGGTTTGATTCTTGGTCGGGGAACTAGGATCCCACATACCACATGGTGTGACCAAAAAAAAAAAAATTAAAAAGAAATGCTGGAAAAGACGCTTGTTTAAAGGACCCACTGCCCTTGCACTTCCTGCCTTCAGGAAAGTGGGGTTAGATGGCCCAAACCTGTTTATCAAAGAGGTACTGAAAATCCCCGTATTTATGTGCCCTCTCAGTTTGTTGTTGCTGGTTTTCAGTCACTCAGTCATGTCTGACTCTTTGCAATGCCATGGACTGCAGCATGCCAGGCTTCCCTGTCCTTTACCGTCTCCCTGAGCTTGCTCAAATTCATGTCCGTCGAGTCAGTGACTCCATCCAACCATCTCGTCCTCCGTTGTCCCCTTCTCCTTCTGCCTTCAGTCTTTCCCAGCAGCAGGGTCTTTTCTAATGAGTCGGCTCTTTGCATCAGGTGGCCGAAGTACTGGAGCATCAGTTTCAGGATCAGTGTCTCAGTTTGTAAGTGTTGGTAATTAGTTCTCTTAAAAAAAAAAAAAATGACTAAACCAAGCAGAACGTATTTTGCAGGCCACCCTTGGCCACACTCCTCTGGTTTATATCACTTGGCTTAAAGAGGAAGAGAATGAGATGATTTCCTCACTAGCAGGATGTTCTCTTCCATTCCAGCTTTGGGAATAGGTGTCTTGCTGAATGCAGTGGGCAATAATAATAGCTATCATGATTGAGTGCCCACTGTGTGCCAGACACTATTAAGACTTACATAGGACAATGCATTTAATAATACTTCCAACATCCACTCTACTTTGTTTGGTCCCAGAGGGGTTAAATAAACTGGCTAAAAGTCCATCTTAGGCACCCTTTAAGTCACTGATTAAAAATCTTGCTCATTCTAGCCAGCAGTTCCTTTTGAGAGTGAAAATGAAAGTTGACTCCTCCACTCCAGCCCAACTCCACCTTTCCTGGTTTTCTCTTTGAGGATATTTAGGAGGGGGAGAAAGTGCTCCTAGAGGGACAGCAAGTGACCCCCCCACCCCCCGTGCCTCCCCGCTTCCCCACCTGCCTTCCACCAGTGGCGGTAGACCACTGTGTATCTGGGGACAAGCAACGTGAGTGAATGACTGAATGGAGGAAGGCGGAGTGGGTGAATGGATTCTGCCAGCCAAGAAGCCCAACTGCAGAGACAACTTATAGGCGGTGGTGGAGAGGGGATGGAGGAGGGAGATGGTCTTCCTGATCTTTGAGCTTGGCTCCTTAACCCTTTCTGAGCTTCCCCTCGTGCACTGCTCCACATCTAAGGTCTGAGCGCAAACGCGGGTGTGTACGTGGGGGGTTGGTGGGGGAGGGTGTTGGTGATCGAGGGTCACGCGCAGGTGGCTTTGCAGCGGTGGCGGTGGTGGCAGAGGCGACAAGGCTGGAGGAGGAGGACGAGAGACGCGGGCTCTCCGTTGCTGCGGGAGGGTAAGGTGGGCTGGCGGGGAAGGGGTTTGGTCAGGGGGAGGGGACTGGTCACCGCAGGTCCTACCTCCTCGAGCGCTGAGTCCGGGAGAGTGGGGTGTTATTTGGGGTGGGGAGGGGAATGCAGGACGATGTCCTCGGGGCCAGCTGGAGCTGGAGGATGCGCTAGAACTGAGGGTGGGGCGACTACGGTATTGGACGGCGGGATCCGACCGGAATTTGGGGGGCGGGTCCCCAAAGGGTGTGCTAGTGGCAGCGTCTGCGCGGAAAACAGGTGGTCGCCAGCAACTGGTCCCTGGGGCTCAGTGGCCTGTGTCTCCAGCGGTGCCCCTCTTCCCCAGGTGGGCAGGGGGTTGGCACCTGGCCTCGGTAGCCTCCTGTGTTGGGTGCACGCCTTCTCCATAGGTCCCGGGGGTTGCCTGGCATCAACTGGGACACTTCTCCCTCCTTGGGCCTTAGTCAGCGGTCTTTCAGAGGGAGAGGAAGAGGGGAGATGCAGAAAGTGCTGTTATCTGGACTCTTAAGGGCCAGTGAACATCAGCCTGTGTGTATCAGGCTGTTACCCTGGTCTTCACTTCTCACCCCAGGGATAGTGGTTTCCATACTCAGAGGGGGTCTTCCTGGCCTCACCCACTGACAATATTCTTGAAATTTCATCTTCTAAACCAGGGATGGCAAACTCAGGTGCATACAAGGACCAGGAGATAAATAATGATACCAAGCCTTACCTGGTCCCAACTGGATACCAGGCACTCTCTGGAGAGCTTTACACATATCCATTTACTTAATCCTCACCCTACCTCAAGGTTGCTACTTGTTATCATCCCATTTCACAGATAGGAAAGCTGGTGAAAGTTACTTGCCCAAAATCACATGGGTAAGAAGTACCAGGTCAGGACCAGATGGGCAGGGTGGGTCCAGGTTCCAGACTTTGAACCATTGTGCTGAGCAGATGGACTGTGGAATCAACTTGGAGCCCCACCAGAGAGATTCATGTTTCCAAGCAGGATTGTGAGCCCAGTGTGGCCAGATCATCTGATTTCTTGAGAAGAAGAAAGTGGGACATTTTTGTAAAGTCATCTTTAGATTTTGACAATTGACTTAAATTTTAAAACACTTTTTATAATGGGAAGTTTCAAACACACAAATAGAGAAACTGATATAGTAACTTTTTTTTTTTTAATTACTGTGTGAGCCAAATAAAACATGTTCAGTAGCTACCTCTGTCCTAAACATGTCTGGGTGGTCACTGCCCTGATCTGAGCCCTGGCTCTTCAAAATGTGGTCCTGGTTCAGCAGCATCTGTATCAGTATCTTTTGGAAGCTGGTTATAAATGTTGAATCTCAGGCCCCATCCTAGACCTACTGAATTAGACCCTGGATTTTAATGAGATCCCCAGTTGATCTATATACATATCAAAGTTTGAGAGACACTGCTCTAGGCCTTTTTTGCCTGGATAGGTTATATTAGTCTCCTTCCAGATAGATCTTCATGTCTCCAGATTCATAATCTTCTATTGATCTTAGAGTTGAATTTCATGCCTTTGATACCCTAAAGCTCTGGTCTGGCCCAAGATAATTTGGTGGACTAAGTATTTCCTTTAGGAAGGTTTGATCAGGTTACATGATAGAACCGGCATTGTTCACACCAGTCTTATCCCTTTACAGGCCCCTGAACAGTTCCTTCTTGTAACTCTTACAGAATTGCTTTGAAGATGAAATGAGATAATATAAGTAAGAGTATTTGTATATGTTTTTATTAGTCTGGATTCTTTCAGTTAAAAAGATAACTTAAAGCTGCTTATGCAAAACAAACAGGGATTTTTACAGCTTGAAGGCTCAGAAAAGACTAAGGGGGAAAGTTTCAGGTACGGCTTGATCCAGGGGCTCATCTAGTATAGTTGAAATTATCTTTCTCTCAGGGGGCTCTCCTGGACCAAATAGCTTGAAATTGGGAACATGGTAGTGGTTACCAAGAATAGTGGGAATAAATGTTTGTTAGGAAAGGATTATGTAATTGGAAACTGTATTTATTTATTTATCATTCTTAGAGTTTTTGTCTGATCTCTCCTATTAGACTGCAAGTTCCTTGAGAACTGTGGCTCTGTCTTCCTCATCTTTGCATCCTCATAAGTCAGACATACTGCATTTCACATAATGATGCTTAGGAAATACTGAATCAAATGTAATTGACTCAAGTGAAGTAGAGATTCAGTCTCTTAGACACCAGCCTCAGGCAAGGAATCTCTCTCCTTTTGAACTGCAATGGAAGTCACTGTTTGCACACTTCTGATATAAAGAACATCACAGTCTTTGACTTTACTCCCCTTTGTTTTTCTCACCACTACCCCTCAATTCAAAGTCATCTTGTCCCTTTGCAGGTGCCAAACAGTTAGGAAAATGGGCCCAGCATGAGACAGTTTCAAAGTGCGCAGCATTTTGTTATGGAAAGGTAACAGGGCTTTTCTCAGTGTGGCCCCAGCAATAATGGCTGTCTTCGATAGTTACCTCAGAGCTAGGGAAGCAAACAGAAGCTTTCAAAAGTATGTGTCAATCAAAGGGAGCTACTGATTCCCCATTTTCTTGGAGGCCAAGATTCTTTTGACAGGCAAAATTATGACTGCCAGCAGCTAGTAATTTGTCTTAAAATAGCAAAAACCAAACCAAAAAAACCCCATGGAAAACAAAAACAACAACAACAAAAAACCAACTACCCAATCAAAGACTCCAAAATCAAACAAGCCAAAATCAGCCAATCCAAACTAAATTAACAATAACAATAGATTGTGGAGAAATCTGGGAAGGTCTACAGAAGTGTTTTGGAGGGAGAATGCTTGGAGCTGGATTTCTGTTGGTCTAATCTGAATGCGAGAAAAAGTGAGATGTATAAACATGGTCTGAGGGACTCAAATAGATGGCCTATGAATTTCATCATTAAGAGTTTTGATGGGTTCAATAAACTTCTCTTTAAAAGAAACCATGGAACCATGCAGGCATATCAGCTACTCACACTTTAGTCTGAACTAGCCACTTTCTGACAGCTAGGAGTTGCAAACTCAACTGCTTACAGGGTTCAGGCATAAAATGTCAACAAGTAAAGTAGGATGGGCCAGGAAAATACAAGAGTGGTAGGATGTGATGAGTTGGAGAGTACATGCTCCATCTATAGATGTTAGTGAGTTCAAGCTCATACTGCTGCTTGCATGATAGGCCAATAAATTGGCAGATGAGTTGTTGGGGCAAAAGGAATAGTGACTTTATTTGGAAAGCCAGCAGACCAAGAAGATGGTAGTCTAGTGTCCCAAAGAACCATCTTAAATCACAGAAGGAAAGGGGAAGTGTGCTTCAGACTTCTCAGAAGGCTTTGTTCCCTAAGGGAATTACTTGACAATAAAATTCTTCCTAGAGGGAAAAACAACAACAACATCTTACCCAAGTTAGCATTCAGGCTGCTTCTATGCTCAAAGGCGAGTGGTTGATTATTGCAAACTTCACCCTGTGAGAATCCTTTGTTTATGCAGCTGTCCGTATAGGTCAGGTCACCATATTCCTGTAAACTTCCAACATGAGCAATGTTACTGTTTTACAGTTTTTTCATCTCTATATGATGGAAATTTGTTATACCTTTAAAGGACAGAGCCTTGGAAATGGGCTATCCAGTATATTTTGGACTATAGGCAACATTCTTAATCTGTAGCAAAAGCAATAGAATACAGGGGTTAAAGAAATACCAGTAGAGCCACTATCAAGTCAGATTTGCTCTTCCCTGTTATACAGGGAGCAGCTGCAACTCAGCTCTGGGCGATCATTACCATGAGAAACTACAGGCTCAGCGTTACTGTATTTTGGCGGACAGAGTCAGAAATTTAGAACTTTACATGAACTCTTTCCATTTTTAAAAACATATAAAAATTTTTTTTACCTTGTTTATTTACTAGTTCCTAACTGAACTGAACTGAACCTTTCATCACAGCTTCCTTTGATAATCTGGACATTTTATGCCTGAACCCTGTAAGCAGTTGAGTTTGCAACTCCTAGCTGTCAGAAAGTGGTTAGTTCAGATTAAAGTGTGAGTGGCTGATATGCCTGCATGGTTCCATGGTTTCTTTTAAAGAGAAGCTTATTGAACCTGGGAAATTCACATGTGACTTCATTTTGTATACAATTTCAGAGGCCTCCTTCCATTCCGCTGTGTAGCTCAAGGTTGGCAGTGACTCCTCATTCTGAGAATTAGATTGTGGGTACCCAGGGCTTCCTTGTTGGCTCAGCAGTAAAGAATCTGCCTGCAGTGCAGGAGATGCAGGAGTCTTGGGTTGATCCCTGGGTTGGGAAGATCCCCTGGAGGAGGGAATGGCAACCCACTCCAATATCCTAGCCTGAAAAATCCCATGGACAGAGAAGCCTGATGGGCTGCAGTCCATGGGGTCTCAAAGAGTCGGACACAGCTGAGTGACTAAGCACAAGCCCAGACCCTTTGAACTGCATGGATTGCTCTCTGGGATGTGTCTTCCCCGACATTCTCCCCTCCCTCACCGCTCCATTCTCTTCCCATTTGAAAAACTCCTCTCTCCTTCCCTTTCATCTTTCTTCTTATATTTTAAAAAATTCCAGTAAAGTCATTGCTTTTAATTTTTATGATTTAACTGTATTGGTATAATACATCCATATAGCTGAGAAGTCAATTATCACGTATTTATAACAGAATAATCATATTTCCCACTTCTTTCCTAGTCCATCCTTAGAGGCAACTACTTTCAACCCCCTTAGCTGATTCTTACAGCATTTCCCCATCTTCATACTTCTAATTTTGATTTTAACATATATTTCTAGTTATTTCATTCACTCTTTTAATAAGTAATTTATTAATTAAATTACTTATGCAAAGCCCTGTTGAGGAAGGGAGCATGGCAATTTCAGGAACCATTTTCTTGGGTACTTGGAATCATACTCTTTTTTAATTTTTCTGGCTGTGTGGCTTGTGGGAACTTAGTTTTTGGACCAGGGATCATATCCATGCTCCCCTGCAGTGGAAGTGCAGAGTCCTAACCACTGAACCATCAGGTAATTCCCTGGAACTGCATTCTTTAACTGAATGAACCTTCACAGCAGAGACTTAGAGGCAGTGTGGTGAAGAGCTGGTTCATGGGTTCAAATCTTTTCTACCTGGCCCATTAGCAATGTGCTCTTAAACAAAACATAACTGAGTCACACTTTTCTTACCTAAAAAATACTGTTACTAAAACGTAAAGAGTTTTGTGGTGAGCACGACATGACATAATTCTTGTAAAGTGTGGCCCAATGCCTGCCACACAATCAGTGGTCAAAACCTGCCTGCTGATATTATTATCGCTATTTTTTTTTTCCTGTGTAAATATAAGCTGAAAGAGAAAAATCTAGGGCAAATTTCAAGTTTGTGAAGACCAGTGAAGTCTGGGGGACAGAAAAGCTTTAGTTTGTGCTGATGAACATGTGTGATGCATTCAGGTCACAGTGGAGAGAAAGAGCACACAGGTTTTGAGCCTGGCATTTCCCTGGCCTGCAGGCATTAGTCCATGTAATAGGAAGTGCTTCAGAGCCACATGAAGCTTCACCCTCATTCCCTGTTAGTACTCTCTGGGCAAGGGGCAGAAAATGGATGCTTTGGGGACCAGCTTTCCTAGAAAGCACCAGAAGACTTGCCTCCACGTCCAAGGCTCAGAGTCCTGGGAGTCTAACTTTCTGCCGGAAAGCTGTGTTGGTCCTTCTCTTCCTGTCTTGCCTGGGATCCTAACAACCCATTTTATTTTGACTTTGCTCTCAATCTCACTGGACACCCTGAACCCGGGTGACAGAGTGATTATGGTTTGCTGCTGTGATGATGACGACGTGATGAGGGCTTTAAGGTTGAAGGAAGATGGGCACCCACTTCTCACTTCCCCTCTTACTCCATTGCTCTCTGTCAGTTTCTTTGTCTTCCTGTCTGTCTGCCTCTCAACCTCTCTTTGTGTCTATATATCTTTGTCTGCCTGTGTCTCACTCTTTTTGTCTGTCTTTCTCTGCTTATCTCTCCGTTTCTCTCTATGGACTTTATATTAGACTCTTTCTGTCTCTCCTCTTTTTTTTGACCACACCCTACAATCTGTGGGATCTTAGTTCCCCTACTAGGGATCAAACCCATGGCCCCAGCACTGAAAGCATCTAGTCGTAACCACTGGACCACCAGGATATCTCTCTGCCTCTTTCTGTCTCCCCTGGCTTCCTTACCCCATCCCTAATACCCCATCTTTCCTATTAGCGACCCCCCCAGCTTTTTTCAACAAGCTATGACTTTAGGAAGAGTCCCCTCCATATGAGGCCATTTTAATCAAGGGCTTCAGTTCAGTTCAGTCGCTCAGTTGTTTCCACTCTTTGTGACCCCCACCATGGACTATGGTATGCTAGGCTTCCCTGTCCATCACCAGCTCCTGGAGCTTGCTCAAACTCATGTCCATTGAGTCAGTGATGCCACGTCACCATCTCATCCTCTGTCATCACTTTTTCCTCCTGCCTTCCATCTTTCCCAGCATCAAGGTCTTTTCCAATGAATCAGTTCTTCACATCAGGTGGTCGAAATATTGCAGTTTCAGCTTTAGTATCAGTCCTTCCTTTTTTTTTTTTAATTTTTATTTTTTATTTTATTTTATTTTATTTTTTTTAATTTTTAGTTTTTTATTTTTTAAATTTTAAAATCTTTAATTCTTACATGCATTCCCAAACATGAACCCCCCTCCCACCTCCCTCCCCATAACATCTATCAGTCCTTCCAATGGGTATTCAGGACTGATTTCCTTTAGGATAGACTGGTTGGATCTCCTTGCAGTCCAAGGGACATTCAAGGGTCTTCTCCAACACCACAGTTCAAAAGCATCAATTCTTCGGCGCTCAGCTTTCTTTATAGTCCAATTCTCATATCCATAAATGACTACTAGAAGAACCATAGCTTTGACTAGATGGACCTTTGTCAGCAAAATAATATCCCTGCTTTTTAATATGCTGTCTAGGTTGGTCATAGCTTTTCTTTCAAGGAGTAAGCCTCTTTTAATTTCATGGCTATCCCATTTGCAGGGGATATCCCTTCTCCAGGGGACAGGCGATCCCTTCTCCAAGGGGTAGCCTATCCCTTCTCCAGGGGGTCTTCCAGACTTGGGAATCGAACCAGGGTCACCTACATTGCAAGCGGATTCTTTACCAACTGAGCTATCAGGGAAGCCCTAATCCAGGGCTTAGCTAACATAATTTTTGTATTTTGTATATCACAGCGGCAGGGGGAAGTTAGCTGGCTTGCTAACTTTTAGCAAAATAGTCTTTTTATTAGCAAATTTGTGCAGAGTGGTTTGCAAGATGTGAGATGTGACTAAAATATTAAATTCCTAAAACTGGCAAAGCACTAATGGATCAGGGAGGTAAATTATAGAAGTGTATTCTCCCACAGGAATTACACTGACATTCAAAATTAACTTTTCTTAATTCTGTGTCCACTCATTACACACCAGCTTAGAGGGGGGAACATTTAAATCTCAGTTCTTGGTGAGCTCCCTAATAGAAGAAAGTAGCAGTAATTAAGTTAGAAGGTAAAAATTGTTCTTTGGTTACTTCCTGCAAGTTTTCCTCCCTTGGGGAATATTACAGAGAGGAAATGTTTTGCAGAGTCTTGGCAAAATTAAGATCGTCAGCCTTTAGGGAAACGGGCAGGTCTAGAGATAATGTGAAATGTTTAGGAAAAACGATAGGTAGCTTGGGAAGTTTTAAGATTTTTCCTCCCCCCCTCCCTTCCTCCTGCCTTCCTTTTCCTTTTAAATTTTCCTTTCCTCTATGTTATGTCTGGGTCAGTAGCCTGCTATACCTGAACCCAGACTGACATCAAGATAGCTGAGTTTAATTCTGGCTTTGCTGCTGTGTGACCATGGGAAAGTTATTCAACCTCTCTGGGCTTCAATTTCCTCTTCTGCTGAGTCAGAAGTTTTGAACTTGATGACCTCTAACATTTTTTCCGAGGTCTAAAATTCTTTCATGCACACACCAACAAATGCTTAATTTTTAATATGTATTTCCCTCCTGTTATGAAAAGGACAAACACACTAAATGATTTGAGGAGAAATAAAAAGAACAAATGAAAACTCTCCATAATTCTAACACCCAAAGAACTGCCATGAACATTTTGGTGCATTTCTTTTCATCTTTTTTTGCTATACAGTTTTGATATGCAGATTATTTTCATTGTACATAATAACAGGTTTATATGCTTTTCTGTTAGCATTTCCTCCCTATGCATGTCTGTCTGTCCTTCCTGTCTTTATGAACAACATCCTTAATGGGTACATAATATTTCACTGGGCAACTTAATTTACATAACCACTCCCTAACTGGTGTCATACTGGTTGATGGCAGCTTTTCTCTTTTAACGCTACTGATGGTGGGATGACTCATTTTCTGAAGGCTCCAGGCTACATTTTTTTCAGAGTCTGAATAGAGAGAATTGAAGTCTGGCTTCACAGCAGGCCTGTTCCATTGCAGCCCCACTGGATGAATCCGGACAACAGATGTGTTTTGTTCAACTTGAAGAATATTTTTAATAACTTTATTTAGTTCCCACTTTACAAAAATCAAAGAGATCTCACAGAAAAATCCAGATCTCCAACTTCTCTTAGAAATTTAAAAATAATCCCAAGTAGTAATGCTTAGGTGGTATTGAGGAGCAACTGCCCCTTTAAGTCGGTCAGTGTCTCCTATTGGTCCCAGTCCTGTGAGGCCATCTTTCTCCTTTGAGACCTCTGTTGATTCTTATTGGATCTGAGCTGAACCCAGGTACTGGTTAGGCACAGGCCATGATATGCTGAGCTTTTTACTCAGAGCAGGACCCAGTAAATAAATCCTGGGCATTGTGCCATGTCAGGCTGTTTTTACAGGTGTTGTGGGAATTGTGTGGCTGAATTTCTGTGCTCTGCATTGTGTTTTAGTGATTTGTGCTTAGAAATGAAATCATTGCTTGGTTGCGGCCAGGCTACAGGGGTGGATAACTCTCAAGACTCCTACCCTGGTTTTGAGAACAGTTCTGTGATGGACAGTCATTTATTTCTTTTTTCTCTGTGGTTTTATACATGTGTCTGCTGACTTCTGAAGTCTTAATTCAGGAGCCTTGGCCAGCCCATCCACAGTCAGACCCTTGCTGGCACATATCGGAATTGTAATTATGTCCTTGTGTGTATCCCCACTGTGGCAGAGACAGTAATGCTCATCAGACAGCCCATGTTCTCAGCTGCATTCTTGGTCCCTTTGCACTTAAGTGGAGCCTTGAGGCTAGTTCTGGCTGATGGTCTATGAGCAGAGAGTGTGAGTCGCCTCCAGGCTTAGGCATAGGAATGGTTATGAGTACTCTGGGTACTTTTTTCCTGCTGTGTGAATTGTGAAGGCCTCATGTTGAAAATGTGGAATCAGAGCACTATTTTCACCTGGATTTCTGAGTTACCTGGAACCACAGCAGACTCTGTGCTAGGGGACAGTAAATTTTTATTGTACTAAAGCACTGCGGTTTTAGTGTATTTGTTACTGCAGCATAACCTAGCCTAAGCTGACTGATACATTCTCTATCAGAAATAATGAGCAAGGGAACTTCTCAGGTGGTTGAGAACTAACATTTATTGAGTGCTATCTATTTTGTTATTTATTTTCCACATTTAAAAATGAGGAAAATGAGGTCCAGGGAAATTAGGTAGTTTGCTCAGGGTCATAGAACTATTTAATACATAGTTCTGCCAGAAGGCTTCCTATCCATCTTTTCAATTGTCTCTAGGTATTAACTATAATGCCTCCTCAAGGAAGTCTTACCTGATCACCAGGTTAGAGTGCTTCTCACTGTTATGCTGCTGCTAAGTTGCTTCAGTCGTGTCCGACTCTGTGCGACCCCATAGATGGAAGCCCACTAGGCTCCCCAGTCTCTGGGATTCTCCAGGCAAGAACACCGGAGTGGGTTGCCATTTCCTTCTCCAATGCATGAAAGTGAAAAGTGAAAGGGAAGTCGCTCAGTCGTGTCTGACTCTTAGCGACCCCATGGACTGCAGCCCACCAGGCTCTGCCATCCATGGGATTTTCCAGGCAAGAGTACCGGAGTGGGGTGCCATTGCCTTCTCACTGTTATATGATCCCCCAAATCCTGGTACTCCTCCCATATAGCATTATCCCACATAACTTCTCATCGGACTTTAACTGCCCTAAGAATAGTTCCTGTGTCTGTTTTGCTCAGTGTGATATCTCCAGCATCTAGTACACTGCCTGGAGCCTGGTAGGTACTCAATGTATTTTTGTTGAATAAAAGAGAGTCAGAAAGTTTGAACTTGGGTCCTTACTGCCACTAATCAACTGTGTCATCTTGGACAAGTAGTTTTCTCTCTCCAAATCCCAGTGTTTCCAGTAGGACTAGGTAGATGTTTGATTAAATCAGTTCCTTCTGGCTCTGGTGTTTGATTATTATTTCATTCACATAATCTGTTCCTTCTTGGAGTCTAATTTTGGGTTGCTTTCCAGGCTCTTTAATTCCATATTTATTCCTGGAATAATTTACAGAGTTAGGCTATGAACCCAGGCAGTCTAACTAAAGAGTTCATGATTTTAACTGCTCATGTCACCTATCTACCTACCCACCCACCTGTTTATTCTATTGTCATCCATCCATTCATTCATGCAGTCATTCATCCATCCGTATACCCCACCATTCATCCAATAATCCACAGGCATTCATCCGTTCATTCATTCATCCATCCGCCCACCTATCCATCCATTTATTCTTCCAGTTTCTGCCTTCCTGGTGCTCTCATTCTAATGAGTAGAGGGCAATTTCTCCTCAGCGGCTGTTGACATGAATGTTGAGATAATGTTCAATGTGTGAGCTGGAGCTCTTTAGCTGATTTTATTGTATTGGTTTTTATATCCTCATGGATAATATAATGCTGCTTTGTTTTTACTGTTATATGTAAAGTTATTAATGAAGTCACCAATGTTTATTGAGTACTTACTATATGCCAGGCATTCTTAGGTGCACACAAGACCCAATTTGTTTCACAAGTCTAGAGGATGTCATTCACATTGCATTCTAGGTGGTCTTGGAGTTGCACAAATACATGGGACCATGTATTTGCCACTCTCCTGAAGGAGTCCACATTTCAGCATAGTGATTAAGAACTTTGGGCTCTAGATCTGAACAGCCTGGCTTTGAGTTCTATGTCTGCCACTTATTGGCTATGCAAATCAAATCATTTTACCCCTCTATATGTAAGTTTCCTCTCCGATAGAATAGGGATAATAAAAACCATTAATTCAGAGAATTGTCTTATGGCAAAGAGTTAACTAAGGCAAAAGTTCTCAGAATAGTTCCTATATAAAATAATTACTCAGAAAAGATGAGTAATTAACTTAGATATATCTCTCACTAGGTTGGTTTCCTTAACAGTTTTTCATATGGGGGAATGGAGTCAGGAGCAGAAACAAGTTTAACCCGATATGATCTGCTAAAGTCAGAGTCGAAGGTAAATTGATTAGTAACTGTCTATTGATATAGAGGATATGTGTTTTATGCAGCGAAGTGCTTACCCAAGTTGACATAAATCAAGTATAATAAAGAGTCGGAGTCTGTATTTGATGTTTGACCACCAACAGCTTTCTCCCTCCTCTTTCCCTGTTTGTCGCAGTATCTGAGGAAGCCAACTGTGCTTGCTCAGATATTGGAGTAGTTCAACCATTTATGTTAACCTCACCCATATATTTCCATGACTTAATATATCTGTGTAAACTCACAGGAAAAGACTGGAAATGTATATAGCAAACTGACTACAGGGGAGAGGAAAAGGGAACTGAGATTCCTGGAGAAAGGTGGTGTTCAAGAGGGTCTTTATTTGTCATGTTTTAATTACTATAAAAATGGGACTGTTTTTTAATGTATTTAAGAATCTGTTATAAGAAAAAAGTAAATGACCATCCTAAAACTTTGAAATTGCTCAGTTGTGTCCGACTCTGCGACCCTATGGACTATACAGTCCATGAAATCCTCTAGGCTGGAATACTGGAGAGGGTAGCCTTTCCCTTCTCCAGGGGATCTTCCCGGCCCAGGGATCAAATTCAGGTCTCCTGCACTGCGGGCAGATTCTTTACCAACTGAGCTATCAGGGAAGCCTGGATGGGGGTATGTGTGTGACTGATGAGTTAGGAGAGCCTAGAACCCTTCCTACCTATGTCAGAAGGTGCCTGAATGGGGATTGTCATTAAAAGCACAAAAAGCTGATCAATTGGGTTGTCTTCTGAAGAGAGGCTGTGTTAACTGAGGATCTGTAGAATTGAGTCCAGGGCCTCCAGACAGGTCAGTGTATGTGCCCAGAACTGTCCACAAGAGCGTTCCTAGACTAGTAAGCAAAAGAGCCTGTTTATACATTGGCAAATGCCTAGAATGCAGGGCCTCAAGGTTATGAGGCTTGTGCAGAGTTGTGCTTAGTTGTTCATTGATGTCTGGCTCTTTGCCCACGGACTGTAGCCCACCAGGCTCCTCTCCCCATGGAATTTTCCAGGCAAGAATACTGGAGTGGGTTGCCATTTCCTCCTCCAGGGGATCTTCCCGACCCAGGGATCAAACCCATGTCTCTTGCATCTCCTGCATTTGGCAGGCGGATTCTTTACTGCTAGCACCACCTGGGAAGCTGGGTCCCCCCAAAAGCAGACCCTGAGACAGGGTTTCAGTGCAAGGAGTTTATCTGATAGGTGATTCCACGAAGCACTAGTCGGGCAGGGAACTGAGACAGAGAAGGGCAGTAAGCAGTAGCATCTTGCTGAGGGCAACTGGGAGGCTGTATAGCACGTGCTTCACAGTTCCTCATGGTGTGCAAAGCTGTGTGGGTGAGGAAGAACATGTCCTTTACTCACACCAGTCATTATTGAAGGGCTACTCCTGATGCATTCTGAACACTGGCTTAGCAGGCTTCAGCAGCCAGAGAAAGACCTGGTAATGAATCATAGGTATTGACAGAAGTTGTCACATCAGTGTGCAAGGGATAGTGAGAGGGACAGCAGTAGTGTATACTATGTTTTCTGGTACAGGTTTGTAACAGGAAGAAAATGTGCTTGGTGAAGAAAATGAACTTTTCTTCCCTAAGCACTTCTGAGTCTCAACAGCAGTCAGTACACTGGCCCTCTGATTTATACATTGGTCTTTTGTGAGTTTGGATAGTGGGAGTCAAGAGAGACAGCTCCTCTGGGGGAGTACACAGCCAGAATTGAATTCCGTAGAGAAACCTAGACCGAGTTTGGAAACTTAAGAGATCTTACCAGCCAGGGACCATGAATAAGTGAAGTGGGTGGGAGGAGGAGGAGAATGTACTTAGTGTGGTGCCTGGCGTATAATAAGTGCTCAGTAAAAATGATTTACATGGGGAAAGCTTTAAGGAAGAGGTGGAACCCAAGTGTAATGTGTTGCAAGGATGCCAAACAGAATAGGAAACTAACCAGGAGGAGGTGAAGCTAGAAACCTCCTTGCCTAACCCTGGCCTCTGTACAGTCCTTGTAATTAGGATGATAGTCATTTTCTAGTATTGGCAGCGATGACAGTTTCTTAGAGGTGAGGTTAATTGGTATCATAGATGTGTGACATCTTCCCATCAGACGTTTTAGATGCCAGCAATTAGCCTCTCTTTTCCGGGGAGTGGGGGTGGGGCAGCCATTAACCCTCTGTCTTCCTGGTGCTCTGCTGCCAGCATCTTTCCATATCGCCCGCCACGTTGGCTTTGACACATTAGAAGGGCCAACATGGAGGAAGACAAAAGTGAGTCATGGTGTCTGTGTAATAAGAGAAAGTTGACTTTCTATTCATGTATCTGAGATGAGATCTGGTTTATCCATCTGGTATTGTGATATCAGTGCTAGGAGCTTATGAGTCTTACAAAGGCCTGTGGCAATATTTGCACACTAAAAAAAAAGTGACCTCTGAAATATGAAAAGAAAATCATAAAATTAAAGAAAAAATTGAATTTTATTTTCCACCTAGCTTTACTGCGTTATATTGTATATTTTGTATACATTATATATACTCTATATTCATTGTATATACAAAAATGTATATTTTGTATACATTGTATAGTAAAAATTGTATATACTTAGGTTGTTCAATGTGATTTTAAGGTCTACAATGTGATGATTTAATATGTGTATACACTGTGAAATGATTACTGCAATCAAAGTAATTAACACATCCATAAACTCATATAGTTACCTTTTTGTTGTTGCTGTTGTTGGTAATGAAAACACTTTAGATCTACTCTTGGGACTTTCCTGGTGGTCCAGTGGTTAAGACTTTGTGCTTCCACCACAGGGATGTGGGTTTGTTCCCTGGTCAGGGAACTAAGATCCTACATGCCTCACAGGAGGCCAAAATATAAATAAAATAAAATAAAATAAAATAAAAATTCTTAAATAAAAGATCTACTCTTTTAGCAAATTTCAAGTAGACAATATAGTATTAATTAAAATCATGCTGTATATTAGATCGCCAGAACTTACTTATAACTGAAACTTTATATCCTTTGGCTAATAACTCATTCCCCACTCCCACACCCACCCCAGCCCCTGGTAACCACCTTTATCTCTGGTTCTAGGAGTTCTGCTTTGTATAATTAAAATTGATATGTGTTGCCTTTCGTGAAACACTGTACCCATTGTAATATACCTCAACTAGTTGATGGAACAGCCAATTGAAGAGGCGTCTGCCCCAGTAGAGTTGGGGTGTGCCACCCTTCTAGCAGGGGGAGGGGGAGCTCTCTGAACTCCGCTGTTTAGGGTTTTTATGGAGATCCCATCACAGACTTCCCTGTAGTTCAAACAGTAAAGAGGCAGGAGACCAGGGTTTGATCCCTGGATTGGGAAGTTCCTCTGGAGAAGGGAATGGCAATCCGCTCCGGAATCCTGGAGCATTCCATGGACAGAGAAGCCTGGCAGGCTACATTTCGTGGGGTCACAAAGATTAGGACGCAACTGAGCGACTAACGCAGTCCACAGTCCACACTCCACATCACAGACATCACGATTGATTAAATCATTGGCTTTTGATGATTAACTGACAACTCTAGCCCTTATTCCCTTCCTGGAGGTTGGGAGGGGTTTGGGGCTGCAAGTTCCAACCCTCTAATTATGTCTTGATCTTTTCATAACCAGCTTCCATCCTGCAACTCTCTAGGGGCTCCCATCAACTTGTCATCTCATCAGCATAAAAATACACTTATCACTCCAGAGATCCAAGGGTCTTAGAAGCTCTTGTGTCAAGAACAGGGGACTAAGACCAACTACTGTAACAAAAGATGCTCCTAGCACTCTGTTGGGGGTTTCCTAGATGGCTCAGTGGGTAAAGAATTGCCTGCAATGCAGGAGACACAGTTGGCATGGGTTCAGTTCCTGGGTTGGGAAGATCCCCTGGATGGAGGTAATGGCAACCCACTCCAGTATTCTTGCCTGGAAAGTCCCATGGACAGAGGAGCCTGGCGGGCTGCAGTCCATGGGGTCTCAAAGAGTCGGACACAGCTGAGGGACTAAGCACACAGCATCCTGTCATTTAGGAAATGACAAGAGTTCTGGGAGCTCTGTGTAAGCAACCAAGGACAGAGACCAAACGTATATATGGTATTATACCACAGTCACTAACTCAGTGGCTTTAGGTTATGGCTTGATCTCCTGATCCTTAGCTTCTGGGTGTCCCATGGGATGACAAAAGTTCCTTGGTTGCTGTGAGGCCTGAGTGAGTTAATACACTTGGAGGATTCAGAATTGTACTTTGCGGCTCCAATAAGTGCATAATTTCTTCACCCTGAGCTGTGAACCTAGAGAAAAAGGTTGCATAACTCAGATTTTGAATCACAGTGGTGCAGCTTCCCAGTGTTTATGGATTTAGGGCACTCCCTGGGGGTATAATTAGAATCAGATTATGGGAAAGGTAGATCCACCCTGCCATCTATTTCCCTCCTCTTAGTTTAAATACAGGCTCCACTGCAAGTCACTCTCCCCAGGTGAGCTGAATAATTAATGCCAGTTCTGATAATCCTGCCTGGCTCAAAAATGGTTCATTATTACTAATAACAGCAACTACCATTGATTGAATGGCTTGTTCTGTGCCAGACTCTGCCCTGAGCTCTTTTCTAGCATGGCGTCTAGCGTGAAGCATTCTCATAGAAACCTTAGTTCAAGTGCCACTCTTGCCTCCTCCAAGCAGTTTGTCTTCAGGCAAGTCACTTCCCTTTTCTCTGAGCCTCAGTGTCCTCATCTGTAAAATGTGATGACAGGAGCTGCTCCATTAACACAGTTGCGCTAAAGGTTAAATGCACTATCGATGCAGAACTTTTTTGCCTGAAGCCGGGCACGCCATAAGCACTTGATAAATGTTCTCTTTTGTTATCATCATGTTCCTCAATCCTGATGGAAGCCCTCTGAGGTAGATATGAAAATCGTTTGGCTCGTTTCATGTGGCAACACTCTGACAAACAGACGCCTTCAGTGTTTAAATCCGTTTCCCTTTATAATCTTTTCTTCACAGTGTATTTGGGAGTGGGGATGTAAATTAGCCCCTATCAACAGGAAAGTGGGTATATACATTAGATTCATGCCACTGAAAATGAACGAGCTCCGGCTTTGTGAATCAATGTGAGTGAATCCTCCAAAAAACATGATGTCGAGAGCAATAAAAGCAAGTTGCCCCTAAATGCATATGGAATATTATTTCTATAAAGTTTAAAACTATGCAAAGCAATTGAATAAAGTCAGGGATACACATTACACACATGGGGAGTAAAAGTATAGAGACACATGAGACCGAAAACACCAACTTCACAGCAGAGATTCCCTCCGCGGAGCTGGTGGGGGGTATGGTTGAGGAGGGGGCACACAAGAGCCTTCATATATCCTAGGATGTTTATTTCTTTTTTAAAAAAATATTTATTTTTGGCTGTGTTGTGTCTTCATTGCCGTGCAGGCTTTTCTTTAGTTGTGGAGAGTGGGGGCTATTCTCTAGTTGTGGTGCGTGATCTCATTGCGGTGGCCCAATGAGAAGCCCACGCTTGGCACGTGGGCTCCGTAGCAGCAGCTTCCAGGTTCTAGAGCTCAGGCTCAGTAGCTGTAGTATATGGGCTTGGTTCCTCCACAGCATGTGAGATCTTCCCGGACCAGGAATCGAACCTGTGTCTCTCCTGCATTGGCAGGCAGATTCTTTACCACTAAGTCACTAGGGAGCCCAGGATGCTTATTTCTTAATCTGCTGTTGGAGGCATTTATTATCTTTTATGTCCTTTGTCGAATAAAAAATATAGTCACAAGCTGAAAGTAGAGAGTTATTTTATTTGGTGGGAATGTTTAGGACTCTGAACGTGGGAGACTCCATCTCAGTAGCTCTGAGGAAACTGCTCCAAGGAGGCAGGAGGGAAAGTCAGGCTCTATACAAGTTTGCAAAAAAGGGAGCAGGCAGTTGAACATTGAAGATCAGGTATCAGTTTAAGAATTTAGCATTCTGTGTGTAGGAAGATGCAAGCCTCTGGGCTCACCCTTCATCCATTCCCTTCATCTGCGCTCAGCTATCTGGGGCCCATCCTATTTCCTTGTTTGCCTTGCTTCTCGAATTCTCCCAGTTCCTCTGCAATCACCGTGGAGGGTGGCAGCATCCACTGGATTGAAGTTTTGAGAGCTCTCATTCACATTTGGCAAATAAAAGGGGAAAAGTTGAAAGCAGTGACAGATTTCCTCTTCTTGGGCTCCAAAATCACTGTGGACAGTGACTGCAGACGTGAAATCAGAAGACGATTGCTTCTTGGCAGGAAAGCCATGACAAACCTAGACAGTGTGTTGAAAAGCAGAGATATCACTCTGCCGACAGAGGTCCGTACAGGCAAGGTTATGGTTTTCCTAGTGGTCACGTGCAGTTGTGAGAGCTGGACCGTAAAGAAGGGAGAACACCAAAGAATTGATGCCTTCGAACTGTGGTGTTGGAGAAGACTCCCGAAAGTCCCGTGGACAGCAAGGAGATCAAACCAGACAATCTTAAGGGAGATCAACCCTGAATGTTCACTGGAAGGATTGATGCTGAATCTGAAGCTTCAGTACTTGGTCATCTGATGTGAACAGATGACTCATTGGAAAAGTCCCTGATGCTGGGAAAGATTGAGGGCAGGAGAAGAGGGCATCAGAGGATGAGATGGCTGGATGACATTACTGATGCAATGAACGTGAACTTGGGCAAATTCCGGGAGCTGGTGAGGGACAGGGACGCCTGGGGTGCTGCAGTCCTTGGGGTCACAAAGAGTCAGACCTGACTGGATGACTGAACAACAAATTTGCATTTGATGGCTGTGACATTTCTTGTTTATTGATACGGCAGGAGATATTTTCATTTCACACCTTGAACATACAGCTCAAGTGGGTAACAGTAATTTTTAAAAATTGCACCCCAGCCATGAGGAAAGGAATTTAGGGACCCCCTCTGTATTCTTAAAATTCCACCACCCCTACCAACCATTAAAGATTCTTTAATCTTCCTGAACCCAAAGCTTCTCTCCACCCACCTCCATTTCTTCCTAGTGTCTCACTAACAAAACCCCCAACCCACTTGGCTCAAAATGGAGCTTCCTGGCAGCCAGGTTCTCAATTTGCATGTTAAAGGAGCACTTTTTTTTGCTTTCTCCACCTGTGTTTTAATTATCATTCACTTCCCTGGCTTCATTCTGTTCACCTCCAAACACTCCCAGATATCCGCTGGCTCTTTTGGGGGTGGGTGTGAGGAAGAGATGGCAGGAGGTATACTTACTACTGCAGAAATGGGACCAACCTTATCTGGCAGGACTGAGACAAGTCATCATACGTAGAGCTCTTCTACTCCAATCCCGACTTCTTTGTAAGAGAAGTTTTATTAAAATGCATACCAAAAGCAGTCTTGACGTGAAAAGAGAATGCAATATACTGCTCCTCACCCTCCAGCAGGCTGCCTAGTTGTGTGTGTGTGTGTGTGTGTGTGTGTCTGTTGGTTGTGGATGACTGAAGGAGCAACATTTGCCAAGTCGTCAGCTCTGGCCTTCTCGATAGCTGACCCTTTCATCTGGAACCCCAAGGTAGGAGAAGTTCTATCAATAAATAAGTACATTTTCCAGGTGGCTGAAACATACACCCCTGAGGTCATCTATATTTATATGCAGAACGCAAGGTTCAGAGAGGTTAAGTGATTTTTCCAAGGGAACACAGCTGGTAAAGTGGCCAAGCTGATATCTGGTAGATCAAGGACTGTGTTTCTATTTGCTAATGTGTCGTTCAAACTTTTCTATCTTACTGAGGGTGATTTTAATGACA
Organism: Ovis canadensis; assembly: GCF_042477335.2. Classification (NCBI taxonomy): domain Eukaryota; kingdom Metazoa; phylum Chordata; class Mammalia; order Artiodactyla; family Bovidae; genus Ovis; species Ovis canadensis. Next base: position 72,191,157 of record NC_091261.1, on the reverse strand, counting down.
GTCATTCCAAGAAACGCTTCCCTGGTGGCTCAGACAGTAAAGCGTCTGTCTGCAATGTGGGCGACCCATCTTATTAACCCATTAATAAGATGGAGGTAAGTGATACGATCTTCTGGATCAATCCCTGGGTTGGGAAGATCCCCTGGAGGGGGAAATGGCAACCCACCTCAGTACTCTTGCCTGGAAAATCCCATGCATGGAGGAGCCTGGTAGACTACAGTCCATGTGGTTGTGAAGAGTTGGACACGACTGAGCGACTTCACTTTCATTTTCACTCCAAGAATCACCCCCCTTTAAAAACTGTTTTGCTTTCTAAAAGAGGGTAGGGAAACAATTTAACTTTTTCCCTATGATATAAAATTCAGTTATGCATCCTTTCCAAAGTTATACTCTCAGGTGTGTTTGAGGGGCAGGTGGGAAAGAAGCTAACATGTATTCACCAATGACCACATGCCAGGCATCTGCCAGATATCTTACACATTCCTATTTATGTTCCCTATTATCTGTTATTATTCCCATTTGATAGATGGAGAAACTGGCTCAGTGTGTATTCATTATCGACCACTGTATAACAAATGAACAGCTTTAAACAACAAACATTTATGATCTTCCATAGTTTCTGAGGAATCAGTGTTTCAGGAGCAGCTTGGGTGATTCTGGCTGAGAATTTCATGAGGTTGCAATCAGAGGGTGGCAGAGACTGTAATCTCTGAAGATGTGACGGGACTGAAAAATTTACTTCCATTCACATGGTTTTTGGCCAGAAGCCTCGGTTCCTTGCCTCATGAATCTTTCCGTAAGCTACCCACATGACTTCACAGCATGGAATGATCCAGGAGAGACAGAGACCACAATGGAAGCCGTAATACCTTTTAAGACTTAGTCTCTGTACGTGAACATTGTCAATTTTGCTTTATTCTGTTTGTTAGGAGAGGAGAATTAGGCTGTACACCTCCTGAAGGTGGAAGTATTAAAGAATTTGTACCTTTTTTAGAACTACCAACTCAGGGAGTTGCCGTCAACTTGCCGAAGTTCACGAGGTTTGTAAGTGGTAGAGGTTAGATGCAACCATAGTTCTAGATGGTTCCACACTCTTTCTTTTCACTGTACTGTGATTTCTCCCTGACTGAGGAATGGAGAGCTGTTTGCCCTTATGCTTATTTTGCTGTTTGCCCAGACTGTGAGCCTCTTTATTTGCTTTTAAAGCTTTCCCCTTTCTATCTGCCTATCATCTATCGCATCTAAGCAACATCCTTCTTATTCTAAATTAGAATTTTGAATCTCTTGTGAAGTTGGGGAACCTGGTAACTTTTAGTGTGAGTTGTGTGTCCATTGAGAGTCAGTAGACTCTGAGTGACTATTTGGGGTTTCTTTTTCATCAGGTGGCATTTATAACATTTTGGAGTGCTGTGAAAGCTTTCTTCGTCTGTTCCGGATTCTTCGTCTTGAAGATCATTGACGCTGTGGGTAAGTTTTGGATGAAATAATGATAATTATAAAGGTCTATTTAACTTATCCCTTGTATAACTCTTCAGAGTTTTCAAAGGTCATTTATACACAGCATATCACCTGATTCTCACTAAAAACCTGTTAATAAGATGGAGGTAAGTGATACGATCTTCTGGATAAGCTATGTTGAGCCACCACTTATCTGTGTAGTTTTGTTCTCTGGGTACCTGCTTGGTGCTGACTCCTTCTTGCCTCCAGGCCACTCCTCTGCTTTTTTCCGAGGTGTGACAGTAGACAGAGCCATAGGAGTCTGTGGTCTTGGAACTGTAAGGGGAGGGAAAACTTTTCTTCTCCTCTCTTAAGTTATGTCTTGCGGGACTGCGATTAAATACAAGCGCCAGATAACCGAAGAAAAGACAAACAGATTTTATTCATATTAATATTTTTATGTGTACAAGGGCTTCACACAAGTGAAAACCCAAAGAAAAGGTTAAATTCAGGGGTTTATATGCCATCTTAGCGAAGAGTGATCAATTGTGGAGAAGTGACTAGTCCAAGATAAAGCAGATTTGGGTTTCATAAGGGTGGTAAATTGGACGAAGGTGATAGGCAATATATGGTAGACAAAGGCTTATTAAGATTTGTTATGCAGACTAGACTCAAGTAATCTCTAATGATAAAAGTGGTTCTTTACTTGGTAGGGGAGAAGAGGACACTTCTATATGTGGAAACATCGCACTTTTACAAGGAAAACTTATGCCTTATGTTTAGACAGAAAGAGGAGGGTAGAGAGCTCTGCCTGTGTGTGCTATTTCTTCAGTTGCATTCAGCTTGAGATAGTTCTTATGTCAAAGTAGCATATTTGTGGGTGGTATTCTGATCCGTTTCAGAGTTAATATTCTAATTTGCATTTACTCTTGTGAAAAGAGCATAGGTTTGTGTTAAACTTGGGTTCAGATTCCAGCTTTACCATTTACTAGATGTAGGTCCTCAGGCAAGCAACTTTATTTCTTTGAGTCTTGGTTTTCTCCTCTGTAAAATGGGGATTAAAAGCAATACCTACTTCACTGGACTGTTACAAGGATTAGATGATACATAAAAATGCTTAGCTTAGCGATTGCAAGGTAGTCAACACTCAAAGCCACCTTACATTTCTGAACACACTTGCCCTTATAAAGTCACTTCTCTGTATACCAAGATCTCAACTTGCTGCGTGACTTGGAGAAATTCCCTGGCCTCTCAAACTACCTTCACTTCTAAAATGAGTGGGTTCAATTGCGTAATTCCCGAGGTTCCTTCCATCTCTTAACAATTAACACCTTCAGATTGTCTATACAGCAAACCCATACTATTTACTAAAAAAATCTATTCATTATATCCTGCTTGCCTTTGCTTGCTGTAGTAATTTTATATAATAGTTGCACAGAATTAATAGAAGCCAAAGGGGTTGTTTTTTCACATGCAGAGATTGAGCAACACACTTATGTACATAATTACCTTTTCTTTTCCTTTGCAGTGTAGGAGGGCATATTGAGAAGTTTGCAGTGATTTGTTTCCCCTCCCATTGGCTCAAGGAACTGGCTAATGCAGTTTTATGTTAATTGGAAGACATGCTAAATAGCATGAGAAAAAGAAAGAGAGGCACTCAGTTAGAAAAAGTGCTTTTTAATCATCTACCTAAATGAGAATGTCTGATGGGTTTGCAGGAATTTCTGCGGCCCCCTGAGGGAAGCTTTCCTGTCCTCACTAGAGTTGATGAATAACGGATTCCAAGCAGGGCTCTGCAAACACCAGCAAACTATTCTTCCTGAATCCTCTTTCCAATTTCTTCTCCCCCACAAATGCCTAGCTGTGATTTTGGCCTGATCTCTTGTCTCTTAAATACACTATTCTTTGCTCAGCACGTGCTTCATTTTATGGCTAACAGAAAGGCAGTTTGATCTGAAGTCACCCTCCTGCTCTAAAACCTTCAGTGCTTCCCTATTGCCCACTGCATTGAATACCAGCTGCTCAGCCCAGAATCTTCACTTTCCTGGGAAGCCAAAACAGTCGACTTGCTTCTCCCCACACACGCCCTGGGATTTAAAATTTTTCCCTTAGGATTCATTCTCTTCCCTCCAACTTCTGTGCTCTTCTTCCCTTTCCTATTTTTCTACCTATCACCATCACACTCAGATTACCAGGACCCAGAGGCAAAGGATTTCTTTTCCAAGAAGACTTTCAGTTCCCTGTCTGTTCTTTGAATCACTGTTATGCTTGATTTCAGGAGCTCAGTATCTAGATAAGTGGTTCTGAGCACAAGCTTGGTAATCTGACAGACCTGGGAATGGACCTGGTTTCCCTCACTTACTGTGCTACCTTGGCAAAGTCACTTCCCCTCTCGAATTTTTAAACTTAACTGTCTGTAAAATGGGGTTAATGATATTTACTTCTTTGTGTTGTTGTGGGGAGTAAATGATGCATATGAAACAGGGTACTGCCTGGTTCATGTTTATTTTTAGAAGCGAAATGTATAATAATGTATTTTACATTTGTTTCTTCCTACTCTTTGGAAGCCCGCACCACAGTCAATGCCCACTGTCCTCCATCCACCACTCCAGCCAGAGTGCTAGCTCCTTGCAAACTCATCTCTATCACTGGCTGGTAGAATTGTATCATGGACTTTAATTCTTTGTTCTTTCTTGTAGCCAAGATTTGTTTTGGTTAACATTTGCTGTCTTCAATGAGAAGGATGTAAACAAAATGTAAAAGTATTATATTTGGAATTTTTAACCCTGCTGCTTGCTGCTGCTGCTAAGTCACTTCAGTCGTGTCCGACTCTGTGCGACCCCATAGACGGCAGCCCACCAGGCTCCCCCATCCCTGGGATTCTCTAGGCAAGAACACTGGAGTGGGTTGCCATTTCCTTCTCCAATGTGTGAAAGTGAAAAGTGAAAGTGAAGTCGCTCAGTCGTGTCCGACTTTTAGCGACCCCATGGACTGCAGCCCACCAGGCTCCTCTGTCCATGGGATTTTCCAGGCAAGAGTATTGGAGTGGGGTGCCATTATATTTGGAATGTTTAACCCTAAATCAGTGTAAAAGAAAGTTAAACATTCACATGTTATATTCTATAAGTTGATAAAAATTATACTCCCAAAGTATTAAAGCTTAAAACTGCCCTAAAATTTTTGTTATACCCTGTATTTCCCCACCTCTGGTCTTTGGGTTCAGTTAGATATTTCACTTTGGCACAAAGAGTGAGAAGGAAGTGATGCTGCCACTGGGCCGAAGAGGTTGAGAGATGTCGGGCAGAGCCGCCAGGAGAGCCCATCTTTGATAAGGTGACCTGCATGTGTGTGGATGCGTGCTAAGTCACTTGAGTTGTGCCTGAGTCTTTGTGACCCCAGGACTGTAGCCTGCCAGGCTCCCCTGTCCATGAGATTCTCCAGGCAAAAATACTAGAGTGGCTTGCCACTCCTTCCTCCAGAGGATCTTCCTGACCCAGGCATTGAACCCGTGTCTCTGTGTCTCCTGCACTGGCAGGTGGGTTCTTTACCACTAGTGCCATCATTGGCTGAAACTAGAGATTTGGGGTGGTTTGTCACAAAGCAGTAGTTACTGAATATACCCTTTTAACTACTATCCTGCCCACGGTAGGTTCTTAGTAAATATTTATTGCGTTAAATTAGCAAATTCCTGTATTGTGCTTTGGGGAACACTTTTGTTCTCAAGGTTAGTTTTTTAATTTCATTAATTAAGGACTTCTTTCAATTGAGATGTTAACTCATTAGGATATTTGGGGAAATTGACTTCTAAGATGGTAGGACTCAAGACTTGGCACATGCGAATCTGCTTGTGAAAGGCAAGCCATGGTTAATTTCCAAGGGCTTGAGCCTCTATGTTAAACATGCAGTAAACTTTGAAATTCTCCAAGCCAGGCTTCAGCAGTACGTGAGCTGTGAAATTCCAGATGTTCAAGCTGGTTTTAGAAAAGGCAGAGGAACCAGAGATCAAATTGCCAACATCCACTGGATCATCGAAAAAGCAAGAGAGTTCCAGAAAAACATCTATTTCTGCTTTATTGACTATGCCAAAGACTTTGACTTTGTGGATCACAATAAACTGTGGAAAATTCTTCAAGAGATGGGAATACCAGACCACCTGACCTGCCTCTTGAGAAACCTATATGCAAGTCAGGAAGCAACAGTTAGAACTGGACATGGAACAACAGACTGGTTCCAAATAGGAAAAGGAATATGTCAAGGTTGGATATTGTCACCCTGCTTATTTAACTGATATGCAGAGTACGTCATGAGAAACGCTGGGCTGGAAGAAGCACAAGCTGGAATCAAGATTGCTGGGAGAAATATCGATAACCTCAGATATGCAGATGACACTACCCTTATGGCAGAAAGTGAAGAAGAACTAAAGAGCCTCTTGATGAAAGTGAAAGAGGAGAGTGAAAAAGTTGGCTTAAAATCAACATTTAAAAAACGAAGATCGTGGCATCTGGTCCCGTCACTTCATGGGAAATAGATGGGGAAACAGTGTCAGACTTTATTTTTGGGGGCTCCAAAATCACTGCAGATGGTGATTGAAGCCATGAAATTAAAAGACGCTTACTCCTTGGAAGGAAAGTTATGACCAACCTAGATAGTGTATTGAAAAGCTGAGATATTACTTTTGCAACAAAGGTCCATCTAGTCAAGGCTAGGGTTTTTTCAGTGGTCATGTATGGGTGTGAGAGTTGCACTGTGAAGAAAGCTGAGCACCGAAGAATTGATGCTTTTGAACTGAGGTGCTGGAGAAGACTCTTGAGAGTCCCTTGGACTGCAAGGAGATCCAACCAGTCCATCCTAAAGGAGATCAGTCCTGGCTGTTCATTGGAAGGTCTGATGTTGAGGCTGAAACTCAACAAATACTTTGGCCACCTGATGCAAAGAGTTGACTCATTGGAAAAGACCCTGATGCTGGGAGGGATTGGGGGCAGGAAGAGAAGGGGACGACAGAGGATGAGATGGCTGGATGGCATCACTGACTCGATGGACTTGAGTTTGAGTGAACTCTGGGAGTTGGTGATGGACAGGGAGGCCTGGTGTGCTGCACTTCATGGGGTCGCAAAGAGTCGGACATGACTGAGTGACTGAACTGAACTGAAACTTTGCAAAAGTCTTCCCTGATGGCTCAGTGGGTGAAGAATCTTCCTGCAATGAAGTAAACATAAGAAATGCTGGTTTCATCCCTGTGTCAGGAAGATCCCCTGGAGAAGGAAATGGCAACCCACTCCAGTATTCTTGCCTGGAAAACTCCATGGGCAGAGGAGCCTGGCGGGCTACAGTCCAAACTGTTGCCAAGAGTCAGACACACGACTGAGCGACTAAGCACACAAACTTTGAAAAGAACACATGAAACAGAAGCACACTTTTTTTTTTGTACTATGTATTTGAAACCTGGTGTGTATTTTACACTTACAGCATATTGCAGTTTGGATGCTAAATTTCCATCTGAAGTATTTGGTTTAGATTTCATAAAATTTACAGTTGGCGAAGTAGAGTCATATAACTAAGTCTTCAGCATACTTAAAATTTTTCTCATAACTGGATCAAATCTTGGTTTTAAAATTCATTAACAATCCATATTTCAGTCACCCTAGCCACATTTTGAATACTCAGAAGGCACATGTGGCTTGTAGTTAATATATTGGGACAGTGCAGGTCTGGCTGTTTCATGAGTATCATCTTCCCCAACCCTTCAAGGACTGTTTCTTATCCAGTGGTACCACCATATCTGTATGTTAGGAGTTCAAGGATATTATCCTCGACTTCTTCTCCCCTTTCCAGCTCCCACCAGTCAGGAGTCCTGTGGAGTCCACCTCATCCGTGGCTCACGGATCCATCCTTCTCTCTCCAGTCTCCAGTGACACTTCTGTAGGTGAGGCTCCTATTGTCTCTCCCCTGAAATGACCCTAACAGCCTTCTTACTGGGAGTCCCTTTTTCCTGTGGTCATTCCACCTTCTGCTACTCTTTTCTCCATCTGAAGACAGCTCGATCTTCCTAACAGGCAGATCTGATCACTCCCTCCTTGTCCTGTGGCTTGCATCTTTTCCATGGCTCTCTGTGTCCCCTCAGATAAATTCTAAGCTCCTCAATGTGATTTATGAGGCTTTGCCTACTGCTCCACCCTCACATTTTCTGGTCCAGTCAGGCTATAATGCTGTCCCTTCAGTTTCCTCTGTGACCTCTGGGCCTCTGCACATGACAATCTGTCTGCCCGGAATGCCATTCCTTTCCCCCCTTCCACTTCCTGCTTATCCTTCAGTTGACTTCCTCTGAGAAACCTCCTCAGATCCCCCTGAGTCTGCATTAGGAGCTCCTCGTCAATGCTCTGACATCTCTGGTACTCCCCTCCCCTGCCACCTTCTGGCATCAATGGCAGAACTCTGTGTGCTTATGGACCAGTTGTGCCTTCTTCTCTGCTATATTCCCCAGTCTCTAGAATGATGTCTAGAATAGGTACCTGGTAATATGTATTGAACAGATTATAGAACTTTCGTCTCAAACCAGTCTGCCAGCTTGTATCCTGGTCTTCAGAAGCATCTAGGTGATGGAAAGCAAATCCAATACTAACTTCTGGGAAATCACCCCCAATCCAAGTCTACCACGTAGAGGGCCAGTGGTCTTGGTACCCATCGTGACAGAATAGCTAGCACACCTCCCCATGTGCACCTTGAGCCAATGGGCCCCACCCCCCTTCTGCAGCAAACCCCTTCCCTGGGTCATTTGACTTCAGCCACACCATCCCCATCATCACTCTGTTTCTACCGCAGGACCTTTGCGCTTGCTGTTCTTTCTGGCTTTTCTTCTCATTCTGGTCTCAAATGGCTTTCCCTTTGATAAGCCCTCTCTGATTTACGTAAAGTAGCCCTTTGCCCAGTCCCTCTGCATTCCCTTCTCTAATTTGGTTGTCTTTATGGTACTTAGATTTGTCTGAGATTTTTCTATGTAAACCTCTTCTGTTTACAGTTAGCCTCTTCCTGCTTGAATGTACATCGCTTGTCATCTGATTCATGGATGGGAGCATGGCTGCTTCCCTAGTGCCTAGAACAGTGCCTTGAATCTTGTTCAGTCCCTAAGTCATGTCCAACTCTTTGTGACCCCATGGACTATAGGGTGTCAGGCTTCCTGTCCTTCACTATCTCCCGGAGTTTGCTCAAACTTACATCCACTGAGTCGGTGATGCCATCCAACCATCTCATCCTCTGTCATCCTCTTTTCCTCTTGCCCTCAATCTTTCCCAGCAACAGGGTCTTTTCCTATGAGTTGGCTCTTCACATCAGGTGGCCAAGTATTGGAGCTTCAGCTTTGGCATCAGTCCTTCCAATGTATATTCAGGGTTGATTTCCTTTAGGACTGACTGATTTGATCTCCTTGCTCTCCAAGGGACTCTCAAGCATCTTCTCTAGGTGCTCAATATATACTTGTTCAGTGGATGTACAATTGGATTGGATGTGCAATTAAGCTTTTCAGCAAGCAGAAATACTTCCAGGGATCAGTTTAGGCAGATTCCAAACATTCTTTCTTTCTTACTTTTTTGTTTGTTAATCAGTTTTATTGACCAGTGGTAATGACGTCTTTTCATTTTTATATAGTAGAACTGGTTCATGGTCCCGTGGTTTTATGGGTTTAGAAAAATGTACTCCTGTAACCAGTGCTGCAATTGGAGATGGTCAGCTGAACATACTTTTTACCTCCCCAGGAAAGGTGTAAGAATTCTGCCCCAGGGAGTTCCTGCCATTCTTCTGGGAATGTTTCAACCCTGCCTGGATCCTTACTCATCCTATTTGGAGCATCTTTGAGAGAAATCATGGTCATTATTTTTTTACTTTAGTGTGTAGTTCTAGCAAATAGGAATACTCTTACATAATTGTTCTAGTCAGGAAGGAAGATAAAAAGGAAAAAATAATGAGAGTTCCCTCAATGAAATTAGCAGCCTGCAGCAGGATAACTGTCCTTCCTACTCCTTAATTGAAATGGATGTACATATGGCTAGTGGCTGAAGCGTTTGTCAGATATAGGTGCATCGGCCAGAATCCTAACTGTTGCCACCGCATTTCCCCATGCTCTGCAGTGAGACATTTTTGGAACATTAATGAAATCCGGACTATAAAGATTCCAGAGAAGAAATAAAGTGAAAACAAAGCAACCTTTTGCAAACCCACGCTCTGCTTTAAATAAAGAGCAATGTCTTTTGAATAATTCAACCCTGCCTGTCAAAATATTTTTTTTTGGGGGGGTGTGGGCTATTCATTTGGAACTGCTCCAGGAGCCTCTTAATCTGCAGCCTTTGGTGCATTTTTGGGGCTGAAACAAGTCTGCTGACTTCTGTTTTATTTCCTATTGCATATCTAGATCTTAAAAGGCTGTTGGTTTGATTGAAGTTAAACATGTTGTTACCCCAGTTCTTAGAATGCACACCCCTTTAATGGGGCTGGGAAATCTTGTCATTGTTTTCTTCTCAGGAAGTTGTTAGCACTTCATTATTGTTCTGTTAAACTTTTCACCCATGACTGGGGTTCTTTTGTCTGCCCTTGGGGTTCCCTCACAGAGTTTTACTTTTTAACTTCTAAGACCTTCCAGGTGAAATCCAAGGAGAGCATCTGGGTGTAAACAAGGTTATTCAAGGTGGGCTGGCTGGTGACAAAGTTGTTTCTTGTTGTTCAGCCCCTAAGTTGTGTCTGACTCTTTGCAACCCTATGGACTACAGCATTCCAGGTTTCTCTGTCCTCCACTATCTCCCGGAGTTTGCTGAAATTTGTGTACTTATTCAACAATAATAGTAAATTATTATCATATACTATTATTATTCCTATCTATTGAGCTCAGACTCTGCTAGGTCTGTGTTAAGACCATTCTCTCCTAACCTAATTTAACGGGCACAACAGCCCTGTGAGGTGGGTCTAATTATGCCCATTTTACAGATGGAGAAACAGACTCAGAGAGAGCTAAGTTCATGCCCAAGGTCACAGAGCTGGTAGAGGTCATTGTGCAGAGTGAAACCTAGAACTGTCTGACTTCAAAGCCCACAATCTTCCTTGTTCTGCTAAATAGATGCTCCAGACTGAAGCATGAGGGTGGTAATCCAGGAGATTGGCTACCACCTGAGTTAGCTTAGGGCCTGGCTTTATGAGAATCCACTGGCCTGCTGGTTGGAGGGCCCAGGCATCCTCTTCTCTGGAAATGAGGTGTCAGGGGTACTCTTGCTGGCCTGGTGATTCACAGGATAGTCTTTGCTGTCAGGCAGATCTGGGGGTTTGAATCCTGGCTTCGCCACTTCTTGTTATGGTAGGCTTAATAATGGCCTCCGAATATGTTCATGTCTTAATCCCTGTGAATGTTACCACACATGGCAAAAGGGACTTCGTAGACGTGATTAAGATGGGGAGATTATCCTGGATTATCTGGGGACCCAATGTAATTATGAAGATCCGTATAAGAGAGAGGCAGGAGGGTCAGAGTTAAGGAGTAGAACAACTGTTTCCATCTGTTTGGGCCACTAACAAAATACCACAGACTGGGAGCCTTATCAACCACATTTACTCTCACAGTTCTGGAGGCTGCAAGTCCACGCTCAAGATGCTGGAAGATTTGGTGTGTAGTGAGAGCCCAGTTCCTGGCTCATCAGTAGCTGTCTTCTCGCTGCGTTCTCACAGGGTAAAAGGGACTCACTGGGGTCTCTTTTATAAGGGCAGTAATCTAATTCATGACGGCTCTACCCTCATGACCTAGTCACCTCCTAAAGGTTCCATCTTCAATCACCACCACACTGGGAATCAGTTGTCAACATATGAGTTTGGAGGGACACAAACATCCTGTCTATAGCAACAGGGAGCAGAGATTGGAGTGATATCCTTAAGAGAGGGAGGAAGGAGCCATAAGCCAAGGATGGAATGCAGGCAGCTACTAGAAGCTGGAAAAGGCAGGGAAATAGATCCTCCCCTCAAAGCCTCTAGAGGGAACCAGTTCTCCTGACACCTTGATTTTAGCCCTGGGAGCCTGATTTCTGGCTTCTGACTTCCAGAACTGCAAGAAAATAAATCTGGGTTGTTCTAAGCACCTAAATTTATGGTATAGTGGCAATGGAGAATTAATACACCAGGATGTTTGTCTTTGGGCTTATGAATGATCCTCCCTGAGCCTCAATTTCATTATCTGTGAAATGGGCATAATAGTAACAATGCCTACATCATAGCCTAATGCTGAAAGGAGTTGAGGCACGGAAGTTCCTTTATGGTTGGCACATAGTACGTGTTGATTAAATGCTAGCTAAGACCCCGATGCTGGGAAAGATTGAGGGCAAGAGGAGAAGGGGGTGACAGAGGATGAGATGGTTGGATGGCATCACTGACTCAATGGAAATGAATTTGAGCAAACTCTGGGAGATAGTGAAGGACAGGGAAGCCCTGGGTTCTGCAGTCCATGGAGTCGCAATGAGTTGGACACCACTGAGTGAATGAAGAACGACCGTGATGACTACTATTACCACTAACATTATTATTATTAATGCTAATATGAAGATAAGCATGCCAGTCAAAGAACCTGAAAATAAAAATCAACTCAGGAGCAACTTTGTGTTGGGCTAATTCATATCCTGTCTATTAGATATTAGATATTGGATATCCTGTCTATTGGATAAAATATTGCACTATTTTATATTGAGGGACTCATTCTATATTAGAGGACTCATGGATGAGCTTCAGAGGATCTGTGGATTTCCTATGATCGTATCCCAGGAGCCTGCATAGTACCTGGTACACAGCAGGTACTGCACAGATATTTAAGGCATAATTAATGACAGATAGAAATCGGTGTTTCTTTGCTTTTGTTGTCTTTTTTTTTTCCTAGTAGCTTTGAGAAGTCTGGCAGACCCTAGCGTAACTGGGGACCTGCCTTATGGAGATGGGCTTGCCTTCTGCCCTCAGCCATCTGGTAAACCCTGGCGCCACCTCCCCAGGGCCACCAGCACTCACTCTCCCAACCCAGTGCCAGTCCTTCCCTGCTCTGGCCACTGAAGAGGAAGTCTCCATGGTAACAGTTTCAGGGGCATTGGGCCAACCGAAGCCAGAGGAAATGAAGGAGGGAAGGGTGCCCGTGCCAGCCAGTGCTTCCTGGGAACACGCTTAAGCCAGTTTGCTTTGTCTCCAGTGGAGATCTCAGCCGCAGAGGGCGGCAGATCCTATAGCAATTGTGGTGTGGCTGGGGCTTATCTTTCAGTGGCTTCTTTCCTTTCCTTACACCCTCCTTTTGTCACATCCTTTCCCCAACCTTGTATAAGGATCCCAGTGCTTCCAAAGAACCTGAAGTTACCCACTGTTGTCAAGTAAAATCTCTGGGATTTCACGCTTTCTCCCTCACATACTGATAGTGTGACCTTGAGCAAGCTACCTAACCTCCCTGGGCCTTGGTTTCATTATCTGTAAAATGGGATTTTTGTAAGCATGAATAGAGAATCTGTGGTGCCCTTAGCATGATGCCTGAAAGCTAGTAAATGCTTATTAAAATTTCCTCTATAATATCTGCTTGAAATGGGGAAACTGAGGCCTGAGTCCTGATCCCTAGAATCCTCATGGTCAGCAGTCCTGTTTTCTCTTTCTCTGGGAGTAACTTCTCTTTCTTTCTCCCAATTAAATCTTCCCTGTCTGTTGTCTCCCGCCATCAGGGCCCTCCTAAATATCAGGTTGTTAGCCTCTGCCGAATAGATCCATTCTCAAATGTTCAAGGCTGAGCTGGAGACTTTTAAAGGGTTTTTTGCATTTTAGAAGAGTATTCCTGAGCCTGTTATGCCCAGTGTCTGAGTCCCCAAAACTGAGAGAATAAGACATCCACAGCAATGCAGAAGCATAAAGGGGTTTATTGCTAGCTCGACCTAGGGCTCAAGTCTCATCCAGTGCAGTGGAATCTTGACGAGAGCCCCCAGCTCTGAATCACATCTACGTTTATACAGACGGTTCTTTGTTCCTGTAACAGCATAGCTGATTGGTTAAACCGTTCGCGTGCGGGACTTTTAAACCTCGCATCTCTATCCGGATTGGCTCAGGTCTGGCGCGGGCGGGGGGCTACGGGGATTTTTTTCTGATTGGTCGAGCTACACTGCCTGCGGGAGTTCCCAATGCCTCAGCTTTCCTAGAGACTAAACCTCAGGCCTAGCCTGCCCCTTAGAGCCTGTCCTGGCTCCAGTTTGGTCCTAACAAGCCTTCCCTGGTGGTCCAGTGACTAAGACTCTGCTCCCATTGCAGTGGGCCTGGGTTTGATCCCTACTCAGGAACTAGATCCTACATGCTGCAATGAAGAGTTTGCATGCTGCAACTAAAGAGCCTGCATGCCACAACTAAGACCCAGTGCAGCCAGATATGCGTGTGTGTATATATATTTAAAAAGAGTATTCTCAGTGATGATGCCTGCAGTGCAGGAGATCTAGGTTTGATCCTTGGGTCAGGAAGATCCACCAGAGAACGGAATGACAACCCACTCCAGTATCTTGCCTGGAGAATTCCATGGGCAGAGGAGCCTGGCAGGCTACAGTCCATTGGGTTGCAAAGAGTTGGACACGACTGAGCGACTAACACACAGTGATGATAATGCTTTAATTTGAAGGCAAAATCTTGAGAGGGTAAAAGGTGCCCAGCATCAGGCAGTGAGAGGTTTTAAAAATAAGACAGAGATGATATCACTGAAGCTCAGAGAAGTCAATCAACTCGCTCCGGGCCACACAGCTGCTCAGTGGTGAGGCTGGGATTTGAACCTCTGTCTGCTTTTCATCTGAGCTCATGCAGCACCCTCCTGTTTTTCCTCAGTTGGTTTCTTACTTGTTCACCCATAGAGATGCACAGAAGAGATGATCTTTCAGATGTTCTGAAACCAGAGGTAGAATGTTGATCCAGTAGCTGAAATTTGGAAAGTTGGCAGAGACAAATGTGGTAGCTTCCTTGCCTCTCAGCTCAGCTGGGAGAACAGATCTTATCAACAACTTCCCAGCTTCCCTGAGGGGGGTTTGAGAGGCATTTATAATGCAGATCTGACTCTGGGCAAGGACCCAGCTTCCCACCATCACCTCTGGCTGAGCCGTTTCCTTAAATTACAGGAAGCTGTTTTTCCCCCTCTCAGACCCTGAGGTCTGAAGCTGAAGTTGAAGAGCTCCCGCAGCCTGAGCCCTCTCTCCCTCCCTGTTTGAAGAGCATCATCTCTTTTCCATCTTTGCCTCCCCTGCTCCCTGCTTTCTCTGAGGAGCTGGAGGTGCCAGGAAAATGAGAGAGAAGGGACAAAGAAAAGCACTGAGTCTCTGGGCTCGGAGTTACCGAATGAGCTGTTCCTGCTGGTCCCTGCATGCAATTAAGACTTGCAAATCCGTGTTGCTCAGGTGTTGGCGGCATTAATCCCAGGCACCTCGGGGCACCCAGCATCCCCAAATGGCTACTCTTGTCATTTAGCCAGTCTCCTTAGGGTGTGCTTGGGCATGGGCAGGTGGGATTCAGAGATGCTTGTGGCCATAGTGAACTTATTCATTTACTCACTCACTCTCTGTCCGTCCATTCCCCAGACAGTTATTACTAAGTTCCTCTTATAGCTCATTATCAGAGAGACAAAATGAACAACCTCTGCCCTCTAGAGCAAACTGCCCTTTTTCGAATGGGACTTGAACCCACAATCTTCTGACTGAAACTGGACAGCTCATCTCAGGATTCAGTGAAACTCAGCTTCTTCATATCTCAGTGCAGAGGGAACTCAGTGAGAGGCAAAGTGATAGGCAAGAAATAGATTTATTAATATCCTTTGGAAAGAGGTTGCAGGAAAATGAGGTGTGAGAACATGGTAATGTCGCAGGTCTTACGCAAGTTCTTGGGACGGGCAGCCTAGTGGAGTTTCTTGTCTTTGTGCAGGAGAGAATTCAGGAGCAAGCCGCAGTAAAGTGAAAGCGTGTTTGCTGCAACAGACACACCTTCCATAGACAGAATGTGGTCCCTCTCAAAAGGCGAGGGCACCCTGAAAAATGGGGTGGTTAGTTTTTATGGGCTGGATAATTTCATAGACTAACCAATGAGAGGAATATTTCAACTATTTTTGGGAAGGGCAGAGATTTCCTGGAATTGGGCTACTGCCCACTTTTTAACTTTTATGGTCAGTCTCTGTATTGTCGGGCTTCCCATGTGGTACAGTGGGTCAAGAATCTGCGTGCCAATGCTTGAGAAGCAAGGGATGCAGGTTCCATCCCCGGGTGGGGAAGGTCCCCTAGAGTAGGAAATGGCAACCCATTCCAGTATTCTTGCCTGGAAAATTCCATGGACAGAGGAGTCTGGTGGGGTACAGTCCACTGGGTCACTACGAGTCAGACAGACTGGGCACACACCCTCTCAGAACTGGCACGGTGCCTGTGGGAAGCAGCGGCAATGTATCACAATGGACAAGTGATGAGGCTGGAAGTCCACCGGATGTCGAACCGTCTGCTGTCTTGGGTCTAGTAGGTTCTAGCCAGTTTTTGTCATATCCTCATTCTTTTGAAGGCTGTGCCTTGCCCACTTCCCTCCTATCTCACCAGAACGGTTAATTCTCCTCAAGTGGCAAGTGCTAAAGTAGCAGAAGGAACAACATTTACATGCAGTGTTAAGGAGGGGATCCTTCCTTACATCAGCCCCAGAGGCTTGCTGGAGGAGGCAGCACTTGAATTGGCTTTTTTATTTTTCCTCACTTTTTCAGAATGACAAAATCGTTCATGCTTGTCATGACGAATTCAAACAAACCAGAACTACGTAAAAGAAGCATATGGAAGTTTTCTTGTTCCTTGCTTTCAATCCCTTCTCCAGAGGAACCACTGTTGCTGGTGTGGCATTTATCCTTTCCAAGGTCTTCCTGTACTTGCATATGTGAACGTGAAAATCACTCAGTCATGTCCGACTCTTTGTGACCCCTGGTACTGTAGCACACCAGGTTCCTCTGTCCATGGATTTCTCCAGGCAAGAATACTGAAGTGGGTTGCCATTCTCTTCTTCAGGGGATCTTCTCAACCCAAGGATCAAACTTGGGTCTCCTGCATTGCAGGCCGGTTCTTTACCATCTGAGCCACCAAGGAAGCCTGTACTTGTGTATGTATATCAATATTGATATCAAGTTACTGAACCGAACTGGGGTCTGCTTGCTGGATGCGCAGCAAAGCCACCCAGCTGACAACAGCTCATGATGGAAAGCACAGCGTTTATTGCAGGTGCCAAGGAAGAGAGTGGGAGACAAGTCTCAGATCCACTGCCAAAGTGGTCTTTGAGGTAGGATTTTCATTTTTTAAGGGGAAGAACACAGAGACTGGGGTTAATCATCATCTTCTGATGTTTCTATTTCTTAATTACAGCTTCAGGAGTCAGCTTGTCTCTGGTGTACGATTCTCTGGCCGTGACCTGGGGATATGTTAGCCCATTTTACCCTGGGGAAACAACCTGAGTTGTTTGCTTTTTAAAAATAGCTTTATTGAGATATGTCACATACCATACATTTTACCCATTTAAAGTGTACAGTTCAGTGTTTCTTGTGTATTCACAGAGTCATACAATCTTCATCTAAATCATCACAGTTTAAATTTAGGATATTTTCATCCCTTAACCCCTAGCAGTAATTCCCCATTTCCCTCACCCTTCCTCAGCCCCTGCTAACCCCTAATTTATTTTCTGTTTTTATGAGTTTGCCCATCTCAGACAGTTCATAAAAATGGAATCATATATGGGGGAGGAAAAAGAATTTTCACTCTACACTTCTAGGTTCTTGGCTGAGATACCTCCTGTAATAAAAAACAGATTAACAGGAGAAAAGCAAACAAAAGTTTAATAACATGAATACCTCCTGTATATGTGGGAGTTGTTGTGCAGTCATTAAGTCATTTCCGACTCTTTGTGACCCCATGGACTGCAGCATGCCAGGCTCCACAGCAGTTTGCTGAAACTCATGTCCATTGAGTCACTGATGCTGTCCAACATCTCATCCTCTGTCACCCTGTTCTCCTGCCTTCAATCTTTCCTAGTATCAGGATCTTTTCCATTGACTCGGCTCTATGCATTAGGTGGCCAAAGTCTTGAAGCTTCAGCTTCAGCATCAGTCCTTCCAGTGAATATTCAGGGTTAATTTCCCTTAGGACTGACTGGTTTGGTCTCCTTGCTGTCCAAGGGACTCTCAAGGGTCTTCTCCAGCATCACAGTTTGAAAGCATCGGTTCTTTGGCTCTCAGCCTTCTTTATGGTCCAACTCTCACATCTGTACATGACTCCTGGAAAAATCATAGCTTTGACTATATGTGGGAGAGCCCCAGAAAAATTAAGAAATTTAAATTTCTCCAGCTAACAACCAAAGAAGATGTTGGTGAGGAAAGTGGTGAGTCAGGGAGATTACTAGGAAAAGCTCGGTAAAGAAGAGTAAGGTTGTTATACAGCTGTAAGTCATTCCCTTCTCCAGTGATAAAGCTTTCTAGAGATTTAGTCACCCCTCTCATCCTGGTACAGCAAGGGAGACACCCTTACAAATGCAGATTTCTCTTAAACAAGATGAATGTCTCTTAACGAAAGGGTAACTTCTACTCAGTTTTCAGAGCTTTCCGTATATCTGCTGGATTTTTTTTCTTTTTTAATAATCAGCCTGAAATAATCCTTATGCCAAAGAGGCGGATTTTGAGATTGTATATTCTGCTCCCCTTCACAGACAAAATCTGTCCTTCTGTGTCTGGCTTCACTTACCGTAACATTTTCAGGGTTCATTTGTGTTGAAGCATGAATCAGTACTTACTCTTTTTTTTTTATGGTTGAATACTATTGCATTATACGGATAGACCACAATTTACTTATCCATTTGTCAGTTGGTGGCCATTTGGGATATTATGAATAATACTGCTAGGAACACTTGTGTCCAGATTTTTGTGTGGGCATGTTTTCAACTCTCCTGGGAATGAATACACACACACACACACACACACACACACACACACTCTCTCTCTCTCTCTCTCACACATATTTGTGGTGGTGTTAGTGGTTTAGTCACTAAGTCGCGTCTGATCCTTTGTGACTCCAGGGACTATATAGCCTGCCAGGCTCCTCTGTCCATGGGATTTCCCAGGCAAGAATACTGGAGTAGGTTGCCATTTCCTTCTCCAGGGGATCTTCCTGACTCAGGGATCACACTGTCTCCTGCTTGGCAGGAGGATTCTTTACCACTGAGCCGCCTAGATAGCCCAAAATATATATACATATATAAATGTATACACATACCTAGGAGTGGAATAATTTTTTAATTGCTTGGTCTTATGGTAATCCTGTGTTTAACATTTTGAGGAGCTGCTGAATTGGTTTTCAAAGTGGCTTTACCATCTTATAATCCCACCTACCAGAAATGTATGAACGTTTCAGTTTCTCCACATCCTCGTCAACACTTACTGTCTTTTGGGTTAAGCCATCTTAGTGGATATGAAGCACAGCATGCTTTTTTCCATTTATTAATGATTATGGGCATGTTTCCAGGTCAACAGGTAGAGTTCTACCTTGCTTTTATCAACCTAATGATATTCTACAGGATAGATACCCCCTAATGGTTTTATCCATTCCCATGATTTTTTCCAGGTTCTGAAACAATCCAACCCAAAGTGGCATGGACAAAAACTCACATAACTGAAAAGCTGAGCACTTAAGACTTCAGATGTGGCTTGATCACTAGGATCCACTTTCTCCACCACCATACTTTGTGGGCTTCTTTCACAGATAACTGCCCTCAGGGTGGCTGCTTTCCTGCAAAGTTAAAAATCCTGCTGAAAATCGTTTCCCAGTAGCTTCTGCAGGAGTCCTGATATTCATTCTAATTGGCTTGGCTGAAGCCACATGCTCACCCTTAAGCCAACAGCCATCCATTGTTGTGAAGCACATTTTTATTGATTAGCTCTGGGTCATGATGCTCTATTATCCCCTTTTCCTCATACCTTCAATCTTTCTGAGCATGAGGGTCTTTTTCAATGAGCTGACTCTGCATCAGGTAGGTGGTCAAAGTATTGGAGCTTCAGCTTCATCATCAGTCCTTCCAGTGAATATTCAGGGTTGATTTCCTTTAGGATTGACTGGTTTTGTCTCCTTGCTGTCCTTGGGACTCTCTAGAGTCTTCTCCAGCACCACAGATGATGAGATGGTTGGATGGCAGTGCCAACTCAATGAACATGAATTTAAACAAACTCTGAGAGATGGTGAAGGATAAGGAAGCCTGGAATGCTGCAGTCCAATGGGTTGCAAAGGGTTGGACACAACCCTTCAGTTCAGTTGTTAGCAACTGAACAACACCAAGGTCATGATGCTCTGTGCTTGGAGCTGGGAGTAAAGCTTCACCCAGATCATGTGGTCTTAGAACAGAAGTACATTTCTCAGTGAAAACTGAGGGCAGCCGCCAGAAGGGGGATGGATGCCGAGGAAGCAGATTACAAATCCCCATTACATTTACTGAGTTGTCATTTCCAGGACCACTTTCTCCTTGTTTTCCTTCTTCCTCCCTGGCTGCTTCTTATCAGTCTTCTTTGCTGGTTCCTCCACCTTTAAACAATACTAGTATTCCAGGGTTGGTCTTTATTTGGACATCTTCTGTTCTCCATCTAAATTTGATTTTAAGTACCATCTCAGTGTGTATGACTTCTAAATTTATTGTCTCCAGCTCGGTAGGTCCCCTGATTATTAGGCTTGCATGGCCAAATGCCTATGCAATGCTTCCTCTAAGATGTTTTAGGATGTCTCTTAAGAACGTCAGACTTAACACGTTCAAAATCAAACTCAGTCTCCGAACAAAACCGTACTCCTTCCATAATCTTCCCAGTGCCAACTGGCAACTCCATCCTTCCTCTGGCACGGGTCCCCACCTGGCTTCTTCTTGGATTCCTCTCCTCCTCTCACTAGTCCTACAGCTGGTCCATCAACAGTCCTGTCTGCTCCACCTTTAAGCCATTTCCGGAACTGAGCACTTCTTACACCTTCACGGCTGTCACCTGAGGCCAACCCCCTGACAATCCTCTCTTGCCCTCCACCAGCCTGCTCTGATGGAGAAATTGAGTGGGGGAGGGGTGGGAGTCTCTTCCACTTGAGATAGGGAAGTCAGGGGACCTTTACCGACAAAGTGACATTTGAGAAGAGACCTGAAGAAAGTGGGAGGGTGAGGCCTGTTAATAACTGAGAAAGAGTATCCCAGGCAGAGAGGACAGCAAGTGCAAAAGTTGTGAGGTTGAAGCATGCCTGGAATATGTAGGCAAAAACAAGGAGGCTGGTCTTGCTGGAGGTGGAACAATCGAGGGGGAGAGTCATAAGAAGCAAATCCAGTGAGGTAATGGAGGGGGGTGCGGATTGGGCAGAGCCTTGGGACCGCTGTAGGATGTTAACTATCACTCTGATTAACATGGGGCTTCCCTGGTGGCTTAGACAGTAAAGAATCTGCCTGCAATGCAGGAGACCTGGGTTCGATCCCTGGGTTGGGAAGATCCCCTGGAGAAGGGTATGGCAACCCACTCCAATATTCTTGCCTGGAGAACTCCATGGACAGAGGAGCCTGGTGGGCTACAGTCCATGGGGTCACACAACTGAGCAACTAACACTGATTAACATGGGGAACCCAAGAAGGCTTTAGAGCAGGCCTGACTTACATTTTAACAGGATTTCTGGAGATGCTGTGAGGGGAATCCACAGAAGTGGGGTGAGGAGGGAGACAGGCAGACCCAGGAGGATAGTCCTGATGGTGCCTTGAACCAGGAAGGTGACAGTGCTGGGGTGGTGGTGGGGTGCTGAGGTCAAAGAGATAAACAGCATATTATTTATTCCTCCTTGACCCACCAGGCTGGCCCAATGCCTCATGCTTTCAGAACTTCCTATACTATTAATTCCTGGTGTTTAGGGATAATGTGAAAACATTTTCCCATCTGCATGTAGCCAAATATAAATGATGAAAACAACTAATCAAAGACTGGAGAGGGACCTGGAGACACTTATCAACTGGCTCTAGTTGAGAAGGCCGGGCTGTTACAATACTCACTGATAAATGCTCCTCTGGAGGACTCAGACCCACAGAACTCATGTAGGGCATCTTCCTATGTGAGGTCATTATCTTCTTTCCCTAATAAATTAACCTGTTTGCTGTGTAGGGTTTAATTTTATCACAACAAGGAATTTTATCTCTCCCTTTTGAACAATTAGCTCCTGGCAATTGCTTAAAAAATTTTTTTTTTAAACCAGCTTTACTTGTTTATCTATATTGTGACAGAATAGAGGAATGCCCTTTGTCTTGACTTTTAATTGGGTCAATAGTAATCATAAAAATCTTGATAATAATAATAGATGTTGTTTATAAGCACTTATATATCAGTCACTTAGCTAAGAGCTCTCTCTCTCTCTGAAATCCTGGGCACATTTCAACAGCCCTATGAAGTAGATACCATGACTATCTGTCATATTACAGGTGAGCAAACTGAGGCTCAGAGATGTACTGTAGTTTGCCCAAGGTCACACAGCTAGCAAGAGGTAGAGAAAGATTCAGACTCAGGTCCATCTGATGATCTTTTACCATTTCCTTGAGGTGTGATGTCAGTATGTTTTATTTTTTGCTCTCATAGGTTAATGGACCCTTCTGTCTGTCTATTCATCCATCCAGTCATTTCACAAATATTCATTGAGTTCTATATATGCTAGAGTGTTAGTGATACCATGCTGCTCTGCCCAGATTTCATCTCCTCCCTAATGCTTTCAATGATTTAGTCCCATTTTAGGATTCTCTGAGATGGGGATTCTTATTCAAGTGATTATTAAAGGAGAGTTCTCAGAAGAAGGGGTGTGAGAAAAACCAGAGAGGGCAGGGAAAAAGCTCAGTAGGGACATGGTCTTAAGGTGGAGACAATTTCAGCCTGATCCTGCAGGGAACTCTGGAACCTACATCACACCATGGAGTTGGTGCCATATTGAGACGAGGGCACTGGCTTTCTGTACTACAATGCTAGCCAGTTATTGGCTGTGGGCTGCCCAGGGGTGGACTCGGGTGTAGCCTCCTGGGCAAGGTGGTCCCCATCTGGAGGACATTCTTTGGAGAAGGATACAGCTGTGAGCCCTAAGCAACCAACACCTACAGGAGATGGGGAATGTGTGCCTCCACCTGGTAAAGAGCTTCTGGGCAAGGCACCAATAGCATTTTGTTTGTTGTCTGGTCACCAAGTTCCGTCCGACTCTTCGTGACCCCGTGGACTGCAGCACACCAGGCTTCCCTGTCTCTCACCATCTTCTGGAGTTTGCCCAAGTTCATGTTCAGTGCATCGGTGGTGTCATCCAGCCGTCTCATCTTTTGTTGCCCTCTTTTCCTTCTGCCTTCAATCTTTGCAGCATCAGGGTCTTTGCCAGTGAGTTGGCTCTTCACATCAGGTGGCCAGCAGCATCCACTGCCCTTTATCTCCTGCTGTGCAGGTCAGTTTTGCATGTGTCTACTCTATAAACAGTTGTTGGTGACTCCTTCTGGGCAGCCAGGCACTACTCCAGGCACTGCTGTGTTGGGGTAGGACAGATACAGTCCCTGCCATCATGAGTTCTCAGTCTGGGAGGTGGGTGGAGGAGATAGACATTCAGTAGGTGATTATAATATAGTAGGTTCAGTCCCTCCCTTGTGGCTCAGCTGGTAAAGAATCCGCCTGCAGTGCAGGAGACCGGGGTTCGATTCCTGGGTTGGGAAGATCTCCTGGAGAAGGGAAAGTATTCTTTCCCTTCAGAATATCCAGTATTCTGGCCTAGAGAAGTCCATGGACTATTCCATGGGGTCACAAAGAGTTGAACATGACTGAGCAACTTTCACTTTTCTGTCCCTGGGTGGGAGGTGATGGCTGAGCTGACACCAGACCAGCCTGATGAAGTGGCAGGGTGAGCAGGTGTGAAGTAGGGGGAGGGGAATTCCAGGTGGAGGAGATGGGGTGATGTGGGGGCTGCCTCATCCCCAGCCTGCCTCTGTCTGTTTAGTTTTTACAGGTGTTTAGTGGATAGCATATTCAAAAGCAGAGACATTACTTTGCCAACAAAGGTCTGTCTAGTCAAGGCTATGGTTTTTCCAGTGGTCATGTATGGATGTGAGAGTTGGACTGTGAAGAAAGCTGAGCACCGAAGAATTGATGCTTTTGAACTGTGGTGTTGGAGAAGACTCTTGAGAGTCCCTTGGACTGCAAGGAGATCCAACCAGTCCATTCTAAAGGAGATCAGTCCTGGGTGTTCTTTGGAAGGACTGATGCTGAATGAAGCTGAAACTCCAGTGCTTTGGCCACCTCATACGAAGAGTTGACTCATTGGAAAAGACTCTGATGCTGGGAGGGATTGGGGGCAGGAGGAGAAGGGGACGACCGAGGATGAGATGGCTGGATGGCATCACCGACTTGATGGACATGAATTTGAGTGAACTCCGGGAGTTGGTGATGGACAGGGAGGCCTGGCGTGCTGCAATTCATACAGCTGCAAAGAGTCGGACATGACTGAGCGACTGAACTGAACTGAACTGAACTGAGTTGGTAACTCAGATGACTGTGGCCCCTTGTAATCTAACTTCTGCCTCCACTCATGTTGTTTCTGTTTTAATCTTGTGGCAACCTGGACACAAAACTCCACACCTCTTCAGGGTCCCCCAGGGAAGCCCCAAAGTCACACGAAAGCATTGAGCACTGTGGGCTTTGCTGGAGATTTCATAGTGAGATGCAGATGGAGCTTGGATCATGCAGCTCGAGAGATTGCCGCTGGATATTTCTGTTCTCCTCCTCAGAACGAGGAATGGATGCCCTCCTTGGGACTAGCTGCGTTGATTTTCTCTTTTTTCAGTGGGTTGAGCTTTTGACTCCTCCAGCTCTTTCTCAGAATCTCCTTATCCTTTTTCGTGGCAAGCGGTTTCACTCTGCCTCAGCCCAGGCTCAAGCTTGCATGCCCAGAATCCATCACAGTGAATAAACCACATGGAATCCTTCAAGTGGTAGAGCCCACCCTCCTTGGACGGTAGGATGTGTTTAGAATTCCACTCCCAGGGTGGCTTAGGAACATCCGTGTGTGTGCTAAGTCACTTTAGTCATGACTGACTCTTAGCAAACCCATGGACTGTGGCCTGTCAGGCTCCTTTGTCCATGGAATTCTCCAGGCAAGAATACTCCAGGGGATCTTCCCAACCCAGGGATCAAACCTGGGATCAAACCTCTTGTGTCTCCCTCACTGGCAGGTGGCTTCTTTACTGCTAGTGCCACTTACATATCCAAACCAAAAAAAGATACAACGCTGGGTCTATTGGTGCTCCCTCTGCTCTGGGGGACATTTGGCAATATCTGGAGATATATTTTTTTAAGTTTTTCTCATGTGGACCATTTTTAAAGTCTTTGTTGAATTTGGTACAGTATCGCTTCTGTTTTATGTTTTGGTTTTTTGGCTGCAGGACATGTGGGGTCTGAGTTCCCTGACAAGGTATCAAACTTGCATCCCTGGCATTGGAAGGTGAAGTCTTAACCCCTGGACCACGAGGGAAGTCCCCGGGGACATTTTTGAGTGTCATAACTGAGGAGGCTGGTGCTATTGGCATCTAGCAGGTAGAGGGTAGAGATGTTGCTTACAATACACAGGACAGCCCCCTGTAACTGTCAGCCAGTACAGCTAGAACATTTGGACCAGGGGAGAGGGGCGAGCTGAAGTCCAAGAGCGAGGCCGGGCCAGATCATGTGGGGCCTTGTAGGCCATAGTAAGGAGCTGATGTTTAAAAAAATGTGATCTAGGGACTTCCCTGGTGGCCCAGTGGTTAAGACTCTGCCCTTCCACTGCAGGTGGGGGCACGGGTTCCATCCCTGGTGGGGGCACGGGTTCCATCCCTGGCTGGGGAACTAGCTCCCACATGCCATGCAGAGCAGCCAAGCAAGTAAATAAATTTTTAAAAAAAGAAACAATCTATATGAATTACCTTCAAAATAGTGATCGTTAGTTGTGTTTACTGTTTCATAAGGAGTCATGTTTTTGTTGAAAGCACATCTTTCCTTATGATTTTGAGCTTGGAGACAGTATTTCTCAACGTTCAGACTTTATGAATATCTCAAGATCCGGAGTGGGCACCTTGGGTCCACATCTTGGTTCAGCCAGGTGGCCCTCGGCAAATTGTTTGAGATCTAATTGTCTTCTCCCTCAAGGCTCACACTGCATGTGTTCCTGTGCTCCCTGATTTTCTGTCTGTGAGATGGCGTCCAAGTCAAAACAGGAAGTAAGCGTGATTTGCCCAAAGCACATGCTTCTCAGTGATGTACATACTTGAGGCCAATTAAAAAATAAACGGGTTACCAGTTTGAGTGGATGGCATCCATGCCAGCCGTTGTTTGCTTTGAGATTCACACGATGAATGGGTTGAATATCTCCCCGTATGTCAAATGTGCTCCCTGGTATATGAGATGATTTCTGATGGGGTGTGAGATGATCTGGGGCATCATGTTGCGTAACTTCTTGACTCGCATAGACAAATGTATACTCTTTCCAAATCACTTTCAGTCCTCTGGTCATGGAGAAAATCTCAGTTGGGTGCCCTCGGCTTCCAACACTGGCTCTAATCCCTCTCTTTAGCAAACAGGCAGCGGGCCTTGGACTGGGAGCCTGGGCAGGTAACAGAGCTTGGCTAGAACTTAATAGCATGTTGCTGCCATTGTTTTTACATTTTTCCCTTCCTTGCCTTTTGCTAAGTGTTGATTTTCCACTTATGGTCATGGATATACCATATTTCTTTGTAGTGGAGGGGGTGATAGTGGAAATCCTTCCTTGTGATAACTTTACTTGAGTGTAATGAGTTGGAGAAAAAATATATGACAGAGTAGATCAGGGATCAGCAGACGTTTTCTATTAAGGGCCATGGTTAATCTAGCCAGACCTTTTTCATTTTACATTAGTTTTTCCATTTTCCTTTCTTTTTTAAAAATTAATTTATTTTTTATTGAAGGATAATTGCTTTACAGATTTTTGCTGTTTTCTGTCAAACCTCAACATGAATCAGCCATAGGTATGCATATATCCCCTCCCTTTTGAAGCTCCCTGTTTCCCTCCCCAACCACCCCCTCTAGGTTGATACAGAGCCCCTGTTTGAGTTTCCTGAGCCATACAGCAAATTCCCATTGGCTATCTATTTTACATATGGTAATGTAAGTTTCCATGTTACTCTTTCCATACATCTCACCCTCTCCTGTCCTCTCCCCATGTCCATAGTCTATTTTCTGTGTTTCTCCATTGTTGCCCTGTAAATAAATTCCTTTTTCCTTTCTATTCGACCACCTCACCATTATCACACAACCATGATCAATAGGAAGGGTGGTGATGAAATAGGCTTGAAAACAGTTTTTGATGATCCTTTCCAGGGGTTTACTTGGTTCTCTTACAGCCTTTCAAATTCTTGGCATCTTATGATATAGACAGTAAGTACCTGCTAACTGGCACCATGATAATCCTTGGTGGGTCTAGTTGGCATTGGCTGATTGGCACCATAAACCTATCCATATCTTATCCCAGTGGCCGGATCTACACATGCTGATTAATAGCCATCCACGTTGGAGAGACCAGGGTTTGACCCCTGGGTTGGGAATATCCCCTGGAGAAAGGAAAGGCTACCCACTCCAGTATTCTGGCCTGAAGAATTCCATGGACTGTATAGTCCATTGGGTTGCAAAGAGTTGGACACCCTGAGTGACTTTCACTTTCACTTTTCACGTTAATTAGATCCTACTTAACAAGCAAGATGAAGGCTTCTATTTATCTCTGATCAATCCCTAATCTACTATTTCCCAAAATATGTTCTGTGGAACACTAGTTTCTATAGCAATCTTTTCAAAATTTTATTTTTATTTATTTATTTTTCCTCGCATCTTTTAAAATTGAGGTATAGCTGGTAAACAATTTTGCATGTTACAAGTATATACATAGTGATTGATAATTTTTAAAAGTTATACTCCATTTACAATTATTATAAAATACTGACTGTACAACCCCATGTTGTACAGTATATCCTTATAGCTTGTTTTATACCTAATAGTTAGCGCTTCTTGCTCCTGTACCCTTATATTGCCCTTCCCCTCCTCCTCTCCCTACTGGAAACTACTTGTTTGTTCTCTGTATCTGTGAATCTGCTTCTTTCTTGTTACATTCACTAGTTTGTTGTATTTTTCAGATTCCACATGGAAGTGATATCGTACAATATTTGTCTTTCTCTGTCTGACTTATTTCACTGAGTGTAATGCCCTCCAAGTCCATTCATGTTGTTATGAATGGCAAAGTTCCCTTCTTTTTGATGGCTGAATAGTACTCCAATATATGTTGACAGGCGCTAAGGTTGCCTCCATAGCTGGTAATTGCAAATAATGATACTATGAACATTGAGGTGCATGTATCTTTTCAAACTAGTATTTTTTAAAATATACACCCAGGAGTGGAATTGCTGGGTCATATGGTAGTTCTGTTCTCAGATTTTTTTAGAAACCTCTGTACTGTCTTCCACAGTGGCTGCGTCACTTTACGGTCACACCAGCAGTGTGTGAAGGTTCTCTTCCCCACACCCTCACTAATATTTGCTATTTGTGTTCTTTTTGATGATAGCCATTCTGACAGGTGTGAGGTGATATCTCATTGTGGTTTTGATTTGCATTTCCCTGGTGAATAGCAGTGTTGAGTATCTACACTTCCTCTTTGGAAAAATGTCTATTCAGTTCTTTCATCCATTTTTTAGTGGGGTTGTTTGGTTTTTGATGTTGAATTGCATGAACTGTTTTTATATGTTGGATATTAATCCCTTATGGGTCATATTATTTGTAAATATCTTCTCCCATTCAGTAGGTTGTTTTTTCATTTTGTCAATGGTTTCCTTTGCTGTGTAAAAGTTTTTAAGTTTAATTAGGTCCCATTTGTTTGTTTTTGCTTTTATGTTCTTTGCTTCAGGAGATAGATCAAAAAAATATTGCTATGAATTGTGTCAAAGAAAGTTCTGCCTATGTTTTCCTCTAGGAGTTTTATGGTATATGGCCTTCTATTTAGCCCTTTAATCCATTTTCAATTTATTTTTGTATATGGTGTTACAGAATGTTCTAAATTCATTGATTTATAGGTTGCTATCCAGTTTTCCCAGTACCACTTGTTGAAGAGACTCTACTGAGATCTTGATAATTGATAACCCCCAAAAGATTTCATAGTCAAAATAAGCCTGGAAAACAATGGGTTAAGCAAGGTGGTTTACTGCGGAATTTCTCATAATGTTTAATGCATTAATGGTGTTGTGAGGCTCCAGGAGGAGGTTAGCAAATCCAGAATTGCCCCACCAAATTTTATCCCCAGGATTCTTTTTTTAAACACCACATCTCACTGTTTTGGGGATTGGATATCTGTAAATACTCCCTGAATCCTCTATTCAAATATCCCAGAGAGAGAATGCCACATATTGCCATATTGCCCTATTAAGTTGAGATGAGGAGACTTGCGATGTTAGAGAAAGTGCCACCTGTCATCAGTGGATCAAGGAGAATATGGGTGGGGCTGGCAGCCTTTTCTGTTCATTTCAGGAAAACTCCTCTTGATGGGTGCCACCATCCCTAAGCACGGGCATATTGTTAGTTTTAAGAAGACCAAATGGTAAGTGATCACAGCCTTTAGGGAATGAGACTCTTCTAGTTTAACCACCCTCCCCTCCTCCCACCCCCACCCTTATTAATAGCTGTGTGTCCTGGGGCAATTGCCCTAACCTCTCTGAGCCTCTGTTAAGAAACTGATCCCAAGGCAAGAATTTCTGTGCAAGTGGTGCCAGAAGAGTACAGGAGTGATACTGGGAAGGAAAGGTAGCCAATACAGGGGCAGCATTAAGCTGGTCTCCAGAAGGCTACCTTCTAGGCGGCAGCGGTGTGGGGGGACTGACACCCAGGTACATCCACTCTGCTTGCTGGCCAGAGAGGCTTCGGTGGTTCTGTCAAAAGCCCCACAAAGATGCAGACGTTGGCAGCTGGAAATGGCTGGAGGACACAGAAGAGCTAAGTCCTGAGGATAGGCTCCATAACCAGACCCATACACATTGTGCTGACCCTGTACTGCAGGGTTCAGTTCAGTTCAGTTCAGTCGCTCAGTTGTGTCCGATTTTTTGCGACCCCATGAATCACAGCATGCCAGGCCTCCCTGTCCATCAGCATCTCCCGGAGTTCACTCAAACTCACGTCCATCGAGTCAGTGATGCCATCCAGCCATCTCATCCTCTGTCGTCCCCTTCTCCTCCTGCCCCCAATGCCTCCCAGCATCAGGGTCTTTTCCGATGAGTCAACTCTTCGCATGAGGTGGCCAAAGTACTGGAGTTTCAGCTTTAGCATCAGTCCTTCCAAAGAAATCCCAGGACTGATCTCCTTTAGAATGGACTGGTTGGATCTCCTTGCAGTCCAAGGGACTCTCAAGAGTCTTCTCCAACACCACAGCTCAAAAGCATCAATTCTTCTGCACTCAGCTTTCTTCACAGTCCAACTCTCACATCCGTACATGACCACTGGAAAAACCATATCCTTGACTAGATGGGCCTTTGTTGGCAAAGTAATGTCTCTGCTTTTGAATATGCTATCTAGGTTGGTCATAAGTTTCTTTCCAAGGAGTAAGCGGGTTAGGTGAGGACAGAACCCGGAAGCACTCAGCATGACACCTGCTGACAGTGATAACATCTGCCCAGTGGTTGGGTACTGACTTGTGAGTCCTCACAACGGCTCAAACAACTCTGGGCAATTTCCTCCATTTTACGTTTGAGGAAATGGAACCTCAGAGAGGTTGGTAATACATCAGGGGTCACACAGCTGGGGAACAGCAGAGCAGGGGCTCAAAGTCAGACTCTGGCTGAAGGCTGTGACTTTAACCCCTGCACCGCACAGCCTCATTACACATGACACACGACACAGATGCTCATTAACTGTCTCTCTTTCTTTCCCTTTTCTCTTTTTTACCTTCTTCCCTCCTCTCTCGCCTCCCCTCCCTTCCACTCTTCCCTCTCTCTTCTCATGATAGTTATCCTGGGACATTCAATGCCCGATACATATTATTTGAATTGAATAGCATCCCAGTTTGGAGTAACAGATGCTTAGTTCACTAAATTTTGATTGAATCAACTGTCACAGAAATATGAGTGCGTGCAAGTTCTGTGGAGATAGGGGATTGTGGCTGTGGAATTTAATACCCTTTGCAAATCTCAGTAACCTCCTAAAATACTCTAACAGGTGTGGAGTGCGGGAGCATGAAGAATGATGAATAGGACAAGTGGGACCCCTTTAGTCGCCGATGTCTCCTCCTGAGCGCTCTAGATTTTCTCTGCTTTTCTTTGTCAGTGTCTCCTTCTGTTTAGCATCCTCCCTCTCTCTAGCTTTCCAGCAGAGGTGGTGGGAAAAAGTAACTGTAGTATAAATGCAGTCATTCTTAATAGGGTATTTGTGTGTCTGGGGCATGGAAAGTGGCTGACTCATCGAACAGTCAAACGTTGAGAAGCTTGGTTAAGAAAGAGGTCTGAGTACAGTTAAATTAGAGCGCGTTTCTGTTTTCTGTACATTTAGAATTGTCTGATTATAAATCTACTAACCAGACTTGACAAATGTCTGGTTGCAGCCATGGGCTAGCATTTGCATCAGAGAAAGCAAATTTTGAAAAGGTCACCGTTTAATTTTTCCCTCTTGCAGCCAGCCTGCATCTCAGCTCTATTAAATTCAAAGCTACAAGTAAATTTACTGCTTGCTTGTTTACTCTGGTGAACCTCTTTCAGGATTCTAGCTGCTGCTTGAAACAGCAAGCTTTAAGTGACCTGGATCACAGAGGCGTGTGTTAGATGCGTTTGAATGTGGAGTTTAGACCCTTAACGCCTGAGAAAGGCTAGAGATTGTGGAGTTCTGTGAATACTGTTGAGACAGATAAGTGGATTTTTGTGTGGACTGAGATGTGATAAAGCACAGCTGCCTTCATTAATTCACTCATTCTTTCAAGCAAGATTAAATGGGTACATAACATAGCCAGGCACTAAGCAGTCTACTTTTATTAACTCAATTAACCTTTGCAATAACCCTACACATCAGTTCAGTTCACTCATTCAGTTGTGTTTGACTCTTTGTGACCCCATGAACTGCAGCACGCCAGGCTTCCCTGTCCATCACCAATCCCCAGAGTTTGCTCAAACTCATGACCATCGAGTCTTTGACACCATCCAGCCATCTCATTCTCTGGCATCCCCTTCTCCTCCTGCCTTCAATCTTTCCCAGCATCAGGGCCTTTTCCAATGAGTCAGTTCTTTGCATCAGGTGGCTAAAGTATTGGAGTTTCAGCTTCAGCATCAGTCCTTCCAATGAATATTCAGGGCTGATTTCCTTTAGGATTGACTGGTTGGATCTCCTTGCAGACCAAGGGACTCTCAAGAGTCTTCTCCAGCACCACAGTTCAAAAGCATCAGTTTCTTTGACACTCAGCTTTCTTTATTGTCCAGTTCTCACATCCATACATGATTACAGAACCTACACATAGGTTCTGATATTATTACTATTTTCCAGGTGAGGAAATGGAGGCAAAGAGAGATTAAGTGCCTTGCTCAAGGTTGCACAGCCAGTAGATGATGGAGCTGAGTCTCAAACCCAGGGAGGGTGTTTGGCTTGCAAGCAGATGCTCTTCCCTGCTGCTTGCTTAATGTAGGAGAGGAAGTAATGAATGAGACGGACAGCGTTTGCTCTCAAGGATCTCACTTTCTTTGCGTAAATAACAAACACAGCATTTAAATCCCTGAATATACAATTCCAGTAGCTATTTATAATGTATTTACATTTATGCATATATTTATAATATATAGCTATTTATATAATATCATTTGTTTTGTGCCTACTGTATGATAGGTACTATATATTTATTGGGCTTCCCTGGTAGCTCAGCTGGTAAAGAATCCACCTGCAATGCAGGAGACCCCAGTTTGATCCCTGGATTGAGAAGATCCCCTGGAGAAAAGGTATAGCAACCCACTACAGTATTCTTGCCTGGACAGTCCCCATGGACGGAGGAGTCTCGTGAGCTACAGTCCATGGGATCACAAAGAGTCAGACATGACTGAGCGACTAAGCACAGCACAGCATACATTTAGTACGTTTTTCTATTTCTTATAATAACCTGATAAGGTCAGAATTTTTATCTCTATCCAGCAGATGAGGAAACTGAAGCTCAGAGAGGTTAAATTAAATTGCCCAAAGTCATACATTTAGAGATGTGCCAGCTTTAGCAAATAAAAACACAGGCTATTGGGTTAAACTTGAATTTCTTTTTTTAAAAGATATTTTTATTTATTTATTGGCTGTTCCAGGGTCTCAGTTGTGGCATGTGGGATCTAGTTCCCTGACCAGGGATTGAACCCAGGCCCCTGCACTGGGAGCCCAGAGTCTTAGCCACTGGACCACCAGGAAAGTCCCTAAACTTGAATTTCTAACAATAGATCATTTTTAAGTATTAGATATATTGCATGAAATATTTTGGGGTATATTTATACTAGGGAATTATTTGTTGTTTATCTAAAATCTAATTTAACTGGTGTCCTGTATTTTGTTTGACAGTCCTACACATTCAGTATTAAACCTGATACCTCTGTAGGTGATTGGAGCTTAGAGCTCAGTTTGGCTGGGGAACTCTGGGAAACAGTGTAGAATGCAAGCCTCAGAGTTGTCCCATCTGAGGGGACAAGGAAGTTGCAGTATTTATCCTCCAACACAATCTCTTGTTGACTAACTGGGCTACTCTTGACACATTTAACTCCCTTTTACTTCCGACTTGTCCTATAAGTAGGCCAAAAGAAGCCCTCTGGTGCAAAGTTACAAGGGCACACCATCTGATGAGTCTCTAGGGGATACGGATGAGCAAGGACATTCTCTGCTACAGTGGGCAACAGACATTGATTGAGCACTTACTGTTTGCAGTGGGCAACAGACATTGATTGAGCATCTTGTACATACCAGGGACTTTCCAACATTAGCTCAGTCTTCTGAACTCCATCAAAGATCCTCAAGTCACCATCTCCAACAGCTTTTCCTCAGTCCTTACTCATCCTCAGCTTTAGTTGCTGTATAGGTGAAGTGAATATCCACAAAAAACTTGTATGAGTGGGGAAGAGACTCACTCTTCTCTAGAATAGATAGGTAAAAGTCTGATGCTACCCTAAGTAACTGGGGGGACTTACCTCAAAGAGGGACCCTGGTTGAAAAGAAAGTCAACACAGAGAAAAGCAGAATCATGATCTGGGGAGAGAGCAAGTCTTTACCATCTCATTTGAGTGCCTGGATCCAGCTTTACCTGAAGCAAAAGACTCCTGGTCATTTTACTTTCCAGAAACAATAAATTTCCTTTTTTTTTTGGTGGGGGGGAGGATGAGAGGTTTGTTCAGATTTAACCTAAAGTGTTCTGACCCGTAAGTCAAACTTGGAGATATTGTCAGAGTTACAGAAGTGAGGCTTACAAGGCTCAGAGTTTGAAATGACTGTTACTGAATTAAATAATGAGGCATCACTAATTTTAATGTCACCCTTGACGGTGGCTCAGTGGTAAAAAAAATCCACCCTGCAATGCAGGAGACCCAGATTTGATCCCTGGGTTGGGAAGATCCCCTGGAGAAGGAAATGGCAACCCACTCAGTATTCTTGCCTGGGAAATCACATGGACAGAGGAGCCTGGTGAGCTACAGTTCATGGGGTTGCAAACAGTCAGACATGACTGAGTGTACACACACACAATTTGATTGTTTTGGTGCCATAACAAAGGGTCATATTGTCTAGTATTATTATGTATGTTTCTGCCTCTTTTGAAGTTAGTTCACTTGATTTCATTAAATGTCTGCAACTTTCTTTGGTTTTGCCAAATGGCATTCTTATCTATGCAGCTTTTCCTGATTCTCTGCATATAGATCATCTGAGCACATCATGGGTCTACTCGGTTTATTGCCAGAGAGCCTTCTTGTTCTCTGAAAGGTGTGCTTTTAAACGCTTGAGCACAGCACTTGAACTATGTTTTAAGACTGTTATCATAACTGAAAACAAATTCTGCAAGCAGTGCTTGAACTAAATTGGGATCTCACTTTTGACGAGGCAGGTGTAGGATGTTTCAAAGCAGAGAGAGCTCTGCTCTGCAAATTTCATCTTTCCCCTCCAGCTGGAGCTTGAATTGCCATCCTTGGGGGTGAATCACATCTGGTTTGGATTTCGTAGTATGGCTCTTCAGTATCTTCGTGGAATTGTTCGAAGATTGCAATTGCTTGCAGTAGATCTGATTCATAAGTTTGTGGCTACAACAGCTGCTCTCTCAATCAGTTTGTAAATAGGAGTGGGGTTTTGAATGGAGGAAGCAGTCAGCCTGTGGACAGTTAAGGGAGGCAGTTTTATAGAAGATTGGTAAAATACAAGAGCATCCACCCTAGGTTTGAATTCTAGCTCTGCCGCTAGCTGGGAGACACCAGACAGTTTTCATATTGTCTCTGAGCTTCAGCTTCCTCTGTAAAATGAGGTTGATAACAGTGCTTGCCTCATGGGTTGCTGTGAAAATTAAATAATAGTTAGCCCAGTGGAAGAGATTATGGTACTGTGTGCTGTGGGCCCATAGTAAATGCTCAATGAAAAGGCAGCTATTTTTATCATTTAGGGTGCTTTTATTAGGACAAAAAAAAATCCTGATTAAACTGACTTAAACAATAAAAATTGTATTGTCTCAAGTAACAGTGACTCCAGGATTAATTCAGTACCTTGTTAACTTCACCGAGGACTGATGTTCTTTTCATACGTCTCCTCTGACATCTTAATGTTTTTATGTCAGCAGCTCTAATGGTCACCAGATGGCTCTCCCAGTTCTAGATGTCATTTTCAGACGCAGTTTAATGTCCAGTCATGGAAGAAGTTCCATTTTTCATTTGTGTGTCTCTTTTTAAGAGTAAAAAAAAAAAAATACCTTTCTCTGAAGACTCCAGCAGGCTTCTCCCCACAACTCCCTGGCTAGAACCTAAGCCAGGCAAAGGGCATGGAACCTGAATGATGACCATGGGAGGGGGTCGCCTTTACCCGAGAATCTTGTAGCAGATTGCATTTTCCAAGTTTCACAACAGCATCTTCCATCTCGCATCTTCTTTTTGGATGCACTGAGTGTCATGTGGGATCTAGTTCCTTGACCAGAATTGAACCCGGGCCCCTTGCACTGAGAGCCGGTAGTCTTAACTACTGGATCGCCAGGAAAGCCCACATATTCTTCTTACAGTGTAGCTTTGATGCCTTTTCCTTTGAGTGCCAATATCTGTGTTCTTTCCCTTTGAATCTGGGCAGGCTTATGACTATGACAGAGTGAAACCATATGACTTTTGAGATGACTTGCCCAGGTTCCCACAGTTAATAAACAAGGGCAGAACTGGAATTTGATGCCAGGACTGTCTCATGAGCTTGACATTGGAAGTGTCAACAGATACATTCACTCTTCGGGGGCTGAACTGCTTCAAAGCACCCGAGGCAAAATAAATTATGAACGGTGTCATCCATCCTGCGGAGAGTATTTGTTAATCTGTCAGACACAGATCGAATGCTTTAATCACAGCATCATGTGTTTTGGTCAACCGCAGGACCATTGAAATATGGCCTAGTTAAGGATGCCTTAAGGACGCCAAAGCCTCGTGTGATCAAAAAGCTCGGGTTTAACATTTTATTAATCAGCTACTCCCTTGTACTTCGTCAATGGCTGCGGTAACAAATGACCATGATTTTAGTCACTTAAAACAACCCAAATTTGTTCTCCTAAATTCTGGAGGTCGGAAGGATGAAATCAGAGACTTCATGTGGAAGACTGAAATCAAGGTGGCAGCAGGGCCACTTCTTTCTGTCGGATTCAGGGGAGAATCCTTTCCTTGCCTCTGCCTGCTGCTAGAGGCTGCTCCTGCCTCCTCCCCCATCTTCAAAGCCAGCAATACAGCATCTTCTCTTCTGTGTGACTTCCTGCCTCCCTGTCTTTTAACTTGAACTTTTATTTATTTACTTGTTTTTGGTTGTGCTGGGTCTTCATTGCTGCGCGTGGGCTTCCTCTAGGCGCGGCGAGCAGGGGCTACTCTGTTGCAGCGCGCTGGCTTCTCACTGCAGTGACTTCTTTTGTTTCAGGGCACAGGCCGCGGAGCGCCCAGGCTCCATGAGTTGTAGCGTGTGGGCTCAGTACCTGTGGTCTGCAGGCTCTAGGGCGCAGGCTCGGTAGTTGTGGGGCATGGGCTTATTTGCTCCATGGCATGTGGGATCTTCTGGGGCCAGGGGTCGAACCTGCGTCCTCTGCACTGGCAGGTGGATTCCCAACCACGGGTCCCCCAGGGGAGTCCTCCACCTCCCTCCTCCCTCTTATAAGGGCCTTCATAATTACATTGTATTCGCCTGAAAAGTCCAGAAATTAATAGATTTTCTTTCCATCTCAAGATCCTTAACTTAATCATCTCTGCAAAGTCCTTTTGCCAAATAAGGTACCATATCCATAGGTTCCACAGATTAGGATGTGGACATCTTGGGGGGAGCAGTGTCATTATCCACCCCACCTCAATTACCCAGAATCCTTCAAAAGCCTGTTGGGTGGATCAGGTTTCCATCTGTGCCTGTTCAGGTCCTGCAGGAAGCAGATATTAGGAGAGTTATGGCGGTGAGGGCCTGTGAAGGATGAAGAGGAGAGGGAGCAGGAATAGACTGTGAGGTGGGTCTGCCACCTATGAAAAGGGAGGGGCAGGAAGGAGGGTTGCCTTGGAAGAGCCTGAGACCCCAGTGCAGCCCTGAGAAGATCTCAGCCAGGCTTCTGGAGAGCCCCAGAATAGAATGCACCCCCAAGAGTCCTGTGTCTATCCTGAGTGGCCTGGCTGTCCTACCTTGGCCGTTCTCAGTCAGAGGTTGGGAGCAACCCTGGGAAGGTGGGTCTTTGGGTTCTCTGGAGGCAGTCAGGCAATCACACTCTGCAGCTTTGCCCTCTGAGATCTGAGCTCTGCTCTCTTGTGGCCACCACGCGCTACCTAAGGTCTACCAAGAGATCTGGTTCACTCTGTGTCAAAGACCCCTTCAGATAAACGCTGTAGGTTTTAAACTTCTGTAAGTGAAGACAGGTTAGGGGAGCTTCCCTCTTTTCTGCTCTAAAACCAGCAAGTGCACAGTGAGGTCTGACAGTTTGAATTATCCTTGTCTAGGTAGAAGAAATGATACTCCCTGGAGAAATGGAGTCAAATGAAACACCTGCCTACCAGTTGTGTGACTTTGAAAAGGTGGCGTCCCCTCTCTGAGCCTCCGTTTTCTCATTCCTAATATTCATTCCACTTTCGATATTCATTGGTTACTGATTGTCTGCCAGATGTCACTTGAGGGGCCTGGGACTTGGCAGAAACAAGAAGACATGGTCTCTGTCCTCACGTTGCTGATGGCTGGTGAGAGTCCTGACTTACAGGGTTGTCCTGATGAGGGATATGGAGATCATTTTGTAAATGGGCACGTCTCCACTGCATGATCCCTTATGCTAACACTGGAGGGTTCACCCTTATCATTTGGGACACTACTACTTCTTTTGGGCCATAGGCCACTCTGAAGTATGCATTTAGCCACAGATTAGCTTTGATTCTTTCAGAGCCCAGAATACACCAAAAATCAAGGAGTCTGAGTGTGTTACACTTGCACAAACCAGTTTTTCTCCTCCACTGTCTGGCTCAAAGACCTACATTTCATCCTTCAGTTCAGTTCAGTCGCTCAGTCATGTCCGACTCTTTGCGACCCCATGAATCGCAGCATACCAGGCCTCCCTGTCCATCACCAACTCCCAGAGTTCACTCAGACTCATGTCCATTGAGTCAGTGATGCCATCCAGGCATCTCATCCTCTGTCGTCCCCTTCTCCTCCTGCCCCCAATCCCTCCCAGCATCAGAGTCTTTTCCAATGAGTTAACTCTTCGCGTGAGGTGGCCAAAGTACTGGAGTTTCAGCTTTAGCATCATTCCCTCCAAAGGAATTCCAGGGCTGATCTCCTTCAGAATGGATTGGTTGTATCCCCTTGCAGTCCAAGGGACTCTCAAGAGTCTTCTCTAAACACCACAGTTCAAAAGCATCAATTCTTCGGTGCTCAGCTTTCTTCACAGTCCAACTCTCACATCCGTACATGACCACTGGAAAAACCATATCCTTGACTAGATGGACCTTTGTTGGCAAAGTAATGTCTCTGCTTTTCAATATGCTATCTAGGTTTGGAAGTTATGCTGTTCTTGACTTGTCTTTCCTGAAAATCTGTTCCGTTTCACCAGTACCCTGTTACTACACCACTTCAGGTCATTTTTTGGTCAAGAATGTGAGTTCTGGTGCAAGACTGTTTATTTTGAGCCCTTCCTCTTGCCACTTACTGACCCTACAGCCTTGGGAACAAGTAGCTTAGCTCCTCCTTGCTTCAGTTTGTCATCTGTAAAATGGGGATATTGAAGGTAACTACCTCATAAGATTGTTGCTTTTATTCACTTTGTATTGAACACCTACTATGTGATAGGTGTGTCTTATTCTTGTCTTACTATGTCTTATCTAATATGTCTTATTCTCTGTGCTGGAGACAGCAGTGGATAAAACAGGCAGACGCTCTAATGGGGGTAATAGGCAATAAACATAGTCAATGGCAAGAGACTTCGTGGCTAAGAATCAGTGCTTCCAATGCAGGGAGCCTGGGTTCAATCCCCGGTCAGGGAACTAGATTGCACATGCTGCAGCTAGCTCGCATGCCACAGGTAAACGATTCCTGTGCTACAGCATAGATCAAAGATCCCGCATGTTGCAACTAAGACCAACATGGCGAAAAACAAAAAAAAAGCCATTAAAAAAAAAAGTAAACAACACTATATGTCAGGCAGGTAAGTACCATGAAGAAAAATAAGCAGAGTAATGGGACTAGGGAGGAAGGGTATACACTGTCCTCGGTCATGCAGTCAGGGAAGGCCTCTCCAAGGAGGTGACTTTGAGTAGAGACCTGGACAGAGTGAGCCTGGATGTGTACCTCGGGGAAGAGCAGGTTTCAGGCAGAGGGAATGGCAAGTGCAAAGGCCTTGAAGCAGCAAAGAGTTTGAGGAACAGCAAGGAGGGTAGTGCTCGGCGGTCAAGAATCTGCCTGCAATGTTGAAGACCCGGGTTTGATCCTTGGGTGGGGAAGATCCCCTGGAGGAGGAATGGCAACCCACTCCAGTATTCTTACCTGGGAAACCCCATGCACAGAGGAGCCTGGTGGGCTACAGTCCATGGGGCCACAAAGCTCAGACACAACTGAGTGCAGCACGAGGCCGCAAAAGGAGGGCAGTGCAGGCAGAACAGAGTGAGCAAGCAAATGCTTAGGTGAGTTAACACAAGTCAAGTGCTTGGAACAGCGCCTAGCATAATAGCAAATGCATTAATGTTATTATTGTCACTATCATTATTATTTGCAGAAGGCATCGTCATTGAGTCTTCAGAAGAGAAAACTCATTTTCTGGGGGAAAATCTAGGTTATATATTTTCCTGACATTATAAAATATATTTAAAATAAATTTAGTTTTCTTCTGTGTTGAAAGGAATATATGTTCCTTTATATATTTTAGATATATGTATGCTGCTAAGTCACTTCAGTCGTGTCCGAGTCTGTGCGACCCCATAGACGGCAGCCCACCAGGCTCCCCCATCCCTGGGATTCCTCCAGGCAAGAACACTGGAGTGGGTTGCCATTTCCTTCTCCAGTGCATGAAAGTGAAAAGTGAAAGTGAAATTGCTCAGTCATGTCCGACTCTTCGAGACCCCATGGACTGCAGCCCATCAGGCTCCTCTGTCCATGGGATTTTCTAGGCAAGAGTACTGGAGTGGGATGCTATCGCCTTCTCCGATATATATGTGTATATATATATATAATCATTGTAAGTAATTTGCAAACTACAGATGAGAGAACATATGGAAACAATCACTGTTAATGTTTTAGTGTATTTTCCACTGGTATTTTTATATGCTTAGTTTTTCATCTATCACAATTACAAATCACTACATATACCGTATACAATTCTATATTTTAACTTGACTTGATGTAAATATTTTCCATGATACAAATGTGCCACTAACATGATTTGTTAGGGCTGAACAGTGTTCTGCTGACTACCATGTTAACCCAAGTCACCAGTTAAGAGACATTTAGGGTGATTTTCATTTTTCTCTACATGCATAATGTACATTACATTTTTCCTCCTTTATATTTAGGGTTATTTCCTTAGTTGACATTTTCAAATATGTAATTGCTGATTCAAAATTCAAGATGGTTGATTCTTTACTTACAGAAATGGAAAACCTACAGGGTTTATTTGTGGGGGAGGTTCACGGATGTGACGTGAACCAGATCTCTTGGTAGACTTCAGATAGTGCTACTTTGCATTTTATTCCCTTTTCAAGTTGGAAAAGTTCATGTCCATTTATCTCTGAGAGTAGTGAGATTTGCTGTTTGGTGCCCCTAGCACTTTTCGTTTTAAATTACTTAAAAAAAGATCTCTATCCAGTGCCTTGTGGAGATTTTATGACTCTTGGTTATCCCATAAATCAGGTGATGCAGTCAGTTAAAGCAATGGGGTAAACGATGAAACTGCTAACCAAGATCTATGACCCAAGGCAAGTCCTGTCTTCTCTTTGGGTCACAGTGTACCCCCCCTTTAGAAAAGACTGCAGGACTCCTGTGTTCTGAGCACTTGCGCTATTTGCATTCATTGACCCCATGTTCTTGGAGCAATTGGTGGCCTGCCTTTCAAGGATACTGCATTAGACTATAATAAGCTCCTTAAGATCAGGTGGGCTTCCCTGGTGGCTCAGCTGGTGAAGAATCCGCCTGCAGTGTGGGAGACCTGGGTTCGACCCCTGGGTTGGGAAGGTCCCCTGGAGACGGGAATGGCTAATCCACTCCAATATTCTTGCTTGGAGAACTCCATGGAGAGAAGAGCCTGGTAGGCTACAGTCCATGGGATCACAAGGAGTCGGACATGACTAAGCGACTGACACACACGCACATAGATCCGCATCACTTTAGTTCCTGGCACATACACTGTCAAGAAACTTCTGTTGAATGAATGAAAGGAGCATCTTAGAAGTTTGGGAAAGCTGACATCTCCAATTCGGTCCAGGCAGCCAAGGCAGTCCCATTGGGTATAACCTCATCTCTAGTATTACCCCTGTTCCAGAGCTGAGGATGTTGAGCTAAAGCAGCTGAGACTCAAGTCCAGGTCTCCCTGATGTCAGAATCAGAACTTCTGACCTTCCTGCCACACTAACAAGCTTGGCTCGATCATTGCCAAGCTCCCTTACTTTATTTAAATATCTTTTGATAGGGACCATTTTTAAAGGCTTTATTGAATTTGTTGCAACACTGCTTCTGTTTTATGTTTTGGTTTTCTGGCTGCGAGGCATGTGGGGTCTTAGCTCCCCGACCAGGGATCGAATCCGTGACCCTTGTTTTGGAAGCGGAAATCTTAACCGCTGGACTGCCAGGGAAGTCCCTCCCTCACTTTTTCTAGAAATCTTCCTTTCTTCATTCATTGAAGGCTTCCTTATCAGACTGGCTCCTTGGAAGGAAAGCCATGACAAACCTAGACAGCATATTAAAAAGCAGAGATAGGTGCAGCATGCTTGGGGCTGGTGCATGGGGATGACCCAGAGAGATGTTGTGGGGAGGGAGGTGGGAGGGGGGTTCATGTTTGGGAACGCATGTAAGAATTAAAGATTTTAAAATTTAAAAAATAAAAAACTAATGCTGAAAAAAAAAGATAACAACAAAAAAAAGCAGAGATATCAATTTGCTGACAAAGTATAGTTAAAGCTATGAATTTTCCAGTAGTCATATACAGATATGAGAAGTCTGCATGTTGATTGCTTTTGAATTGTGGTGCTGGAAAAGACTCTTGAGAGTCCCTGGGACTGTAAGGAGATCAAATCAGTCAATCCTAAAGGAAATCAACTCTGAACATTCATTGAAAGGACTGATGCTGAAGCTGAAGCTCCAATACTTTGGCCACCTAATACGAAGAACTGACTCATTGGAAAAGACCCTGATGCTGGGAAAGATTGAAGGCAGGAGGAAAAGGGGACGGTAGAGGATGAGATGGTTAGATAGCATCACCAACTCAATGGACACGAATTCAAGCAAACTCTGGGAGATAGTGAAGAACAGGAAAGTCTGGCATGCTGCAGTCCATGGGGTGACAAAGAGTTGGACAGACTTAGCGACTGAACAGCATCAAAGAGGAAGCCAAGAAGAGATTCTTGTATGATAAGGGAGTCCAAAAGTGGAATCTTTCTCATCCCCTTATATGTATATATTTTAATAAAAAGTAGCTTTTAGTAACACACACATGGTAAAATAATTCAAACAGTACAGAGAGGCAAAAAAGAAAAAAACCCCTCTCCCTGCTTATCTCCAGGCCCACTCTCAGAGGTACTGTTGACAAGAGTGCCAGCACTGTGACAGCTAGGAGCTTTGTCTTGGCTTCCCATTCTATATCCTAGTGCCAGTAGCAAGATCTGGTACACACGAGGGCCCAATAATTATCTGAAAGCCTTCAATATGCATAAAAAACATCAAAGACATTCAATAACTAATTGAATGAATCAATGGATGTGTGTGCACTATAAATTTAACAAATTTTTATTGTAGTTGTTTTACAGTGGGTATTAGCTTCAGGTCTACAGCAAAATGATGCAGTTATATATATATATGTGTATGTAAGTATGTACGTATATATGTATTCTTTTTCACATTCTTTTCCATTGTAGGTTATTACAAGATACTGAGTATAGTTCCCTGTGCTATACAGTAGGCCCTTGTCAATTATTTGTTTTATATATAGCAATGTGTATGTGTTAATCCCAAACTCCTAATTTTTAAAAATACAAATGAGTTCATGTTATAAATACCATCTGACTTTTTTTAAAATTAATTATATCTTGGTGTTTTTGCATGTCAGTACTGTAGATCCATGTCACTCTTGATACCAGAGACATCCAGTGTAATGGAATCGTGAACTTTCATTTTTTATTATGGTAAATATAACATACATACAATTTCCCATTC
Organism: Ovis canadensis; assembly: GCF_042477335.2. Taxonomy (NCBI): domain Eukaryota; kingdom Metazoa; phylum Chordata; class Mammalia; order Artiodactyla; family Bovidae; genus Ovis; species Ovis canadensis. The sequence goes on along the minus strand of NC_091261.1, from coordinate 72,147,587 downwards.
CAAACATTTTTAAGTGTGTAACTGAGTTGTGTTAAGTACATTCACAACGTTGTGCAGTTTTCTATCCTAGATAAAAACTCTATGCCCTTAAAGGATACCTCCCATTTCCTCCCCCACCCAACCTCTAGTAAGCACTCTTCTGCTTTCTGCCTGTACGAACCTGCCTTTTCTAGGGACCTCATGGAAGCTGAGCCACACGGTATTTGTGCCCTTGTGTCTGGCTTGTTCTATGTATTTCATTGCTCACTCATTTTGTTTCTTGCTGCGCTGGCCCCTCCTTGCCGTACTCGGGCTTTCTCTAGGTGTGACGAGTTGGAGGCTGCTCTTCGTCGTGGTGCTCGGGCTCCTCGGCGTGAAGGCTTCTCTTGTTTCAGAGCTCAGGCTCCACACGGGTGGGCTTAGTAGTCGTGCCACGTGGGCTCAGTTGCTCCGAGGTATGGGGGATCTTCCCGAGGAGGGATAGAGAGATAGTCTGCCTACACTGGCGGGCAGACTCCTAACCACTGGATCCCCAGGGAAGTCCCTGGCTCATTTTATGTAAATAAAATGTTTCTGAGGTTCATCCATGTTGCAGGATATATCAGAATTTATTCCTCTTTAAAAGCTGAAAAAGTATTTCATTGCGTGGTTAGAACTTATTTTTATCTGTTAATCTGTCGGTGAACATCTGGGTTGTTTCCACCATTTGGCTATTATGATTAATGATGCCATGAGCCCGCGTGTACGGATATCTGTTTGAGTTCCTGCTTTCAATTTTCGGCATGCGTACTAAGAAGTGGAATTACTGGATCATATAGTGGCTTGTTTTGGGCAACCACCAATCTGGAACCTTCATTTGAAAAACCAGTCACTTCCTGTATTTGTGTGTGTAACCACAGGGCCAGAGAGGGTGGGTAGCTGGTGAATGACCCCAGAGAAAACATAAAACTCTGTCCTTGGAGAGCCCCCAGCATCAGGTGTGGTTCCTGTGCCCGTTTGTTCTCCTTTCTTTTCTCTGCCCCATGAAAACACCCTTTCCTTCTTTCATTCATTCATGTTTCAACACATGTATATTGATTGATTTGCCATGTTTCAGGCATAGGTTTAGGTGCTGGAATATTCTGGTGAAAAAACTACTTCTTCCCTCAAGGAGATAATATGATGATAATTATAAATACTCCAATAAGCAACATAAGTAGATAATAGTGGAAAAGGTAGAGAGGTGAAGATAGTTATGGAGGAAAAAAATATAGGGGAATGGGACAGGGAGTGCTGGGAAGAGGGATGTTGCTATTTTAAATAGAGGGTCAGAGAAAGACTCACTGAGAAGGTGGCCTTTGAGCAAAACCTGAAGTGGGGAGGAGGCAGGTGGAGGTGTGGATGAAGGGAAGAGCATTTCAGACAGAGGGAACAGCCAGTGCAGAGGCCCTGAGGTAGGAGCCTCCATGCTCTGGAAGAGCATGCCTGGGGACAGTGAGCAAGGGGGAGAACAGAAGGAGATGGGGCTGGGGGAATCATGAGGGCAGAATGACCTCCTGGAGACTCCTGTAAGGTCATTGGCTTCCTTTCTGAGTGAAGGAGGGCATCTCTGGAAAATTTTGACTGGAGGAATAGTGGGATCTGATTTCTTTCCTTTTTTTTTTAAAAAGTATTTCCCATTTTATTATTATTATTATTTAATGCTTATTTATGTATTCATTTGGCTGCACTGAGTTTTAGCTGTCACACTCGGTATCTTTGTTGTGGCAGTGGGTGTCTCTCTAGTTTTGACACACCAACTCTAGAGCGCATGGACTCAGTAGTTGTGAAGCAGGGGCTTAGTTGCCCTGTGGCATGTGGGATCTTAGTTCCCCACCAGGGATCAAACCCGTGTCCCCTGCATTAGAAGGTGGATTTGTAACCACTGGACCACCTTTCCTTTCCTTTTTAAAGCGGGTTTATGCCACCTACTATGTTGAGAGTAGTCTGCAAGTGAAGATCCCCTGGAGGAGGGCAAGGCACCTCAATCCAGTGTTCTTGCCTGGAGAACCCCATGGACAGAGGAGCCTGGTGGGCCACAGTCTATGTGGTCGCAGAGTCGGAAATGACTGAAGTAACTTAACACACACATATACACAGTTTGCAAGGGGGACCAGGGCAAAGGCTGGGAGACCACTTAGAAAGCAGTTACAATGATCCAGGGGAGAGAAGATGAGGACATGTTCCAGACTGTTAGCTGTGGAGGTGATACAAAATGTTTGGATTCAGGAGATGTGTTGCAGGCTGAGCCAAAAGAACTTGTGGGTGGATTGTGTGACTTGTCAATAAAATGCTCTAAAGAAACCAAATGTTTTGCTGCATCTGTGGGAATGGCTGCTAAGGGTTTGATATATCGGGGCAAGATCCATTTATTGATAGAAGATGGTTGCTTTTGGGGCTGGTGCCCAGATGGTCGGATTAACTGACCTTCGCCAGCTGGTGCCTTATGGTCTGTCTTCTCAGGTTCAGAGGCAGAAGAAGATGCTGATAATGATAACTGCTAATATTGATTGAAAACTTTCTTTATGCCTGACACTCTTCTTAACACTCAAATCTCATACAGTAGATAGATATTCTTTGATATATATTTAGAAAACTAATTTGAGATAATCACAAAGTTATAGAAAACTTGGGAGTACAGTACCAATTTTTTTTTTTTTCCCTGCTGAATCATTTGACAGTAAGTTGCCTTTTGAAGCTTCCATTTCCTCTCGTGTAAAAAGCCTGGAGTGTGGGATTTTAAATCAGACAGGCCCCAGTTGAGATCTTGGATCTACCACTGAGTTTATGGGTGGCCTTGGGCAGGGCAAGGCAGCTCTCTAAGCCTCAATTTCTTTATCTAAAAGAGGAGATAATTCCAACACCTGCTTTCTCAGATGGGGGTTTTGGATTCCGTGGGACAATATATGTAAATTACCTAGGAGAGAGTCTGGCTTAATGGTAAGTAGTTGGTAAATGAGCTTCTGGGATTCTTGTTTAGGTCCCTGAAAATAGTGTTTCATTCAAAACAGGGCAAGAGTAATTAGAAGCACAGTTTGGTCTAGGTCCCTGGAAGATCTTCATGGAGGTGAAGTGCTGTCTTCCCATTTTACAGAGGAGGCAACTGAGTCCAACAAAGAGTAAGAAGCTCTTGAAAGGAAGCAGATGTAGCACTGTAGCACTTATAGTTTTGTCTGTAAGTGCTGTTCTGTCTTTAATGTTCCATTAAAAAATGAGTGTACTACCTTCTGTGAGCAATTAAGGAAGAGTTATTCTTGGAGCATTTCTTCTGATTAGAATGAAAACAGTTGTTTCCACAGCAGCTTTACACAAATACCCCTCTGCCTCCCCACGCTTCCCCATCAAAACAAGCAATCCAGTGCATTCTGGGTCAGCATCCGCTTGCACCTGTACCTCAACATTATGAGGTGTTCAAACATCAAGGTAGGGACCATTCTCTCGTCTCCGAACAATAGGGACAAAATTGCTTTCCTCCTGATTGAGGCATAATTGTGTCATGATCTCAGTGGGGAGGAGGTAGGCTGAAATGCCCGCAGTCATTCTGTACCTTTACAAAGTTATTAATGCTGCTGTCCTTCAGTGGGGCAGCTTTACTCTCTTTGGGTTTCCATTAACTTTTCTTTTTTTTTTGGTCTACTATGTATTGACTGCTTACTATGTGCATGACTCTATATTAAGCTCTTTATTTTTTGTACAGTAGCATTTCCCTGGCATGTCTCCCATTCAACTCATTAGCCATTTCCATAGTTAAGATTAGATTAGCCATTTCCATAATTAAATCTAACTCTAAAGGAATGCAGTGTTAGACAGAGTTTTAGTATGAGCTCCTCTGTGCATGATGGATGCATCCATTCATCCATCCTTCCATTCGTCCATCTACTCATTCATCCCATGAAGAAAGTATTGTTTAGACTTTCCTGGTGGCCCAACGCCTAAGACTCCGTGCTCCCGAAGCAGGGGACCTGGGTTTGATCTCCAGTCAAGGAGCTAGATCCCGCATGCTGCAATGAAGACTCAGTGCAGTCAAATTAATAAAAAGAACAAAGCGAGAAAAGAAGAAAAGAAAGCATTGTTATTTTTATCTTACAGATAAGAACCTAAAGGTCAGAGAGGTTGTGATATGCCTAAGGTTATACATCTAATAAGAAGAAGTACCGGGTTTTACTATAAGCAGGAAGTGGGGCTCACTCCTGTCTTATTGTCTGTGGCAGGGCCTGACAGTAATTATTTTAGGCTTTGCAGCTCATACAGTTTCTCTCACAGCTACTGAACTCTGCCATGACATGAAAGCAACCAAAGACAGTAGGCAAATGAATGCATTGACTGTTCCAGTAAATGTTTGCTTAGAAAAACAGGAGACAGGCCACATTTGTCCCATGGGCTGTAGTTGACCAACTTCTCTGTGGTCCTGAGGGTTGTGAATCATGGTGGCCCATACTACCTGTACCCCCAGCTACAAGGATGGACATGTGACCAACCCGAGCCCATCAGAGTCTTCTCTGGGACTGATAAATTGATGATGAGAATTTCCTCATCTGTAAAATGGGGACATTAATTTTTTCTATCTCAAAGGTAAAACTTTGCAAAGGTTAAGTGAGTAAATATAGATAAAGGGCTTAGTGCCTGGCACAGGTTAGATATGCTATAAAGTTTTAGTTATTTTTATTCAAATTTGAATGTTTGCTTGATTTTGGCTATTAGCGGTCTTCAAAATTCTTTTATCCTCAGTTTATGGTCTATAGACAAAGCTTACTTGCACAAGGGGATTATACTTATTTATTGGAACACAGTTGTGAATCCATTTGAAAAAGAAGAAACATTTGCAAATAATCACCCTTCGCTGTTTTTATAAACCCAGATTTTAAAAATCTATTTCCTGAAAGCTTCTTCACTACTGCAAAGGCTTCCTGGGCCAAGTGTGGCTTTTCACTCGTAGCGGGCACAGTGACTGCAAAAGCGCGGAAGCCACTGCCTGGTTAGGCGAATGTATGTTAATTGAGAGTCAGAAGCACAAGGTTCAAGACCGGCAGTGCAGCCCGCTTGCTACTCACTTGGAACAAGCTCTGATGTAGCAGATGACTCCAATTTCTTGCATTTACCTGAGCTGGGAGTCAGGTTCTGCTGATCCCGCCATGGCTGCCGTCACTCAATGTAGGTCACCGATGGGAAATTATCTTGCTGCTGTTCAGATGGAAACAGAACTTAATAGCTTATGTCTTTTTTCTCTGCTGTGTGGTGCCAGGGGCATTTTAATGGCTTGGGGAAAGCTGGGGTGTTGGGATTATGTCTGAAAGCCTTGCCTTTTAGGATCCTGTCCTGGTCGTTAGATCAGTGACCCTGTGCTGAGTTTTCTTCCCTGGCCAGTCTTTAACCCTCACTGCCATCAGTTCTCTCTGCCTTTGGAATAGCCTGGGCCTCCCAGTTCTGACATGTACTGTTGGTAGGGGCCTCCTTTGAAACCTCTCCTGTTTTACTGCTGCAGTCCAGCTGGGCAGTCGAAGGTGTGAACACTGGGCTGCCCTAGTTCCCCACCTTGGAACTTGGGAGAATAAGAGGCAGGGAGGCTTTTTGTTCCCTCCAGTGTAAAATCCTGTCTGGTCAAAGTGAACTGAGAGAGAGAACAGCAGCTAGAGTGGCAAAGAGATGCCTAAATCAGGGAGTTTCATGGGGCAAGAGATGGTGCCGGCACCCACATGGTAGGCTCCAGAAGGTACATTGGGAAGGGGAGGGGTCTCTGCTCCTAAATATTTTAATGCTGACCCCTGATGCATGTATTTTGACCCAAAGCAAAGGTCCTGAGAAGCTGTGTAAACCGCATTTCTGGAGCCCAAATCTTAGTGTCATTGTCATAGTATGTTTAGCTGAGTTTTGTCTTTATTTAGGGGCTTCCCTTGGACTGCAAGGAGATCAAACCAGTCAGTCCTAAAGGAAATCAGTCCTGAATGTTGTTTGGGAGGGCTGATGCTGAAGCTGAAGCTCCAATACTTTGGCCACCTGATGCGAAGAACTGACTCATTGGAAAAGACCCTGATGCTGGGAAAGATTGAAGATGGGAGGAGAAGGGGATGACAGGATGAGATGGTTGGATGGCATCGCCGACTCGATGGACATGAATTTGAGCAAACTCCAGGGGTTGGTGATGGACAGGGAAGCCTGGCATGCTGCTGTCCATGGGGTTGCAGAATCAGACACGACTGAGCGACTGAACTGACTGAGGGGCTTCCCAGGTGGTTCAGTGGTAAAGAATCCACCTGCCAAGCAGAAGATGTAGGTGCAATCCTTGGGTTGGGAAGATCCCTTAGAGAAGGAAATGACAACCCACTCCAGAAGAGCCTAGTGGGTTGCAGTCCATGGGCTTGCAAAGAGTTGGACACAATTTAGCAACTAAACCATCACCAACATCTTTATTTATGATTCATCTCTAGTCAGCAGAGACTTAAGTTGAATCCATCCTCCACACCTTAATTGGCATCATCATTAAGAAATGCTGACTTGGGACTTCCCTGGCAGTCTAGTGGTCAAGACTTTGCCTTACAATGCAGGGTGTGCAGATTCAATTCCTGGTTGCGGAGCGAAGATCCCACATGACTTGCGACAAACAAATCAAAACATAAAACAGAAGCAGGGACTTCCCTGGTGGCCAGGTGGCTAAGACTCCATGATTCTAATGCAGGGGGCCCGAGTCTGATCCCTGATCCTCAAACTAGATACCATATGCCACAACTAAGAGTTCACATGCTGCAACTAAAGATCCTGCATGATACAAGGAAGATCAGAGATCCTGCATGCAGCAACTAAGACCTGGTACAGCCAAATAAATAAATAGTATTTAAAAAACAGATGAAATATTGTAATAAATTTAATACAGACTTTAAAAATGGTCCACATCAAAAAATCTTGAAAAAAAAAAGAAGAAATCCTGACCTGATTCTGTCTACCTAAAACATTTTGATGACTTTTAAAGCTCTTAAGATGAAGACCTGAAACCTCTCCATGGACCCTTGCAGCCTCATCCCAAAGCCACCCTCTGGTTCTCTACTCCAGTCACATGAGCCATTTCCAAGTTCTTTGAAAGTAGAGTGCCTCACTCTCTTCTGCCTCAGGGCATTTGCACATGCTGTTTCAGCTCGCTTTATTGCTCTTCCCTTCTTGATTATCTCATTCCGTCTTAAGTTTTTAAATGCTGTTGACGTGTGGGGCATCTTCCAGGTATGAATCTCTAGTCCCAACCTCTACCTTGCAATACAGACTTGTATGTATACACACACACACACACACGCACACACACACATACACCAAAAAATTGTCAGTCAGTCAGTCAGTTCAATCGCTCAGTCATGTCCAATTCTTTGCGACCCCGTGAATCGCAGCATGCCAGGCCTCCCTGTCCATCACCAACTCCCAGAGTTCACTCAGACTCATGTCCATCAAGTCCGTGATGCCATCCAGCCATCTCATCCTCTGTAGTCCCCTTCTCCTCCTGCCCCTAACCCCTCCCAGCATCAGAGTCTTTTCCAATGAGTCAACTCTTCACACGAGGTGGCCAAAGTACTGGAGTTTCAGCTTTAGCATCATTCCTTCCAAAGAAATCCCAGGGCTGATCTCCTTCAGAATAGATTGGTTGGATCTCCTTGCAGTCCAAGGGACTCTGAAGAGTCTTCTCCAACACCACAGTTCAAAAGCATCAATTCTTCGGCGCTCAGCTTTCTTCACAGTCCAACTCTCACATCCATACACGACTACTGGAAAAACCATAGCCTTGACTAGATGGACCTTTGTTGGCAAAGTAATGTCTCTGCTTTTCAACATGCTATCTAGGTTGGTCATAACTTTTCTTCCAAGGAGTAAGCATCTTTTAATTTCATGGCTGCAGTCACCATCTGCAGTGATTTTGGAGCCCAAAAAAATAAAGTCTGACACTGTTTCCACTGTTTCCCCATCTATTTCCCATGAAGTGAACTGTATATAAGCCTAAATCTTCACTTGCATGTCTGTTAGGAAGCTCACATAATATGTCAAAGATAGCTTTGGATTCCCTCTCCCACCTTGCACCCTCTCTTCTCCAAATCTTCGTCTCTGAAGAAGGATTTGCTCAGGCAGCAAATTCAAGTATCATTTGTGATTTCTTTCCATATCAGTCAAGGCTCCAGCAGTAAACATGGCATATTCAAATCAGGATAATTTAAGGAGGAGTTATTTATAAAGGGACCAATTAGAAAGATGTGAATGAAAGAACTTCTAGGCATAGTGCTGGAACCCAGGACTTGAAGCAGAAGATCTGTTAGTCTTAGTCTGAGGTGAATGAAAAGAGAGAAAGGCTATTCAAACTCAGAAGGAGGAACTGTGTGGAACAGGCCACCTTGGGTGACCACTGAGATCAGGGGACATAACTATCCTAAGGAAACTTTGCAAGGAAAAGGTGAGGAATAAATACACCCTTGTTTCATCTGATCCCTTGCTCCCTATTGGGACAGTGCTTGGCCTGAGTAGGAACTAAAACAATGTTGTTGAATGAATGGATGGCAAGTCCTCCCCTGCTCCTTTTGCCTGGGTAAGTCCTACACTTTCTTCATACCTCAGCTCAAATGTCCCTTCCTCCAGGAAGCCTTCCCTGACTCCCCCAGAGTAGATCATTCACCTCAAATACTTCCTTGATTTCCTTCACAGCCCCACCACTTGTTATAATTATGTATCTGTGTGATTATGTTGTTAGTATCTCAATTCATAGACCAAGCTGTAAGATCTGGAATGGCAGTGGTGCTATTTGTCTTACTCATAATCTGTCCCCTGCACTCAGCACAATGCCTTGCACACAGGTGCTCCCCACCCCCGCAGACACAAAATCTTTGTGAAATGAATAAATAATAAATGAGCTTTCTCTAAGACTGGCCCTCTCTAACAGGTAGGTAATTTTCTATAAATTTCTCTTAAGGTGACCAATGATGCTTTTGGAAAAAGCACTTCCAAATTTGACTGCTCCGTAAACTTGAATTTCCCACTGGTTCCTTTTTTATTGTAGGTACCCTTGGGTAGAGAATGAATTAGTAGAGCAACATTCTCAGTGCTGCCCTGATTTCACCCTCTCAGAACTCCTTATGGATTTTATTCTTTTGGGTTCAGAGCAGAATAACAGTGTGGATATATGTGCAGATATTTGTCTTCCAAGTAGCTTCATGAGCAATGAAAAATGAAGATTCTTTCTCCTTTTTTCTATTTCAAATCCCGACTCCATCTAAATCCACTGAAGACAGCGATATCTATCATTGATAACCAGAGTTGCTGGGTATGGTTGTGCAAGTTGCTCACTGCTCAAGGGTGAGAAACGAGTGGGAGTTGATGTCCAGCCCGTAATCTGTTTATCACCTGAATGGACTTGCAAAGAGGGGCCCTTTTCTTAATTTGCCTCAAAGACTATATGAACTAGCAATTGCCCTGAAAAATAACAGTTAAGAACAAAGCGAGCTTGTGGTAAAAAAAAAAAAAAGTTGGCAAAAAATACTGTTAAATGCATTGCTGCCAGCTCATTGTAGACATTGCTGCTTAAAAGTTTTCTCTGTGATTTTTTTTGGTTGTGTTGTGTTGCATGTGGTATCCTAGTTCCCTGACCAGGGATCAAACTCGTGCCCTTGGCATTGGGAGCAGAGTCTTAACCACTGGATCACCATGGTAGTTCCTCCCTGAGATTTTTCAAATTACAGAAATAAGACCCATTTTTATAAACAAATCCAAATCACAAAGTAGAGGAAAAAGTGAACCCCCAACTCCCCTTAAACTCTATAAAACCAATTACTATTGTGTTAGTTTGTTCTACTTTCAGATTTTTAAAATGTTTCTGTACACATATTTTTCTAGAGTGTACACAATACATTTGACACTAATAATTTAAGTGGGATAAAACTAAGCATATGGTTCTTATTTTCTTTTAATATATCTGGTGCACTTTTCTGTGTCAGCACATACACACCTGTCTCATCCTTTTCATGGCTGTATAGTATTCCATTGTTATATCATAAGTTATTTAATGTCTCCAATTGACAGATAGTTGGATTGTTATAAATAATGATGTTCATCGTTGACATAGTTGGCCTTCTGTATCTGCAAGTTATGCTTCTATATAGATTCAAGCAACTTTGGATCAAAAATATTCAGAAAAAAATTCCAGAAACTTGCAAAAAGCAACACTTGAATTTGCTGCATGCCAGCAACAATTTCCGTAGCATTTACATTGTATTTACAACTATTTCCATAGCATTTACATTGTATTAGGTATTACAAGTAATTTAGAGATGATTTAAAGTATATGGGAGAATGTGTGTAGGTAATATGCAAATATTATGCCATTTTATATAAGCTACTTGAGCATCTGTGGATTTTGGTATCCTCAGGGTTCCTGGAACTCATCCCCTGTGAAAATGGAGGGATGACTGTATTTAGATTTCAGAATATGCACAACTGTTTCCATAGATCTGTTTCCAGGAATGGGATTACTGGATCAAATGGTGCATGCATTTAAAATGTTAGATATTGCCAAGAACCTTCTCAAGAGCCGCTATCTGTTTACTTATCCACCTGCAGGTAACCAAAAGCTTCCAGCTCTTTTAAAAAAGTTTAGTCATTATTTTTGGCTGTGCTGGGTCTTAGTTGTGGCACATGGGCTGTTCACTGTGGTGCACAGGCTTCTCTTTAGTTGTGGTGTGCAGGCTCAGTTTTTCCCTCAGCACATGGGATTTCAGTTCCCTCACCAAGGACGGAGGCCGAGTCCCCTTCATTGGAAGGCAGATTCTTAACCGCTGGACCACCAGGGAAGTCTCTGTTTCTGAGCTCTTGAATAGCACGTGGAATAAGAAGGTATTGTTTGTTGCTGTTTAGTTGATAAGTCATGTCCAACTCTTTGGGGACTCCATGGACTATAGCCCACCAGGGTCTTCTGTCTATGGGATTTCCCAGGCGAGGATACTGGAGTGGGTTGCCATTTCCTTCTCCAATAAGAGGGTATACTGGTTAGCTATTACACTGTAGCAAGCCACCCCAAAACTTAGTGGCTTAAAACAACAGCTGTATTTTTAGTAAGTGATTTTGTATTCACAATTTAAAATGGACTGGATGGGTTGTTCTTCTGGTCTGGGCTCTGCTCAGCTGATCTAGGCTGGGTTCTCATCTGTCTGTGGTCATATGGGTGGTAGGTAATTTGGGATGGACTCGGCTGGGATGAATTATATCTGCTTTATCTAGTGTCTAACTCTATCTTGTTCTCAGGAAGACATGTCCCAAGGAAGAACAGAAGAACACAAAGTCTCTAGAGGCAAAGACTTGGAATTGGCATACCATCCCTTCAGTTACATTTTATTGGCCAAAACAAATCATAAGGCCAGCCTCAATTTAAGAGCTGGGAGGCAGATCCAACCTCTTGATGGGAGGAGCTGCAAAGTTACATGGCAAAGACATGGATATTGGGAGGGTATTAACTGAGATCATGAAGCAATTAATCAACTATAGGGGAGATGTCCAAGTTTGACTGTTAAAAAAAGTTTTGGCATTAAGACTCTGCTCTGATTTCTGAGCCACCAGCCATGAGTCATTTATTTTTATGATTAGTAGATTTAAAAGGAAGTGGGTGGCTGTGTCTGACTTGGAAAAGTAGACATGGAAACAATTGGCTGGAGTCAATTCCCACTCTAAGTCTTTATATTGATTAGAATGTAGATTTTGCTACTGTAATAAGGAGACCTGAAATGAGATAATAAATGTTTATTTCTTTCAAAGTCTGAAGATACCGTCTAGGACTGATGTGGTTGTTTCCCAGTCATAGAGTCCTCAGCAGGCACTTTCTGCTTTGTTGCTTTGCTATCCTCAAACTCATGGTTATCATTTCATATCCTAAAATGGCTGCTCCAGGTCCAGCCATTATGTCTACATTCCATCAAGAAGCAGAGAACAGGGGCATGCCTCTTCTCTTTGAAGGGACTGCTCAGAAGTTGCACAGATCACTTCTGCTCATGTCTCATTGGCCAGGATTTATTCTCATGGCCACAGCTAGTTGCAAGGGTAGGATAGTCTTTAGTTCGGGTAACTATGGGCCCAGTTAAAATTCAAGGAATTTAGGGAAATCCAAGGCAATCCAGTGGTTAGAACTCTGCACTATGGTGCTCTGGGTTCAACTGGATCCTGCAAGCCACGCAGTGCATCTCCCCCCTACCCCATTCAAGGAATCTATTCCTGAAAGAAGAAGGGATGAATGGATATTAAGGGACATGGTTTGTGTTCTCTTCTGCATTTTCAACAGGCAGAGCAGAGCTTTATGAAGAACTATCAGTTGATGGACTAAAGAGCAGAACCGGAGCATGGGAGTTAGAGGCACTTTACAGTTCACAAATGATGGAGTGGCAAAGAGTTTAAGAGCAGTCTTTGGAGGCTGATAGACCTGAGTTTGAGCAAGCTCTGGGAGTTGGTGATGGGCAGGGAAGCCTGGCGTGCTGCAGTCCGTGGGGTCTCAATGACTGAGCAACTGAACTGAACTAAACTCAGACTAGGCTTTGTCCTAGTCAAGGTTTTCCAAAAAAGTAGACCCGATATAAATCAATCTCTCTCTTTCTGTTTCTCTGTCTCTAGAGATTTTTTTAATGTTAGTTTTTTAATATGAAAAATGAAAATATATTTAAGATTAAGTAAAACACAGCACAAATGTCTGAGACTATTAGGAACTGATATGGGGGACCAACCAAATGAACTAAAGCAGTCTTACTCATGGTTATGTAACATTTTCTTTTTAAAATTTCACATGGCAATAAGAAAAACCAAAGGTAGAGGGGGTAGGAGGTTAATGGGAGCTGCCCATTGGGACGGATCAGGGGAAAGAAATCACTCACTGAAAGACCCAGAATGGGGAATAGAGGGGCTGAGGGAGAGAAAACAAATCTCAGTCTTATTTTAACGTCTTGTTAAAAGACTTTCAAGAAACAATCCAAATCAGGGATAGTACATAGCCTCATTCCAGGAATAAAGTCTGTTAGAAGCATGAATGCTTGAACACATATAGGATGGGAGGGATGAACAACAGGCAGACTAAAGGGGTGTCAGACCAGGTTAGAGATTAGAGAGACAGAGACTGAGGCAGAGACAGAAAGACAAAGGGAGAGAGGGAGATTGGATGAGGTTCACCCGCTATGGAGGGTAACTTGCTTTACTCGGAAATCTACTGATTTAAATGTTAACCACATTTAGGAACTTCCCTCGTCGTCCAGTGATTAAGACTCCATGCTTCCTCTGCATGGGGTGTAGGTTTGATCCCTGGCTGGGGAATTAGAATCCCTTGTGCCCTGTGGTGTGGCCAAAATGAATAAAATGAAATTAAAACATGTTAGTCACATCCAAAGAACACCTTCACAGCGAGGTCTAGCCTGGAGTTTGATGACACAGATGAGCACAACAGCCTAGCCAAATGCACAGAGAGGATGAACCATCCCAGGTTTTGAGACCAGCTCCGCCGTTGACTTAACCGTGTGGTTCTCTGCACCTTGGCTCCTCCTATGCAAGCTCACAGGGCTGTGGTGAGATGCAGTGAGATGCCACGGGAGCTCAGGGCTGGGCTCAGCCCACGGGTCGTGGCCGGTGCTATTGCTCCCCTTGACACCCTGAAGTGGGCTTACTGCAAACATCCGGGACTCACCCTCTGGACTTGCATCTGACCCTGGGCTGTGCACGCCCATCCTCAGGCCAGGCTGGAAGTGCCAGAGAGTTAATATCCCTGGAGGCAGTTCTCAGGTGGATTAGCTCCAGGGTGACCAACCCTCTCCATGTTCAGGACTGTCCCTGTTTTAGCACTGAAAGTCCTGCATCCTAAGAAACCTTTCTGTCCCAAACATCCTCACTTGGATGCACATTCTCCACAGGCCCCCAGATTTCCTCAAGTGGACTTTGCAGCCGGCCAGCCAGAAGTGTGATGAAACCAGCATCCCCCAAATCAGCCTACAGCAATGATGGGAAGTTGGTGAGGAAATACCCAGCTGATGTACCCCTCAGTTGGGATTTCTTTGAGGTGTATCCTATCCCAGGTCCCAGATTTACCCAGCAGGAGTGCCCACAGCTCTTGACTTGCACCAAGAGCTCCCTTGGCTCCCTTCCTTCCCTGTTTCACTTCACCCCCTCTCCAGATAAAACTCTGCAGTAATGTCGGCTTCTGGAGGAAACAGTCTCAGACAATACATTTGAACAATTATGGTTATCAAACACTTTCCTCTTCATTCTCTCCTTAGAGCCTCCCATAATGCTGTGAGGGCCACAGCTTATTATTGTTAGATGTATTATCATTTTTGTATGGCAACTGAGAAAACAAAAGCTCAGAGACAGAGAGGCAGGTCGCTTGCTGATGACTGAAGCATGAGGAAGAGGAGCAGCTGAGATGTCAGTCAAGGTCTCCCAGCATCCTGTGTCACTACCCCCTCCTCTCACTTCTTGCTTCTTGCAGTTAGTCAGTTTTGCTCATGTGGGCCTTACTTGGCATACATGGGCATGTGCCATATAGGCATGTGACACGTATATGACATGGGGAGTCTCTTTTGTTGGATTTGCAACAGAACACCACTGAATGGCAGTGGTTTGGGCTCTGCCATCTAATGACTTTATTTCTACCCAACAGGATCCCTGATACAGCTGAGCGAGGGACTGTTTCAAATCTCTTTGAGCTATGCCAACCGTCCTAGGCTACCTCCCTGGGAGCATCTGGAGGTAGAGAGTATAGAGATTTGCTATCTCTGACCCTGTCCAGGAATCCATCAAGATACCAGAATCGGAGTTTTCATCTCACATTCCTGGGGATCAGCTATCTGAGCTTTTATTTCAGATGCCCCTGCAAAAGACATACAGAAGCAGCAGGACAGCCCCTCATCTGATGGGCAATAGAAAGTTATAAGCAGGGGTTTATTTGAAACAAAAAAGCAAAAAAGACCCAATCGACATTCTTCCTCAGGGGCTTTCCTTCCTTGGTTTATTTTAAACATCACAGGTGAAAGTCAGAGCTGGCTTTTCAATTTTGTCACAGCAACCACAGACTAAAGAATTCAGAGCAGTAAGGTCCTGCGGGGCAGCTTCCAAACCTGTAAAACAGTAGCAATCTCTCTCTGGCTCCAAAGAGATGGCATTTGCAGAAGTGTCTTAGCTGAATCTCTCTTTCTTTCATCTCTGTCAAAGCTAAAACTACATAAAACAGGTTTCATGTGTCAAAAGTTTTATTATTCCTCACCAGAACTTGCTACTTACCTGTTAAAGGAAGTAACTTTTTTTTTTTTTTCCCTCTCCTGATGATTTATCTCTGGAATTTTCTCAAGAGACACTAGGGTTTTTCTGAAAGGCTAAGGGCATTTTTTCATGTTTCTTTAAGGTTCACAACAGACCGAAATGTTAGAGCAAGTGTC
Source organism: Ovis canadensis (assembly GCF_042477335.2). Classification (NCBI taxonomy): domain Eukaryota; kingdom Metazoa; phylum Chordata; class Mammalia; order Artiodactyla; family Bovidae; genus Ovis; species Ovis canadensis. The sequence goes on along the minus strand of NC_091261.1, from coordinate 72,132,180 downwards.
CTAGGTAGATGTCACCTCCAGAGTATGTTTGTGGTGACTATAAATTTTTTTAGGTCCCGAGAACCAGCATTTACGTAAGAGTTAACTCCATGTCAGGACCTATGCCCTCTTTATGTTCAAGACAACCATATAAAGTACAGGTACGATTCTCCCCTTATTACAGATGAAAAAACTGAGGCTCAAGAAGCTTAAGTGAACTGTTCAGAGTCCTTCAGCTGGTAAAGGCAGAACTAGGGTTCAAACCCAGGTTGGCTTAATTTGAAAACCCACTATATTTGATTGGAAAGGTGTTTTTCTGTTTCTGTTTTCATTTTCTAGTTTTTTAAAAAAATCTTTGACCTCTGGGGGGCCTTGATTATCATCTCTGCCTATATCTGTAGGGTTGAACTCTTGGCTCAGGTATTCATTGCTTTCTGTGAAAAATTGCATTCCTATAAATCTTACATTTTCAGGGTTGTGTTAATCAGTATTGGTGGCTGTATCAGCCAGTGTCCTCTTAGAAGAACAGAAATGACTCTGAGTGTTTAAGTAAAAGAGAGAGTGCTCAGGAGTTGGTTAAACGGGTGGTGGTGAGGAAATCAGAGACCAGCAGTAGCTAGAGGACACTGCTGCCCCAGGATGGGAGGGAAGAGAAAGAAGGGGATGTGAGTAGAGTCAAGGAGCTGAGGTCTTCCTGGTGGAAGCGGCAGTCAGGGAGGTGTGCCCAGCTGGAGCTGGGCTCACAGAGGAGATGCAGCTCCTTCCAGAAAAGCTGCTCGAGGCGAAGAGGGAAGGCGAGTCACCCCTGCTTTCCCGTTTCTCCTGCCCTTGGGTTTCTACAAGGGCTTCTCTGTCGCAGAGCCTCCCTGACGCCAGTGAGCAATGCTCGTGCGCATGCTCAGTCGCTTCAGTCTTGTCCGACTCTGCAACTCCGTGGACTGTACCTGCTAGGCTCCTCTGTCCATAGGATTGCCCAGGCAAGAATACTGGAGCGGGTTGCCATTTCCTCCTCCAGGGGATCTTCCTGACCCAGGGATCAAAGCTGCATCTCCTGGTTCCTTTCATAGAAGCATTTAAATACATTTTTTAAAAATCCAGTTTTTAAAGCTGCTGCCTCCCCTCTGACCAATTCTTCTCTTGTCTTTGAAATTCTCTCCTTCCTTGACTCTTAAAACTCCAAGACCTATTTCTCCTCCAACTTCTTTGCCAGTCTTTTTCTCATTTACTTCACCTGCTTCTAAATATCCGTGTTCCTCTAAGCACAATTCCTCAGGACTCTTCTCACTTGCTCAGGGGCTCAATCTGGGATTCAACTGTCATCCATATGCTCTTTCCCCCCTTATATGCCTGAGCTCTACCCCATGTAACCAGCTACCTATTAAATATCTCCACTTGAATGTTTCAAGCGTTCCTCAAGTGAGCAGTGGATCCTGGGAAATGTAGTGTGTGACACAGGGCAGAGATGGGGTGCCGGGGTCCAGCCCCGGTGGATCCAGGGTGATTCGAAGGTGGGGACGGAGTTGGCGTCTTTAGAAAAATACATATTTAATCACAGATAGAGAGAGATTAGAAATGGATAGTGTAGTAGGAGGATTAGTGGAGAAAAAGAGGCTGAATAACTTGGATTACGTGGAATAGCATCCATGCTCCAGATGGGAATTCAGCCAGAAAAACGGGAGCAAGAAAGAAGCGACATGGGGGAATCAGTCTTTCCGGAAACTGATCCGATTTCTTTATTTTTGGGTTTGCTTATATACCTTTTGTTACACATAGGGATGAATACAGAGTCACGTGGGGGTCAGCAGTCCTGACCTTTATCAAAATCAGGTGCTTCACATAAATGTATAAAAAAAGGTCTTAGGGATATTACATCATCTTCTGGCCATGAGTGAGACCTGCTGACATTTTATGATCCTTTCTTTCTGATAACCAAAAAAACTTATTTCTTCCAAGGGTGTTTTTTCTTAAACCAGTCACCACCCTCCAAATAAAGTTACATTCCTATAGGGTGAGGGTGTAGTGAGTTACAATCAAGAAAGGAATTTATTCAACCCAAGGTTAACATGATTAGTCTTAAAGGTTAATACTTATTTCTCCTATATGCTTAAAGGTTAATACTTATTTCTTCCTATATGCTAGTTATATTCATTATAAGGGTAGGGAACATGGAGATTTAGCAGCAAACATCAACCCAACAAATGAAAATCCTTTCACCAATGCTCCCCTTAAGATCTATTTAGTCTTAAGATATGATAAAGTTACATTCTTACACAGCAAGGACACAGTGATATATAACAAAGTACAGTGATCTATTACAAAAGAGAAAATCCATTAACTCAAAAAGTCTAGTATTGCTAACATCAAAAACTACCATATTTCCTTTGCTATATTCCAAATACATTGATTAATATATTCCCAGGTGCCTAAGGATATGGAGGCCTGGCGGCAATCATTGACTCAACAAGAAGAGAAAGTCCTACGCTAATTAAGACTCTCAAAATACTCCAAAACTCTCTGTGCTGTTTATGGTTGAGAGGTAGTAAACAGTCATGTGCCTAGTGGCGGCAGTAAGGATAATCCTGTCACACAAGCTAGTCTGTCAGCAGAGAGGTTTGACCTGAGACATCCTTGTCCCACCCAGAGCAGGGAATCAGCAGCAATTATTGACACAATAAATGAAGAGACCCTTCACCAATATAATTCCTAACCAACTATACTAATAATTTCTAACTCCCCAAAAGAATTTGTCTTTAGTAAGTCTAAAACATCTCGTGCCTCTCAGGTTGGGAGGCTGTAAACAATCACATGTGGCCGGACAAACCTATACAGGGGGGCTAGATAACCTTCAGAGGAGTCCATAAGCTGAAACACTCTTGTCACGCCCAAGAATTTTTATTGCCTTGGAGCTGCACGTTTACTCCTTCTCAGAGAGAAACGGTTATGGGGGAGAGCCCCCCGTAAAGTCAGAGGTGTAGGTGAGAGCGTAAAACAGACTCTGGTTTTGGGGTTAGATGCTCGGGAACAGGGGGTTTCCTGAGGCTTGATCACGCCTTTGCGTATGCCAAGCCTCCTTCCTCATGACCTTTGCCATGGGCGGAATTCCTCACGCTGGCCCCCAGCAATGGGGAGAATGGGTCTGAGGGCAGAGGGGCCCAAGGCTGGCACTGAATGTTCATAAACCAAACTCATTTTCCCTCTGACTCGCCTCATCCAGGTTGTGCATTGTTTCTGGCTTTTCCTTAATACCCACCAACACTGTAGCACAAGGGCTCTTGGCTGCTGTCCACCCTTCAAAACTGCTTTGAAACTCTCTCACCAAGCTGCTTCTTGGCTTCTCTCCCCAGCAGGGCTAAACTCACAAACTAAACCATAATTGTGGTGTGACTTTATTTGATTTCAAAATTGGATTCTGGGGCCCACAGTAACTTCAGATGCCAGTAAGAAAGAGACTGGGTCTTCTTTTCAAATGCCTCTATGTTCCCTCCTGTGGACTGACAGAAGCTCCTGGGGGGAAATCTGAAGGTGTGGGAGGAAAAGGGCCCCTTTCCTGGGAGCAGTGTTGAGGGGCTCGAATGGCTTGGAGAAGGCCAGGCATGGCTTTTGCTTAGAGCACACCATCAAAGTATTAGTGATGGCTCGGATAAATGAACTTCTCTGTGCGAGAGTTGGGAGACACATTCTGATGTTGTCATGAGCTATTCTCAGAGGCTGGAGTGGACAGAAAAGGGGCAGCTGGAAATAAGATGACAATATTACGGAAAGCGATGGTTTTTTCCAGTAGTCGTGTATGGATGTGGGAGTTGGACCATAAAGAAGGCTGAGCACCGAAGAATTGACGCTTTGGAATTGTGGTGCTGGAGAAGACTCTTGAGAGTCCCTTGGACTGCAAGGAGATCCAACCAGTCAATCCTAAAGGAAATCAACCCTGAGTATTCATTGGGAGGACTGATGCTGAAGCTGAAGCTCCAATACTTTGGCCACTTGACACAAAGAACGTACTCATTGGAAAAGACCCTGATGCTGGGAAAGATGGAGGGCAGGAGGAGAAGGGGACGACAGAGGATGAGATGGTTGGATGGCATCACTGACTCAGTGGACATGAATTTGAGCAAACCTGGGAGATAGTGAAGGTCAGGGAAGCCTGGTGTGCTGCAGTCCACAGAGTCACAAAGAATCAGACACAACTTAGCGACTGAACAACAGCAACAGTTAGGGAAAGAGTAAGAGAAGGAATGGGTGGGGAGGTGGCAGGAACCTCTCTGCCCTAATGAAAGTGGAGTGCATTCCAGCCAGTCTGGGCTTTGGGGATTCCTCCTGTGGATGCTGTGCTGCATCAGTCATGTCCAGCTTTTTGTGACCCCATGGACGGTAGCCCGCCAGGTTCCTCTGTCCATGGAATTTCCCAGGCAAGAATACTGGAGTGGGTTGCCATTTCCTTCTTCAGGAGATCTTCCTTACCCAGGGATCAAAGTCCTGAGTCTCCTGCATTGCATGTGGATTCTTTGTGGGGCTCTTCAATTCAGTAATTACAGCTGGCTGCAGTGAGATCTGGTTTTCTGTGATAGAACCTCTTCGTGGGCTCATAAAAAGGCAGTTCCACTCTGATGAAGAGCTCATAAAGTCAGGCAACTGGAAAAAGAAGAATCACACCCAGGAATGTAACTGTATGGTTTCTGGAGGCTGACCTTTCAGAGCCTCCTTGCTGGGATGAGCCTGGCTTACAAGAGAAGGGGGATAGGACCTGGCTCATGTCAAAGGAGAACAATGGAAGCAAAAGCAAACCAAGAGCATAGGCTTCATCATTACACAGGCTGGGGGGCCTGCTGTTTTTCTCCCTGTGTGATCTTGCACAGGCTCTATACCTACTACAAGACTCAGTGTTCTCTCCTGTAAAATGGGAGCAGGAATAGTCCCCATCTCAGGGAGTCCTGGCATCAGTGGTACGTGATGCTCGCAAGGCACGTATTACAGTGCCTGGCACATAGCAAATGAACCATACGAGGCAACCATCATTGCTATTATTAATTAAAGAAACCCAAGGATGGGTTTTTCTCTCCAAGTGAAAAAGTGTATTTTTTTTTTTTTTGCCTAAAATTCAGAAGCCAGAACCAGAAATTGGAAATACAAGTACAGCTATGAAGGCAAGAGGAAAGGATATTTGAAACTTGATCTGCGTTCAATATCTAAGATCTTTGCTCACTCAGCCTATAATGCAGAGATAACAAAATAAATGCAGTCATCATCAACAACAACAAAAATCAATGCCATGGAGGATTTTCTATCAAGAAAAACACTTTCATGCCTTCCTGTTTGGATTCGTCTCCTGTTCAATTCTATAAGGGTCTGGACATAGTTATTTTCACCTGTTTTGCAGAACAGGCTGCAAGAAGGGAAGAGACAAGATGAGGGATTTAACAGCTTTTCAAGAGAAAATAATTGGGTGCTGACTGTAAGCCAGGCATGTGTTCAGATGGAAGAGAAGTGATGGGACTCAGTATCGCTGTAACGTCTTTGTGTCTCCATTTTGATAGCTGACAGTCTACTTGGAAGCAGACCAGAAAACACAGAATCTCTGTTCTGTGTGATGGATTAGATAGGACCCTGCTTTCCATGGGAAGCAGTTTCCATTGGGGAGCCCCATGTGGGGTTCCCATGAACTCTAACATTCTTCTACTGTTGCTTTTTGTGTTTTCCATCTCTATTCTTAGACTACAGGCTACTTCATGCCATTTCTTTTCTTCTTTCAAGCATCAGAATGCCAATTTAACTTCCCCCAAGGAGCCTGGCTCTCCTTCAGGCTGTAACACCCTTATCCTGGTGTGATAGGGCCCATTGTCTCTTGGAAGATAGAACTTCATGGGGAAGCCACGAGGGGGTTAAGGCGAGAGGGTCCTTTAATGAGCCTGGCATCCCTTTGCTCATTAAATGGTTAATGAGGTCTTGCTGTGCCAGGTGCTTGGAATTCAAGGGCAGGGGCAAAGCGGGCATGATTGTGCCTTTGTGAAGCACCATAGTCCAATGAGGGCAGAGAGATGGAAAAAACCCATGCAATAAACATATGCATAGTGCCGAGTATGCCAAGTGTTGGGAGGGAAATGGAAAGGGTGTTTGATAGAGACTGATGTTGGGTGGCTGGCTTTGGAGTGGGCCATCAGGAAAGCCTGGGATGCCACATTTCAGTCAAGCTGTGCAGGACAGGGAAAAGCTGGTGCGAGGACAGCAGTGGGAAGTGTGTTCCACGTGGAGGCACAGCATGTGCAAAGACCCGAGGTGGGAAACCACAGAATGGGAAAAAGTGCCTCCAGGGCTCAGTGACATGAACTGGGGAGAGCTTTACAAGGTGAGGCTGGAGCGGTGGGCAGGGCCTCAAAGGCTGAGGTAGAATTTTGGACTTCTTATTATTTTCCTTTCGCCACACTGTGGCTTGTGGGATCTTAGATCACCAACCAAAGGTTGAACCCGGGCCCACGACAGTGGAAGTGCTGAGTCCTAACCACGGGACCGCAGGAATTTCCTGGACTTAATTGTTATTAGAGAGTTTTAGGTGGTTGAATAATATGACTGGCTTTGACTCTCAAAATATCACTGTGGCTGGAGGGTGGAAATTTTCTTCCTGTAGTGTTTAGGTGATTGGAGAAAAGTGTTAGTCTGTTATTAACAGCAGTGGCAGCCCCAGTTCATTCATTTACTCCTCCTTGAACACTTACTGTGTCCTGACTACCCTTGGAAGTAGGCACATTATTTATCTCCCTTCCTTTCTTCCCTCTTTCCCTCCCCGCTTCATCCCTCCCTTCCTTCCTTCTTTCTAAATTTAACTGCTTTATTGAGGTATGATTGACATGCAAAAAGCTGTGGATATTTAATCTATACAACTTGATGTTAAAATTTTGATAGACATTCCAAACTGCTCTCTCAAAACATTGTTCTATTTTAAACTCCCACCAACAATATGAATGTCCATTTCTAATTACTCTAATCAGTGCTGCAAAAGATCAATCTTGTGCTAATCTGATAAAAAAACTGATTTTGATTCTTATTTATTTGGTTATTAAGGAGGCTGAGCATCTGTTCCTGAGTTTGTCAGTTCTATCTGTTGTGTTGCTCCTTTTTTCTTGCTGATTTTCACTTTTTATTACAGATATTAACCTGTTTCCTATCATATACATTGCAAATATTTTCTCCTGATTTGTCACTTGTCTTCCACTTTTGTTTTCAGTGTCTAATATGTACAGAAAAAAATAATGTGTTTAAGTCTGAAAATATTTTTCTTTCTAATTTCTGGTCTTAGTACCCTCCTTCAGCACTCTTCTAATTGGCAAAAATACTCAGAAGAGCCCTCATTGGAACCCCATTTATCTACTCTCACAAAGTCACATTGCTCAGACAAATGAGAGCAATGACAGTGCTTTGGATGAGGAGGCAAGAAAGGACTTCTGGTTGGAAATAAAAGGGAAGAGATCTTCCTTATAAATGCAAAACTTACAAGAGGACCCTTTAGATGTCCTAGTGCAGACAAAGCTTCTAACCATGAGAAGGGCTATGAGAACCACCTGTTTCCACTGGAACAGGAGGATGCCCTCGCTGGGAGGGGAAGGATGGCTGGTTCCAATTGGCCTCAGGGCCAAGAGACTGGGCTTGCATCTGAGGATCTAAGGGATTTATCAGGGAGCCCTGAGGCCCAGCTTTTTCATACTGTCCTCTCTCTTGGCAAGAATACTGGAGTGGGTTGACATTTCCTCCTCCAGTGGACCATGTTTTGTCAGAACTCTTCATTATGACCCCTCCTTCTTGGGTTGCTCTGCACAGCATGGCTCATAGCTTCATTGAGTTATGCAAGCCCCTTCACCATGACAAGGCTATGATCCATGAAGGGGAAACAATGACAGATTTTATTTTCTTGGGCTCAAAAATTATTGCGGACAGTGACTGCAGCCATGAAACTAAAAGACACTTGCTCCTTGGAAGGAAAGTTATAACAAACCTAGAAATCATATTAAAAAGCAGAGATATCACTTTACTGACAGAGATCTGTATAGTCAAAGCTATGGTTTTTCTAGTGGTCATGTATGGATGTGAGAGTTGGACAAGAAGTCTGAGTACTAAAGAACTGATACTTCCGAGCTGTGGTGCTGGAGAAGACTCTTGAGAGTCCCTTGGACTGCAAAGAGCTCAAACCTGCCAGTCCTAAAGAAAATTAACCCTGAATATTCATTGGAAAGTCTGATGCTGAAGTTGAAGCTCTAATACTTCGGTCACCTGATTCAAAGAGATGACTCATTGGAAAAGACTCTGTTGCTGGGAAAGATTAAAGGCAAAAGAAGAGAGTGGCACAAGATGAAATGGTTAGATAACAACATCAATTCAGTGGACATGAGTTTGAGCAAACTCTGGGAGATAATGGAAGACAGAGGAGCTCCGCGGGCTGCAGTCCATGGTGTCAAAAAGATTAGACACAACTTAGCAACTGAATAACAACAACGTGAGGCCCCAAGGTTAAGTCAAGTCAGTCAACATGTGTTCAGTTTTTCACTCCATCTCTAACTAACTGTGTACCCTTGTGCCCGTGAGCCTCTGGGAGCAGAAGTGGGAGTGAGAGTCTTACTTAGTAAACCCCAGTCCCTGCTGCTCTTGTCCTATTTTTCCACTGCTGGGAAGAAAGGAAGGTGGCATGTGGGAGTTCTCATCTCCTGCTTCTCTCAGGGGAAACGCTGTGAGGCTCCCTGGCCCTTATGGGGATAGAACTTCTCCGGATAACCAGGTCCCCAATCAGTTCAGTTCACTTCAGTCACTCAGTTGTGTCCGACTCTTTGGGACCCCATGGACTGCAGCACACCAGGCTTTCTTGTCCATCACCAACTGCTGGAGTCTACTCAAACTCATGTCCATCGAGTAGGTGATGCCATCCAACCATCTCATCCTCCATCGAGTCAGTTGATGCCATCTAACCATCTCATCCTCTGTCATCCCCTTCTCCTCCCACCTTCAATCTTTCCCAGCATCAGGGTCTTTTCCAGTGAGTCAGTTCTTCTCATCACATGGCCAAAGTATTGGAGCTTCAGCTTCAGCATCAGTCCTTCCAGTGAATATTCAGGGCTGATTTCCTTTAGGATTGACTGGTTGGATCTCCTTGCAGTCCAAGGGACTCTCAAGAGTTTTCTCCAACACCACAGTTCAAAAGCATCAATTCTTTGGCACTCAGCTTTCTTTATAGTCCAACTCTCACATCCATTCAAGACTACTGGAAGAACCATAGCTTTGACTAGACGGACCTTTGTTGGCAAAGTAATGTCTCTGATTTTTAATATGCTGTCTAGTTTGGTCATAGCTTTTCTTCCAAGGAGCAAGTGTCTTTTAATTTCATGTTTGCAGTCACCATCTGCAGTGATTTTTGAGCCCTGCAAAATAATGTCTTTCACTATTTCCATTGTTTCCCCCTCTATTTGCCATGAAGTGATGGGACTGGATGCCATGAGCTTAGTTTTCTGAATGTTGAATTTTAAGCCAACATTTTCACTCTCATCTTTCACTTTCATCAAAGTGAAAGTCTCATCAAAGCTCTTTAGTTCTTCTTTGCTTTCTGCCATAAGGGTGGTGTCATCTAAGGTTATTGATATTTCTCCCAGCAGTCTTGATTCCAGCTTGTGCTTCATCCAGCCTGGCATTTCGCATGATGTACTCTGCATTTAAGTTAAATAAGCAGAGTGACAGTACACAACCTTAATGTACTCCTTTCCCAATTTGGAACCAGTCTGTTGTTCCATGTCCGGCTCTAACTGTTGCTTCCTGACCTGCATACAGATTTCTCAGGAGGCAGGTCAGGTGGTCTGGTATTCCCATCTCTTGAGGAATTTCCCATAGTTTGTTGTGATTCACATAGTCAAAGGCTTTGGCATAGTCAGTCAAGCAGAAATAGATGTTTTTCTGGAACTCTCTTGCTTTTTCTGTGATCCAGCAGAGGTTGGCAATTTGATCTCTGGTTCCTCTGCCTTTTCTAAAACCAGTTTGAACATCTGGATGTTCGCCATTCACGTACTGTTGAAGCCTGGCTTAGAGAATTTTGAGCATTCCTTTGCTAGCATGTGAGATAAGAGCAATTGTGCAGTAGTTTGAGCTTTCTTTGGCTTTGCCTTTCTTTGGAATGAAAACAGACCTTTTCCAGTCCTGTGGCCATTGCTGAGTTTTCCAAATTTGCTGGCATGTTGAATGCAGCACTTTCACAGCATCATCTTTTAGGATTTGAAATAGCTCAGCTGGAATTCCATCACTTCCACTAGCTTTGTTTGTAGTGATGCTTCCTAAGACCCACTTGACTTCACATTCCAGGATGTCCGGCTCTAGGTGAGTGATCACAGCATCATGGTTATCTGGGTCATGAAGATCTTTTTTGTATAGTTCTTCTGTATATTCTTGTCACCTCTTCTTAATATCTTCTGCTTCTGTTAGGTCCATATCATTTCTGTCCTTTATTGTGCACAACTTTGCGTGAAATGTTCCCTTGGTATCTCTCATTTTCTTGAAGAGATCTCTAGTCCTTCCCATTCTATGCTTTCCCTCTATTTCTTTGCACTGATCCCTGAGGAAGACTTTCTTATCTCTCCTTGCTATTCTTTGGAACTTTGGATTCAAATGGGTATATCTTTCCTTTTCTCCTTTGCCTTTCACTTCTATTCTTTTCTCAGCTATTTGTAAGGCCTCCCCAGACAACCATTTTGCGTTTTTGCATTTCTTTTTGTTGGGGATGGTCTTGATCACTGCCTCCTGTACAATGTCACGAACCTCCATCCATAGTTCTTCAGGCACTCTGTCTATCAGATCTAATCCCTTGAATCTATTTATCACTTCCACTGTATAATGGTAAGGGATTTGTTTTAGGTCATACCTGAATGGTCTAGTGGTTTTCCCTACTTTCTTCAATTTAAGTCTGAATTTGGCAATAAGGAGTTCATGATCTGAGCCACAGTCAGCTCCCGGTCTTGTTTTTGCTGACTGTACAGAGCTTCTACACCTTTGGCTGCAAAGAATATAATCAGTCTGATTTCAGTATTGACCACCTGGTGATGTCCATGTGTAGAGTCTTCTCTTGTGTTGTTAGAAGAGGATGTTTGCTATGACCAGTGTGTTCTCTTGGCAAAACTCTGTTAGCCTTTGACTTGCTTCGTTTTGTACTCCAAGGCCAAATTTTCCTGTTACTCTGGGTAGATTTTGACTTCCTACCCCTGCATTCTAGTCCCCTATAATGAAGAGGACATCTCTTTTTTGGTGTTAGTTCTAGAAGGTCTTGTAGGTTTTCATAGAACCGTTCAACTTCAGCTTCTTTAGCATTACTGGTTGGGGCATAGACTGTTCCCAGTACCAGTTAGAATCAAGGTTAGCTGCATGTACTAGAAAACCCTGCCCATCACCAGCAAACATGGGCTCATCAGTGTCCTGGAATCAAACACAAGGAGATCAGCATCCTTCTTGGGTTCCTCACCTCTCACCTCTCAAGTCCTGGCTTCTCCAGGTTTGAAGAGATTTTCAGAAACGTTCCTCCCTACTGCCATCATTTATCATGTTAGCCAAAAACGCGTCCTTGCACTTGGGGCAAGTTCCCATTTCTTAACTTGGTCTGCAAGGCCCTGTGTCATTTGGCCTTTCCCCACCAATCCAACCTCAACCCCTTCCCCCTCTCTCTTCACTCACTCTGCCTCAGCCACATGGCTATCTGTTCTTGCTTCAGTTTCTTTTGCTCGCTCTTTCCTCTGTCTAGAATGTTCTCTTCTCCAGATCTTTGCATGGCTGCCTCCTTCTGATCTTCTAGGTCTCTACTGAAGCCAGAGATGCCTTCCCCTTCCCCAACTCTCTTTTCCATTGATGCCCCCCTGCTCCCCACTATCCCATCAACTAGTTTTTTCAGAACACTTCCTGCCAGTTGAGAAATTGTGCTTATTTATTCCCTAGCTTACTTGCTAATTGTCTCCCCATCAGAATGTAAGTTCCAGGAGAGCAGGAACCAGGTCTTTATTGTTAGATGTCATTTCCCAGCATCTAGAATAGATGCAGTATTTGGCCTGCTTCTCCAGTTAGAAGATGTCTGAGGCACTGAAGGCCAGGAGTCCTGCATGGCCCTCCTAACTGGTATCCAGTCTGCCCTGCACACTCTTAGTGGAAAACTCCTCTTGAGACTAAAGGTGTTTCATTAGCTGGTCAGCAAGCTGTTGTTCACACCTCGGCCCCTCTTAGCACGGCAGCTGCCTGTTCAGACACCTCAAGTGGCTCTTCTTTGCCTGCAGTGCTCTTTCACGGCTCCTTGTCATTTTCCTCCCAAACTCCCCGACTCTCATCTCCAGGTGAACCAGACTTACTATTGCTGGGCCTTGAGCATTTGCTGGAATTTGGTGGGAGGACCCAGGGAGCGCTTGAATCCTGCTCGGCCCAGCCACTTCATTTCCTAGCTGCAGTTTTACACATACAAGGCACAGCGACAAATGGGAAGTAGAAGCTTCATTTGGTTATTAGCTGGCAAGTGCCCCCCCTCCATGTAGGTTTTTCAGGCCAGTGACTTAAGCTGAGGACTGAGTAGGACCTCTTCTTTTCTCCAAGTGACAGTGTTATTGTGGGGTGACCAGCAAGCTGAGATGGCCATGCAGAAGAAGCAAGGGAAAGGAAGAGAAGGGAGAGAGAGAGAGTATACCACACCATGAGTCAATGATCTAGGGAAGCTCAGTAATGCAGTTCACTAGTAAAAGTGACCTAGGTGGTATCCTGGGCTGTGATGAGCTCTCAGGTTCATAGCCGTTCCTGTGTGAGGTTCAGGGGAATATCCTCTGTCCTACATTCAGTATCCCCATGACAAGTTGTTCTTATTCCTGGATCCTCTCCTTCTAAGCATTCTTTTTGCTTGAAATGGTCTTATCTGCCATGAAACTCTCCTAGATAATTACTTTAGATTTAAGATAAACCACTCAAACTTTCTCAGCCTCAATCCCCTCATTCATAAAATGGGAGAGACTGCCAACCCATATGCCTTTTGTTGAATGTGTGAGTGAAGATTAAATGAGGAAAAGTATCTAAAATACCTAGCACCATCTTTGAAATTCCCTTTCGTTACTCCATCTCTGCTGTTTCCTTCTAAATTCTTACACCCTAACTTGTTGAAAGTTTGAGATGCAGTTTGGAGATGAAATCCATAATTGAGTTGTTTGATAAAATACAGGACTCCTTGTTACATTTGAATTTCAGATAAACAATGACTAATTTTTTAGTGTAAATTTTAAATGGGTTATCCTTATAAAAAAAAGAATCCCACCCCATTCACTGTTTATCTGAAGTCTACTTTTAACTAGGCATCTTGTGTTTTTATTCACTAAATTTAGCAATTCTAATCCATAGACAAGGATTGAGGATATGTGTTCTTAAGATAATTGGTGTTGTTTCTGATGTATATTATATCCAAACCTATAGGACTGGGAGGCTTGCCAGACACTCTTCTATTTTTGGCACTTCATTAGAAAGGGTAATAGTTCGGGAAGGAAAAAAATGAAGTGTGCTCATTTCAGAGTAAACAAATTCATTCTTCTTTAAAAATCAAGGCTACTGCCCACCCAGTATAATATTGGTCATCTAAGAAGTTGGTCAATAAAGGAGCAAGTGCTGGAGCTTTGCAAGGAAATCAATTTTGAGTGAAAAACATGAACACTGATCTTAAATCAAATTTTGATTTCTACCTCCAGTCATTGATCAGACTTGGTTGTGTGGCTCTGTCTTTGATGTTCATCCTCTCATTTCATTTCCATATAATCTCAGGAAGCAGATGGGCAGCGCCTCATTTGATGGGATCCTAGGGGTTAATAAATGGGCCCAAAGACACCCAGTGACTGCTCACATCCAGGGTGGATTTGTTATGTGCAGGCAAAGTGCTGAGCATGTTACATCCATGTATTACATCTCACATTTTATATCGCAACTCTGTAAGACCTGTGCTAATACCGTGGCTCTTTTTTTTTTTTTGTAACAGATGTACAAATAGAGGGTCAGGGCTTACACATGAGTAAGAATTGCAATGAGGATATAACCTCAGACAGGTCTGACTCGGAAGTTCAGGCTCTTAATTGCTAGGCTGCGCTTCTTCTCATCCCCGCTCTTCTGATCCCAAGGAGCATGTTCCCTGTCCTGTGTATACAGAGAAGACAGTTGAATCAGAATGATCTGGGCTCAGGTAAAACTTCAGGAAAAGAAGAGAGTTCCCTCACGGAAAAGATTTGGTGCACTCTAGATAACTGAAGTTATTTTTCTTTTGTTAAAATTGATGCATTTTTGATTGGAGGATAATTGCTTTATAAGGTTCTGTTGGTTTCTGCCATACATCAACATGAATCAGCCATCGATATACACATGTCCCCTCCCTCTGGAATCTCCCTCCAACCTCCCACCCCAAGCCACACCTTCGGGTTGTCACAGACCACCAGGCTGAGTTCCCGGTGCTATAGAGCAACTTACTGTTTTTCTTTTTAAATAAACATATATTCTCTTTTTGCCCCTTCCCCTTCCCAGTCTTCTTGTCTCTATCTCTTTCAGTATCCAAATAATTATGATATTTACCTTTGGGGGAGATTGATAGAACTGGGTCACAACATTTTATGTCATACCCTTCAGTTCTGTTTGCCTGTTTTACATTTAAATACACTTACCCTTTATAATGTTAATAGTAACAGTGATATTATTTGATTTAAAAAAATGTTACATCTATGTAAAATCTATCATTAGCATCATCATTAATGAATGACTGAAAACTTTTCCATTAATATGGGGAGGATGTAAGGATATTCCCTTTTACCACTTCTATGCAGCATCATATGAGGGCTTAGCCGTAGCAGCAAGGCAAAGAAAAAGGCATATAGTTTGGAAAGGAAAATATAAAACTGTCTTTATTCTCAGGCAACATGCTCATGTATGTAGAAAATCCTAAGGAATCTATTTTAAAACTATTAGAATACATAAGAGAATTTAGCAAGGTTGCAGGATACAAGGTTAATATAAAAATGTAATTGTACTATTATATACTAACAATACCTAATTATAAGATAAAAAATTTAAAACAATACTATGTATAATAACATCAAAACCATGAAATACTTAAGGATAGACTTCATGAAATATGTATAAAACCTATACTGATGAGAAATCATTGCTGAGAGAAATGAAGGAAAATCTAAATAAATGCAGAATATTCCATATCATGGATTTGAAGACTCAATATTGCTAAGATGTTAAATCTCCTCAAACTGATCTGTAGACTTAAAGTAATCTTGTTCAAAATCCAAGCAGGCTTCCATTTTTAGGAATTGACAACCTAATTCTAAAAATTATATGGAGTGTAAAGAATCCACAACAACTAAAAGAATTTTGAAAAGAACAGACTCAGGGGACTCATACTACCTGATTTAAGACTTACTAAAATGCTAAAGTAATCGATACAATGTAATATTGTCAGAAGAATAGAAAGATACAAATGGAATAGAACAGAGAGCTGATTAATAGACCCATACATGTGTGGTCAGTTTTTAATGAAGGTGCCAAGACAGTTCGATACAGAAAGAATAATCTTTGCAACAAATTGTGCGAGGACAATTGGATATCCATATGAAAATAAATGAACCTCCACCTTTGCATCACACCATATACAAATATTGACTTGAAATGGATCACAGATCTAAATTTAAAACACTAAACTATAAAACGTCTTACAAAACACATAGGAGAAAAATCTTTGTGACCTTCAGTTGAGTAAAGATTTCTTAGGAAGGGCAAAAAAAGCATGAACCGTGAAACTTTGATAAATTTGTTTTCATAAAAATGCAGAACTTCTATATTTGCAAGACGCACACACATACATAAATATGTATATACATTTATATAACCCCATTACACAATAATAGGTAACCAAACCAATTAAAAGTGAACAAAATATTTCAATGGATGCTTCTCCAAAGAAGGGATGTCACATAAACATAAGAAAAGATGTTCAACATCACTAATAATTAGAGAAATGCAAATCAAAACCACAATACGATACTACTACACACTAACTAGAATGGCTTTTTTAAAACAAATGATTAATACTAAGTTGGTGATGATATGAAACTACTGGAACATTCATATGTTACTGATAGGAATGGTACAGCCCCTCAGAAAATGGCGTAGCAGTGTCTTATAAAGTTAAATATAGAGTTGCCATGTTGTTGTTCAGTCATCCACTTGTGTCCGACTCTTTGCGACCCCATGGACTGCAGCACGTCAGGCCTCCCTGTCCCTCAGCATCTCCCGGAGTTTGCCCAAGTTGATGTTAATTGCATTGGAGATGCCATCCAGCCATCTCATCCTCTAATGCCCTCTTCTCCTTCTGCCCTTAATCTTTTCCAGCATCAGGGACTTTTCCAATGGGTCATCTGTTTGCATCAGATGACCAAAATACTGAAACTTCAGCTTCAGCATCAATCTTTCCAGTGAACATTCAGGGTTGATCTCCCTTAAGATTGTCTGGTTTGATCTCCTTGCTCTCCACTGGACTTTCAGAAGTCTTCTCCAGTACTATGGTTCGAAGGTATCAATTCTTTGGCATTCTGCCTTCTTTACAGTCCAGCTCTCACAACTGTACGTGACCACTGGGAAGACCACAGCCTTGACTTTACAGGACCTTTGTCAGAAGAGTAATGTTTCTGCTTTTCAACGCACTGTCAAGATTTGTCTTTGCTTTCTGGTCAAGAAGCAGTTGTCTTCTGATTTCAAGGCTGCAGTCACCGTCTGCAGTGATTTTGGAGTTAGCACATGACCACAGACATCTAGGTTACTTATCTAAGAGAAACCCATCTAGTCAAAGCTATGGTTTTTCCAGTAGTCATGTACGGAGGAGAAGGCAGTGGCAGCCCACTCCAGTACTCTTGCCTGGAGAATTCCAAGGACGGAGGAGCCTGGTAGGCTGCCATCTATGGGGTCACACAGAGTCGGACACGACTGAAGCAATTTAGCAGCAGCAGCAGCATATACGGATGTGAGAGTTGGACTATAAAGAAAGCTGAGCACCGAAGAATTGATGTTTTTGAACTGTGGTGTTGGAGAAGACTCTTGAGAGTCCCTTGGACTGCGAGGAGATCAAACTAGTCAATCTTAAAGGGAATCAGTCCTGAATATTCACTGGAAGGACTGAAGCTGAAACTCCAATACTTTGGCCACCTGATGTGAAGAACTGACACATTGGAAGAGACCCTGATGCTGGGAAAGATTGAAGGCAGGAGGAAAAGGGGACGACAGAGGATGAGATGGTTGGATGGCATTGCTGACTCAATGGACATGAGCTTGAGCAAACTCCAGGAGTTGGTGATGGACAGGGAATCCTGGCATGCTGCAGTCCATGGGGTTGCAAAGAGTCGGACATGACTGAGTGATTGAACTGAACTGAGTGATATGTATATATATGTAAATAACTAGCCCTATATGGGGCTTTCCTGGTGGCTTAGATGGTAAAGAATCCACCTGCAATATAGGAGATCCGAGTTTGATCCCTAGGTTGGGAAGATCCCCTGGAGAAAGGGAATAGCCACTCACTCCAGTATTCTTGTCTGGAGAATTCCATGGACAGAGGAGCCTGGTGGACTACAGTCGATGGGGTCACAAAGAGTAGGACACCATAGAGTGACTAATACTTTTGCTTTCACTTTTTCACACATCAGCTTTATTCATAAATATCCCCAAACTAGAAAGAAACTGAATGTCAGTAGGTAGATGGATAAACAAATTGGGGTACATTTATACAATGGAATACTACTGAGAGATAAAAAAGAATAAGCTACTTATGCACACCACACCATGATAAATTTCAAAAACATTGTGTTCTGTAAAAGAAGCCATATAGAAAAGAATAGGATTCCATTTTTGTGAAAAGGCAATGCTAATCTATAGTGACAGAAAGCAGCCTAGTGACTGCTGGATGGATTTGACTATAAAGAGACACAAGAGTACTTACAGGAGGTAATGAAAATGTTCTCTATTTGATTGGGGGTGTGGTAACACTTGTCAAAACTCATCAAACTGCTACACGTAGAGTCTGTTCATTTTACTGTATGCAAATTATATCTCAATAAAGTTGATAAAAAATAAAAATCATGTATCCATTAAAGAAAATCTATATACACTTTCCGGAGTTGATGGGTTTTCTGGCTTTTTGTTACAGAGAATTCCAGAAATTAATTTAACAATGAGTTTTTACTTTTCTATCTGGTCTGCTTCATTGTCCCCAGTGCCTAGCAATATGCTTTGGCACAAAAGAGTTCAATAAATCTTTGCTGAATGAATATTACCCCTGTTGAGGCTTTTAAATTTTCCATTTACCTAAATGAATTCATCTTTGTGAGATATTAAGAAGATGATTTACTTCCTGGACATCATAGATTGGTGAGGGAGCAGAGAGTCTTTATCAAAGCTTGCTTTCTATCTATACTTGGACCTTTGTGGTAGATTGAATATAATGTCTCCAAAAGATGTGTTCAAGTCCTGACCCCTTGTATCTGAACTTATGTGTAAATAAGGTCTTTGCAGATATAATTAAATTAAGGATCTTGAGATGAGATCACTCTGAATTTGATTATTGAGTCACTAAGTCGTGTCTGACTCTTTGCAACCCCATGGGCTGCAGCACACCAGACTTCCCTGTCCTTCACTGTTTCCTGAAACTCATATCCATTGAGTCAGTGACGCCATCCAACCATCTCATTCTCTGCCACTCCCTTCTCCTTTTGCCTTCAGTCTTTCCCAGCATCAGGGTCTTTTCCAGTGGGTCAGCTCTTCCCATCAGGTAGCCAGAGTATTGGAGCTTAAGCTTCAGCACCAGTCCTTCCAGTAAATATTCAGGGTTGATTTCCTTTAGAACTGACTGATTCAATTTCCTTGCTGTCCAAGGGACTGTAAAGAGTCTTCTCCAGCACCTCAAAAGCATCATTTCTTAAGCAGTCAGTCTTCTTTATGGTCCAGCTCTCACATCTGTACATGACTACTGGAAAAACGATAGCTTTGACTAGACAGACATTTGTTGGCAAAGTTACGTCTCTATTTTGAATATGCTGTCTAGGTTTGTCATAGCTTTTCTTCCAAGGAGCAAGCATCTTTTAATTTCATGGCTGCAGTCACAATTTGCATTGATTTTGGAGCCCAAGAAAATGAAATCTGACACTGTTTCCACTTTTTCCCCATGTGTTTGCAATGAAGTGATAGGACTGGATGCCTTGATCTTTGTTTTTTGAATGTTAGGTTTTAAGCCAATTTTTTCACCTTTCCTCTTTCACCTTCATCAAGAGGCTCTTTTGTTCCTCTTCACTGTCGGCCATTAAAGTGGTATCATCTGCATATCTGAGGTTGTTGATATTTCTCCCAGCAATCTTGATTCCAGTTTGTGAGTCATCCAACCTGGGATTTTGTATGATCTGGATTTGGGGTGGGTCCTTAATCCAAAAGGCTGGAAGGTTCAAATCACAAACGCAGAGAGACAGAGGGGGATGACCATGGAAAGACAGAGGCTGGGGTTGGAGCGATGTGTCTGCAAGCCGAGGAACATGAAGGATCACCTACAGTGAACCAAGCTAGGAGAGAGGCGCGAGACGGATTCTTCCTCAGAGCCTCCAGAAGAAATCGTTCTTGCCAACAGCTTTGGTTGCAGAAGTCTGGCCTCCACAACTGTGAGGAATAAATTTGTTGTTTAAGGCCACCGAGTCTGTGGTAATTCATACAGCAGTCCTAGGAAACTAACACAACTCTGAAATCAGAAACTCCTCTAGAAACTCCTCTTATTCTCATGTAATTGTCTCAAAAGGGGCATCTGTGTTGGGATTCCGTTCAACCTTTTCTCACCCGCTGCAGTTCAGTTTCTGCCTCCATCTGTCTATAAGAATTGCATTCTCTGAGTTCACTCCTGATCTTTTAACAGTCAACTTTGCTGGATATTTTTTCCGTAAATTCTTTACCTGAACTGCATGACTCATTTGACATGGCTGATCAGCCCGCCTTCCCTTCTCTCTACTCCTTTGGCTCTCCTTTCACTAAATTCTCTTGATTTTCCTTGTATCTTTTCCATCTCTGCATTGTCCTCCTTCCCACCTCTTAAAAGTTGAAGTGAAAATAAAAGTGAAAGTTGTTCACTGGTGTCCAACTCTTTGCGACCCCATAGGCTATACAGTCCATGGAATTCTCCAGGCCAGAATACTGGAGTGAGTAGACTTTCCCTTCTCTAGGGGATCTTCTCAACCCAGGGATTGAACCCAGGTCTCCCACATTGCGGGCGAATTATTTTCCAGCTGAGCCAGCAGGGAAGGCCCTTAAAAGTTGAGGTCCCCCCAAATAGAGTACTTGTCTCCCTGGTATCCTCTTTGGGCAATCTTATCATTTCTCTTGTTCATCCACCTTCTCTATGCTGATGATTCCCTAATCTTAATCCCCATTCCAAGCCTCTTCCCCAAACATCATTTTATTTTTTAAATTAATTATTATTTTAGTTATAGTTGCTTTACAATGTTGTGTTTCTACTGTACCACAAAACAAATCAGGCAAACATATACATATATCTCCTCTCTTTTGGACTTCCTTCACATTCAAGTCACCACTGTGCATTGAGCAGAGTTCCCTGTGTTATCCAGTATATTCTCATTAGTTGTCTGTTTTATACATAGTATCAATAGTGTATATATGTCAGTCCCAATCTCTCAATTCCTCCCACCTACCAAGCTTTAGAAATTTATGTCCAGCTGCTTGCTAGACATTTCCACTTGGATGTCCCCAGACACCTCAAACTCGACCTGCCTCCGACCCCCAAACTTGTTATCTCCCTTCCACACCTGCTTCTCTCTTTTCCCTCTTGTAATTGATGGCTTCCCCATTCATTTAGCCATGCAAGCTATAAACTTGGGTATGGACCTTCCTTCTTGTTTTTTATTGATTCCCAAGTCCAGTTCAATCACCAAGGTGATGGAGAGGGCAGGAGGAGATGGAGCCAAGAACGTTGGTGGAAAGGTTAGACTGAAAACACAAAAAGAAGCAATTGTACTCTTCAGGTGCTAAGGAAGGGCATGACGATGGATGGGGATGAGGATGGGGACCAGGTCCAGGGTAAGAAGCTGAAAAAGATTGAACCTAAAATTTCTCAGTGAGGAGATATGACAGTTGCTTTCATATACCAAAGGACAACTATAGGAGAGAGAAGCCTCAGTGAAAAGAATCAGGGCTGAAGGAGCTGTGGAAAGGTGAATTGTGGCTTAACCTAACTAAAGTGTTAGTCACTCAGTCATGTCCAACTCTTTGCAACCCCATGGACTGTATCCCACAAGGCTCCTCTGACCATGGAATTCTCCAGGCAAGAATACTGGATTAGGTTGCTATTCCCTTCTTCAGAGTATCTTCCTGACCCAGAGATTGAATTTGGGTCTCCTGCACTGCAGGCAGACTCTTTACCATCTGAGTCACCAGAGAGGCATAACTAAGCCTAACCTAATTAAGTCTAACCTAACTAAGGTACCCTCCGAAGGTCTCCTATAATGGAGGCTGCTGCTTTAAGATTTAGTGAGCTCTCTGTTCATTCACTCAGTCATGTCTGACTCTTTGCAACCGCTTGGATTGCAGCATGCCAGGCTTCCCTGTCCTTCACCACATCCCAGAGATTGCTCAAACTCTTGTCCTTCGAGTCCATGATGCCATCCAACCATCTCATCCTCTGTCATGCCCTTCTCCTCCTGTCTTCAATCTTTCCCAGCATCAGGGTCTTTTCCAATGAGTTAGCTGTTTCAGGTGGCCAAAGTGTTAATGCTTCAACGTCAGCATCAGTCCTTCCAGTGAATATTCAGGGTTGGTTTCCTTTAGGATCGACTGATGTGGTATCCTTGCTGTCCATGGTACTCTCAAGAGTCTTCTCCAACACCACAGTTGAAAAGCATCAATCTTCAGTGCTCAACCTTTATCGTCCAACTCTCACATCTGTACACGACTACTGGAAAAACCATAGCTTTGACTAGATGGACCTTTGTAGGCAAAGTAGTGTCTGCTTTTTAATATGTTGTCTAGGTTGGTCATAGCTTTTCTTCCAAGAAGCAAGTGTCTTTTAATTTCATGGCTTCAGTCACCATCTGCAGTTTTTTGGAGTCCAAGAAAATAAAATCTGACAGTGTTTCCATTTTTTTCCCCATCTATTTGCCATGAAGTGATGGGACTGAATGCCATGGTCTTTGTTTTTTAATGTTGAGTTTTAAGCCAGCTTCTTCACTCTCCTCTTTCATTTTCATCAAAAGGATATTTAGTTCTCATAAGGGTGGTATCATCTGCATATCTGAGATTATTGATATTTCTCCCGGCCATCTTGATTCCAGCTGGTACTTCATCCAGCCCAGCATTTCCCATGATGTATTCTGCATGTAAGTTAAATAAGCAGGGTGACAATATATAGATTTAATGTACTCCTTTCCCAATAACCAGCCCATTGTTCCATGTCCGGTTCTAACTGTTGCTTCTTGACCTGCATACAAATTTCTCAGGAGGCAGGAGCTCTCTCTTACCAGAGGTATTTCAGCAGAGCTTGGGGAAAATCTAGCGGATTGTTTTCAACTTTGGACTGAGGAATGAAAGAGAGGTTAATATGCTGTGGTTGAGCTGAGTGAGTTCTAATAACGGTACCAGTCCAAGGACTGACCTGTGGCTTAAAGGCACAGGGCAAAGAGACAAGAATGAAATACAGCAAAGAAGAGATGTGATTAGAAGAAAAGAACCAGGATGCAAGAACCCATCCTTACCCTTATTTTGAGAGTGTCCACCCAGAAACTTAGGTCAGGTGCCTCATTCTTGCATTTGTGATGTCAGCTAGTCTGGGCTCTGAGTAAATATGTTACCTGTAAAGAGTATATATGCTGTTCCTCAGAAGTGAGCTAACCCTCCCCTACTATCCCCTAGTTTCGGGATTAAGAACAAAGCAGAAGGGAGTTAGGGGACTCCACTTGGGATAAATGCTGGATGGCTTGAGCAAGGACAGCCATGACCTGAATATCAACTAAGCTGCCTGTGTGTCTGGAAAAGTTTGAAGGACAAAAGTTGCCATTGGATGCAGATGAACTGGCTCAGTTTCAGCATTTCTTGGGTTTGTTTCCCTTTCTACTTTATAGGCAGAAGCCACACCAAGGCTCAAATGGCAATCTGCTCCAGTATTCTTGCCTGGGAAATCCTATGGGCAGAGGAGCCTAGTGGGCTGCAGTCTATGGGGTCAGACACAACTTAGAGATTCAACAACAACACTAAGGCTCTCTTAGGTTTCAGAATATTCTAGGAAACCTCTCCCATTTTCCCACTTCCCACTTGCCTTTGGGCAAACAATGAGATAAACGGCTTCCCTTCCCGTCCTATGTCAAGGTTAAAGGAAGTGGCCAGATGCTTATACTTGTAACAACTTCTGTTTGAGTTAGCTATGGGCAGAACCCAGTATTAGGAGCTGGGCTGAGAGAAACACCTCAAAAGATTTGCTCAGGAGTTCAGGAATCATTCTAGCATTCAGAAAACATTTTTTGCCTAGATAGTTGTTAATCATCCCCAGAGAGATGAAGGTCTCTGTTTTCATAATGAAGATAATGAGGCTCAGGGAGGCTAAGTGTCTTGCCCAAGATCACACAGTTGGTAGGGAACAGATCTCCAGGCTTTGAGCTATTTCCCTGGTGCTAGGGTTTATTAAAGAGCTAGCAATAACTATTGAGCAAAGAGGGTGACTGCAGAGAAAGGAGAAGAGGTGAGCTAAGGACAGCTGTGTACAGCTCATGGGGGTCTTTGCCAAACTCTGCGAGGAGCTTCAACAACATTCTGGCATGCATCATCCGCTGGAGATTTGAATATGAAACAACTCAATGAGTTCCAAGCTGCCACTCCCTCTCCATCTAATTGTGCAACGTTTTTTACTCTGACTCTGGGCTTGGCTGTGTGACTTACTTAAGCAACAGAGCAAGGTACCAGTTCTGAGCCTGTGCTTCAAGAGACCTGTGTGTTTCCGCATGTTCTCTTGTACTTTTGTCATTGCCTTGAGAACCTGTTCTGGCTTGTTGGTGCAAGAAAAATGGTAGATGGACTTGAGCCCGAACTTGACCAGCCAAATCACAGCTGACTGCAGGTGTGTGAGCAATAAACAGTCATTATCTGTGGTGTTCTGTTACACCTGGCATTATTGCAGCAGTAGATAACAGATACATAAGGAAGTGATATTGCATAAAATTAATTACTAATTAATTATTAAAAGCAGTAGTTTCCCATTTTCAAATGGTGCTCCTCAGCACCCTAAGTGATCTTTTTAGCTTCCTTCAGAGGAGTGCTGAATAGAAGGTGGGACACAAATGCTCAGAGTTGTGAGATTTTTTTCAGAAGTTTATTTGGCTGTGTCGGGTCTTAGCCGCAGCACGTGGGCTCTTCACTGTGATATACGGGGTCTTTTGTCATGGAACACAGACTCTAGTGGTGGCACACTGATTCAGTAGCTCTGCAGCATGTGGGATTTTAGTTCCCTGACCAGGGATTGAACCTGCGTCCCCTGCATGGACAAAGCGGATTCTTAACCACTGGACCACCAGGAAAGTCCCAGTAAGATATTGGAAGAATGTCTTCTGATGCTAAAAGTCATTTGAAAATGAGCTAAACCTGGCTTTGAATTCCATATTTGTCACAGATTAGCTGTGAGACCTTAAGTAAGGTAACTAGCCTCTCTGAATTGGTTTATCTTCTTCCTCTTCTTTCTTCTTGATCATTATCAGCACCATTTACCTAAACATGGACTGTGAAAACTTATTTAGACACATTCCACCCTTGACTCCAACACCAATCTTTTCAGGTAGTTATTTGTGCCTCCACTTTATAAGTATATTGGAAATTGGGGCCTAGGAGGTTTGTGTCACTTGTCCAGCGCCACCCAATAAGGCCACAGAACTGGAGTTTAAACCAAGATCTGACATCAAAGCTTGTGGTTTTAACCACTAACAGAGTGGTTGTCAGGATAAATGAGAATATATGTGTATTGCTTAGCTCTGTGCCAGGCATTTAATAAATTGTAGCAAGTATCATATTCATCTTGGTTACATGATTGGGTATTTGCAGTTTCAGAATGTGACTGAGTCTTTGGGGATCCTCACATAGCAGAGAGAGATTTTATATACCCAAGCAGTATAGCTCGTCTTAATGTCATTTACTTTTTTCTCTCAGGGAGCAGTCAAGGTGTTAATAGTGCAGTTCTTCCAGGGCTACAAGGAGAAATGGGTCATATAACCTCATCAGGTTGTCCAGGTGGATGACTGAATCTGTAAGGCTGTTGAGAAAAGAAAAGGGGCCAGTACCGGAATTGAAGTCAAAGATGGCAGACCGTCGTTGGTGAGATGCCAAAGCGGGGGTGAGAGGGGTCTGTCCCATCAGTAGCTGTTTGCGGCACGCACGGCGTGCTCAGTGTTGTGTTGGGCCCCATGGGTCGTGGGGAGGTGGAGGGAAGGAGAGCCCTGGTAGTGGTGAGCAAGCTCTGGGGCCTAGGGGCAGCTTTGCGTGAGTTCCAAGTATCTAATCTTTAACGTCAAGGAGTTATCAAGCAGCACAGGGGCCACGATTGTGAAAACAGAGCTACCTGAAAGTGAGATGTGCCAGGAATAGTGAGGAAGTCTCAGAAATAAGCTTGTTTCCCTTTGTTTCTTATTTTCTTTCCCTCCCAGACCTGGATCCTATGAAGAATCATACAGATATGAAAACAAACAAAAACTCTACTACAGTGTTGATTTTCACTATCCTTTACATCCTTTGAAGGAATACCTGATACAGAGAATTAAAATAAAGAGTAGTTACATGAAGTTTCTGTGAAACAATTCCCTTTAATTTTATGGCAACCACCTTCAAAAAAGCCAAACCAAACAACAAAATAACCAAACCCTTAACTCTTTAAACTGCAGCCCACCTGGATGGGTATGTATGGCAAAGGTGACATCAGAGATTTTATTTTTATTTTTAAAAATGGACCCTGCAAGATGTCTGCTACATGGGGTGTTTAAGAAGTGTGTTGTGTAGGTGCTTAGAAAGAAAGAAAGAAAGAAAGAAAGAAAGTGAAGTCGCTCAGTTGTGTCCAACTCTTTGCAACTCTGTGGACTGTAGCCTGCCAGGCTCCCCTCTCCATGGGATTTTCCAGGCAAGAATACTGGAGTGGGTTGCCATTTCCTTCTCCAGGGGATCTTCCCCACCCAGGGATTGAACCTGGGCCTCCCGCATCGCAGGCAGATGCTTTATCCTCTGAGCCACCAGGGAAGCTTTGCATGATTAAGTAGGTGCTTAATCATTATTTTTCGTTATTTCTTTAAGTTTTTTTTTTAATGTGGACCATTTTAAAGTCTTTATTGAACTTGTTACAATACTGCTTCTGTTGTTTACATTCTGATTTTTTGGGCATGGGACATGTGGGATCTTAACTCCCTGACCAGGAATTGAAACTTGCACCCCCTGCATTGGAAGGCAAAGTCCTAACCACTGGACTGCCAGGGAAGTCCCATATACTTAATCATTATTAGTTCTAATAGTAATAGTAAAAGTTGGTAGCTTTGCTCTGTGTTGGGTCCCAGAATGTGTACCGTTTATTTGTTCCACAAATATTGATCGAGCACCTGCTACGTCCCAGGCCCTGTGCTCCTGGTTGGTTTTCTTTCTTGTTCTTTAGTTGATGCTTTGGGGGAAAGGAACAGGCAGGGTGGCTAACCTATTTTGGTTTTCCTGGGACTCCCTTGGTTTTAGCTCTTTAAGTTTCAAGTCCCAGGATCCCTGTCATTCTTGGACAAACAGGGATGGTGGGTCATTCAGGGATGGAAGGTTGACTGAGAAAGCAAAGAGGACAGAAAGGGGTGGTTCTACATTCATAGGAGAAGAGGAATGAGGATTCTGCTTCTGTGCCCTGTGAGGTCCCCAGGCAGTCATGACACACTCCAAGACACCAGCCCTGGCCTCTGCTTTTCCCTTTCAGGCCCAGTCATATTTGTGATGCTGAGACATACCCTTAAGGCCCCCAAAGCTAGAAGCAAGAATTCCATAGTGTGCATGGTCTCTGGTGGTAGATAACAAAAGAGATGGTTTTGCCTAGAGCTTGTTGTCCAGAAGAGAAAATAAAGAGGATGTAGGTACATTCAGCAGCAAGATACGTGAAGTAGTCCTGATAAATTATGTGCTGTGTCTCCACAGTAAGCTGCCTGATTATTAATATTTTTTAAAATTCTTAAAAATTCTTCCTTTCCTTTTCTTTTCGCTGATGTGTATTTTTCTGCTTTTAAAATCTGGTTTGTTTTGACTGCACTGGTTTTGGTCGCTGCTGCACAGGCTTTCTCTAGCTGCGGAGAGCAGGAGCTGCTCTTTATTGCAGTGCCCCAGCTTCGCATTGCGTGGCTCCTCTCCTTGTAGAGCACAGGCTCTAGGCACGTGGGCTTCAGCAGTCACAGCACTCAGGCTCAGGAGTTGCGGCTCGAGGTTCAGTAGTGGTAACACACAGGCTTAGCTGCTCCACGGCACGCAGGATCTTCTTGGACCTGGGATTGAACCCATTGCCCTCTGCGTTGGCAGGCAGATTCTTATCCACTGCACCATCAAGGCGGTTCTGTATTTTTATTTTTAATGCATCCTTTTGCTTACCGTCCTCCCTCCTCTACTTCCTTCCTTTTATGAAGAGCATGAATCTCTTACTGTAACACAGGCACCTAGCATAATAAATATTTGTTGAACAAATTAAGTGAATGAACAATTCTGTAGGCCGGCAGCTAGAGTCAATTAGCTTAGAACGCTTTCTTTCGTTCAGAATGAACCCCAAACAGGGAGCAGCATTCCCCTTTCTTTTATCAAGAACAGTGTTTGGCAGAATTCAGACCAGTTTTAGGGTGGCCAGATCCTCCCACCATGTTTATTTCCTGTTGCAAATGTCCTGCATCTGAATTGCCCTAGATGTTTGTTTAAAATGTGCAATTCTTGGGTTCAGTGGCTGGACCCAGTTGAATCAGAACCTGGGCAGGGGCAGGAATTTGCATTTCTTATAAGCTCCCCGGAATGTTTCTTGTGTACACTCAAGTTTTAAAGCCCCAACTGCCCTATATAAGTATAGTTTGTTTGCTTTGATCACTAGTGCTATAATCTTGAGCCTCCCTCTTACTCTTTATTTTAAAAAGTTCTTTTTTTTTTTTCTTTACGCCTTGAGAAAAATAAAGGAGCACATCTCTTTGGGGACAACTCTCTGTTGAAAAGAATTAAGAAATGAGTGAAATGATGACAGTGCAGTAGTGTTCTCATTATTCCTCTGTCTTGGAATGAGTTCCATTACTTGACATAAATAGATTGTCTTTCTTTTTTTCTTTTTGGTTATAAGATAATGAAAATATACTCGATACTTTAGAAATGAGTGGTTTGTTTTATATATCTAATAAAGCCTTTCTCATGGTTTTAGTGCTCAAAAATTTGCCTCACTGGACTTCAGGTTGTTCAGAAAGGACAGTTATTCCAGGCACTTCATTGGGTGGGTCCTATTGACCAATACAAACAAGAGGAGTGATAATCCACACTGATAGATGAGGCAAATGCTACATTTTCCCACTTTCTGCTGTAAGATCTCTTTCCCCATTCTCTGCACATCTTAGCTCTTAGATTAATTTTAGTTCTGTCCTCTGGAAACTGTAGTTAATTGGACTTCAAGAACACACACACATAAATCAGCCCAGATCACCATTTTTTATTCTTAATTATTCTTTTTTTTTTTTTTCAGTTTGTTTTCACTTTCTTCTTCTTTTTTTTTTTTAATTTTTAGTTTTTTATTTTTTAAATTTTAAAATCTTTAATTCTTACATGCATTCCCAAACATGAACCCCCCTCCCACCTCCCTCCCCAGAACATCTTTCTGGGTCATCCCCATGCACCAGCCCCAAGCATGCTGTATCCTGTGTCAGACATAGACTGGCGATTCAATTCACATGATAGTATACATGTTAGAATGTCATTCTCCCAAATCATCCCACCCTCTCCCTCTCCCTCTGAGTCCAAAAGTCCATTATACACATCTGTGTCTCTTTCCCTGTCTTGCATACAGGGTCATCATTGCCATCTTCCTAAATTCCATATATATGTGTTAGTATACTGTATTGGTGTTTTTCTTTCTGGCTTACTTCACTCTGTATAATCGGCTCCAGTTTCATCCATCTCATCAGAACTGATTCAAATGAATTCTTTTTAACGGCTGAGTAATACTCCATTGTGTATATGTACCACAGCTTTCTTATCCATTCATCTGCTGATGGACATCTAGGTTGTTTCCATGTCCTGGCTATTATAAACAGTGCTGCGATGAACATTGGGGTACATGTGTCTCTTTCAATTCTGGTTTCCTCGGTGTGTATGCCCAGAAGTGGGATTGCTGGGTCATAAGGTAGTTCTATTTGCAATTTTTTAAGGAATCTCCACACTGTTCTCCATAGTGGCTGTACTAGTTTGCATTCCCACCAACAGTGTAGGAGGGTTCCCTTTTCTCCACACCCTCTCCAGCATTTATTGCTTGCAGATTTTTGGATCGCAGCCATTCTGACTGGTGTGAAGTGGTACCTCATTGCGGTTTTGATTTGCATTTCTCTAATAATGAGTGTATTCTTAATTATTCTTAACTGGGTTTTATGATAGAAAGGTTTATTTTAGGTGAATTGATACATTGCAGACCTGTATTCTATGCTGAAATATGAAAGTACCCTTTGTATGTCAAAAACAGTTGAATGGTGGTGATTTCTTATAGTTTAATCTAATAGAAACCATGATAAACTAATCTGGATGTCTAAAGTTATTTTAAGTGTATAAAACATTCAGACATTCAAAGAGGTATAAAGAATAATGCAATGGACACCCATGTACTCACTATCCAGTTTAAAAAATAATACACTAACCAAAACAACTGGAGTCTCCTCCCCAATGTCCTTGCCCCACCAAAGGTAACCTACATATTGAATTTGGTCCCTATAATTCCTATACATGTGTTTACATGTTTATCTCTTAAATTTGTATTCAAAGCAAAACATATTGTATTGTTTTACACCTTACTTTATTTAAATGATAACTAGGGACACGGGTCCTTTTTGTAACTTGCTTTCCTCACTCAAGTCATGGTTGAAATTCATTCATGTCTATCTGCGTAGCTCTAGCTGAATGTTATTTTCTAAAATCAAGTAGCTGAAAGCATTTGCAGTAAAATCAACAGTGCATGGAAAAAGAAACACATTTCATTTTTACAGTCTTTTCCCCCAGCCTTCATCCCAAGCTTGTTTCAGTCTGTATTTTCTGAAAATATTTGTATTGAGAAAGATTCCATGAGATTTGCTGAAGACAAAAAGCACAATTTAATACTAAACAACAGAAGTATGCTACCATCTTGGGAATCATGCTTTTGCAAGAGTAAAAGAATACTCTAGTACAAAGTCAGAAAAGAGGCCCACCAGCTGGCAGTGCCTAGCATATGGTAGGTGTCCAATCAATATTTGTTGCAAGAACAAATTAAAGGGAAGAGGCACCCCAATTGAGAGAACTCAAGTGATGGCAGAAGGTAGCTCTGAGTTAAAATCAGTTTTGTCCTTTGCTTTGAATTAAACTGTATTATATGATGGAGTAGGAGGTGTGGGTGAGAAATAAGAGAGGAATTGAATTAGTGAAGCAGGGAAGCTGAGTTCAGTGCTGAGATCTGGATTTAGTTCCTGGCATTTATTAGTGACCTTGGGCAAGTTGCCTAGCTTCTCTGTGTGCCTCAGTTTCTTTATCTGCAAAATGGGGATAATAAGAGGGTCTTATGGGGTTAAGAAAGCCTTCTTCAGCGATCAATGCAAAGAAATAGAGGAAAAGAACATGGGAAAGACTAGAGATCTCTTCAAGAAAATTAGAGATACCAAGGGAACATTTCATGCAAAGATGGGCTCAATAAAGGACAGAAATGGTATGGACCTAACAGAAGCAGAAGATATTAAGAAGAGACAGAATACACAGAAGAACTATACAAAAAAGATCTTCACGACCCAGATAATCACGATGGTGTGATCACTCATCTAGACCAGACATCCTGGAATGTGAAGTCAAGTGGGCCTTAGAAAGCATCACTACGAACAAAGCTAGTGGAGGTGATGGAATTCCAGTGGAACTATTTCAAATCGTGAAAGATGATGCTGTGAAAGTGCTGCACTCAATATGCCAGCAAATTTGGAAAACTCAGCAGTGGCCACAGGACTGGAAAAGGTCAGTTTTCATTCCAATCCCAAAGAAAGGCAATGCCAAAGAATGCTCAAACTACCACACAATTGCACTCATCTCACATGCTAGCAAAGTAATGGTCAAAATTCTCCAAGCCAGGCTTCAGCAATACGTGACCCGTGAACTTCCTGATGTTCAAGCTGATTTTAGAAAAGGCAGAGGAACCAGAGATCAAATTGCCAACATCCGCTGGATCGTGGAAAAAGCAAGAGAGTTCCAGAAAAACATCTATTTCTGCTTTATTGACTATGCCAAAGCCTTTGACTGTGTGGATCACAATAAACTGTGGAAAATTCTGAGAGAGATGGGAATACCAGACCACCTGACCTGCCTCATAAGAAATCTGTATGCAGGTAAGGAAGCAACAGTTAGAACTGGACATGGAACAACAGACTGGTTCCAAATAGGAAAAGGAGTACATCAAGGCTGTGTATTGTCACCCTGCTTATTTAACTTCTATGCAGAGTACATCATGAGAAACAGAACTGGACATGGAACAACAGACTGGTTCCAAATAGGAAAAGGAGTACATCAAGGCTGTGTATTGTCACCCTGCTTATTTAACTTCTATGCAGAGTACATCATGAGAAACGCTGGACTGGAAGAAACACAAGCTGGAATCAAGATTGCTGGGAGAAATATCAATAACCTCAGATATGCAGATGACACCACCCTTATGGCAGAAAGTAAAGAGGAACTAAAAAGCCTCTTGATGAAAGTGAAAGAGGAGAGTGAAAAAGTTGGCTTAAAGCTCAACTTTCAGAAAACAAAGATCATGGCATCTGGTCCCATCACTTCATGGGAAATAGATGGGAAAACAGTGGAAACAGTGTCAGACTTTATTTTTTTGGGCTCCAAAATCACTGCAGATGGTGACTGCAGCCATGAAATTAAAAGATGCTTACTCCTTGGAAGAAAAGTTATGACCAACCTAGATAGCATATTCAAAAGCAGATACGTTACTTTGCCAACTAAGGTCCGTCTAGTCAAGGCTATGGTTTTTCCTGTGGTCATGTATGGATGTGAGAGTTGGACTGTGAAGAAAGCTGAGCACCGAAGAATGGATGCTTTTGAACTGTGGTGTTGGAGAAGACTCTTGAGAGTCTTGGACTACAAGGAGATCCAACCAATCCATTCTGAAGGAGATCAGCCCTGGGATTTCTTTGGAAGGAATGCTGCTGAAGCTGAAACTCCAGTACTTTGGCCACCTCATGTGAAGAGTTGACTCACTGGAAAAGACTTTGATGCTGGGAGGGATTGGGGGCAGGAGGAGAAGGGGACGACAGAAGATGAGATGGCTGAATGTCATCACTGACTCGATGGACGTGAGTCTGAGTGAACTCCGGGAGTTGGTGATGGACAGGGAGGCCTGGTGTGCTCGATTCATGGGGTCGCAAAGAGTCGGACATGACTGAGTGACTGAACTGAACTGATAGGGTTAATAAGAGGATTAAGGGAGGTTCCTATGTGAAGTGTTTGGCACAGGTTCTGGCCCCTATTAAATGTCATCAACATTATGATTCTGTTCCATTCTGCCTACCCCGAGGGGCCCAGATGGCTGGACAGGTCACAAGCCACCTCAGTGGAACCTCAGCCTCCTGAGAGCAGTCATTCAGAAAGGCCTCTTCTCCTGGAATGGGATCATGTAGGCACTGCAGTGCATCTTGACGCAGTGCCTTAAATGCCAAAGAAAACTATTTAGAACATAATCTATGAGGCGAGGAGCTGGTGCTTATAGGGAGATGTGAGAAGCCACTCCTGTTATGGGGAAGGATTTGGGAAGCAGAGCTAAAGTTCACTGGAATTAGACAAATTCAGCTTGCACAGTCATCACCATCGGAGTGCCAGCACAAGAACAGGAATGGCAAAACCTTGTCTTTGTTTGGGGTCCAGGTCTCTGTGTGGTTCAGGACTTAAGGGAGAGCTGTATTTGCATATTGCTGAGTAAGAGGCTCTTGCCTCAGCAGTTGACAAGAAACTATAGAAATCTGTTATGTCATTTTCAACTATGGGGCTTTCTGCTTCCAACTTTCTTGAACTTTAAAGGGACCCTTTAAATTCATTCAGTGCTGACTCAAGAGTTTTTGCCTCGTATACTACTCATATTAATACTACTTGACTGATTGGAATTGATGGCGTGATAGGTGAAGATTGACGACCACGCTCAGGCACTGTAGGGAAAGTGTTGTGGTTGATTAGCAATGTCTGTCATGGGTGAAGAAATGGCAAATAAAGGAATCCGTGCTGCATAGCTGTCATCCATATATCCATTTAGAGTAAAGCAGGTCCATTTTACCTCTATAATTTGCTCACTTTTCTTTTTCTTTTTTCTAAAATGACTTCCCTTGCCTTTTCTGCTGATCCAAATCTCCTTCCTTCCTCTCTATCCAGCTTGAGTTTCATCTCCTCCAGGAAGCCTTCTCTGAGAACTCTAATTCACAGTTTCCTCCTTACTCATATGCTTCGTGTTTGTATTTTTTAATAAATCCTTATTATTTTAATGCTGTCTCTCTCCCTTCTCAGTATGTTTTTGGTTTTTGTTTGTTTGTTTTACCACGCTGATCTTTCTTCTGAATTTTGAAAGCATATCTGAATTGCTCTTCCTTAGGGCCTTTGAACTTTGTGTTCCTTTTACCTGGAACATCCTTTCCCGATCTTTACATGACTAGCTCCTTCTCATCATTAAGGTTTCAACTTAAAGGTCTTACTTCCTTGGGCAACCTTGCCTGACCACTTCATATAGATTAACCCCCAAGTTCCTCTCTATCACACTACATTGTTTTTATTTTCATCTAGGCACTAATTACTGTTGTTGATTTATTTGCTTTTTTGTCCATTATCTTCTCTCCTGCCCCCTCCTCACTTGAATGTAAGCCCCCAGAGAGTAGGAATTCTGACTCTTCCTCCTTATTTTATTCCTGGTATTTAAAACAGTGACAGACATGTAGAAGGTAGTCAAAGGGATTTCCCTGGTGGTCCAGTGGTTAAGGCTCTGTGATCCCACTGCAGGGAGCATGGGTTATGATCCCTGGTCAGGGAACTAAGAGCTCCCATGCTGCAGGGGATGGTCAAAAAAAAAAAGCTTAAACGACTGAATGAAGGAACAGTATTGTACAGTGGCATCCAGTTGTGTGGGTTAAAATCTCATCAGCCTGCTTAAACAGGGGCTTTAGGCTTTAACAGAGGCTATAAGTTTATTTGTTGCTCACATAATAGTCTCTCGATATAGGAAGTTGGATACGTCTGCCATCTTCATATGTCCCTTTGTCTCTGAGATCAAAGCAATGCCTCTAGTTTTGGCTCTCCAGCCAGCACCACAAATTGGAAGGCTACGCCTTACTTTTGCTGACATCCCATTGGCCATATCAAGTCACATGCCCCCGCCTAGCTGCAATGGAGTCTGGGAAATGTAGTGTCTAGCTAAGCAGTCACTTTCCAGCTAAAACTCATGAGTATTATTAAATAGAGAATGGATGTTGAGGGGCAATTAGCAGTCTCTGCCCACAACGTTACAATCTGACAAAAATTTACTGTTTCCCCTGTGTGAAACTTGGGAATAGGCACTGTGGCTTGTACAGATAAACACTGTGTATGTTCCCTGCCCAATAGAAGCCTACAATTTAATGTACAAGACAGGCAAGTAAATCTAATACTTGGAGCCTTGCCCAGGGTAAGGGTTGTTAAATGAATGATGAAAAAATCAATTATCGAAGATTTATTATGTGCAGGGCACTTTGCATTTTTGGTCCCATTTAATCCTTATAACAGCCTATGAAGTCGCCCTGTTTTCCAGATGAGGCTCAGAGAAGTGTTCTAAGATAGTCTGGGTTGGTGGATAATGTAATCAATTGAGAGGCTACTTTCAGTTTGTTTTGTTTTTGTTTTTAAATTTATACACAGTAAAATTCGCTCTTCTTAAAATAATTTTATTTATTTATTTTTGGCTCTGCTGGGTCTTCGTTCCTGCGAGGACTTCCTCTAGTTGCAGTGAGTGGGGGCTACTCTTCAGCTGTGGCATGCAGGTCTCTCACTGCGGTGGCTTCTCTTGTTGTGGAGCTCAGGCTCTAGGGCGTGGGGTCTTCAGCGGTTGTGACACACAGGCTCAGTAGTTGCGACTCCCTGTCTCTAGAGTGTAGGCTCAGCAGCGGTGCATGGGCTTAGTTGCCCCGTGGCACGTGGGATCTTCCCAGATCAGGGATGGAGCCCATGTCTTCTGCAGTGGCAGGTGGATTCTTTACCACTGAGCTGCTAGGGAAGCCCTAAAATTCACTCTTTGTGGTACACAAGTCTATGAGTTTTGACAAACATACAGTAATGCAACCACTATCTCAGTCAAAGTAGAGAACCACCACTCTGTCCCCAAATTCCCTCCTCCTGACTCTGTAGTCAAACATTTTCCCCCCACTCTTAACCCCTGACAGCCATATATCTGCTTTTTATCCCTGCTCTTTATACCTTTTCCCAAAAGTCATATAAATGGAATAATTATGTATATATAGTGAAATGTGCCAGATTCAAAAGCGTATATATCTCCCACATAAATCCTATATATAAAGGAATATGTATATATGTAAATATGTTTCCAGTCTGGCACCTTTCATTGTAACAATGCATTTCCGCTTCATCCACGTTATCGCAGGTGCCACTAGATCATTCCTTTCTGCTGCTCAGGGTGCTCCATTGTGTGGACGTATCACAATTTCTCGATCCATTCTGCAGTTGAGTGACATTTTGGTTGCCTCCCAGTTTTTGACAAATTGTGATTAAACTCTTTTAAGCATTT
Source organism: Ovis canadensis (assembly GCF_042477335.2). Classification (NCBI taxonomy): domain Eukaryota; kingdom Metazoa; phylum Chordata; class Mammalia; order Artiodactyla; family Bovidae; genus Ovis; species Ovis canadensis. Next base: position 72,096,116 of record NC_091261.1, on the reverse strand, counting down.
TTGTATGGCATTTTGGTACAAATGTACAAAAACATTCATTTCATTCGGGTAGCTATCTAAAGGTGGGATCACTAGTTTGAATGGTAAATATTTGCTTAACTTTACAAGAAATTTGCCAGACTGTTCTCCAGGGTGACTGTAGCATTTTGCATCTTCCCCAGCCATGTACAGAGGTTTCAGTCCCTCTGTGTTTTTGCTAGCTCTTGACATTGAGTTCTTGTTGCTTTAAGTTACCTTAATAGGTAGATAGTATTGCTGTCAGATTAAAACATATTTTGGCATCATTTTTTGAAAAAAATTTTATTCGAATATAGTTGATTTACAATATTGTGTCACTTTTTGCTGTACAGTGAAGTTAATCAGTTTATACATATACATACATCCACTCTTTTTTAGGGAGAAGGAAATGGCAACCCACTCCTGTATTCTTGCCTGAAGAATCCCATGGACAGAGGAGCCTGGCGGGCCATGGTCCGCAGGGTCGCAGAGAGTAGGACACGACTGAAGCGACTAAGCACACACGCACACACTCTTTTAGATTCTTTTCCCATATAGGTCATGGCAGAGTTTTGAGTAGAGTCCCCTGTGCTGTAGAGTAGGTCTTTAGTAGTTATCTGTTTTATGTACAGTACTGTGCATATATATGTCAGTCCAGGTCTCCCAACGTATTCCTCCCTTCCTTTCCCCCAGTAACTGTAAGATTTTTTTCTACATCTGTAACTCTATTTCTGTTTTGTAAATAAGTTCATTTGTACCATTTTTTTTAGATTCCACATAAAAACGATATCATATATTTGTCCTTCTCTGTCTGACTTTTTTCACTCAGTGTAACAATCTCTAGGTTCAACCATGTTACTGCAAATGCTATTATTTCATTCTTTTGGTCCTGCTTTTAAACATAAGTTTCTCCTTCAGGAAAATTCATCCTGTTTAATTTTGTGCCAGCTTAGATTCTCACTATCAAATTGAGCCTGTCCTTTTCTGGAATCCACACAGGTAACAGGGTGGTTGGGCAGGGGAGGGGGGGATTTTTTTTTTTTCCTTGTGCTTGGCTAATGCAGCTCTTAACTTTCCCAAGGAAGTAGTACCATGAAAACTTACTCTAGCCCAGAGCTTGAGAAAGATTTACCTTCAATTAGCCAGCAGTGTACATTGACCTCTTCAAACTAAACAATCATAATTCAGGTTACATTAAGTTAAAAATATACTCAAATACGAATTTAGGTTATTAAAGAAAATCGAATATATCTAGGACTCCATGCATAAGTAACATTCTCATATTTTCTGAAAGGGTAAATGCTTCTGCATTTTCTAAGAAAGAACATTTTTTTTCTTACTGAGGAAATACGTCTACAGTCTATAGAAATAATTCCCAACTGGGGGACAAAGTGGAGGGTGTCCGGGCTGTCAAGATTAGTGGCAGGTGGTTCATTACATATGCACACACACTCCCCCCCAGGATTTGGATCTTTCTACAGGCGAATGTATGTTCCCTCCTTCAGCTGCGAATTATTGCCATTGTGTGTTCCTGAGGGGAGTGGGCTGTAGCTACCAGCCATAATGGGGCAGAAAGAAATTGTCCAATAGAGTGATGCAGTACAGGGATGGCAAAGAGAGCAATAGGACACAGTGGCTATTGTGTAGGATGTTGTCACAGGAAAGATGGGATCAGCGGGCCAATCTAAGCTTTTTATTGTTTTACTAAGGGATTGTCCAGCTTGTAATAGGAGCCAAGTCAGATGCTGCCCCAGAACTTCAAGGAAACAGCAGACTCAGCCTCTGTGTGACTTGAATTGGGTACTTTCCCCATGCCAGTGGAACTGGGAATGTATGGTCATCCTTTTTACTGAATCTGATCACTACCTTATTTTTCTTTCTTTATTCATTATTTTTCCCCTCATGTATCACCTGCATTCTGCCCTGAAGCAGCTTCTCTTTGAACCTGTCACTTTTCCCCTTTCCCTTTTCTCCTCATTGCACCAAAAGGCTCTGAAGAAAAGAAATGTCAGAATGACTGTCCCCACAACAGAACGGCTTGTTCGGTACCTAGGTTGTTTCTTGAATCTCTTTGCAATAGCAGAGAGAAAGATTGAAGTTTAATATTGACAACCATCTTCCTGAATGGTAGGGAGATGTGTGTATGTATGTTTAGAGATTTCTTTTTTTTTTTTGAAAGAACATTTGGCATGTATTTATTTATTTTTACAGTGAAAATAGCAATTTTTTTTTAAACTTTTTTTGGAGTATAGTTGATTTACAGTGTTGTGCTAGTTTCTGCTATGCAGCTAAGTGAATTATTTCTACATAAACATGTGTCAGCTTCTCAGGTGGCTCAGTGGTAAAGAACCCTCTTGCCAATGCAGGAGATGTGAATTTGATCCCTGGATTGGGAAGATCCCCTAGAGAAGGAAATGACAACCCAATCCAGTATTCCTGCCTGGGAAATCCCGTGGACAGAGGAGCCTGGTGGGCTACAGTTCACGGGCACACACAGAGTCAGACTCAACTTACTGACTAAACAGCAACAATAACAACAAACACATATCAACTCTTTCTTCAGGTTCATTCCCCATATAGGTCATTACAGATCGAGTAGAGCTCCTTGTGCTATACAGTAGGTCCTTGTTACTTATGTATTTTATGTATAGTATTGTGTATAGTATGTCAGTTCCAGTTTCCCAGTTTATCCCTGCCCCCTTACCTCCTGATAAGCATACATTTATTTTCTACATCTGTACCTCTACCTCTATTTCCATTTTGTAGACAAGTTCATTTGTACCCCATTTTTAGATTCTACATATGAACAATGTCATATGATATTTGTCTTTCTCTGTATCTGACCTACTTCACTCAGTATAATAATCTCTAGGTCCATCCAGGTTGCTGCAAATGACATTATTTCATTGTTTTTTTAATAGCTGAGCAATATTCCATTATATATATATAATTTACCAACTGAGCTACAAGGAAAGCCCATAAGACGTATTTCCTCCCATAAGGGCTTTCCTTGTAGCTCAGTTGGTAAAGAATCTGCCTGCAGTGCAGGAGACCTGAGTTTGCTTCCTGGGTTGGGAAGATCCCCTGGAGAAGGAAATGGCAACCCACTCCAGTATTCTTGCCTGGAAAATCCCATGAACAGAGGAGCCTGGAAGGCTATAGTCCATGGGGTTACAAGAGTCAGACCTGACTTAGCAACTAAACACACCCACACACATATATATGGGCTTGAAGGGCTTATATCCCCTGAAGGAAAAGGCTACCCACTCCAGTATTCTGGCCTGGGGAATTCCATGGACTGTATAGTCCAAGGGGTGGCAAAGAGTTGGACATGACTGAATGATTTTCACTTTCATAAGTAATATTCCATTTTATACACACACACACACACACACACACACATACACATACATACACACACACACACACACCCCCCACATCTTTATTTATTCCTCTGTTGATAGACTATTTGAAGATTTTTGGAGAAAGTGCACAGTTCAACTTCAGACTCATAGGTTTCATATGACTTAATCAAGTCATTCATTTGAATATAATGATAAATGACATGGGGCCAATAGCTCTGAGGATATCAATTGTGGCAGGTAGGTGATATCTCCCACTTGTTGGTGGCTGTATAATTTCTTTTTTCCATAACTGTTAGTGACTAACACTGAATTAAAAGAACAGAATTTTCCTCCCAGCTGTGATAAAGTTCTATAATACCCAAGACTGTAAACTATAGTTTTTGTATCAGTTAGCTATTGCTGTATATAACAAACAGTCTCAAAAATCTCAGTGGGAGATGACAAACATTTAGTTTTTACTCACAAATTTGCAGGTAGATTGGAACAGCTCCTCCCCCCAGGCCCAGCAAGCCAGCCAAGGCCTGATCTTTCTTAGTAATGGTAGAATTTCTAGAGGGCAAGCCCAACTGTATGACATGTTCCAAGTATGTGACTCTGTCATCTGCATGAATCATGTTGACCAAGTCAATTCACTTGGACAAGCCCAGAGTCAAGGGGCAGGGAAATACATTCTGTCTTTTGTGAGGGGACCTTTGCAGTATATGGCAAAGGGCATGGATCCAGGAAATGGTGAAGAGTTTAATCTATCTCAGTGTGTAGAGCCAGTGTTCCAGAATTAGACAGACAGACTTGGATTAAAGTTGATCTGTGTTCCACCACTGACTGATTATGATTTGAGCAAATGACTTAAGCTCTTTAAGTGTAGGTTTCTCATCCATCTGACAAACAAATTATAATAAGATCTCCACAACTTAGTGTTGTTTCAAGGATTAAATGAGATGATACACATAAGCCACTTATCAAAGTTTCTGGCATGTGACAAATGCTCAATAAATTGTAGCTGGAAACAGAAGCTTTAAAAGATAGAATAAACTCCTCTAGGGGTGTGAATATGAACTAGACATCTACTTTTGTTATCTGCCACCATGAAAATGAAAACTTCATTGCCCTTCCTGGGATTTCAGTGGCCTGGAGGAGCCTGTGAATCTCCAGCGATGCCTGGCTTGGGTCACAATGGATGATCTTAACAGATCTGACCCTTGGAAACAGGAAGAGTGTTAAGCTTTCAATTGATCAGCAGGAAAACAAACAACAGCAGTCACTTAGGATAGCAATATTTCAGGGAAGCAAACAGATGGAAGGCCAGATTGTGACTATACCACACTCCAGGAATATATTAGAAAACATTAATGTATTTGTTCAAGTTAAATATATTAAACTTGTTGGGCTAACAATTGTAAGCAAAATAATATCTTTTAAAAAAATGGTAAAGTAGACTGCTGTGCCTTGAGAGCTTTTGCAGTGAATAATAAGATTAGATAATGATTTTTTTCTTGTGGTAGCCTACCTTATTTAGATCTTCCAGCTCATGGGCAAGAGCAGCCAATCTCAGTAATGCATACTTATGGAACCCACTCTTGCCACAGTAATTGCATTTGTGATATGGCCGTTTTAGATGTTGTAATCCCAAGTTACACATGACCCAGTGAAATGAAGATGATAAGGCAGCTGGGAAGTGGAGCTTTTAATACTTTTTATTCAAGAGTTTATGTCTCCAATTTTTATGCATTTCCAGTTCCATTAACAAAAGAAAAAAAAACCCTCTTTTTTTCAGTAAAGTTGAAATGGATTTTTAAAAATAGTGAAACTTCCTTTCTCCAAACTCTTCCAAGATAAAATCTATCAGCACCTGTGATGATTTGATGAACAGACTCTATAAAAGTGCTATAAAATGTCAGGGCTGGAAGAGCCCAGAGAAATCGTCCATTCCCCAACTCTCTCATTTATAGGTGGGAAGACTCCTTGCCTTGGAAATGGATTAGAAGCTGATTGGGAGAACTTTTGCCTATTAGACTTGGATTTTTCTGGAAAGCTCTTCTCCTTTCTCTTGTGTCTCACCCAGAAAACTTGACAACGGGTCACTGGAATCACCTCCTTTGGAAAGGAATGTGGAGTTCTTCAGAGATAGTGCCCTAACTGTTCTGTAGGTAGATATACAAAGTAGGCCAAAAATAAATTGTCATTCAGGAAAAAAAAAAAAATTCAGCTTCACTTTTTAGGAAAGTGATGGAGAAGATGGGAGAAAGAAAAGGAGCTTTTATGATGCTGAGTGGTAAAAAGAGGCCTCGTCAGCTTTCTTATGGCCATGACCATTGTTGACTGAGGCAGTGATGGAGACTCACATCTCCATGAGCTGAGTTGAGTGGATTGTGCATCCTTCTGCCTTCCTTTAGTAATGACCCCTTGGTTTCCTCCCGGAGATGCTGCAGGTGACACTGGCTTCATCCACAGCTCAGGGGTGGGAAATTGCTTTCAGTGTGACCAATTAGAGGTTTGCGTTCTTCTGGCCACAGCAGTTGGTTTAGGAAGAGATATGCGATAAAATCAGAGCGACTGAGACGTGATGACTCTTGAAATACATCTCTATTATGAAAATGTGTAGATCAACCCACAGTAGAAATAGTAGCATGGAGGATCCTCACATGCCCGTAATTCAGATTCAACAATTATACAAGTTTGGCCACACTGGCTTCACCTATCCCTTAATTCTCTATCTTTGCTGAAGTTTCTTAAAGCAAGCTCACATATTTGCCATTTTGCCCCATACATATTTTAGATCATATTTCTAAAATATAAAGGCATTTTCTTAGATGACTACTTGATGTTGTTCAGTCTCTCAGTCATGTTCAATTTTTATTTTTTTGACCCCATGGGCTGCAGCACACCAGGCTTCCCTGTCCTTCACTATCTCCCAGAGTCTGCTCAAACTCATGTCCGTTGAGTCAAAGATGGTATCCAACCATCTCATCCTCTGTCATCCCCTTCTCCTCCTGCCCTCAATCTTTTCCAGCATCAGGGTCTTTTCCAGTGAGTTGGCTCTTTGCATCACATGGCCAAAGTATTGGAGCTTCAGTTTCATCATCAGATGACTACTGCAATTAGTTACAACCAGTGACAGAACCATAGGTGATTCTTTCCCATGGGCTTTGAACCTAGAGGGAGTGGAATCTTGATAATGTTGGAAATGATGCATGGAGTCAAGGAATAAAGCCAAATAGCAAAGACAGATTCTAAAGATTAGAAAGAAACATAAGAGTCCTGATGACCTGGTTTTGGTTCCTGGATCAAACCTTACCTGAACACGATACCAGTACATTAAATGAAAAAACAAAATTATATTATGTTTCTTAAGCCAGTTTGAGTAGGGTTTTCCGTTGTTTACAAACCAAAGAAGGTTTCAGAAAAATAACTTCTCTCCTGAGATGATGGTTTCTTTCCCTACAATAGTTTGTTACAAAGCCAGACCTTAGCGCAATAATTCAATAAATGAAAACACATAGATACATAAAGCAGACCTACTATGGAAGAGGAAAACCAAAGTACCCCCCTTTTCCTTTCAGTTCATCTTCAAAGGGGGAAGTCTTGACGTGACTTTACTTTCAGCTGCAGGCAAGATCCTCTTGAAGGTTGGGTGCTGGGTGTAGATCTTCCTTCTTCTCCAAAAGCAGAATTTTCCTTCTTTACTGGTAACATAAAATTGGAAGTGGCAAATCATGGGAGCAGGGAAATTTAGCACCAGCTTCCATCTGTTCCCGAGTCACTAGACTTGTGGAAGACCCTGCCCTCACATCTGTGGGGCAAAATTGGCAGATCCCAACTTTTAACTTCATGTTTTCATAACTTCTTGAATTCCCTTTTTAAGCTTCTATTTTTTTTTTCCAATTTGTCCTTATGGCAGGAGTAATATCTACTGATGATCATGGATGAGCGTTATGAATGCCCTGAACTTGTGTGCAAAATTTTGGGATTGCAAAGTTCCATATAAGAATTTTTTCTAGGATTACCCTGGCAGTCCAGTGGTTAAGATTCTGCCCTGTCTCTGCAGGGAGCACAGGTTCAATCCCTGGTCAGGAAACTAAGATCCTATATGCCACAAAAAAGATTTTTTTTTCTAGTAGTCATAACTTTGATTAGGAAACCAAAGTGTTCTGAGACCCATAAAAGCTTAAGACCCAGTGCCTTCTAGGTGGTTGTTAACTATTAGACTGTCCCCAGGATTTAACCTTAAAAGGATTCCCACCCACTTTGGGTGGAGCAGAGGAGCACACTGTGATCCCAAGTGTTGACTAGCTGCATTAACAGCCTCGGCGGTGGGGGCCAGTGGACTGCTCAGTTTCTGACAACTTGAAATTCAGTTGGCTGTGGTCTCTTAAAAGTTGAAAGACTTCCCTTTCAATTGCAGTTCTGCTGCTCACATCCTGTGTGAATGTGGACGTGTTTTTTTAGCCTTTCTTTGCATCATGGGTTGAATTGTGTCTCCCCTTGCCTCCCATACTCATATATTGAAGTTCTAACCCCTAATACCTCACAATGGAACCTTATCTGGAAATAGGGTCATTGAAGATGTCATTAGTTAAGATTAGGTCACACTGGAGTAGGATGGGTCCCTTATTCAATTTGGTTAATGTCCTTATAGAAAGGTAAAATTTAGATCCACACACACACACACACATGTGAACACAAAGACAGACTGGAGTGATACAGCAGAAACTGAGAAACACCAGAGATTGCTGGCAAACCACCAGAAGTTAGGGGGAGGACACAGGACAGATTCTCCCTTCTGGCCCTTAGAAGGAACCGATCTTGCTGACACCTTGACCTTGGATGTCTAGCCTCCAGGACTGTGAGACAATAAATCCCTGTTGTTGTAAGGCCCCCACCTGTGGTGCCTTAGTATGGCAGCCCTAGGAAGCTGATACTCAGGGTGAACCAGACACGAAGACACATGATTGGATTTGCTGTCCAGCTGCAGAGAATGTGGCCAGTTGATGGTCAGTCCTTCAGGGTCCGCCTCAGCTGCAGAGCCACCTTGCCTGAGGGCATGTCTTTCCTTGGGAAGTCAGCATTCAGTGTCTGAGCCAGGTGGGGGCGTAAAGACCCGGCCATTTCAGCCCGATACAGGGTGACTCCCACAGATAGTTTTTATCCCAGAACTCCCCAGGGGGCTGGCCGAGGCTTTGTCTGGCCAGCATTGAAGCTGACAGTTCTCTCTGTCCAGTCTTGCGTCCCTCCTCCTTTGACAAGTTTGATCCCTAGTAAACATCTTGAACTCCAAACGCTATTTCGGTGTGTGCTTTTGGAGACTTCGACTTGTGACATGGGGATTCAGTTTTCCCATCTGCAAGCCCTGAAAACCCCTGGCATGGCCCTTTGCCAATGTTGGAAGAAGCTGAATCTCTGTGCATTCCCTTCTCTGTGTGCGTGCAATAGCTCAGTCACTCAGTCGTGTCCGACTCTGTGAGACCCCACTATAGGCCATCAGGGTCCTCTGTCCATGGGATTTTACAGGCAAGAATACTGGAGTGGGTTGCCATTTCCTCCTCCAGGGAATCTTCCTGACCCAGGGATCGAACCCGTGTCTCCTGCACTGGCAGGTGAATTCTTTACCTTTGAGCCACCTGGGAAGCCCCATTTCCTTCCCTATGCCACCCGAGAAGGAAGTGAGAACCGTGAAAAGGTCTTCCAACCCCAGCTAAAGAATTTAGCAGAGAATGAAACTGGCTGTTTGTTCTGGGGCTGGTTTACTGGGCATCTGGGGTCTCCAATCAGTGTGTTTACCACGTCCTGTAGGCTGGTGCCTCCACCCTCTGCCCTCTGGTGATAGGCTGAACAAGGACGGCTTGGACTGCATTTCTATGAGATTCTCTGCGATTTGCTACAAGGAGATAGATGAGAGCTTTCCTGGTGGTCTAGTGGTTAAGAATCCGCCTACCAATGCAGGGGCACGGGTTCAGTCCCTGGTCAGGGAAGATCCCACATGCCGAGGAGCAACTAAACCACGTGCCACATCTATTGAGCTGTGCTCTAGAGCCCCTGAGACGCAACTACTGAAGCCCACTTGCTTGCTTAGAGTCCATGCTCTGCAACAAGAGAAGTCAGCACAATGAGAAGCCCGTGCACTGTAGCCAAGCGTAGCCCCCAATCTCTGCAACTAGAGAAAGGCCACATGCAGCGGTGAAGACCCTGCACAGCCAAAAATAAATAGATAACTCTTAAAAAAAAGAAAATAGATGGGCAGGGTTTCAGAGTGATCCTGGGCTGTCATTAATCATTTGTAAGAATTCTGTGTTGAAGCTGGCTGTATTTTGAGATGTTTAAATATTAAGGATGGGGAAGAGTGAGGTGTTCTTCACTTAGGGGGAAGGGAAGTTCTAGGTTCTCCAGGTTCATTTCATTTTATGGTGTACATGTATAGGAGAGAGAGAGAGGGAGAGAAGAGGTGGTGGGGAGAGGATGATAGAGGAAGCGAGAGAGAGGGAGAAATTTCAAAGAGAGAGGATTATGTTAATACATACATGTGCAAGCTTTCATTACTGTCTTTTTGAAGATTCAAGGGAGGGACTTTCAGTTGTCAGAGTAAAGTGGTAACAGTCACTTTATCCATCCCCCAATGCATGATGAAAACTGCCAGTCAAGTACAAAATACATGACCTGTTATTTAGCATTTTAGCTTCAATAAATGTCCAGCTCTCTATTTCTATTAAATTTAAAGGAAATGCCTGTCTTCTAAAAGCTTAATTACCTGTGGATCCATTTCAGAGACTTCATAGCAAACGGTGGATCAGGACAAGATTTCTTGATTTCCCCTCTTCACATCTCTGGTCTGTTGAAGGGGCTCTCGACAGCCTCCTGGCTTCTGCCTGTTGGTATGGTTTGCGTGACCTCCCTCCTTGTGTGTGCATGTACATGCTCCCTCGCTCAGTCGTGTCTGACTCTTTGCAACCCCTTGGACTGCAGCCCGCCAGACTCCTCTGTCCATGGAATTTTCCAGGCAAGAATACTGGAGTGGGTTGCCATTTCCTCCTCCAGGGGATCTTCCCAACCCAGCAATCAGAACCCACATCTCCTGCATCTCCTACATTGGCAGGTGGTTTTTACAACTAAGTCACCTGGGAAGCTCTCTCCATCCTCTTCCTCTTAATTTAACAGTTTCAGATGGAGGTATCATGTCATACCCTTTTGGGAGATTTCTCCCTTGAAGGTTTTCTAATTAAGTCTTCTAGAAAAAAAAAGACATTTCATTATGGAGGAAGGTTTTCTTTTGGTTCCAAAGACAGTAAATATTTCAATCAAATTGGTGCATCCTTTGTACTTTTTTCTCTCCCATTCTCTTGCCCAGTGGGATGGTGGAGGAGAAAAAAATCCATAAAGAAGCTACATATTTTGTGTGTTTACTTGATTGCTTTGACAGGTTTCCAGTGGGCTGTGAAAAGTCTCAAGTTCATTTCTCAGGTTCAGGCTTGAATCAGATAAATAGGTTTGATTAAACATCCTTTTAAGCTTGTTATCAGCTTGGCAGGGACTCCTTTAAAAATGACCTTTTGTGTTACCTGATTGGCATTCTTGGGTCAAAGTGGGTCCCTCTGAGGCTCCTCCCGGGACACTCAAGGGAAAACACGGGTCTGGGGAGTCAGGCACTTGCCTGTGGTGCTTGCCTTGGCTTATTTGTGAGATTGGGGCTTGCCTTTGAGACTCAGCTTGGAGGTGGAGGATGGCAACCTTCATTTCCAAAGATGTAACACCTCGGGCTTTGAAGTCCCACACCCTGGGGTTTGCACCTCAGCTCTCTTTTTGCTGGAGGTGTGACCCTGGTGAGCCTCGGATTTCTCTCTGCAACACAGAGGGGGATGCATAATTCTTGCCCCTAGGGTGGCAGTGAGAATGCAGTGCGTTCATGCAGGTGCATGCTCTTAGCACCGGTAAGTGGAGTTGAGCTGGCAGGATGTTTATTAAGGAGACCTCTCAGGATCAACACCAGTGAACACGAGGGGATGGGAGCAGAAAGGGCAGAGGGAGAGACTGGAGCTGCGAAGAGTGCCCAGTGATTGCTCCAGCCGAGCCCACAGTGTGCTCCAGGGCCAGGACGGCCAACGCGTCTGTGTCCTGAGCATCCATCAGCCGCTGGTGTGGGCCAGCCTGGGGTGCCACTGACTTCAGGCAGGGTGGCTCTGCAGCTAGGGCGGCACATCCTTCCTTGTAGGGGAGCATCCCTTGTAGGGGATGCATCCCAGGGGGTGCATCCCTTGTCCACCATAGCTCCCAGTACAGGCTGGCTCCTCTTGTTACTACTGGGTCCGGACTAAAAACAATTCCTTTTGAATGTTTTTCACTTTGGTAAGATGCAGAGCACTGTCCTACGGTGTTCAGAGGAGTGTCCTGACCACCTTGTTACAGTCAATTAGTCATTTATGGAACGAATGTGTATCAAGTGACTCCTGCCATGTGCCGTCCCGTCCACTGGCTTGCCCGTGCATCTCACGTTCGAAATGAAGGTCTTATGTTTTGCAGAGTTAATTCACATAAAGGGTAGACCAGGATGACTCCATACTACAAGAAAGGAAACGTACACACTCTGTATTCAAAAAAAAAAATAATCATTTAGTTTGGCCGCTCCAGGTCTTAGTTGCAGCATTCAGGATCTCTGATCTTTACTGCAGCACGTGGGATTTAGTTCCCTGACCAGAGATCAAACCCGCATCCTCTGCATTGCAAGGTAGATTTTTAACCTCTGGACCACCAGGGAAGTCCTAAGGAAACACACTCTTAACATTTGCACACACAGACACACACAGAGGCACACACACACACAGAGGCACACACACAGATATAGCATCTAGAGTTGTTTTGAGGTATTTCAGTAGCTACTCCAAGAAGTAGACACTGAGACAGAGCTATGGGTGCAAGAGGTTTATTGGGAGGTTGATGCCAGTGAAAGACAAATGGGGAAGGAAGCAGAATGGGCAAGGAGAGCCTTCAGACTATCATGGAGATCTGCTCAAGTCTTGGCCAATCCAATGGGGGGCCCTGAGTAAAGATCGCCTATTAGAAGAAATGGGTAGGCTATGGCACCCCTGCCATGCTTGTTGTTGTCTGGGGCTGCCTGAGAAGGCGGCCTTGCCTTGAATGCTGCAGTTGATCCTGAAGGTTCTCAGAGCCAAAGGAAATTCTTTCTTGAAGGAAAATCTCCAAGGCTGCCATGAGAAGTTTGCATGTGTGTGTACTCAGTCGCTTAGTCGTGTCTGACTCTTTGCAACCCCATGGACTACAGCCCACAAGGCTCCCCTGTCCGTGGGATTTCACCGGCAAGAATACTGGAGTGGGTGGCCATTTCCTCTTCCAGGGAGTTTTCCTAATCCAGGGATTGAACCCATGTCTCTTGCACTGGCAGGTAGATTCTTTTTACCAGTGCGCCACCTAAGAAGCCCCATATGAGGCTTAGAGGATGGCGCGCATGCACATAGCAGGTATGGCAAACATGTAAATGGACCTTGAGAATTTTTCCTCCCCTTCGGCCTTTTTCTTTTGTGGTTTTGGATCTTGTAGCAAGAAATAGGGGAGTGTGAAAGGTCATGCAGCATTAGGTGACTCGGTAACCATGATGTTATTACTATACAATCTGCTGGGTGTTTCTTACATGCCAACTGCTATACTAAGCAATTTACATGCATGGTTTCCACGAATCCCTGCACAATCATTTGAATTAGAGAACTTACTGACACCCAAAAAAGATGTCCTTTTCATTATAGGGGACTGGAATGCAAAAGTAGCAAGTCAAGAAACACCTAGGGTAATAGGCAAATTTGGCCTTGGAATGCGGAATGAAACAGGGCAAAGACTAATAGAGTTTTGCCAAGAGAAAGCACTGGTCATAGCAAATACCCTCTTCCAACAACACAAGAGAAGACTCTACACATGGACATCACCAGATGGTCAACACCGAAATCAGATTGATTATATTCTTTGCAGCCAAAGATGGAGAAGCTCTATACAGTCAGCAAAAACAAGACCAGGAGCTGACTGTGGCTCAGATCATGAACTCCTTATTGCCAAATTCAGACTTAAATTGAAGAAAGTAGGGAAAACCACTAGACTATTCAGGTATGACCTAAATAAGATTCCTTATGATCATACAGTGGAAGTGAGAAATAGATTTAAGGGACTAGAGCTGATAGGTAGAGTACCTGATGAACTATGGATGGAGGTTCGTGACATTGTACAGGAGACAGGGATCAAGACCATCCCCATGGAAAAGAAATGCATAAAAGCAAAATGGCTGTCTGGGGAGGCCTTACAAACAGCTGAGAAAAGAATAGAAGTGAAAAGCAAAGGAGAAAAGGAAAGATATACCCATTTGAATGCAGAGTTCCAAAGAATAGCAAGGAGAGATAAGAAAGCCTTCCTCAGTGATCAATGCAAAAAAAATAGAGGAAAACAACAGAGTGGGAAAGACTAGAGATCTCTTCAAGAAAATGAGAGATACCAAGGGAACATTTCATCCAAAGATGGGTTCGATAAGGGACAGAAATGGTATGGACCTAACAGAAGCAGAAGATATTAAGAAGAGGTGGCAAGAATACACAGAAGAACTATACAAAAAAGATCTTCATGACCCAGATAATCACGATGGTGTGATCACTCATCTAGAGCCAGACATCCTGGAACATGAAGTCAAGTGGGCCTTAGAAAGCATCACTACGAACAAAGCTAGTGGAGGTGATGGAATTCCAGTTGAGCTATTTCAAATCCTGGAAGATGATGCTGTGAAAGTGCTGCACTCAATATGCCAGCAAATTTGGAAAACTCAGCAGTGGCCACAGGACTGGAAAAGGTCAGTTTTCATTCCAATCCCAAAGAAAGGCAATGCCAAAGAATGCTCAAACTACCACACAATTGCACTCATCTCACACGCTAGTAAAGTAATGCTCAAAATTCTCCAAGCCAGGCTTCAGCAATACGTGAACCGTGAACTTCCAGATGTTCAAGCTGGTTTTAGAAAAGGCAGAGGAACCAGAGATCAAATTGCCAACATCTGCTGGATCGTGGAAAAAGCAAGAGAGTTCCAGAAAAACATCTATTTCTGCTTTATTGACTATGCCAAAGCCTTTGACTGTGTGGATCACAATAAACTGTGGAAAATTCTGAAAGAGATGAGAATACCAGACCACCTGGCCTGCCTCTTGAGAAACCTGTATGCAGGTCAAGAAGCAATAGTTAGAACTGGACATGGAACAACAGACTGGTTCCAAATAGGAAAAGGAGTATGTCAAGGCTGTATATTGTCACCCTGCTTATTTAACTTCTATGCAGAGTACATCATGAGAAACACTGGGCTGGAAGAAGCACCAGCTAGAATCAAGATTGCCAGGAGAAATATCAATAACCTCAGATATGCAGATGACACCACCCTTCTGGCAGAAAGTGAAGAGGAACTCAAAAGCCTCTTGATGAAAGTGAAAGAGGAGAGTGAAAAAGTTGGCTTAAAGCTCAGCATTCAGAAAATGAAGATCGTGGCATCTGGTCCCATCACTTCATGGCAAATAGACTGGGAAACAGTGGCTGACTTTTTTGGGGGGAGCTCCAAAATCACTGCAGATGGTGACTGCAGCCATGAAATCAAAAGACTCTTACTCCTTGGAAGGAAAGTTATGACCAACCTAGATAGCATATTAAAAAGCAGAGACATTACTTTGTCAACAAAAGTCTGTCTAGTCAAAGCTATGGTTTTTCCAGTGGTCATGCATGGATGTGAGAGTTGGACTGTGAAGAAAGCTGAGCGCCAAAGAATGGATGCTTTTGAACTGTGGTGTTGGAGAAGACCCTTGAGAGTCACTTGGACTGCAAGGAGATCCAACCAGTCCATTCTAAAGGAGATCAGTCCTGGGTTTTCATTGGAAGGACTGATGCTGAAGCTGAAACTCCAGTACTTTGGCCACCTCATGCGAAGAGTTGACTCATTGGAAAAGACTCTGATGCTGGGAGGGATTGGGGGCAAGAGGAAAAGGGGACGACAGAGGATGAGATGGCTGGATGGCATCACTGACTTGATGGACGCGAGTCTGAGTGAATTCCGGGAGATGGTGATGGACAGGGAGGCCTGGTGTGCTGCGATTCATGAGGTTGCAAAGAGTCGGACATGACTGAGCAACTGAACTGAACTGAACTATTCCCACTCTATAGATGAGGAACATGAAACCCACAGGAGAGGTCACTTGTCCAAGTCAAATGGTGAATGAGTCCACCACGCTCCTGAAATGGAAACTCTAGTATTTGTGACCCTGACTGCCACAGAGCAGAGATAAAGGCCTTGGGAGGATCACTCAAGGGAAAAACAAGATCTGAGAGCATGGTATTGATTCTGTGGGCTCATGGCAAAGATGGCAAGCGGCTGATTTGCTGGGAGGTTAGGGGGTGTCTCTGTGTCCCCTGGGAGGAGGTAAGGCTTGGCCTTTCCACTATGACCCTAAACCACTTTGAAGACAAGGTTGATAGAAAGGAAGGGAGAAGACATGGAGAGCGTTGAGGACAGAGCCTCAGGAACTTCTTTGTGTCTCTGTGTGAGCCTCTAAGGAGAGCTCAAATTAGACTGCCTTCCCCTTCATTAAGGGAGCAGGAAAGAAAGTCTCTTCCAAATGAAAATGGCTGGAAATGCCAGAGGGCAGGGGTTGGAAAGCTGTTGTACTCTTTCCTGTTTGAGTCAGGATTTTCCAGGCAGGACCAGCAGTGTCACTAAGGCCCATAGCTGTTTGAATATGTGCCTGGCAGAGTCTGGGATGGGGAACACCGCTTTCCAGTCAGGTCTGCCAGAAATCAGATGCCTAGATGTAGGATTAACTGGAGGCTGGGCAGAGAAGGTGTGGGGAACCAGACTGACTTCATGGCCTCTTACCCCTGGCTTTGCTCATCTTCCCTTAATTTTTCATGAAAGGTTATCGTTCAGTAATGATACTATCCACCCTGTTCAAGTACTGTAAATGGCTCCCCATTGCTAATAGGATGAAATTCAGACGACTTAGTTGAGTCCATTGGGATCCAGCCCTACTCTGCTTTATTACCCATACTGAGCTGTCCCCTTTCTCTGAACAGGCCTTGCCCTTTAGTTTCCTGCTTGCTTTTGGATTGGCTGTTTTCTCTGCCTAGAAGGCCTTTTCCCCTCCCTTTCACTTCATAAACTCCTACACATCCTTCAAAACTCATCTTAAATTCACCTTGCCTTTGACTCATTTAGCCTGTTTAGCCTGGTTTTGCAACCTTAGCACATTTTAGGATGGACATTTCTTTGTCATGAGGGCTATCCTGGGCATTGTAGGGTGCTGAGCAGCTTCCCTGGCCTCTACCAAGCTTCCTTGGCTTGTGGGCGTATCACTTCCATCTCTGCCTTCATCATCACATGACCTTCCTCCTTGTGAGCATCACTGTGTGTGTTCTCTTCTTCCTATAAGGACACCAGTCATTGGGCTTAGGGCCACTCTAAACCAATATGATGTCACCGTAACCCACTGCATCCGCCAAGACTCTGTTTCTATATAGGGTTACATTCAGAAGCTCTAGGAGGACATTCATTTGGCAGAGGGGAGTGCTATTCAATATGGTACAGAGAGGAAGCAATTTTGAGATTGTGTTTTGAGTAGCCCTGTTTTACATGATTCCCCCCTTTTGCCTCGATGGCTCAGGTTGGAGGAAGTGAGGAGGGTCCTCCTGGAAGGTGAGTGGTGTTGACATTTGGGGAGCCACCGTATCTCCAGCCCAAATAGAAACAGCAGGTGACTCACTGGATGGCCGTATGCAGAACAAATGAAGCCCATCCAGTCACAGCAGAGCAGCTCAGGCGACTTTGCGCTGAATGTCCCCACCTTATACTTTTCATTGTCTTAATGGTGCCTTGCATTTCCCTGATCCCTTCTAATGCAAAGGCTCACAACAGATCTCCGGGGGTCTGGGAGTTGGGTTTGTTTGCTTTAGGTATTTGGCTTTCTTTTTACTTTCTAGCGGATAATTTTCTAAGGAAAGCAAAGGAAGGTCACAGCGTGAGGTAAATGCACTCATTAAGGAGAAGCCAGAATAAACAGTTTACGGCATCCCTAGGTATTCTTTCCCAGAAGCAGGCCGTATAACTGTTATTCAGCTTGAGTAAGTTTACTTGATAGCAGAAGGGTCTCTGAGAGAATGCCCAGGACAGCTCTGTAGACGTAACTGAGAAACTCATTTTTCTTTTCTGCCGATCTTGTCTCCTCATGAGAGCCCACCGCCCATAAATAAAATGATAATCCTGTGAATAAGTTACATAGTATTGATGGTAGCAGTGGTGTAATTAGGTCCATTTCTGGAACACTTGCTGTGAACCAGGTGCTTTGTAAATCAGTTTTGCGAGGGGTATATTTCTATTACCTGTGTACCAGAGGAGGAGACTGAGGCTCAGAGAGGGTAAAGATATTTGTCTAAAGTCACACAAAGAGCTGTTCTCTGAGCCAGGCTTGGGACTCAGTCCTCTGGGCAACCCGCCTTTTGCCTACAGGGAGCATTGCCTAGAATCTAGAAGGATTATCTGAGCCTAGGGGACCACAGCTGCTATCCAGAAGAAATTTGCATTTGGCCTCTGTGTTCTCCCATGAAAGGACCTGTGATTTACCGGGATGGTGCAGACCTGTGTCATATTCTGGCTAAGGCTCTTCCTAGCTCTCCTGGGACTGGGAGCATATCCTATTACCAAAAGGCGTGTGGTGGGTCCGGCTGCTTGCTGCTCGAAAGTCAGTAAACAAGCCAGGTTGGTGGAAAGAAAAGTTTGCTTTATTTCAGATGCTGGCAACTGTGGAGGAGAGGGTGGTGGATATCTGTTCAAAGGCAGACTGCCTCACCGCCTCCCCCGACCTCCAACCCAGCCCAAACAGGGAGGTGAGAGCTTTTATAGATAGAAGTGGGAGAGGGGCTACATGCAGAAACAGCACAGTCATCTCTAACAGTCGTCTTCAAATTGGTCATCAGTGGTCTGACCAGCATCATCTTGATGGTTTTAGGTACAGTTAATCTTCAGTTCCAGGGTCCATTTGCTCCCATTTCTTCATGGCCAGTTCTCAGAATCGTGGCAGCTCATGTCTGGTTATCTGTAGTTAACTTCTTCACCCTGGTGTTTTAGTATCTATGAGACAGCTCACAGGATATGGCTCAGATTATTATCTACAGCCCTTGAGAAAGAACCAAAGGTCTTTGACTATGCTTTGTTGTTGTTCAGTTGCTCAGTTGTGTCCCACTCTGTGACCCCATGGACTGTAGCACACCGAGCTTCCCTGTCCTTCACCATCTCCTGGAGCTTGCTCAAACTCATGTCCACTGGGTCGGTGATGCCATCCAACCATCTCATCCTCTGTCAGTCATCCCCTTCTCCCGCCTTCAATCTTCCCCAACATCAGGTCTTTTCCAATGAGTTGGCTCATTGCATCAGGTGGCCAGAGTATTGGAACTTCAGCTTGAGCATCAGTCCTTCCAATGAATTTTCAGGGTTGACTATGCTTGGTAATATATTATTATTATTTAGTCCCCTTTGACTGTTTTCCTTTGTTTCTGCATTTCTTACTTCTCTGATTAAACTTATTCTGTGACTAAAGTTTTGCACTGACAGAAGGCAGGTAGAGGACATGATGGGGCAAGGACCATAGAGTCCTGCTCTGTTTCAATCCCTGTGGGCTGCATAACTCAGACTTCTTTGTTGGCTGGCTTCTTGCCAATTCTGGCCAGTGAGAGGCAGTGAAAGTGAAGTCGCTCAGTCATGTCCAACTCTTTGCGACCCCATGGACTGTAGCCTACCAGGCTCCTCCCTCCATGGGATTCTCCAGGCAAGAATACTGGAGTGGGTTGCCACACTGGCCTTACACTAAAATGTGGGAAGAGGGAGGAAACCAGGGTATTTTTGCTCCTTCTTCTCTGCTCCCTTCAAGGCTCCAGCTTCCACCAGGTGAACCTATTCCCAGGTCTCCCTCCATCCTGCAGCTTAGGTGTAGGTCTTCTTTCTGCTATTACTAATCTCTGGGTGGCTTCACTATCCTTGCTCCCTCTTCGCCCATGTGATCAAGTCCCTGCATTAAATTCTCTCTGTTGTAAATACTTCAATCCTTGGAAAATCCTGCCTTAGCTGCCTAAGTGACTTCACTTCTCTGAGCCTTGGTTTCCTGATCTGTAAAAGGGAATAATAATAGTACCCATCACCTGATATGTTTGTGAGGATTAAATGAGGTAATTTTAGTTAAACCTTTGGTTCAGTTTCTGGCATATAATAATGGTGTTCCCAGGTTGGAGACTCTAGGCATGAGTTCCAGCAATTGAAGCACAATTAATTTTATAGTTAGCCACAAAGACTTATTCTGCTTTACTTTTCTGAAAAGCATTTATTCTGGGTATGCACATTAATGAATGTCACCAGAAAAACACATTCCAGTGACAAAGACTTGGCGTTTAATCTGATGTCTTTGCCCCTGTCATTTTCTTCCCTTTTCAACCTCAAGGAGGGGGCAAGCCAGCATTTTCTCACCATTATAGCCAGATGGATGGAGAGAAAATGCTGAACTTTCAGAATTTCTTGGGGCTTCTGAAAGCCTGCATGTCATCATGAAACATAAGCTCATCTCATAAATATGTCTTTCATAGAAACTTCAGTTACTGATGCCAAGTGTCAACATATCAGACATATCAGATTGTTGGCTAATTTTAGCTTTCTCACCGACTGTCTCTGTCTAGCAGACATGTAATTAACACCGCGGTTCAGCAGAGATTCAGACACATCTCTACTCTGCATTATGATTGGGAGGCCTTGACCGTTAGTGCTCAAGTTCAAAGTCTGAGAGTGCCATCTGCATATACCATTTGCATGTCACCTGTTCCTCCACAGTTTCGGGATCGCTTGTCCCTTCAAAATCAGAATAAAAATGGTCCAAACAGTCGTCCTATGTATTGGGAGAAGTCCAGTGCCTTCTTGGATATATCTGAGGATTCTCAGAGGGCTTTGTATTCTTTATCATTCCTTATTTGGAATTCTAGATGGGGGTCATTATCAGTGTGGTGGATCGGGAGGGGGTCATTATCCCTCCAGGTCTGAAGGAGAAAGTCTGGTTCTTTGTTGGGTAAATATTGCTCCTGACATCACAGTGCTGTGAGGAGCAAGGGAGTTGTGAGATGACATGGTGCCCAGGTATTAGTTTCTAATGGCTGCTGTAGCAAATTATCATAAATTCAATGGCCTGAAACAATGCATATTTATTATCTTAGAGTCATGCAAGCTAGAAGTCCAAAATGGGTCTCCTGGGGCTAAAATCAAGGTGTTGGCAGTAAGCTCTAGGGGAGAATTCATTTCCTTGTCTTTTCAGCTTCTATCCATATTCCTTGCATCATAGCCCATGCCAGCAGTCATCTCTCTCCAGCCTCTTGCTTCTGTCATCTCCTCTCCAGCTTCTTCTGGAGTCAAATCTCTCTCTGCCTCCCACTTGTAATTATGTTCAGAGCTCACCCAGACAATCCAGGATGAAGATGCAGGTTTGAGGACTGGTAAGGTTTCATGGGGAGATGTGGGTGAGATTTCCTTCTGGTTTGCCTTCATCTCCACTTTCTAGTAATGGCACACACGTGCTTTCACGCTCAGTCTTTGATCCTGACTATCTTTGAAGCCTTGAACTATCAAGGTCAAGTGGCTTCACCAGGTTCAGTCAGACTCACCAAAATTTTAATGAACACCTATTATGGGCAAGACCAATAATGTTAGCCACTGCGGGAGATTCAGAGATTTTCCTCATTTGTAAAACAAAAGGATTAGAATATGGCACTAATATCCCTGTCTTTTCCTTAGTATTTAGAATCATGCTTCTTTCCTTAGAGGGCATTTCCTAACAGGCCCTCATTTGGGAGGAAAGCAAGTCTGAAAGACTGAGGATCTCCTCCAACCCCGAGACATGTAGCTTGAGAGCTGCCTCTAATGTCCTTATGCACCAGAGACTGTGCTCAGGACTTGCAGTTGGTTACCTCATCAAATCTTTGCAAAAATCATGTGAAGACAGGCACCATCAGCAGCCTCATTTTGTTTTTGTTTTTGGCTGATCCACTAGGCATGTGGGATCTTAGTTCCCCAACCTGGGATCGAACCTGTGACACCTACATTGGAAGTGTGGAGTCTTAACCATTTAGTCTCATTTTAGAGATGGGGAAACTGAAGCTTAGAGAGTCAGGTGGTTTGCCCAAGGTCACACAGCCAGGGTATAATAGACCTGGGATTTGAACACAGTTCCTCCAACCCCTAAAACCAGCCCTTATCCTCTGCTTTGATGTTCAGATTCTTCTAGTTGTTTTTTTTTTTTAACCACTAAATAACTCAGTGTGTATTCCAGGAAAAAGAATGCTCTCTTACGTAACCACAGTTCAGTTTTCAAAATCAGAAGTTTAACATCTCTGTGACATAGTTATCGAATCCACATCCACTTTCAAATTTTGTCAACTCTCTCAGTAATATATTTTCATTCTCTGTCCAGAATCCAATCTAGGTTTCTGCATTGAATTGAGTTGTCATGTCTTTTTAGCCTCCCCTGTCCTGGAACAACTGTTCAGCCCTTTTCCATTTCTTGACCTTGACACCTTCGAATCATTCAAGCCCGTTATTTTGTAGACTGTTCCTCAATTTGGGCTTCCCTGGTGCTTCACTGTGGTCAGAGTCAGGCTGTGTACTTTCAGCAGGGATAATGCAGATGTGATGCTGAATTCTCAGAACAGCATATCAGGAAGTGCATGCTGTCGACGTGTCCTGCTGCTGGTGAGGGTCACCTTGATCACTTGATTTATATGGCCAACAGGTTTCTCCACTGAAGGCTGCTATCTTCCTCTTTTTGATTAATAAGGAAGTTGTGGGGAGATACTTTGGATTATGTATATAAATCTCTCTTGCTACTCATCAATGTTGGGCTTCCCTAATAACTCAGCTGGTAAAGAATCTGCCTGCAATGCCAGAGACCTTGGTTCAATTCCTGGGTTGGAAAGACCCCCTGGAGGAGGGAACAGCTGCTGACTCCAGTATTCTGTCCTTGAGAATTCCATGGACCGTATAGTCCATGGGGTCGCAAAGAGTAGGACACAACTGAGCGACTTTAACTTCACTTCACTCATCAATGTTTACCTTTTAGTTTTAGCATCCACTGAAGGTTCTCTGAAGGGCTTCCCTGCTGGCTCAGATGGTAAAGAATCTGCCTGCAAGGAGACCTGGGTTCAATCCCTGGGTTGGGAAGATCGCCTAAAGGAGGAAATGACAATCCACTCCAGTATTCTTGCCTGGAGAATTCCATGGACAGAAGAGCCTGGTGGGCCATAGTTCATGGGATCATGCATAGTCAGACATGACTGAGTATTTCACTCTTCGCTTCTAACTCCATCATTCCCTTTACATTTCTCTGCTGCCTTCTCCGATCAGGAGGAGCTTCCTTTCTCCACATTTACTCACTTGTTCACATCTGCTTTATTGCAGGGGCTCATGGAGTCACCCAGTCTTTATGAATTTGATCTCCGAAGCGGTTGTTTCCGCAAATGTGCTGTCACTTCCTCATTTGTTCCTGTTACCAACTCACTTCCTGTTTCATCCTTGGAAAATCC
This sequence comes from Ovis canadensis, assembly GCF_042477335.2. Taxonomy (NCBI): domain Eukaryota; kingdom Metazoa; phylum Chordata; class Mammalia; order Artiodactyla; family Bovidae; genus Ovis; species Ovis canadensis. The sequence continues at coordinate 72,073,143 of NC_091261.1, read as the reverse complement.
CAAGTCCTCCCACTGCCTAGAAATAGTCAGCTTTAGCTAGAAAGGAGCAAATTCCCAGACTTCCACCCTAAGAAGGAGGAGGGAGAGGAGCAAACGCTTGGGGATTTTACGGAACCACCACCAAGCCCCAGGAGAAGCCTGGGCTGGTTCCAGAATGTCTAGGAGCCAGACTGCTCACACAGGTTCACCCCCAGCATGACACTGTCACTCAGCCTGCGCTGTGGGGGCGAGGGCTGGTGAGGGGGTTGGCCACCCAACTTGCTGATTTCCTGGTGGTGGCCACCTGTATATGCCAGTTTCTCCTTTCTCTGTGGTTGTGGAACGTGTGGGTGCCTCGACAAGAGGCATAAAAACTTATGAGCTTCCCTGGGAAAATCAGCAAAGCCATTTTAGATTCGTCCTGCTGGGTTTCTCTTCCTAAAGATTTAATCCAGGTGAGGTTAAGTCCCCTTGTATCCTGTTCTTCCTTGCTTTCTTGCCATAGCACTCATTATGTCTTCAACATCATTTCCTTCCTTCCTCCTCCCTCCATTCTTCTTTCCTTCCTTCTACCTTCTTCCTCCCACTCCTTTCCTTTTTTCCTTTTTTAAACAAGTCAGTGTATTATGTACTCATAATACATGAGTATTGAACATGTATTATGTGCTCATCTGTGAATAAGACAGACACACACGTCTCTCTCAAGCTCTCAAAGCATCCATTAAACAATTTCACAATTAAATATAGGATCACAAACCTCAGTAATTGCTACCACGGAATGTCAGAGTAGGAAAGTACTCATTTTACAGATGGAGAAACTGAGGCACAGGCCCCACTGCTGCCTGGAGTCAAGGAGGGTCTAGAATTCAAGTCTCGTGGCGGCTCCTCAACCCAAGCCCCAGTCTGTGAATTCCAAACCTCACCCCTGGCTCTGTCCCGGTCCTTCATGGGCTTGCTCTCCGGCTGATTAACAATGCTGTTCTCACCTAGGAGAGATCTCTGGGAGTTGTAGGAGATAAAATATTTACCTACTCAACAAAGCAAGGTAAACTTAAGTCAATGTGGACATCTGTCTCCCTTGTCAAAGGAAGGCCTGAGAGGTGTGGGATCAGGAGGAGGTGGCTCTGCGGTGCCCGTCACATCGTCCCTGTCAGATGTCTCTCTGGCTCTGTCTGTCTCTGACGGCGTCTCCACCTTGCTCTGTCTCCCTCTCTGGGTTCCTGCCAGTTTCCTTTTCTGTCTCTCTGGATGTCTCTTGGTCTCAGTCTCTGCCTCTTGTCTTACCGCTCATCACGCCCAGCTTCTTGCTGCGTGCTCCAGCCGGGCCCAGTTACTGGCGTGCATGCGCGCTAAGTCACATCAGTTGTATCCGACTCTGTGCTACCTCCTGGACTGTAGCCCGCCAGGCTCCTCTGTCCGTGGGGTTCTCCAGGCAAGAATACTGGAGTGGGTTGCCATTCCTATCTCCAGGGGATCTTCCCGAGCCAGGGATTGAACCTGTGTCTCTCACGTCTCTTGCATTGGCAGGTGGGTTCTTTACCACAAGCGCCACCTGGGAATCCCTGAAGCTCCCCCGAAGTGCCACGTTCTCCCACTCTCATGCCTGTTGCCTGACGTGTCTTTCTTCTTCCCAGGAGCACTGACATCTGTGTTCCCTTCCCAGATTTCTGCCTGCCTTTTTTATCCTTCAGGTCTCAGTTTAAATGCCACCTTATACTTTGAAGAGCCTAAACTCCACGAGGACAGGGATTTTTGAGTCTTTCCTTCATTGCTGTATCCCTCTTAAATAAGATTTTTGTGTAATAACTTATTAACTGATTTCATTAATTGCATCCAGAACAATGCCTGGTGCATAGCAAGTGCTCAGGAAGTATTCATTGGATGAACGAGTATGTGAATAAACGGGAGGCCCTCCCTGATTGCCTCCTCACATCTCCATCTGTGCTCCCTCAGCATCTGATGCTATTGCTGTCATAGTCTTTATTATAATTGTTTAGTGCATTGGTTGGGCTGCTGTAACAAGATCTCAACAGCTGTTCAGAGGGGACATGTTTAGGTCAATAACTGGTCCTCACCAGTGGTCACAGACACATTGACCTGGGTGGACAATAGCTTTGCCATCCTCAATAACCTGGCAGAAGGAATCAAATAGCAAAGAAATGCACACCTGCTATGTGTCATGAGTTACCCCTGGCAGTGGCACAAATGGCTTCTGCTCACATTCGTATTGGTCAGCATTCCCATGTGTGGCTCCACCTGTCTGCAAAAGACACTAGGAAAACTTGAGTCCAGCGTGTGCCCTGGAAGATGGTGGGGAGGAGAACGGGTTTGGTGGATAGCTGACAGCCATGGCTACATCTGGTTACCTGTTTGAATGCCTCACTGGGCTGTAAGCCCTGTGAAGACGGGGAATATGTTCGTCCTGGTCATCCTTGTGTCCCTAGTAGCTAACCCATAGCCTGGCTCACTGTAGACAAGCTGTTCCAAACTTTCCTGCACATTGGAATCATCCAGGTGTATTTGAAACATTCTGATGCCCATCACCCACTCCTGAATATGCTGGTGTGATTGGTATGATGTAAGACCTGGGATTTTTAAGCTTCCATGGTGATTCTAAAGTGTAGAAAGATTTAAGAATCACTCTTCTCGACCCTGAACAAATGAATGCATGTTTGAATGAATGAATGACCAGCTCTGTCACCAGGTGTTATTACCCTGTGCCAGTAGTTACTAACTGATGTTTTGGGAGATGATATATTTTGTTGGACTTGTATGGAGATTAAATCTTTTATTTAAGAAATTATGCCAATTACCAAGATTTAAAAGCTGGAGGATATCATGCAACACTTTTTCATGTCACACTTTGGACTTTCGATCTCTCTTTAAAAACATAGATGATCTGTCAGTGTTGGGATGGTTGAGATGCTCAAGGGCTCTCATATTTGCCTCAGTCCCCACCACTTCCTGAGGTTCACCTCCCACCTTCTCTGCCCATTTGTTGCCTACATGGAGATTAAAGACATTTGCATTTGATACTGTTGGTCTAAGTAACTGTCTGTGTGTTATCGCAAGAATTCTAGTTCATCGCAGAATTAGTCTCCTCTGAGGAGTGAGAGAGAGAGTGATGTGTTTTCAAGGTCATTCTAGGCCAGGCATTCTTCCTGCCTCTGCCTTCAATCCACTTGATCGAACAGCCTGTAGCCCTGCCTTCTGGGAACAGAAATATGTTTTGCTGTTTCATCAGTGCTCGGAGGTGTGGGCAGAGGGCTTAATGGGAGAAGCACTGAGCTGGGCGTTGGGATGTTTTAATTCTGCACTAACTCACCTAGTAATCTTAGAGATTTCTTTTTCCTGGCCTTCAGTTCTTTCATCTGTAAAAGGAGGCAGTTGAATTCAATCATCTTTTAATTCCTTTCCTACTCTCAGGCTGAGAAATTGGGCCCCATTTAAAAGAGTCTAGAGGTTTTTCCTCCTTGAAAAGGACCATTTCTGAGCTAGAAATCTGCTTAGTTTATGGCTCATTCCCTAAAAGGAAGCTGCTCACATATCTTTTTCTGATAGAAATCAGCCATTTGCCAATGCTGCATGCAGCCATGCAAAGCTATATGGCAATTAATTATAAACAAATGATTGTCGTGCAAATCCCATTAACAGGTGCAAAAGAGGGGATTACATCTTTTGGGAGTGAACTTAAAAATTACTGTGTGGCATCTTTTGAAGAAGGGCTTCCTTTTTATCACTCAACCAGACTGATAGTTTGTTTATAGCAAGCACTCCCGGAAAGAGATATATTAAAAACTCCAATTTACCGTGGGAGAGAGTTCTCACTCTTTTTCCTAAAGGAATCTCGCCAAGGAGTCCAGATGTCTCTATCTGCAGGACAGTCTCCCAATGGGGGGCTTAGTAATACATTCTTGTCTGATCACTGTTGAGGTAGCTGTGCATGCAAAGTGGCTTCTGATGGAAGGGGGCCTCTTTTCTCCTTCACACTGAAGGTGAAGGAGGTAGCTTAGGGCTAGGTACTGTTCTTTCATCAGCATGGAGAGCTACCGCATAAATGTCTGCCTTCCATCATAATGCTGCAATTTTATCTTTGCAGAACGTGCTTAAATTAGACACAGAGCAAAAGCGATAATGTAGTGGACTTTGCAGTTGCATTAACAGTCATTATTTGGATTCTCCATACATAGACCCCAAGTCAGGGAGTCAGGTGTTAAGTTGATTTGTAAGAAACCAAGAAAGCCTGGGAGGTGAGTGGGGATATGAGAATGGAAGAGAAGGGACCGGAAAAGACCGAGTCACCAGTCAGTTATCACTGTGGGCAGCTGGAGCGTAATCCCGCTGGAGAACTCTAGGGGTTACCACAGAGCATGATGGCCCACCTAAAAGGGTAAGGGAGCTGGGGTTTTACATGCCTCCTCTATCATTATTGGCTGCACGTTGCTCCCTGGGGATATTAATTCCCGATACATCTCACTGCCATGAGCAAGGATAGACTAACGTGTAGGGTGCGCTACAGTGGTGAGCCCAAGAGGAGATGGGGGGCACAAAAGTGCGTTCTGCTACCCCCCAGATCAGCCTTTCTTCTCTTGATAGTGTCCTGATTTTCATTCCACACCTTTTTTCTATAGGCTTTTGTCTTTTTGTGTTTGTGTGTTAGTTGCTCAGTCGTGTCCAACTCTTTGCAACTCTGTGGACTGTAGCTCGCCAGGCTACCCCACCCATGGGATTTTCCAGGCAAGAATACCGGAGTGAGTTGCCATTTCCTTCTCCAGGGGATCTTCCCAACTTAGAGATTGAACCCAGGTCTCCTGCGTCACAGGTAGACTGTTTACCATTTTAGCCACCAGGGAAGAAATCAACCCTCACTCTGGGATCTAGGAATGCAAATATATAGCTCAGGCATAAACTCATCATCACAGTCCTACCCTCTAGCACTGGTTCAAGATGAGCTTCTGGGGCAATTCAAGCCACGGAGAAGCTAAGGGATCTGGGAAATCTTTCCTACTCTTCTGAGAGGACTTCCAAAGTCAGCCTTCTCTTTCCTGTCTGGACTTGGGGAATAAAGCACACAGCCTTGGGAATTGTCTCAAGACCATGAAGGAGAGTCAAGTGGAAGATGAAGCCACCCTGGACACAGGGGGAAGGAACAAAACCTGAGCCTTTGTCTTATCATTGTGCTACACAGTCACACTGTTCTTGACAATTAGCTTTCCGTAGGACTTGTGGTTTTGAGCCAATGAATCATTTAATTATTTAAGGCAGTTTGAGTTGAGCTTTCTGTTGCTTGCAACTGCATTCTCCTTACATGATTCAAATGAGAATACTCAGTTTGGACAAAGCAGGAGAAAGCGAGGACATGGGCTTTCTCATGCGCTGTTGGCTGGATGATGAAATGATAGGACTGTTCTGGGAGGCAAATTAATCAGTTCAGTTGCTCAGTCGTGTCTGATGCTTTGTGACCCCATGGACTGCAGCACGCCAGGCTTCCCTGTCCATCACCAACTCCTGGAACTTGCTCAAATGCAGGCAGCAAAGTGCTATAATTGTGAGCCTGCCCTTTGGAGACAGTTCTGGGTCTTTCTTATTTCTGGCTCTGCCAGTTTTTAGTTGTGTGATGTCAAGAGGTTATATACCTCTCGAATCTCAGTTTCCTATGAGAGATAAAAACAACACCAGTCTCATAGGATTGTTCAGAAGGAGTGAAAGACTTGGCAAGAAGTCCATGTTCAATATTTTATAATGCTAATGACGACTCCTGTTATGGAGAAGAAATATGGTCACAAGGATCAGAAGCCCTTAGAGTGTGCAACATTCTTACTCAGCAAGTTGAACTTCTAGGAATTCACTGAGGAGTAAATAATCAGATATATGCTTAAAGATAAATGTATGAGAATTTTCTTTGTACCTTTATTTACATTGACAAAAAATTTGGAACAATGTAGATATTCAGCAACAGGGTCTCTTTAATACCAATTACAGTATAAAAATGTGATGGAATATATTTGGGATCATTGAAATGATACTGTATATGTATGTATTGTAGTATTATGACATGCAAAGATACTCTTTACATATTAAGAGGGATGGAATTGGGTTTTAAAACAGTATGTAGAGATTCGTGCTGCCTTTGAAAGTGGGGGTGTGCACCCCAATGTTCAGGTTTGCTCTCTCTGAGGGGGTAGAGTGTGGGACGGTGGGTAACTTTCAGTGTCGATTTTCTGTGTTGTTTGGGTGTTTAATCATGCAATGAATACCTATTACTTTTATAATCAGAAAACAACAAAGTTCTTTCTATTTTAACAACACAAATCAAGTTCAGTTCCCTTGGTCTGTTAAATTGTCAACTGCCCCTTTGATGCCCCTGTGTGCTTAGTCGCTCAGTCGTGTCCGGCTCAGTCGTGTCCGACTCTTTGCGACCCCATGGACTGTAGCCCGCCAGGCTCCTCTGTCCATGGGATTTCCCAGGCAAAAATGCTGGAGTGGGTTGCCATTTCCTTCCCCAGGGTTTGATGCCCCGGAGTTTCCTAAATACGAAGTGGGTTTTCACTCTTCCCCACAAAAGGTATAGGTCACAGAAAGGATTTTTCCTTAACCTTTATTTATTTCTCATTACCAAAGGAAAGTGTGTCCCTAGTGAAAAATTCAATTATAGAAAAATATTACTAAGTTCCCACACCTTCTACTCTCCATTATTTCACTCCTAAATTCAAAATGTTTATATTTTTAGCTTTTCTGTGAATATGCTTATCTCTTGTTTACTGTCTATGTATATGCTAATATATTTCCTTTGTATTTCTTCTTCTAAACCATCATCATCAGCAAGTTACTCTTTTGACTTAACAGCCTTTCAACAAAACGTAAAATGCTGCATCACATGAAAAGGCAAGTTTTAATTTCAAAAACAATGTGAAAAGTTGCTTCTTAAAATCAAAGAACTAGAAGGCATCAAGTTATAATTTGTGTACAGTAAAATGCACAGATCTTAAAGTACACAGTTCAATGAGTTTTGATATATATTGTTTTTTTAAACATAGGGCCATACTTATACACTTTCCTGCAATTTACTGTTTTTATTTAGCAATATATCTTGGACATTTTCCCCCATCTGTCTCATTCTTTTAATAGCTGCATAGCATTCCATCATTTTGACTGTATGGTCATTTATTTCCCCAAGTCCCTATTGATAGACATTTGGGTTGTGTCCAATATTTTTGCTGCTACAAACAGTACAGTGAATATCCTTGTACATCTATCTTTGTGCCCTTGTGGGAGAATTTTTCATAGGTGGATTGTTATTGATGTCTAAGCACGATCGATTCAGAATGCTTCATGTAGAATGTTCAAGAGATGTAATCTCTGTTCTCAGAAGGGTACAGCTAAGCAAACATTATCTTGCTCACATTTTCCCATCATTATGATCCTGACCGGGGACCTCAGCTTTCACATCGACCCTTCCCGAAGGTAGGGGATTCTGGGCGGAGCCCACTTGATCCCCTCCCCCATCTTCAAATTTCATACCTAAGTGAAATTCTGTCCATTGGGTCAGGGCAACTTTGGGGTTTGCATTTATCAATGAAATGACAACTCTGTTCTGGGCTTTTTTGGGCTCTGGGGCACTATGATGAGTATGAGGGATATGTCCTCACTCTCCTGAGGCTGACATTCTAGTGAAAGAGATAACAAACAAGGAAACAAATGAGTATTGCAGAAAACTCACGTTGGCCACTTCTTGGAGCCTCACCTGGCAAACGGCAAGGGGTGGTGAGGATCACCTTTTGTTGCCCTACCTTATGAATTACACTGCCCACTGCAATTGGAAATGGGGGGACATTTCTCTTTGGTCGAATGTGTATTATTATTGTGTCTTGTCCAGTCTGCAGAGAAATATGCTTCTCTCTCCTCACAGACCCACAAAAACCCTGGGATTAATGATTTCGCAGAAATAAACACCAGATTTCTTCGAGGTAGCAAAGAACAGTGAAAAGAGCACATGATTAGGGGACAGAGAGGCCTGGGTTTGAACCTCAGCTCCGGTTGGCTGAATAATGGCCCTCTAAAAATGTCCGTGTCCTAATTCCCAGAGCCTGTGAATATGTTATCTTATGTGGCAAAAGGGACTTTTGCAGATAGAATCAAGGTAAGGATTTGAGGCGGGAAGATGATCTTGGATTTTCTAGGGTTTGGCAGATCAGTGTAGTCAGAGGGTCTTCATACAAGGGAGGCAGGAATGTCAGGCACTTTTACCCGAAGACAAGTAGAATGAAGTGTTACATGTGTGTGTTGATACAGCGTTAGATTCAGTTGCTGGTCCCATTCTTCACTCCCCTCTGGTGGTCCCATACATCCACCCTCTAGCTGTGATCTCATGGTGGGTTTTCTTCACCCTTCGATTTTGGACTTGGCCATGAGACTTGTTTTGGCCAATGGGGTGTGAGCTGACAAGATGTGAGAATCTTGAAGTGTTTTTATGCGAGTGATCTTGCTCTCTTGTGTTCGATGATCCACCGAGAGAGGAGCAGGCCATGGTTAATTATTGCCCCTTCACCATGGCCCTTGAGTAAGGAATGTGGAATAGTTTCAATCAGGACCTGAAGGGCAGCTCCAAGCAGAGCTACCCTGCTGAACCCAGTCAGGATCGACAGAACCTCAGCCAGCTCTTGGGTCCATGAGCATGAGAATGGATGATCACTCTTTAAAGGTTTGGGGCGGTTTGTTAGGGAATGTCATTGCAGAAATGCCGCATCCATATACCTCTTTGTCTTGTTATTCATCAGTGTATCATGGAAATCTTTCTCTAATCAGCAAATAAAGAGATCTCATTCTTTTAAAAAATTATATAGAATGTCATTGTTTGGATGTATTCTTGTTTATTCAACTAGTCTGTTCAAAGGCATCTAGATTGTTTTCAGTATTTTGCTTTTATAATTCTGCAGTGAATAACCTTGTACATACATTATTTCGTACAAGTCCAAATATCGCTGCAGGATAAATTCCCAGAAGGGAAATTGCTGTGTCAAAGAATATCTGCATTCATAATTTTGATAGATATTGCCAAATTATGCACCATAGGAACACTTCTACCAGCAGTGCTTGAGAATACCTATATCCTCACAGCCTCACCAACAAAGTGTGTTATTAACCTTTTGAATTTTTGCCAGTCTGATGGGGAAAATGGTATCTCAGTGTAGCTTTAATTTGCAGTTCTCTCCCCTCCCCTCCTTTTTTTTTAGTATGATTGAGCATTTTTTCAAACGCTCTAGAGTCATTTGTGTTTTGTATGAACTGCCTATTCATTACCTTTTAACAATTTTTCTATTAGATTGTCTTCTTATTGATTCCCTCACTACATAATTGCTGAATAAACACATGAATGGATTAAGAAGAATTTTAATAGGGGGCACGAAATATCAGGGTTCAGTGTCCCACTTAAAACTCTGCAGAAGCAAGAATAGATCTGGCATGGTTGTGGTTATATATCATGTTCTTTGATAAAAAGCCTAGAATTTCACATTTAAGTGCCATTCCTGGTGGACCGCTCTACAAGAGGCTGAAGTAACAAGATCCGAGTAGGTAGCCTTCTGGAGAGAAGGGCTGAGAATATCCAGAGAGCTCTCTGTCCTTAGTGGTAGTTTCAGTGGGAGTGGAGTAGAGTGGGATTGTATGCTTCCCAAGCCCAGAAGACCTAATTCATTCTCCGAGATGGGTGGTTGGGAGTGGATCTATGTGCTTCATACACTAGACGAACAGGTGGCAGGTTGGCATCATAGTGTGGATATGAAGGGGGCAAATGTGGTCTCTCACCTGGATGGAAGGCGTATTAGGCCTAGTTTCTGTACCTTTCATGAACCATGCATCAATCTTGCTTTCGGGCCAGAGTGAGCTTAGCTCATGCTGTTCTCATGGGGTTAGAGATGATGGTTGTTGCCACCATCCTTGCTATTGTCATTCTTCCTGTGGCAGCTGCTCTTGTCTCTTTTATCCACTGAGGCATGAGGCATTGTGAAGTTCAGTTGATTAGCCACCTACATGATCAGCTGGGCTTTTAAGCCAATTCTGCTCATGTGATTCACCAGAATGTGTGTGCACGTGTCCTTTGAGATGTTGTACGAATATTCTGCAGTACCTGTCTATATAGGAAACCACTTAAAAACACTCAGATGGCAGCTCAGTGTTCCACACCCTGCTTGGAGATGGTTTCATTTCAGCCCATAACAATTACCACTCTCATCTGAGTAGCGTTTATTGCAGGATATGGATGGACCATGAGTCATTGGGCCGATCCTCCATTGAGAACGATCAGGCTGTCATCTGCCTCCTGTTGTGCTTTTATAATTAGCATGTCACTTGATGGATGGGAGGCTAGGAAAGTGAAGGACTTGCCCAAGGTCATGTAGCTCTTTGGTGGCAAAGCTGGAATTGGAATGTAGGTCTCCTGATCCTGGCCCACCTCGTTTCTGGTTCCTCTACAAAGCTGCAGGGGCTCTGGGGAGAGAAGGAGAGTGGCACTAAACCCCAAGAGGCCAGTCTGGGGGATGGGTGTAGACAAACCCCCTGCTTCTGGGTGGTGTCTCACTCGGCCATTGTCTTCATTCTCTGGCAGGGTCACAGCCACCGAACAACCTTCCTCCCGTGCCCTGTATGTCCCTCTGTTCCACAGCAGCTCAGCAAGCCCCAGGACACGTCCCTGCGATGACAGATAAGTCATTGATCACCACTGAGACCCAGCTGAGAGCAGGATCTATTTAAAGAAGCACATGTCTCCAGGTGCTGAGTCACACTGAGCTGGACCAGGCAGCCCGAGTCCAGGCAGTGTGGTGTTCACAGCACAGTGGCTACCGCAGCCTGGTTTAGACCCTGGCAACCACCCCAAAGAGGCTCTGAGCTGAAACACCACATTTAATAAGATGAAACATGGCATCTCAAGTCCCACATCCATCTCTAGATTTTAAATGTAGGTGTTTTCATTGCCTCCTTACCGACCATTGTTAGTGTTGTTTAGTTGCCAAGTCATGTCTGACTCTTTGCAACCTCGTGGACTGTAGCCCTCCAGACTTTTCTGTCCATGGGATTTCCCAAGCAAGAATACTGGAGTGGGTTGCCATTTCCTTCTCCAGGGGATCTTCCTGACCCAGGGATTGAACTCGCATCTTCTGGATTGGCAGGCAGATTCTTTCTGCTGAGCCACCAGGGAAGCCCATTAGTGACCGTTACTCTTTATTGTAATGGTGATCAATCAGCCAAAACTGGTGTCACAGAACCTGGAGCCTTTCTTTTCTACCTCCCGTTACCTTGGAAGGCTTCTTTGGCAATGGCTGTATCTCCTCTACAGCTCCAGCTTTTGTCTTGCGACCCTGACCCTTGGGCTCTGGTAAATACCGTTTCCTCCCTCTGGCTATCCAGACCTAGGGACAAGTGGTGGCATTTTGCTGTGGCTAATACTCTGATCATCTCACCATCCCATCGTGGCTTCTGATCTTTTCTGTCCCCCATACAATCAGTTTGCAGCCTTAGGTTTCATTTGTTTGAAATACTTACAGAGGCACCTGTTTTCCTGGCTAGGATCTGATTGGTACCGACCCATTAGAGGGTTTCATTTGGAACCCTCAAACCGTGGGGAATGCACCTGTTCTACACAGTCGTCTGATCCATGAGGGACTTTGGTTTGTCCTGAGAAGAATGTTTCACCTGCTGGTTTGAAAGAGACAAGTCATCCTTTTCTGAAGACCCTGTATTCACTGAAATTTTCCATTCATCAGACACCCTGCTGCTTGCCTGCATGGTCCCAGCTGGTCAGGGAGGAGCTCATCGGTGGGAGAACCAAAAGATGTTTATCCCAGACACAGTAGAGAGGAGGGTGTGATGTCGCTACTGTATGTGTGTTATTACTGTTATGTCCAAATTCTAGTTTTTCGGAAGGAAGGCCAGCTTCCCTAAACTGGACTCTGAGATGTTAGGGGTGGTTTGTGAGATTATTTCTGAACAGCAAGCGCAGACACAGTTAAGTGACTACTCCACAGCTCCCCGATGTGCCTCACAGAAAAGAGAATGGACAAGCAATGCTTGTTTCCCAGACGCAGACACTGAGATGAGGATTCATGTGAAAAGGATTTTTGAAGAAGTGTTCCCAGGGGAAACTGTGAAGAGGGTAGGGAAATAGGGATCTCAAGGGAAGGAAAAGAGGCCACGCAGGAACGGATTATTAAGGACAGTTCCAAGGGAGTTGTTGTTCAGTCGCTGAGTTGGGTCTGACTCTTTGTGACCCCATGGACTGCAGCATTCTTTGTGTTCTTACTTTCACATGACTCCTGGAAAAAACCATAGCTTTGACTGTATGGACCTTTGTTGGCAAAGCAATGGCTCTACTTTTTAATACAGTGTCTAGGTTTCTCTTAGCCTTTCTTCCAAGGAGCAAGCATCTTTTAATTTCATGGCTGCAGTCACAATCTACAGTGATTTTGGAGCCCAAGAAAATAAAATCTGTCACTATTTCAACTTTTCCCCCATCTACTTGTCATGAAGTGATGGGAGTGATCTTCACTTAATCCTGCAGGGGCACCTCTGGAGACAGTGTGGTCAGACCTTGGAGCTGTCCCTGTAAGTAAGTGAGGGAGCTGGAGTATTTACATCCCCTCACCTCCATTCTAGTATTCTTGCCTGGGAAATCCCATGGACAGAGGACACTCGAGGGCTACAGTCCGTGGGGTCGCAAAAGAGTCAGACACGATTCAGCGACTAAACGAAAACAACCTGTTAGTCACTAGTTAAGGGAATTAATTCCCAGACTCTTGGGGTTCTCTGTGTCAACTAAGAGGCAGTCAATGTGCACGAAAATGGTAACAGGAGCTAAGGCAATCTGGACAGAGCCCTGACAGCAATAACCACGCCTTCCAAGAGCAAAATAGCTCACTCTTTATAGCCTCAATTCAAATCCTCGGCAACAGAGCTCTGATTGGTACTGTGGGAGTGAGGTGACCAGCCGTTTCCCAAACAGGTGTGGCTGGGGGATTGTGTAGGGCGTTAAACGGCCCATTTGAAGGAATGCTGAAGGTGGAGCAGGGTTAATAAGACAGAGCTAATGGGAACAGGTGACATCCCTAGTGCAGAGATGTTCCTTAGCAGATGTCTCTTGGACAAATGCTGTGTACCCAGCATTGCAAAGATAAGAGTGCCACAGCCTCTTCTCTGAGATAATACTGAGATGGCCATTTTCCAAACTCCCATGTGAATTTTTCAAGGGCAGGGACCACATCTCATTGAGACTTTTGTTCACAGATATCTAGCGCATAGTCAGTGCTTAGCAAACGTTGGTTGAGCTGAACTGATGTTGAGTTCAGCCGTGGGAGACGTGATGCTGTTGACATTTTGCTCCCACCCCCAATGCCCATCTCCTTGATCTCACCCTGTATATTTCCCTTTCAATCATCTCATCTGACTCCACTAGAATGAGAAGGGCCCACCAGTGCATAAAGGAGATGCTAGAGCGGAACCCAGATGGATAGAATGTCATGATGTTTGAGTTTCAGTCATAGCCTTGCTCGGCTCTGTATGAAATCAGGGTCCCCACTTCCCCAGCCCAACGAGGGGCCTTGCTAAGGCCCTTAATCATGGCACCGTTAGGCAAGACAGTTAATGACATGGTCAAGTGGTCAACACTGGAGTAAGACTGCTAAGGTCAACGCCTGCTCTTCCAATCTCTTGTTTGTCCTTGGGCTAGTTACCTGACCTTTCAATGCTGCAGTTTCTCACCAAAAAATTGGGCATGGTAATGATAGCTCTTCCTCATGGCCTTTTGTGGGGATTTGATAAGATATTAACAATATTCCTCAGCCATAAAAATGAGCAAAATACTGATACAGGCTGCAACATGGAGGAACTTTGAAAACAGGATGCTGAGTGAAAGACAGCTGAGTTGAAAGGTCACACACTGTGTGATCCCATTTATGTTCAGAATAGGCAGATCTGTAGGGACAGAAAGTAACTAGTAGTTGCCAGAGGCTGGGGGCAGGGAGAATGGGAAGTGACTGGGTATCTTTTGGAAATGATGAAAATGTGCAGAAATTAGATAACGTCAATCACTGCACAGCATTGTGAACATTTAAAAGCAACTGAACTGTAAAACTTTATATTTTATTGTAGTATGATTGACTTACATGTTCTGTTAGTTTCAGGTATATTGCAAACTGATTAAGATCTATCTATCTATCTAGATCGGTGTATATCCTTTTCAGATTATTTTCACTTATAGGTTATTACAAAATATTGAGTATCCCTGGGCTTCCCTGGTGGCTCAGTGGGTAAAGAATCTGCCTGCAATGCAGGAGGCCTGGGGTCGATCCCCGGGTTGAGAAGATCCCCTAGAGAAGGGGATCATTGTTGACCATTTGACCATGTCATTAACTGGATTGCCTAATTGTGGCATGAACAAGGGCCTTAGCAAGGCCCCTCATTGGAGAAGGGAATGGCTCTCCACTCCAGTATTCTTGCCTAGAGAATTCCATGGACAGAGGAGCCTCGCAGGCTACAGTCCATGGGTTGAAAGAGTCAGACGCAACTGAGCAACTATACAGTTGCTCCTTGTTTATCTGTTTTATATATAGTAATGTGTATCTGTCAATCCCAAATTCCTGATTTATCCCTCCTCACCCCTACTATTCCTGTTCGGTATGCATAAGTTTGTTTTCTATATCTGTGGGTCTATGAACTGTACATTTTTAAATAGTGAGTTTTATGGTGTGGGGATTACATCTCAATTCAAACAAACAAACAGGAATATATGGCTTGTGAAGTCCCTAGCTCACAGGCCAGTACTCGATGAACCATCCTTCCCCTGGGTTATTGCAATTAGTAAGTTGCCTCACTAGTCTTGCTGCCCCTCCCATTGCTCCCCATCACGTGCTCAGTGGTGCGTGAGTCCATGTCACTCTTGCTCTCTAAATTCTTTTATGGCTCCTGTGGCTCTGAGTAAAAGCCCATGTCTTTACAGTGACCTACAGGAACCTACACCACTGGGTTCCTGGCTTCCTCTCTTATAGTGTCTCCTGGGATTCTTCCTGTGGTCTCTCTGCTCTGATCATATTAGCCTCTCACTGCTCCACAACACATCCTAGGTATGTCCCTACCTCAGGACCTTTGCACTTGCCCTTCCCTTTGCCTGGAGAAAAAGTCCCTTAGATATCTGCAGGCTTGCTCTTTTGCCTCCTTCAGGTGATCACTCAAACATCACCTTCTCAGTGGGACCTTCCCTGACCAATCACTGTATTTAAAATAGAAACCCCTTAACTGAGTGCTCCCTATTCGCCTGCTCAGATCATTGTAGTACTTACATTTATTGCCAGAATGTCAAGAGGGCAGGATTTTTCTGTGTCTTGTTCGCTGCTGTTTCCCCAGCACCTGGCACTGTCAGTACTCATTATTTTTTTTGGCTGAATAAATGAATGTCAGTGCCTACTTTAATTGCTAACAAACTTTCTGAGACTTCTGCTCTTTTTTAATTTTCCTCTTGTGGATGTCTCTTGCAGATTTCAACCTGCCACTGTTTTGAGGCTTCTGTCTTCCTCCCAGCATATTCCTACTGGGTGTTGGTTTTAGAGGTAAACACTGTCCTTGTGGTATAATTATGAAGTTGCTCTAGAAAATAGTTTCATCTCCCTTTGAAGTGAATTCTCTTCTTCTTTAAAAAGGCATCAGAACCCCCTTCTGAATTCTTCACCGTAGCGAAATTAGTTTCCTAAAGCTGATGTGGAAGCTAATTTGTGTATTGCTGTCAGTTGGAAGGCTTTGAAATTAATTGTCTTAGCTAACCTTGTTCAGAGAATGCAATGGTACCCCACTCCAGTACTCTTGCCTGGAAAATCCCATGGATGGTGGAGCCTGGTGGGCTGCAGTCCATGGGGTCGTGAAGAGTGGGACACGACTGAGCGACTTCACTTTCACTTTTCACTTTCATGCATTGGAGAAGGAAATGGCAACCCACTCCAGTGTTCTTGCCTGGAGAATCCCAGGTATGGGGGAGCCTGGTGGGCTGCCGTCTGTGGGGTCACACAGAGTCAGACACGACTGAAGCGACTTATTAGCAGCAGCAGCAGCAGCAACCTTGCTGAAATCTAGCCATGTTATGTTTAGTGCATAAAAACATTATCTCCTTGTTGGTGTCTTGGGGGATGTGGGTTCTGCCTTATTCTGTCTCCAGGAAGAGAATGTAATTTTTGTTGGTTTTGAAATTAAGATGGAGAACTCAGTGCTTGTGGGAAGAACTTTCAGATTGGGATGCAGATTTTAGAATTTTAATTCTAGAAATATCCCTGAAGTAGACTGACTGTATGGCTTGAGGTCAGGCTATCTTTTCTGAACCTTTTGGAAGGGGTACATCCTGAAATAATTTAAAATGACATAAGTAATACAGAAATATATTTTAATAAGAAATTAAAATTTAAAACCAAAGCCCAAACCCCTTTGATCATGACTCTCCCATGTTCTTGAAGTATCCTGTATGTTAAACATTTATATTTCCAGATAATTTGCTATGATCTGTGTACTAATGTGTGTGTGTGTGCTCAGTCATGTCCAACTCTTTGCGACCCCATGGACTGTAGCCTGCCAGGCTCCTCTGTCCATGGAATTTTCCAGGCAAGAACACTGGAATGTGTTGCTATTTCCTCCTCCTGGGTTCCTTCCTGACCCAGGGATTGAACCGACGTCTCTTGTGTCTCTTGCATTGGCAGATGGATTCTTTACTGTTACACCACCTGGGAATGCATTAATATGTATAGTACTGTTATATGAACATGTGTTATACATAAATGTATATAAGAATACTGTAAGATTGTAATTTGTGCACAACTGGCTTATTCAACCCAATAGGTGTCTTAAAATTCTCTTCATGTCAGTCATATATACATTTTATACGTTTGAATAACTTCATGGTATTTCCACTGGTCAGGTCAGGGTATACATCAAAATGTCACAGACTGGGTGGCTTAAACAACAGACATTCAGTCCTCCCAGTTCTGGGGGCTGGGAGTCCAAGGTCAAAGTCCCAAATGATTTCGTTCCTGGTGAAACCCTCTTCTTGGCTCACAGCTAACCTTCTCTCTGTGTCATCACGTGGCAGAGACAGAGCAAACTCTGCTGTCTCTTCCTCACACATTAATCTCACCATGGGGTGCCCACCCTCATGTCCTCCCCTAAACTCAGTTACCTGTCCAAGGACTCACCTCCTGATTCCATCACACTGGAAGTTAGGGGCCAGCAACGCATGTCAGTGCGAGAGGGTGACAGACGTTCACTCCATAACAGTATTGCAGCCTACGGGTTGGCCACTACCTACTTAACATTTTCTTTTAAAAAATTTTTATTTATTTATTTTATTTGGCTGACCCAGGTTTTAGTTGTGGCACCTAGGATCTTCAGTCTTCCTTGCAGCATGAAAGATCTTTAGTTGCAGCATGTGAACGCTTAGTTACAGTGTGTAGGATCTAGTTTGCCGACCAGGGATTGAACCCGGGCCCCCTGCATTGGAAGCCTAGTCTTAACCACTGGACCACCAGGGTATTCCCTTAGCTATTTTCTTATTGGTGAATGTTTAGGCTGGTTTCAGTTTTCCCTTATTGTACACCATGCTGTAATAAATATCCTGTTCAGACCTCCTCTCTTAGGTAGATATTGAGAAATAGAATGCTGTATTGTAGTTCTGTTATTCTTAAAGTGAGGAAACTGAACAGGTTAAACTTGAAATCATTTCCAGTATAACTGGGTATAATTGGCATCCTCGGGGCCCAGGATTTGTTCTATGTCAATTCAAACAGATAACAATCTGACCCCAAAGTATAATTAAACACTGTTCTGTTTTTACTAGGTTGTCCAGGAAATCCCCGAAGATAGTGGTGTAGTGGGGAGTGGGCGAGAGTCAAAGTTAGGAGGACATTCTTTTAATGTCCTTTTAACGTGTGTTTGTTTTCAGGTATTATTTGGATTCTTTTGACTTCAGATAGAAATTGTGTTTATCCTTATGGAGGTTGGCAAACCAGTTTTATTTCCATTCGAATGATAAATTCACACATAGAGAAGAGGTATGCATAGTTACAAATTAAAAGACGGAAAAGGATATGAGATTAAAACCCTCCCTCCTGCATCTGTTCCCTAGTTCTCTTGCCAGAGACATGTATTGATTCCAGTCTTTTATATCCTCTTGTCTATGAAAGCAAATTGGCTTAAACGTAAATGGTACCATACTGAACACAGTTCGGACGCTTGTCTTTTTCATTTTTTAACTATGGAAAAAATTCAAACATAAACAGAAGAAGGAAGAGCAGTATGATAAATCCCTCTGTACTCATCTTTCAGCTGAACAATTACCAGCATATCGCCCGTGCTTTTTCAGCTGTATGATTGCGTCTTGGACCTGATTCCATTTCAGTTTATGTAACATGCCTTATTATTTTCATGGTTGCTTAGGATTCTATATAAGGGGGTGCTTCCCTGGTGGCTCAGATGGTAAAGAATCTACTCTCAATGTGGGAGACCTGGTTTCGATCCCTGGGTTGGGAGGAGCCCGGTGGTCTACAGCCCATGGGGTTGCAAAGAGTCAGGCACAACTCCCGTAATTCACTTTACCAGTGTCCTGTTGACGAACGTTTGTATTGTTTCTAACCTTATGTCACTACAAACAGTGCAGCAGTGTGTATTCCTTTACATTCACCTTTGGGCATATACGTGAATAAATCAGTAAGAAATTCCTGGAAGTGAAATTGCTGAGTCAAAGGCATGTGCATTTAAAATATTGATATGGAACGCCAAATGGCTGACTAATGGAACTGCGTTAATTCTTGTTCTCACTTGTAGTTGTGAGAGTGTTCGCTTCCCCCCGTGCTCATCAACATAAGGTAGTGTCACATCTTTTATGTTTAAAATACACTCTGGTTATGTCTTCAGCCATGTTTTTCAAACCAAGTAGTGAGATCTGCTTCAGTTCATTTCAGTTGAGTTGCTCAGTCATGTCTGACTCTTTGCAACCCCATGGACTGCAGCACACCAGGCTTCCCTGTCCATCACCAGCTCCAGAGCTTGCTCAAACTCTTGTCCATCAAATCAGTGATGCCATCCAACCATCTCATCCTCTGTCATCTGCTTTTCCTCTTTCCTTCCATCTTTCCCAGCATCAAGGTCTTTTCCAATTAATCAGTTCTTTGCATCAGGTGGCCGAAGTACTGGAGCTTCAACCTCAGCATCAGTCTTCCAGTGAATATTCAGGACTGATCTCCTTTAGGATGGACTTGTTTGATCTCCTTGCAGTTCAAGGGACTCTCAAGAGTCTTCTCCAACACCACAGTTCAAAAGCATCAGTTCCTAGAAGCTCAGCTTTCTTTATAGTCCAACTCTCACATCCATACATGACTACTGGAAAAACCATAGCTTTGACTAGATGGACATTTGTCAGCAAAGTAATGCCTTGGAAAGTTAATTTAGTAGATAGAAATCAGCATAGGATAGAATAGAACAGAACAGAGAACACTGTTAATGGTAACGTGAAGTGTTGTTTTGTCAAACTTCTGCTTTAGCCATGCATCTGGGTATTTGTGTATATGAACTCAGTTGTGATGTAAAACATAGTTTTTACTATGGGTCTTGGTCTAAAGAGTTTGTAAAACATTACTACAGTGATGGCAGTTACTTTCTGGACCAATCTTTTATTCTCAACTCTCACTCTAAAATTAAAAAAACACACACACACAAAAATCCCCCAGATCGTCTCTTTCTTGCAGCTCCCCTTTCCCTTTCATCTCTCATCCTGTCCTTTGAGAAAAATGTACTGATGCAAATTCACTCTCCCTTCTGTCATCTGACCCTGCCTAACCTCATGTCAGATGTGAGCTGGTTGGTTTCACCAAAGGGGAGCTATTTACATTCAGAACACATCAGCCTTCCTGGTGAGGAGCCGTCCTGCACAGTACAGGGCATTTAGAATTGTTGCCCCCAGGCACTAAATACCAGGAGCACCCTCTTGGTCACTGCAACTTAAAATAATGCTTCTTCTCCACTTTTCTTAGTTCCCTTTAGGAGACTGTACCATCCCCAGTGGAAAGTCCTGCTGCTGGTTCTGGGGTGATGGAAACAATGGCTAGAGTTCTACTTGAAAAAGTCTCAATCACCTTTGCTTTAAAGTCCTTCCTGGGCTTTCCTGGTGGCTCAGTGGTAAAGAGTCCGCCTGCCAATGCTGGAGACATGAGTTCAATCCCTGATCTGGGAAGATCCCACTTGCTGTACGGAGCAACTAAGCTCCTGTGTGCCACAACGTTTGAGCCTGTATGCTGTAGAGCCCGGGAGCCGCAGCTAGTGGAGCCCGGGCGCCAAGAGACCAAGCTCCGCAACAAGAGAAGCCACCGCAAGGGGAGGCTTCCTTTGGGGAGAAGCTCTTTGCTGTCTGTGAAGTGATAGTCTGAGGAAATTCTGACGAATTGTTCTGGGCATGTGTATCCGCCAAGGCCATGCCAGGAACCAGCCAGGAACAGAGGCAGGAGGTCTGTAGGGTATGAAAGGCAAGATTTAGAGAACCTTCAAAAGGTTGTGCAACAACCAGGGGCCTTGAACCAGCAGGAGAGGGTTACAGCTTTCAGTCTTAAGGGATGAGAGGAGGGAAAAGTTACCTGGACCTTGAGAGAGAAAGTTGTGGAGAGGGCCACCTGACACGGGCAGGGCCGGATGGCATTTGGTGAAGGTACTTGGCCAACCTATGCTGACCCCACTGGAAGGGCACAGGGAAATAAATACACCAGCTGTCTCTCCTCCCATCCTCTGACCTCCTACCAAGACCTCCCATTCAGTTCAGTTCAGTTCAGTTCAGTCGCTCAGTCATGTCTGACTCTTTGCGACCCCATGAATCACAGCATGCCGGGCCTCCCTGTCCATCACCAACTCCCGGAGTTCACTCAGACTCACATCCATCAAGTCAGTGATGCCATCCAGCCATCTCATCCTCTGTCGTCCCCTTTTCCTCCTGACCCCAATTCCTCCCAGCATCAGAGTCTTTTCCAATGAGTCAACTCTTCGCATGAGGTGGCCAAAGTACTGGAGTTTCAGTTTCAGCGTCATTCCCTCCAAAGAAATCCCAGGGCTGATCTCCTTCAGAATGGACTGGTTGGATCTCCTTGCAGTCCAAGGGACTCCCAAGAGTCTTCTTCAACACCCCAGTTCAGAAGCATCAATTCTTCGACCTCCCATTAGCCAACCCTAATGAGCAAGGGAGTCCAATGATGCAGTCTATATAGTTGAGTCTCCTGTATGCTTGGTCCTTACAGAGCAGGGTGGACAAGGGTGGAGAGTACTCTGAAGGAGAAACAGGTGACTGGACAGTAATCTATCTTTGGGGACAGCAGTGGTGTGGACTTGAGAGGCCCTGGAGTAGAGTGGTTAAGAACATGGGTGCCAGAGGCAATGTCCCCCTGGGCTTAGGTCTTTCCTCTTCCACTTCCTAGATAGTTGCCTCTCTGTGCCTCAAGTTTCCTGATCTATGAAGTAGGAATAATAATGGTGCTCGGCACATAGCTTTGTGTGGGCCGATGCTGGAAAGGAAAGTCAAGCATTCAGTAATACAGTTGAATGTATTATACGGCATATCAAGTACTTAGACCAGTGATTTGTTGTTGTTGTTCAGTTGCTTAGTCGTGTCTGACTCTTTCCAACCCCATGGACTGCAGCACTCCAGGCTTCCCTGTCCTTCCTATCTCCCGGAGTTTCCTCAAACTCATATCCATCAAGTCGGTGATGCCATCCAACCATCTCATCCTCTGTCACCCTCTTCTCCTCTTGCCTCAATCTTTCCCAGCATCAGGATCTTTTCCAATGAGTCAGCCCTTCACATCAGGTGGCTAAAGTAGTGACTGACACATGATAAATGCTCAATACATGTTAGCTCTTATTAGTATTGTCATTGGGACATTGTTCTTCAAGGCTT
Source organism: Ovis canadensis (assembly GCF_042477335.2). Taxonomy (NCBI): domain Eukaryota; kingdom Metazoa; phylum Chordata; class Mammalia; order Artiodactyla; family Bovidae; genus Ovis; species Ovis canadensis. Next base: position 72,051,212 of record NC_091261.1, on the reverse strand, counting down.
GTACAGAAAGTTAATGGGGAGGGGATAATAAATAAGACCTCACTTTGAAGGATGGGGCTTTGTAGAAGCGAAAAGAGGTACAATATAATGATGGTGGAATTGGTTCCCTGATGGGGAAAAGATTTTTTGCTTCTTTTCCATTATGAGACTTGACCCCAGCTTTGAAATGTTGATTGCTAGTACAAATTGAGTTTATTTTTCTCACTTTCAGCAGTGTCATCTTTTTCTTTTTTAAGAAAAATAATCTATAGGCTGATGGAACATATTTGAATGGAGAGATTAAATTAGTTTTCATTTGCTACTTTCAAATGTTTTACTCCCCTGAAGAGAAAGATTAAAGCTCTTTACAGAGGGGAGGGGGTGTATCACCTTTTTAAAATTAATGTTGATATTCAGCATTCCAGAATCTTCCTTCATTTCTTGGTGTCAGTGGATAGAATTATTTTGTTGCCCCCATCACCACAGGCCATGGTGAAAAGAGAAGTAGGGGTTGAGGGAGGGCTGAGGATGCTGGAAATGAAAGTCACGTAACAAGTCTGCTGTGTAAAGAAAGGCACGAGGCGGGACTTGCGTGGTGGTCCAGTGGTTGCGAGTCCACCTGCTGGTGCAGGGGACACGGATTCTATCCCTAGTCGGGGAAGATTCCACATGCCCAGGGGCAGCTGAGCCTGTGCACCGCTAGTGAAGCCCAAGCGCTCTGGAGCCCGTGCTCTGTGACAAGAGAAGCCACCACCACGAGAAGCCTGTGAACCACAAAGAGGAGTAGCCCCCGCTCAGCCCAGCTAGAGAAAGCCTGTCCGGCAGTGAAGAGCCAGCACAGCCAAAAGTTTGAAGATTAAGAAAAAAAATAAAGTCATGAGGGAAGGAAAGGGATACAAGGAAGATGTGCAAAGCACATGTTAACAAAGGAACCAGCCACGTTGTGGAGATAAGTCTTTAGGTTGCTGTCTTTAGATTGCTGTTGTTATCATTTTAGATTAAGTGCCACAGGCATATTAAAAGTGGAAGGTAACCGCTGAAAGAATAGAAAGACACTGCAACTTTCCTATTAGCAGTGGGGATAATAGTCGGCAGGAGAGGCAGAGGGAGGACCATGCAAAATGCAGGGTAAACAGCACAAAATAAGAGGGTAGAGCAAAATTCAAATATCTCAGTGATTGAAACAGAAACAGACTCACAGACTTCAAGAATGAATTTATGGTTACAGGGGGAAGGGTGAGGGGAAGGGACAGTGAGGGAGTTTGGGATCTACCTGTATGCACTACTACATTTAAAATGGATCACCAGCAAGGACCTACTGTATAGCACAGGGAACTCGGCTCGATGTCATGTGGCAGCCTGGATGGGAGGGGAGTTTGGGGGAGATTGGATACATGTATATGTATGGCTGGGTCCCTTTGCTGTGCACTTGAAACTATCATAATATTGTTAATAGGCTATATTCCAATATAACATAAAATGTTTAAATTAAAAAATCTCAGTAATCATAATAAATATAAATGGTCTAAACTTACTAGTTAAAAGATAGAGATCAGAGAATTCCATGGTGGTCCAGTAGTTAGCACTTGGTGCATTCGCAGCTGTGGCTCAGGTTCAATCCTTGGTCAGGAAACTAAGATCCTGCAAGCAACTCAGCACAACAAAAAAAAAACAGATGAAAAAAGTAGAGAGCTATCAAGATGGAGAGTATGGGGGCAGGGTAGTGGTAATCCAGTATATCTAACACATAAAAACAGAGAAAAGTTGAAATATGTTTTTCCCCTCGGGGTGGATTATAATCATATCTAACACCTTTTATCACTACTTGCATGTCCCACTTTCTCTAGAGACTTCATAAACAAGGGTTTGAATTAAATGAGCTAGGGAGAAATCAGGAGTGGCAGAGAATAGAAATGAAGGGGTATCTATTGAGTCAGGTCTGTGCTGCATGGTTTTGAAAGGGAACAATCTCGTTTAGGATAGAAATGTACATTCTTGTATAGCCTATTAGTCGAATGCTCAGACTATGGTGTCAGACAGACCTGGACTTGAATTCCGATTCATTTAGTTAGTCATTCACTCATTTAACTAATATTTATTGAATATCTTCTATGTGCTAAGAAATTTGCTGGGAGATTGCTTTAATCTCTCCGTGACTTAGGTTCCTCATTGTATCAGTTATCTGTTCCTACAATAATGTTATGTAAGAAACAATCACAAAACCCCAGGGGCACCTAACAGTAAGCTTTTATTACTGCTCACTAGTCTGTGGGTGGCCTGGGTGGAAATGCCAGTTGAAGCAGAGCTTGGCTAGTTTTTCTGTGCTATCTTAGGGGCTGAGGGTCTCGGGGAACTGACTGGTCAAGACTAGCCTAAGTGTCTCATCTTCCAGCAGGACACCTTAGGCTTCTTATTGGGCAGGTGTTTAAGAGAGGAAGCAGAAATTACAAGGCCCTCTGAAGTCTAGGCTCTTGACATCCTATTGGACAAAGCAAGATACAAGCCAACCTGATTCCAGGAGTAGAGAAATTGACTCCATCTCTTAATGGACAGAGCTGCAAAATCTCACTGCATTGTGAAGTCACATTGTAAGGACTGTGGGTACAAGAAAGGAAGAATTAGGGTCATTTTTTTTGCAGCCAATCTGCCGCAACCATCTTGTTATGCTAAGATAATATTAGCACCTACTTCTTAGAGTTGCTGTGAGAATTCGGTGAGATCATTGCATACAAAGCAGTAATTCCGAGCCAGGCTTGCAGGAAGTGCTCAGCAAATAATAGCCATTTCTGCTGCTGTTGTTGTGGGAATCATTAAGGTTATTATGATTATTGATCTGAGTCCTCCTCAGCCCTGGGCATCTGCTCAGTGCAGTTCAGAGGTTCAGATCCCCTAGCCGAGCTTTGCTCCTGCATGCCTGATTGCTTTTCCTCTTAATAAAGGAGCAAGTCAGTTGATGGAAAACTTCCTTGATTTTTCGAACACAGGTGCCACTGTGCGTTAGCATCCTTTGGCCATTAGCTGTCAAGGCAGCCAGGGCAGAGATCTATTTAAAGAACAAGTAGGTGCATTTGCTTTTTGCCATCAAAGCTGTGCCAGGGAAAAAGACACATCTGAAACAGGGGCAGGAGTGTCCTGATATGAGACAGACCTTAGTTTGCCATCTGCATTTACTCAAGAAAGTGGAATTAATTGCTTAGTGAGGTTTGGTCTCCTCATGTTAATTAATGATGATGCAGCCAGATGTTAATGGTTTTTATTTGTGTTTCTTTGCAAAGGAGGGAGATTGAGCCCTGAGTTAGAAATGCCTCACAGGTTGCATTTTTGCTAACTTCTAAGGTCCTGCTCACAATGCCTCAGCAGGCTGGGTGCTCCTAGTTGAGCTGTGAGAATAGGGATCACTGAGTCTTGGTTTTGTTGGGACTCTTATTTATTGCCAAAGAATGGCCAAGATGCTTTTCACCATGTGGGATAAACCTCAATGTGCTTGATGTTATGGGCCTAACATCAGCCTCCTTTCCAAATGGGAGGCACCAGCATCTGCAAAAAAAAAGCATCTACATTTACAGAGAAGAGCAGAACAAATTTATCGATAGGAATCTTCACAAATTTTAATTTTTTTATAAGAAGGGAAACACCTTCTTTTGAGTTCCACACAAGACAGAAGAGCCAGAGATGAAATGTGTTTGTGATTCCTCAGAAAACAGACAGATTTTATTTCTCTTATTTTTAGAAGTAGCTGTCTAGGTACTGGGCTCTGTCGAACGAGAGAGATTATATTTGGAAATCCTAATTGTGGAGAAGCTTTCTTTAAAAAGCAGCCTAATGCCAAACTGGCTCCCACTGATGCTTCTTTGGTTGTTTCTTTTTCCTCTTTAATCCTTCTGACACTCTGAAAGTAGTTCACACATAGAATTAAAAGAATCCATTTTGTCCATCCTTGATATTTATTTGACTTTGTAGTCCCTCTCTAGAAGCCCCAGTCTCATCCTCTGGTCCTCACTTGGAAGAGTGGTGTCAGGAAAAATTATAAATTGAATTTTTTAGTTGGAACACCCAAATAGGCTAAAGAAAAACAAAATAAAACCCAAAAGCAGAAAGCAAGAAAGGAAAATATTGGTTTACATTATGGACAAATGTAGACGTTTCAGACATTGCTGGTTCCAGGCGCACAGATAATGGCACCAGTTTCTTACATCACTCTCTCTTTTGCGTAGACTTCAGTCTCAGGCTGGACTGAAGCAAAAATGCCCCTCAGCAGCTCCAGACTTATATTCTACCAGCTTAGCAATCCAGTGTAAAAGTATGCCTTCTTCCTAACAGCACTAGCAAAGTTTCAGATGGGGATCTCATTGGTTTGCATCGAGTCCCATGTCTTTCTCTGTACCAAACACTGGCTATCGTGGCCAATCCAGTAGACAGATTGATCAGGTTTATGCAGGGGCCAACCTCTGGAGTAGAGGGAGGCATCAGTTTCACCCAGACCTCATGGACAGACTATAGGGGAGCAGTGATTTACTTGAAAGGTAGTCAGGAGCAGGGAAATGTGTGCTGCTCAGGCAAAGGTAACAGGTGATTTCTGGGATAGTGTGCTAGTCTGGGTCCTTCGGGAAGCAGACACTGAGATGGGATTAAATACTGCAGGATTTAATTAGGGGAAACACCTGGGGGAGGAAATAGCAAGGGAGGTGGGAAGGCTTGTCAAGCCATCAGACTCTGAGTGAAGGGGAGAGAGAAGGAAGATTCAGTAGGAGTGTCCTGGACTCCCAGGCATGGCAAGAAAGTTTCAGCAAGGTGTCAGGAGTCCTCTCCTGACAGTCTCTGGCAGAGAAGTCCCATCTCTCCCCGATTAGGCCTGTTTTAGCATTCCTGCTGCATTCTGTTACTGGCTGGGAACAGCCCATGGGAAGCGTGGCCTCGTTTGCACCAATGGATTTGAGAGCACAGCAGCTGGGGCCCTCAGTCAATTAAGCTTCCTGTAGTCGGAGCTTTGTAAGGCACGTTCTCATGGCTGTCACAGATAATAACTCACATTTGTAAAGTATATCATAGATTAAAAGGTGCTATGATAGGTCTTAGCTTAATTAATGCCCATGATACAGATAATGATCGTCATCACCTTTTCCCATTTTACAGATGGGGAAGGTAAGACAGGAGAGGTCATGATTTGTCCAAGCCCCTAGTTAGTGAAGAGCTGGACTCAGATCCTGAGCTGCCTCCCTACCTGTCATCCCCCCTCTGCACTCTTGTTGAACAGCATACCCCAAACTCACGTCCACCTGGAACCTTATTTAGAAATAGAGTCTTTGCAGATAGAATTAGCTAGGTTAAGACTGGCGGTGCTGGATTGGGGTGGACTCTAAATGTGCTGTGATTGGTGTCCTGGTAAGAAAAAGAGATAAGGACGTAGCAGAAGAGACAGACAGGAGCGCATGTGGAGACAGACAGGAGCGCATGTGGTGACAGAGGCAGAAATCAGAGCGATGCGGCCGCAAGCCAAGGATTGCCAAAGATTGTCAGCAAGCACCGGAAGGGAGGAGGGAGGCATGGACAGGCCCTTCTCCCCAGCCTTCAAGACACAGCATGGCCTTATTGGCACCTCAATTGGGACTTCTAGCCTCCAGAACTGTGAGAGGACAAATCTGTTGTTTTAGCCATCTAGTTGGTGGTAATTTGTTGCAGTGACCCTAGGGCACTGACATATCCTCTTAAAAGAACCTGTCACCTCTCTGATTTTCCTCTCTGTTTGTGCTGTTTGACTCTGCCCCCACCAAGCCCCAAGGGCAGTGCTGATTAGATAAATCCAAAGCCACAGAGTCTGGTAAAGCAAATATACTCCAACTAAAAATCCAGTGATTAAGACTCCACAGTTCCACTGCAGAGAGCATGGGTTTGATCCCTGGTCAGAGAACAAAGATCCCATATGCCGTGTGGTACAGCCAAAAATAAATAAAAAATCTTAATAATAAATAAATTGCACGTTAAATTCCACCCCCCAAAAAACAAAGAAACCCGAAGTCACAGAGTCTGTGGTTAGTCAGTGAAAGTCGCTCAGTCGTGTCCAACTCTTTGAGACGCTATGGACTATACAGGGAATTTTCCAGGCCAGGATACTGGAGTGGGCAGCTATTCCCTTCTCCAGGGGATCTTCCCAACCCAGGGATCGAATCCAGGTCTTCTGCATGGCAGGCAGATTCTTTACCAGCTGAGCTACTGGGGAAGCCCCGAAGCCACAGAGTCTGTGGTTAGTTAGCTAGAAATACTTGATCAAGAAGATTTGGGCTATATGCAAGTCTAAGGATAGCATCTGAAAAAGAGACATAGTCATATTGATATCATATGTCCCCTGATGGACATGATGAGAAGGGATTCCTGCTCGAAGTTTATAACTCCAGTCTAATCGTGAGAATTATCAAACAAAGCCAGGCTGGGGAGATGTTACGCACAGCATCTGACCACTACTCATCAGGTGTTTATGTCATGGAAAAAGGAAAGACTGAGAAATTCCTAATTTGGACAAGGAGACTAAGAGATGAGATGACTAAATGCAGTGTTGGATCCTAAAACAACCAAAAAAAGACATTGGTAAAATCCATAAAAAGTCAGTTAGTATTGTACCAATGTTAATTTCTTAGTTTTGACAAATGTACCATGTAATGTAAGATGTTAACGTTAGGAAAAGATGCATGAAGGGTTTGTGGGGACTCACAGTTCTTCTGTAAATCTGAAATCATTGCAAAATAAAAAGACTTATTTACGAAAATAAATCTCCATACATTTGAAAGGGAGTAACACTGATGTTTCACTTCCCAGGTGGTGCTAAGTGGTAAAGAATTAGCCTGCCAATGCAAGAGATGCAAAAGACGTGGGTTCGATCCCTGGGTCAGGAAGATCCCCTGGAGTAGGAAATGGCAACCCACTCCAGTATTCTTGCCTGGAAAACCGCGTGGAGAGGGGAGCCTGGCGGGCTGCAGTCCACAGGGCCACGGCGCCACGACTGAGTGGCTGAGCACGCAGCACACGACGCAGCCGTTTAGGGGTGATTTTTACCGCCTTCAGGCTGAACAGGCATTCTTTGAACACTTGCTGTTTGCTGAGCTTTTTAATGGGTTCTTTCACATGTTTCAATCCCCCTGTGGTCCTTATAAACATCTAGGAAGGTAGATAAGCTTGCCCCCATTTTACAGGTGAGGATGGAGGGGCTCAGAATCATCTCTCCCTTTCCCTGCAATGAAGTGCAGCAGTATCAGGATGGGCTGATGAGGAGAAATGATTTTGTGCTTTGATGCCCCTCAAGGTTGACTTGAGAATGACACATAAATTCTTATGAAAACTACCCTCTGGAAATTATCTGATTCCCCCTAAAAACCAGTAAGCATTTTCAAAATGCAGCCAGATTCATGTTCCCTGTGGCTCTCTCTCTCTCTCGGTTTCCTGTGCTAGAAAGGGCTGGTGTGAGGTTCCTGGGTTTGCTGCCTGAGTGAGCAGGAATGTCCCACGTGACTGCAGCTTTAGAAGCATCAGCTCTGGGGCAGGAGACTTGCGGCTGGCCTCCCCCACAACCATCACTCCCTTCATTTCCTCCAAGCCTCCTCCTCCATGTGGGACCCTGGGTGGATGGGTGGCCTGTATTTCTTTCTGCTCAGTGTCTTTGCAGTTTCCTGAGCGTGTTGATGATGGTGGGTGCATCTAGCCCAGAGGAAGAAGCAACTTTTATCTAGGAAATAAATGGTTGGCAAAAATGATGCCCCCAATCATTCTTTCATTCAGCTATTTATTTAGTATTTATCCTGTTAGGTACATAAGACGGATGTAGTCCCCTGTCCTCAAGGAACAGATATCCGGATGCAGCCAGCATCTCTGGCCGTGGTCTTGCCAGGTGATGATGATCTAGCCTAGGTCCTTCTAAACTTGTCCACAGAGAACAGCATCTGGAAGACATGGGGCTTCTTGCAGAATCCCTTTCACCACTGACAAATTCTAGTTATGATAACTAAGCCTGAAATTTAGGCTGGTCAGATGTCTGTCTCCCCCATGTTTTGGATCACAATGGAAAGAGACAAGCTGTTATAGTGGCCAGATACGTGCAATGGGCACAGAGAAAAGGAGAGTCCAACCTGTTGGGAGGAGTTGGGGAAGGCTCTTGGAGAGGGCAGTTCCAGGGTCTTCCGTGTTTGCCCAACACAAATAAGGTACTTAAGAGCATGGGCTCTGATGTCAGACAGAAGTGAGCTGACTCCCTGCTTGATTGCTTGCTAATGTGTGAATTTGAACAAATATATTAGCTTCTCTGAGCCTCAGTCTTCTCATCCAAAAAAGGGAGATCAATCCTAGGACTTATTTTCCAGGGTTGCTATAATCATTAAACAATATCCTGCAAGTAAAGAACTTAGCTAAAATCTTAGGAAATTGCTATTATCCTCCTTCATAAATTCTGGGTGAGGGGACTACCAGGGATCAGAAAAGAGGAACTGTCAGAGAGGTCTCCCTGGAGGAAGTGACTTTTGAGTCTGTAAGCTTGGCAAGAGCAAGGATGGTAACACTTTTGCATCCTTCTGTATCCCTAGCATCTGGCAATCAAGTTGGCTCTCAGCATGTTTGTTGAGTGAGTAAATGAATGACTGGCCAGAACTTTGAAGGAGGGATATAAGGTACACATAGAAGGATCTTTCCAGCATTTCTGTCTTCCCAGGGACCGTAATTATTAATGGGGTAGCTCAGTTGGTAAAGAATCTGTCTGTAATGCAGGAGACCCCGGTTTGATTCCTGTCAGGAAGATCCACTGGAGAAGGGATAGGCTACCCACTCTAGTATTCTTCGGTTTCCCTGGTGGCTCAGCGGGTAAAGAATCTGCCTGCAATGTGGGAGACCTGGGTTTGATCCCTGGGTTGGGAAGATCCCCTAGAGAAGAGAACAGCTACCCACTCTAGTAGTCTGGCCTGAAGAAGTCCATGGACTGTATAGTCCATGGGGTTGCAAAGAGTTGGACATGACTGAGTGACTTTCACTTTCAAGCCATATATACCATTTTGTACATTTTAAAAATTAAAAAAAAATTTTTTGGTCGTGCTATGTGGCATGTGGGATCTACTTCCCTGACCAGGGGTTGAACCTGTGCCCCTTGCATTGGGAGCATGGAAGTCTTAACCACTGTACTGCCAGAGAAGTGCCTTTATGTTTTTTTAAAAAAATATAAAGATTATGTCTGTTGGGGGTTATACCAAGACTATCAGTGTGGGGCTGCTTCACCTTCCCGGGTATGAAATATTTTTGTTGCTGTTGTTCAGTTGCTAAGTTGTGTCCAACTCTTTGTGACCCTATGGACTGCAAGCACTCCAGGCTCTTCTGTCCTCCACTGCTTCCCAGAGTTTGCTCAGATTCATGTCCACTGTGTCAGGGATGCTGTCTAACCATCTCCTCTTCTGCCACCCCCTTCTCCTTTTGCCTTCACTCTTTCCCAGCAGCAGGGTCTTTCCCAATGAGTCAGCCCTTCTCAGGTATGCCACAGTTTACTTAAACGCCCCCCTGCTGTTGGGTATGTAGGTTGTTTCCAGTTTGTCATCATGAAAAGCATTGTCATGACGATAGTCTCTATCATTGTTCAGTCACTAAGTTGTGTCAAACTCTTTGCGACCCCGTGGACTGCAGCACACCAGGTTTCTCTGCCCTTCATGTCCCAGAGTTCACTCAAACTCATGTCCATTGAGTCGATGACGCCATCCAACCATCTCATCCTCTCTCATCCCCTTCTCCTCCTGCCCTCAATCTTGCCCAGCATCAGGGTCTTTTCCAGTGAGTCAGCTCTTCGCATCAGGTGGCCAAAGTATCAGGGCTTCAGCATCTCTGTAATCTCTGTACATTCATCTATTTGTTTCTTTAGGTTAAATTCCTTAAGAGACTCTCGGGGGTCAGAATTGTAGGTGCATATAGTTTCTAAGGTTTTGGACACTTTAGTGCTAGATCACCCTCCAGGAAGGCTGTGTCATGTACATTGCTGGGTACCAGTCGGCTAATCTGATCGCCAGCCTGCTTCCTGAAAAACGGCCCCTCACCATTTCCACAGCACTTTTCACTGCCTTGCCTGCTTGGCCAAATGGGATTGCTGGAGAGAACCAGCCTCTTCCTTTTTTCAAGCCTTCCGGATATCTGTCGTGTCATGTTAGTATTACGTAAGTGTGATCTTGAGAAATTTCCTTGGAGGGAGATGCTCCCAGATGTTGGAGCAAGTACTGGGGAGGGGAGGGAGAGACACTTGGGGGCACTGGGAGGTTAGTCATGTGGCATGTTCCCCTTCCCACCCGTTCGCTTCCCTTGACTCCCGTGGAGGTAACCTTGTTCAACCTCTTTCCACCGCACACACAGAACAGAAACAAGCGTCCTCTCTGTAGTATGCATCTCGCAGCTCTTTTATAGGCTTGTCGTATACTGTTTTGTAATTTGGGGGACATTTTTCTATCTCTCCAGTTGGCCTGTAGCATGGAAGGGTAGAATCTTACTCCTTTCAGTATCCACAGTATCTGGCAGAAGGTAATGATAAAACAAAAAATAAGATGAGGGTAATAATAACAATAGCAACAACTAATGTGCTGAGCATTTGCTATGTGCCAGGGGCTTCCCTGGTGGCTCAGTGGTAAAGAATCTGCAACGCAGGAGACACAGGAGACCTGGGTTCGATCCCTAGGTCGGGAAGATCCGCTGGAGAAGGAAATGGCAACCCACTCCAGTATTCTTGCCTGGGAGAATTCCCTTGGACAGAAGAGCCTGACAGGCTACAATCGATGGGGTCACAAAGAGTTGGACAAGACTGAACGACTATCGTATCATATCAGGAGCTTCCCAGGTGGCTCAGCTGGTAAAGAATCTACCTGCAATACAGGAGAGCCGGGTTCGATCCCTGGGTCAGGAAGATCCCCTGGAGAAGGGCATGACAACCCCCTCCAGTATTCTTGCCTGGAGAATTCCATGGACAGAGGGACCTGATGGGCTGCAGTCCATGGGGTCGCAGAGTTAGATACAACTGAGCAACTAACACTTTCACTTTCAGGTACTTCATAGACTGTATCGAGCCACATATTTTATCTCATTGAGTTATTCCCTTAAACATATGTCATAGGTATTAGTATTGTCCCATTTTACAGATGAGGATGCTAAGGCTCAGAGAGATGAAGTGACTTGCTCAGGGTCACACAGCCACTGAGTGGAAGAGGTGGGACCCAAGACCAATTCCCTTTCAGTCATTCTTCCAGGTACTTGGTGAGTATCTAAGTCACTTCATGAGGAGCCAACTTTCCTTTTGCGTATGTGTGTGCTCAGTTGTGTCTGACTCTTTGCAACCCCATGGACTGTAGCCTGCCAGGCTCCTCTGTCCATGGGATTTTCCAGGCAAGAATATTGGAGTGGGTTGCCATTTCCTACTCCAAACTTTCCCTTTGCTCCCTCCCTAATACTGGCTGATGAATGGAAGATACCGACAGATATCTGTTCTCAGCAGAAGTGAGGAATCTGGTTTATTTATTTTAAGAGGAAAGCCAGACCAGGGTTTGAGAGGGTCTTCTTGGAGGTGTGCTTTGAAAGACCTAACGGGATACAGTTCTGCCTCTCCTGACCTCCCCACTTTCAGTCAGAGTTCCTGGGATCCCTCCATTATGGATTCACTCTTAAAGAAACAAAAAACAAAAAAACTCGGAGCTTAAAGCGTCTTGTGAAAATGTGGATTCTCCCAGCAAATGTCAGTCCCCTCCATCCTTCTTGCCTTAGTGGGCGTCAGGACAGCTGAACTTCTTTCTCAAGCTGCTCTTCCTCACTCAACTCTTCTTTCCACTTGTCCAAATTTAACCAGCTTAAAATCTCACTCCTCAGGCGAGTTTCCTGGCCTCTCCTAGCTTGTTCTGCTCTCTCCCTGTAGCCAGCAACTCTGGTATTGATCATCCTGGGTGATGATCTAGCCCCAGTTCTTCTAAAATTGTTCAAAGCTAGCTGTATCTTGAAGACATGGGGCCCCTTGCAGAATCCCATGAACTACTGTCATATCCCATTTACAACTATACGTGCAATTTCAGGTGGTCAGACACCCTCTTTCTGAGATTTTAGTAAAATAAAAGATACAAATATTAAACATTCTAAGAATAACTCACTGCATGTGTCCTAAGCCAGGCTCCTCTGTCCATGAGGATTCTCCAGGCAAGACTACTGTAATGGGTTGCCGTTCCTTTCTCCAGGGGATCTTCCCAACCCAGGGATCACACCTGCATCTCTCATGCCTTCTGCACTGGCAGGTGGGTTCTTACCACTAGTGTCGCCTGGGAAGTCCACATGCAGAACCGACAAAATATCAAAGTGGTCTGGGCCCTGAGAACTCAGAGACACTCAAGACTGAACTGTGTTCTTGAACCATCCAGTCTGCTGGGAGAATTGCTTATAATGTATGCTGGACCCAGGGAGTAGGCTGTATTTCACGAGCTCATATGACGGACTAACATATGGCTAGTCTTCAATAAGTGTTATTTATTTGTTATAGGCAGGAGGAGAAGGGAACGACAGAAGATGAGATGGTTGGATGGCTTCACCAACTCGATGGACATGAGTTTGAGCAGGCTCCGGGAGTTGGTGATGGACAGTGAAGCCTGGAGTGCTGGGGTCCATGGGGTCACAAACAGTCGGACACAACTGAGCAACTGAACTGATTTGTTATAGACCATAAGCATATTCTGGAGGGGGCCTGGGAGTGCAAAGATTCTGCCTTCTTTCTTTATTTTCTTGTCATTAGACCATGCTTCTGAATTTCCTGGAGTGACTGGGGCTCCCAACCCCCACCTACAAGAGATGCAGTTGCTAAAGGTATTGGGGCAGGGCAGTTAGGTAAATCTAGCATACCTGGAGGATGGATTCAGGGCAGGTAATGCTATTGAAGTGCTGGAAACAAAAGAGAAAATCAAACCTATTTTTGCCTTACATTGCATCAACTTAAGGATACTTGCATAGAAGGAAACATTATGTCACTACTGGAAATGAAAATACAATATTTTTTTCTGATGCACTTTAAAATAAATATATAACATTTAAACCTTAAAAAAAAAAAATGTGTCTATAGGCCACCTAACATGACCCTTTTCACCTCAGCACAGCATGTATCGCCTTTTGGAAAATGCCTCTCTTCAACAATAATCATCATCACTATAGTAACAATAATAAGCAAAAATGATACACATGGGGTTTTCTATATGCCAGGCACGCTAAGGGATTTACATACATTAGTTAATGACAGCTATATGAAGAGATACTGTTACAATCTCCACCTTACTCATGGGAACACTGAGACACAGAGAGGTTGAGTAACTTCCTCCAGGCCACACAATTTGTATGTGGTAAAGCCAGATTGGAGCCGAGCTAACTTTACCCTAAAACCTGGCCTTTTAACCATTTCATTATACTGTCTCTGCTGATGTTCTTTCTTCCAGCACCAGTAGTAGTTTGAGGTTGGATGTTTAACTGCAGTCCTTGAGGAAAAAATGAGCCTAGTTAAGCACCCAGCACACAGTAGGTGCTTAATAAATGGTAACTGCTATTTTTTTTTAGCGTATATAACATTCATCCACATTCATTAGCTCAGTGAAATGTCCTAGCCACATTTCAGGTAGGTGGGAAGTGTCTTGCAGTCCCATCTTACAGTTGGTGAAACTGAGGTTCAGAACATTCAGGTGACCTACCCAGGGTCACACAGCTGGTGAGTGGGGGGAGCCCAGGATCAAGCTCATAGCACCAGAAGGCAAGTCCAAGTTTCTTTCCCCTAGAAGTGCTTTGCCTGATAACACCGAATCGACTGGTTAATAAGTAATACTTGTTGATTTGTTTTAAAAGTTTATCTTGTCAAGTACTGCAGCATCTCTCCTGTACTTAGCCATATTTTCTCCAAAGGGCTAATGGGCTTTCCTAAGATTTGTCTCTTTTGTGGGGGACAGGATCTCCCAGGGCACAAAGCAACTGTGAGAGGAACCCAGCAATTCTCTCTCCCTCGTGAGCCCTTTCTCTTTTCCTTGCTCGCTAGTCTCTCTGCTCTGTCTGCTTGTTTTGTCTTTGACTTATCTATCCCCTGTGGTGAGTTGTGCTCCTGGAAAGCTGCCCTGTGACATTTCCTCTCTTTTGTGGTCCCGATGATAGCATTTCCCTGGAGGCTCGTAGAAAAAAGAGAAGGAGGGAGTGAATAAAGCATGTCGTGCCCTGCCAGTGCCATCCAGCGACAGAGCTTGATGGTTGGGCTGAGGCTTTGAGCATGAGTCTTCTCTCTTGTAGGACCTCCTTCTGTGTGCACTCATGTACAGTCGTGTGTGCACATGCACACCTGCACACACTTGTATACTGTATTGTTTAGAACAGGCAGTGATATGACTGAAGTCCTGGGTCCTCTGGCCAAGAAGGGGCTCAGATGTGATTCCTAAGGCTGATTTGCCATGGGTTTCTTATTGTAGGGTCCTCCAGCAAACTTGCTGTATGGGTTTCCTATAGCTGCTGTAACAAATATCAACAAACTTGGTGGCTCAAAACAACACGGATTTATTGTCTTACAGTTTTGGAGGTCAGAGTGCTAAAATCAAGGTGTTGTCAGGGCTGTGCTCCATCTGGAAGCTCTCAAGGAGAATCTGTTTCCTTGCCTTTTCTAGCTTCTAGAGGCTTCCCTCATTCCTTGCTTTGTGGCCGCTTCCTCTATCTTCTGGAGAAGGAAATGGCAACCCACTCCAGTATTCTTAGGAGCCTGGCGGGCTGCCGTCCGTGGGGTCATACAGAATCAGACATGACTGAAGCAACTTAGCAGCAGCAGCAGCCTCCATCTTCAAGACCAATAACACAGCTCTCTCTCTCTCTCTTCCTCCCTCCCTCTGTTTCTCTTTATTTCTGTCTCCCTCTCCTCCTTCCCTCTGCCTCCATCTCCCTCTCTCTCCCCACCTCTCTCAACCGTCTACTCCATTATCACCTCTCCTCTCTATTCCTCCTGCCTCCCTTTCCCCTTATAACACCGTAGTGATTACACCGGGTCCACCAGATAACTCAGGGTAATCTCTTTATCTCAAGATTCTTAATCACACCTGCTAAGTGCCGTTTGCCACATATGGTAACATGTTCACCACTTCTGAGGATTAGCACGTGGACATTTTTGAGGGCTGTTATTCTGCCCCACTCGCCAAATGAAATGGGAACATTTGCTCTTTCTGGACAAACTCAGCACCATTTCTCTGGGAGACAGAAGAGCACATGGCCCTGAGACTGACTGTTCAGATTCACATCCTGCCCTCCCCATCTCTTTCTAGCTGTCTTACCTTAGGCACAGCACCTGGGCTCTCTGTGTCCAGTTTCTTCATCTCTAAGATGGGCAACCTCATTTTGCTGTTACAAGTCATGAATATTGCTGGGGTGATAAAACATGATAGCTGGTGAATCATACGCACGTAAAAAAATGGAAGCAGCAATTTTAACTAGGATGTCATATAGCATAATAGTTATAAACCCCAGTCCAAATCCCAGTGGTACCATTTATGAACTAAAGGGCTAGTTGTTTTAGGCCACCGAGTCTCAGTTTTCTCATTTTTTAAAATGGAAATAAAACAATTGCCATCTTAACACACAGGATTGTTGTGAGGATGACATACAGCATGGCCATACGAGTCACCCAGCACATGGTGGGTAGCTCTTGTGACAGTCGCCACCACCTTCCCCACTGTTTGTCTATTCTGGAGGTGACGGAGAGTCTCAGTGGACTGCCTCTGGCCTCAGCAGCACAAGGACAGGCCAGGACAGCTTGCTGAATCCAGGGCCCTGAGAAATCCCTTTGCAGTGCTCCATCCTCAAGAGGATCAGAGCCTGGCTGGGCTTAGTTAGCCTTGGGGTGTCTGGTGTCCAGGCATCTCCCTGCTGCAGAGCTGCCAGAGCTTACAGCCTCAGCTGGTTCTCTGAATGAAGAGTTCTCTCCAGAAGCTCTCAGAACAGAAGAGGGGTTTGAAGATGGTGACCAAGGAGGTAGGGAGGGTGGAGGCAAAAATCTGAGAAGGCAGAGCTGGTTCCTAGATGGCATGGTCACCGGGAAAGGTGCAGAGCTCTGGCTTCAACCATATTATTATTTTTTAATTTTGCTGCAAAGCTCTGTTCCAATGAAGGCTTGGGCAGATGCCCAGTATGCAAAACACTTAAAAGTGCAACTGCTCAGGTTGAAAGCAGGGGTAGAGGGGGGTGGTGGAACTCAGGCCTCACTTACACTCTAATAGGGGCCTCTTGAGAGGGGGCCAGTTTGAGAAAAAACTAGCAGGGTAGCAAAAACAGAGGCCCTGGAATCAGACAGACCCAGGATTTGCATTTCTGCTTGTGCCACTTCTTGGCTGTGTGAGCTTTGGGGCTTTACTTCACCTGAGTCTCAGTTTCATCAGCTGAAAATGGGACAATAATAGCACCCACCTCGTAGTTATAAAGATTGGAGTTAGCACCCATAAAGTGCTTAATACAGGTGGCAGATGTCTAGACATGTAGCAGGTGGTAGCTATTTTCGTTCCCTAAGGGTGATCTGAATTCATGACAGACCTTCCCAGAACATGTGCCTAATGCCAGGGAAGCTGCGAGGTGGGGGGAGATGGGTAGACATTCCTTGGAACTGGGAGCCAAAAGACCTGGAAATTATTTGGATTCTGATTCCACCACCAGCATCCTATGTGGGTTTCTTGAATCAGTCTTCAGATGTCTACTGAGACATGTACCTGATGCTCTAGACCCTGGAACACACGCCTTGGCATCTGAAAGGCCGGAGGTCCAGACTCAACTCTGCTACTTTCTATCTTTTTGGCTGTGGGCAAGCCACTGTCTCCCTCTGTTCCTCAGTCTCTCCATGTGCAAAATGAGGGCATTGAACCTGTGTCATAGGGTCTTTCTAGAAAAGATTCAATGAAGTTCTGCCAAAGAATTGTAGAATGCATTTGAACTTGACTCTGAGAGAGGCATCCTGAAGCATGGGCTTTGGAATTATACAACCCTGGATTTCAGTCCTATGTCTGACATTTCTGGTGTAACATTATGCAAGAGACTTAACTTCTTGAGTCTCAGTTTCCTCAACTATAAAATGGGAGTAGTAATAGTTCCCTCGAAAGGTCACGGTAAGGATTCAAGGAAATGACACATGTAAAGTCCTTAGCCGAAGGGCTTGTGTGTATTTGGTTCTCAATAAAATGACAGCTGCCATCATCCTCGCCACCACCATCATCACCGCCATCATGATCATCGATAAAGTGAAGCTCTAAATGGTCTCTAAGATTCTGACATTTTAAGCCCTACTTTCCAAGGAGGGGATTAGGTGACGAATGTGGTAGCTCACTCTGGGCCCTCTCAGTGGGACTGTCTAGAGGAAGGTCCCCAGTAAAGAGGGTTCTAATTCACTTTGCTGAGAAGTTCTAAACAGATCCTGGTCTATTTGAGATTTCCTGTCCTTTCCTCCCAATAAGCAGGAATAAGACCCATTGAGATCTGGAATGTTTGAAGCCATGGGAATCAACTTCTCTCTTTTTAAAAGAATTATATATTTTAATTTTTTTTTTTTTTTTTGCTGTGCTGGGTCTTCTGTGCTCCACACGGGCTTTCTCTAGTTGTAGAGAGTGGGGGCTGCTCTTTAGTTGTGGTATGTGGGCTTCTCATTGCAGTAGCTTCTCTTGTTGCATCACACAGGCTCCGCACATGGGCTTCAGTAATTGTGATGCATGGGCTTAGTTGCCCCACGGCATGTGGAATCTTCCTGGACCAGGGATTGAATCCATGCCCCCTACATTGACAGGCAGATTCTTATCCACTGTACTACCAGGAAAGTTCAGTCAATTTCTCTTTCTGTATTTCTCCTTTTAATGATTTTGTTTTCTTGTCTGTATAGTGATTTCACTTCAGAATATGAACCTGGGTCTTTGGCGTTTAGGTCTTTGGCCATGGCTCAATTGTCTGATTTAGACCTTTTATAGTCTCCCAACTTCATCCCACTCAAACCATGAACTGAAAGGTGAGGCTGGCATATACCATTCTGGACTGGCTGTCAGTTCCTTTCTCCTTCTGTCAAGACATTTGAATCACAGGACAGCTTATGGATCATGGGATTATAGCAGCCCACAACTTGGATGTTCTTATTGTTGCTTTTTAACTTCTTGCATAGTCATATGCTCATTTTGTGCAGATAAGACTTGGAGATGTTAAGTGACTTTTCCAAGGTGGTATGGGGGCTCGACTTGGTTCCAGAAACCTGTCAAGTGCTTATTCAACTAAACCATCCTGCCCCACAGAAATTTCCATTTCCTAAGCCTCATCTTCCTGCCCTGATTTTCAAGGCACCTGAGGTATAGGTCAGAAATCTGCAGTAGTGTGGGTGAGGACAGGTCAGCTAGGCTGATTTGGTGGGGAGGAGCCACTTGGAGACTCCCACACTGGGGTCAAACTCTTTTCTGAGCGAGCAGTGAAAGTCTGGGGGCGTATGTGGAAAAGGGGCTGTAAAGTTACAGCTTGTTTGCTTCGAGAGTGAACGACAAGATTAGAACAAGTGTGTGGTAGGTAGGCTGTCACTGACTTCACTGTGTGATGTCGAGAAGTCCCGTTCCCCGCCCCCCCCCCCACCTCCTCTGGACTCTCCCCCTTTTCTGCTCTAACCATCCAATTACTTAACTTCGCAGCCTGAGGGTTCACTTCCCGCCCATCCCCTCCGCCGCCGCATTTTAGCGCTGTCCGCGGTGCTGATCGCCAATCTCCCGATTGCCATTTCCACCAGCTAGGATCTCTGGTGCGCCCAATCTCATCTCCCGGGCTCCCACCCCTCTTTCTCCAGGTACCTCACACATAAATCACGGCGTGGGGGAGGCAGGCTTGACTCCCCCTGCTCCGGGAAGCTGCTGCCCCCTCCCTTGCTCACACCGGGTTTTGCAGCAGTGGTGGCAGCCGCCACTGATTCCCGCACCAGGGAAGCAATTGATTCGTCTACTGCCAGCAACCCCGGAGTTGCCTACGCGGACGACAGAAAGAGAAAGAGACAGAAAGGGAGAGAGGACAGAGAGAGAAAGAGAGAGAGATTCACAGAGTGAAAACCTTCATCCATGTGGAGGGCAAGCTGAGGGAGCCACTGTCTTTACCTTGCCGACTGACTGGTCTGAGTTTTCTCCTCTTCCGGCAGTGGTATTTCTTTTCATCTTGGATCTGTGTGATTTAGGGATAGTTGCTCTGTGTGTGTGTGTGTGTGTGCATGTGCATGTGTGTGTGTGTGTGTGTGCAGTTGCTTTGATTTTATTTTGGGAAGAGTAGGAAAGTCAAATGAACAATTTTCTTTCAGGCACCTCCGCTGAGCTTTCAAACCAAGTCATCCAGAGTTAGCATCTTCCCACCCGTCAGGGAAGAGAGGAGTTGGCAAGAATTTGGCTCGCCCATTCCCCCTGCAATCCTCTGGTGTCTTGGTAAGTGATATTCTTCTCAATTGTGTAAATGGGCTAGGGGTATTGGAGTCCCAGTTGCAACGAGGTGTGTACATGCCCTGGTGGGATAGAGGTTAGGTGGGAGGGAAAGGGTGCTGAGGAATGACCACATTTATTTGCCCACATTCTGCAGTGTTTGATTGCCTAAGCAGCACCCCAAAGCCAAATGAGATTTCGGCTCACTGCCCAGGGTGGGGGTAAAATATGCTCATGTTTTAGGCAATGCAATCAAAATTGTGGCTTCTGCCCAATTTGTCCTCTCCCTTGCAACAGAAGCTTCTGAAAGTAGCCAGCAGTTCTCTGAGTGAATTAACCCTTGGTGGTACTGGCCAGCCTGTCGTGGACAGTCTCTGGGTATTCTGATCTACTGGGTGGGCACCTTGACTCTGGATGAGAGAGGATCACTTATAGCTGGATGGTTAACCCTTGCCTAGGGTAACGTAGGCATGCCAAGTGAAGCTTGCATAGGAGCGGGTGCAGATTGTACCATCTTCCAGGGACAGCTGAGTAATTAATTGTGGTAATTTTGTGCAAGCTTGCCTGTTCACAGTTTCCTGAGATGAGAGATCTAGGAGACATGAAAGGATCACATTTTTCTTGGAATGAATGGTCAGGCAGGTCAGAGGGGAGCAGCCAGCTGTCTGCTGAGCAGACAAGCTTTTATTTTCACAGGTGGCATAACCTGTAAGTGATTACACAGAGGGTGCACCAAGCCCAGGGGATTTCATCCTTGAGCCTGTCTCGGAGTAGGGAAAGGGGTGAATAAGGTTTGTTCAGCTTCTGGGGAAGGGTTCCAGGCTCCAGCTTCAAATCTGTTCCAGGACAGACCATACCCTGCTCTAGTTTCTTTATTCTGATGGGATCAGCCTCACCAACCTGTTAGTGAGTGGGAGGGGGAGGTCCCTTTTAACTGAATCCAGAACTCACATTTAATTTTAAATGCCTTTGCGGCTAATCTGTGACCCATCAAAAGGGGATTTGCTTTGCTTCCTGGTTTGATTATATCTACCTTTCTGGAAATGAATGTCCTTATTTTTAGCATCTTCACTATTATCTCAGGGGCCACCCCCTCCCGAGGATTTCCTCTTCCAGTTCTTATTCTTGGAGGTGGGAGGAATAAAACATCAGCCCCCAAGACTGGCAAGCGTAAGCACGGCCCACTCAATCACTTTCCCCAGCCCCAGAGCCAAGTGGGGACACCAAAATCCCAAGGCATATGACTGCTCAGGCAGGACATGACATGTGAGGCAGTGGGAAGGGATGCTTGGTGGTTAGTCCCAAAGAGCTGGTCCTCAAAAATCCCAGATTTTCCTTGCTGGGTGACCTTGGGGAGGAAGTTGCCTTTGTCTCCTCCTTGGGAAGCCTAAGTGTGAATGATGAATGTGGGGAAATTTGGAGCCACAGTCAAATAAGGAGCCACAGATTGGCCCATGGGTGATATTTAAAATTTTGAACTTTGGCACTAACTGGTCAGGCTGGACCACGGCTGCGACCCTGGAGTGGGGGATCTCAGGGGTCTTCTGCTGTGCTGAGTGTGAACTCTTTAATTGCTGGATTACAGGGAGGTTTAGGGGGCTGGGGCAATATAACCAGCCAATGCAATATGACCATCCAGGGTAGGAGTGTGTGTATATATATATATATATATATATATATATATATATATATATAAAACCAGAGTTGATTTGCAATGTTATATTAGTTTCAAGGGTACAGCAAAGTGATTCAGTTACACATACATATGATAACCACTGGTTCAGCCACTCAGGGCAGGCCAGCCCACCTGAGGTAGCTGGAACTCGGCCATCCACCCATGGGTGCTTTTTGAACATCTACTCGCTGCCTCCCATCCTTATTTCCTTGGGGGTGGTTAAGATCCGAGAGGCTGCCCTCCCTACCCCCTCATCACACTTGAATTGGTGCATTGTGGTGCACCAGTGTAAGGGAAACAGAAGCTTCTGGAAAGAGCTTTGGAGTTGGATCAGGAGACCTGGGTCCCAGCCCCAGCTCTGCTTCCCCTTTCTGGGCCTCAGTTTCCCCATCTGTGCTATGAAGTAGCTGGTCTAGGTGACCCCAAGGCCGCTTCCATCTCTGAGACCCTATAACCGTGTGATGAGTACTGAGTATATATATTTGTGCTTGTGCGCATTCATGCTCCTAGGAAGGGTTAGCCCTGTGTTTGGGAATTTATCAGATGTGTTGAGCAGGTTTTGTTTGGGTGAATCAGGATGGAGACTGGCTCTTGTAAGAACTTTCCTAGGTTCCTAGAATCCTGTGCTCAGCTGGAGAGGGGTCTTATTGGTTTGTGGCTTCAGTTGCATAGACATCCAGATCTGGCAGCGCTTGAAAGCCCTCTAGAGACTTATCCCAGAAAGACACCAAGGATCCCTTTGAGAACCTCCACTCTGGAAAGATGCCTATGCCCTGTAGCCCCCCTGAGCACCTCGAGTTCAGAACCTCTGATCTAGTCATCAGGGGGGCCAGGAAGGGCAAACAGCTTGCCCGAGACCACGCAGTGAGTCATGCATGGCAATACACAAAGACAAGGCACCTGCCTTCCTTCCTGGAGCCAGCAGCTGCCGCTGCCCTGACCCAGCCGGGGCGCGGGGGGAGGACCTTCAGCAGCTCCTTTCCCATTTTCTGTCCTGTGAAGTGATCAGGAAGCATAGCTGTGGGGACAAATGCGGACGTTTCCTTTCTCAGTGGTGGGAGGGAGGCGGTGGCCAGAGATCCTGCAGTCCGAAACGGTGGCCTGGAGGTCAGTCTCCCCGGCTTGCTGTGCCTTTTGTTTTCTTGCTGCCTGTACACATCCTGGCTGCCTATCTAAGGCTGTGGGTCTGGTCACAGTGGCTGCTCTGGGGGTCTATTTGTAAGCTGAGATGTTTACTCTGTATTTAACCCTCTCTGTCCGTCTCTCTGTGGGTCATAGAGAATCTGACACTTTCTAATAAAAACCACCATGACATATGGGCTTATCTTCTGCTCTTTATCCCCTTCAAGTTGGGAGCTGGTCATGAATGCAGACAGATCAGGAGTTGATGTAAAGGCGATGAGAAGCAAACAGCATGGTTTATTTCTGTTAAGCACTGTGGCTGTAACCTGGGATAAAAATAAATCCGGGACCCAGTAGTAGTGGGCTGGAGTGATGAGCTTAAATTATTCAGCTGCCACCCAGGATGGAGATCCTTGATGTGCTAGGAGAGTGAAGGAGGTACCACAAAAATAGCCACCTCTCCTTCCTGTTCCCCATCCCTGTCTGTTTCTTTAACCAGCCTTTTTAGCCTCTAGGGGCTGCAGTGTGAGATGCTGGGAGCAACCAGACCTGAGTTTGAATCCTGGCTCCAGTGCTTGGTTGCTGTGTGACTTCAGGAGAGACCCTAAACCTCTCTGAGCCTCATTTTCCTCAGGTGCACTAAGGGAGCACAGTGTGGTGGTAAAGAGCATAGGCTCTGGAAATAGAACTCCTGAGCTTAAATCCTGGTTCTAGCACTTTCTAGTTATATCATATCACCTCTCTGGGCTTCAGTTTCTCCATCTTTAAAGTGAGGATAATAAAGGAAATGTGAGCATTTTGAGTTAATGTTTGCAAACTGCTTCTCACTGAGCCTGGCAAGGAGTAAGTGTCCAATAAATGTGAGTGATGGGGATGCTGTTGGTGATGGTAGCAGTGAAGTCACCCCTGACCTAAATAAGACTGAGTTAGGATAGAGAAAGGTGACTCCTCTGTGTCAGGCATACAGCTCTGGGACCCCGGAGAGAGAAGACATGGTGTGGAGACAGGGGACTTCCAGTTCCACTTACTTAGTATGTGGTCTTTGTGCAGTTGCCGGTGGGTGGGGGTGGCAGACCTCAGTTTATTCACCCATGAAATGGGCATAATTACCACCTTTCTTTAAGTCTTTGTGGCCCCAAGGAAACAGGGCAGTCATGAGTGTGGTGGGCAGGCCCTGGAGGAAGGCATTCAGGAGGAGAAGCCCTCCTGACTACTCTGTGTCTTTTGTTCCTCCAAATCCTTAGGAGGCTTTTGCTGAATCATCTCTACTCACCAACTTGGAGCCCAAGGATTTTTCCTAGGAGACTTGAGCTTTCCCTCTCTTCCCTGCCTTGGTGCTTTCCCTGCCACAGTGGGTGTCCCTACACACAGCTCCCAAGATGCTACAAGGCAAGATCCTTAGGGCCAAGGCTGCACCCCCTTCCTTTTTAGAGTCACAGTTAGCACGGCAGATGCTCAGCAGTGGCTTGCATGGGTGAATGAATGAATGAAACCTTGATTGACTAGTGAACTGGTCAGTTTGGAGAGATGCCTGTGGTTCAGCCAGTGACCTGCATGCAGTAGGTCCAAGTTAGCATTGGTTCATTATGATGAGTCATTGGTGAAGAGTAAAAAGGTTGGCTTTCATCTCAGATCTGCTACAGGCAAAGAACTGCCCTTTCTCTCCTGTCAAAGAGTTAGCTGATAAATGACGTTTATCCATATGTCATACATTTATTGAGTACTTACAGTATGCCTGGCACTATGGTGGGCATTGGCAAAAAATAATAGTAATAATAGGGACAAGGACACAGTCCCTTTGGGACTTAGATAAAGTAAGTGACTGCCTACAATATATGATCTTTTCAGGGAGAGGGCAGGTTTTAGTACAAAGAGGTCTTCCTTCATCACCCTAAAACACTCAGCTCACTGATACATGAAAATCCATCATTAAAGTTTCATTCTTTGTCTTTAGGCTTTGCTCTTGGATGAAGAGCAGATGCTTTTGGGGTGGAATAATGCATCCTGCCTTATTAGTCACTTAAACTTTAGCGAGGCGGAGTTGTAAAATCCTTTCTGAAAAGTGAGGGGAGCTTTTTGAAAAGCTTTTTGCCAGTGAGAAGCGGCATTTGCACAAAGTAAGCTTGCGGCTTTACCTGGGAGGGCAAAAGGCAGAGAAAGACAAACGTTGCTGGGTTCACATTCTGCTGTAAAAAGCTCTCAGTGCTCAAGAGACTGATTCACCTGAACTGGGTGGTTCATCTGACTCAGTGGTTCTCAGAGTATGGTCCTCACCACCTCCCATCCCCACCCCCAGCGGTATCAGTATCATCTGAGAACTTGTTAGAAAAGGCAAATTCTTGGGTTAGATTCTGGACCCGTCCCATTAGAAACCCTGAGCGCAGGGCCCTGGGCTCTGTGTTTTCCTAAACCACCAATGCTATAGATTAAAGAGTTATTTGAAATGCAAAACACTTTTACAGATGTTAATTATAACAGTTCTAGGTGTGTTGTGAGCGTCAGACTTTTTGCCATGGTCCCCCACCCTCCGCATCCCCCGAGGGGCTGGGAACTGGGTCTGTTGCCTCCCCAGGACACATCATTAACTTTCTGCTACTGGCTCCCTCTGTTTCTCATGGGAGCACGAGCTGGACCTAGCATTCCCTGCTAACCTAAGTGCTCTAGGAGGCTGCTGCTTTCTCAGGCAGGATGCAAGGACTCAGGTTATAGGATGGTTCATTGCCAAGGTGGTAAGGATCAGCCCTCCAGCCTGGCCAGGGAACAGACTTGGTTCCTTTAAGTCCAGCACAGCTTCCCGTTTGGGCCAGGGAGAAGTGGGAGACCAGGGTGCAGTGCTGAGGCACCAGACTGCATATGCAATGTCACTGTGGTTTCTTCGAAGTAATTGTCTTGCTGTCATTACTTTTAAAGACATAATGCACACTTAAATCTCATTGTAATGGAGCTGTGTCAGACTCTGGCTTAGGAATGCAGCTAGTGAGCAAGATGACTGCCCTCAGGAAGCTGGGGGCTTTGCCCACCCCTCTGCCATCAGTCAACAAGAGGAAATTCATCTGACAGTGTCATAATGATGTTTGGTTTGTGAAAGATTTATTTAGAGAGCGGGAGAAAAAAGAATCTCTCCGCATCTCTTAATATAATCTTCTAAGTTTATTCAGCTGCCTTTTTCATCTTTTTTCCTCTCTCTCTCTTTCTTTCTCTCCTTCCTTTCATCTTGAATGAATCTACACCATGATAAGCAGCAGCTTGTGAATGGAAGCAGCTTTCAGTAGAGAACAGAACTTGCACCAAGCAAGTTTGGTGCCAGCCATTGATGGCGAGGTAGTGTCTGGGGCTCCTGAGAAGAGAGATGATTTCTCAAAGTTTGTTAGGAGGCCCTCTATGTGAGATGCTGCCAGAAGGCATCTGTGTGGTGCACTCTTCCCCCAGCCTAGCCTGCCCCTGTCCCATCCCCTCTGTCTGTCCATTTCTTCTATCACTGTAGCACTGTGTCTCTAAGCCTCTGCCTCTTCTCTCTCCCCTTCTCACACCCCCGCCATATCCCCTTCTCCATCTTTCTCATCCTTTAAAAATTCCCTTTCTTTCTTCTCATAGTTCTTTCCTCCCCTTCTTTCTTCCTCATCTGATCTCAGCTCTCTCCCTCTGGCTGGCATTTTCTCCCAATCTCTTTCCATCTTCCTCTCCTAAATTCTGCCCTTCCCCATCCCATCTTTAGTCTCACCCAGGTAGATACACCAAAGTGACTTGGGAAGGGAATGCATTTACAAGTCCCGAGACCTCAAGTCGAGTCTCTGAGTAGGATGAACCCGCTCTCCCAGTTAGCCTGGGACTGAGGGGATTCTTGGCAGGCTGGACTTACTGTGTTAAAACTGAGAGAAGCTCAAGCAAATCAGGACCAGTTGGTCATCTTACTGCTAAGGTCAAGTGCTTGGGTCTTTGTGGAGCTTTCAAAAGGCCAGAGATGTAACTTCCTGGGCAAGTTCCCTGTCCTTCTGCTCTGGAGAGGAGCAGAGTGGTTTCTGAAGCCCTCCCCAGCCTCAGTGTGTTCAGCATGACTCTGCATGGCTCTGAAGACTACCTGGGCATGCAGAGGCCAGTGGTCAGTCAAGGGCATGGGGCTGGCTCCTTCCTCCTTTCTGACTTCCTTCCTCCAACAAGACTGACCACCCAGCCAGTTAGCTCTGCACTCCTTAGTCACAAGAGGGACCTGGTGAGAGACTGCAGGTGGTCGCTATGACAGACATTCCCAAACTTGAACCTGGATCAAAATTCCTTGGAGGGCTGTTAACACAGAGTTTCTGATTCAGTGGAACTAGGGTGGGGCCCAAGAATTTGCATGTCTAACACATCATTCCCAGGGGACATGGATGCTGCTGCTCCAGGAATTCCACCCTGAGATCCACTGCTTTCTGCAAACTCACTCCCTTTCATTTATTTATTCCCTCATTTATTCCTTCCTTCCTTCATTCTCAGATGTTTATTGAATCCCACCATGTGCCAGGCACTGGGGACTCAGCAGTGAATGAGACAGAGTTCCCTGCCTTTCTAGAGCTTACAGTCTAGTGAGGAACAAGAGAAACACACAAACAAGACGGTTTTAGACTATGTCAAGTGCTGTGAAGGAAACAGCATGACATGACAGACAGTGATGAATGGTGTGCAGGGAGAGAGATAACTTAGTGATTAAAATTTAGTTATATGCTGTCCACCTGAAGTTATCACATAGTTAATCAGCTATACTCCCATACAAAATAAAAAGTTTTAAAAATTAGTTACAAAAAGGATGGCCAGGGGAGATGGTAATGGTTTGATTGAGAGCTGAGTCTCTAGAAGGAGCCAGAAGGATCCAGGCTGGGGGGCTGACAATTGCAGAAGCAGAGACAACTATGTTGTCTTGATGGAACAGCAAGAAGGCCAGTGTGGTGGGATGGGGGGAAAGTGAGGGGGCCAAGGTGGGAGGGGCCTGGGGGCTGCAGGACCTGCCAGGGTAGGCATGGAGTCTGGATTTCATTTCTCTAGGGGGGTGGGGGGAGGGCTTGAATCAGAAGAGTGACATGACCTAGTTTACAATTTTGGTAATGATCGCTTTGTTTTCTGAGTGGAGAGCAGACTGCAGGAGGCAGGGGTGGAAGCCAGGAGACCAGTGATGGGGAGCAGTGATGCAGCCTGGGGGACTAGGGGGTGCAAAGAAGATGGTGGTCAGATTCCGGGTGGCTTCTGCAGTAGCTCTTACTGCAGTAGCCACCTCTTACTGATGGATTAGGCGCGGGGGTCCCTTCTTGTCAGTGGTTCAGCGGTTGTGATTCCGGGCACCGAAAGTGGGGCCCGTGGGTTAAGATGCCAAGACCAACAGGGTATGCAGAGGAAGGGGCCTTTCAGGGAGGTTTGCAAGGCCCTTCCCAGGCCGACTAACGTGTATCTTCCCGTCTCCGCCACCCCCAACCCCCAGAGGAAAAGGCGGTAGCTGGAGTTTTTCTTTCTCCCATGAGCAGTGGCTGGATTAACCTGTCAGCATTAAGGAGGACATCGGAGGAACTTGGCGAAGCCAAGGAAGCCACTGGAAGTGGCCACTGCCGTGTCAGGCTGGGGCGTGGGGTCAAGTCTCTCTCCCAAAGGTCTGGAGATCAGGGTGGGGGCTTGTGGGAACGGTTGTTGGACAGGATGGTGGACCACTTCTGGCGTCTGCAGCTTCCCCTCTGATCGTTAGAGACCTATCTGTGGCTCACTTGAGCCGGGAACCTAGGCCAGA
Organism: Ovis canadensis; assembly: GCF_042477335.2. Classification (NCBI taxonomy): domain Eukaryota; kingdom Metazoa; phylum Chordata; class Mammalia; order Artiodactyla; family Bovidae; genus Ovis; species Ovis canadensis. The sequence continues at coordinate 72,023,248 of NC_091261.1, read as the reverse complement.
GGGCATCATAGGCACTGAGCATGCGCCGAAGGAAGGGCACTGGAGGACCTTCATCCCCCCTCCGCTCCCCTCCCCACCCCGGCCAGGGTGAAAAGCCACGTGCCGATGACGTGACTTGTATGCCTTTCAGAAAGGCATCTGCTGCTGTTTCTTTTGATTTGCTTTCTCTCTCTCTTTTTTTTTTTTAAAAAGAGAGAGTTGGAAGGGTTGATCTAGCCAGGGCCGACCTCCGTGTTATGTGTGTGTTTTTTAAAGATGGGCCTGGGTGCGTCACCAGCGCATAAGCCACTTTGGGGAGAAATCTCCAGGAAAAAGAAATAGTGCTTAATGCTGGTTACAAAGTGGGGGCCTTACTTCTGATTATAGTGGGAGGAGAGCCGTCCTCATTCACAGCCTCTCAATTTTCCACGGAGAACTCATCTGCTTTAAAGATTAGCATGAAATTTTCGTTCTGATACAAGGTGGTGAGGGTGAATTTATTCTTTCTCATATCAATGGCACCCCACTCCAGTACTCTTGCCTGGAAAATCCCATGGATGGAGAAGCCTGGTAGGCTGCAGTCCATGGGGTCGCTAAGAGTCGGACCGACTGAGCGACTTCACTTTCACTTTTCACTTTCATGCATTGGAGAAGGAAATGGCAACCCACTCCAGTGTGCTTGCCTGGAGAATCCCAGGGATGGCGGAGCCTGGTGGGCTGCCGTCTATGGGGTCGCACAGAGTCGGACATGACTGAAGTGACTTAGCAGCAGCAGCAGCAGTACACAACCATGACCATCATCTATCCTCGAAGGCTTCTTTCTCAGTTATTTATTCTGTATTATTTATTTTTAAAATTTATTTAATTAATTTTTAAAATTAATTAATAAATTTTTAATTTATTACTTATTTTCTTTTATTCCCCTACCCCACACCCCTCCCCTAATAGGCAACACTTCTATTCTGTTTAGTGATCATCTCTTTTGTTTATGCACCTGCAAAACGTGTATTTTTTTTCCTAACTTTTTATTTTGTATTGGATTATAGCCGATTAACAACGTTGTGATAGTTTCAGGTGACCAGCCAAGGGACTCAGCCGTACATACACATGGATCCATTCTCCCCCAGACTCCCCTCCCATCCAGGCTGCTGCACAACACTGAGCAGAGCTCCCTGTGCTGGACAGCAGGTCCTTGTTGGCTATCCATTTTAAATATAGTAGTGTGTGCATGACCTTGCCAAACTCCCTGACTGTCCTTTCCACCGGCAACCATAAGTTCACAAAACATGTATTTTTAATTTACACAAATGGTATAGTGCTATAGATCCCATTGTTTCTCACCTTCCCCCCCCCACCAACCCAGCACTGTTTTTTAAGAGATCGTGAGATGTACATCTAATCCTTTGCTTCTAATTGTTGCTGTACTCCAAAGTGTAAATCCCTTATAGCTTACCCATTTTCTCATATTAGTTTCTCTCCAGTTACCCAGATCATTTCTGGAAATTTCCCTGCACTGGGCAGCCTGGATTCTTCAAGACATAGAGATTCATTTTTAATAGAACTTTATTGTCATTTGGGGCTTCCTTGGTGGCTCAGATGGTAAAGAATCCACCTGCAATACAGGAGACCCAGGTTCAATCCCTAGGTCAGGAAGATCCCCTGGAGAAGGGAATGACTACCCACTCCAGTATTCTTGTCTGGAGAATTGCCTGGTGGGCTATAGTCCATAGCGTTGCAAAGAGGTTGGACATGGCTGAAGCAACTTAGCATGTAGCAATGTCATTTGAGAGGTGCAGGTTGATGCTTTACTGTTTTACTTTGGATGGTTTGCTCAGCAAACACTGAGGAACAGCTTCTAATATCAGACCCCATAGGTATGTCGAGGAAAGCAGAGGTCAAGTTGATGGGGTCTGGAGCCAGGGACATCTGGGTTTAAATTCTGTCTCAGATACTCATTGACTGTGTGACCTTTGGCAAAGTGAGTTTGTCACTCTGAGTCTCAGTTTCCTCTATAAAATGGGGATAGTCTTAATATTCTTATTTTATAAGATTGCTTGAGAGTGAAATGAGATTATGCCTGATGTGGTTTGTGTAAGGAAACTTTGTCTTAAATGATACTTGGGGGCAGGATATGGATAAATAGGTGTTAATGGCCCCTCCATATTCTGCTGAATTTACCCTGTGTGGAGGGGTGTATGTGTGTGTGTTGGGGAGCAGTTTCCTGGCTGAGGTTGAAGCAGTCATTTCCTTCAACAACCTGTTGAGTAGTCATTTCCCCAACTACCCAGAGAGACCCGGATCCCATCCCAGACTCAGCCACACAAGCTTCTCTGTGTGCCCCCCCCAGAGCCTTGGTTTCCTCCTCTAACACTAACGTAGGCTCTGGAAAAACGCTGGTGGCAGCAGAAAGGATCGCATTGCCCCTGAATATGCTCAGAGGGTAAAATGCTTCAGAGGCTGATAGTTGGCCTCCTCAAGTGGCTATAGAGGCTCCCCAGAGCCACCCCCAAGGCCCTGGGATTGAGCAGCTTTCAGCTCTGGAAAATCCTCCCTCTGGTTGTCATGGCAGCAGATCTGGAATGGGAACCTTTATTCCGATGGAGCAGCACGGGGGCATTTCTGATTGACACAGACTAACGGTGGCCTCAGGGCTCTACTACAGGGTGGTCTCTGATGCCCTGGGGAGCTCCCCACCTGCTCTTCATCCTCTTGCTAGAAAGGGCTCTGAGATAAAGTCTGTCCAATTGGGTTCAAGTCCCAGCTATGCAACATGGTAATTATATCCTGGAGCTGTAGTTTTGTACAGGAAGCAAATGAGTTGGGGGATAGACAGAGCAGTCCCAAGGACTAGCCCTGTGCTTTTCATTCACATGAGTTATTGCCTTTAACCCTCAGAAATCCTTGGGAAAGAGACAGTAGTATTATGTCCATTTTGCATACAGAATTCTGAGGCAACAGAAAGCTGGAGAGGCAGCTTTCTCAGTCCCCTCCCCCGCTGTCCCCAGTTCATTTAGTAAAGGGTGGATTCAGCAACTCAAATCCGGATCTTTGGGATATTACAGTCAAGTTTCCATAGCAAAGAAATAAACTTCCTAGGGCCTCATTCTTCTGTTCTGTAAAATGGGATAATAGTTACCACTTCCCTTACTATTCAGAATTGTTGCAAAGATCGAGCAATTTAGAAACAATTTTTAACAATGTAAAGTTATGACCAACCTAGATAGTATATTCAAAAGCAGAGACATTACTTTGTTGACTAAGGTCCGTCTAGTCAAGGCTATGGTTTTTCCAGTGGTCATGTATGGATGTGAGAGGTGGACTGTGAAGAAGGCTGAGCACCGAAGAATGGATGTTTTTGAACTGTGGTGTTGGAGAAGACTCTTGAGAGTCCCTTGGACTGCAAGGAGATCCAACCGGTCCATTCTGAAGGAGATCAGCCTTGGGATTTCTTTGGAAGTAATGATGCTAAAGCTGAAACTCCAGTACTTTGGCCACCTCATGTGAAGTGTTGACTCATTGGAAAAGACTCTGATGCTGGGAGGGATTGGGGACAGGAGGAGAAGGGGACGACCGAGGATGGGATGGCTGGATGGCATCACTGACTTGATGGACGTGAGTCTGAGTGAACTCTGGGAGATGGTGATGGACAGGGAGGCCTGGTGTGCTGCGATTCATGGGGTCGCAGAGTCGGACATGACTGAGCGACTGAACTGAACTGAACTGAAAGCTCTACAGAAACAGATTGTCTAGTCTTCAGCTCCTTCCGGTTTGTAGCCAAAGCAAGAACATCACTCTTGTAAAGGACTGGATCTCACTGACCAGTAGGATGCTGTATTCTCAGTGGTTAAAGCACAGCCACTGCCTCTACACTTCTTTGGAATTCAGCTGTGCTACTTGCTGGACTGTGACCTTGGGCAAGTTGTTTGGCCTCTCTGGCCTCAGTTTACTCACCTATAAGATGGGAATAATAATATCATCTCCCTTGTAGAGTTGCTATGAAGATTACATGAGTTAATATACATATGAAGCACTCAGAACAGTGCCCAGTACATGGTCAACTATAGAAATGCTAGCTCTTTATTATTGCATAGGACTTATATTTTAAAAATTACTTTTAGAGTCAATGGTGTTTCACAATAACCTTCTGAAGGGGAGAGTTGGGATTTACTCCTTCCATTTACAGATGAAGGAACTAAACCCCATAGAGGTAAACCTTTCCCCTAAGATCGCAAGGTAAGCTGGGGACCAGAAAAAAGTTCAGTCTTCAGGGATGACAGTGGCTACACCACAGAACTCTAAAGCACAGCAGGTCCACCAGGCCAGTGACAAGGCATCAAGCCGACAAAATGTGACAGTATGCTGGAAAAAGCAGGCAGTTAAAACTGTGTCCTCAGCATCCTTCCTGGTGGGCCTCAGCAGCTGTGGCTGTGAGCACTTCCAGGTGGGGGGCTCCAAGTCATGAAACACAGCAGGGGGCTGACTCCCATAGCGTGCTGGGAGCCCCAGGCTAAACACACAGGGTTCTGTCGGCTATTTCTCATGCTTTGGGGAAAGTTGGGTGTCTCCCCCTCTCCCAGCTTCTGTTCTCACTCCCCTGCACTTGCCATCAACAAACCTCTGGCCTCTTTGTTGTTCACTCCACCAGTTGGTTGGCTCAAGGTGGGGGTATGCGTGGACCAGGCATTTGTAAATAACCTAACTTGCCTGTGGGACAGCCCAGCTGTTAAGGGCTTAGCATTGAGAGCTAAGACTCCTTGGGTATTCATATCTCCATTTCATCCCTTTTAACTGTGCAGACCTGGCCAGTTAACAAAGTTCCCGGTACCTCAGTTTTTTTCCAACTATAAAATGGGAATGCTGTTAACTGCAACACAGATTTTACAGGCTTCTCACAAGATCAGATGGGTTCATATGGGCAGAGATGCCAGGATCCTATCATCACCTTTGTTGTTATTTTTTAATAGCCGATACAAACTTCTGAGATCTTGGGGTCTATTCCTAGTTCAGGGAGGCTCTAGGAGATCACTTGTACTAGTGGTTTCCAAACATGGATCTGGCCTATAATAAAGTTCCTGCTAGCCTTGGTGAAAGGAGGAAATTAGGCCTTTACAGACAGGCAAAACATTACCAACTAAATTTTCCTAGAACGACTTTTCATTTAGGCTGACATTGTCTTTTCTGCTCATTTAATGTTAAAATATGTTCTTTAAAAATGACACATTGGCAATAGTTGATGACAGTTTCTTTAAAAAAAAAGTTTTAGTGCCCTTCCTTGGAAAATAACAACAACAGCAAAAGTGAAGAGCCCTAGGGAGTGCCCCCTAAAATCTGGAAGAGAATTGTACTCATTTGAGAAATCCAAATGTCTGGGAGCTTGTTTTGCCCAGTCATTAACTTCAGGGGTTATTTAATTTTAGTGTATGCAAGAATCTCCTGGGGTATTTTTAAATTCTCAAGGCCCATCCCTAGAAACTCTGGCTCAGAAGATTTGGGTTGTACCCTGGAACCTGCAAGGTAAAAGGGTTTCTTGACTGATACCGTTGCAGCTGATCCATGGGTCATTCTGGGAGGAACAATGCTCTTTCCCATGGGCGAATTCTCTTCATCACTTCCGGGGCAGTGGGCTTGAATGCCTCTAGGATGGTTGGCTCAGCATCTACAAAGTCATTCTGTGCAATGCTGAACAGGTCTGATCAGCGTGGTTGTCCTTCTTGATGTTAACTTAGATCTGATTCCTGTCACTCCTGATCATTTTACCTTCCAGAGACAAACTGAAGAAATGAAAATCCTAAGACAGAACATGATCTTTAAGTGCACATTAGGAGGTAATTGTATGAGGCTATAAATCTGAGTTCATTTTTGTCAGGGGGATAATTAAAAAATGAATGTCTGGTCTGCTCTGCATTGAATTTAGAGGTCCTCTCAACCAACATACAATCATTTATTCATTCAACATATAGTTACCACTATTCAGTTGATAGATACTTAATGACTACCTACTACCATGTAGGTCAGATGTCCCCAAATAATAAAGTGGACCTTCAATTTCCACATTTTCCCTGTAAAATCAGTCCCTCCTGACTTGCACAGAATGGTTAGCCAGACTTTAAAAAATAACCTATTAGGAGCTGAACGAAAGAAAACAAAACCTATTAAGGGATATAGATGAAATGGTCAAATGTCCATTTATAGTGTTTGATTCATCAACTAACTATATTATACAAAAATACTTACTATATGAAATAATCAAGTAATTCATAAAAACTATGCTTTCTGCCACTGACACATATTTTAAAAGCAATCAACAAACCAGAAAAGTAAGGACAATTTTATAATTTTTTTAAAAAGTCATCTGCTACAAATACTGTATGTTAAAGAATGGGAAAAGGAGGAGATACCATTTGGAGCATAATGGTTGAAAAGTTTAGAAAGAATTTCCTATTTTGTTATTCAAAACAAGTAAATCGAGAGAGAGAATGACAGTGTAAAAAACTTTAAGGACCTGGATAGAAGGAAATTTCCATTTTCTGAGGGATATTTGGTCAGGGCGGCGGAGGGCGGGGGAAGTCCTTATGTTCTATTTGGTCATTTTTAGTATTTGTCGGGTGCTGTGCTCACCGTGCAGATACAGTAGAAAACAATTTAGAGCTGGTACCTTCCCTCGAGGAGGTAGGCATAAATCAGTGATGATGCAAATGAATATGTGATTAGAACCTGAGGCAAGGGTTCTGAAGAGAGGAACACAAGTTTATGAGCACATGTCACAAAGCAATCTGACCTCATCTTCCTGGAGAAAGTGACATTTGACCTGCGGGCTGAGATGAATAGATGTTAACCAAGTGAAAAGAGAAAAGAACATTCATGGCAGGGAAAAAAGCGTGTGTCAAGGCCCTGAGGTGGTGATATTCAAGGATCAAACAAGGCCAGCATCGCAAAAACATAGGGTTGTGGAGAGCTCAGCGTGAGATGAGGTTGATGGTACCTGCAGGGCCATCATGAGGCAATTTGTCTTTATTCTGAGAGCAGTGCGATTTTATAAGCAAAAGGATGACCTAGCCTTATCTGTTTTGAAAATGACTTCCTGGTTGCAGCACAGGGTTCACTATAAGGGGAGGAAATGCTCTAAGCTGACTGAGAAAGTTTCTTGTATTGGCCAGTCTGCCCACACCCCTTCTCTTTATAGCACTGCTGCTGCTGCTGCTGCTGCTGCTGCTGCGTCGCTTCAGTCGTGTCCGACTCTGTGCGACCCCATAGACGGCAGCCCACCAGGCTCCCCCATCCCTGGGATTCTCTAGGCAAGAATACTGGAGTGGGTTGCCATTTCCTTCTCCAATGCATGAAAGTGATTATAGCACTGACTTCTTAGAAATCAGGAAGACAGTGGGACCCCAACCAGGGAGTGTTCTGCAGTTAATCATGGTATAGGGTCCAATTCCTGAAAATGTGAAGTCTGAGAGTGGAGAGGAGAGGTAGGATAGTTGCCAGTCTGCCTGGGTTTGAGTCCCCGCTCTGCTGCTGTGCAGGCTTTCTGGGCAGCTCAAACAGTAAATGATCTGCCTGCAGTGCGGGAGACCTGGATTTGATCCCTGGGCTGGGAAGATCTCCTGGAGAAGGGCATGGCAACCCATTCCAATATTCTTGTCTGGAGAATTCCATGGACAGAGGAGCCTGGTGGGCTACAGTCCAGCTGCTGCTGCTGCTAAGTTGCTTCAGTCGTGTCCAACTCTGTGCGACTCCATAGATGACAGCCCACGAGGCTCCCCTTTCTCTGCGATTCTTCAGGCAAGAACACTGGAGTGGGTTGCCATTGCCTTCTTCGAGGCTACAATCCATGGGGTTGCAAAGAATCGGGCATGACTAAGTGACTAACACTTTCACTTTTCTGCTGCTGTGTGACTTTGAGCAAGTTACTAAACCTCCATGTACCTCAGTTTCCTCATCTGGAAAATGGGGATGACAATAACACCTACTTCCTGGGATTGTCTTGGGAATTTAAGAAGTCTCTCTCTCTATATATATGTATATATATAGTCTTTGCTTGGAACAGGCATGGGGCTTCCCTTGTGGCTCAGCTGGTAAAGAATCCGCCTGCAGTGTGGGAGACCTGGGTTCAATCCCTAGGTTGGGGAGATCCCCTGGAGAAGGGAAAGGTTACCCACTCCAGGATTCTAGCCTAGAGAATTCCATGGACTGTATAGTCCATGGGGTCACAAAGAGTCAGACACAACTGAGTGACTTTCACTGGAACAGGCATGAGAGATGCTTGATAAACACTAGTTATTGTCATTTTGATGATGGTGATGAAATTACAGAGTTCGACATTCTAGAGGGGGTACTCTTAATCCTTTCCACTCTCTGCCCACTGCCTCACTTCCTTTTGGACTTTACTTAAACACCAGCCTCTCAGTGAGGCCTTTTCTAATCATCTTATTTAAAATATCACCCCCCTCCAGAATTTTGTTTCTTCCTTCTTTATTTTATTTTTCCCCCTAGCACTTAGCACCATATGACACACAATTTTACTTGTTTATTTCACTTGTTGTCTATCTCCCCCAACTAGAATGTCAGCTCCTCTGGTGCAGGAATATCTGACGATTTTATTTGTGACTATAAGCTCAATACACTGTTTCCCACAGCGCCTGGCAACCCAGTCAGTGCTCAGTAAGTAGTATTTGTTAAACAAAGGGGCACTGACAGTGTCAGTCTAATGCTCTTTGCTCTTGTTCGAAACCTGACCCACTCCCCAGGCTGCTCTGACTCGTCCTACGGTTCATTAAATGGCAAAAACAGTAAAAGAGAAAGCAAACCCCATGCCTTAGAAGGGGTCAGGGACAGTCAGGGAAGGTGCTGAGGCACCAGAGATTTTGGTGATAGGAAAGAAAGTGAAGGTCTTTTATAAAACCAGCTCAGTAGCCTGATCTTTGTAACCTGATTAATGATATTAATCCTTTGTCAATATCAACATTAGCTCAGCTCTGGCTGTGGCAGTTGGTGGAACAGCAGACGTATTCAATATTTAAGAAGACCTGCATTGCAGGAGAAGGATTTGGACTGTGTGTGGAAGAACAAGCAGCAAATGCTCAGCGACAGTCTCCTAAGTGGTGGATTATTTTTAAAAGGAGAGAAACAAGAGAAGAAAAAGCCCTAAAGCCCTCAACCTCCCCCTGGGCTTCCTTGGTTTCTGGTAGCATTTGCTCTGACTCAGAGCGAAGAGAGTGCTGTCAGCAGAAGGGAAACTATGGACCAGGAAATTTGGTCTCCTGGGCTCCATTTTTCTAGCATTACATGCAGAGGTGGTCCTTGGAGTGTGTGTGGTCTCTAGACCAGCAGCATAGCATCACTCTGGAACCTAGGAATGCACATTGGCGGGCTCTATCCCAGACTTCCCAAATCAGAATCTGCAGGGCTGGGAAGTGGGCATTGGTCTGCTTGCTTTCCTGAGCCCTCCAGCTGACTCTGGTGTGCATTCAGGTTGAAGGTACACTGGCTGGAGGAGAGGGAGCCTGGAAAGAGTGTGGCTGAGGGCACGTGGTTCTAAGCTGGTGGTTCTCAGCCCCAGCTGCACAGTAACATCATCAGGAGTTTCAAAAAGTATGACGTGGGTACCCAACATGAGCATCTTCTTTAGCTGGTTTGGTTGGGATCCTAGAATTAGCATTGTTGAGTCCTCTCATCCCCCTTCAACAGTTCCAGGGTGCAGCCAGGGATGTGACACGTTGTTCTAAGACAGTCCGTCTGTTTACCACTGATGTGCCTTTGGTGAGTCATCTTACCTCATGCGTCCTCATTTTTGGCATCTTTGAAGTGAGCCCTAAAACTCTAATCTTGTAAGACTTGCGAGGAAATGAAGATTAAGAGGGAAGCTATTGTGATATCTTTGTAGGTATTAAAATGCTGTGCGTGTAGGAGAGTTGAAGAAGGTCTCCTGGGATGTGTCAGTACCTTTTGATGGTTCCTGACCATTTCTTTCTGGTTGCCTCATTGATCCCTCTCATCCTCTTGGGGATCTAGGGCCATAGAATGCTCACCTCAACCCCCAAGATTTTAAAAGATCACCGAGGCTGCTCAGTTTGGAGATTACTGCACTCGGGGGAGGAAAGGTCAACACAAGGTGCAGACGGCAGGGAAAACAAGAGGACCTGTGTATAAGTTCAAATCTTACAGGCTGTGGTTGGCAATGAGGACTCTGTATGAGAGTTATTATTATTTTGAAATGAGAACTCCCAGGTTCTGAGCATTTAATGTGAGCCAGCACTGTGCTAAGGGCGCTGCATCTCTGATTTCATCCAATTCTTCCATCAGTCCTGAGTAGAAGGCACAGTGATAAGCCCCATTTTCTGGACAAGGAAGGTGAGGAGCCAAGGAACTTGCTTAAGGTTCCAGGCTAGTTGGGGAGAGAGCCAGGACCAGCCTCAGTGACATGTCTGGATTTAGGTACTTCAAATGCAGTGAGTCCCTAAACTAAAGACAGGTTGGCTTCCTGGGAAAGGTAATTCTTGAGGAAAGGGCCTGAAGGTGTCCCAAGAAGCACCAGGTGAAATGAGTGTGGGAGGAGTTGAGCATCACCTCCTCTTCATTTTGGAGAAGGAAATGGCAACCCACTCCAGTATTCTTGCCTGGAAAATCCCATGGACAGAGGAGCCTGGTGGGCTACAGTTCATAGGGTTGTGAAGAGTCGGACACTACTAAGTGACTTCACTTTTCACTTTCCTCTTCCTTTTGCTTCTAAATCCAGACCCTTAACCCAGTGCCTCCCACTGGCTTCAGTTCTACATCACCAGCGTTTGGTTTTTCATTCAAGCCTTCTCTGTCACCAGGCCCCATTGTTGGGGACATTTTAGTTTCCTTTCTTAACTTTCCTTGCAACGTGGTCATGCAAAAACCAGATTAAAAACTCAGAATAACTGCAAAACTTCAACTCCTCTTTTAGAGAGAAACGACCTTCAAGTTTTCCTTTCTTTTCTGAATAAGAAGCTGGGAATCAGGAACAAGGGGACTCAGTCCACACTTGTTCTTGGCTTTGAACGATGAGGACTCTCCTACTCCCTCAAATCAGCCCTCATAAGTGACCCATTTTATTGTAGAAACTGAGCTGGCAGCCTGGCTGGAGAGGAACTACTTGCAACTACCTCTGGCTCACTGCAAGCCTTCTGCCCTCAAGCATGCCCCATGGATGTTAGAGATTAAAAACCCATTTGCTCCCAGCAGTGATTTGTTATCTGATTAGACTCCAGAAAGGCTGTGTACTAGATGATTCCTGCAAGCTCTCCATCCCCAGTTGAACCCCAAGTCAATATGTTCGCTCTTGGCTGGTTTCCATTCTTCTTCTTCACCTCATTCTGCCCCCAGAAAGGTGATGGTGTAGGAATGGGACTTGAAGTGCACCTTTGGTTTTGCATAGGAGAAATTGGCCAGTAAACTAACCACAATGACAGTCCTTTTAGGTCCTTGGCACTTTGCCTCCCAAATTGCTTCTTTGCATCAATTATCTTATTATTGGCCCTTTGCCTCTGTCACACTCTGAAAAATAAAATAGAAAACAGACCAAACTACTAAGCATTTGTCCCACTTAACAGTCCTCTTTGTAAGAGGAAAAGTGGAAAGGTAGGAGTGCATGCTGATTAGTATTCTATATATATTTACATATGATACATATGTATATATGATATATAATATCTTTATATATTATTTATTTTATATATACATAATGTATGTGTGTGTGTGTGTGTATGTGCGCTCAGTTGCTCAGTTGTGTCTGACTCTCTGCGACCCCATGGACTGACTGTAGCCCACCAGGTTCCTCTGCCTGGAAAATTCAGGCAAGAATACTGGAGTGGGTTGCCATGCTCTTCTCCAGGGGATCATCACCCCCCGCCCCCAACACAAGGATCCAACCCTCATCTTCTGAGTCTCCTGCATTGCAGCAGATTCTTTACTGCTTTAAGCCACCTGGGAAGCTGTGTGTGTGTGTGTGTGTGTGTGTGTGTGTGTGTGTGTGGAGAGAGAGAGAGAGCAGGAGGGAGCAGATTATCATTCTTTGCAGTAGTTATGTTCTGTAAAGTCATCATGTTATGTTCTGTAAAGTTCATCATCTTGGTCACTGATGAACAAATGACTAAACCATTGCTCCCAGAGGAAAATCAGGGTTAAGTTCTTGCAAGCTTCTGGTCACACTGCATCAACCAATCTATATATATCCTTGCTTTCTGTGTTTCTGTTTAAAGACACATTATTTAATATACATCTTAGTCTGTTTGAGCTACATTGATGGAAAACCTAACTCAAACTAATTCAAGTGATGCTGCTGCTGCTGCTGCTGCTAAGTCACTTCAGTCGTGTCCAACTCTGTGCGACCCCATAGACGGCAGCCCACCAGGCTCCCCCGTCCCTGGGATTCTCCAGGCAAGAACACTGGAGTGGGTTGCCATTTCCTTCTCCAATGCAAGTGATGCTAAATGACATCTATTGGCCAGCATAATCAAAGAGTCCATGACACAGCTGAGGCATGACTGGATCCCATAGCTTAATAGCTGTAGGAGTGAGATCTGACTGTCTCTTCATTCTGCTTCCCTTTGGGTTACCCTCACTCCCAGGAAGATTTTCTCTACCTGGTCAAACCTCACCAAGTTAAGTTTGTCTTATCCCATCTTCAGTCCAGTAAAGAAAACAGAGAAACTCCTTCCTAAGCTATTCCAACAAAAGTTTCAGGACTGAGTCTAATTGGCTTGTATTGGGGAGTCAATACAACTTTGAATCAGAAGAGGAGAATATGTTGATTGCCCAGACCAGGGTCCTGTGACTGCCCCATGGGCGGTAGTGGAGGTCATTCCCATCAGAACCATGGGTGAGATAGGAAAAGGATGGCTCACTAAAAGAAAATTGGAGTGCTGATACAAGGAGAAGGAGGGACAGTTGTCCACTTCCCATCCCCCCATGGAACATTCCATCTTGTGGAGGATGATTTCTGTGAACTAGGGGAAGCTAAGCCCTGAGTTTCTGTATTCTAAGAACTTTAAGATTTCAGAGACGAAAGAGTTCAAGGGGCTAGAGAAGGCATCATGGGACTGTGAGACTTGAACTGGGACTTGAGGTGTTAAGTGGAGGAGCAGGAACATTTCAGAGGATGAAAAAGGCTTCTCGACACCTTACCATCCTGGTATCTTCTGTTGCATGAACCTCGGGGAGAAAGGTGTGAATTACATCATAAAATGATGGTGGATCCCAACTTTTAGACAGTTCATCAATTACTAGTTTCGCCTCTATGTATACACACACACACACACACACACACACATTCATATATTCACTAAAATGAGAGGAAATAGTGAAAGTGAAGTTGCTCGGTCGTATCCGACTGACTCTTTGTGACCCTATCCATGGGACTGTAGCCTACGAGAATCCTCCATCCATGGAATTTTCCAGGCAAGAGTACTGGAGTGGGTTGCCATTTCCTTCTCCAGGAGATCTTCCCAACCCAGGGATCAAACCCTGGTCTCCTGCATTGCAAGCAGTCGCTTTTTACCATCTGAGCCACCAGGGAAGCTCCAAAATGATAGAAGTAAAGTATTAAACGTGTGCCGCTGTCTGTGGTCCTGAACCATAGCTCGGGCCAAAGCTCTCTTTATGTCTCCCCAGCTTTTCTAAGAAGTCCTGCTTCCTATTGATTCTGATTCAGTTTTGGGGAGAGCCAATTAACTTTATTAAACCTCAACTTTCCATCTGTAAAATGGACTCAATGATGTATCTTTACAAGCACCGTATGAGCCAATGTACGTAAATCATTTAGTGTGATCACTGGCACCCAGTGAATGGGAAATACCATTAGAGCTGTTATTCTCAGCCATTATATCCTGCAGATGTGACAGGATATAATGGAGACTGCTCCTTATTTAATTCTAACCATGTACCAGACACTATTCTAGACACTTTACAAGTATTATCCCATTTAATCCTTCAACATCCCTACAAAGTAAATATTACTATCACTATTATGATGAAGTTTTTCATATGAGGAAACTAAGGCCCTGAGAGGTTTAGTGACTATCCTAACATCATACAGCTAGAAAGAGACAGAGCTGTAATTAGAACTGTGGCATCTCAGCACCTTTCAGCATCTGCCTCCAGTGATGAAGGTCATAGCACCCACCTGCCCAGGTCATTGTGAAGACCAAGGACTTTGTAAATTGCAGAGTGCTCCATCCATTCTTGCTCTGATGGCTGTTTTCATGGGAACATAGGGAGAGGAACAGGAACTTTTGGGTTCATTTGGGTGCTCCAGCCAACACTGACCGAGATTCATTTTTCTGTTGCCTTCCCCCACCTGGTGTCAGGAGAGCAGGAGAGAGGAGTAGATGGAGCCAAGTCTCCAAGATTTATTATTCATGGGAACCAAGAGAAGCTTTTTGTTCTTTCTGACCTGGTCTCAGATTTCTTAGAATCCACATCCCAGGGAGGTAGCATGGCTGGACCATCTGAGGCAAAATCTGTCCTTCCCGGCCAGGGACCCTGTAACCTGTGTTCGTTTGGAGGGTGGGAATTCTGCAAGAGCCCCTGGATGACACCAAGTGGGGGTTTGCCCTGCTCAGCGCTAGCCTCTATGCTCTCTACTGCTGTGTCTTCCACTCCAGCCTCTCAACAATCCTATGAAGGAAGGGCTGTTACAGCCCCGATTTTACAGGCTCAAGAAAATTGAGGCTCTGAAATGTTGAGTAATTTTTTCCAGGCTCACCCAGCTCAAGTTTAGCTGGGGGTTGAATCCAGGTCCATGTGACTGCAAAGCCTGAGCTCTTGGTGGAAGATTCTGTCATGGAATTTGTACCATGTGTGAAAATGACTGTGTTGTGTGTGTGCATTGGGGGGGAGGTGTTGGAACTGAAGACGGTTGGTGTGTAGATGCAGTTGGGTATGGGAGTGACTGTCATAAATGTGGGTGTGTTGTGGGTGGAGAAGGTGCTGGGGTGTGGGAGGAGGGGTGGTCAGGAGTGTGTGGAGTGTGTGTGGTAGAGGGTGTGTGGATGTATAGTTTGAGTATGAATGGGCATAAGTGCGTCAGAATGTTGTCAATGGGGATGGGCAAATCTAAGTATGTGGTGTGGGAAGGCAGGGGGCTGTAGCAGGGGTGTAGGTAGGTGTTGGTGGCCCGAAGTAGAGGGTGTGGGTGACAGTGAATGTGACTTGTGTTTGTGTGTGTTGAGGTGGAGAGGCAAGCAAAGCTCTTCCTGACCCCTGATCGCCTCTTCTTCCAAGGGTGAAATGAAATATGCATTTTCCCATGGCAGGGCGCATCTGAGACCAGAGTACTGAATCTCTCTGTCTTATGAATGGAAACTGGCCTTGCTTGCTTGATGAGAGAGTCAGACATGTGAAATGTGAGGAGTTTTGCTCACATGTAAGAGGAAAGTCTGTGAACTTGAAGCATTCCTTTGCAAATGCACAAAGAGGCCATTTCAGAAAATCTCAGAGCCCTCTTCACAACAGTCCCAGCAGGTAGTTCTGCTGTGTATGCTTGACCGGCTCCAGTGAATGGGGACTCATTACTTCTCAAAGTAGCACATCCTCCTTTTGATACCTCTGATGGTATCAGCTCTAACAAGAGCTGGATTTTATTTGTTTTGGTTTGGGGGATTTGGGGCCACACCGTGTGGCTTGCGGGATCTTAAGTTCCCTGACCAGGGTTCGAACCCATATCTCCTGCAGTAGAAGTACTGAGTCCTAACCACCGGACTGCCAGGGAATACCCAAGAGCTGTTCGTTACCTTATGCCAGACTTTCCCTCACTGTGCCTTTCACTTGTTGGTGCCAGATCTAGCTAGGCAGCTGTGTTATATGAGTGGTTGTCCAGAGTAATGGTCAGGAGTATTGGTATCAAGGGCAGATACACCTGGATTTATCCCTGGTTGGCTCTGCCATCGCTGGAGAAGGGATAGGCTACTCACTCCAGTATGTTTGGGCTTCCCTTGTGGCTCAGTGGGTAAAGAATCACCTTCAATGCAGGAGACCTGGGTTTGATCCCTGGGTTGGGAAGATCCCCTGGAGAAGGGAACGGCTACCCACTCCAATATTCTGGCTTGGAGAATTCCATGGACTGTATAGTCCATGGGGTCACAAAGTGTCAGACGTGACTGAGCGACTTTCACTTAAAAGAACAAATATTGTATTATTTGCAACAATAGTCAAGATAACAGAGTGGTCAGAAGGCTCATTTATACAAGACCTGGATCTAGGAATATCTTTGGATTTTCTACCTGCTACCATGTGACCCTGACAAACCAGGGCCTCTGTTTCCTTATCTGTAAAATGGGAGTGCTATGTCTCTTATCTATGATTTGTGAAAGTGCTCCTCAGATGAGAGGATGCTGTTTTTTTCCACGGGATAAATACCCCTCTCTGTTCTGAGTATTTCATCCCTGAGGCAGAGGAGGGATTAGGGTGACACTTGTGGTCTCTGTGACATGAGGAGAGTTAGTTTAGGGCTGCAAATAAGTCAGTTCCAACTGAGTTTTAATCAGAATGAATGGTGTTGCAACTTGAGCCTGAGTGGCAGCCACAGGCCATTAAGCTAAATTACTTGTTTTAATACGCAGACCTGTCTAATCACATTTTCCTGTTTGGGGCTGTGTGTGTCTGTGCAAGTGTGCGCAAGTGCAGAAATCAATCCTGAGCTTTTCCTCTTCTCCTTACTCACCACAATGGAGCTGGAGCAGAGATAAACTCGATTAACAACACAACAAAGGCAAGCTTCCCCTTTATCAAGGAATCAGGTAATTGGCTGGGCTGTGCAGGGAGCCCTGAAGAGTGTTCTGTTAATAGTGTCTGCCTTTGTGTTGTATTGTTCGGTATTTGGGTGTGTAGACTCAGGATTCAGAGGGATTTGTAACCTAGGGAAAGAGGGAAATGATGGGGGCACCTCCCTCTAGCATGAGACATTTTCCCCAGGAAGATCAATTCTGGATGCCCTGCCCTGCTTCCAGTGTGTGTCCTGTGTTTTCTGCTGTGGACTCATTTTGAATGCACACACTGTTATGGTTTATTGGCTGTGTGTCCTTGGACAAATGACCTTACCTCTCTGGGCTTCAGTTTTCTGATCTGTAAAAGTGGGTAACAAAAGCTCCTTTTTTTCTAGGATCTTTATGAAGATACAACTAGATATTGCACATGAAACATTTAGCGCAGTTACCCGCTCATAGTGAGTCCAGAAAGGATGGGTTAGATTGTGCTGTGGTAGCAGTGATCCTCAACGCTGCAAGGACCGAGACAACAGAGGCAACAGCAGAGACTCACTCATGCCACCTGGATAGGGTGGGTTAGCAGTGGGTGTCTGCTCTGCATTTGTCCCCACATAGGGACCCAGACTGAGGGGGGAGCTCCATCCTCATCCACCTACGATTGTCAGGACAGGAAAAGGGGAAAGTGGTGACGTGAGCACTTGCTGTAGAGTTTCCACCTGGAAATTTTTTTTTTTTTTTTGGCCAAAACAGTTTGTGTTCCAGCTTTCCAGGGAGAGGGAAGAGCAATCCTATTGCACTGTGGGAAGTCAGAAATATTTAGTTATCAGCACTAATGGCAACCATGATGATCTAGTCACTAAGCTGTATCTGACTCTTGAGACCCCATGGACTGTAGCCTGCCAGGCTCCTCTGTCCATGGGGTTCTCCAGGCAAGAATACTAGAGCAGGTTGCCATTTCCTTCTCCATAGCACTCTCAAATAATCCTTGTGTTAGTACAGTTATATTGTTGTTATCATAATAACAGAATGCATTTTGTTGTTGTTTTTATTTCCATCATTCATTATCATGCTTCACATACTTAATCTGGCTTCAAGAATCCTGAGACATTTCCTACTCGTGCCAAAGTTGGGTTCCCATTTCTTTAAGAAAACATAACTGATATTTTTATTAATAATAAATAAATGATAGTTCCCTCTTACAAGAGGATGACTTGTGTCAGGCCTCATCTCATTTAATCTTCACAATTCTATTTTGAGATGGGTCCTATTATTGTCGCCACTCTACAGAAGAGGAAACAGGTTCGGGAAGATGAATCCACTTGTCAGGCTCATAAATGGCAGAATGGACTTGGCCCTCCCAACTCATACCCTAAGTCACCTTGCTGAACTGTCTGCTAAGAATATGTGGTCTTAGCCTCTGGATCTTTAACTGGAAGCAGGAGTTGTCTGGGTGGAGAGTGCTGAAGATGCTATGCACTGTCCTTGTTGACCCGCAGAAACAGGCGTTCATCATTGGGACCTATTCACTCTTTTCTGTTTTCCCCTTTTCCCAGCCCTACAATCACCCCAGGCTCCATCCCCTTGAATTTCTCCATTCCTTAAATATTCCATGTTCACTGAAGCCTCTGAATATTTGCTCACTCTGTTTCCCCATCTTTTCCTTCAGTCTTCATGTCTAGCATACTCCAGCTCATCCTTCAGGGAGCAGTCCCAGTCTTCCCCATTTTGGGAAGGACCCGCCCCACCCCCACCCCCAGACAGAGCCAATCCCATAACCTGTCTGCTTCCACGGCATTTTGTACATTAATAAATCTAAACATTTTCTAGACACACACACACACAATGCAGTCCATTTGGAGGAGGGAAGAAATTAGTCTTTGTTTTTAATTAATGCCAGTTCTCTCATCCTAGCTTTTAATACTGGCACCTCATTTGTCTTATTAAGCACTTAGTTTTGCTTTTAATTAGTGCTGTTTATTGTCACTGAATTTTAATTGTCAGTGCAGGGTCTCAGCAGGCCTTGGTGAGGATGCATTACAAATGTTTCTTGCCCTCTTGCATAACCTCAGCTTGGATGGCAGTGCCTCTGAAGTAAAGAGGGGGCATTTTTGGGGGTGTGGGTGGATGAAGATGGATTTTTTTCCCCCAGACTTCAGCCAATTCTGGTTTTCTTTGAGATCCCCATTTGCTCCAAGGTAGCTGGTTTATAAAGACACATAGAGGTTAGGAGGGTTATAATGACAGAAATTCAATTCAAATTTGACTTCAGGAGGAAAAAAAAGGGAACATATTCGTTCATATGTTCAACATATGGTAGCCAAGACAGACCATGAGGAATTCAGGTGTGGCTGAATCCAGCATTCCAACAGTGTCGTCAGGAACCAGTCACTCTCCATCTCTCAACTCTACTTTCATCCCTTGACAGACCTTTCCCATGTGGTGCCAAAAAGTGACCAACAGCAGCTCCAGGCTTCTGTTCTATCAATTTAGCAATCACAGTGGAAAAAGAATGCTTCTTTCCACATAGTTCCAGCAAGTCTTAGGGTATACCTTCACTGGTCCAGACCGGGACATGTGCCTATCCCCGAGTCCATGAGGCATATAATACACTGATTGATTAGAGATGATCTTTGGTCCACCTTTAGGGACCAGGTTTGGGTAATCTCCATCTAAGCCACGCAAATTGATACGAGAGAGGGATGGTTTCCAAAAGGAAAATTGGGGGTGCTGTTACTTTAAAAAAAAAAAAAAGAAGGGATAAGTGCTGGACAGGAAAAAGCAAGAAATCTCTACCCCAGGTATCCACTGCAGTGTCTCACTCAGGCCTAAAAAACACCTAGAAATTAGACATGTGTTCTTCTCCGCAGTCCTACCCTCAAATAACACTAACAGTGACCTCTTTCCCTAATCCTTAAAAAGTATTTTGTATTACCAGGCCTCTGCACATGTATTAACCCTTTGGCTCTTCCCCAAAACCCTGTGAAGTTGGCATGACAAAGATGGGAATTTTTACGTCCTTATGATGCTGAAACTGAGGCCCAGAATGACTAAACGAGATGCCAGGAAATGAATAGAGGAGCTAAGGTCAGATCCCAGACTTTGGGTCCAAGGCCAGGAATTGTTCCACAACATGGGCTGCTCCATCAGCCAGATCTTGCTGCATAACAAAGCAACCCACAAATGAGTGAATTAGAACAACAGCCAATTGTTTATCTCAAGATTGTTTAGAGTCAGTGACTGGGTTCAGTTCACCTGGGTGGTTCTTCCGGTCTAGGCCAGACTTGGTTGATCTTGGCTGGGCTTGTTCACTTCTGTGGTCAGCTGGTATGTTAGCTGGGACTGGCCAGTTTATGAAGGAGCAGCTGCATAGGCTAGGGCAACTGTGACCCTTACAACGTGGTCTCTGCAAATTGCCAGAGTTGTAGAGCAGTGGGGGATGAGCTCTGTGCCTGCCTTAAAAACCCATAAAATCCTGTGGGATTTTTTTGAGGGCTTATGGAACCATCTGTTATGTGATATGGTGATGGGAGAACCCTGGGGAGATGACAGTGAATTTGCTGTGTTTCAAGGCTGGCAGCACAGAGATGCCTTCATCTGGAGCATCTCTCAGACTTGTTTCTGTCCTCATCTTGGACACCAACCAGCTCAGCATGGAAGGAGTCAAAGTCTTGTCATTCCAGATTTGGCCAGGTTCAGGGGAGGCCGGGGATGACCCAACTGGTTCTGGAAGCAAAGAGAAAGCCAGCAGCAGCCTGCACCCCCTGGATGAAACTGAGGTAAAGGATACTGGGGCTCTGAGAGAGTGGAATGGCAAGGCTTGCAGGCAGGTGGAGGCATGCTCAGCTCTGTCAAGTACAGTAGACGGGGCAAGAGACCCCCACCTTTTTCTCACTGGACCAAGTGTCCTTGCCATGGCAAAGGTATGTAGGAACCATGCTGCTGCTGCTGCTAAGTCACTTCAGTCGTGTCTGACTCTGTGTGATGGCACAGATGGCAGCCCACCAGGCTCCTCCATCCCCGGGATTCTCCAGGCAAGAACACTGGAGTGGGTTGCCATTGCCTTCTCCTGTAGGAACCATGAGTGCCTATCAAATAATCAAAGCGGAATGCATGGTTGAGACAGAATAGGATATATTCAGTTCACTTCTCAAAGTCCTTCTGTGGCTTGTACATCACTCAGAGTAGAAGCTTAAGTGGTCCTGATGGTCCGACCTCCACTGCTTCATGACCTGCATGACCTCCACTGCTGCTTCAGCTGCCACTCATCTCCCCCTTGCTCACTCCACTCCAGCCACTCTGCCCTCCTTATCATTTCTCCAACTAACCAGGTACATACCCACCCCGGGGCCTTGGTACTTGCTTCTCCCCTCCACTTAGAATGCTCTGCCTCAAGATAGCCACATGGCTCAGTCCATTACCCACTTCAGGTCTTTGCTCAAATGTAATTTCTCAGTGGGCCTCCACCTTTTCTTTTTTTAAACTACATTGCACAGCTGTGGAATCTTAGTTCTCCAACTAGGGATTGAATCCAGGCCCCTGGCAGTGAGAGCACTAAACACTGGACCACCAGGGAATTCCCTAGATCACTTATTTAAAATCAAACTTCCCTCTCATTCACCAACCCTCCTTTGTTTTTCTCTAAAGCACTCAATCACCAGCTGACACGCTTTCATTTGACTTACTGTTTCCCCACTAGAAGGGAAGCTCCATGAGGACAAAGATTTTCCTTTTTTATTTGTTTTAATGCTGTATCCCTAGTGCCTAGACCAGTGTCTGCCACAGAGTAATAGATATTCTATAATTTTTTGTTTATTCTTCCCGTTTCTCAAGAGAAGCTGGCAATCTGTATTTTAAATTAAATCCTGTGCCTTTAAAATACTGGGTTACTCTTACTTTTAAAAACTATTGCACGGGCCAAACAAAACATACTTTCAGCCTGGATGCTGTTGTGAAGTCCCCCCAGCCCCACTTCACTCCTGTTTGGAGCCCTTAGTGTAAGTCGCATATCCCATCCCATCAGGCAGTCTGAGTGATTCCCCGCCACCCCCAGATTCCTAATTGAGTAGAGACAGGCTGGACTCAGGGGGAGAGGAACAGCGCAGGAAAAGAGACACAGAGATGGAATCGATTTGATGCCATCCAAGCTGGTGGCTGCAGGTTCTGCTGTGAAGCATCTGGTTTAATTCCAGCTCGGGGCTGGGAGACTGACTGTGGCATTGAACTCCACGCAGACAGCTGCAGCCCATGCTGGGTCCCTGCAGTGCCCTGAAGTGCCACGTGCAGGGCCGCCACCAGCCCAGCCCAGCCCTGCCGCGTCATGCTTAGACACCTGCTGTGACTCTGAAGCTTGATGGACGTTCCGGGTTGTTGTTGTTTGTTGTTGTTGTTGTTTCTGTTCAACTAAACCCAGCAGAAGACCTTGGAGATTCTGGGGAATGGAGGCGCAGTTCCTTAACAAACAGTGCTGATGGGAGCCGGGGGAGAAGTAGGTAGAACAAAATGCACGGGGAGAAAGGCAGGGTTCTGGAATCTTTTCTGGGCTTGGCACTGGGTCTTTGAGTCATTTTAAAATGCAGGTGATTTAAAGATTAGTACCAAGCTGTGGAGGTGGGCAGATCTGGAACAAGGCCTGGCTCTGTCACTTATACGCAGATTTACTGAGTACCTGCTGCACTCACTGGGCTCTAGGACTTGTGTGGAGATTCATTGAACATCTACTGTATACCACACTCCTGCAGAGTGAAAACGTAAGGCCCCTTATTCAAATACTATAAAACATTTTGCGATGATGACAGCAAAGCATTAAGCCAAGTGTGGGCTCATCTAAGCACAGGGTCGTTCTAAGTTCAGGGTCCTTCCAGACATGGGTCCAAAGCTTCGTGAATTTGGTTCCACATGCACTGGAGTCACTGCTGAACAAATACACACCTAGGCCCTGTTCTCACGGATCTTATGGAATAGGTGGGGATATTCACAAACAGTGAATAAGTTAAAAAATAATAATAATTACGTATCTTGATAAATATCATAGAGGAAACAAACAGTGAGAATTAAGTAAGCAGTGAGAGGAGGTGACTTAGAGGGTGCAGTCTGTGAAGGCTTCTTGGAGGAGGTGACATTTGAACAGAGACCAGCAGAGCATTAGTAGAAACCAGCTATGCAAGAGTAAGAGGAAGAAGCTATCCAGGCAGAGACACAGCAAAGGCAAACACTTGGCAGCTGGAGAAGCCAGCATGACTGGAGCATAGTCCAAGATCTAGGAACAGTAGCAGGTAGAAGGTCATGACGGTTCTTTGAGGTCACAGAGAGAGTCTTAAATCTTATATGCATTGGACAGCCAATAAATTGAAGTAATTTATTATTTTAAAATTATCTTTAAAAAAATACACTTATTTTTGAATAGCTAAAGTGTCCTCATGGTTGCAAATACAAAGGGGTATCATGTGACAATTCTTCCCATCTCAGGCCCAGCCTCCCAGGCTCCCTCCATAGAGGCCAATGGTATTGTCCATTTCTTGTGTGTTCCTTTCAGAGATGCTTTA